>NW_027094094.1:23339848-24558342 GCF_029207755.1 Chamaea fasciata | reverse complement strand
CCTTCTGTTAGGGGAGCACTGGTAATGTCAGCATCCCCTATCACATGACAGCACCTTCAGAGAGCTGACCCCTCTGTCAATGCAATGGGATTTATAAAGCCAGGAACCAGAATATGAGTAACTCCAGAGTGTTCACCTGAGCCTTTGGCCAGCAGCAGTGCTGCTCCTGCACCCTGGGAGTGGAGAAAATACCTGGCCATGCTGCTCTGCTAACACCTTTACTCACATTGCTGTCCACTGGCATCCTCTTCCTATAACAATCAACTTCCTTACAGTAGGTTTACTACTTCTAGACAAAAGAATTGGCTTAAAATAACTGAGGCCCTCTGCATGTGACTCTCACATATGCTGAGGATATTATTCTTCACAAGCTGATCACTCTTTCCCTGGTTTAAGAGTCTTGGAAAGTTAAAGCACTGATTGCATGGACATGGGGAAAATGAATACAACTAAGAAAATTTACCTATGTGCATTTTAAAGTAAGCCATCTGAAGGTCTTGCATCAAACAATTTTAAAATCCCAGTGATATCTAAGATATTTAATGAAACCAGATTCTTTATGGCCTCAGTATGTTTCCCTGTTATATGTTACTTGGGTTATGATGTTTATAAACAATCAACAGATCAGAAATGCCACTTTTACGTATCAAACAGTTAGAGATTCTAAATTTGAAGGGAATGCACTAACATCACACAGTATCATGAGGTCCACACTAGAGATGTAAAATAGGAAACAGGTTATAAAATGCAAGATATAACCCTAGCAAAGTCATTATCAACTAATTTAAGATATGATGTTGTGACACTAAGGGAAATAAAAGTAATTATGAGAGGATGTGACAGGTAGGAAGGTTCCAAAGTTATGTAATTACTGAGTCCAAGAAAATTGCAAACCTGAACTGATCAAGCTTTTGCTGAACAATGAAGTTTTAATTTATTGGTCAGTTTTGCACAGGCTGAACCACTAAAAATATCTCACAATTTTAAAAAGTTCTCACGGTCAGGAGTTTAATTTTTCTGGACTGGCTGCATACTGTCTGCTTTTCCTATGTGTATGATGGTTATATTATTTTCCAACTTCCTATATTTTCTGAAAGAATAAAGCAGACTACATTCTCAACACCAAAGAAAAATTTGCAGATGCAAAAATTACATACCTAGGTTTATGTGCCTCTGTGCATCTTCTCTCAGTGCTTCCATGTGCACACACAAGATTTAATATTCAGTAACTCAGCCAGGTATACAATGAAGCCATGGACTTGCATACCTTGGTGCAAGACTTTCGTGTGTTAGGAATCTCTGCTGAATGCAATAAAATCTCTATGAAAATCTCTCTTACGCAATGGGCGTATAAACAAGAAATTCTGCTTGTATATCCATGCCTACCCTTTCAGGTACACTGCAAATTCATGCTCCACTAAACTGGCTCTGACTCAGATAAATTGACATTATGCCTCTCCTCTTGCCAGAGAGCTGTAGGTTCCACTTTAGGGCCTGCCAAATCTGTGCAGCAAAGGCTCCATGTGACACAAATATATGACTTGGAGGGTAATATTTTCATGCATTTTCTGTCTCTTCATTTCCTCTTTCACCTCCTTGCCTTGTACTTCCTCTGTGTCCATGAGTGCTTCAGCTCAGCCTGCTTCCTGAGTGTTAGCAGTCCCAGGAGCCTGGAGACAGCATTTTCCTACCAGCAAGGTACATATTGACTATCTGAACCTCCAGAGTGCTCTAAGTGTGAAGATCATACACACAGAAAATATCAGTGTATAAGGAGAAGGTTTGTGTTTCAGGATCAGCAGGATAGCAACCTGCAATACCATGCAACTGTTTACAGACCAGCAAATGTTGGCGTTGATTTGTGTTATAAGAGTTTTCAACTTACAGTGAATACGTACACCTACCACATCTCAAAAGCTGGTGCCTAGATCTTCAAGAGTACACAACACAAAAAAAAAAAAAGTTAGTGAAAATTACATACCATTTTTTTAAAGTTTTAACCTAGAAAATGCTAAATGTAAGATAAATCAGATATTAAACCAGAGCTAAATTTGATCTTAGCCAAAGGGGCATTTGCCTGTGTTCCGTTTTGAGCAACATCGATATCAGATTGGCACTCATAGCCCAAACAATGACCTTTTTAAAATTCATTTTTAACATTTGGTTTTATATAAGCAGGAGAAAACTTCGGCCCAGATGCTGCCTTTAAAGGAGTGCATTTGTACTACAGAAGGGAAGAAGATGGGAGGAAGCACCTCACAAGACCATAGCAGTTATTCCAAAGAAAACAGAGCATCTATGTTTTTCAAAAGGTACAAAAGCCTCTCTAGGATATCAAAAACAAGTTCTGTTCACAGAGAATTAACCTGAGAGAAACAGCTGGATGAAAACTAGGACATCATGGTATGTTGCATAAATGTGGAATTTGGGATAAAAATGTAGTTTATAATAGAGTTATTTACTGAAAATGTTTCTATTTTTATTATAGAAAGAACATGTGTTCCTAGTCCTGGCTGGCAACTGAAAAGTATAGAAACAGCAGAGTAGCTATCACTGATGTCTAGAAAAGGGCAGAATATTTTGTGACATGTTGAAAATGCTTTCCTTGCCCAGCTGGTTTTAAATGATCCCAGCTACAAAGTCTTCTGGATTTTAATCATTCCAGCAAAGGAGAGAGGGTTGGAAGAGCTTAATACCTGACTCTTAATCTGGTTGCTCTCTGTTCTAAGGATGCAGGGAAATGTCTGTTTCAATCTAATAACTTTTTCATTTTGGAATTCTGCCTCTCAGAGCAACAGGATAACAGCATTGTCACACAATGAAATTTTAAGCAAGGCAATAGCAGATCTTGGAGGGTGAATATTAAAGCTACCATCTTCTCTGTTCAGCCAGAGCTGCAGTCAAATGCGTGAGTTCTGCTGACAGTGCCTTCATGCTGGCTCTAAGTGACAGCAAGCAAAATAACGGAAGAAATATCTGTAGGCTTGTCATGTACTAATATCCCTTTGATAATGTAGACTGTTAATCCTAACCCAGGTAAAGAGAAGAAAAGAAATTGGGTTCTTATCTTAAAGAGTCCACATTGGCCAGATGAACACTTCAAGGTCATTCAGTATCGCTATAAACAAAACAAATGTATCGGCTCTATTATGTGGCTAAAATCCCATCTGACTGACAACGTTTTCACCAAACATAACCAATTTATTTTTGTTTAAAGCTTTAATTAAGTATTATAGATTGGAGTGAAGTAATTAATAACTTTAAAATACACTGACCCACAGAGAGCAAATACCTCAGTCAGGTGAAGCCCAGGGAAAGGAAATGCATGAACTAAAATAAAACAATTTTTTCCTCTCAGTCTCTCCTAGTAAATCAAAGAAAGGAATTTTTATATTAATTGGCAATGAGTCTATGTCTAGTCTGACTGCTGACACAGTTAGTCATAATAATAAAAAACATGTCTGTGGGATGTGAAAATGCAGTTTGAATGTTAATAATGTCTTTATTTTCTGTTCTGATTGATTGGTTTGAATAAAATTGAGGCAGCAATGTCCCTGCCCCAATTTCTTATCTTGGGAAAATCACAAAAATCAAGTAAGATGAGTTAGTAATGCATAAAAGTGACTGCCTGTATGGGGAGTTCCATTTCAGAGATGGTTCTCAAAAAACCATAATGATGATTAGGTGGGAAATCATTGCAGAATTAGTTTCAAATACTGAATATCTTTCCATCCCTCACTGCTTACACTTACTACAGGTAGAATTTGCTTAGCAAACTCAGTATGAAAAACACTACTTAGAACAATGAGGATGGTAAAATTAAAATTACTTGCCCTATGTCCTACAAAATTTAAGTACTCAGACCACATTTTAAAAGAATATCATTACTCTTTTCCCAAAACCTCCAGAGAATAAGTACGAAGTTAAATGTCTCCAAAATCTGACCCAGCTTGCTGATACATACACCAGCCAATGCTGGTGTATTAGGTTTGCATTTCATCGTAACACTTTGGCATCACATCTTTTAAATATGTTTAGTGTATTTAAATGTCCATTTTACAAACTCCTGAGGAGATATTACACTATTTAAAACATTATTTTTAATCTTCTGACATTGGAACCCTGAATTTCAATGCTTTTGTCACGTTAATTGTGAATGACTGCTCCTCATGAAGTTCAGGGAATTAAACTTACGCTTATACTTGTGTTAAAGATCTCATTGGTCATTTTGTTTCGTATTAATACAGAATAAAAAGAGCTTAACATCATCTATAACTCATTAATAATTCCAGTTACGTTACCTGAGTCACTGTTCACAGATAACAAATATCTTCAAACACTGAAGCTCAAGAGGCAAAATAAATCAGTGGCTACTTGCTGTTTATTCTCTTCTATATGAAGTAGTTCTTCAAAACATAACTGCATCTGAGAGAGATGTACCCAGTAGGTTTGGAAAGAGGAACTGTAAACTTTGGAAATTTCATTTCCTAGTCAAAAGGGAAGTAGATGCCCCAGAATGACAACATTCATACCTTAAAACTATGAAAATCAATCACTTTTCTCTTTCTTGGGATTAAATATTACTGCATATACAAACTTTAGAGAAAAATCTGGAAGAAAAATTCTTTAGAAGTGGAGACACGAAAAGATGGCACGCAGCAATATGCAGACAAAGCCCTATTTCCCATATAGGAGAAGAGGAATAAAGAGGGAAGCAATCCTTATTGTGAAAGATATAAAAGCTCACAGTTTATTTACATTTTCCTTTGCTGAAGTCAGTCCTGGAAACCAGATTCACATATTTTACCCACCTCCTCTCTTGGGGCTGAGCATCAACAGTACACTGCTGTGAATGTTGAATTATGACCTACTGCAGAAACACTACTTTTGGCATCACAGCTTCATAAACTGCAAATTGATATCCATGAAGTAGAGCTTTTCCAAATGTGTCCAGAGGAGATTTTGAATTAAGCAAAAATGATATCAGAAATGATCCCTGGATTTCCCTTGGAAATATACACCCTGTTTTCTGAGTGGTTCATGTTAGTAAGCACTAAAGATGCATCAGAGAACAGTCTTTTCACTTATTTGAATGAAGAACAGGGCTTCAATCACACAGCAGTTACTTTTCAGTAAGACAGACTGTTTTGGGAACAAGCTTGCGGCCCTCACTGCCGAGCAGCTCCTGCACAATTCCTCTACTTCAGCAACTGAGTAATGATTTAGTTCCAATGTCCTCCCTGAGATGAATGGATGACTGGCCTCTCTGCCAGTTCTTCAAATCAACATCACATAACATTACTCTCAGAAGGACAGAAAAGAAACAAATCACTGTAGTCACAGAGGGCAGAGATGTGACAAATAAAAAATCCCCATCAGAGTGGAGAATGTTGAAAGTCACATTTAGATTTACACCTCCCACTGCAGGAGAGAAAAGTGCAGGAAACAATCAAAGTGGTAGCAGTGTCTTGGTTCATTGTCATTGAAAAGACCAGCAAAATGCACAGAGGTGGATTTTCAAGCAGATGTACCACAGCATTGCTGCAGTTTTGTGGCTTTCCCACTGGCTAAGAAGTTTTCCTTGGAGCTGAATGATTCAGCTTCAGGGAAAAATATACAGTTATCTTTAACTTGTGCCATTAACAAGGACCAGTGAGGCAAATATAAGCACCAAAACTCAGGCAGCTAGCTGATAAAACTATTTTGAAGCAAGAGAAGTTAGACATTTTCCATGATAGCAGGGACACCATGAGCAAAAATATTCATACAACTTTACTAGAAGCAGAAGTACTAAATGATTTTAAAATTCTCTTAAATTATGTGATTCAGATCCCCAAAAGAAAGTGATGTAAAGGGTTCCAAACATGTTGCAAAACCCATTTTGCCTGTTTGAGTGCCTATTTCTACCATACCAGCTCTTTCAGCTCTTGGTAAGTATATGATTTTAAAAACACAATAAAACAAATATAACAGTAAAGACTTCAGTACATTAAAGTTTGGATAGACTTTTAAATATCCAGCAAAGACAGAAGG
Organism: Chamaea fasciata; assembly: GCF_029207755.1. NCBI lineage: Eukaryota > Metazoa > Chordata > Aves > Passeriformes > Sylviidae > Chamaea > Chamaea fasciata. The sequence goes on along the minus strand of NW_027094094.1, from coordinate 24,552,309 downwards.
GCAACAAGAACAGTTTGATTCTTCCTGACTGTCATGCAGGATTAATGTGTTTGACTCAGAGGAATCACACTATTGGAAAGACTGAAATTGCAGCTGGCCATTTTGTAATACCATCATCTTAGTTTAAAGGTCCAAAATGATGAATTGTTCTGAACAATAAATTTAAAAAGAGAAAACTAAAACCAAACAGAAACAACAAACCACCCCAACAAATAAACGGAACTAACCAGAACTAACCAGAACTAACCAAAAACCTCCACCACACTGAGTTGGGGTTTGAATAATAAAAGTGCTCTGGACACAGCACAACTTTTGAGTGACATCTGGGGGACATCAGGCCAGAAAGACTGGAATCTTTATTGTTCCATGAGGTCATGGTGCAGTAAATAACCTGCAAGGACTGAAAAAGATACCAAGGTGTGTTCCTGGATCTGATCTCAGGCATCTTACATCACCATAGCCTTTTTTTCTTTTCTTTTGCATACTGAAGGCTGCTTGCTGAAAGATTTTTTTTCTGGGTCAAGATCAATGTATGAAATCATGCAATCTTTAGACAGTTATAATTATCTAAAAATGAGATATTAAAACCGTTCTGAACATTTAAATGAGAGTAGCTGAAATCGCTTATGTTGCAATGCAGTGTCAATTTTCATTATGTTTTTAATTAAAATGACATTCAGTTCCACTTTTTCCCACTACTGTGATATTCATAGTTATGAAATATAGAATTAGGTAAACAGCACAAACATTTAGCAATTATATTTTCATAAAAGTGAACATATTTACTTTTTCTGCTTATAATTCATCTAGTTAAGAGTCAGAAGGCTCTGCTGGGATGTACTTCTCTAGGAATCAAAACAAGATGCATACTCTTGAGATCACTGCTTCCCATACTTGTACTGCTTGGTTTTTGACTCTACTTCTAGTATTTTTCCTTAGATTTTCTAGCTATGCATTTTAACCTTAAATGTTGATATTACCAGAACATCCAGGATTTCCTTCAACAAAAATTAATTCTTGGTATTATAGGCAGAGGTTGATTTCTCATGTGATTTTGGGAGTGCACTTGAGGAGTGAGAAAGCAAAGTCAGGGAAAAATAATTGCCCACCCCACTGCCACCCAAAAACATACATGCACTCCAAGTTACAGAGATGGGGCAGCAGCTATAAGGACTCTAAGAGCTTTCTGAAGCCAATTTCTAGCAACTAGTTCAGGGACCAGGGATTATTTTAACAACTGGTTTGATTGGTCCAAACGAGCCATTTATATTAATCTTCAGTATCCATACTAAAAGACAAGAAAAACTCAGTAAGACCACTATCAGATGCTCCCTAGAAATAAGAAATCAGCAGTTTGGCAGAGCATTAATTATACCTTCCAGACACAGGACAAGTTTGTGAGGACAAATGATCACTTGAAGTTCTCCAAAGGGTTGCCCAAGAACTTCCTAGAAGCCAGCCTTCCCAGCAAACCTAGAAATTTGACAGAAATATTTGTCTTTTACATCTGGAATTGCTATTTCAGCCCCACTCAGTGCTTGGAAAGTCTGAAGGCTAGATCATTGTCACTACTGCATTTTAGAAAGCTGAATGAATAGCCAGGTATGCAATGAATTATTTTTTGAGGCATGAGGAGTAGGTTTCAAACTCTTACACCTCACCACATCCTTTCTTTAATGTAACCAATAACTTACTCATGCCTTCACCACTCCTCAGTGTAATGCAGTTATCCAGGACACATGCCAATATAATCCTTGTAGCATACACTTAAGAAGCTATGATTCACAAAATACTTCAGATCTTTTACACTGAAATATTTACAACACGTGAAATACTTTTTTGTATCCAGATATTTAAATTCTGCACAATTAAGAAAACCCCTATTATTCTCTTAATACACCTTGTGGAAATGAAGCCTTTCTAAACGTGTCAGTTTTGTAGTGGTAGAAGGCTGCATTTCACACCAATAGGCTGCATCAGTTCCATGCCTTTTTTTCTGAAGCAGTTATTGCTAAGAATTGGTTTGCAAAGTATTTGAACACAGTAAATTACTCAAGCAGGTTCTTGTCAACATGCATTAACACCATTTACAGCTCTGTTTATAAGGCCACTCTCCCTCCACAGCATTTGTATTGAAGTTCATTGTTCTACAAGTTGTATTGATGTTGCTGTGCAAAGTTCAGACTTAGCAAAGCTGCTTATCTGCATACTGCAATACTCTAAGTAGCTGCCTATTGATTTTTCCTTCTCCTTTAAAACCATCCTGCCTTCTTCCAATATTTTCCTTAAATACCCAGTGTAAAGGACTGGAAGTACTACATGGATATTTCAAAGAAACTCATAAAGTCTTAAGACGAGTTAACTCTCCATCAAGAAAAATACATTTCCTTGTGTTTCATGAAAAGTATAAAATAAATTAAATGTCTTAAATTAAATTCCCTTTATTCATTAAAGAAATAAAAATTCAGAAGGGCACTGAGAATTAATATATCATGTTATAATCAATATCACATTAAAATAGTTGATTTTTTTTTCACATGGAAGGAACTTCTAGAACTATAGTAGCCTTAGTATGATTTCTGGGCATAAGCATTTTAAAAGGCACATATTAGAGCCATTCAATTATGAAGACAGACAGCAGTATTTTTGGCAAGACCTTTCTAGGAAGTTATTTAAGATATATTACACATAGGTGCCCAGAGTCCTGTCATATATCTTGAGCATGGACAATATGTCTGCAAGAATGCTGCAGTTTCATGACAGTTTCTCAAATTCTATTCATGGGTTTAATAATCCCCCCATTTTTAAATGATATCAGCTATTTTGGCCTTCAGAGTCCTCATTTTCTCAAAAAGTTAATTTTAAAAAATGGCAGCATAGCTCTTAACAGAGAGAAATCTTTAGAATTATGCTTTCTTAAATGCTCCTCTCAATACCGATCAAAAATCCATGAACGTTCGGACAGAGGAACTCCAGCCCTATGGCTTCTGCTAATTCTAGAGGCAGGCACTTCTCCAACACATTAACCTGCTGTCTTCTTAAGCTTGCAGACAGCTGCTTATGGTTTGATAGCTTACGGTGCATTTATTACCTTCTCATGGATCTTTTTACAGTGTAAGATCAGTGCTGTGTTTGGTTAACTTTCTGAAAGATTTTACTCTAACTGCCAAAATTCTAATCTTGAGCACCACTAGATGACTTGTTCTGTCCAAAAAAGAAGACCAGCGGTGAATATTACTAGCATTTTGTTCCATTATCAGTAGGTAAAATTCATGTCCTTCTGGTGACAGCATGACTCAGTTGTGATTGGTCTTTTGGCCACTTGCTCATGCATGCTTTTGAAAAACAACTGTACAAATTGTTTGTAATGAAATCCAAGCCTGCTGACAGGTTAATTATGAAGCCTCCATTTGGGCCCTTTAAAACTTTCTCCATGATCCTAGGCTGAGTGACTGTGAGCAGATTTATGATTTCAGGTTGAAATTATGCTGAACGCAGGGGTTTTGTATCATTTAATGTGAAACCAAGCAAATCTTCTCAAATTTGGGATGAATTTTACTGTGTACTCTTCCAAAGGTTCAAATATGAAAGTCAAAGAACAGCCAGTAAGAGTAAAAAGAGACATGTGATCACATAAATCTCTGGAGATAAAGTGGTGGTCTTCTAAACAAGTAGAAAGATTCACAAAACTGTAATATTCAAGAGATGCCAACATTGTGTAGCTCACAATTTTTACAGCATTTACTCTTGATTATGCTTAGATGGTGGTTTTGCTTGTGATCTGTTCATCTGCTTCAAATACCCAAAATACTCACTGCATTCTTCTTGTTATTGATGTGATGCCTGGAGTTTTGTTGCTTAAGTGCAGCATGCTTACAGGCTAGGCAAGCACACAGAAGGATATTACTATTTCACACGGCTACAGACCATTAAAGCTGTACTTTTCTCAGGAAAGATGATGGCCCCTTCACCACTGATGTATAACCAGCCATGGAATTAAAAAGCCTGACACAGGAGATGAGATTTTTGAAGGCAGAAAGAAAATGTAGTGATCACACAGTGCAGAGGCAAACCCTGAAGAGAAAGGATATGGGGCATAAAATACAGGAGGAGTCAGAAAACAGCCATAAAGCATATGAGGGTCAGGAAAATCCCAGGAGTGGAAAAAGAAGCTTACCTGGGTGGTGAGAACACTCAAAAATGGTGTCTGTAAAGAGATAAGTACTGCTAGAAAAGGCACACTAGAGAGCTCAAATAGTGATCTTAGCTTCACTTCAGAGGCGTCTGGCAAGAAGTTGCGCAGTATGTACGCATTGTGTCATTTACTTCATCTTGCACAGTATTACTGTGACCAAGGCCTTAATGTGCTACCTAACCCTCATGAATGAGCAGTGATTTCAAATATTTTCTGATTCTTACTAATATTCATGGCACTGATTCTAAAAATTTTTCTTAGCTATGATCTAGTCTTCTGCTGGGAGAGCTACACTAGTATTCTTTTCTGAAGTGGGAGCAATTTATTATTCCTTTCCAATCAAACAGCAAGTAATGAACCCAATTAAAAAAAATCTTTGAACAAGTTTTTTTTCTCTATAAGCTCCTCTAGTGGTTTAGTGTAAAAACAATGAATCTGTAAACATGTCTAACAGAGAACATTTTGATTTGTTCACAAAATGTCTCAACATTATTTTGTATCATGTAAGCAAATATAAATCAAATTTTTCTTTGCTAGTTCTCTTCTACTGGCTAGGGCCAATATAATATTTCCCACCATTGTTTCATTAACCAGACCATATCCAGCTTGATGAAGACATCTCAGATGGCTACTACTGGGAAAAGAACATTAATAATAAAGTAATAACAATCTAATGCTGGTTGCTGACCAAAGGTAGCATTGAGACTATTTTTAAATGCGGATTTGTTAGACTTGTGATGGATTAGCTTGTTGTCTGTGAACTGCTTGATCTCCCAGGTTCAGACATGTTTCTCTAATTAAAAAGTGGATATGAAAGTCAAACATTCTGCATTTGACAAGAGGGGATGATTTTTTGTTAGTTTCTTATTAATGTTGAGAGAAACCATATGGAGATCAGGCTTCTGATTGAGAAGCATTTCATTTTCACCTCCTAGACAAACCACAGTTCAGTCTGGAAGTGATGCAAGTGGTGCTAGTTTTAAAGTTGAACGTTAACAGGAAGAAGAAAAGGAAAAAGTTAAACTGACAAAAATTTTAAACACAGCCCTGAAGAAATCTGCCAAATGTGATATAGTCATAAAAATCAACACCTCATTCAAAAATAATAGATAAAATTTCTGGCTAAACATAGTATTTTCTATTGTATTTCCCCATAACCACCAACTCACATGATGCTGCTTCAGATTTGAAAGCACTTACCAGAGATTTCTTTTACAAGGAGGAACCTTTGATTTTACATGTACTCACCTGGGGCAGCCTAAATAATCCCCTCAGTGAGAGGAACCAGGACATGGGTCCATGGCAAGCAATACCTCCTACAGAAATCGCAGAAAATAAAGAGTACAATGGAGGAAGGCAGCAGCACCCGTGCCAAGCCTATGTATTGACTAGAGAACCAAAAGGTGAATTGCTCAAAAAGAACAGCAGTTAATCTGTGCACTAGGGACAGGGAACCAACTCTGATTTTAGATGTGGGTCTGTTGAAACATGAGAATTGCACAAACTCTTGGTGAGGGAAGGGGGAAGAAGAATTTTGTTAACTCAGATAAACTATACTGGTGGAAAAAGCAAATCTCACAAACATCCACTTACAGTTGTAGACACAAAGTAAAAAATATTTAGGAATGGGTATTATTACAAAAATAGATCTTCTGTGTAATTTATTCATAGTTCATGATTCTGTACTACTGAACATGCTGTGCTGTTTTCTCCCTCTCATCTCTACCTTTTGATTAATAAAATTCCAAAAAGTCTGAGTCGTTATCTCAATGGCAGTCTCAACTTCTAATTACTCTGATCATTTCTGAAATTAAGATACAATTCCTACACTGTTTTGACTCTTTCTTTTCTTTTTTTTTTTCAAACTACCACATGCTGACTCCTTTTATAATTATCTAACACAAGAAAGTATTGGGTTGTTCCCAATTTTATTTGCTGAATGCTGCTTAGAGTTCTAGGGTCACAATCCTAATTTTCTAGCATTGTGGAAGCAAGCCTAGTTTCTGTAATAATCGTTTTCCCTTTGTACTGATTTTACCCAATACTGTGAAATTAGAACAGCTAACAGAACTTCAAAGCTTTTCAGATGAAGCACATGCCTTTTAACTGAGCTTTTATTTTACAGTTTTGCTACTAGCAAAAAACATTTTATTTCTGTGGTCTCTTTCCATAGAAACAATCTATGTTCTTAGTAAATATTCATTTATAAGAAAATAAACCAGCAAAATACAGTTTAAAAGGTTGAATATTTTTTAGGACTATGAAAAAGAAAGCAAGACAAATTAAAATGAAATACAGAAGATATTTCCATCATCTCTGACTTCATAAAGCAGGGGTCCAAAAAGATGCCCTGACCACTTCTCTGTGCACATTTTAATAAACATCCAGCCCCTTTTTGATTGTTTTCACTCTCCCTTCCACCAAAAATAATTGATTTTATTTCCTTATATATGAGAATCATTGAATTCTTATGGCTCATAACTGCAGCATGATCAATACTACAAAATAAGTGTTTCAAGTGTAGATATTTTGCATTGACTCAGTTAAACCATTCTTGATACTTTTCTGGGTTTCACTCAGCATAGCCCTTGCCCTCATTCAAAGCAAACACTGGAGAAATATTAAGACAAATAATTGTGATACTGCAACTACCTCTCATTTCTCAGCATTGTGTCCACCCAGCTAAGAAGTGTAATTAAACACCTATTTCTCCCTCTCATGCACACACACAGAGATATAAATGTATACCAGATTATATTTAATTAGCAATACTTCTATTATCTCACCTATTTCATATGAAGTTTTTCAGCCAAAGATCTTGACTTCCTGAGTCTGCATACAGCGGTTGCCAAAACCTGTGCCCTGATTTCCCCATATCAGCCTTATATAGTGGCATTCTGTAAATGTACTATTGAAATGTAAATGAAAATGTAAATGATTATTGAAACCATCACAGGAAAGAGTCTCTTATTTTTGCAACCAGCATGTCGCCAAATCACAGCTGTGGATTTATAATGCTACTGATTTTATCTATTAGCACCTATAGATTTCATTATTCTACAGAAACAAAGTAAAAGAGTGCAGTCTATGCCATTTCAAGATTATATCCAAGATGGGTATTAAAGAAGCATATCCTAAAATTGTTAACCTCCCAAGGAACCACCTAGTCCCAGGTGCATCCCTTCTTCTACATGAAACATTGTGCACATTCAGGAGTCGCTAGGGATACACCAGGGTGATACTTTTTGGTGGGGAGACTATATGGATGTTTTATCTCTAACATCACAACACAAGCTCCAAGTTGCCAGTTCTGCTCATAGCAGCTTTAGGTCCAACCAGCTATTTCAAACTCCCCCTTGGCTGCAGCTTGGAAAGCATAAGGGAGGACACAGTGAGGCGGAGGATACTCAAAATAAATCTTGGCTGGTGTGGTGGCTGAGGAAAGAGTTACACCACTTTATCGCATACCCTTTGTACAATGTTAAATCTAAATTAATTAAATAAATCAGTTGATGAAATCACCCTATAAATGTGACAGTACATCATAATTCACTGCAGCTGCAAGATCAGGGAGCAGATGGAAGACGTTGGATTTTTCTTTGAGCTGAAGTGCCATTTTGCTGGTCCCATTCTATTTCTTTTAAGATTACTACAAGTGCATGTGTACAAAGGGCCTGATTCTGCAGCTGCTTCGTGCACAGTGCTTCACTGTCGGGAAACTTTCCACAGAAACAAAGCAGCTGCAGAACTATACCTTTCATATTTGGTTCAGTCATAGGAGGAGAATCCTGGCCTGTGTTACATGGGTGAAAATGAGGACAAAAGTTTGCTTTAAGTTTAATTGTAATCCATTAAGTAGTGAAATGATCCTCCCTGTTGTCCTCTCATTATGCCCTGTACATTAAACAGAGTTCTTTTAATAAGGGTAATTGTTTCCTCTGAAGTTCAAGCTTCAGTGCTAGCAAGCAATCTGGATTTTTCTCATGACAAGCAGCGCCTCAAACAGGAAACAACATGCTTTTGGCTGGCTAGAACTTTATATTCTTAATTCACCTTTACACCATGCAAAGGGATCAAGGAGGAAGGGAAAACACGGAATAAAAATATTTTCAAATAGTCAATATGTCCCAGATGAAAACAGAAGTGACTCAGAAATTGCTTTTGGAAAAATTTATAGCAGTGTGTAAGGTGGAGCTCTCAGAGCAGGCTGACCACCTCTGCCACAGGCCATGCAAGTGGATTTGGTGCATGGAGAGCTGCCTGCTGTAAACTGCCAGACTTTGCTCTGTGCTCTATTCTCTGTGTCACGACACAGCGACATGGAAGAACAGGAGGGTGCTATGCAGCTCTTGATCTTTATTTTCATCTTCAGGTTCTCAGGTTTAAAAGAGTCGGTGCAGAACAGTGGACTTGCCTCATCAAAGGAAACAAGCATGAGTGTCATTCCCTGTCCTGACAGGGGACAGCAAGGCTGAAGAATCAAATAGGATTCCTTTGCAGTGGCTTGTAGTCTCACCCAAAAGCATACTGAACACAGTACAAATCTTTCCATGTCGCTGGATTTGCGTTTATGTTGTTTTGTTGGTTTGTTTAATTCTCTCTCAAAATTGTATGAAGCTTTCATCAATAGCAAAGGTAATCTCAGAAACATGAATCAGATGGGAGAGGAAGACAAGGGAATCTGAAAAATGCCTGTGTACCATGCTCCAAAAATGGGAACGATTCCTGTGGAGTCCAGGCTAAGACCACTAGAAGATTGGGAATAATCTTCCCTTCTCACTCAAAGCTGGCCTTAGAAATGAGGATTAACAGTGCAAACATTCTCATGAGCACCTGCCCAAACAGTAACTACTAAAGACAGAGAAAACTCCCCTTGTTTTACTGAGAGAACTGCTTGGTGGTGCAGATGAGCATTGAAGCAGCTTAAGCTGTAGGGGGAGGAGATGAGCATTACTTTCCCCACTGAGGTGCCTGGGCACAGTGACTAAATGGTGCTTCCCAGTTTCCCAGCCTGCAATCATAATGTTCATGCAGACAGAAGCCTGCAATGAGAGGTAGCACATCTATCCTGAGGTGAACAGTTATGGTTAGAGTCAGGCTTAAATTGAAGGGTTTCCAGAGGCCAGTCCAATAGAACAGGGCCAGTGCAGAACTCAAGAAGTTACACTATGTTACTCTACCTTCACATTTCCTCATCTATCATACTCTAAAAGTTTATTTCGAAAGTTTTACGGCTCTGCAGAGCATTATGCCATTTGGATTACCATTCTGTTTTCCTACTCAGTTATTTGTTAAGCATATTTGAAAGCTTAAACTTATAAAACCATTCCTTAAACACTTTTAAGGATCAGAATGACTTTTAATGAACACCATCATTACAACTCCAGAACTACAAACCACAGATCCAGATCATTTTCTTTACTATCAATATTCAGATCTCAGACTTACTAGGTAGTTACAGCCTGTTTATATTAGAGGCTAAATAGTTATTTTGTTTGTCTTAATCATGGTAATCAACAGCCTATTTGAAAAAACCATAGCGCATTGAAGAGAAAATGAAACTGCTTAACAAGAGCAATGTCATTGCCTAGATAAAATGTCTTGATGGTTGCTTCTATAAGAGAATTATAGACTTTATGAGTTCCAGAAAAAAAAAAAAAAATTCCTTCCCAGAATTGTCTTTTCTTTTTTATAGAGGGTTGAGACCAATGCTGGTTTTTTGTTTGCAGCAATAACTTGAAAAGAAGAAGGCGTTGGGATTGAAATAGTTAATATTGACCTGTCAAAATGATGCCCTTTCGTTTTTGATAATGGTTACAAAGGTTTTGAAATCAAACCTTTGGTAGAGGTACAACAGAGAGAAAGAATGGAAATGCTGCAATCAGAAAATGAGCAGAAGCGATTGCTTCCAGCAGTTCATTTCAGCCACAAACCGCAAATGAGAAGGAGCACAACAATGGAACACAAAGGTGACTAATTTAATGAAGGGGGAAAATTAGAGGCTTTGATGCTGTTGAGTTGATATTGGGTAGTTTTTTGGGGGGTGGGGGGTGGTTTGTTTGCAGTTTTGGGGTTTTTTTTATGTGGTGGTTTTATTGGGGTTTTGTTTGTTTGTTTTCTTGGTTGCTTGTTTGTTTGTTGGAGTTTTTACTTGCCTTTTTGTGTGTATGTTTTCTGTCAGGTCTGTCAGGTGACCTATTTATGTGCCAAACCATTACATGTTAGGGTCAGAAGTATAGATAATAAACAAAAAAACCAAAATGCACCATAAATAATACTACATAGAATCAATAAAGTCATCATAGCCAAGAAAAAAAAAAAGCCGCCAGAATGGATCTGCTTCCATTAGAGAATAATCCAAGCAGCCTAATTTAGGTTTGAGTTCAAGACTAGTCCTCAAAAAGCACCAGTGAAAGAACAGAGATATTCAGATTTGATTATATTATCTAAAGTGCATAATGCTACACAACTGTCATGCAGCATGTGAGAGCAAGTTTTGCACAGAAAAAGCAGGTCTTTCCATGTAGATAAATTACTGAAAAGAAGAAAAGCTGGCAGCCAGCTGTGACTGTGGGATCAGGGGAGAGGCTGCTCATTATTAACTTTCTGTCCCTCTCAATACTATAACATAGTAATTCACTCATTGATGATAGGAAATTTCAGAAGTGAATAAACTACCTCAAGAACTGAAGGATAAATTCCCTTCATCACATTTCAATGATGATTTTATCAAAGGGGATATATCTTTCTCTTTAAACCTTTCAGTTGCTTGTGTTGCCATTGTGACACATAGTAATCCTAGAGCACTCTGTCTTTCTTCTACAAAAGTACTGAAAAAATAACAGAAGGGAACTGATAAATCCTGTGCAGTATTTTAGTTCCAGAGCTGTCCTCCTACTCTGGTGTAAAAAAGCTTTATAGTAGGCTTCCTTCATGATTCATAATATTGACTTTAGGTTTTTAAATATCTAATCCAACAGTTTCAAATTAAGCAAAGAACACTCCACCTGATTCGTGAACCATCTTGGTATGATGGATAGCTATTGGCCCATTCGTATAAACTCCAAGCTTTACACAACATAGTTTGAACTCTTAGTCCCCTATCACTGCTAGAAAGGCTATCCTATTAACATTACATACATCTACTCTTCATGGTGACAGAAAAACAACCTGATCATATTTACAGCAAGAGTCACAGCTGTGGGTGTCCCTTGCAAAATGAAATTAGTTTTGATTTTGTGTCATGCCAATGTTCATTAAAGACATGGACTCGAAGAGGGCAAGATCGGACAGAATGATGAATCATTGCAACAACAATAAATGAATATCTTAGCCAGGGTCCACATACCTCTCTCTTCTATTTGACATATATTACATGGTCTTCTTGTAAGGCTGTTGGAATTTGACTCTCTGTCCTTCAAAGAGGAAACTCATGGATTATGAGGATGAAACCATAACCATCTATATAAAAGCATCAAAAAAGCCCTGTTGACCACCTAAATAAAAGTGCCACGCCAATGAATAATATGATAACAGCAAGAAAACCCAACAAAAATTGCACATGGCCCTGCGCATTGCTATTTCTGTTTGAACTTATACTAGAAATAATCTTACTATGAGAACTCAGCTAGCTCTGATAGTAAGTTCTCTGAGAAAGTCTTTAGCTGAATTTGTGAAACAAGTTTGAAATGTTTTATTTTGGAAAAATTACTTCAATATTTTCTGAGAAGCTTAAAACTGAAAATAAAGTAGCCTAAGTTATAAAGTATTTGAGGCAAGGAGCAGTTCTGCTCTGCATCTGCAAAATGTCTGATATGTTACTGGAAAAAGATAAATAATAGAAATTACTATTACCGCTTAACTTCTCAAGCAAAACTGAACATTTTAAAATCCAGCAAAATCTACTTATTTATATGAGGCTAATAACAAAAAAATATGTAATTTATGAAGAGCATAATTTGCTATGTGGACCAGTAATACTGGAAACACTGAGACAGTATTAAAGTTAACATTTATAGGAGCACTGAAGACTATGGGCTAGAGATGTGCACAAATAAGCTTCAGCTTGGCTGCATATATAAAAAAAGTTAGAAGATAAAGTTTAAATAAAATTACAAGGAACTCTATTGGTGTCTTGTTAATTTTCTATCTAGATTATAATTGTGGTAAATATGTTTGGAAACACAGCTTTTCTCTCTCCATGGCTTAAAGAGTATAAGTACTCTGGGTACACAATGAAGGAAATGTCAAAACTTTTCTCACCAAAGGTTCTTTCTCCTATTATTTATCCTTAATTTAATACATATTAGAAGTTCACTATTTGAATGAATAAGCATATTTAGAGGCTATCTTACTGAAATTTTTCTTTTCTTTTTAAAATAAATTTACTAACTTTAATTAAACAGTAATATTTGCTCTTCAGAGCAAACTTGAGATGCAAATTGGATAGCTCTAATTCCTGTGAAACTGGTTGTAATGTGTTTTGGATAAGCAATAAAGTGGGACATTAGGTCATAACTTTCTAGATTTTTTCCTAGTTAATTAGTTTTCTGTCAAGAATTCAGAGTATCTACAGGACTACCAGTTAAAAAACATCTACCCTCAGCAACCACAGATAAGGAAACTCATAAGAAATGGTAGGAAAAGCCATATACACTTATGTTCTGATTCACTTTTTAATTCTTACCAAAATAGCAGCACAGTTCGTTAGTTTCCTTTTACACTGGCCAACTCTTTAAACCACCAGGTGACTTAGAACTTGTCCTGGTTTAGGGCAAATTTGGGAAGAAACTTTCAAATGAGGTCCCTCTAGAAAGCAGATTTAAGCGGTCCCTCCCCCAACAGGTTCGGGAAAAGATTTCCTTGGAGAAAAGTAGAAAAAACTGTATATTTCACAAGCAAAGTATTCACAAGCATAAAAAATAAATAATATTAAACAATAAAACCTCTCACTGTTCTGAAGAGATGGCAGGTTCAGAAAGTCCTTGTGGCAGAAGGTAGCTCGGCTCATTCACTCTCTTATCAGTCCCTCCTGAGCTGGAAAATGCCACGGCCCAAGCCCTGGTAAGCCATAAATGTGAGCTCCCGATATTTTTCTCAATTTTCAGTCCAAAGCAAGTTTAAACAGTTAAAGAAAGGCTTTAAAAATGCACAACCTGAGGAACTTCTCTGCCTCAGCTAGCTAAAAAAAGCTATCTAAAAACCAAAAGAGAGCTCTTTCCCACTTGTCTGTCTGTGCTGCAGACAACACAATCCCAGAAAAAGATGTGGAGAAGCAAGCACAGTTTCTGAAAACAAACTCTGCACCTCTTCTCTCCCCATTCGCTCTCAGAACCAATCTTAAAAAATACAAAACTTAATATCCAACATAAACAGAACAGACAATTAAACATGCAAGCACATAAAGTCACCCCTTAACAGAACTCTAGTTTGTATCTCATCTCAGAGACAAATGGAAGGTCTTTAACTGTACTTTGCTTTCAAATCTGTGTAAAATTTAATGGGCCCTACAGGAAAGATCTGCTTACTCTTTAGCGAGGGTCATGGAAAATCTTTCCTTTTAAAAATCCTGTGCAATTGCATTACAGACACTAAACATGTAGTAAAGATGAAGGGGGGTTTTCCTTACGAGAGAGATGTTACTCAATAGTAGTTTGTGAAACATTGGTTCACATTTATTTCATATCTACAATGTAGAAACATTTCTCAATTTGTGTATAGCTTAAAAAATGAAATTATAGGTAGGATTCATCACTTTAATTTTATGCTGAGAAGGAATAAAATTGCTGAACTTTGTACGCTGAAGGGCTTTGAAAGACGACTGTCACATAGCACAAAAGATAATCTCCCAAACTTGAAGAGGTTTGCAAACATTAAAATGCAGTCAATGCCCAAACAGCATTCACTTCTCTTTCTCCAGAAGTAGAGATGGCAACATTCCAGTTTCTGAACAGCTAATGTTCTCTTCATACCTAATAAGACAAACAGCAAGAGGTAATTGCTACTGCTCAGTAGGGGTGAATGGACTAAACAAGAGGCTGGCTGTACTGAAAGGTGCTGATCCAGCCTAGCCACCTTAATTCATATCTTCTTTTGGCAAATAGGACAGAAAAATCCATTCACAGAATGAGAAACTACTTCAAGCAAGCATGCTGCAGATTCCAACAAACTTTTCACAGCCACTAGGAAATCTCTTTTAGGAATTACAGAACTGGCACAAAAACAACCCTCCAAAAAGTGGGAAAACTGACAAAAGAGGAATATATGATAGCCTCTAGGATGGTTTCACATGCATGCTAATCAGAAATAATTCCACTGAACCCAAGAGATACTTGCAAACATAGGAAAGAAAGTAGGTAGGAAGAGATTAGATTTCTCCTAAGGATGCAGTTACACATTCATTTATCTTGGTGATATTGCATGTTAAATAGGTCTCAGCACACTTCCTTGTCCTGCCAGGTCCTTGGTTCTACCATCCAGGAATACAATGCAAGATGATTCTTAGTGCTGGCCTCTGAAGCATTTATGTAAGCAACTATGTGTATATATATGCTCACACAAAGTTATGTGACACAAAAGAGAAGCTGATCTACTAAAATGATTCTAAAAGGAAATCATACAATCATTACCAATAGAAAATAATTTAGAAAAACAAAACAACCAACAGAAAACCCCCACCAAAACAATCAAGCCCCCCAAACAACAACAATCAACCAAAACCTCCCTCAAAATAGTCTATAGAAAAAAGAAACAAAAACTGTTTTCTACCAAGCAATGGTTAAGCATACTGGGTTTTTTTTAAGATAATCTAAAAATATATGGCTAGCTTCTTCTGACAGGCTACATTTCCAATTTCACACATTTTGTGGGCTTGTGGATCAATGGCTTAGAAATTTCCTTGTTCACTCCAGTCAATTGTGCCCTCTGGCCTTGTTATGCTATGGCTGGGCAGGCACCCAATTCCCAGCTTGCCACCTCCCTGACAGATGTTATTTCCAGGGATGCTGATAGCTTCTAAAGAAAATGTCAAATTAAAAGCACTCGGTAGCGGTCATCTTGCCCAGGAGAAGTTTGAAGGAAACAGAAACTGAAGTGATCTAGCAGTCACCCCACAGCCAAGAAAGCCCGTGAGAGCAGGGAAGAGCTTTCCTGGCAGCCAGAGTGGGTGAGAGACATCCTAGAGAGCCCTTGTCCTACAGCAGCAGCTCCTCACTGCTCTTTGGAGCCATGGGGCACTCCACAGTCCAAGGACTATTTTGAAGGGAGAGGACTTCCAGGCAAAATTACAGCTTTCTTGCTTCAGATAGCTGTGCCAAGGCAGGAAGCCTTCAGCTTGGGGCCCTGAAAGCACATGAGGCTCTCAGGTAAAAGATGAGTTCTTATGACATGTAGGACAGAATCTTGGGAGGCTGAGCCATTCAGGGGTACTTCAGAGCCTTATACCACTGATGAACGGAAGCAATAAGGATACAATTTTCTGAAGAAAAAAACCAACTCAGTCATACAAAGAACCAAACATAACTTAATCTTAAACAGTAATTTAAACTGTACCCAAGGGCCAAACAGGTTTAGGATTTTTATTCCCTATTGTTTAATTCACCAAGAATTAGACTCTGACTTTAAAGTAACCAGGACTGCTATGGTAAATGACTGGTATTCGACCAATTTTTCAAAATTGATACATTGATTAATTGGGTTCCCTTTCACTAAATTACCTGAAAGGCATTGTCATCTTCCTCATAAATCATCACAAGTTCAAAAGGAAATCTTTTAAAAACTTTGTCTTCTCTCTGACGTCAGTGAGGGAAGTCAATTTTTCAACAAGGAGGCAGAGCAGAATCTCTAGCATGGCAGTGAAAGCATACAGTCATAGTGGATCACACACTGAGGAGGAGCCACACTTGGTAATTTTAAATTCAGGAGCAGAAGCCCACACTCTGAGACACTTTCTGATACCACTGTAAACCTCACTGCATTAAGCAAATTCATCAAATTATTGTTGGCAAGGCTCTTCAAACATAACAAAAAAAATGCAGCAGAGAAGACCTGAATGGTGCCAGCAGAGACAATTCAGCACTTGGTTCTGGAGACAACAACCAGTTAGAGGCTATTCAAAACTTCTCTCAGATCCCGTCCAGCTCTTTATAAAGGCACACTATATCTGCCAGTTGGGTCTTTTTATTTTTCTGCTGAGGTGACTCCTACATTTGCCAGCTTGCAAAGATGCAGTGGAATTGATTTTAGTTTCATACTTAATGGCTGTGACACAAGTGGCACCTGCACACTGAGGAGCAGAGCTCCCCCAGCACTGACCTTTGGCCACAGCACTTACGGTTCTAAGTGGATCTTGGCAACCTAGTATTTTGTGGAACGGATTATTACATGATTACTATGGAAATACAGGACACTAGCGGAATATTAGCAAAATAAAATATAAGCCAATAAATACAGTGGTTGCTCGTTGAAATATAATTTCCAGTCAGGGAAATACATGACAGTGCAAGCAAAACAAAACCTAGCCAGTTTCTATCCCCTTTTAAATATTTAGTCTTTGAATCTTTTGGAAAGTTACATTAGCGTTTTTGGATTTAGGGTTTTTTTGGTATTTTTTTTCCCTAGAATATTGCCAGTTCCTTTCCTCCCCTGCACCACCCCAGGATCAAAGCTCTTATTTCTCCCTGACAGCCTACTAGCTGAAATCAAACAATCAGTGTTGATTAAGTTTATAAAAATGGAGTTCCTCATCTTCTAATCAATATTTTTGTTGAATTGCAACACTATAAATTTTCTGGGCCATTTACTTTAGCCCCCTTCCCATAAGAAGTAACCCTTCCCAACTAGTAGTTAGGGATGTAACCTATTCATACATTAAAATGATCTATTACCCAGGTCCCCAGGGTGCTGTTTTCTGTAATAGATGTTTAAGTACCATACCTTATATGCACACACACTCATGCGTATGGATAGATAAATCACTGGTATCTTTTTGAGGTTCATCCCATGAAAACTGCATGTACCCCTTAATCCCTCCCAAAATATTCACCTTTAATTAACCTGAGACACAAATAAACATGCAAATCTGTATTTAAATTGCTTCTGAAATAAAGATGCACCTAAAATCACCGCAGCGTCTGAAAGCCTGGAAGGAAAAAAAAAAAAAAAAGCAGAAGCAAAGGAACAGGAAAATTGTCATGCACTAAACATCCTTTCTCTCACTGATATTCATTTTTTTCACTATTCTTTTCTAGTATTTTTTTCTGTTTACCATACAGAATGAGATTTTTATAAAACTTCACCTTGCCATGATGCTATTCAGCTGTTATTTGAATGGGGATGCTGCAGAAGTCACTGTGTGGCTATTTTTCCAGAAAGATGCATCACATGAAGTACTAAAATTTTGATTACTCTCCCTGCTCCTCCCTTCACCCTGTAAATGAACTCCAGTCCATATTCCATATCACCAGCCTTCCTGACAAATGCAGGATTTCAGTTGTGCTCACAGGAGCATGTCTGTGTACTGTGAAGTGCAAGACAGCTGATGACATATCTACTCTTGAATACTCTGACAAGTACATCAGCAGACTACCAGTTTTAGCACGTGTTAACTGGACAAAGATTGATTCACCATATGTCTTTTGTCCTGTGCCCAACCTATACTTCAAAGGTGCTGATATTGCTGTCTTCATTGCCACATCTGCCCAGTGCCATGACTTCTTTGTGAGTACATCAGTCAGGAAAAGTTATATTAACTCTTCTTCTGAATGTGCTTTAAGATCTGTATGTTAAAAATTAAATTTTTAAAAACTACAAGAACTTATTTTGCACAGCTACAATACTTACAAAAATTTTGCTCAGTAAGCAAAGCTGTTTTTTATGTTGACTCCATTTGATTCAGACACCTGGACAACATGTACTAAGGAAGCCCATGATGGAGAGCCAAAAGTCAGAGGGATCAGCTATTGCAGAAAACATCACTGACTACCAGTGGCAGAACACTTTCTTTTGACCTACAAGTGATGTGCTACGCTCCTGGGCTATCAGTACAGAGAAGACTCTGGTTTTACATTTATCAGAAGCCTCAAAGGTTTCCTCTATCACAGAAGTCACCTCACATCCCATCAGCAGAGCAAAGGGAGAAAGAAATTAGAGGGAAGGAGTCCATGTGTATGCAACAATAGAAGTCAGGACTAAAAGGCTAGGTTTGAGCACCCTGGAATTCATTATATCTTTAAGAACTTAGAATATATGCTCTCCATCCTCACAGAGCCCTCCTCCCCCAATATTTTGGGAGGATTTTGATGTCTTTTGATTGGTTTTGGTGAATATGCAATAAATTAGCAATAGCTCAGTTAAAATATACTGGACAGTATAAGGAATATGTTGGGAATATGCAAAATAGGTGTTTAAACAGCTTAGACAAAATCATGAATCAGCTTTTACAGGAAAGTGTTTCACTTAGCACTCTTGATTATTCTGGTTTTAGAGTATTGAGTGTTAAGATTAACTCACGCGCAAGTAACTATAATTTTCTAAATTACAGAGTACAACCACATGAGAAAGTGCTGTATTTCATGTCTATGGATGAAGAAAGTACCCTAAAATACATACAACACTAAAATTCTTATCACAGGACTCAATCCTTAACAAACACCTGAAACAACTGTGACAGCAGAGTAACTGTAGGCACTGGAGAAGTTAATATTGCAAGGAGTGTTTTATACCACGTAGGAAAGCATTCTTAGAACTTTATAAATCCTTTAAAACATTCCAAAAAAGGAGGCGGTAGGAGGCACAGGAACAGGTGCCTTCAAATATATTTCCATACATTTTCCTTCTTGAGACCTGTCTGATTTAGGCTGTGGGTGTGTTAGATTGCACGTATCCTAAGAAGAAAGAATAGAGAAACTTTGTGAAGAAGGAATTGAATGTGCCTTGAAACATTTAGAGATTCCACATATTTCAGTTCTAAAACTTTCTCCTTTGCACTCCACACACATATACAGGCCACACATATGACTGGCACAGAAGTAATCATAATAACATTGTGATATATTTACTTGCATTTTGGTGCCTGTTAGGGTAATGGTCACTTTGGTTTTATGTTTTTAAGCTCTCTTATGATAGAGCATTACTGAAAACTGCATCTTGCCTTCAGAATACACATTTAAGGAAATATGAAGCTCAAAACCGACAAAAAATAGCCTGTTCAAGTGAAAAAACCAGAAACAGCATATTTAAGAAATGGCATGCACAAGTGTCAGCAGCAGACCAGAGCCAAGGAAAGTTAGGTTGTTATGAGTTTATACATTTGTGGCTAAGAGGAATGTTTAAATGACTAGCTACAATACATAAGTAAAAGAGTTAAGGATTAGAATTATATTTAAATACAAAACACGGCCTTAGAGTCACATCAATTAAACTACAATGGAATTATTTGGAAAGATGTAGTACTGAGTGTGCCCTTGCTGACCTCACTGTTCAGATTGACTTCCATACAGCAGGATTAGACTTCTCCCAGTAATCTCTTCATTGGCCACCAAAGAAAGGCTTCTGATTTATATATACAAACATTCCCATGCATAAACAAGTGTGCAAACACCCCCCGACACACACACGTGTTTGTGAAAAACAGAATGAAGGTAAGACTTCCCTTGCTGCTGTAAACTAGCACAGCCACAAAAATATTGAATACTTCCAAGGCTTGAATGCTTGAACCACATTATCATCCTGGAAAGTAAATCTTATGGAAACTGCTATTGCATGATTAACTAGTGTCTAAATCCCTGCAGGAAAGCAAAACAATTATTCTCAACCATAGCACAGTTAGTGTATTTGTATTAATGGGAGGGAAGGAGAGGACAATCCACAGAGCCTTCTAATGGGCAGCCACAATAAAAAAATACCCCAACAAATTAAGTTAGTGCATTTTTGTTGCTCTCTCAAAAGCTGTAAAATTCCTGCTCTGGACACTGCAAGACACAAAAGCAAGACTAACTCTACTTTTGCTTTTGGCACTGCAGTCACGAAGCAGCAATAGCAAATCGAGGGAAGTCAGAACACTGAGGCACACACAGCTGGGTAGCTGAACGAGCAGAGCAGATACTGGCAGGATGAAAAGAAACTACCAAGAAATGGTATTTGTACTATTTGTATCCGTGTCCATGAATGGTTAGTTCACAAGCCAAAAAGGAGCCAGTGAAAACCATGGCCCAGAGCACTGGTCCTCAGTCCCTCTGGGTTGTGACCGGAAAATTCAATGGCAGCTTCAGAGCTATTTAAAGCATATAGTCCATACAAATAAAAGACAAATAGCATTTCAGCATAGCAGGTGGTCCACTATCAACTCTGATCTATAGCTGTTTCAACACAGCTCCTTATTGCTTATTTGTAAAGAAACACCTCATTAATAATAAGAGAATGAAAATAATGGATAAAGATATGCATATAAATTTAGTCTACATGAAGCTAGGTTGCTACAATTTAAAACTGCATTTGATGTAATTTAATTAGAAATATTGATTAAAATGTAGCCAGCTCACTGGAAAGATGATGATAATAGGCTAATAATAGCAATTGATTTGGTTTGATAAATGAACCAAAAAGCAAGCTGAAGGTACTTAGATTTTGACCTCTTTAAGGCCCGCATTCCCTTTTCTTCTTTGCTTTATTGAATTTCTGAGATTTGTTCAAAATATTATTAGAATGAAACATCTGAAAAACACATAATTCACAGAAAGATTTGACAACTGCTGCTTCTGATGGCCCATTTTGAAAGGCAGAGTTGTTGGGTCCCTCCCTCACTCCACTCCAGCTTTACTGAATTACATGTAGTGTGTGAGCAGCAGCAAAAGTAATTAAAAATAATGAGGCCTGCTAGGTCTCCTAATTCTATTATCTTTATAGCATCAGGCTTCAAGCAACTCACCAGCAAAACAGCCCAGATGAGAAATCTCCTCTGAAGGTTCAGCGGTTGTTTACAATGCAACAGGATAACCTTTTCAACCTGGAAATAAATAAATAAAATCAGAAGTCTAAAGCAGGAATTAGTGGACATGATTCAAGAAAAAGTAAGGGTTAACTAATTGATACTTGACATAAAAGTATGCTTTTTTTTCTTCACACAGGAAAACCTGAGGTAAGTGAACAAAGTGCCGTAACATTCATTTTTATTATTTCTTTGCAGAAACTCTTATTTCTTCACGGAATAAAATGAAGAGCAGAATGTTGCATATGCTGACTTTCTGTGCTCTATTAATTCCGTGTAAAACCCACAAAAGCTACCTTCAGCTTCAGTGGAACTGACAACATTATTCTAACTCACAGGGTGCTAAAAAGTGGAACTTAAACATAGGTCTAAACTAGGATTGTAACACAGTAGGTCCTTTGTCTCTCCAAAGCTATTAAACACAGAATTCTATTTTATTGCTGTTACACTCTGATACTGTCTCTGAGCAGCAGGAGATGTTTTTTGCAGCTCACTAACACTTAATTCCTTACACGACAAATGAAGCAGCAGAATTTTGGTTCCTAGGTTTAACATTTGCAAAACACCTTTCAGAAGATGATTAAACGTTGTGCAATCTTCCTGTTTCTGCAAGCAATCAAAATCAGTAGCTTCCTGGAAAACTGGGATTAGGTACCCTCCAACTCCAGAGCCTCATTCAACAGCTCGTTTGTGTTCACTCCATCACCAGCTCTCAAGGAGCATCTTTCTCCACTGAGACTGGGGGCACATTTACAGCATCAAAGGTGAAATACTCACTTGTGTGTGCATAGGGGACTGGAGTGAAGAGCTTAAAGTATCGATATTTTTTGTATTCTGCATCACTTGACCTCACTGCAAGCATCCTCAAATCTCCTTTGAATCACAAAGGTGGCCCGATGTCACTAAGAGACTAAAAAAGGAGCTGTTTAAGTTGATGATCACTGTGAGTCACAGTTTAAGCCCATGGAAACCACTCATTATTTCCCTAAATGTTTCCCAAAAACTTGGTTCTGCTGCGACAGAGTTTAGAAGGTTATCCAAACTGGCAGACACTGTTGTAGCAGATATTTCTTGCAGACTTGGGGGGAATAATAAAATTCAAATTAAAAACATTGAAGAAACAGAACCTGTATTTTGCATAAAAATCTAAGAAGTCTAAATTTTTTTAAATTGTTTTAAATGGATTTGATAACAGAAATAAAAAAATCATTTCTCTCATGTATATATTCATGTTTTGGAACATTATATAAAATAATGCCATTGATACTAGATACCATTTATTTTTGCAATTTAAATGGCAAAATCAAAACCCAAAAGTGTACTGCAAAACAGATGAGGGTTTTTTTTCTAATTTTGTGACACCACTGTCATTTATTTGGAGTATTTCAAGCAGCTTCAGGTCTTTCCACAAATTACTCTAAAAGTATATTTTAGGATTTGGGTTTTTTAAAAGATGTTCTTAACAATAAGGAGTTTGTAGGTTTACTCTTTTTATTATTTATTTCTTCTAAGGTTAAGATAATAAGAAAGCATATCTAACAAGTCTGAAAATTATGCTCTTACTTCAACAGCCAAAATTACAGAGAACTTATCTTTCAGGGGCATATCTGTACTTCTGGATCAAGAAGACATGCAGCTAAATTGAGTATGAGGTTGCTTAATTAAGGGATTAGTAGCAATTAAATGACTGCAACCCTATCCATTTCAATACAATAAAAAAGGCAAAAGAAACCCAAAATAAGATCAAAATGTAAAGCTTTGCATGAGAAATTAAAAAAAAAGAAAACCACACACTTTGCTGTTCAATATATAACTTTTCCCATGTTTCCTTTTTTGTACTTCCCACAGCAACAGAAATAGACAAATAATAATAATGCAAATCATATTTATTTCAATAAACAATAGCCTTGGCATTACTTGTTTTCTCCGTGATTTGCTACTATTCTTTCAATGTGTATACCTGATAATTCCAGTATTTCTATAAAATCAGCAAATTCTATACCCCATCTGTTTGGCACATACAGTATATGCACCACCTCTTCAGAAAATATGCCTATTTGCCTCAGTTGTGTTGCCTTCCACGTGTGGACTCCTCATGAAAAGGTAACAGCAAGAGCAAAGGTCAGAGACCAACAAAAGAAATTGAGAAACTTCTCTTACATATTTCTATTAAATAGATAAGCAAAATTGTGAAATTCAGCACAAATGGAAGCAAGGAGGAGTACTGACTATCTGAGATTAATTAATCCTTTGGGATCTGTGCATCCCTTGGAGGAAACGGCTGGAGTTGAGGGGGACCTGCAGGAGATGCTCTCAAATAACTTTGGCATCCAGCAAACACAGTATCATGAGACTTCGACTATCCAGATTCTTGACCCCCTTCTTTAAGAAGTGCAAAACCATGTTTTCCTGGGGCCTCTGCAGAAATCCACCACCTCTTCTATCTTATATCCCCAGTTATCAAACGTAGAGGTTATTTTAGGAGATATTCACACAAAAACCTTCACATGGCTCTCCACGCATCTTTATATAAATGTGGATTTGTTTCCATCTGTTGGGGAAAAACCCAGGCTGGCCTTGGTTGTCATGTGCAAAAGAGCAAAGACAACTCAGAACTATGTGTTTCAAATATCTAAGCAGAGTTGAGCCAAGTTGAAACACAGAATTAATAACTAAAGAATAAAGATCAAAGCATAGGACATGCAAGCAGAATCCTTAATGATTTTAGTGGCAGTTTTGAAGAGAGTAAGTTGAGACTTGCTATGCATTTGGCTTAGCCGAGGCTGTTGTTTACCATCTCATTTTTTTATCCTCAATACCCTCTTCCAGCTGTCTCATATATCGCGCTCATAATTGCTGTGGATTGGAGAACACCGTTCTGTGGCCTGAGTGGAAATGGAAAGCTTAGGAGGAAAGTCACAGATAATTACACTGGTTAGCATTAGTCAGAGCCCAGCGTAGTGCTGGCAGAGAAATGCAAGGAAATATGAAATTGTTTTTCAGTTGAATGCTGGAGAGTTCTGTATGGAATCACAGGGAAGGCACTCAGGGAAAAACACATTAAAAACCTATCAGCATGTTCCAAAGAGAAGCAGCCCATCCCTGCTTCCTTTCTGGGACTCACAACGGAGCACTGGAACTCATAAAGGAAAAATTCAGTAACTTCAGATATAACCACTAAATAAACAAATAAACAACCTCAGTGGAATTTTAAAAAAAAAATCCAAAACAAATTGGGGGGGAGGAAGTGATAGACCCATCTGAATATGTTGATTTAAGCATCAGAAGAAATCAAATCTCACCAGTGCAAGGAAAGACCGTGAAGGAAATGTATGACAGCAGTGAAACAGATCATATATCCACCCTCATTGGGAACTTTCATAGCAATCACCTGCATTGCTTTTTTTTTAATTAAATGCACAAAGTTAATGAGAGGCTTTTGTGAGAGAGAAGCAAAATGACAGAGTACTCAACATGGTTAGTATTTAAGGAAAAGTAATCATTAGGAAATTGATTATAAAGTTATCTTAAACACCATTATAAGCTGCCATGTGGAATGTGGCCTTACCATCTGTTCCCAGTTCTTAGCTCCTACCTTGGGCTGACACTAATGACCACACCACCATAAGGTGGCTGGATCAGGAGCCAGATTCAACAACAAACTGGCCAAGTAAGAAGGAAGGATTGGTTCTCAGGCTGGATGAGGTTCCTTATTCTACTCTTAGGCCATGATCACCCAGAACACAGGAGGAACAGGATGAGCAGCTGGCAGTGGTAGAGACTGTGCATGGAGTGTAGGACTGTCTCTTGCAACAATGCTGCAGAGCTACACCAAGTGGAGCTGGCTGTGTAACCTCAGCCTGGGCACCTGGCCTTCCCCAAGGTACAAGCAGACAAACAGCACTGTGAAACAGGTCCTGACAAACAGGACATGCCCTGACATACGTGCATCAACCGTACATCCTAGAGCACTTCTCAAACCCGCAGGGACAACTACTTCTGTCTCTCTTAGTACAAAAAGCAAAACCAGTCTTTTCAAATTTGTGATAGAATTACAGACAGAGGAAATGGCTAGGCATTTCTCAATTATGCCTTGATAGAAGTTCATTCCCTCTACACACTATCTACTTACTTTCCAGATGGAAATAGATTAAATTAATTGGGTTAAGCATGCTTTGCTAATGGTGCTACAGAAAGGATATCCACAGACCTACAGTTAACAGGTACAACAGCAATGCAAGTGAACCACCTCGACAAAGAACTACACGAAGACCCATTTTTATGGATACTGATTACTTACAGCTCTTTCATGTAAAGAACAGAAAGGGAATATTTTTCTAAGTGGCAACGGCTTCTCATAATCTCCTGTTTTACACTATAGCCAGATGTTTTCTTCTATTATCAGCCTCACTAAGTCACAATTTATCTCTTTGATATGGAGAATCTCAGCTTTGCAAACAGACTCCTACTGTAATTGTTTTCTGGCTCTTACTAGTAGAGATTTTATTTTACTGAGATTACATATGCCAGAAATGGTCATTCTTCTAAAAGTAATTATATACATATTGCCCAAATCCTATACTAATAGACAGCTCAGAAATGTATGCAGTTATGGGAGTCATACTGAAGACAAAGATAGAAAGAAAAGCCAGGTTCCAGTTTCATCTCCAGCATCGCCCAAAAATATTTAGCAAGGATCCTTTCAAGTGGCATCATCAGGAGGCATTCATTAAGCGAAAAACAAATCAAAATATCATTGACAAATGTTTCCTATTGGCTCTAAGACTAGGAGCAGGATTTCTCTGAACATGTGCCTAAAATGTTTTCTTTTTGATGCTGAGGAGATTGGAATTGGCTTCTTTACATGTGATGGGTGTATCTTCATGCCTCGGAGTTTGAGATCTGTTTAACAGAATTAAAGCTTATTTGTTTAATCTAAATGACTATCTTGTTGAAATAGCTCTGCCACTGAGAAGAGCAGATGCTGGAGCTGGCCTTTCTAAAATCAAAGCAAAGTTTTCCATGAAATACAATAATGACTATTTTATCTTGTCTTTAATATCACAAATGTATTTGCTATACTTGATAAAAATTACCTGCTCTATCTCAAACTAAACACCTTAATCTGTCTTCAGCATAAACATGGCAATCACAAAAACCTCTACTAATGTCCTTTGCCTTAGCACACCTTTCAAATCTTACAGAACCTTACAAGATTCCATATCTGAACAAGTAGAACAAACACTGCCATTAATGTATAATGTGCTACTGGAGAATGGGAGATGAAAGTGCTGCTGAAGGTCGCCTGCACAAATGCAACAAAACTCCACTGATCACCCGGCGAGCCTGCACTCAGAATGGTTGAGGGCACCATTCTGGCCCTGGTTTGGTGTGACTGGGTCCTGACTATGCCAGTCATTTCCTCCTCCCTCCTACTTTTCCCATTTGCTGCCACTGGCACACACCCATAACCGTGCCAAGAAGCTGATTCAGCTGAAAATATTACTGGGGAGGAAGAGAAGCAGTGACAAAGCGGGTCAACAGGAGCTGCCTGCAATTAGATTGGCTTAAACTAATCTTGAAACAACACCCTCAGAACCCAAAGAGGCTATTCCTCATTGTTTCTATCAAGATGTGCAGAGAGTCAGCTACCCCATTTAATTGCATAGGCGTAGTGAAAAGCTATGAATGAAAAAGGAAGGAGATAGCTTTGTCTGAAACTTTATAATGCAACCTGGTGCACTGCAGACATAATAAAATTATTCGCTAAGCCAGTCCACACATTAGAAGACCAGCTGCCTAGTGTCTAACTATGAAATTACTCTGCAAATGAAAAGCAGGAATAAAGAGTAGCCAAATGGAAAAATACTTCCTGACCCAGCCAAAGAAAATAATTTACAACAGTTTCCTAGCACAGAGAAAGTAAAAAGGGTATATGCAGAGCACTAGGATGTAGAAACTGAACTTCAGGGTAGTCAGCAAATAATCAGGTATTTGAATGGGTGCTTCAAAGACCCACCCAAAGTTATCAGGGGGAAATAGAGCAAGACCTGTTACACAGTTTAATGACAGAGGATATTCAGTTTCTAGTCTGACGTGTAAGAACAAGCAACTGATATGGTACTGATATTTATATGTAAGTGAAATTAACTGTCTCTCCATATCACTTTTCCTTCAGTGATCCCCACGTTCTTTACGTATTATGTATAACTGTTGCAAACCAAGATTTCTCCGAAGTCAGTAAAAGGACTACTCCGTAATGTTAGTCCACTCATAAATGGAACTTGGAGCATTTTACAGGCATGGAAACAGCCACAGATTTGCCCCATCACATGTCAAAGGCAGACCCTGCGGTATCATTCCTTCTCCAGTGAAATGAATCACATAAAATTGTGTTTGCCTCCCCTTGTGTTCTTCACCATAAGAGTTACATTCTCAGCAAGTTTAAATCACCTTAACTTCTGTTAACTTAATGGATCTATATCAATTTATTCCCACAAATAATGTGCCTTGAGTATTCTGGTGTACCATTTAGCTGTAACTAAAGGAATTCAATTCTGATTATTACCCTCTTTTTTTCCCCAAAAAAACCCCCAGTTTTATACTTTTGCCCAAAACAGCTGTGGGACTATGGTAAGTAAAAAGAAGTGCCTGCCTTCTTAATCTTGTCATCACACAGCTAATTAAAAACATATATCCTTTCTGGAGGCCCAGGCCCAGCAAAAACACACTTTTTGGCAGGCTCGTTCTGGTTGCTAGTATATGTTTTTTTCACGTTATGCAGTTTTGGACTGAAAGTGTGCTGCACACAAGAGCACCAAGAGACATATTTTCTACAGATACACGGAGAGAGTTGAGAGTGTAATTTGCACTGTACTGCTTGCACCGTGCTCCGAACAAGAAAAATGCTGTCAATATAAAAAATTTATGCTTAGCTACTGTCACACTTTCCGTGTTTTTTCAAAAATTCTAAGAATTTAATAGAAGCGTCTTTCTTTCAGATGCACCCTAAATATGTAGAGCTTGACGTAAACAGATTAGGGACCACAGATGTCTGGTGACCCACTGGCTCTCTTGGATACTGCAACTGAAGTCAGTATTACTGAGCATCATCCCAGAGTCACCAAGGGAAATCAAGAAAAAATTCGGTATTTTGAGATAACAGCAGAGTTCAGAATGGAGGATAATTGCCCCAAACTTCTATTCCACACCTCAAACTTTGGAGAGAGCTGTGCATTTTTAAGAAGAGATGTGGAGTTTTAAAGGAACTGCTACACTGGAATTAGTGATCGCTTCCAGATAAGGATCCATCTCTCTCTAACTTTCAGTTACTCAATTTGTCAGGCTTTTTCCTTGCTTAAGTTTCACCAGATGTGTAAATTTTAATCCTTGGCTTTTAATGTGAACACTGAAAATTTTATACCTTAAGAGAAACGTGATTTCCATCAGTTGGTAGGTGGTAACCTTTGCTCTGATGCAATTCATGAAGAATTTCATTCACAGGAATAAAAAATAGAAGCCTTTACTACATTTTAAATGTGATAAAGAAAAATACAAGCACAATGAAGTATTAAACTCATTCTTCTTTGTGCTTTTTTTGTCAGAATAGGAGCATTAAGCCCTCTTATCTACACAAATTATAGGATTGTAGAATTTGCCTGTGACAGTTACATGCCACCTATCATTTTGCAACATAAACCAATTCAGGAGGTTATTTAGATTTTCCATGTAACAAAATAAAAAATATGTCAGAGCATTCTTGGTAATGAAAAAGCTGGTATTATCAAAGACTATGACAGTACATATGAAGGCGGACGTTCTCAGGACTAGACAGAACAGAATACTGAGAAGCAATAAAAGAGCTAGTTAGAAGGCTGTGATAAAAATTGCTTTATACTTGCTAATACAAGCAGGTGAGATCCATTTTCCATGGCATATAGTGTATCTTTTCACTCTTCCACTTATAAGCCAGGGAAAACATAGACATAAAAAAAGCCATATCAAAAAAAAATGCAGCTGTGCACAAGAAAACATATATTCTTACACATATATATGTATATATAGAGAGAGGGACATTCACTTTTCGACTACTTGATACACCGTCCTGAAGATTCGGTAATCACATTTACTGTGAAACAGGAGACAGAGAGAAAATCTTTTCCTACAAAGTGAAATGGAATGAAAATGGGCTCTCTCAGCTCTGTTGCAGGTTGTATAATCCAAAACTGATTCAATGTACTTCTACATTTAACAAATTTAATCAACACCCTGTCACCAA
The DNA here is from genome assembly GCF_029207755.1 of Chamaea fasciata. Taxonomy (NCBI): domain Eukaryota; kingdom Metazoa; phylum Chordata; class Aves; order Passeriformes; family Sylviidae; genus Chamaea; species Chamaea fasciata. The sequence goes on along the minus strand of NW_027094094.1, from coordinate 24,522,852 downwards.
CTGACTTTTTGAGAAGACTTCTGAGACTTAATGAGCTCAGCTTGAAACTGTCATTGGACAACATGGACATGGGAATTAGTCAAGACTTCTGCAAAGCAAAAAATTAAAGAAAATTGTGTTTAGCAAAAAATGAATTCAAATTTATCTTAGAATATGATGGTCTCTGAATAGAAAGCATTAAAATTTGCTAGTCTTACTGAAAAATCACCAAGTCCAGATATTAATGTAAATAATTTATGTGTTAAAAAATAAAATCTATATTAATTTATTCCTTAATTTCTACTCATATTCTCTAAAATTCTAGAGAACACAAATTTGCAGACAAAAAAGGACATTTTATCCAATAAAGTCAGAGGAGAGGTGGAGGGAATTTTACAAACAAATCTTTGGCTCCTTGTGAACATATTTTTATACATCAGAAATGTTCTACTTCACTTGTTAATGAACTCAAAATTTGAAGTTTTCTGAAATGCTTCCAAGGAAATCAGATTTTTTGCAATGTCAATTTACAAGAATAAAGAACTCTTGTTATTTTTATTCAGAAAAAAGATAGAATATCACATTTGAGAAGATTCTATTCTTAACAAATGAAACAACTGAAAAATGCAACAATAGGACATTCCATCAGGAAATTTCTACTGGGATAGAAGTACAAATTTAAGAAGTTTATGGACCTTAAACAGGAAGAGAATTAATATTATAAATTCTAGAGAAAATTAAGGAAAAGAGCCTACAAAACTGAAATATATTGAAATGAGGATGACTTATGCTGAAAATAATATCCAATTTCCAAGTTAAAAAATAAGAAATATGACCATTTCAAGAGGTGCCTGTTTGAGTTACCACAGAATGTGGGAATCCAATCACAAAACCAGCCCTGCTATCAACTGGGGAAAGTCTAATCATAGGAAGAATCACCTAACCAGAGTGTTTGGTGTAAGCAGAAGAGGAAACAGAAGGACCAATATAGACCTTTAAGGCATTTCAGTACTCTTGTGCTTTGTAGAAGAAATGATTACAGTAACCTTTGGTTGTTTTGTTAACATTACTGAACAAAATTTTGTGGTACTTGGCAAATTTTTACTCATCTGAGCTGCCAACTGCCTGTATGGTAGTCATTCAGTATTAATGAAGATTTGGCCCAGGGCTTTCATTTCTGAATTTCTGTTTGGATAGTCTCAGATGTGGTGAGAATGTCAGTATGCTAAAGTTTCCGTTGAAAGGCTTTTTATACACATATATGGGAGCTTGAGTGTTCGTGACTTCAAGCAGAGTGTAATTCAGTGCCGCACTGACATAGAGAAAATGTACGACTTGAAAAGTTCAGATTTCTTTTTTTCCTTCTTATCTGTTAGCAATACAAAACATTAATAACAGGATTCATATTTCTGGAAAAACTTACATTGAAGCCAACCAGGCAGAACTACAGCATCACTCACCTCGGTCCAGCATGCAGTGCCCTGGCTCTTGTCACTCCCACCTCGGTGGTAGCACGTGCACCAGTTTGTCACTCTGTACTGGGCTCCTCTGAAGGCCAGCCTCAAATCACCAGGCAGTAGAAGCCTTTTGGCACTCTGTGAAGCTGTAGCAGGAATCAATACAGCTGTTAGGCACTGTTTAATAGGCTTTTTAGTACAAGTGTGCTGAATGACAGTTTTCAGCCTGCTTTCACCTCCCCTCCCCTGCTTTCCTCATCTCCTAGAAAAAAGAAACCAGTAAAAAAAGAGGAAAACAGTAAGGTTCAGCACAGGGTAGCTGATATTCCATCACTGCCAATAAACTGGGACTTCAAAATGGCACCTCTGTTTTTTACCTGCAAAGTCCCTACAAAACTGCCAAGGCATGAAACTAATGCCAACCTGAAAAGCAACATTTTCCCCTTCCTTTTCAAATTCTAAACAACTACTAAACCAAGCTGCATGTGGAATTATTATATCAGAAGTGTAAAAATGGCATTTGTGTGTTAAGGCATTTGCACCGTCACAGTCAGAGTATAGGCATGAAAACACAAGGTTTGGGCAAACACCTGAAAGTCTCCTTCGATAATAACCAAAGGCTTTTTATCCAGCTGTGTAATATCCCCACACATACATCTACAAGAGCATCTTTCGTTTAGAAAGGTTCCTTTTTAAGAAAAATTATCACTTTCTTGAATGTATTCTAAGGTTTGCAATATCTTTGATAGAATGACTGCAGTTTAATTCTCCTGATCCCTTTAAGGCACACATTCCAGAATACTGCCAAACAAACATTCCAATAACTTGATTCAGGAGGGCACAAAACCTGTATATACCAAAACTGATCCTTCCAAAAAAATGAAAGAGTTTGTTTTAAACAGTAGAAAACTTCCTCCTGTGGGCTCTTTTCTGCAGATGTTAGGTAACAGATTTTCCATCTCCAGCTCATGATAATTTTTGTCTCGTTGACACTGTAAAGGGAAAATCACCACAAAATCAAATCCACAGCAATGGGCAGCAAGAGGAGACTATGTTAATCCTCTCTAGGTTTGTTTTTCCATTGCTCTACAGTTTCTGTGCACCCTCCATGTAACACCGAACAAAAGAATTCAGTTTCTAGTGAGAGCATTAATTGTTTTCCATGTTCAAGCTGAATGTGTTTGTTGAGAAACCAATTGGGAGGCTTTAAAGACCTGCTGTAAAGTGCAAAACTGGTGAAGGGCTTGTGGCCAGAAGCTGATACAAACTCAGCAAGTTGGGCAGGAGCAGGCTCAGCTCAGAAATCTGGGAAGTAACTTAAATGACAGGGACATGGCTCCTGCTTCTGGGTCTTTAGATTTATGCTCTTCCAGAGAGGTTGTTTCACAGTGCCCTAAACACAGGGTAAGTTCTTCAATTGCATGTTTTCAAATATTGTGTGCTTACAACGTAATTTACCAATATTTTTTCCTTGCATCAGTAAAAAGAGAGCATGCAATGTTTTCACAAAAATAGTGACCTGACACAAAAAGACCACAGTGAGAACAAAAATGTGAACAAATACGTACTATGCACAGACTTGAAGTTCATGATGACTCGAAGACTTCAGATGACTAAGGTTTTAACAGAGGGCTTAATAACTTCCTAAAACTCTAAGAAGAGACCTTGTAAATATATCTGGTACAGATGGAATGGAAAACAGAGCCAGTCTCAATGACTAGCAAGCAAGTCAAAAACCAGTCAGAAATGAAATAACTACCCAGTGAAATTACTTTAAGAGAAAGCTTAATAGATTTATTATTTAGTCACTCAACATGAGGCTGAGCACTGTCCAAGGGAAACAAGGCAGAGGCAGAAACTCCTGCTTCAATTTGAGTGGAAATCCTAACCACCCCTCTGGCTAATGCTTTGCACATATGTTGATGTCAATAACAAATTTCAAACCAAATCCTCTATTGGGTTAGAAAAATGCTGTGAAAACAGCACAGAATCAGCTGTTCTTCCTACTGAAGCAGCAAAATCAGTAACAGCGACTGAACTAATTTAAAATCTCATTCAACACTACTATGCTTATATATATAACTAAATGCATTTGGGGTTTTTTAAATCAACTGTAACTAAAGAAGGTAACATTAAAAGACACTGGAACAGGGAATCCTTTCTCAAAGATGGAGCCACAAAATAATTTGAAATCACATTAATATTAGTTTCTAAAATGTAAATAAATTAATTTAAAATTCAATGTTACACAATTAAACCTTTAAACCAATTGGCCAAATCATTAGCAAGGAGTAAGTTAAATCAAAACAAGTGTTACAGAAACAGTTCAGAATGATGATGATACATGAATAACTTAAATATTTACCATGAAAAGTTAAACAATCAAAGAGGAAACTACTTGAGTAAACAAACAAGATTAGAAACAAAATGCTGAAATAACCATTTCTTTAAAAAGTGAAACAGCAACACTCCAGGCTTTTCTACACTGAAGGAAAGAAAACAGTTTTCCTATTCACAAGTTTTAGAAGTTATTTTGTTTTCTCAAATGAAAGAGATGGGCAAAACAAGAGACATAACACTTCGGAGCTAATTCATCTCCTTGGTACAGCTGATACTGAAAGTTCTGAAATGTTTTCATTAAAAACAAAGTAAAAAACACCCTTCTACTGGTATTCAAAGTATTAACTATTCAAAATGTGGATAAACACCTCTGCATAACTTGCAGCTGCATTACCCCAAAAAGTGTTACTGCATGAGAGTAATGTTTAATAAAAGCAGTAGAAGAAACAGATTTCTCAATCAATTCTTTTAAAATTCTGAAAAAAACTCTGGCATATCTGTGTCCTAATGATGCCATAGTGTGCTGCTTAGGGACTCTCATCAGATTCTCTGTTTTTCTAAATGGAGCAGAGACACATGAAGCAATCATGTCCAGTCCAAAGTAGGAGCATTCTTCCTTGTGTCCTCTACTAAAACTAGTACTGTACCACTACTGGCTATGAACAGTGCTTACAACCACCTGCAGCAGGGTGTAAAGTCAGTTTCAAATGTGTGTCTCTGGTCCCTTATCAGTAAGTTGCAGAGGGCAAATGGTACTTAATGTCTCATCTCCCAGTGACAGCTCAGCCTGAGCAGTATCAGAACCACTGCTAAACTGTTTATCATTAAACCATCATGCTCCAGTCTCAGCTTCCCAAATAGAAATGTTCTTCCATACAGGGAGGAGGGAAACAGAAAATATTGACAACACTGGAAGGTCCTTTAAACACTTGTGAATGAGAGAAAACACTCATTTAAAATAAGTTCTAAAAAATGAATCCACTTGCCTGGAGATATAACACCGAAAAAGAAAAAGAGTTGTAGGGAGCAGATTGCTACTATAGAGCCAACTCTGGATAACCTCACTTTAAAGCTCATTTGTCCAAATAATCTTACACTAAGCTTTCCCTTGCTGATTAGTATAAATGCCTAAAGCACTGGGAAGAAGCATAAATAAGGAAGTGATATTTAACCAATAAGACATGACACACAAATAATTTCTGGACCGTTAATGAACATCTCAGGTGTATTGTAAAACATGAGGCCAAAGGTCTAGATTGCCTTATCTTTCTCATAAAACAGGAATCATGAAAAATGTGGGAGGGGGACATCAGGGAAGAGTCATACTCCTATGCTTCCAGATGAATACCATGGTTAAAATACATCTCACAGCCAAGATGAGAACTGTATTTTTGGTCAAACACTTATTAATTTCTACCACAGGAAAGGTGACTATATCTTGGGTTAGGTTTAAATGTAAAGGTTTGCCTTTCACCAGTCACTAAATTGATTTATAATTTATACACTCTGGCACAGGAATTAAAAAGCTTTGCACTCTCAAATTTACCAAAAAATCAGGGAGCAACCTAGATTATCTGGAGAGATATCTGTGGGAATTAGAAGTTGACAGTCTTTTAAAAGCTGTGCTGAGTTTCTTGGGATAACAAGAGCAGGAAGATGCCAGTCCCCAATAGCAGAACTTTCTAGAAGCATTGAAGCATTTTGAGTAACTATATAGTCACTATCTGCATCTTTTTCTCAATAGTCATCTGTTACTGGGTTTTGTGAGCTGCTCTTTTTTGTTCTTGTATTTCCCCGGAGTGTGCCCACTCTGCACGCTCACTGCCTGCAGGGACAACTTCCACACCTCCCTCTTGGAGTTAAAGAACAAAGGCAGGGTGTTTGCATTACAGCATTACAACAGCTTGCAGCTTCAACATTACAATCAAAATCTAAAAGAGACCTTAAAACTATCTCCCAGTTTCCAAAACCTCAGGCAGATTGACTCTTATTTCAGTGGTGCAAATTAACAGTAAGTGCAGGGAGAAAAAAAAAAAAAATTCTCGTTTTATTTGAGCAACATAATAATTTTCTCATCTTAATGTCCTTATTACAAAGTAACTATGTTACACTATTTTTATTTACCATTTTACTTGGGGTAGTAGATATAGTACACAATCAGAATTATCAATTTGCCCTAAAAAAAATTTGCAACTTATACTAAATTTTCTCACTAAAAAAGTAGAAACCTTTACATATAATTCAGTCCTCAGAGCATTCAAATTCCTGAGATGCTCTGTTAGTCAGAGCAATACCATGTACATTTTATATAGAAGGTAATTTAGCTTGACAGCAATAATGTTTAATTTCTGGTAAGTGACTCGTTTCTCCTAACTCTGTAGCAGTAAAAAGCTGTGAGAAAACCCTCAAAGTAAAAAAATATTCTTACATGTTTTTCGTTAGCTTCAGGTACAATAAACTACCCAAAGGATTTTATCAGACACTTTAATCTCAATATTGATTAGGGGAGATGAAGGAATTTGTTGAACTTGTTGGTTTTTAATTGATTTTCTTCAACACGGACATTATGACTTCCCCCATTTGTTGGCTGTCACAGACACTGATCAACAAAGGCATACTTAGATGTAATGAACCAACCAGCCTCCACAGGCACAGCGAAAAAGCCACAAAGTTAACCTCAGTCCTCATACAATTCTCAGGGTAACCTGTAAGCATTATTAAATAGCTGACTGAAAGAAAAGGTGACTAACCCTTATGCTGATCTCTATGTAGGTAGGAAGCCTCATATTATCAAACATACATGTTCCAGAAGAGTAGAAAACAAAACAAAAAGCCACATCTAGTAAAGAACTGTGTTCTTTCAATTCCACATTTCCTTCAATTTCCCACTGAAGCAATAGTTTGCTACTAGCCAGTAACCCAGGTTCACATAAAACACTGATGGAATATCTTGGAGAGCATCACGCTGTTAAAGCACCTTGAAAAAATGATACATTCATCAGAGGTTTCTTCATCTACTAAATCAATACTTCATATTTCTTAACATTTGCTAGTCTTTAGAGCAACAAAATAGTTAAAAGTGCAATGCTGAAACAAGGCTGGCCTGAAAAATTTCCCAGCACATCACCCAGCAGTGGTCTGTGGGGATTTGTAGCACGCCATGATGTCACACCCAGCAGCTGTACGGAGGGGAGCCCTGCTGAAAAGCCACTGACAGCACACGAGACACACTGGGGAGAAGGTTTTTTCTGACTTGCTTGCTAATCCTCCTCCTCACAGCTGACAGCCCTGACACCTCAGACAAGGCTGAAAATTAACTGTCCTTAAAAAATGAATGAACAAGAGTCTCGTAAAGTTGAACAGGTTTTGAGCATATGAATTCTGCTGGCTGGCAACTCATCCTGGAGTAAGGGTCTCAAGAACTTTTCCTAAAACAGCTTTTCTAAGAGCTTGTGTCCTTTTTTCTGAATTTTTCAACAGAGGTTACAGGTCTTTTGTTTCCCATTCTCATGGAACAAGTCATCTGTTAAACAGCTTAGGTCTTAAAATGCTTGAAAGCAGAATGAACACACACAGTTTTCTTCTAAAAGCCACAACTCATTTTAGGATTATTTTAATTAGGATTGAACTCTCCTGTTTTGATAAAGAAAAAAATATTTCCAACCAGTGTTCACAAACTGAAAGTAACTGCATCATTGCCAGAGCCTATTAAAATAAAAAAGCAGAAACAGCAGAAGTCTGGGTAGACAAGTGACCCTCATAAGAAGGGTTGCTGGTGAGTATTCTGCCACAGAACAAAAGCTACACATATTTTGTAAGAAACGTGTTTTTACAAATTGCCTGGAAATTGTCCTGGACGTACCAGAGGGCAGAAGAAAGACGCTGCTGGCTAATGAACCATGGAATTACGAAAGGTGGAAATGAAAGAGGCACATCAGGTTCATAACGAATTGTGCAATATCTGTACAGAGTTACCATTTTTCTGACATTTTTCTCACTGTTTTAAATGTCTGAACCTAGTGGGTTCCTATGTCTCCCCTTGAGATTCAGTTCCACTGTCTAACAAAACTTCCTGTCATGAAATTTTTCATGTTCAGCCTAAATTTCTCTTTTCTCAACAGCAATACATTATTCCAGGTTATAAGCTCTTCTTCTGCAAGAAGATAAATTACTCTTAATTTTTAATGTTTATCCTTCACAAAAAGTTATTAACCATTATCTTCTTAACTCTCTGTCAGTCGGCCAAACTTTAAACATACAGATTCCATAAATCAGATATAATGCTAGATTTTTTTCTCTGCAGTCCCTGAAATCACATTTCATTATTTAATGCTGAGATTCCCGCACAAGGGGGAAGGTAAGCAGGTGGCTTGTATACTATTTTTCCTTCAAATAACATTATTTGTTCCTTAAGAAAAAAAATTGGTGTTTGGCTAGAAAAAAAGAAAAAAAAATCCACAGCTGCTCTGTCAGGATTCTGGTTTCTCAATTCTGCTTTAAACCTAAGAAATACTCAACTTCCTCCTAGTTTATAGCAATAATTAAATTACAATGGCCCCTCCACTGGATGACATAAAGAGCAATTCCCTGCTAGTATTTCAGTCTGTAGTCTTTCTGAGCTTTCCTGCTGTTGCTGGCATAACTGGAATACAAATACCTGTAGCATGTTGCATGTGTGTACACTGCAGAAACACTCAAAACAACTGTTAGTACTGTATTAAGTATATATGCAAGTCTTGGCAGGGGCTAAAAATCCAGCAAACAAACACAGGCTTAATGGGAAATCCTTCAGAACTGATCCACCACTGCAGGCGACATTTCATGGGACTAGATTTCTGTATTTTTGTATGTTCTCTCCCAATATTCATTCAAACCCATATTCAAATCACATTCTATCACAATATTTAAGTGCTTAATTCCTGACATAATTTGGGCCCAGGTTGAGACAGATCAATTTGAAGCAGCAGATATAAATGTGTTTAATTTGCAAAACCATTTTTCTTCACCAGTTTCATTAATGTCTTTGAAAGAGACCAATAGATACCTTGCTTTTTTATATTTTTTTCTTCTCAAATATCTGGTGAGAGTCAAGACAAAGTATGAGGGGGAAAAAGCACCAGCAAAAACTATTTGCATTTATTATTGCTCAGTAATAGCCACACAAAAGACCAATAGACAAAAATTTGAGGTAAGTTTGTCCCAGCTGGAAAGGGAGAGGATCTTTGCTCTACAGGCCAGGTGCATTGCAGGCTGGCTGTGGGATGATTTTTTTTTTATGCTGCAAACAGGATACTTGACCATCAGTATTTTTCAGTATGATTCTGTTTTGCAAATCTTTACCTTATTTCCCAGTAGACTTAGAGTATTACATAGCAATTTCATATTGTGTATAGGACTATGGAATAATGAAAGTAAAAGCATCACTGCAATTACCTAAAAAAGGGTTATGAATAGGAGCAACAATGAGAAAGGTAACGGGTTCCTTCACCTGCCATGAAAACTAACTTGACTCTTCCTAAACACTTTCAGGTCAAAAGGCTCTGCAGTTTCAGTCAGTTCCCACAATGAGAAAGGGGAAAAAAGCACATTGCTTGCATTAAAACAAAAATGAATTTGCAGTTGAAACCTGAAACAATGACAAAAGAAGACATTAGGAAATACCTTTACAAGAGAAATCTCTATACAGACTTAAAATGAAGAGGTTTAAATGGAAGATTATTTAAGGTCTCTTTCTGACAACACCATTGCCTCAAATATATACTTTCTTTTCTCTTCAGTCTTCTATCTCATAGAGATTTCACTAATTTCACTACTTTAGTAGGACACAAACACATTCTAATTTACATTTAGCTAACATTAATTTTCTTGCTAGTTGGAAGCATTTATGCAGTAGAGAGGAAATAGAAAGCATATGCAAGCATCTGAACAGTCTCCAGTTCTTTTACTTTCTGCACTTCATGCTCTTTTTATATGAACACACATTTAAATATCAGCTTACCTTCTGCACTTCCTGCACTCTCTGCACACACTTATATATCAATTTTTTACAATTAATAAGCTCTAGTTTAAAGCCCTCATGTCATTACAAAAGTCAAATTTTTGTGGCAGTAGCTAGAGCTAATTTGGATTAGGTGACTTTAGACTAAACTTGTTTTAATGATAGGTGAAAATGCCTCAGAGTCTGAATAAATATTATCTAGTGATGTCCACATGTGTGATGGAGAAATGCATACAATAATATAAACATATTTAAAATTTTAAATTCAATCTTTAACTGAATGTGGGAGAAAATGTGCCATTATTGGTTTTTTTAATGAATAGAATGGTTTGCTTACCAGATTACATGTACGTGGTGAAAGTGTGAAAATCAGCAGTGGAATACCAAGGCCATGTTTACTATATTTCTTCAAGAGATCTGTAGGGACCCATTTCTTGCCCTGTCTCTGGGAGCGCTCAGCCCAAGGCTGAATGCTGGCCATCCTATTGCTGCACCCTCAAAAGCAAGGCAAGCTGGCAGACAGTGAGGGTTCACAAACTTACAGGACAGACACAGGCCAAATTTCTCCTTCTCAGGACAAGTAAGCTCATCGCTGTTACTGGCTATTAGTGTACCAGTGAATACTACCCCCATTTTAAATGAGAACACACAAGAATTATCTCAGACAAAAGTCTAAAGAGCAAAGCAGGAGCCAGAAAAATAATTCTAACCATGCTTAACCCTAAATCCAATAGTAATTAAGACATAACTCTGGGTGTTTTTTTCCTGCTTCTTGGCATAGTCTATTGACCAATATTCGTCTTCATGGCTCACTGAAAGAACTCAGTAGGCTGCCGAGTAAAGCTGGGAGACCATTCTTTGCTTCCAATCCTGCAGCATTCAAAGTGTCATTGTACACAATTAAAAGTTATACGCTGTTATTTTTTGCTTTGGAGATCACAATACAAAGGCCTGCTCCAAGCCCCATTGTGCCTTCTGGATTTGTATTCATTTGACATTATGCTACTTTGGAATCAGGCTTTACCTTCATAAATATCAGAAAGCACTGCTGAAGAAGTAATGCATGTCAAGTGGCCTGCAATCCTTGAACAAAGCAGGCCTTGCTCTCCCCATCATCATTATTCACCAGACATGGCAGAATGAAAGGCTGAAAGGATCAAAGAGCAAAGCACCAGCAGTATCTACTAATAATTGACAGTGTAAGCAACACCACCCATCAAGGCCAAAATACAGGACATCATAAAGGACAGACATTCAGGTTCTTTGGCTTAGCTAACACCATTTAAACTGGGACCAGTTGAACAAGATGAAAGAAGGTACTTTAAATATAAGGAAAGTTTTAAGTAAAATAAGCGAAAGCAAAATGGCACCTGATAAAATTAAAAATAAATCTAAGCATGAATTGGTTACAGATAACAGTCTCTACTGAAATTTTCTGATTCTTCTTACATAGCAGAAAACTGTTATTCATACATAGAAATATATAGTTTGAGCAAATAAATACTGCCTTTCAAATTTTACATTTTATATTTTTCCATTCCTTTATGTTTCCTTTAAGTACAAAATGACAAAGTAGCAGGTCTCATCGCCCTAAAAAAGCTACGAAGAAAATGAAAGAAATCTATTGATACTGTCCCCTAAATTGTGAAAGAAAATGGTTGAGAGAAAAAGCTCTGGCTGCTGTCCCAACCACTACTGACTTTCATAACCTCTTTTTCTAGAACTTGTGTGTTTGTCAATACAAACATTTCACAGAAGCAAAATCTCACTACATTTTACCTTCTAATTACTTTATACCCTAAGACAAAAATTCATTTACTTTTATTGTAGTCAGCATTCATAGCCTGAACAAAGAAAACAGCTGAGTGACCAGAACCACCTGATAATAAATAGTAAAAGTTATGCAAATAGGAAAAATTGTTGTACTCTTTTTCCAAGAAACAAGCAATCGTTTAGATATACTAACATTCTTTGAACTTGACCCAGAAAGTTTAGCTCTAGTGCAGAAAAAGAAATTAGTTTTACCAGCTCATTCAAGCACTGACTTCTGTACCTGAAATGCCAAGGTTTCCCAGTAATGAGTGCTGGCTGGTTACACAGTGTGAACCTTGTGCTTCTTGCCTACCAGCTAATACATAGAAGTTAGCAAAAACCTGTATACTGCGTAAAGTCTTTAACCACCATCAAAATAACCACATTTTGCAGTAAACCTTCTGAATAATGCAGTCCATTTTCCATGACTACAGCCAGTGTCTCCAAAGTCAGTTCTCACAACTGCAAAGCACTTGCAGATACAATTTAAGCATTTTTACTAAAAGTACAATGGGTTAGTTTGCTGTTCTGACAAGCACCTTAAAGGAAATTCAGCTGAATGAACTAAAATACTCCATGATCCCAGTTTCAACAATATTTGAGTATTTAACTATTTTGAAGAAATAAAATATAATTAAAGTTGCAAGTATCTGAAATATTTAGACTATTTTTCACAGCCAGGGACAATAGACAGAGAATTATCTGTCATTTTCATGGTTGACCTGAAGATTTTAGGTCAGTAGGAAGCTGAGTTTACATTCTCAAACTTAGTTGAGACCAATAACAGTTTATAATTATTCTATGCAAGATAGTGGAAGATACTCTGATACATAAAAAACCCTGTAAAACAGAAATCAATGAAAATATTTAGACAAAAGTCAAACTGCCTGTTTCAAATGAACTTGGCAGAAATACTTTGACCTGATAGCAACAGGAAGTATAAAACCTCAAGGACTGTCTTACAATTAAATATTTAGAATGATAAATGAATTATCATAATAAACACTTAGCATTCAGGTAGAAAATGACTAAGAAAACCACTTTTGCCCATTTGTGGTTTTTTTGAAAGAAGGTCAGTCTCTCTTTCAATATAAGGCAAAACTCATTCTTTATATAATTCATTATCCATTGACAACGAGGTTGATTGCATCAGTAATAAATGTGACCCATTTCCTTCAGAATCCCTTCAACTCCGTTGCTTTTTTATTCAGAATACAACAAAATAGCTTTCCAAACAGAAAAATGGAAGCATTAGTGTTATGATTTTACTAATTAGGGATCTATTTCAAATGAAAGGATTGTCACAAAGTACATGTTTCTCTGAGTAAACATCACAGCATTAATACCCAATATTTTTGTGTTTCTACTTCTTCAATTGGATCAGTGAAATCAAAGACAATTTAATCCCTTTCCTTATAATTCTAAGGCAATCCAAGTCACTACTGTATAATCAGTGTCAATTGTAGCTGCTAGTGTTATATCCTCTAAATACTTTCCTGGCAGGACTTAGCCAGGTGAATTCCTAGTATTCTGTTTTCTCCACCAGTTTGTAGCTTACAATAACACAACAATAACAATACAATACAATAACAATAACATAACTTCACTTTGCATTATTACATCTAAAGTTTTTTATGCAACTATATTCTACATGGAAGCAGCTTTTGATCAAATGAAACAGAAGGAAGCATACCTTCTCTATTCATCTTTGTGATCCTTGCACTATTTCCGTTGCAAAATAAGCAAACATTAGAAGTTAATATTTTTGTATTTTATTACTGTTCTCTTTGTGATAGCATGCCTGGCACATCTGGTAAATGACCTAAGAAGTTTGACTACAACAACAACTTCTCTTCTAAAAACTAGAGGTGAGATAAATCACATCTTGTAAAGCTCGCAGTCAGATAATTCGTTCTACAACCAACTGCCCTTCATGAAAGGCTGTGGTTGATGCTGTCACCTGCAACCTGCTGCTTCTCCTGCACAATTCATGTATTTTACATCATCCCTTCACATCCCGGGTAACTTCTGTGCAAATCAAGCTAAATTAATTTCACTTGCCAAGTTCCCGTCATTAACCTATTTTGTTACATCATCATATTGATGTTTCGGTGGGAAAGAATTAAATAGAATAAGCAGCTTTGTTTGCCATTCATGTTTCTACTTAATAGTAATACATTACTATTTCGTGCAATACCCAGCCTGATGATAAAAGAACCAGAAAAAAATCCTTTGTTTTGTTATGTTTGATCTTCCACTCGAACTGAATTTAATTTCAAAGTATAATAAGCCAACAGAAAATATTTTTCCCTAATTGAGATGTACCATCTGCTCCAGTAATCAGCAAAACACATCTCAACTCATTTGGATGTTTGATGCACTGCTTTTGTACAACTGACAACAGGAAATATGAACATGATTAGAATACAAAGTAATTTTTTGTCCTAACAATACTTGTTCTACACATGCACTCAGTGCAGCTACTTCTGTGAAAACTAGTTGGTTCTCCTATTCTTCCACCCTAAATAAATTTTTTAAGTATTTTATTCCCACAGAGTCTAAAATAGTAATTTTATCTGCTAGCCACTGACAAAAAATGAATTTAAGTGCATTTTATACTGGGAAATATCTGAAATCAGTTATTTTTCACACAACTGTCACACAGATTATCTCTGCTGATGACTTACAAAAAACTGCATTCTAAATTACCTCTCTGTAGTTTGAAACTTCTTCCAATTTTTATCAACTCAAATGCTATGATTCAGTAAAATATTTAAAATTTGAAAGTGAATTTGATAGTTTGAAATGGGATTCACTCCACTTACTAAACCAAATGTGGTTCAAAGGTCTGGGTTTGAGGTCCATAGTATTTTAGCTTGTCGATATTGAGAGTATTTTGGTCCTTGCAGAGCACAGGACTTGTTCCAGAAAGATGTCTGCACCCTGGTGTGTTAGCTGTAAGAGAAGTTTACAGAGCAACCTGCACTTAAGATAGACAGAGACTTCTCTACCATAGAGTTGTTATAAAACTTAAGGCAAACTGACGGAAAGAATAACATTAAAGAGGCAACTGTACCCAAATAAATCTTCCTTTGTAGGAGGATTAACCTGCAGTGAGTCAATGACATTTTGTCTTAATCCCTTGTGTACCTCTTATGAGAAAAGGATTCTGTCATGTAGGACAAGGATAAGACAGAGACACTTAAATGTCACACAAAGAGAGTTTTCCCTTTGATGTTGTATGAGCTACACATGGAACTTCCTCTTAATTCAGGACTACCGTTGATCAAGACAATCAATAGGGATTTTCTGGTTTGTAAGACAGTTATTAAGCTTGGGGCTACTTTCTCTGGGAAATAGATGTTTTAGCTCAATTGATTAACTTAATTATTTGAACTAATTTGAGTGTCAAGTTCTTATTTTGAATGTAGTTTTATTTCCTGTAAGATTTCTCCATATTTACGTTGAGAAAGGTTTTGGGTTTGTACGGCTGGTTTTTGTGTTCTTGACATGAAAGAAGGACCAAAGGCAGACACTTTCTAAGGCTGAAAAGTGAACGAAAAATCGTTTTTGAAGTACCACAAAATCTGTATATTGACAAAATTAACGTTTTAATTCTTTTATACAAAAGATAATCAAGAGAAAGTTAATAAGTTATGTACACATTTCCTTTTTCTCATATTTTAGGATCTGTGCAAAGGAAATATGACTTCAGAGCTCTGGTCCCTTAAGTTCTCATTTCCCTTCTCTTCCAAAACCCAGTGTTCTTTTTTACTTAAATTATCATAATTATAATAAGTGGGGTTTTCTTGTTTTATTTAAGATATATATATAGAAAAAAATCATTAAGTCTTCAAGAGGAAAAAAGATGGTGTGAGGAGGCTTAAAGAGGTACACAAAAGCTCATCTATTCCTGTAATATCTTAGCATCTTTCAGTAACAATGATTCTCAGTACTGTGCTTTTTCATCTCAGAGCTCAAATGTGATGGAAAGATTCCATCTGTTTTAGATGCAACAAAAGTACTAAAAGCCAGGCAGTTTAGGAGCAGGACTCAAAAGAGAATCAAGTGATTCTCTTATCCCACTGAGTCGTCCACCAAATTACTCCTATTAACATTAATCAAGTGTAGTTAGTTGCTAAGATAACAACCTGTATGAGTCAAACACTTTTCAGTTCAAGTGACAGATTTCAGAGGTTTTGTATCTTCACTGACAATGCTGAAAAATTCAACATTCACCAAGACACTTTGTTTCCATTCCATTTTAGTTTTGTTTGTAGCAACATATTTCATCTTTTCAATCTTGCAGTGAAGGATGTACTAAAATCTCAGATTTCTGTAAATTGTCTCCTTTGCTTGCTATTATTTAGCTGTGAACACAGTATTTTTTATTTATTGAACCAAATTTTTAACTTCAGCAATACAATGGCAAAAAAAAAAAAAAAAAAAGGCAAATGATGTTTGCTATATTTCAGTATTTTTAATCTGTTTGGAAAAACATCCTCCCATATTTGCAAGTTTTTCACAAACTCCAAGTTCCAATGCAAACAAAGGCATACAAATAAACCTGTATCAGAAGGAATAATTTTCTACTCTAATTGAAAGAAATCAAAGCTGCTTCCTATTAACTAGATGTTTATATGGAAATCAACAACAACTAAAAATTAATTAGAAAACAAATAGCTGATATTTGGACCTCTTCTGTCTTTCCATCAATGAAACTATTAGTGTGCTGGCTGTGCATAAAGGCTTGCACATTGTCATCACATTAGATATCTGATTTTTCTTAAAACAAGGCTATTAATTTTCTCCCACCATTGAGGTAATTCTTTTAGAGAGAATAAGACAGCCTAATCTCCTTCTAGTTATGCAGTTCAAAATGCCCATAGATTATGAATGTATTTATCTCACACTTTTTGATCTGCTGTTCTCAGTCTGGATTCTTTCAACTTTTATCCATGGGAAGAAAGACTTTAATGACTATTTTGTTTCACCTTATATGTTGTCTTATGTCATACCAGGCTCTCATATGAAAAACCACGTTTTCTCAGTCAGTAAGGCTGGGCAAAGGAAGAGTCAGAAGAGAAAGAAAGAGGCACCAAAATGATGTCCTCATGCATGAGCTCCAGCTTTAAAATTTTATGTGCAAGCATGGAAACCTAACCATACAACACACAATCATCCCAGTTCTACGCTTATGTAGGTTATATGAGTCTAAATAATGGATGTGAGTTAAACCGTACAAAACTATCACATCCTCCGCAATTTTCCTATTAATCTTTACGTATAAGTAACTAACAAGCAGGCTACAAATCTGCTGTACTGCCAATATGTTGAGTTCTCAGCTGTCTCCCCAGACATTATGTGAATACAGGCTATGCAAAAGTCATTGTCACCCACAGGGAGGTGAGTGCTAGCCTTCTTTTCAGCATTTCAGAGCCCTACCTTGGGGCCTATTAGGAAGAAGGCAGACTGCTTTATTATTTGAAAAGCTGTTCACTGTGATTTATGGCCTTGTATTAGCCTCCTCATCTTGAGATATTAGACAATCATACTTTGTCATGGATAATCTGAGGTGGGGAAAACACAGAACATTCATCTTCTCTTGCCATCCAGGACACTTCTTTTCATCTATTGTTTTTTCCTCTGGCATATCATTTCCTTGTAATCAATTTAAATTGAAAACTTTAATGACTTTCTCTGAGCATTACACAGTCTTTCACCTACTCTAAGGGTTTTTCTGCAAAGAAATTAAAACCCCAAAGCCCTTTAAAGTTTACAGTATTTTCCCTACCCAAAAAGCATACAAGTCTTATTTGTGATTATGAAAGGATTTTAGAAAATTACCAATTAAGCAAACCCCAAATATCCCTATAAATATTTCTACATTTTAAGTTCATGGTTTAACCCCTGTTGGCAATTAGCACCATGTAGCCACTTCCTCCCCCCCCCCCTTTCCCAGCCAGGGGAATGGGGAATAGAATTGGAAAAAGGTAAAACCTGTGAGCTAAGGATTGTTGAAAATTTGAAATAAGGTAAAACTCAATAATAGTAATAGTAATAATAATAATAATAATAATAATAATAATAATAATAATAATAGGAGAAACAGAGAGAATTAAAACCCAGGGAAGACAAGTGATGCACAATACAACTGGTCATCAGTAGCTGACCAGTGCACAATCCTTCCCCAAGTACTGATTGGCCAGGCCAGGCCAACTCCCCCAGTTTGCATACTGGGCATGACACTCTGTGGTGTAGAATATCCCTTTGAACTGTTCAGGACAGCTGTTCTAAAAAACAGCATATTATCAACATTAAAACTACTAAAACAGTGTATTGTCAACATTATTCTCTTAGTTAATTCAAAACAAAGCACAGGAAATACCAGTGGTACAGGTACCTGTACCAGCTACAAGGGGAAGACAATTAATCCTATCCCAGCCAAAACCAGGACAGTACACACCGCTAATTCCATACCATTTATGTCATACTTAGGTCCCACGTTTTGCAATGCAAACCATTTAGCCACCACCATTGTTCTTGGTCCTTTGATACCCACTCACACACACATATATATATAGGTATCATTCCTTTAGGCCATTCCTGTGAGATTCCAAGGAGTTAATTTATTCCATGACTTTGGGCTCCTCCTTTTATAAAAGTTGTTCAGGGCAGTAAAATTGGTGTGGTTTTGGGTTGCTGCATCAGGAAGCCAGTTCTGGTCCCATCACTGCTGGGCTTGTCCCATTCTTTTTTCATTAGTCTGGGTGATTTTTGCTATAGTATCCTTGACATTGCCTATAGTCACCATGGAAATGATTATATACAATGTTACATAGCAATTAACACCATACAACTTCTTTCATTTGCTAGCCTCACCTTAAATCCAATCTCCCTGAGGTACTCATCAGCCTTCCCCATTTCCACCTAAGCTAACAAACAACCACATGCAAAATACATGCAGAATGAAAACAGATACTGACATTTGGAACCACTGTGCCACAAAGCTACTGCACGCCTTAGGCAGAGTCTGCTGCAGGTCATTTGAAATGATAAACCAAAAGGTCACAGAGGATATAATAACTGATCTTTACCACTGCCTTTCTGACGGATGTATCACCTGGGGACACACAAAATTGGTCAAGAGCATTAGTGTAGTCACAGCAACACAAACTCAGTGAAAAAGTGACGTTGGAATACAAAAGTAAAAGGACATTACAGGAGTTTTTATGAAACCTTGGAAAGAAAAGAGTTTGGCTTTGCTCTGTAGGGGGTAGATGGGCATGGCTTAATCTTTTGTCTTTTTACCCTTAAAGTACCACAGACTTTTCACTGGGAACCCCAATGTATTCCTTCATACTAGGAGGAGAATATGAGGAAAAAAAGCTAGTATTTATGGATTAAAAATAAATAAAATAAAAAAACAAAACCTCCCCACCTCACTGCCATAAAAGGCCAAGGACATTTTTGTCCTCCCATTCACAAGCAAGAAAAACAAAACCGAACAAGAACAATCTGCTAGAGAGACAGAACCCAAATCAAGTGTTTTGTGACGAAAACCTTCCCCCACAAGAGCAGGAAAGCTGTGCTGGGCTGCTTGGCTTGAGGATGAGCATCTGATTGAACTGAGGACTCCCACTGCCACATGAATGTCCTAATACCAGGTCACAAATAACTCCAAAGCGCCCTCATTTATTTCCATCAAAATTTTCTCTGCTGATACCTCAGAAACCTCTCCAACAGTATCTGAAGGAAAGTATCCATTTTTCCAAAAAGTTTACATTTTAAGCACTCTTAACCACACTAACTCTGCATGGGATCAGGTCTTAGGTTCTTGCATATAAAACACCTAAGCTGAATTCATGGCAAAGGTGGGAAACACTACCAAGCATTCAAGTGTCCTACAAGTTCAAGTCCGACTGACTCAGAAAACCTGGGCATTTAGAACCTAAAATCTGAGTAAAATATCAGTAGTATTTAAGTCTCAAAGTATCACTGATACTTTTGAAATTACACTTCTGCTTTTTTACTCTTACTTCTGCTAGTTATACCAAACAGCATAAAATCGTGTAGCACATCTTCCAGCTGTGTTAAGCAGCACCACATGAAACTGCCAAATTTACTCCAAAGACCAAAAAAGCAACACCAAAAAAGTGTGAAAATTTAACTGACTGATTGATAAGGCTTCTATTTGCATTATTATTTTGGATTCTGACATACATGTAATAAATGTCTTGGTGAAACAGTTAAACCAGATAAAATTGTCAGCAATTCTGTGAGTACATAATTTTTGGAAACAAAGCTAACACTCCTAATCTCTGTAGTCATTTTGAGACTGCTGTTTCTCATCAGCCAAAAGGTGCCATGTAAATTGTGTCATTATAGATATCCTTACCTCATCATAAATTTTTCTGCAGGCAGAGACAGATAAAAAGATTACTTTTGAGATATGTTCTTCCGTTCACAGTAAATCATTCCCACTGAAGTCTCAGATACAGAAATAGCCTCTCTCTTGTCCTGTCTGTTAACCCTTTGAACTTGTTTAAAATGTCTTTACATCAAAAATTCTTGTGATGGCTGTCTTGCTGAAATCACATGGTTAGAGCTGATCAATTTGAGAAGAGGAATTGTGGATAATGTGTTTACACAAAACAGTCCCAGCTGACAAACATGGTAGTGAATCCAAGCTAACAAAAAATTTTTTTAGAAGTCTGTATTTTCTAGTGGAAAAACCTTTAAAAACTCCAGCTTGTAAAACTTAAATAAACTTCAAAAATTTTGATGATTCATTTTGCTTCAGTGAACTTGAAGAACTGAGTTGCTGTGTATCTTTGTAGTTTAAAAATAAGGCACTTACACCCTGGCTCAAGTGAAATAGTTCATCAACCAAAGACTAAAATAACAAAAATAGGAAAAAAAAAAAGTATTCACTCTGGTTTTATGTTAGTGATATACCTGAACTACTCAGCTACCAGCTGGAATAACATCAGGCAACCACCCTGCCTGGGGAACAGCAATGGTCAGGAGGGATGCTGTGCTGGACTGGAACCCAGTGGCTGTCAATTAGAAAAAACACAACACACATTATCAGAAAAGTACAGTCGAAGAGGTCCATCTGGGCACTTTATAATCCCTTCACATACACATCAATATTTAAAACATTGTCTTCTTTCATGCGAATCAGCAGGAAAATCTGTTTTAGCCAGGCTACAGACAGTCTGAGAAAGCAGCAATTAAAATCTGTTATCCACATCCTATCACTTTCACTTCAGGGATTTCTCTTCCTCCCACTCTCCACAAAACTAACAGCCATGCAAGGTTTTGCCTTTATGATTGAACACTGCAGGGAGAAAAGAGCAGACTCTCAGTTGTCAGTATTATCACAGAATCACAGAATGGCTAGGTTGGAAAGAACCTCTGGAGGTCATCTGGTCTGAGGCCTCTCTAAAGCAGGATCAGCTAGAGCAGGCTGCACAGGATCATATCCAGGCAGATTTTTAACATCTCCAGAGAAGAACACTTCAGAACCTCTCTGGGCACCCTGTTCCAGTCACTCCCAAATTAAAGAAGGTTGTCCTCATATTCAGGTAGAATTTCCTGTGTTTCAGATTGTGCCCATTGCCCTTTGTCAAGGTGCTGGTCTCCACTGACAAGTGTCTGTCCCCATCCTCCTGGTGATCACTCTTAAGATAGTAAGATACAATGAATGCAGTTAGGTCAGGGTTAGAGGTATGGATTGAGGGTATAGTTAAATAATTTCATGTTAGGACAGTTTCAAGCTTGCATACACACAGGCACACAGCACAGTACTCAAAGTTACGGGGATGAATAGAAACCTACAGAAGCTCCATCCTCTCTCACAGTCACCTTGGCCTCATGAGGCTGCCAAAGAAATTATGGACACATCATGCTGATAATTCACTCAGCAATGCGTGTAGAGGCTCTAATAACACAACTTAGAGGATGAACAGCAAGAGGAGGAGGCCCAGGGCAGTGAGCCCATGGCGGTGCAAACCATCACAAAACACATGGAGAAGGCTGCTGATCACCACACAGCTAATCTTGAATTTACAGTTGAAGCCAAAGGACAACTGGTTTAAATCATGTCTGTATGTGGGTACAGCATCCAGGCTAAGATCCCACTGCCCCAGCCCAGAGAGCTGTTGACACAGTGCTGTACCTAAAGTGATATATAAGTGTGCTCCTGAGAGACCACAGTCACTTTAGTAAAGAGCTGCTCTAGCATAAAGGGGAAACGAGTTTGTGCCTTAGCAGGCAG
Organism: Chamaea fasciata; assembly: GCF_029207755.1. Taxonomy (NCBI): domain Eukaryota; kingdom Metazoa; phylum Chordata; class Aves; order Passeriformes; family Sylviidae; genus Chamaea; species Chamaea fasciata. The sequence continues at coordinate 24,500,984 of NW_027094094.1, read as the reverse complement.
TCAAGAGATGAACCCATACCCATATAAAATACTACCCTGCCTAATGTCCCAGAACTCTGCAGAGCTGGCTGATAACCCCTCAGAAATATTCTGTTAAAAAACCCCAAAAACCTGCTGAGCTGGTTTAATGTCTCCAATTTGACAAACTTTTAGAAAATCAATAATGAACTTCTGAAGAATTTTAACACTTGCAAGCTTCTTCATCTGAATACTTTTCTACTAATACAATAAGCACAGTTCCGAAGGAAAAAGATATAGGTTATTGATCCAAGTGCTTTGAGACATAACTGATTAGTAACAGGAGGCAGTAAGAAATATTATCCTTTGGTCCAGTGCAGAGTAATTAAGGATATTAATCACGTCCAGGTCTTCTCGTGCAGATTCTTGCCTTTGCTATGAATAGTAGCCTGGGATTCAAAAGGGTAATGAGTACCACAGCCAGCATAGGTATAACTACATAGCATATGTAAAAATACAGCCAGCAATTATCAAATACTGGTAGGCTCAGGCATTTAATTTTCTTAAAAAAACCCTATTTATCTTTTGAAGGTAAATTGTCAGCTTCAGAAATGACAATTGTAAAAAGCAAAGGATGTTGGTAGCTAACAGCATGGCTACAGATAAACACAAATTGCTAGGAAGTTTTTGACACACTTCACATCTTAACAGTAAACCAGTGTCACACTGAAATCAGAGACTAAAGGGCACTTCCTATCCCAAAATATTGTCTCCTTAGAAAAAGAAGCAAACACTGGAAACCACACGGCACTTTTCAGAGGAAAAGAAAGAAAAAAAAAATCACAGGGGGTGGTAGGGAACAAAAGCAGCTCTCAGACTCTGGAAGAAGATCCCCAGCAAAGCAAAAAGGATGTAGCTACATTTTTTTTTTGGCCCAGCTTTGTTCCTGTGTTCCCAAAACTTCACAGAAAGTGCATCATGGAGAAAGGTTTTCTTAGCAATCCTCCTCAAATGCCTGGAAATTATTCAAACCTCAATACATCTGGATGCTTATCACCTCCCTACCTGCAAATACACACGTCTTGATGAATCTTTACTGCATAAGAGCTACCATCATTTTCAAACTAGCTTCCTAGACTTAAAGTGCATACAGTGTTACATATGCGAATCTGAGGATTAATCACAGGCTTCATACCCTTAAGTGTTGGGCTTCATCCAGGCTGTGTTGTCCACTTTAAAAGTATTCCCATCAGTACATTACTGCCATTTATTCCTAACACACTCTTACACTTTTGTTGTGCAAGCACAAAGGGGACAAAGACGGATGAGGATGATCTTTCAGAGCATTCCGCTTTAGAGTTCTTCCCCATACTGAAGAATCTGTGTGCATAAAGCACAGAGTACTAATGTCAAGATTATCTGATTAGTCAAGAAACATTACTTATAACAAATAACCCAGAAATCCCCTATTCTTTAAACTAAAGCTTTTCCTTTAAGTATTCATGCATTTTCTTATGCAGAAAATACCCTACAGATTTTACCCGGAACATTAAAAGAGGTTTCTGTGTGAAAAGACATACCAGTGTTTTGGATCAAAAGAAATTAAAATGCCATCATCATTTGCACATAATTTTGTTGCTCCTGTACAAGATACCAGATATTTCAGACACGATTGACAAGCTGAAATATATGTGGGCAGTTATATCCAGTTTCTCTGCGTGTGATCTGGGAAAAGCTGACATCTGATCTCCATCATCCATTTCTCAGGACTTCTCAAGCAGTGTCCTGCAGGCCAGGGGAGCAGGTGACCTGCTGGCAGCACCTGTTGGAGTCCTCCTGCATCTGGCCCTTGTGCAAATCTCTGCACATAGGATCCAAGGTAGATGGATGATACGCAGCCAGCTGTAGTCTCAAGTATATTTAGATTTTATCTTATCTTGCCCAGTCAAAGATAAATGGAGAAATACTCCTTTATCCACATGACCCCAGTATAGTCTAATTTTAAATGAAACAGAACAAAAAAGACCAAAAACAACAGAGGGGAAAAAAAACCCGTTCTACAGTCTGAACACCCTTAGGGCTCTCTTCCCTGCAGATCGTTCAATGACAACTTACATTTCCCACTCCCATCAGATAAAGAAGAGTGAAGAACTTCTTCAGAAAATGACTCCTGTTCAACGAAGATCTTTACTCCACACTTTCTCTGTTACTAGCTAACTTCAGAAAAAATTTCACAATACTGTTTCCACTTGGCTAAGTTTTGGATTCCCTGTCAGTCTACTGATAAATTAGAAACATTTAATTTAATCATGTGTCTGAAATATGCTTATAGTCTGTATTATAGCAGATCAATTTCTTGTACAAGATGAAGTTGGATTCTTCTGTGGAGTTCTTTTAACTGGAACTATGCAGAAACAACAGTTATGGATATATCAAGAGTATAGAGCTCATACATTATAGACGTATCTGGATTTAACACACAATGTATTCTGAAAAGCTGTAAAATACATTCTTGTAGGGCTGTCATTTACATATACTGTGCAACAGACTCATTCTACATATTTGTTTCTTCCCCTAAAGAAGAAAGTGCATCTGAGTGGTAACATGAGCATTGAAAACATCACTACCAACAAGCATGCCTTAAGGCATTGATTCTGTAATATACATATTCTTCAAAATAAGGAAATGAGTAATCCAGATAAATCACAGCGTAAGATAACTCCGATTATGTTATGAAATTTCTGTTACAATGTGTTGGGGTGCTGTTACTTTAGCATTCATTTTGGGAACTTGATAGTCAACAGTATCCATGTTTGGAAAAATGCTCAGGAGGAAAGGACTAAAACTGAAACATGTTTTTTCTGGTTTATCAAGCTTCTTTTTAACCAAATTTAGGAACCTGAGAAGAATAGAAGGGTCTTGTGCCATACCAGTGCAATAACATTTGTCACAATATTTGGCATGTTTACCTCATTTATGTACTTTCCTATTGACTAGCAGGTTTTCACTAGCTCTCCTTAATACAATTTATTTTCAGAGGTCTGACTTTCCTTTAAGCCTATATTAGAACAGTGGCCCTTTGGCACTGAAACGGTAGAATAATGCTTCTCTATCTAACACACTACCATTCACCAGGGGTTCAGAACATCACTGTGCAAAAGTGTTCTAAATGACTAATTTCACCCTGATTTTCCCCAGTGGCAGCTAATGCCTGTGTGTCATGGACTGGCCAGCTGGCAGTTTACTTTTCTAGGACATGCTAATAGTACAGATGACCAAAGAAACAAAATTAGTGGAGAAATGTAGCCCGTCTGAAACTGTAGGGCATGAACCTCTACTTACCCAAGTGTCATACAGCAAACTCTACAAGAGAGGAAACTAGTATTCCAAGTCTACAGAGGCCATACACCCCAACTGACTATTGTATCAATGAATTCCACCCATGGAAGTCCTGAATCCCTGGAAAAAATGCTCAACATCCTTAATTTTCCCAGGCAAGCCTAATTCAGGTGGTGTTCTAAACGACATTAATAGCATGGGAATATTAGAAGCAAGCACTTGAACTGTGCTGGAAATTCATAATCATGCCAGACAACACTTTGATTTTCTTTAACAGCATCTAGTTATAAAACTTTCCAAATTGATGACAATCCTGACTAAAAGTATGCTCTCAGCTTCAACTTACTACAACCAACTCATTTGTGCATAGCTGCTATGAGGCCATTTGCCCCCTGTTTATGACAAAAGCTCTGTGGTTTACATCTTACCCTAGTTATGTTCTTTCATTTCCTTTTCATAAAAAGAGCTGCTTTGTCTTGTCTGAACTACAGAGCAAAGCAGCAAACAAAAGAAACAATTCAATAGATACATAAATCACTAGCATTAGCAATACTATATATATTGGTTTTCCAAAACAGTTTCAATGCCTAAAGCCTTTGCCATGGGACAGCAGAAATAATACACCATAACTGTTGTTTTTGAAAGTCTCTAGATCTGATTATTGGCATTAAAATATCACCATATTTTACTAAACTGAATTAGTGAGCTATTCTTGCTGGAAGCAGCAAAGTGCTAATAGTTTCTTGTTACAACATTCACCACACTAAATGCCTGGGATTTCACAGACCTGCTACGCTCCTGGCAAATCCTGCCCACTGTCCACTGAAGCATATGACAATCCACAAGGGAAAAGTGCTGATTATGAATTTGCCTAAAAGAATACTTAGCAAAATGCCAGGGTTTTAATAAAATCTACGTGTGTCATTAAACTTTTCTATTCCTTTAAAATATCAGCATTGGAGGCCCTCTGGTAAGTAGCAATATCTCAGCCACAATGTAAAGAAAAATAGTTTTAAGTTACTGTGAAAACAAAAACCGAAGCCACAGTTTACAGGCTTTGCCATTCTCTTGGCACGCCTGCCTACTAGATCAACACTCCACAGGTCTGGACTCTAGAAAGGTAAGAATCCTGTGCCCAAAGAAACCTTATAGCAAAATTGATTTGACTTAAAGGAATAGATGCAAAATCACAGTCCTCATACACAAGGAAAAATATTGCCTAGACCTACATATTTAATGTATATTTCCACTGTGCCAGTTGAGTAATCTTGGATTTCTCAGTAAAACTTCCTTTCCCCTCATGGCAGGCCTCACCAAAGCAAGAAGAAAAAACAAAATGAATACTTTGACAAAATACATCATTTTTCCAGGTTCAGGAGACACCATCATAAATCTTCCCTAAATCCTTTTGAATGCGAACCTGCATTTTGCTTGGTTTTAGCTTCATCATTATAGATCAATACACAGAGTTAAACTGGATTGTGCTGAACAGTCCCCACAGCATAAAGCACTCTAAGAACTAACTAGAGATAGATAAGAACATACTTTTTTTACTAACAATTATCTTTGATAAGTTAGTTTTACCTCTTTATGTCACATTGAAATGAAGATAATTCAGATTTTCAGTAAAGAATGTGAGACTGACTGCAGCCCCCCAGTAAAGGTCAAAGGAATTACATAAAATGAACTTTACAAAATCAATATTAATCCAACAAAAACAGTCTGTTAAATACTTCCAGCAAACTTAATTCACATCTCCTTCGAGCAGCATAAGAAGTTTTTTAAAAACTTCTATTCACTCTTGCACCAGCATTGCTCTTTACCATTTCAGCACATTTCCACTCATATTCCACTCACTGATGAGCAACATCATTTGTAAGACATGATGAAGCAATTCAGTTATATTGAATCCCACTCTCCTTCCCAAAACTTCAAGTTGAGTAAAATGAACTTGAACTAAAAATACTTGGAACCAGTTAAGATAAAAATTATTTAAAAATAAAATCCCACATACTGCATTGGCTGCATTACTATTTGCCTTTGTTAAAAACTGTCAGTAGTTATTCTCTTGTTCTTATTTGAAATGTTTACAGCAAATAAAACTATACCTATTTAATGGCTAACAACTAGTTTTGCTGCTTCTTTGTGTTTACTTTTACTGGTAGTAGTACAGCTTTGAACCATTGTTCTTAGCTCAGCTTGTAGAAAAATGTCTCATTTATAGCTATACATGTTGGCATAAATCATTCCATCCCTAGAGAGAGATGAAGGAACAAAGACTATGAAAGGGAAACTTATGGGAAGAGAACACGGCATATTATGCAGGGTTTATGGTTTCATCTGGCACTGCCAGCCAGGCATCCAGACAGAGCATGGAGGTGGTGAGGAATACAGTGCTTCAGAAGAAGCACTAACAGAAACATGATAAAAGGTTTTCTACATCCCTCTTATCACCTGGGGAAAAAAAAAAAAAAAAAAAAAAAAAAAAAAAAAAAAAAAAAAAAAAAGGAAAGGAAAGACAAAAGAAAAAAAGAAAAAAACAGCTTGGAAACCACATCATTGAAGCAGTGAACACACAGTAATGCGTTGTGTATAAAGGACTCATTTGGGGCTTCCTACATGGAATTGACTTTACAATCCTTGCAGCTGCACAGTGTGGGTCAGCCTGCCTCCTGTTCTTTTTGTCACAGATGTTGTGATGGATATGGCAAGCATATATGATCACAAACCTTATGCCACTCTTAAGTCTGGTCCTGATGGACACCCTGTTCCTCCTCATTCAGCCAAAAAGCACATTCTCCTGCCATGCCACAGTCACTGAGGAGATAAGTATTTCCTGGCAAGCAGCCAGGTCACCTGTAAATGCCTTTGAGTCAGAGCAGCTCAGGCAGACAGGAATGCCAGGCAGAAATGATGGCATGGAGCTTCACAGGCTCTGTGCCAAATGTAAATAGGCCTGTAGAGTAGCCTTGACCAGCCTGGAAATGTTCAAATCACTGGCAGTACAAACGTCCACAGACGTCCTACATTAAAGGCAGAGGTACAGCAGCCTGATCTGTGCCTGGAAGCACTACAGCACAACAGCAATTGATCTTGCTAAAGAGCTGCTTCCAGCCTGCAGATGGACAGGGAACACCACGGTGACACAAACACTATAGTACCAGCACAGCAAGAGAAACCTCTGTGCAGGTTGTTCTCCATGACCTAATTTCTGTTCATAGCTCTGAAGAAGAGGGTTCCAGGTATTTCTTCCATCCCTGCCTTCATTCTTTGCCATCCTGAGTACAGCACACAGATGCAGTTTCTCACACCTACAGCAAGGAGGCACAGTGTCACAAGTCACTCTCAAGTTCCAGGACCTCCTACAGAAGCTGGGAGACAACCAAGCAGGTACTAAGGGTATGACCACCAGCAAAATCTGCCAGGCTGGTGCTGGCTGAACTCAGTGATGAAGGTCACTTTACACAGGACAATCCCAGCACTCATACATAAAACATATCTGTCACCAGTGCAATATTAACTACAGGTAAGCATGCATGCAGTCACCCCAGGACAGATGGGGTTTTACGAAGAGGACCAGACCTAGATCTTCCCATCTATCTCATCTTAATCCCCAGGGACTTTGGAGCCAAACGTAACCAGAGATTCCCTCAGAAGCTTGCATCTGGCAATTCCTAATGAAATTAAACAGGAAAATAAACCTAAGGCAATCTGAAATATCAGGCAATATACCTTAAAAGTATGTTGGTATCTAGCTAAGCCAGTTGAAAAAAAAAAAGGTGCTGATGACATAATACCTTGCATTGGATAAAAACTGATGCAGCAGATAATATAGATACAAGCAGAGTCTGCATAATTGCTCAGGAACTAGAGCCAGAAGACTGCTAGCACCTTCCTTTGGTATTACCAGTTAAAGGGCACTACAGAGCCCAAGAGAATGTCCTCCTAACTTTGTGACATAACATCCTACAGAAATTGCCCCAGAATTTACTAGCTAAAAATTCAGGCAGTCCAATGAGCACGAGTGGTTTGCCACACAACATGCTTAGCCATCCACCAGCCTTAATTTATACAACTGCCATAAGCATCTGCAATTTCATCAGCTAGGAGCAAAGACAGAAGCTTTCAATACATATGCTACAGGGCATATGCTGATCATGGGCCGGTGTCAAGAAAGAACATACCCTCCTTGCACACTATTATACAATTACAGGTAAACATATTATGGGGATTTATATCTTCATTTGAAGCATCTGGTATAAATCAACATTGCGGGCAGGATACAAGATTAGAAAGGTCATTGGGTCTTTCCTGATACAGCAAATAATTTGCTCTGTATCAAGCAAAGCATTTTTTTTCCTTCCCTAATTCCAGTAACTCCATTCAACAGCTTCAATTTCCCTTGAATTGCTTTCTTGCAGCCTCCTTACTGTGTCAATCACAAAGCAGAAGCTAATCATCCAAAAATGTCTTTTCCACTTCCCCAAACGTCTACTAGATAGGATTCAGGCATAGAGATTAAAAAGCTAAACTCAGCAACTTGTTCTGACTCTCCCCAATGCATTCCTGTCACCGAGGGGGTAATTTTTTTGCTCCAAATACAAAAAAACATTCATAATGGAGTTTATTTAGACCTTCTTGCTTTAAGTAAGCAAGTTTTTAATCTATCACATACATTCCTGTAATGTAGGTTTGATGTTAATGGGTTGTAAAGTGGGTAATAATTTTCTAACTGACCTCTTCAATCAGATTAGATCATATTATTGACCATGCTGTTTGTTTTATAACCACAATCATATTGTGGAAGAACATCTCTTGCAAGTAGCACATTTGTAAGTGCCCATTAAGGCAAAGGATGACAGGTCTGCATGTTTGGCACTTTTCTGATATTTCTTTTTACCTTGTTGGCAGTATTCCCATCAGGATCCTAAAGCTATCCATTTGTATGTTTCTGGGTTCCTGCCTGGGGGTTTTGCTTTGTTTCGAAAGATGCCGTAAAAGAGACAAAATCAAAAAATATGTAAACACTGTAACTTTTAGAAAAGAATACCCAAATCTACCAGCCATTCCTTTTTTTTTTTTTTTTTTTTTTTTTTTTTTTTTTTTGAATGGCTCTCTTGGTCACTGCAGCATTCCTTCTTAAGAGTAAACTCTGGAAGTTTTTTCAGAGTGACCCTACAGGAATTTTTCAAACATTTGTAAGAAAATTACCATTAATGAGCTCTTTTCAACACCCACTTATGCATTCAATAGCTGCATTTAGCAGAGGTTTTTGAGCTCCTTATCCCTCCTAAACAGGAATTACAGCTCATGGTCAGGCACTGGACTGGGACTGACACTGACACAGTAAGTCCTCAAGCCTCAGGGCCAAAGTCAGCCTAAGAATGTTTCAAACCAAGTTTCTCAGACAATGGTTTTACTTTCCTTTATCACAGCTCGATGTGTCTTCTGTGGGCGCTACTGCAACTTATTTTGATGATTTCTAAGCAGACAAATAGCCTGAGTAAAAATACAAATCTGAAAAAGAGCAGTGGAGAAAAGCAAGCAAACAAAACACACTGGGAGCTGTCTTTGCTGCTAGAGGAAACAGAGCATAATTTTTTTTTGTCATCCAGCCCTGCGGTGTGGCTTTGGCAAAAACACTTTTCTCCTAATGTGCCAATTGTTCCTCTTTAAAATGAAGATAGTATTTTCCCTCATTACCCTCACTTGCTAATTTGTTCATCCAGTTTTAAGGTTTTTTATGGCATGATTTATATTCATATACTGTTCAACATAACAGGATCCCAATATTAACTTTGGATATTAAAAACCTTCCCATAAAGATTTCAGTTTCATGATATGAGGATTCCAAGTAAAACAGCTGAAGTATTTATGACAGGCAAGCAAGGGTTAAAAAAACGACCTGTCTTCCATTTTCATTTTATTGCACTTGACTGAGTCTCCAAATTGTGTTTCAGAGTTGCAATTGAAATGATAAGCGCAAAAAAGTAAAGGCAAACGCCAGAAGGAACACGAGTGGTGTCAGCTACACATTATTCTTTTCTAGTTGTTATTTCTAGTAGTGAACTAAGCTGTTTTCCTCCAGTTCAATGAATATAAATATCCAGATATTTTCTCCCTCTCTAAAATTGAGAGGTTTTCAATGTAAGTTTGCTATGAAACAGCACTAACTGATGCTGAGTTGTTAGCTTTTTATTACAAACATTTTCTCTCCATATGATATACAGATTTCTCCTAGTGCAGTTGAAGTAGCTTCTCTAAAATTGCCAACACAAAATTATATTCTGTTGTTAAATCTGCTACTAAATCCCTACTGAGCTTAACTGCAGAGTAATTTGAGTCATCTTTTACCCTGCAGTAACTTGTTCATTAGGCTAAATTTTTATGCACCTAAATTACCCAATATAATTTGGATTTGTGGAAAGTATTTCTTCACTATGTATACAGAGATCATTCAGTCTTTAGTCAGGAAAACATCAATTAAATGTTAAACAGAAGAACTGGAATTCAGCCCAACTACTCATTGTTGTTGGTTTGTCTAAATTGCACTGCAACAGAGTTTTTAGGAAATGCAAACACAGTACAAAATCCAGATAGAAGTAAGTTCTAAAAGTGTGAATTTCTGGCCCATCACAGCAGACGTGGCTGAGTAAACTGTCAGTCATGTCCACAGAATCATGGATTGATTTAGGCTGGAAATAAGCCTTTTTGCTACAATGAAGGTCTTGAAATAGTAGTAGAGGTTGCCCAGAGAGAGGTAGTAGAGGCCTCATCCTTGGAAACATTCCAAGTCAGGCTGGGTAGGACACTGAGCAGCCTGATCTAGTTGGAGATGTCCCTGCTTACTGCGGGAGGGTTGGGCAAGCTATTCTATAACCATTGAGCCCAAGCACAAACCTAACACTGGGGAGAGTCCAAGGCTAAACCGTACCCCCTAAGCACCATGTCTACACATCCTTTAAATTTCTCTAGGGATGGTGACTCAATCACTTTCCCTGGGCAGCCTGTTCCAGTGCTTGACAAACCTTTCGGTGAATAACCTTTGACTACTAGGTTATCTAAAGCTCCTATGGAGCAATTTGGGGCTGCTTATTCTTGTGCTATCACTTACTCCCTAGAAGAAGAGACCAACACACAGTTGCCCTCAGCAAGCTTTTGAGGAGTACATAACACCGTGCTGCACTCAAGTGACCCACTGCTCTAAGAAGACAAAACTGTGCTGGTTTAGGCAGGACCTTTTATGGGGTACCCAGAGTGCACATAAAAATTCATCTCCATTCACTGTTCCTCTATATGCACCTCAGGTATTACCTTAATGCTAGATTAAAAGAAACCAAACCCAAAGAATGCTGTTTTTCCCCACAAAAACTTGCTTAAGTTCCCCTTGAGAGCATCTCATGCCCACTCAGTGCCAGACTACAGATGGCTAAAAAAATTACTAATCTCTGTACGGCAGAGCTGCTTTTAAAAGGCTCTACAGCTCAGTTAAAACAAAGCATAATGCTATATTAACTATAAATGTGGGAAACAGGAAGAAACTTCCACTTGAATTTAACATACAATGATGGGAAGACAAAGGAATGTAAATCTCTACATTCAACTATCACACCAACGCTGAAACCTTCCTGTGTTACATTCTGTAAAGCTGCTCCAATTTATTCAGACAGAAACAGAGGTTTTTGTCAAAAGACATTTGAAGTTTTGACTAAATTGCTTGAACTAACTTTTAATTTGAATTTTTAGTTTAATAAAGATATACATAAAAATTTTTACTTTCAAAACCAATGATTTTAAAAACTTTGCTAAACATTCAGATTCCCCGTCTTTTCCTTCTTTTCTCTTGTCTTTGAATGCAGTAGAGTTGTGTTATTATTAGAGCCTCTTTCCTCTCTCTCTCTCTTTTCCAAAATCTTCTAATGAAAGGATAGACTGATCAGATATTTCAAAACTTACAATGTAGCTGAGACTGCTCCCTTTTACCAGTCAAAATCTACTTGTGAAAGTAGCAGGATTAACCTACAGATGAATGTGGTTTTCAAAGATTAAAATATATATGTAATTACACTGTATGTTATTAAAATGGTGGTTTATAATCAGAATAAATTGATCTGCAAGTCTGAAGTACAGCAAGAAGCAATTATTGTACTTGGCATCTGACTTACTCATTTAACAGACAGCTCTGTACCAGGAACCATAGTTATATGCTGCTGAGACTTTTGGTGATGGTAACTTGATCTTAAAAGCCTCTCTTTAGCTCGCACATGTCAATACACCCTTTTGAAAAGATCAGCAAAACTGGGTGGTTACAAGCCTTGCTCAACCGTAAAGGCAGTTTTCATAGACAACACACCAAGACTATAAAAGTAAAGAATGAACTCCAGCTAAATAAAGTAATGGTCCTCCAGTGGAAAGACAAAACACAATTAGAATTCACATACTTATTTCAAGATCAATATTCTTCTACTGATTTGCTGAGGAGGCTTTTATGAAATTTAAGCATAGTTCACTTTTAAATACTCTTACCGCCAATGGGTATGGGAGGCTGTATTAATTCCTTTCCTTTTATAAATCAATAATTAGACTGCCAATTTGCTTAAAGTGCTTTGGAAAAAAAGGAAGGAATATGGAAGCTATATTTTACCATTCTACATCACATGTTGAAAGGCTCAGTAACTCATGCTATCACACTTAATGAATATTATGACACTCAGAAACAACATGGAATGGGATCCAAACCAAGTGTGAAACTTTTTCTACACAAGTTTCAATAAATACCTAAATAAATAAAGCAATGTTCACCATGAAAGACAGCACATAGACACAAATACAGTTCTTGGGCTAAGTCCATCTTCCCAGTGTAACTTGTACATTGTAAGGGTGGAGATGCAAGCCTAGAGACTGAAGCAAAAAGATATTCAGAATATAATTTTTTCAGAATAATTTTTTGTCAGATGTCCTTTTGATGAGGACAGCTACTTGAGTTTTGAAGTGACCCCATACAGTTTTCGTTAGCTAGAGGTAAGGAAGGAACCAGGAGAGGAGAGAAGAAATTACCCAGCCACCATAGAGATTACAAGTTTTGTTTGTACATCAAAATACTCAGTATTATTCTGCCCTATTCAGCAGGTAGAACTCCAAAATAAGGTATGCTACAGGATCAGCAGGAGTGAATTTCCTTACGGAGGAGGGTTGTGCCTTGGAACAAGAGCATAAACAGCAGAAATTGTCTGTACTTGTGGATGGAAAATCAGGACACACTCAGGCTCATAAGAATAGATGCAAGTTGTGTAGAGAAGATTAAAATCCTCCAAAAGACTTGGAGGAGCCCTGTAGAATATTTGCTAGAATTAGGCGTCCTAGAGCAGACTGACTCCTTAGGAAACTGGTAGAGAAAATTAGATAGTTTACCTTATAATTATCCTTAAAAACAAAAAATTAGGGATCGTCAGATTCACTTCTGATTTTGATAAGTTGTGATATTTTCATAGTACCTTATTCTGTAAAATAGATTAAGAAAAGCTTTTTTTAAAAACTCTTTTACTGCAACATTACAGACTTTATCAGAACTTATCTTCCCTCCTAAGAAGGTGTATTCAAGACTTGGCTTGATTACAACATTCATTCTGACTTACTTGAACTTTAAAAAGACACATTTTTACTTTTTGAAGTAAACCAGGAAGAGGTCGTTCTTTTAACCTCTGAGAAGGTCCTGAGCATTTAAAAAAATTCAAGCAGAATCAAATCTGTTTCCCTGATCTTCCATTCTTCCCAAGATGTGTGGCTTAGTCACAGCTTCCTTGCATTCTAGCTGCAATATGTCAAACCTTTGCTGTCAGAGAGCAGCAGAAACAAAAACCCAGTTAGTAATAAGCATCATTCTGAAAGGAGAGATAACAATAATCAGGGAAATTGATAATTTTGCAGGTTTTGTTCAGGAAGGAGGCACCATCCACAGTTTACTTTTAATCTGCTTTAGAGAAAAAAAGTATATTGCTTTTGGCATCAGATAAATACAAAAAGGAGACTGAGGAGATTAATTAGTTTTAGTTTACTGAGTGCCCTTCATTATTATTGTAGAAAAAAATGCACTTAGGCAGCTAATAAGGAAAGTATTTTAACTCTAATGGACATAAACATTGTATTAGGTTTTGGCATTAGAAAATGGAAACAGAGTTGTCTTAAGGCTGGCTGACATATTAAATACTATCTTCTTTTCTTCCACATTAGAAATGTTAATTGAACAACAAAAGACATCAATATACCAGCAAAGTTCTCCTCACGTATTAGCAACTTTCCCTGGTGACCTGACAATACTGGATAGGTGAACAGCTGCTCAGGAGTGCAACCATTATGAATTCTATTCTATTTAATAGCAGCTGCAGGAAATGGAAGGTTATATTACAGATCAATACACAGGCTAAGGGAACCTGACAACCTTTGGTTAGAATCAGAAGAATAAATGGCATTAATTAATTCACAGAGTTGTTGGAAAAAATACTATTTTTCTGTAATTGTGAAAGAAGAGAAACGTTCTTCTGTGAAATATAATATTGATTAATGTGAAAAGCAGCCTCAGTTATAAGTATCTTGCCACTGTAGAACTTGTAAATTCTTTTAGGTTGCCACTTGAAGAACTCTTAACTATTTTTTGATCATCAAATATTTAGCTGACAAGACAGTATGTAGCTGTACTGAATACACTTTCCAGTTTAATAATAATGACACTATAATGACACTTACTTCAAAAATTGTATTTCACAGATTATTCTCATATATTCATAATCCCTTAACTCTGAAACTGTGATCTTGAATGTCAACAGCATGTGAGAAACCACAGATACAAACTCCATTTTTAATTGGAGGGATTTAAGCTTATCACACAAGAAGAGTTGTATAACAGAAGTGTGACATGCTAAAACATCCCTCCCAGAGCTTTAGCCTCTGGATGCATTCAAAGGATATATGTAAAAGGTTATTTCTGTAACAGGGGTTAACACACATCAACTCCAAGGTGCTGCAGAAAAGATGCTGAAAACAGGCTCACCTTCACAGCAGTTTATTAAAGGGACCATCACTAATGGCATATGTTGAGTCTAAAAGTGGAAGTTACTTTAAGGGGAAAAGAGGGAGGGAGGGAGGGAAAGTTTGGAGCACTTTTGATGAGGAGCAGTTGCCACACAGCTGATTGTCAGTAAACCCTGTACATGCAAATTAATTGATCCCCTACTGCAAAACAAAAGTCACAATCAAAGGGTAGAAAAAGGGGCACAAAGGGGTGACTTGTGTATTAGTGTGAGAATCTGCAATAACAGCAGGATCAGTGTTTACAGGTACAAGGCTTTGGAAGCAACAACAGAAGAACTGCAAGGGAAAAATACTGTCCTTTTGCCAGATTTGGGATTTTGAGGAATTTAAGCAGTGCTTTTATCTGGGAAAATAAAAAGGGAGAAGCTGAAGTATTTAGAGCACACAATCAAAGATAAAATCATTTCACAAGATCATCACCTAGGTTGACAGAAAAACTTGTATCTCCATTCCTCAACATGTATCTTTATAAAGTCCAGGCTTCTATTTCAACCGAACATTTCCAGCACTTTTTAATGGAGTACTGTTCAATCTTTTTCTCCAGACCTTCCCAGAGTACAACAGAACCTTCTACATAATCAGATTTTAGCTTCCAGGAATCACCTGCTAACAGAGGTGACCCAGGAAGACTGTTTTGCATCTCTGCACACCATTTGACACGTGTCTATCAAAACCATACCACAAAAAAGCATGAGCCAGGGAGAACAAGAAGATGAAAGGACTCACTTCATCAAGCAAGTTCTTGGCAAGACTTGTCCTAGTGTTACTACTGACCTGCCTTTTTGAGGCAAATGAGAACCAATCCTATTTTCTGTGTCCTCAGTGGACAGAGATAACATTACCTTTTGCTGGGGATAGGTGGCATCTCTGCCTGGATCTAAACAGTCCCAGGCTGGGGCAGTCAGCCTAAAAGGACATAAAAGACAAACCAAGCAAAGGAAATATCCTGATCTGAACTTCTCAAATTGCTTGGGGAATCCTCTGTGTGCGTTATCAAACACAGATTACTGTTCCCATTGGTGCAATGCCTTTCTGGGAAAACCTGCATAAGTTCTGGGCATGCACCTTGTGCTAAGAGAAGGAACATGGAATCACTGGCAGTTTACTTCATACCCCTTGCACTCAGCTTACTGGCTCTTACATTTCCCATTTCTTGCAGCAGTAACTAAAGCTAGTTATCATCAACTGCAGACCACATAGTCAAAAAGGGCTCCATGAACGCATGGGAAAAAATCTGCATGGCTTTTTTTTCTGCATTTCAATCCTTCAAGCATGAACACCTAGGACTGTTGATTGCCTTCTCCTGAGAAAGACCAAAATTAAAAGCTTCCCTCATTCCAGACACAGTGGGACAGGATGGGAAAAGAACAATTTCACCATGTCTTCTCATCCAGGATAATAACCACACAGAACTACTTACAACTTGCCAACAAAGCCTAATGCAACTTGTCTTACATCACCTTCTCACTGGACCTGTCATTTTAGCCTGATAGAGAGTTTTTTTCCTGTTGCAGTCTTCAGATCACATATTTTTTGCAGCTCCTCCCCCACAACTCTAACTGGGCCACAAACTATTTACTATTTGCTCCACTGCTGGATTCCTTCCCTTCCAAGTTCCTTTCTTCCGCGTTCTCTTTCTTCCTGCCCATATTCCCGTGGTGTCATGGATATGTCTTTTGTGCACACATGAAGGGAACATCACATTCACACTAATGGTGGATGAAGTACAGGATTGACTCAAGAACCAGGCTTAGGATTGCCCTAAGTCCCTTTGCCAAAGGGCAAAGAGTGTCCTTTGAATCCTCCTGGTGGAGAAAAATCATTTGTGGCTGAATATCACCTGGGATCTCTGAGCATCAGAGCCATCATATGCACATAGAAAATAATCTGAATATAGAAACAAAACAGAAAAGAAGTGACAGTCTAGATGTGAGTCCTGGCTGACCCTTATTTTGAACTCTAAAAGGGATTCTGCTATACTGATCTTCCATCTTCTCTGTATGAACGTGGTACTGAAAAATTGTTCCAGCATATCCTCTTGGAGATCTGCAGGAGGATGACCATTCAATTAAAAGTCATGGCTAGTATTCCCAAAAGCCCCTCACCTTAATGTCCTGTAACTGTTAAGCAGCAGATACTGCATCTGGAAGAAGGCATTCAATGGTCCTTCCATAATCATAAGTTTTCCCAGGAGTCATCTGGTAATTGTATTTTCATGCTGCGTATTTAGTTAAATAATGGGGATTTAATGTTATTATTACTGCCTGTAGCCCAAGATGTAGTAAAAGAATTCTTGTAGAAGCAGATGTGGACTTCAAACACCTCCATACAATTTTAGCAATTATTAGAAATATGTGCCAGTTATCTTTTTCTACAAATTCTACTACTTCGGGTCAACTCATTTTCTGAAGACCTTTCTGAACAACTTTTAGTAAAGATATTCTCTTTTAGCCATACAACATAATGGATATAGATTTGTTCTTCAAACTTGATAGCAATACAGCAACAGCTACAAATTCAAAGGGACTGCCAGGAAAAATTTGTTCATCCAAAATAATAATCAGTGGCACCTAAATACTTCTGCCCTGTCCTCAACAACCTGCAAGTTGTCAGCCTTTCTGGGGTGCATTAGGAAGATCATTGCCAGGAGGTCAAGAGAGCTGATCCTGCCCCTCTCCACAGCTGCATGGGGCCTCACCTGGAATGCTGTGTCCAGTTCTGGGCTTCTCAGTAGGAGAGAGACATGGAGCCCCCAAAGTGGGTACACTGGAGGACATTGAGGGTGATGATGGGATTGAAGCATATCTCTTGAAAGGAAAGGCTGAGGGAGCTGGGCCTGCTCAGCCTCAAGAAGAGATAACCAAGAGAGGACCTTATCAATGTCTATGAGTATCTAAAGGGAGGCTGCCAAGAGGATGGACCAGGCTCTGCTCACTGGTGCCAAGCCAAGAGGCAGTGGGCAAAAACTGAGACACTGGAAGTTCCACCTGACCGTGGTGAAGAGCTCTACTGTGTGGGTGCCTGAGCACTGGAACAGGTTGTCCAGGAGACTTCGTGGAGTCTCCCTCACTGGATATCTACGAAAGCTGCCCAGGCACAATCATGACTACTGTCTTCTTGGGGACTCTGAGCTGGTACTAGATGACCTTCAGGTGTCCCTTCCAAGTTTAGCATTCTGTGATCATTTCATAGTCACCCTCCACATGGTTAATTCTCCAGGTGGTCAGAAATGGACTTCCTGAGCACAACAAACTCTCCTGACTAACCATGAGACTGTGCAACTACTCCCAGGAGTTGGCAAATCAAGAATGCACCTGCTTTGAAGGATTCACATTCTTGAGTAATATTACAGCCTTCACACAGATTTCTGATACAGGAATCTCCTGGAAAGTGGCAGGAGCATACAATTCAGCCTATCTTCCTCATGTTAGAGCTATGGAATAATTTTGGTTTGGGTTTCCATGAGCCCTTGAATCAGTCTGTTTATGCTCAGTTTGTGACTATATTAGTAGGTATCTTTTTTAATTGAGAAAAAAATATGACTGACTGATTAAATCACTTAAAATGAATCCATAAAGCAAGTACACAGATTAAACACAATTCTCACAGCTTGTGTTTCTATGAGGGCACACATCACAGTGATAACCATGCGATATGGTAAAAGCTATGTAATTAATGTATTTTCCATCCTCTTTTGTCCACTCTGCCTGCTATCTGCCCTCTAAAGTATTTCCCATGGGACTCTTAACTATTTTATATCCTTAAGGAGCTTTAGACAGCCACAAACTTTTGAAAATAATCACTTAGTCCCGAAACTGTATTTCTTCAATCTACTCTGAAAAGTGGTTTCCTTACAAATACTCCCTAAACCCTCAAATGCATGAATTTCAGTCATGCAGGAGTGGCATTGTTTTGTCACCCTACAGGTTAGTCAGCATCATATCTTAAGATACAAAAACATAAGCTTTGCACTGCACTTTCTTAGAGAGAAAAGTCAATTTCTCAGACTTTTGCTTCTAACCAGGAAAATCCCCAGAATAAAAAGCTCAATAAACCACAATGCTTTTGGTATTTATAAGCTATAATTTGTTCCTGCATGGTTCTCTGCAAGCTTTGAATTAGGGTAATGAACAAATGATGTATGCGCCAGTTTCAGCCAGTAATTGCTTCAAATGTTTCTTCCCCCTGAAATACACATAATACAGTGCACTGCAGCATTCAGCTGAACAGTTTGACATGATATCAACACCTATAACTCGTTTGTTGTAACTCATTTGTGCCCAGAGAGACCCCAGAGCAATGCAATCTGTATGAAATCTTCAGGGCCATGCCCCTGCCACTAAAATTAAAAGTCATCTATTTTGAATGTTACTGAACAGAAAATTTTAAAACTATGAATTATATGAATGTGATGATATATAAGCTACTCAAATATGGTTTTAATTGTTAGGAGAAAAAACGACTGTAGAGAAAGACAGGTTAAGGCTGCAGCATTTTTTGTGGGAATTAATAAACCCAAGTCTGAATATTCGAGAATTTCTTGTGCAAAGGTAGATTAAGTCTCTCAGGAAAGAAGATTAGAAAGGAGGGGAAGCTCTCTCCCTCTTATTTGGGCTGCTGAGGCACACAGAGCTGGCCTTAAACAAGTTGTTCTAGGAAATACCACTTCCTTCTCCTCAAGACTTTCTATTTCTCCCTTACAAAGGAAAAAATGTAGTCCTGGTAACATATACAGTAGCACTAAATAAACTTTCAAGTTAGAGCTTCCAGAGGTTTCTAAATTGTTCCAATAACTGGTGTTCCCCAACATCTTCAAACAGAAACTCGGCTTCTTTCTTTTGGAAAATCTTGAAATCAAACCATCCTCTTACATCTTGCACACCAATGAAGGGGATTTTTCTAAATGCAAAGTTCTATATTCAAAACGGAAGAAAGATCCACTTTTACCAAGGTGAAGAAAAGACAACTTTGGGTGAATCAAAGCTGCCAAATCCTAGTACTCTGCTTTGCTTTGCCAAAATACTTATGTTGCAGAGCCACTATTCATTAAGTGCACAGCACAGAAAACTTTATACAGGAATAGATGCCTACATTTTCTTTAACTCAACATAGTTTAAGAAGAAATGAGAAGGTTTCTACAGGCCAAACTGTATTTCACTTATACAGATTTTTATGTGGCTACCACCTAACTCTGGTTTTATAGGCCCCGTCACACCCAGATAGGCTGTCACACCCAGCCTGGGACCTGTAATATTAAGGTATGTAATTGCAACTAAATGCCCTTGACACCTGAATGAATTTCATATCAGGCATTTTCACTGCATACAGTTTGAGTCATCTTCACGTGCTGAGTAGGACAGCTCAACAATGGCCATCACAACCTGATTTGTAAGTAATGAGAATTATATTTCTTACTTTTCAAAACCAATATGTTTCAGATCCATTGCTATCATTTCACTATAAATGGTAAATAACATTCATTGTAACAATAAGGGTATATAAGCACACAATTTCTTTCCAGTAGGTATGCTGCAGTTTTCAGTAACCCACTTTTAGTGCACAGATAATGCACAGTTTTATTGATTTCAACTGAAATAGTTTCTGTAGTTCTAGCTGCATTCTAATTTTTTAGAGTTTCCTCCCTTTCAAAATCAACCTCTGATCTTGAATGAACAAATAATATGAATACACATTGTGTTTCTTTTTCAAAACCATTTTCATTTAGAAGCCCATTTGCCAATTCTGTCTCAGATTGTCCTTCTCTATCTAATTCACAAGGAACATGTCGTTACATGCACGAGAAACATAAGAATAAATGTTTGCGCCAGTTTTTAACCTTATACCCTAACACTTTTGTATAGAAGTGGGATTTTTATATTGCGATTAGCAAGTGTTTTTTCAAGTGTTTGGGAACTTTTACTAACAAAAGTCAGTTTGAAAAGAAATATTTTACTTGTATAAAATAACAAACACCAGAGGAGGCTATCACCAGTATAAAAGTGATTACAAAAGCACATTGTGAGGTAGAGACATATAAAGCAGATGGCACATACTTACCCAGTGAGGCAAAACAGCACATGTAGGAGCAGGGGCTGAACACCCCAGCCAGTGCCAGGAGCCCGGTTACACTGGCAGAGCAGCCAGACTTAGCCATCCTTCTTTAGAGGTTTCTGACAAGTCTGGGCTGCAGGCCTGGGGAATCCAGGACAAGGAGTTTTTCCTACACCTGTTGTGTCAGCACAGCTTCCTGTAGGGCCACGCTCTGAACTCAAAACAAATAACTGCAGCTGAGGGCAAGCACGGCCAGAGACACCTCACACCACCACCCATTGTTCAGCTGCAGTGCTGCTTCCCTGGGCTCTGAGGGGCAGAAAACGTGCCTGTCCCGGTCCTGGTGCTTTTATAACCTCTGCTGACCAGCACAGCTGTCTGCCCAGCAAGTTTACAGCAAAAGCACATGAGAAGAAAGGATAAGTTCCTTCATTCCTCCCATATCTTACCCATACATGGCTGCCTTTTGTCTGCTTCTGTAATTGCATGTGCACATGACATTTCCCTGTAAGTCCCTTCCCACCGCTTTCTGTTCCATGCTTATGTAGATAATGAGGTATTTTGGAACTGACTTATCTTGAGAGACTACTTCTTATGACATGGGATTTTTCCTTGCATTCCCTTCTTCTTGATTTAGGGAGACCACCTTCTCCCTTTCCTATTTTCAACCTCCCTTTCCACCCTCTTAATAGGTGTTGTGGTAGGACACAGAGAAGTGGAAACTACATTTCAAAATTTATATTTTGAGAGTGCTGTTTTATTTTCCATGTCCCTAATGGGGTTTTGTTAGTCTAGATTGCTTTAGTTTTCCAAATGTTAACGTTAATGAGTTTTCCTTGGAAGCATTTTCCATATACATACATATGGAAGGCAGGAAAGCAAAGAGGGCAAAAAACCCCACAGTGGTGCAGAACTTATTAAAATCTCCACCCTGAGAAGGCAATCTCATCATTTTCTGATGAAGTGGTCTTTCGGAAGTGAAGCAAGTTAGACTGTTTTGGTCTGACCATGAAGTTCAATAATTTCAAGTGCTTTCAGAGGTCTAGCCTTAGGGCCCAAACTTAAATAATTTAGTAAAGCCATTTGTACAATCATTGTTTTTAATTTCTTCTCTTTTAAAATGTTTACTAAGCTGTTAAACCCTTGTCAATAACTTCATATGCATCTTGTCAATACTTAAGTAGTTAGTGGTCCTATAGCACTAGAAAGCTTTCAGTGAGACTACTGAATTAATCCAGTTTTTTGTGAAGTCTAATACTGTCTCATGGAAAACACTGGCACAGTTTGAAACAGGAAAGCAATTTAATATTTAACAACTCAGGGTCTGAATTTTCAAGATACATTAGATTGAAGAATTTGGTAATTCTGGAATAAAATTTCTTTCCAGCATTTTTAAAAACAAAACAACCAAAAAAAATTATCATTTGTTTCATTCTGTGTGATGCTATAAAGTCATAAATCGGATAAGTTTTCAAATTAATTTGCCCAATTGCATATACTAATAGAGGAATGAAGAAAAACAAACAAGCTATGCAATTAAATTCTGTGATATTTCAGGCACGTCTCTTTTCCTGCACCTAAGTACTGCTCATTCTGCCACTTCCCTGTTCTCCCAATCTTGGCCTTCAGAGTACACAGCACATATATAGAAAAGAGAGGAAAAGTAAACAAGATGCTGCGGGAGAAAGGCCTCAAGTGACTAAATCCTTTGTTCTGATTGCACAAGCTTAAGTCTATGCTTCTGAGGTGTGCATTTTGCACTGTCAAGTTGTATGGTGACATTTTCTTTAATTTTATCTTTAAGAGCCTAAATATTAGACATGAATCAGGCTGGGAGGAAAGTATACAAAGTTCACCCTTTCTTTCTTCTCAGTAAGAATAGCAATTTCCTTGAACTCTAGTTTTGACTATTTTCCAGTAGAGAAATAATATATTCAATGTTCTGGTTTTATTTGGGGTTTTTTTTCAGTGCAAATTAGAAAGTACAGAGTCTGAACATTATTTAAAAGACCTCATCAAACTCCATATGGTCAGCAGTGATATACACATCAGGTCATGGGGATCTATTAAGCTCTATTCAGAACTCCTACAGCTATTTCTGAAAAAATCCCCCTTTTTACCATAGGGTCCAGGTTCATTAAGGACCTTCAGGTCCAGCAAGTAAAGGAGGAAAAAAGTGGGGTTTCATGTTTTTTGTCTAAAAATGTAATTCAGGATACTTTATAATGTATGATCTAATTCTTAACTCCTTACTGATTCAATATAGATTGGTGATAATATTCCATCAAACACATTATTCTAAATCCCAGTAGAATTGCCATTGCCATTTCCAGATTATATCACAAATTATTATACATACAGTGCTGCATTAATGATCTTAAGTATGACATCATGATGTTTTAGAGTCCAAACTGGAAGGCTTAGAAGCATGAAACAGTACCAAAAAATAAAATATGAAAATTAAACTTAAAGTACAGAGGAGACACTTTTGGATATATTTTACTAACATCACATTTTAATCTTTCAGCATCATAATACCCCAGCAATTTAAAAAAGCTTTAGACCCTCCACTTGCTGTCTATATGCACCTAGTTACAATTATGTCCATTAGTTGCCTTGGCAACAGAGGCAGAGGTTAAGTCATTTTCTAGAAGAGGCCCAGTGCAAATTATGGCATTATACCAACTTATTGCCAATCGTTTTAATTAAAACATTTCGCTTTCAACTCAGCTAACAGCAGAGATCAGTAAACAGGGCAGATCAAATTACCGATATTTAAACTCTCCTGCCTTTGGAAAGGCCCACTGCAGCTTAATTACTGTTGGGTAGAACTGATGGAGACAGAGCAAAGAACCGAGATCATCCCAGAGAGGCTCAACATACGAAAAATACAATATCATAATTCTAAACATGTGCAACACCAAATAAAACTAACAGAATTTCTAGGCACTTATCACTGTGGACACATCCATGATACTGGCAACAAGAGTATCTTTTTCCATAATGTTCCTCTGCCACTTTTCAATTTCTTTCCATGAGGCAGTTGAAGAGACAGAAGATGCTTGCCCCATTTTGCCTTTTTGATGGTGAAAACTAATTTTTCATTTCCACAAAATTTGCCAGAGCTCAGGAGAACCAGTATATTCAGGCTCATGAACCTGGGAATGAGGGGAATGCCTTGGGGAATGCCTTGAAGCCCCAGAAGACAAGAGAGGATCATGCACAGGTAACAGATTTTAAAGGGAACACTGTGTGTGCATTATAAGAAACAGGGAAACAGGCCAGGAGACTCTGGGAGCATGACTCAGCACAGGCAGAAAGCAGGAAAGGAACAGGTCCAGCATGCAGTCACGACTGTAGGATAGCAAAAAATCACAACACTGGTCAGCTAATGCAGAAGGAATCACTACTCAATCCTTTCAATGCAGCACAGCAAGTGCTCATCTGAAGTGTTCATGTTGAGTTTCTCATCCACCAACACTCCTAAGTCCTTCTCCTCAGGGCTGCTCTTCATACTTTTGGTTTAAAATCATATGAAGGCAGTAATGGAAATGCACAGAAATTTCTGCAACTTGAGTCAGCATCTTGGCTCTTCTGACAATATTACTTTCAAACATTCATACTCTTGTTTTGTTGATATAAATTCTGTTGCAGTACTATACTAGGTTCTATCTGTTCCTTCTCCAATGGAAAGCTAGCCCAAACCTATTTAAATACTGTTAAAATATAGAAAAAAAATTTTTCTTGTGTGGCAGCAAGTGAATTACGAAAGAAATTATGCGGCCAATTCACCTTCTCCTAGCTCCTAAGTAGACCAATCATTCTTTCCAACCAAATATCTTAGGGGTCTATATTTCTACCATTAAAATACATTTATAAACCCTATTGCTAATTTATTGCAAACTAAAACAGGTTGATTTTTTCTGCTTTCTGAGTGAATAAAATTCTGAATATATAATAATAGTAACTCATTCATGTGCTGCTAGATTTCCAAAATGCACTAGACTATACCTTAAGCTGCTCTTTTATTGTACATCCCACTGTGGTGAAGAAGGACATTTAAAAGAAGAGGGTTAAATTGAAGCAAAAAGAAAATATCCATTAAGAAAAAGCCATTATTCTTCAGCTAATTGCAGGAGCTAATCAGAATAATTAACCTAAGAGAAATCATAAAAAGACACCTACTCTCTAAAACATACAAATGTATGTAAAAAATATAGAGCTCTTTCTACAGATGACCTTCTAAATTACCAAGATAACTACTGTAGCACCTTCATGCAAACAGAATACTGGTAATTTGTAAAGAGAAAATAGGCGGAAAGAACATGAAAACTGTGTAAAAGCTAAGTTTTCAGGGTACTGCCAGCCATGAAACATTTTAATACTTTCTTTGCTCTTCCTCTGCTAATCACCTATTTAGTTCCATACACATCAAGGTCAGTGTGTATGATTATTTTGAAACCCTGAGAAGTTTGCCACACATTTTTGAGAAATAGAAATTGATGGTAGATATGTAGAGTTTTATCACTGATTTCACAGATTACGACCTGAGCAGAACCCAATGATAACAACATAAAAACAAGACTTTATCTTTAAAGAATACAGCATTTGATATGATAAATCAGAAATCTTATTCCTACCCCCCAAAAAATTTACAATTCAAGCCCCTTGCAAGCTTCCACCTAGTGCTGCAAGTGCTTTTAAGTCCTAGGTTCTGAAGTCATGTTAAAAGAACTCTTGTAAGAATAGGACCTTTTTCTCAAAAAGACTATTTTTAATCTTCCTGTAAATGTAACCCTTATCCTTTAACTCAAGAGCCTAATGTAAAAAAATTCTTCTATTTTGGGTGGGGTTTTTTTATTCCTATTATTTCCAGATTGATAAATTGATATTAGAATTTGGGAAGGCTAATATAACAAAACCACAGGACTGTCACATACTTTTATATGTTGAATTCATTAGTAATACTTACTTTCAGGAGAAATTTTGACTTGCATTAAATATTGATATGATGAAACTGTTTGACTCAGTCACTTGCTCGTAATACTAACAGTGAAATGTGGAGGTGTGTGCTTTATAATGATTTTGGGGTTTTTTTTGGGGGGTGGGGGGACCTGGGGGTGTTGATGTTTCTTCATTCTCTTTTAATGAAGAAACTTTTTCTTAGAATAAAGTATCAACTTTTCCCCAGCTCTGTAACAGGCTGGCAAATCAAACTTTCCTGATACCACACCCACTTGATTTCAAGGCAAGTTTTCAATTACTTTGCTAATTTGGGGCCTTACATACAACAATAAAATTTTTTCCAACCAATGAATACTTCAGAAACAGTAGATTTCATACACATCCAGTCCAAAGTTTCTAAACAGTTCCTCTTCTATTCCAAATATGTGATAATATTTTGATGAGTCAAATACTACTTTGTTGAGTCTTTTAAGCCACTGATTTGATTGATTGCAAGGTTTGAAGAAATTACAGGAAAACTATTATGTGTAAAGCCTGATAAGGAACAGTTCAAATTGAATTTCATCACAGTGAAGATGCTCTTAAGCCTACTGCATGCTGTTTCAAACTACATTTGATATTTGAACTCGCTCAGAAAAAATCTGTATTACCAAATAATTATAGTTTTAACTATAACTACTTCATAATTAAAGCTTAACTTTTTAGAAAGAAATGCAAACATTTGTGAATTCTATTACATTAAGCCCTTCAGAAAAGTTCACAAATAAAAAACCTATTGATAAATTTAAATTCTTTCAAACCAACATTTTCATGGGTCTCTAAATTTTACTTATATTTTAGTAGCTAGAAAAAAATCACATTTCCTTGGAAAAGCTTCTTTTACTAATGATTTAAATTATTTACAAAAGTCAAATGGATTGATGCTTAATCTCTTCAAACAAGGCAAAGCCTTTAATAGGGATAAATTGCAAACAACAACACAAACCAACCTCCACCCACACTCCCACCATTGGTATCCTTTAGGGCAACAAGAGGCATCCTGCAAATTAATCTCATCCCAGCTTCCTCACCACTAGGGATTCTGACTTATCCAGGGACGTTTTACACTGATAACACATACATGCATAGACACTCCCACACTAGCATTGCTTCTTTACATCAAGAGTTTGATTGTAACACTTTGCCTTGGCTTTGGGCCAGCTTCCCATTGAAGGAAGAACAGATAGAATCTAGTATAGTGCTGACAATTGTAGTGACAGTACAAGACAATTTATTTCAACAAAATAGAAGTACCTACGTTTAAAATAATGTATGTAATAAGAGCCAAGATAGTGATTCAAGATACAGAATTTTTTGTGTGTTTCCTTTACTGCCTTCACATGATTTTAAACCAAAATACGAAGAGAAACCCTGAGGAGAAGGATTTGGGAGTGTTGGTGGATGAGAAACTGAACATGAACACTTCAGATGAGCACTTGCATCCTGGGCTGCATCCAAAGCAGTGTGGCCCACAGGGAGATGGAGGAGATCCTGCCTCTGCTCCACCCTGGTGAGACCCACCTGGGGCACTGCTTCCAACTCTGGGGTTCCCAACATAAGGACATTGATGTGTGAGAGGGAATCCAGATGATCAAAGGACCTCTCATATGAAGACAGGCTGGGAGAAGTTATCCAGCCTGGAGAAGAGGAGATTCTGGAAGACCTTAGAGAACCTTTGAGTACATAATGGGGCTACAAGAAAGGTGGAGAGGCAGTTTTACAAGGGCATGTAGTGACACGACAAGGGGGAATGGATTCAAACTGAAAGAGAGCAGGTTTGGATTAGATATTAGGAAGGAATTCTGTACTGTGGGTGCAGTGAGGCATTTGAACAGGTTTCCCAGAGAAGCTGTGGATGCTCCATCCTTGGAAGTGTTTAAGGCCAGGTTGGATGGGACTTTGAGGAGCCTGATCTAGTAGGAAGGTCCTTGCCCGTGGTAAGGGGATGGGAAAGAGATGATCATTAATGTCCCCTCCAACCCCGACTCTTCTAGATTCTATAATTTAGTGTCTTCATAGGAAACAGAAGCTTTGCAAACGGATTCTTGTAGATTTTCTTCAGTTTCAAAACACTTAGTTCCCACGAACTGTGCCAAATTTCCACTTCAGCCACTAAATCTCCTACCACCTCCCCTCTGAAATCTATCATCTGTTCTCTGAAATCGATGTTTAACATTACCTTGCTTTCAGCAACGTGATATGTTGAAAGGTTGGAGATCTCCTTTTCATCACAGCTATCTGTGTCTTGGTCAAAATACGTAACCTATAAGCAACTCCCCTGATGCAATGATTTTGGACTGTTATATGCTGATATTTTACAGTCTTCATTTAGATTGGGAAATTAGTAAATTTAATTTTGTGTACTGGGTTTGTTTTGGTTTGCACTTGCTTATAACTTTTCCTCCTGCAAAGCCCCTAACTCAATGTAACACAGGCTGACAAGACACAATATTTCATTCAAGTGAAATACTTGGGATATAACATTTTATAAAGACTAAGAACCCCCAGCCATACAATACATTCCTCAGGGATGGTGCACTCATCACACCAAGGCAGTTCTGAAAAACCAAAAAACCTGAATCAACCTATTAGAGAAATCAAAACCAAAACCAACCTACTAAACAAAAAGTACATAAAAAAGCTCAAACACTAACTATTAAGGTAATTCAGTCTCCTAAGACAGTATTATATGTACTTAAAACAAAGGGCAAGAAAGAAACTCTTGCAGTGTAGACATATATGTTCCTAGGAGCAATCACATCTTTGAGGTAACAGTTTTTACACTGAGACAATTTTTTCAGTTACACCAATAACAGGTACCTCATATGCTGGCCTCAAAAAAACATAAGATTATTTTTTCAATTATTTAGAAGAGTGAAAAATAATCCATTAACACAAATTCCGTGTGCATCAAGAATTTTCTCGTGTTTTGGAAGTTTTAAGTGGGATAGGGAAAAAATACAAAGCAAAGGAGTCTCCTACTCTTGGGGAAGGCCTTTTAGAGAAGTACACTACTCCAGCTCTCTCCCTCTCACTGACTCATTATGTCAATGTGGATATAAATGAGAATAACCTCAAGCCTAAGACATGCAGTATGCAACACCATTGAAACATTACATGGGCAAGCAACAGGAAATGTAAATTCAGTTAGCTACCCTTTGAAAGTCAGAGAATGGATCTGAGCTCCTATTTCAGTACACTGTGGATGAACCAAGATTGACTGGGCTTTACTGCCTTTGATTTCTACTGACAAGAAAGTAAAGACATCTGCTGCTAATACCAATGGACCACCTTCCAACAAGAAACCTTAGTGAATTATACAACAAACAATACAAGAAACCATCCTCGGGACCACTCAGTCTCAAAGGGTAAGTCCTTTCACAACTCAATCAGGTGCAAGAATTGCAATGAGCCATTCTCTCATTTGCAGTTTCTGCCCTCAATACCTGCACACTTCTGTTGCTTACTTCTCCTTAGTGGCCCTTTGGGAGCAATGCCTGTTAATTGAAATGGCCCTCCTTTGTAACAGTCAGCAGTGGGTTTGATTACTGTATTCCAATAAATAATATGGCTGTATTAATTCAGACAGAGCAATTAACACACAGGCCAGACATTTTTACTGTGCCACTTTTACTGTATACTACCAATTAGGTGTTTCTATCTGAAATACTATCCCCTATTGAAAGCCAAATAACTTCAGCTGCAGATTGATGTTTCCAACAATTGTGTCCCCCATTAAGCAGCATCTGACAGCACCTTTCAAACCTTCATCCTCCCTGCCCCCATCTGGCATCTGGATTCACACTCAATCCTTTCTAGCTGCCTTTTAATTTTAAGGAGCAAAAATTTGTGCTGATGCTTTGAATCAGATATTTTAAAAATTACATTGGAAAATTAGATCCATGTTCCACTTTCTGCTATTTAGATTCACCACAAGTATCATTCATATAGAAAGAAAATAAAATTTACTCTCTAGAAAAAATAATATTCTATCAAATCAATGTTAAAGCTATCAGATTGAGAAGTGTAGGGTAGAAAAGGAGGTATATGTAAAGCACCACAGTATTTGCATGAAAACATCTCTTCCATCAAGAATGTTTCATGACTTCTCAGAAATTTAGTTTTCAAGGAGCACAAATAAAGCAGTACTTTGATAAGTTGTGTAAGCTGATGGTGAAGGGATCATAGGGTAGGTTTTATTCACTGCAAGAGTTTTTCTGAACCAGAGCTAAGTTTAAAAATGCTGTATCATTCTTATGGATAAATCAAAGAAGTAATTACATTATTTTTGTTCTTTTAATTGCTGTACATTATGTGGGCTTTAGTATCACAGTATTTTTGTAGGTGTTTAAGTAGCTAAAGAAGTTCTTTGTATAAAAACATTTTACAGCTCCTTGCTTGGACAATTTCTGGTGTTTTTCAAAAAGCCAGTGTTATTAGCCTAATTTAGATATTAAGGCATCACAAGAGCATGTGGAACACAGAAACTGAAGCCAAATTTGCATTTAAGGATATTTCATGCTTACCAATCTTACATTCTCTTTAAGTTACAACTCTAAAACTGAAATAAGACCTATCATTCTCTGTTTTGCCACCTCATAATTTTCATTTGAATCCTGATCTAAATGTCTGCAGGAACAATTATTTCTGTAACTCTTTATAACTAAAAGAAAAATCTACACCATTAGGAATATTCTGAGTGTAGTCTAAAGGGAACATGAATGAAATGTTTGTGAATGAGTCTTTGAGAGGAACATGTTACACATTTTCTTATGTTAGTCTGGATGAAACCTTTAAAATAAATTAAAAAAAAGTCTTTTGTTTTGGCTTATAAGATAAACACTGAAGTTTGTTATTAGAAAAAGAGGGAAATAATAGTGATTTTATATTTTGGAAATGTGAACCGATTGTTATCTTCCCTCACTTGATTACATGCCTATGAAGACCTTTAAGGATTATGCACTATAAAACCAATTCACCATTTCATTGTATGATTTCTCCAGAAATAGGTTTCTCATCCTACATTTGAATAAAATCTAACTTGCAAAAAACGATGGATAAAAAGCATGAAACACCAATCATGGTATAAGATATTTGATCCTGCCTGCTCTCTGCATGGTATGATTGTGCACTACAAACCCCCCTGTTGATACAAAACATCCGACTCCTAGTTTATGGCAGTTCTAGAGAGTGATAAACACTTAACAGAATAAAAAATACAACTGTGAAGTTACTGGGTGCACTGCCTTTCCCCCTGAAATTCCCTAATTCCTTGAAGCTTTCTTCAACTCCTCACTGCATGGGCAGGTATCAGCTTTCTCCCCCCAGAGCCTCTGAGCTGCTCTCCTGCAGAGGCAGCTGTGAAATGAGGCAGAGCCAGCAGCTTTACAAGTTTCCTTAAGGAGCCCATAGGCACTAAGTGCCATAAGTAACATGGAAGGAATCACTCCAGCAGTGTAAAATCTGCTTCCTGGAAGCTTCACAGCAGCCAGCAAAAGCAGTCATGAAGAAATACATATAGATCCATCGCTATCTTACATTTGGGATCTCCTGTAAACTCTGCAATCAGGCACAAGTCAATGTAGGTGTGCATTGCAATTCCTTGAGAAATGAGTGCAACCTGCTTGCACAAGCCAATTGGCCTTTATCATACTCCTGTCACCTGACTTGTTAATTTGTTTAGATATAAACCCCCCATTGTTCATATGCAAACTAATACTGACTCGAGATATAAGAAGATGGAGTAAGCTTGATATTATTTTAAAACCAGGTGGAGCTGCTGACAAAGTGAATGTTGACACCTCCAAGCACAAATCTCAGGAGCAGGAGTTCCTGAGCTGAAGCTGGCAGGAGCGTATCACGTTCTTACCAAGCCCAAACAACAAGAAAGAACAACCATTCATTGGGAAGTAAGTTAGAGGGCAATTCTTAAATAAGTGGTTTAGGAAGTTTCTGGGGTTTTCAAAACCTGCTTCTGAACTACATAAAGCTGCCTTCCCATATAGCCTAGATACAAGGAAATCAGGGCAAAGGGGAAGGTATGCAAAGCTCCAAAAATATTTTCTTCCCTTCAATGAGTCCCCTGATAACAGTCTATCAGTGCTGCCCATTGTACAGTATAGCCAGCTTGCCATATGAAGAAATGGAAACATGGTAGCTCTCCAACACTCATATAAAATATACACCAATCTTGAAAACAGGGATGATTGCAGACTTCAATAATAACAGAAGAATTTGATGAGCGGCATGAAGTATTCTAGTAAGGTTTATTTCACATTGCATAGTGTCATCGTTACCTTCAACTCCTCTGTAAAATAGACAACAGAAATAGATAACTAAAAAACAAAGGGTTCTGGATAGAAGCAGTACTGTAGCTAAAAGGTAAATAAATCCCAGTGAACAAGCAGCAGCCACTATTACTGTTGAAGGAGTAGTCTCCCTTCCATCGAAATGTGACTCAACTGCATGACTCAGTTCAATGATGCTCCAAATGCAGGGAAGTCATCTCAAAGTTCTTGAGTTTACTCAGCAAATAATAAAAAGAATTATCAGCTACATTTAACAAATTAAACTTTTATTCTGACTCAGCTGCACTTCTCTAGGCAGTACTAGAGCTGGTCATTATTTGGAAAAACTGTGAAGTTTCTCTTGTCATGCCTCTGCCTCTCCTATTGTTTCTCTAATCTGGAGAATAACCATAATGACAGAGCCAGTGCCCCATCACCATAAGCTTTCCTTATTTTCTGTCTCTCCAATGGATAAAAAGTATTAGTTGTAGCCTTTCTACACCTCTGATTGTTGCTCTTGTGTTCCTTTTTAGTATAAGAACTTCAAATTCCATCTTTCTCAATAGATTTCTTACTTACAGCACTGCTCTTCTCTGAATTTCCATGAAACTGTGGGCCATATGAAGATAGATCCCTATTGATGCCTCACCAATGCCAAGCAGGGCAAGGCTATTTCATGTGTCATGCAGATTCTACATCTGTTTATAAACCCCTGTTCAGTATTCACAACGGCATGAAATTGCTGACTCAAATTCAATTTCTGATCGACTAAAACTCTAAATCCTTTTATGCAGAAACTGTTGGTCAGTCTGTTTACATCTGTTTTTTAAAAATTATTCAACATGGCTGTTAGCAATTTTTTTGTCAGAGCAATTCTGACAAAGTAAGTATGCCCACTGCAAGCATATTAACCAGAAGAATCTGAATTTCCTAACTTACATGGGCCACAACTTCATACAGAGGTACTGGCAGCTCAGACTAGACTACAATATTGTATGGCCTAACTCCTTTTTCATTTCCAAGAAGAGTGTCTCTTTCATAAACAGTGGCACAACAAATACAGCCTTTTGTCACGTGGAAGAGAAGCACAGGGGACGTGTACAGTATGTATAGTACCTTCTTAATATGATGGAGCCTTTAGCAGGACAGATGTCAAGCAAAGGCAGCAGGACCCTATGTCTAAAACTGCTACAACTCACCAAATGCATTTGGCTGGGTTTGTCTCCTTGTTGGCAGTGACATTTTTATTCATCTGCAGCTCAGTATTAAAACATCTTTCTAATCTGTGAAAGTTTTGCCATGTGGTGATAATTTCATAGGAGACCTCTAATGTAGGATACTAAAAAAATTTACTATGGCTGATTTATGCATTGACTCAAAACTTTCAGGACCAAATTTTAATCTCTGCTAGTTTAGTTTTACTGCATTAGTGTAACTTCATTCCATTTAGTGTAATTAAAACCTATTCAGAATATCAAAAGGAAAACCATTGTATTCTGTTAAGCTGAACCTGGCAGCTCTATTAATTCCTGATTGATTTAAGAATTCACAGAGAGAGATAAGACACAGCACAGAGAGGGGAAGATAATAGAACAAAAAAAGGTGGAATCACAAAAAAACCCCCCAAACGTAAAGTGCTAGTGACTACTTTTTTACTTAGTGCTAATCCAGAAAAAGATTAAAACACATGAGATTCTAACTGATGTTTCTTCCCATAAAATAGTTGGCATCCTCAAACCAAAGCTTCTATTACGCCTGTCAGTATAGCAATATCACGGAATAAAGCACTTCACCATCAGCCTCGTTATTCTTTGCACTACGAACACAAGAGGCCCACACCATAAAATACTGTTTAAAATATGCAATAAATTGCACCCAAGAGCCGTTTCTGATATGTAATCCATCTTGACAAGCTTTGGGCTGACTTTGCTGGCCTATTGACCCTGCCCATAGGCAAAGCATGTCTCTTTGCCACAGCTAATCTTTTCTGGACACCCTTGTCACACTGCAGCTCCGTTTGAAACAGCTGAAAAGGTCAATGAGTGTCTCTCCACTTTCAGACAATTCAAGAAAATTCATATCTAGGCATCCAAAGTGCTGAAATTCACTACAGGATCTCTGCACATACACTTCGTTCTTTTTGCCATTTCCTTCCCCCATGACTCCATTCACCACTTTCTTAAAGCATCTTTGGTTTATTCACACAGTAACAAAATTTTTAATTAAAAGATCTCATTCCTGCATTTTATGAAGCTATGCATGTCTTGCAGATAGCAACCAAGGACAAATTCAGAGATTAGCTCTTTTTATTCATCTTTTACCCAGACACAAAATATAGATCCATGTACAACTTCTGGACTCCTATTTTCTCAGTCTGGACTCTTACAGCCATCGCAGTCACTGGAGTAATTTCCAGACATTAGAGCAGTAGCTTGGCACCTGCTGAAGCGAAAGTGAGAGGAGATCATCTGTTCAAAGAAACTCTCCTTCAAATAACTCTACTGACTGTCCCTCACAACTGAGATAATGTCTCTCAGATGTTCTTGCTGGGTTCCTAAAAGCCAGAGCAGTCACCAGTTATTTACTGCTGCTTCCAATTGCTTGACACTAAGAAGAAGAGAGCAAAACCCACTATAGCTTAGGCTACAAGAGCCATTCAGTAGTACAGCACTTATTATATATTTGTAGTACATTGCCTACAGGAAAGAGTGGAAAAAAGGCAATTGTCTTGAATGCCCAGTTTAGAACTAACTGAAAGAGCAAGATGAAGAGCCATGGAAATTGTGAAAACAGCATATATTTGCCAAGGTAGCTAATAGATTATTTTAGTTAATCTTATTTCCATGTCAAATCTTATAGCTTGGTGAGCTTTCAAATCAGATTGCCATTAAAAGACCTGTTTTGCCATGGAAGCAGCAGGAAAATTACCTTTGATTTAAAAGCAGGCATAAACCATTGAAGGATAAATGAACCTTTGATCAATATAACATGTAGTATAGGAAAGAGGTGAATTTTTTTTCTCTTCATGATCAATCATTGCTTTCTCATTTTTTTCCTCTGCCATGAAAGTTATAGATTCCAAGATATATCTTTTTCAAAAACTGACAAAAAAATTTCTTTAGAGATCTTTAGTTGTACATATTGAATTCCCAAAAAAATAAAGAATTTTGAGGCAACCAAATGAAAAGAGGTGGTAATCTCCAACTCCAATTTGACTCGAGTAGAACAAATGTTATTTTCTAGTGTGTAAACCAGTAGAACACAATTTAACTTCTTATTCTTTAAAAGATAATTGCAGTACTTCCAAAGTCACAAAGTTACTTAGACTGTCAGGTAAAGTACTTTAATAGTCTGAGAGCCCTGAGAAGATAGCAGGTGCAAGGACTTTAAATTTGCCTCAGAAAGGTTAAGGTATATCTGACTTCTAATTCTGTTACTTTTCTCTCCCAAGCCCAATCCCTGAGACCGAATCCCCCTTTTCTGCTTAGCTTCGACCCAAAGCTCTCACATGTCAACGGAAAAGCACTTGGCTCGTTCATTTTTCATACATAATTTTCTCTCTTTCATTAAAAATCAAGTTCAAACAGCAATATCAACAAGAGAAGTAACTTTCTGATGAACACAGTGCTCTCTTCCCCCCAAATACGCTGAAACAAATTTCATTTGGGAAAAAAATTATTCATTCCCTGAGGTTATTAGTCAATCATCACAGTTTGCACTGGAGAAGTCTCCAAGAAGAGGGGTCCTTTTGCAGAGTCATTTCAAGCCTACCACCTCCCAAGTACTTGCCAATAACTTGATGCAAGCAAGCCACACAACTGCCTGGTGTCATCAGTGGAATCAAGGTAATACACCTTGCTTGTGAGCAGCAATAGCAGAAGCAATCAATACTATCCATGAACATAAACTACCCAAAGGTAAAATTCCCCTTTCAAATCCCTGAGGTAGATTTTACCCTAGAAACAGTATTACCTTGTTCCTGAAAAGGCAACATACAAAGGAAGGCAAGGAAGAAATATGTATGTAAGAGTGAAGTTTTTTTCTTTGTGCAGATTCTGTTATTGTAATGTGAGAGGAAAAAAGAACACAATCTCTTACACACATATTTTCATATTCCCTAAAAATTATTTCTAAATAATTTCTGCATTTTCCCTCTCCAAAGTTCTTGAAGGAACAATCAGATAAGTAGGTTTTAACATGCACAGAATGGGCCTGGGCCCAGGGCCAGGGCCCAGTGCTATTTCTATACAACAGAGAATGACACCTACAAATAAAAGTTACTGCTATCTTGCAATTTCCTGCTGTCAC
This sequence comes from Chamaea fasciata, assembly GCF_029207755.1. Taxonomy (NCBI): domain Eukaryota; kingdom Metazoa; phylum Chordata; class Aves; order Passeriformes; family Sylviidae; genus Chamaea; species Chamaea fasciata. The sequence goes on along the minus strand of NW_027094094.1, from coordinate 24,464,949 downwards.
AAAATAATGGAGCTACTCTTAAAACGATGGTTCTGCTCCAGTGGATATATTCCCTTCTACCTGCAGCACACACAGTGAATAATAAGGTATAATAATACGTACACACATGACACTAAACCTTTGGCCAACATGTAGAATTTGAACTGGCAACCTCCAGACTTACACATGTGTCCTGTTTCAGTCTGAATTTAGAGCCAAGCAGCTGAAAGTTAGCATATTCTCTGTAGATTTACACAAAGTAGACTTAGCAACCATTCACTGGGATCACACAAAAATTACCTTTTACTACCAAAAATGTGTTTATTTGATCTAGAGCCTTGCTTCCTACCTGAAAATAATTTAAAACACAGATGTGTTGTTTTATCACAGATATGATAGGCTTACAGTCAGCTGCAGGGCAGGTCCAAAGTCTAGAGAAAAGGCTTGCTATTACATGGTGCTTTCAGATTCCTCTTATCTTCCAAAGATTTTACACTTCTGATGTGTCCTCTGGGATTTTTGGAAATCTGAAGTTTTGGGTTTGGCTGGGATAGAGTTAATTTTCTACCTAGTAGCTGGGTACAATGCAGTGTTTGGTTTTGTCTGAGCACGATGTTGATACCACACTGATGTTTGGCTGTTGCTGAGCAGTGCTGACCCTAAGGCAAGGACTTTGTAGTTTCCCATGCTCTGCCACCGAGCAGGTGCACAATTATTAAACTGTTCTTATCCCGACCCAGGAGTCTGCTCACTTTTTTACCCTTCCGATTCTCTCCCCACCCCACCAAGGGTGAGTGTGTGAGCAGATGAATTGTGTTAATTTGCTGGCTGGGGTTAAAAAACACCCAGAAGGAAAGAAGACTTGGGTTAATATTTTGCTGTAAACTTATATTCTATAAGAAATTCTACCTTTACTAAAAATTCCCACAATATAAAGGGAACACAAATATTACTGTGTATTATCAACTGTGGGCACGCTACAATTACTTTGTATATCCTAATTAAACAAATAAAAAGAAACAAAACAAAACCTGCAAAGCACACCAAACCCCTAAAACACCACCTAAACACACATTAATCATTTGCAGTTGTCTGTAATGGTGTAGGTGAGATTCCAGACATGTGTTGGCTGACAATGGGTTTCCAAAGAGTTAACATATTGCAGCCAGAACTGTCTCTGCCAGCAACTGCTTTTCTGTTTAGTTCTATAAATGAAATTTATTAAAACCATTACATGCACAGTGATGCCACAATATCCAGAGCAAAGTTACTAAATCTAAAAGAGCTTTTATTTAATCAGGAGATAGCTAACAGATGTAATGACTAGGGGATGAGGCAGAACCTGGTTTTACATTCAGACTCTGACAACATGGTTTTATCACTTTCAATAATGTAGATTCCTTATTTCTCTGAATCTATTACTTTAAATAATAATTTCTTAAAATGTCCCATTTATTACATTCAAACCTTTTTGCTCATGTGTCCAGTTGGAACCAAATATTTTCTTGTCTTCCAAAAACCTACTCTGGTCATTTTTTTTTAAACAAGCAGCTCTATCTCCCCATCCATCTTGTCTGCACAAAGAAGGGATAACCTGCAGCTGAATTACAGAAAGCCTATTCTCCCAGTGGGATCTGAGATAAGATAGACTGCATTAACCCTAAGATTCATTTCCCAGCTAGGAATTCTCCCTAACTCTTTTAAGAAGATCACAGGAAACAGGCTGGATAATGGTAAGAGGTCTATTGAGCGCACTTTCATCACCAGCTTTCATGAAGAGAGAAATGGTAATAAGGTCACAGAAACCTGAAATGCTGTGGGTGGCTAGAAGACATTTCTACACCATTTATACACTCTTGATATACAATGCAGTATAGGCCATGACTATCCACACATCCAGGATGCTTTCTCCACATAAGATGAGTTTCAGATGAAAATTCTAACAGATTTATCCAGTTTGCTGATTCTACCCATACAGTTTGTTCCCTAAAAGGACTCATCAAAAAGTTATTACCTACATAACCATTCTTTTTCAACTAATTGCTGTTTCCATGACAGTTATTTGAAAAATTTTCAACTTTTTGTACAAGCATGGACATTCTCACCCATCATCTGGTACAGAGCCATCTAAGCTACAAAAAACCAAGTATTTTGCACTATACTGTCAGAGTTCAAAATGCTTTCCACACATTAAAAAGACCCCAAACAGGTGTTAACTTGGAACAACAGAATTTCAAAAATGACTTTATTTCCAGAAAATCTACCAAAATACAGAGAATGATCAGTACACAGCAGATTAATGCAAGAATCTATAGCATAGAAAGTTGTCCTGCCCTCCCCTTTAGCTCCCTACACCTGTATAACCCACTGGAGAACACAACAGAAACACTTATTCCACTATAGCCCATAAGCCAAGCACATCTGTATATTCATTTGAATGACTCAGCCCAGCACAATACACTCTGTCCACATTTTACATTGCAATGAGAACATCAAGCTGCAAAGTTATCAAACTTATTTCTGTTTCCCTGATCCACCAGCTTGGTGAAATCTCAGACCAGATGGAAAGTATTAATTTGGGAAAAGGTCTCCAGTTTGAAAGTGAATAGCAGGTGAAGTAATTTCCTTATTATTGTCTGTGTTGTAGCTGTAATTAGCCACCATCTTCTGAAAGTAAAGACAATTCTTTGACAGACATTTGGGGAAATCCAGTGTATTGAACTGGCTCATTTATTTCCCTAAGTCTGGATGCAAAGATACACAAGGAAGCAAAGCTTCCAACAGATAATATTAGAAAAGGACTTTCATCTTGACTTATTCAAAATAAAAGTAGCTATTCAAAATATAGTTTATATCAAAAAAAAAAACCTAAACACCTCTATTTTGATACAGCACAGATTTCAGAAAAGGAATTAAAAGCCTACTTTGTTAATACTGCTTCCACCTAGTTTTTATAACCAGTTTCATGACAGGGCTGAGATATTGGTTTATGGTTATTCTGAGCCATTCCTTCTCTCAGCATCTCCAACTGGATTAGATAAAGAGAATGATGGGACCAAAATTTTACCAAGCTAACTCAACCAATTGCACACTATATTCACATGCTCATCTTCCTGTCCAGGTCTTTCAAGAGCAACATAAACCAGATATTTAAGTTGTGCACTCATTAGCTAATTCGCTAGGTTTGCTCATCTGTTTGAGTATACAACAAAGTAGTTTGAATTATCTCAAGCTTGAAGCTAATGATTTTGATTATGGCAGTCCTTTCATCTGCTCTGCAGCTGTCTTTTCTACCAAATCAATAGCACAACTGATTTAGTGCCCTCTAGGACAGCTTCAGAAAATTCTTCTACAGTTAATGTAGATGCAATTTTTCTTTGCTCTGCTCCTGGCTGAGAACACAGGAAAGGTGCAATGTCAGGACAAACCCTCTGATTCTCAGTCAGGCTGACCTCCATAAACCCACCAGGAATCAGAGCAGTGATTCACGCCCTGCACTGTGATGTGTGGCAGGCTGTGCACAGGGAGCCCAACTCTGCCGCAGTGCACGTGCAGCACAGCCCAATCCCGGTCTGCAAAGGGAGGGACCAGCAGCAGGGCTGCAGCAAAGCTGGGGCAAATACTGCTCCCCCACCACTGACAAGCAACTACTGGACACTATCTTTGTGCATGTCTTACAGCAGCATCGTGCTAATAAATAGGAATTGTGAAGAGGCCTTGTCTTCAAAATTCTATCTTCTGTTCCCTCTTAAGCAATCATATAAGGGACATGTTTTAGCTTAATAAATGCAGGGAAATGTGCACCAAAGTGAGTGTGTGCTCTAATTTGGTTCCTTTCTTGATAAAGAAAATAATAATTTTCCAGGAATTAGCTGTGCTGCAATTAGCATATGTCTTTAAGTTCAGGTGACCTTCCCCTTTATTTACTTCCATGTCCACTTCAATAAGTGGAATATGTAATCTTTCACAACTTAAAACAAATAGCCATCAGCTTTACATCATCCCAGTAACACTCATTTGTTTGGTTATGGTTATAGGACAACTTTGCCTATGGTTGATACTACCAAAGAATTATAACTAATGTTGTATTCCTGTACTAATGGGAAGTTCTGGTTTTATTTTAAGAATATTTTTAATAAATATGCAACAGAAAAAGTCACCAATGAGGAAGATTAGAGCATCATACACTCTCACCTCTCTTAGGAATTATAGTTTGAAAGCAGTTCAAAATATTATGTGGACTAGCTTTGGCAGGCAGATCCTGATAAAACATATCATGTTCTTGCCATGCAATCTGACGCACTGTACTTGGCAATGTCTGCCTGGCAATGGACAAGAAATAAATTAGCACAGAGGCTGAACGACCCCAATCTCACTGAAGAAATTTAGTTCCTTCATATGTGGGTTGAGGTTATTGGCAGAAATATTAGCACTCAAAATCTGCATGCCACCAGCTATGGATATTATTTGTGTTCTAGATACTGCAGAAGAAAACATCCTCTCCCATTAAAATGAGTAACCAACTCCTAATTCTGCATTTTAACAACATACATTAATTACCCATTCTTTAATAACACTTAAAAAAAAAACCCCAAACCACCTCCCACCTCAAAAAAAACCCCAACCAAACAGAATGAAACTCCCAATTTATCTACTGTTTATTGTGTAAAATCCCTTACCATAACACATGATTTTTATTCCTCCATTTTCAGACAAATTTATCACATCATAAATCTTCACATCCCAACTGGATAGTTCAAGATGAGAGTTATGCTAATCCCCACTTTCATTTCTTTTCTCTAGCAACTAAACAAATTCCATTAAAAAAAATAGATATGACTTTTGCACTCTGTCTTGCATCATCATTTCCAATCCCTGTGATAAACAGCACCAAACAAGTCAGGCAGTTGGCTGGGCCATGGACTTAACAGTGTCCTGCACATGGAGTTCAAAAAGACAGTATGGCTTTGTAGGCCTGATCAGCAGGTGCACGGTAGGTCCAATGTCTTCTGAAGACAAGATTACGGTTAAGCACTGAGTATTCTAGGCCTGCAGTAGATTTTACATACCCTAATTTTGCTGGACTACTGCTCACAGAGTTGTAAACATCGTTAAAATGCTTTTGCAATCATTTTGCCATTAGCACCCTTGTATCAGTGTTTGTCATGCTTCATTTAAAAGATTAAAAAAACCCACACCCAAACTGCTGACATTTATCCAGTTATTGACAAGTCTGACACCTGCTCTCACAGCTAATTCCACACGGCCACCTTTGCATAGGAGGTTCTTTAAAAGCACCATCAGAAGGGGTGAAGGGGAGGGAAGCTTATCTTCTCTGCTACAGGCAGTCCTTTTGTTGTGAAGATTGTGACACAGATAAGGATTTCACTAGCTCTACTGGGAATTAAACCAATTGACTCTAATAGGTTTTAATGTATAATGATTAGCTCATTTATAAAAGATTCTACCCAATCCTCAATTATTCAGATATGGGTCAAGATCAAGGGAGTACATCAAAACAAATCCTGCACCTGCAGAAGGATTCAGATGTTAGTTAAATGAGAAAGATCGATCTAACCTCATACAAAGATGTAGGGAGAATTGTGTTAGAATTCAGGACAGTTGGGACATCACCATTCCATGTAACGCTATATTTAAAGTACTCAAAGTGCATGCTGCTTTTCCTTTGCTAGGCTGCACTGAATAGAACCGCGGATCATAATCCATAGTTCACAATTTGTCACAGAAAACATTAATATTTTTACTCTCAAGAAAAATTATTATAAGCAGTTGAGTTATATATAGATTGAAAAATGCATCTTGAGCAGAAAAAGCTGAAAGAAAATTGACTGTATCATATGCATCACATGACATGCCATCGAGGTTGAAATTCACCAGCTAGATTAAGCTACAGATTCAGCCTGCAAGAAAAACTGACTTTGTTGAACTGTACTGGCTTTGTATGACTTTCAGTCATGGTTGATGGAGGCAAAGTAATATATTTTAAATGAAGACTATAAATCTTGAATACAAGAAATTTAAACAGAAAGGCAATCAATTTAAAATACTGAAGACCTGATCTTGTTTGGTTCCTTGATAACTAAAAACATTAACCCTGGGATGAAATTTCACTGTCCGGATAGTCTGCACTTCCTTTCCTTCAGCTATTTGTTTTCATTTAGAAAAGACCAAATTAAGGACTCATTTTTCTGATAAGAGGTACGTATTCTAAAATCTGAATTTTCTTTCTGTTACAAAAAAAAAAAGTTAAAAAAATTCCATTGATTATTGTAGCCCAATACTCTTAAAATATTTTAACAGAATGTGAAATAAAGTGTTCAAATGTGTAAATAAAATCATATATAAATTAGTTATGACTCTTTTGCAAGTCACAAGTCATCCTCTGGGCATCTGACTTGCTTATGGATGCACAAACACTGAGCTCCAATGGAAGTATCAGTGCACTTGCTAAATGTTAAAAATTGACATAATTATTAATCTCAAAAACCATTGTCACATTTTTTACCATCTCAATAGCAAGACTGGGGAAGAAAAGTGAAAAAAATATTGAACAGTGAACATCACAAGCAGTTGTAGACTTTAAGTTGCCCATGTACTTTTTTGGAGCTTCTAGAGATTGATGAACACGCACTGATGTGATAGAAACACAGCTCCTGGCTCAGGTGAGTGACTAAAATCTGCCATCCCACACATGCTCAGTCTCTGAAGTCAGCTGACATTCACCCAGCACATACTCCTTGTGGGATTTCTGAGAACCACAGAGGTGTGAAGCCAAGTGGAATTTCAGGAAATTGTAGTTTTTCCCCCTAGTCCTGTTTCATAGCAATGAGCAGCTTTTTAAGCAGTATTTTCCACAGTCAGTTTCTCAGTTGAGTAAATGTTTACTCAGATGTTATTTTCAACTGGGATGCTACTTTAACTGTGATACATCTCAGATTTAATACTTCAGTGATGACAGGACCAGCCCTGTGCATCCTGAAGTGAAACAGAATGCTATATGCATCTCTGAAAATGCAATTAAGCCTTAGTGAGGCACTAGGCTTTCCTAAATCATGTTTTTCTCCTTTATGTTTTACAAAAGAAGATCATTGTTCCCATCGAGAGCAGACTTGTATCTCTATCGACCCAGCAGGCCTGCACAAGAAACCTAAATTGCCTCATAACCAGCTCATGACCTCAGTGCCTTTTAATTATGTGGGTTTCCCTGTGGCCTTTAGTTAACGTAGACATGTGGGGCAGGAAAGGGGGAGTTTACACCCCACACAGAAGAAATACAGGCTGTGCATTCAAATGTACAGATCTTGTTTCTTACTTCTGAAATGTGTACCCTACATAAATTCAATAGTGCTTGTTTTCAAACTGCAGTGCTATGGTTGCCAGCCAAGAGCAGCCTAATTGCACCACCCCTGCTGTGGCTGCAGTATCTGCACACACACACCTAAGCACACTTGGGCCTGGGTAGATCACACAGCAGCAGCAGGGAAAGGAACACCTGAAAGGAAAATATGTGGGCAGCCAGTTCAGCCAGCTCATGCTGAGCACTTTGATGCTGCAGCGTAGCCAGGACGCATGGTCAAATCCCACCGAAGTCTTCAAGGCCATTTCCATTCTCTCCAACTACTTTACTTCCTAATGGAAGGTGTTGGTACTTCTTTTCATCCTTAGATTCAGACTGAACTAGTTTATACACGAGGGTGAATGAGTGGATAGATAAGCACAAACAAGGTACTGTATTGAAATGAGAATACTCACTAGCCACCGAAGGTTTTCTGCTGAATTAGGGTTGTTTATGGCAAGTTTCACCTCTCTTCTTTCATTATTAAGGCATCTTATCAGGTACTTGTTTTTGCTGTTTAAAAACCTTTTTTTTTTCTCCCTCTGTATTTCCAAAGAAACATCGAGGCACACACCAAAATTAACATTTTCACTTTCCACAGCATTCCTCAAAGAAGATTTCTGACTGTTTACTGACCATTCTAGCCCAGTTTCATTGATATATCTTTCATTCCTCTTGGAACCTTGAAGCAGAAACTTAAGACTCCAGGGGCTTTTTGCTTTTAAATTGACCTTATCAGCATAATTCAAGAATGGGCTTGAAGAATTAAATAAGTCTACCAATGTCTACTGGCAACTGCCTTAAAACTGAATTAGAATTTCTGCTGTACAGCTCCTTTTTACCTTTTTGCCGTTTACAATGGCTGAAATATTACTCTTTGTCACTTTCTGTTAATTTGCTGGCTGTCCTGTGCATCTTCATTTAAGTGATATTTTGTTTGGGGAAAAATATCTTTAGTGATCTAAGAGGTCAAATATTGCCTCCCCTCCCATTAGGTTCTAAGGAAGGGTGTCTGTTTTATCCGATAAAATTCACTGGAACGCTTTAAACTCGTGTTTTTCTTGCTTCCTTGCTCTGTGTACCACACTGCTCTTGAGAGTGACTTTGGTTCCCGTGCTGTGTTTCCTGACTGGAGGATGTTCTGCCAACAATGGACAGATAGCCCCCTCTGCCAGCAAGTGGTAGAAACTCTCCCTGCATCTGAAAAAAACCCCAACATTGCGAAATCCATACCTACTTTTCAAAATTATTTTTGAAATAAACATCAATTCTCTCAATCTTTTGTGGACATCTTTCATTCCCAAAAAGTTCTAAAACACATTGATTGCCTCCGTTTCCCAAGCTGTGGCAACAACTCTTCTGAAAACACACTTAGAGGATTTCAGCTGTTTATGCAAGGCAAGGTGGCTGTCACAGAGCACCCAATGGTGAAAGGATTCTTATAGCTTTCCCTGGTCCCAAATGCAAGCATAATCCTTAAACAAAGCTGCAGACACACCAGTAATGAAAATCTGGTGAACCACTTACTCTTGGCTCATAGGAATGTTGACTGCACAATATCCATTAGTTTCCTGACAACGTGGATTATTTATAGGTAAGTCTGATAGCACCACCTATTATTAAGGTTGCTCGATACTTCCTATTCTGTGACCTCTGGTTTCAGTCTTTTTATGCCTTTGCCACCTGGGATGGATTTTGCATACTGATGCCTGTCTTCAGCAATCCTTGTTGAAAGTTCAACCCTTTCAGGAGCAAGATTATTAAGAATCACGATGGTTTTGTTCATGTTTTACAGAAATCTGGGAACCTCACTGAAATTTTTCATTATCTCTTATTCTGCAAGAATTTGAACTGTGGCAGAACAGAACATATTTTTTGTTTGCATGTAAGAAAATCTTCCAATTATGGCAAATTTATGAGCACATGAAGGGGGAAGAAAAAGTCACCAATAAACAAAAGAACATGTTTTTCATATGAACTGAAAAAAGAATACCAAAGTAAACCAAACCAATGAAGAACCATTACCAGTGAACAGTTGCTATTTTTATATGAATCATTCGTCCCTAATAATACTTGTTCTAGCCCAAGGCTATGGAGAAGGGGGGAAGGCTTGGCTTTCCCTCCTGGAATGGCTGTTCTTTGGTGTCCAAAAGAAACAAGTTAATGTAGTACTGGACTTGAGCACATCGCCTGAGACTGAGAGCAGAGTGGCTCTACTAACGCTGTGCCACTGTTTTCAGTGGTGATGTCAATTTATCTACTGACAGAGAAAAGCCTCTCTGTTATCTGCTGCTTGTACCCTGAGCACTTCTGGGCTTTGGGTCAATTAACACATTCTTCCAGGCTGGGACAATTACACAATTGATGGTTTCAACTACAACAAGGAATGAAAGTGCCAACAGCAACCTGAGACATTTTTCTGATCCTACACTGAAGAGGGCTATGCCAAAAATATTCCAGATTTGATATATAAAACATGTGCAGGCTTAGAATCTACTGATGACAAGCAGGTCTCATTCAGCCAGGTTTGCTTGTCAGGGATATGTAGAAACATAATAATTCCTGGCATAAACACAGTGGAGTACAAAGCATCTAAAAGATCCAATCCATCCAGGGAAGCAGAGGGGAATGGGTTGTGATTCCTTATACAGTGTTTTGATAATGCAAATCAAAGTTCCAGTGCAATCACAGCTCAGCTGCCTTTGACACCTGAGAGGAAGAAGTGATCTGTACATGTGCATTCTCCACAGGAAATACTAAGGGTCAAACACCACAGCTCGCTAACACTAGCTTTTGCGATCTGAAGTCACCTCCAAGGAAAACTCCAGCAAAGAAAAACAGCTAAACTGTTTTCTTTTTAGTTGCTATCTGTTGCTGTGGTTCCAAGAGTCAAGCAAAGAGACCTGACCGGAGGAATTATACAGAAAACCGCAACAGCCCCAAACACACCAAACGCCTGGATAGCTTAGTCAGTGCAAGCCTTTACGGGCATGAGCAGCATGGAATAAAACCAGGGATGCAAAGACATGTCAAGTGGTTTCTATTCGCATCAGGTTGACAGAAATCTACAGAGGAAAGACCAGCCTGCTGTCCCCATTCAGAAAAGTAATCAGGACACTTGCAATGCCCTTACTGGCCCACTGCCTATGCTGGAGTCATCCAGCTGTCAGAGCATCATGCTGCTCCTGCTACAGCCTTTCATGGCTGCCAGCTCCTGAATTACTGGAAAATTACTTGGCAAAATGACATGGGGATAAAAGAGAGAATCCCAGAACCTTCCCCATCACAGATGAAAAGGAATATTCCATTGCTATCTGTGTTCTCTGCTAAAGAAATTAAATTAACTGACATTACCTCATTTGCGTATCAGTTTTTAATAGCTTTTACGCTAGATGAAAAAAGGAAATTGCTGAAGACTGCCACAAGTGAGCCAAAGAAACTTGAAGTTTGCACTAAGCACATGCACTACTACACTACACTTTATTGCTTGTGCTGTTTTCCTACAGCCAGTTTCATTCCAAGTGGAAAGTCAGTTTTCAAAATTTCCCAAGGATTAAGGAAAGCAGCAGAGGTTAAAGTAGGGAATGGAACACATGCCTCAGGCAATCCAGCCTGAGTTTGGCTGTCATAAAAAAATCTCCACAGCCAAGTTAGGTTATTGAACTCAAATGGCCCAAAGAGAGATTTGTTGAGTTAATTTGGTTTAAGGCTGTGCGCCAATATTGAACATAAGTGAAAAATGAACAATTAAATGGCATTTCTCTTAAGAATACACAACTGTAAGAAGATTCTACCAGCCTAAGATTTCAGCCAAATTGTCCCCCTTTTCTAGAAGGTATTTGCAACTTCTTTCGTAAGTGGTGTTGTTTTTAAAGCATTTCTACTCACTTATTTGTCATTATTTCCACTGCATTGCTGTGGAACATTTAAAAATGTTCTAGCATCTGTAATGACTTTTTATGTCATCTTTAAAACTTTCTTGTGCAGTAAACAAATACAGAAGCCCTGATAATGAGTTTAACCTTCTAAATGGGTCCACAGGAGGAAGTCACACATATTTAGGCTTCTATTCCTTAGCTGAACTCTTACCAGATTCTGAACAGCAATGAAAGGTACATACTCATTTTAGTATTCTTCAGAAAGATTTCAATGTTTTTAACGGTTTCACCCAGAAAACCCTCTGAAGTTAGTGTCCTTTTGCGATGTGCTAGACAGATACGAGATGAGAGGCAGGTTCTACCAGAAAACTTACAATCAAAACACCAGGAATGACACAGAGAAGCAAGGCCGAATGAAAAATAAAGCCATTGAAGTAAGATGAAAGTATTCTTGGTCAATGGTTTTTTGCATGAGGCATTTTAGGGGAAAAAAATTACATGTTGTATTTCAATAACAGTACCTCCAGTGTCTTAAGTAAATATGTATCATAAATACATTCAGAATTATAACAGCACTGCACAGCAGCTATGAAGCAGCATTCCAGGGAGAGAAATAGGACATGATAAAAAAGTTATGCGGAGCTGAGGAATTCCAAGTTCCTCCCTTATGCACACATTCTATTGCATCTTTACCTACCATATCTTACATACGTACGTGCTGCCATTGTAACTTCAAAGTATTCCATCAAGCCAGCAACACACACAAGAAGTTCAACAAAACTAACAAACAAACAAACAAACAAAAAAACAACCCAACCAGAATGCCTGGATGGTTTTATTACAGACCACATTCATCTAGTACAGAAAAGACAAAGTTCATTTCCCACACAAAAGTATATAAACAGAGTGGTCATGACAAAAGTCAATGAAGTCATAAGCAGACTTTTCAAATCTTCCAAGTTACTGGCAGCCCAGAGAAGTTTTTCACAAGCTCTATATAACGCTTCTAAGCCTATTTTCATGAATATACCTAGGCATAGGGTAGGAATTCAGCCAGGATCTCTGGAGTGGATGGAAAAATAGAAAGTTAGCTGTGAAAGCCTGCAGAGAGTGTGAAGAAGAATCCAATAGAAGGAGAGCTTCAGAATTAGCATACCTTGAAAAGTAACTTCTGTCAGATACAATATGCCTTTTTATCTTTTATATACATAGGAAGTTTACATATTAATGTTTGTATGATGGTAAATCGGAGGACTGCTTCATTAGATTTGAAGGAGCACTTCTCCTCAGGCCAGGCCTCTGGTTTGACTCAGATTGAATTACAAAGCTAAACAGAACAGGAAGGATCTGTGCTCCTAATTCTGCTTGATAGATCACTTTGTCATTTTCAGATGCCAGATTGAAGATAGCCGCCTCTCCCTTGGCAGAGAACAGCGCTTTTAAGCTCCAGGCTATCAGAGAGAGCAAGCGCCCACAGTACGTGCACAGACTGACAGTTGCATTAAGATGTTTCCTGCTGCTTCTTTAAAAACTTATGGCAACCTGCTCATTATTAGCCGTCTGTACTTGGGGAGAGTTAAATTGGGTGAGATGAAGTGGAAGTCACAGCTGAAGGTGCTCTGGGCTGTAACACAGCAGAGTAACCACACACCTCTGCAGATGTGCTGACTGGGGAATCATCCTATGAGAATAGGAACCAGGTTTAGCGGAGATTATGCAGAATGAATGGGAAAAGTCTTCAGGAAATTAGTTTTTTCCCATTCTTTCTGAATCTGAGGGGATCCAAAGGCACTTCATTATCATAACTGTTTCATGTTTAGTTATGCTTGTTGAAAGCTCTTCTCTTAATTTGCTGTACAACTCTCAGATTGCTGATTAGGGAAAAAAATAGACAAAATACAAAGTCAGATCTGAGAACATGTGGAGCCCATAAATGGAACAAATTCATGGCTTGCTTTCACCTATCCCTATTTAGTGTTTGTAGGGGGCTTTTGCTTTCTGCAATTTATCAGGTGCAAGCTGAAAGGATATAAACCAGACGGTAGTCAATGTACATGTGTCCACACACAAACCTATCAGCTGAAGTAATGCAATACCATCCCCAATATGGAGCTACTGGATCTCAGACATACAGCTAAAAGCCTGAAAATTCTCCCCCCTACATCCTGTTTTCTAGTATACTAAGCCACAAAAAACAAACAAACAACAAAAAAACCACCTTAAAATAACAAAGGCAGAAACTTCCAGGGCTTTTCAGGCAGTTGGTAACAGGCTGCTATTCTACTGTAGCTGCTTGAATAATAAGAAGTGCACAGGCCCCTGGGGCTCATTGGCAATGAAGTCTCAACTATTTCTGATACACTGCTAAAATAGCATGTTGCTCTTGCAGAAGACCTTTCCCATAAGATGGATACACAGAAGAGGAAATAGTAAACTGCTCAGGCCCTCTAGAGGTAAGGTCAGTATTACTCACATTTGACAAGTTTTGTGTAACCTAAAAATATTGAAATAGTCTTACCTAACCGTCACTAAGGAATTTTCAAGCACCTCAAAACACTTCAGAGATGAAGTATGGCATTTCTGTAGAGAGATAGAAGCAGTTTTCCCAGGCTAAAGCTGAGAATCCAGTCATGACCATCTCCCATGCTTGTTCAATTTTCTAGTATCTATCCTTGATAAATGATATTGTAAGTAAATTTATTCACTATATCTTAAGCAAATCTTAATTTTTCAAATGCTATTTTTAATTCCTTAAGGTAACTATGATGCAAGACCGATTACCTAGGAAAATGAGACTCATAAGAAATAAGCCGCTCGTATGCAGGAAGCTACATGTATAAGAACTAGCACTAAAACACAGGCAGCTGCTGAAGCTCCCTCCCTTGTTCCAGTCAGACTATTAACTAGGAATCAGATCAGAGATCAGGAATTTGCATCTGGGGGAAGAAAGAAGACAGAAGGAAAATCTCGCTGATTTGAAATATATCATTGTCTCCTGAAATTCCCCAGGAACAGCTGGAACACACAACTGCTCTAGTTTGTAATTGGAGAGAAGATTCTATTCCTAACAGTGGATAGACATGAGTAGATAAACATGAAGCAGGGTGCATGAACTAGACAAAAAGAAATAGATTAAATCTAGTTTCTTCTACTCCCACTTTTTCTGAATTCTCAGCATTGTAATAGGAGCTCAGACAGCTGCTCATGGTCCTAGTGGAGCCACAAGAGGCTCAGCTGACAGACCTCACATGATGGCCAGGCTTTGAGAACTAACCATGGAAGCACAGGAGAGCAACAGTGACTGGGTGACCCTGAAAGGAAGAAAAAGATGGCCTTGTGCTCTGCAGAGTAATTTTATTTAATAATTTCTGAATCCTTTCTTAGACTTTGGACCATTTGGGGAGGATGTTGCTGGGGGATTTTATGAAAAAGTGTAAAGGAGAATATTAATGGAAATTCAAACTTTCCATACTTTAAATAATTCAGTCATTTCAAATGAGGCGAGTTGTATAAGCTAGAAAAACTGATCTAGATGAACAAATGTGTTCTGCCCTAATCCATCTGTGGTGATTTCAACTCTTTTTAAATACATCTTCAAGAAAAAAAGAAATTCATCTTCAAGAAAAAAATCCTTGGTGAGATCAGTCAGCATCCTCTACAGGAGCCTGAACTTGTGGTAAAGCATCTGAGATAAAACTCATCAAAAGGAAGTCCCAAGTTTCAGCCTTACACTTAGCTAGACCTCTTTAAACCCCACAGTGCAGAAAAGTAGGTTTTGGGTTTGGTTTTTTTTTTCCTTAGCTTCTTTTGTTTTATTTAGCTTATATGGATGGGTTTTGTAAAACAGATGAACATGTGGCCACACACAGATGTTGTTTCTAGCATAAAGGAGGGAATACCTAGCAGATGCAGGGGAATAGATACATGCAAAGAATTGCTAGTTTTCAGAAAAGCAGTATCTGTTTACATATTCCAGAGATTTGTTTTGACTCAAAATGCATATAGGAAATTTCTAGACATGTATTTTACTGAGAGACTGTGGCAATTCACAGAAACAGAAAGCAAAAGGCAGTATCATTTCACAGAACAAGGCTAGTCTGAGCAGCGGATAGACAAGTGTATGACAGTGATCCCCAGGGAAGACCAGTAAAGACTCTTAACAGTTTACACAATATGGTAAAAGACAGAAATTGTGTTTATTTTCCTAGTCCCCACATTTATTCAGATCACATTATCCAAAAGGAAGAGGAATCCTACGCCTATCATTAGAAATGCTATTCAATTATATTCAACTAAAATATAACAATTTTTAACAACAGAGCTATATTAACAAATTAGCAGAGCAAATTACAACAGTACACTTGCTGGAGGGCTAAGGAATGGAAAAAGCATAAGTCTTACAGTAATCACTTAATATATCATGAGAAAGTAGGAATTCATTTGCTATAATATTTTCAATAATTTTGCTCAGCTGTTCTGCAAAGAGATGCACTGGGTACTTGAGTGGAAAAGTACACATCTTTATTGTAAGTTTTCTCTAATATGCTAGTGCACTGGGACCTGGCATGCCTGCCTTATCATCTAATTTCAAAAAATAAATAAATAAAGGAGATGATTCATTGAAAATGGAAATGATTCCTAAAGTAAATTGCAGCCTCTGCTGTGCTTTAGTATTTGTAAGCAGTAACTGGAAACTGTTGCATTTTTGCCGTGAAAGAAAATACCGATGTTTCATCTCAAATAAGTGCACAGCACCTCAGAGTTAGTGAGGGCCTCCACGATACATGCACCATCAAGCACTGCACCCAAAGGTCATCACTGTTCTGCTGAAGCTGCTTACAGCACTGTGTCGTGCCAAAAAGGCAAGGCAATGCAGCGCAAAGTCGCACAAGAAGAAAGCTACTGGTGAAGGAAGAAAGCTTGAATTGTCACAAAGGTTGTCTTCACCTTTATTTGTCTCCATTTTGGTTTCCAGATCAATCCTTGGAACAAATTCTAGGGTTTGTCTCCTGTTTACAGTACTAGTGTTAAAGACTTCAAGAGAGAAATTAGAAAACCAGTTCAGTGTATTAAATGGAAGACATTAATTTGACTAAGTGTAAGTGAAACGGCACTTGGCAGCAGGAGGAAGACAACTCCTGCACTGTCAGATGCCACAAGAGAATCCTCTGCCAAAACCCTCCAAAAAGATATTATGTTAAAAGCACTACATCACCAAAAGCTCACACTGGCATATCATCACTCCCCCTTGAACCATCTCTGTCCCAAGGACATCTTCTGCCCATGAAAGCTGCAGCTCTGTGTGTTAACCCCTTCACAGACATCATACATTAAGCAGGAAACACAAATAGCTCAGAATGGGACATGGCATGCCCTTAACTTCTAGATTGTGCTTTTACTGAATGAGCTTCATTTAAAAACACACAAAACCATAGGTTTACATTAAGTGCACCCCAAATTATACACAGCTTACCCGTTTATTTGTGCTGAAGTTGGATCAACATAAACACACCAGACTTGCTGAGATAAAACCTGACCCAACATCTAAGATTTATGAGTGATACTTTTTTATGTGTCTTATATAGAAGAATGAATAATAATTCTTGACCAGTCTGCATCTGGATTTGAATTTCACGCATCTTTTAGAGTTGCAAAACAAGCTAATGGATGCTGCTGTGACTCATATTAGCAATCACATCACATTAAAAAAATTCTGTTCAAGATGGAGTGCTTGAGCTAGAGGGCAGACTGCATCCCCTGGAAACTCAATTCCTTCTTTGCTTGATGAATGTTATCACTTCTTTTATTTCAGTTTTATATCATTATATCGACCTGATCAACTGAAGCTCATTTTAAACCAGATCAAAACTGTGATCCATTCTTCTTATGAAACTGTGAGAACAAACATTATGAATGAAAGTCAGACTTCATCACTTTAAATATCACCCGAACACACAAATCCTGTTGTTCTCATTTTTTTCCAAGCAGTTCCATTTTCTCCTTTTCTTTCCAAGCAGTAAGTTCATGAAACATGATTTATCACAAATCAGAAGCTTGGCGTACCCAAAGTTGCCCCAAATGAGCAAATGCAGTAAATCTTACCCTGAATATAATGTATTTTTACATTAGCAGGCATGCATGCCAGTTGCTTAACAGTGCGAGAGACACACATGGCTTACCCAAACCAAAAGGCTAATCATCCTGCTCAGCCTGAGTACCTGGGATTTCTTTTGTCTTGTCTTTAGTATTGATTTAATGAAGGTCCCAATAAGGTCTCAATTTAAATGCCTAATTACATATATATATGTGTGTGTGTGCATATATATGTATAAAAATGTATGGCTTTTCCTGTTTTGCTTGAAATTATTTCCGATGCCCACCAAATGCAAGCAGTGAGATACGAAAGGTTTCCTGTGTGACCATGCTAGCACCATGAGGAGAGAAAAACTGATGTCATGGAAATCAGCCCTTTGAAACCACAGAATCACTAGGTTGGAAGAAACCTTTAAGATCATCATCCAACCCATGCCCTAACACCACAGCTAAACCATGGCACTGAGTGCCACATCCAAACTCTTTTTAAACACATCCAGGGATGGTGACTCCACCACCTCCCCAGGCAGACTTCATCATTCTTTCCATAAAAAATCTTTTGTTATATCCAACCTATATTTCCCTTGGCACAGTTTAAGACTGTGTCCTCTCATTCCTCTCAGTTGCTGCCTGGAGAACAAGAGGACACCTGCAATCTTAAGCTTAAATGCTTAAGTCTAAAGCTTAAATGCAGGGTCAGAGAACAATTTTGGTTGGAGAAAGCTCCTGTCTGGTGTTCTGAGTGTCTCTGTGGGTAGAGGAGACCCACCACCTCTTGGGACCCTGGCTTGTTGTCTGACTACTTTTTTTCCTTGATATCTCATTGGATTTTCCCTCATTGCCATTATGTCTGTGGTGCCTCACCTAGCTCCATCTTCATGGCACCCTCCGACTGGGTAGATCCAGCCCTGTCACTGAGCTGGGATAATGCCACACAGCCAGGCTGTTCACACCACCTGCATGGTTTAATGCATCCTTCAGCAATGCAGCTGTGAAACATCCCATCACTCAGATACTCTTCTGCCTTTTTACATCTTCTCTTATAGACCATCCTCACTGTCAGCAACCAACCTGGTTATAGATATTTGAATATATTAACCTTGCAGGAGTAAGAAGAATTTATCTGGCACATGTCCAGAAGTTCAAGCATATATCAGCTTCAGAATCTGAACCTGTTGTCTGTATTGACACTTTTAATAAGATTTAAACTATAAAATTGGACTTCCTCCTAAGTAACCCATAAGCTTTTTTTTTTCTAATATCAACTCTAGAACAAAGAGGCTATTAAATAAATTGGCAGAAGTACGCTAAAAATTAGACCAAATATTTCCAAACCTTTGAGAAAACATTTTATTAAAAAAACTCAATTTCAAAAATTATATAATAATATCTATATTTATTTATCATTCTTTTTCAGGTTAGAGGGCCAGCTCTGACCTTGTCTCTGAACTGCCTTTCCTATTTCTACTTCAAATTTCATTATGTCACAAGAGGCCAAATTCAGACCAGATGTTACCAGGCAAAAAAATCAACTCCTTTGGTGAAGAAGTTACGCCTGTTTCCTAGAGGACTGAACTTAGCTCCACAGGCTCTCACTGGCAAAAAAACTGATGGTGCCGTCTGTCCATTGCAGCCAGACAGAACCATCCTACTGAGGAGACGCCGAGAGACATTGTATTTCCCACAGTGGGAGCAATCTCCCCTGAATCTCCACATGGTCGGCAGCATTCCATTAAAGCCACTTAGGATAACAAGCCCTGCATAAACAGATTTTTCAACAGACAAGTTTTGTCAATATCGCTTCATCTTCTACAATGCAACATTCAAATGTGGTTTAGTGAGGCAGAAAGAAAACTAAAATGTAGAAAATCTAAAATCTTTGAATAAATAATGTTTATTATGGAAAGTAATATTCCAATAATTAAGTCAGGTTTTGCATCTCTGAGAGTATTTCATAGGTCTGGTATTTGACTGTGAGGGAAGTACTAAGTACATGAAAACATCAACATAACCTAAGTGAGGATTTTGTATAACAGGAATTCCTATAATTTTTTTTCAGCAGAAAGGAAGTTACAGCTTTCCACACGCTCCCACTGAGCTGTGCTAACCCTTACAACACGGCTTGCTGAAAACAAACTCAATTGCTCAACATCTGTACTGCAGCTTTCATTAACACGATTCTCGACGTCAGTCCTAGTGTATTATTGATCAGCATCTGCATAACCCCTCGCTGGGAAACACGGGGCTGTCTGCATTTCCTGCAGCACTCCCGCTTTAATCCACTCTGTGTGAGGCAGTGAGGCACAGGCTCTCTCTCCTGGCAGGTTGTGGGGCTTCCCACCACTGCTCCCATGCCAGCTCCAATGCCCTCCATGGGGCTTCCCAACACCAAGGGGCTGCAAAGCTAACAAAATAAACCTCTTCGAAGGCAAACAACTAAGAAGGCAACAAACTGCTGACTGTTGGCAGAAAAACTGGCTCAGAAGCAGAAGGGTGGGATTTTTCCTCTTGTACCTGAAAAAAATGGAGGCAAACCAATGCCTTCATGCTCTCTCAGTCAATCATGCCCAGCTCAACAAAAATTGGTTAAAGCACACTCATATTATGGACACCTCAGTGAAGAAATCCATCTGTAGCCAGTAAAAAGCTCTCAAATTGAGTGGTACCCTGTGTTCAAAGAGCATCTTATCTGAACTAAAGCCTTAAAATTCTGAAAGCCGTTTAAAAAAAAGGCAGCTAAAAACATAACCCCAGAATTAAAATTATGAGATGCGCTTAATTATATTTAGAAATATGGTCTCTCTAAATAGATCGCTTCAAATCCTAATGCCTTAAATTTAGATTGGAATGGTCACTGTAGGCTGTAAAGTCCTATCAGTGAAAGATTTTTTGAAGAAATTCAGGTACTCAAAAAATGCCGGGTCATTTTCATCAGAAGAAAAAAACTCCAAATTTTGATCAGCATCTTTTAAATTTGCAACCACTCTGGCAAATATTTTTATTCAAAAAGAGGAGAAAAAAAGAGATGTCATCAAAATTTTGCTGCAGTATTTTTTAAAGTAAAAACCTGACACATTGTTTCAAGGCCAAATTTACCTCAGTTTTAACACCTGAAAATTAACGTAAAATATCCTGCTTTTAATTAATTATTTGAAATAAATATACTATTGATTTCATTGCATTTAAAATCCTTTCATATCAATGTACTAGAGCATTCCACTGGCAAGGAGGGAAGTTCCCAAATTACTGTTTTCTAAACATAAGGAGGGTCTACTTGCTGCATATTTTACTAGTCATTTTTCTTTATCCTTCCTCCCTCCCCTGCCATTCAGCTTCCTTGTACTTAGTTTCCCACACACACCACCAAAAACATAGAACACACTTAATTTTAGGTGTTAATCCAACTAGAATCTGGGTAGTGAGGCATAACAAAACTGACTAACAGAACTAGAGGAAGCACAAAGCACTCTCAAATACACTCGGTAAGTTCCCAGCAAGGCCCAGGTCTATCAGCTCTCATCTAGATGATGTTCTCAAATCAAAGGCAATTTTTTTTCCTTAATTTCAACAGGAACAAGCCTAGAGCTGAACAAAATTAGAAATTATGGACTTCATGTAGATAAAATTATCTAGCAGCTGTTATGTGGAAAATTAAGATTATCACAGAGTACCTACTGGCCTTAAAACACTCACATTTATTAAAACATTATCAAGAGATAAGAATTGCAGTCAAAGTCTTGGAAATTAAATTTAGACACAGCAAACATACACTTCTTAGATGGCCTAAATGGCCAAAGCTTCACAGAAGCTGAAGAAACCACACTCACATATAAAGCCAGCATATACACATACACTTTTTATATGGCAATGCTATATAAAAGGTAAAATTATATCACACATACATAAGTGTATTATAGACATATAATTCTATATAATGCTTTTTGAATATTTTCCATTTTAATAAAAAGGTACTGTGTTCTGTAAGGCATCTTTAATGAACAAAGTTTAGCCCTGTTTTATTTGTGCGTATGAAGAAGAAATGTGCTATAAAAATATAAAAAAGTTGCATTTTTAAAAGAAATTAGAGCAGAGTTCAGACACGTTCTACAAACAAAAATAAGGGACAAAGAGAGACCTTTAACTACTCTCATTTCTCTAAATAGCTAATAATGATTCCTCAGACAAATTACTTGTGTGTTCCACCACTCAAAACAGAAAATCACATTTTGCCATCCTGACCACTGTGGACCCATGTGGCAGACATTTTCAACTGCTGCTGCTGAGCTCACTAAACCTGATAGTCCCATGTTCACAGTATGGAAATCATGGAAGAAATGTCTTCCTTTTGATTGTCTGCACGAATTATAAATCCTTCATGGCAGGTTTTCTTTCAGGGTCTCTGTCTGTGAAAAAATCTGCTCATAGGGTAAGGTAAGGCCTGCAGGACCATCCAGGGCTTCTGGGCATCAAACTGCAACCACTAAGATAAGATAAGATGTGGTTACATTAATCTTCCTCATTTCAAATTATAAATGCAGGTTCCTGTCAGACTGACAGGACATGGGTGCTCTAGGTCCCATGAGCTGAACGCAGTTCTTTGACAAAAAATTTCAGGAGACAAAGCCAAGCATGTGCAAAGTCAACATAACAGCTAACAACTAATCAAAAATTTACCAGAAATATCACAGAGAATACTGTTCAAAGCCTGTTTAATTCAAACAGTAGTCTTTCCTAGGATTAGTCCAGACCCTTACTATCTTACATAATTTCACTGTTACCTGCCTTTATTCTGTTCATTTCTGTCACCCTCAAGGGCAGAAGCCATGCGGCACCATTGTCATTGCCACATCGTTATCTGTTGCAGCAAAAATACAGCAATAAGCAAACAAACAAACAAACATCCCTACTTTTTTTTTTTTCCTGACATCACCACTACAGGGGAAAGAAAAAAAAAAATCCCAGAGGCGACCCAAAGCAATTTAGTCCATGAATATGACTGCTATCAGTTACCACACTGGAAATGCTGTGGGACTTTTCCTGGCCTGTTTGTACATGTGTGTACTTGTTTTTTACAAGGTTCTCCACCAAAAAACAAAACAGCAGCAAGCCTTGTGTCTCCTGTAGAGTTGATTATATTAGATCATTTTATCTTATTGACAGAGGGGAGAGACAGGCTGGGTGTGATGAATGGCTATTGTTATACCCTACCTGACCACCCTGGCGCCCACCCAGGCACGCAGCCTGATGGCAATCAGGTAGCCTGACTCATGTGATATTTGACAAAGGATAGGTCAAGATCCTCCCCATCTGTTATCAAGAAAAACCTTCTGTCTACTTGCAGCAATACTGCAGTGTTACTTTTACCACTGAAAAAATGCGTGGAAATAAGAAGTGCAGTTTGCAAGTTTCCCTACTATCGTATTTACGCTATTAAAAAGGAAAATTAAGCACTTGGATTGGAATAAATGGCATCTCTCTTCTGTCAGCACAGCCTAGCAAACACATATGCTTAAAACAGACCGTGTTCTTGAGCATCCCCGACACAGTGAAATGTGAGTAGCTACAGTTAGCCACCCTTATCCTTGCTCAGTTGAATAAATGGCAAGCCTGCTATAAAACTTGCGTAGAACTGACTCACAGGGAAAATTTTAGAAGGTGCCACAGACATTAAAACAAATAAAAGTGTTTGGCTGTCTGAGGTATGTAGCAGCAGCTTGAAAATTCAGAAACGGGAGCCCTTCTTTTGTGAGAGAGGAAATTCCAGGGACTGCAGTATGGAACTGCACACAGCGAATTACTAATACATTAAAGCAAAAAACCTTCTTCTACCTCTAATGACATGAAATAAAATACAGAACGATGAGCAGTAAGTGCATCTGAAAGACCAAGGAACACTGTAATTTTGGACATCTAGCCTGAATGTCCAGAGACATCTAATCTTTTCTACTGCAACTATAACCCTGCACCTGTTTTGGAAGTATTGTAGTACTAGACTAGATGATACCTTTCCATTCAGTCACGCAACCTGTGATGTAAACTAATTATAAAAATAAAACTTTCCACATTCAGGGGCAGAATCACATCTAGCTCATGTCTCTTATTGTAGCACATTAATCCTGTTCAATATGGGAACTGAATGCTTCTAGGCAACATTTCTTGCCTTCACCATAAAATATGATAAACTTTTTGCTACTTTTTCTGTATAGGGTTCAGCACTTGTAAGTTTGCCAATATTAACAGCAAGAAACTTACTATAATAATTAATATCCCTTAATAATTTATCACTAAGGATTGTAATTATTTTCTCTGTAAAGAGTTACTCTTGAAAGATTAGGCAGGCACATACTTTCCTACTCTTAAAGCTGGCCTTGTTGCTAGGCAGCAAACACATCATCACACACTTTGGAAGATCTCGCCAAACAAATTATCGTCTTTTTTCCTTTATTTTGACCTGAGCCTAATACTGATATTTTTCCATTCCATAGTTTGGTGGGTGTTTTGGAATTAGTTCATTTTTAACTTGAAGCTCTTATTATTTTTCATTCAAGAAAGTCATATGCAACTACTTCCTGTCTCTGCAGGCTGAGGACAAAGATGATCAGCTGTGGAGAATAGTTAGCTCAGTCAAAAAGCAATGCCTGTTCATCAACATGCACAAACACAATGCCACTGGACAACTTTTAGCAAAGCTAAAATCCCCCGTGACATATGGTCGACAGCAGGCTGAAGGGCACAGGACATGAGCACAAAGTTTGTTTCTTATAGAATCCCTGGATAGCCAAGATTCTGATTTTCAACCCTTTCAGGGTGAACTGATGAATTTAGTAAAAGTTGGGGTGGAAGACTGGAGCTTATTTCAATCTATAATTCCACGGATCCTTTGAGAAGTTACAATATTTACATATTGTAAATATACCATCCTATATGATGTAGGTGCTCATGGATGTTTTAGCAGCAACCTGGGTAATTATATCATAGCAGCTCTCCAGGATGACAAGTGGAATAAATCATCTCTAGCCTGGAACTATAACACATCACAGCCACAGAGTCCTCCAACACGGCTTTATTGCCCTTTATAAATTATTAGACAACTAAGAGACAAATACTTCTGGCAAAGTCCACAGTGATAGGCAGTATGGCAATGAATTTTCTTGTCACTTGCTATCGATTTCAGTGCAGTTTGGCCCTATGAGAGTAAAAGATTTACATGAAGACCTCCAACAAATTCAGTGCCTTGAAATGGGGTTTTCTTTCTTCCACTTCTGTGGTTGAAGCTGAAGCAACTCCCTGTCCTACACCAACTACTACTGAAAGATCTTGCCCTTTTCCATGGAATGCAGCAAGTGGCTTGGTGTCATCACTGAACACTGGCTCTGTTCAAACATAGCTTTTGAACATTGGTGCAGCAGTTTGCACTCCTGCTGAGTGGACTATAGGCCCTTCAGCTCTAAGCAGGAATGTTCTGCACCCACTTTGCACTTCGTAGGTGAATGCAAAAGCACAGAGCCTAAGGCAATGGAGCAGTGCAAACTGATACAGCTGGTAAACATCCATGATCTAAGAAACTTACAGAGGCACGATGATGAATTCCATGAAAACGGGTAAAACAATTCCTGCCAATCCAAATTACTTAATACAGAAAAGATTTTTTGTCATGCAATTAAAATTCATACACGTTCCATAAAATCTGTTTTTAACGGCCATGAAAAGGCAATAAAGATTCATTACTCAAACCTTTCTCCTAATATTTTCGACTACAAAAAAACCCTAAGGCCCATGTTACCTATTTTATAAATCATATATGTCACTTTACAAACATCCTCACAATGCAGTAAAACTGCATTCAGTACAGCAATTTCCACAATTAGGGACAGAAAATCACCATTTTTCAAATTATGAACTGAGGTAACAAATTTGCCATTCATGATTATGTAGAAAAGAGGTAATTACAACAGACCAGTGAACCAAACATTAGTCCCCCAATGCATAGATTTTTATCATCAAAATCTGTATCAGTCTAGAACATCACTTTTTTTTTTTTCCTTTCTGGAAAACTACTGTTGATGGCTTATTCCTACAATTGAGCTGCATTCACATAAAAGTAAAGTGGAAAAATGAAGCGTTCCTATTTATTTTTGTTCAAAATCACACCCCTTGCAACGTCAGTCGATTCAGAAAATGCTGAAGTCAAATACAGAGCTACACAACCAGGTTTACATTTCAAGTTTAAGATTATTTCTTGGATCATTTCCCACCTGATAGAAAGGTTTCTAATCATAGTCTCAACTAAGACTCCCACATCCTCTGCTCCTGAAGTGCTTTTGGCTTTGCATTCATAGTCTGGGTCCCAAGGGAGAAACACAGATAACAATTCCATGGAACACAACCAATCACTTCACAAACACCACATCATGATGCAGCCAAATAGGGTTCTCCAGTAGGTCATGTGACACACAGATGGACATAGCCAGTGACAACACAGGCAACTGTACAACTCCTTTTGCTTAACTAATACATGTATGTTCAAATATATCACTCATTGCAGATAAATATTTATACTCAGCTCGTGAGGTGGCCTGTGATGATCTTGCTACTCAAAACACTAGTTTATGCATATTCTATCCATATTGAGCAGATCAAAACTTGTGCCTTGTCACTACAAATGCATATTTACAATAAGCTTTAAAAGTATTTATATCTAAATTATCACACCTCTAAAATCCCTCATTAAGAAAAATTACTTCAAAATCTCCACACAGGTTGCTTGTAGTCTATGTTACTCATTGCAGGTGAAAAATCATCATTCATTTATGGTCCTGTCTCGCACCAAAAAGTTTTAAGCCTGTGACATTCACAGGCCCAAAAATCTTCTGTTTCAGCAGTGTCTTGGGTTTTGACAAGCAGATTGAAGAACTGTCCAAATTCCTAAGATGATCTTTATGTGTTAATGAAAACAACAGCAAAATAATTTAGAAATGAAAAAGTAAATCCAGCATTGACAGGAAATGAGTGTACGTGCAAATGTTTAGATCTTTAAAAATTAGTCTGTGTGCCATTTCCATTCCACAGCTGATAAGCAAGGACTTTATCCCTTTGGTTGACATGACTCTTACTAATGCTTACAAGCATGCTTCCTACTTCATCTAGAAAATGTCGTTTGTGAGGTATATGATAACACAAGGTACAGGAAAATAAAAACATACTATTTGTATCTTATTTTCTGGATATATTCCACTTAGGAAAAAAAAATATTACAAGCCTTAAATCTACACAGTGCTGGTTGTAATCAAATAGCCCCTCTGAGGAATTTACATGAAGAGGTATACTTTTGAAACAATCACATGTATAAATAGTTAGCAGACACGATGGTATAACATTTGCCTCATCATTTTCCATCTATTTGTTTAAGAACCCAAATTTCTATGGGGAAAAGACAAAACTAAAAAAAAAAAAATTGCACTTAAAAATACACATTTTGATTCAATTTAACTAAGAGGCAAAGGAAAAAAACAGGAGAAAATTACAATGATAGAAAGATTTCTCCTGTAGGACAAGATTGTTTGATTCAGCCTGTCCACACTACATAGCATCTGATGACAGGCTCTTTGACAGAGCTATAAAACATGCTAACAGTGCTATTAAGATTACTAATACCATCTCCCAGCACAGGCACAAATGCTCTTGGCACAGTCACATTTTGTACCCGCCCATGCCAAGTTTCAAAGAAGCTGCAGATAAGACATGAGAAGTAGAGAAATAGACACTCATTTGAAGCCTGGAAAAACCTAGGTGGACCCTCTTCCATTAAGGAAAGACATCACCAAGTAAGGTCATAAGGCACGATGACATGTCACGCCCTAAAAGAAACAGTGTTCCTCCAAGAATGTGAGGTAGGTACCTAAATAACGGGTAGAGTTAGAGGACAATTCCTCAAAAAGCATTCCAAAGATAACTGGGGAGCCACAGGATAACTGGTAGTGTACAGTTACCAGTGGCTAAAAAGCAAGGAGGAAATACACAGCTAAATCCCATCCAAGCAACAGTGGTTGATTTTTGACTGTGAACCTCAGAAGCAAGCAGAGGACACTGTTTAAATCAGAGAAGCCTTGAGGAGCTCAGACAGAACAAGAGGCTCCTAAGAAAACAGCAGCCAAAATGTACCCAGCTGCCAGAACTGAGAGGACATCAGCTCTTTTTCAAAACCAGGTACCCTGCTGGTCTCTACTTTAACTTCCAGAAGGGACACAACACAGACTGATAGCTCAGCAAAAACCTTTCTTCTGTATCCAGAAATAATCAAGAAGTAAAATAAGTGATAATATAAATTAGAAAAAAAGACTAGAATATCAAGTTTGGAGAAATGGAAAATTATTATTATTGCAGTCTCCTAAAGCTAAGTCTTCATGCTGCTTCAACAGATTTCTGGCATGCCTTAGTCAAAGTAACAGCAAATATTTATTTATGCATTTCAGAGCATTTGTTCAGGAACAAAAAAAAAATTCAACAAAACTGAAAGCATAACAGGAACTGTTTCTCTGAAAACTCCAAACAAATTCAGAGACCTCACCAATAAAAAAAAATCAGCTGACCAAAACATTGAGAGGAACTGAAAGGAAAGTCGAGCTTCAAGATCTTCCAGAATTTATTTTAGGGTTTATTTGAGGAGTGCCTATTTAACAATATACTCCTTACCAAAGCCTTAACAAACACAAATTTTGAGTGTACTTCATGCCTCAGGCATAGGGGAAAAATAGTTCTAGAGCATAATTGTTGTTTCTTAATGGAAATTAGTTTTTAAATCACCTAAAATTTGCTCCAATTAGCAATATAAGCTTATTAGGTTTCAATAAACCAAGATATCTGAAAATTCTACTGGCTCAAAATAAACTAACCAACCAAACAAAAAAATTAAAACAAAACAAACACCAACAAAACCCCCCACCCAAAAAACAAACAAACAAAAAACAACCAAAGGAACATGAAATTCACAGCATTTATCTCATTTTCTCCAATCCTTATTTTGTACAGTCTCTGTGAAGAATTTAAAGGGATTAAAATGCATTCCAAATCTTCTCCTTTGAATAATTTCTATACCCAAAATGTTACATGTTCCATTCCTATGTGTTCCCTAATCCTTTGTGATTCTGTTTTATCCCAGCAGAGTGCAGATGTTTTACTGAGATCTACTCCAAATAGATCTCACAAAATAGGACCATATACCATAATAAGTAGCTAAATTCAACAAGAAAATGCAGATAACACATTATAAGTTCCTATTGCAGATAATATCCAAGAGCAGCTTTAACCTTTTATATGAAGATTATACAGGTATTGTGTATTTTAGTGGGAAGTACACTTTAACCTTGAATTAAGTACCTTAAACTTGTCCACCTGCTCTCTTTGACTCACTCTCTGCAAATAGCAGTTCCTGATAAAAATGAAAACATGCTTTTGCTTCATGACTTCCAGGAGAATCTCTAGATCAATTAGCATTTGTATTATCATTTCAGGAAGTGATATATAACCCTGGCCACTTTTTGAGCTATCTCTTGGAGTGCCTCTTATCCCTCTGTCAACTCACATTTGTCTGCTCATGAAGTTACTGGAAAGAATGACTCAACATTAATTTCCATTACAGCAGAGTGAAAGTCCATTCATAAATATTGCCTCTGACAGACTTCACTTGGCTTCTTGAAGCTGACCTTGATTAACCAGTACACACTCCATATGCCAAACAATAATTAAGACCTTGCAACATTGCTTTAACTCAAATACACAGTAATTAAGGGGGGGGGGGGAGAAGTTCACATTATAAAACTAAAACAAGATTTCAGGATATTAAAGCAATTTCCAGCAATCATGCCATCTTAGTAATATACTGTATTCACCTGAGGAGTGCTGGAGATGCACTAAAGGCAAGATTTCATTCATTCTGAGGCACACCTAATTAAATTATAAAGTACCAGTATCAGGGGTTTTTTTCCTTTGTGAATGCCTGCAGAAATGTATTGGATCAGGTTTCAAGGTATACAGTGCACCAGTCCCCAAAATATAAATGAGTTCTGAGAAGCACATATGAATACAGCACATGCTGTATAGACAGAAGATTCCCAGAAAATGAACAAATAGTCTTTCTGTGTGAGATATGGGACAGCAGATGGTGAGGTTAGTTTTTCTGTAGCATTAGCATCTTTTCCCTGATTGTCATACTGCCTCAGGGTCCTTTGAGCATTTAACAACCCAGTAAGATAAGGTGAGGAACAAACACAAGGAGAGACTAAAGTCCAAACCTGAAAGTATCTAGGAGCACAAGGATTATTGATTACTGAAGTCATGAGAGTTCAGGCTTTTTGTTCTTTTGAAAATCAGGCCTAAATGATTATCCAAAGTGGCAAAGAAAGCATGAGGGAATGAACTTCCACCTCTACCTTCTGTGCCAGCCTGCAAAATCACCTCTTAGATTCTTGGTTTATTTTGTCTTCATGTTTTGAACTGCTGCAACTGCCAGAAGATGAGGCTATGTGCACCTCTTCTCAACAAGAGAAAATTGTGAAGACATCTTTGGTGGAACTGTCAACTACAAAATTCAGTTGACTCTGTCCTAGTGTACAGGGCAGGATAAATACTGTTTAGACGATCTATTAAAGGCAGCAAAAGAGAAAAAAGCCACCAACTTTGAAGAGGCTTCCACTTTTTAAACACAAATATGACCTCAGATACCATGGTGTCTTCATGGTTTGTCTTTTCAAGTTCATGCATGTCACAGTTAGTTATCTGAATTGGATTATGTATTGTAAACCCATCTGGTGTAGCCAGATTATAAGAAAGGGTTTTTAATGCCAACCATGAGACAATCTCCACTGCAGTCATAGTGATACTGTACCATGCTTACTTTCTGCCCAAAATGTTCACAGATACCTTGCAGCTGTTGAGTCCATTTCAAAATAAAATATTGGTTAATTTAATGAAAACTTCTATGCAAGATGTTCTCAGGAGACTATATGAAATCACAAACAATAGAATACAAGGACAAGATGCTGCTGAGCTAATTGTAATTATATCTAAAAAGCCCTTTATCCTAATTTAGTGATAAAATCTATTTCCCAAGCTTCTTTCAGTCAGGTGAGATATAACCTCTGTGTAGAGCCAATATTCCCTAAAAGCAATTACTGGTGTTGCCAGAACAAGTATTTAGGAGCAGCGGGAGAGCCTGCCCAGTCTAGTGCAGGATCTCTTTCTGTCTGGGCACTGGGTGTTTGCCCTGGAGGGGGTTACACCCCACTGCTGCCAATGGGCTAAAACCCAGTGCACGTGTTGCCTCCAGCAGCAGAGAGCAGCTGTCTACCAGAAACATTTAAGAAAACTGCTGATTACAACATAACAGCAAATTAAGCCATAAGATTGAAGGCAATCCTCCAAAAAAACAATGGATTTGGCAGCACGGGTCCTGCATCCCCCCTGCAGTGGTTTCCATGGCTCCATTGGTGCGCTGCTCCTCAGGGAGCTCCCACACCGGCCCCCTCCTGCCCTCATGGCACGGCTGTGCTGGCACATCCATCCTTCCCAGCTGCCCTCCTTGGCAGCACTCTGGTGTGCCATGAGGGCCCTGGGACCAGAAGCCCAACACTGAGCCTGCCATGGCAGGGCCCTCACCATGCTCTACCTTGTCGCCTCTCTGCCAGGGCTTCCATACCAGTCTCCCAACACCAGGCACCACAGCTTGGCCGTAAAAGCGTGGGCAGAGGCCCAGAGCCCGGCCCAGAGCGGAGCTGGAGCAGCCTCCCCTCACGCGGCTGTGGTGGGAAACGCTCGAGGAGACGATGGCCGCAACAGGCCATGGCGTTTCCCACCACCCACAGCTTTCCTGATTGCTTTGTTTGGCTGGGTCATGGGATAAGCACACAGGAGGTGTCCCATTGTAAGGAGCAAGTGATTTTCCTGCCTACCTAATGCCCACCATTCTCTATCACAGAGTCTCCTCCACCACCTTCTCCCGGTCTGAAAATCAGCACGACTACACTGCAAATAAACTCACTTCCTTACAGCCTAGAACGCAGCCAACTGAACAGCGATTTCCATTTCTAAACAGCATCTTAATGGCCATGTGGAAAGCACTTTTCACTTAAGGCAGTTCGTGATCCAGCTGTCACAGGATACTATTTGTTTTACAGCATTCCTCCTGCTCCTAAGATGCCTCCTGTATCAAGGCAGCACCCACCCCCCTTAAGGCACCTCAGCTCACCTGCCCTTATGATATTCATGGGCAATAAGGCACAACTTATCTTTCTGTAAATACCGATTTTATTATCTTTAAACTCCTAACACCATTCCTTGCCGATTTCCCACACTTTGACTGTGATCTCTTCCTGCATCTATTTTAGATCCATTGTGTATTCTGCTTTTTATAGGAAGCAGAGCTACTAACATCCTTAACGTACCTCTCTTTCCAATTTTCACGCTCTTTGACTCTAATTGGCTTTCTACCAGCCAGCAGCCATACCACAAGAACAGACTTTACCATGAAGTATCTCAATTGGCTTTAGGTAATTCAAGCAGACAATATAAATGCCTCTCTGAACAATTCAGCAGCTACCATGTGAATATCTTAATTAGTGAATCAATGGAGGATTTTCCTTCACTTTAAGGGCTGCATTGGAAGGTGAATCTCTTTGGCAAGGTGTTTTAAAAACACTGGTTACTGAGCCACGATGTTGTCTTCCCAGCAATATGCAGTGATGCAAATGATACAATTGCTTGGCCATACCCTTGACCAAAAAAAAACATGAAGCAATGAATACTGTAATATTCCTCTCATCTTTCCCTAGATCAGTGCATGTCACCTCTAGAGAAGTCCAGATCCTATCCCACACTGGCCTCAAGAAAAGCACACCTATTCAGACTTTGACTTTAGTTTCCAACTGGTAAAAACCAGAAACTGAACTAGCACTTTTCAGAGCCTTGCTGAAGCTTACCAGAATTCAGTCTTAGTCAGGAATTTTAAAAAACTCCCAGCATCTAACAGAAGAGACACAGATGTTAGTCAATTGATTAACTATGCAGTTGCAACACAATAACCCCATACATGTGATTGGGGAATTGTAACTTGCAGCACTTCAGCTGTTTGACACTGTTTATTGATTAGAAAAACAGATTGCCATTCTCCAAACTGTAACATAATATTTTAATTGCTACCATATATAACATCTGACTTTCAGTCCATTAGGATAAAATTATCCACATAGTGACTAAGTCCTCCTCTCACCCACAGCTCCCATCCTTGTCAGGCATGATTCTGCAGCCTTTTCCCCCCTACCAAATAATTTTAATCTTTTTTTATCTCATTTTGCTATGGGAAGACTCAATCGGAGATGTTTATTAGAAGGAAAGTAGTTGGATGCTTTTTATTTCACAGTCCTTGTAGAAAGTTACAGAAAATGGAATAAAAGACCTGTAACACAAATGCTTCAGAGGTAGTAACCCCTACATCACTAGATTATCCCTTTATGCTATTTACAAGGATCTGGCAATGGCGTTCATCCCATAGTATCTGATCCCCTTTGCTACAGAAAGCAGAAATGATTACTCTTCCAGTAGAGTTCAACAGTTACTAGCAATTCTATGCACAAAAGACTATGCAAGAGCCAGGGTTTGGAGTTTCCTTTATCAACATTTTATTGACTTCTTTCTTACTCCTCCCCTAGGATTGTTTAACGATCTGTGTGGGGAGAACTGATAAGTGAAATTTTAACACCGAGAGCAATGGACTTAATACCTCGCTAAGGAAGCTCTCCGTGTCTTAAAGTGACACTTGTGCAGAATCCAATAACCCAGAACAATTCCAACAATAGTATTATTCATTAGATTGAGTTATAAAGGCAACATTATAAACACCCTCACACAAAACCCATAATCTTTCTGCAGGAAATACATGCACAAAGGAAATAGGTAATATTTTGACATTAAACTCCTATCTTGCATTTAAGCTTTTCTGTGACTAATCCTTCTGTTTAAGTAAAGCAGTCAAGTCCAGATGTATAAAAGACAGCTTCTTTTCCTGCACTGACAAGGCACACAACAAACTGAGCTATCAGAAACTAAGGTTTTCTAGCAACAAATACCTAAAGAACTTGATTCCTACCATTCAGAAGGAGTAGACTAAGGGAAAAGATCAAGAAGGCATCAGTGTGAGACAGTGGTTTCTAGGAATATAATCTACTTTCAGCATGTAAGTAACACCCTGTGAAAAATGAAAGTGTGTACTGTAACTGTGCAATTCACATCACAGAGGACTCTTAAAATAACCGGGTCTTGAGAGAGAACATTGTCCATTGCCATATTGTACCAGTAGTTGAGCAGAAACCTATCTAAAATTTAATCTCTAAAACATAGGGTGAACTATCACCATTTAATTCCTCAAAGGAGATGCTGGCATATGGACAACCTGTGTGAGAGGTTTCAAGGCAGCACAGGTGTACGAGTGTTACAATTCCATATGCTGTGTACGAATAAGACATTTGAACAGTAAAGCTGATTTAAGAACAAGAATCTGAAGAGAATCTAAATTATTTTACATGTGCTAATTCCAGAAGTCATTCTCATTTGAGTATTATGGAAATGCATTCTCCTATTGAAAAAGTATTGTTTACACTGATGTGGCTCTGAAAATAATCTCATGTGGCTGAATGTGCTCTGTCACCCATCTACCCACTTGTCCTTTAGATAATCCCACACATAGACTGCCCCAGGCTCTGGTGGATATTCTTTGCTTGTTAACTGAGCAGCCAGTGGGTGTTATCTTAAGGCAGCAAAGGAGACTGCAGCTTGTGTTTTTAACCAGTAATTTTGTTCTGTATGCTTGTACTCACCCCACCATACTCATCTCACTACTTGTAATCCCACAACAACCATAATCGCAAAAGATCAGAATCTGGAAACTGAAGAGGAGTCAAGGAAACCAAGAAATACACACAGTTTCTATCAGTTTTAACTCTTGGTAGCAAAGGAGATGAGCACAGAGGTTTTAGAACCAGGTACCAAAATTTGCAAAACCTCCTATCTGTCTCTCTTAACAGTAAAATAAAAATCCCAAACTTCACAGAAACATATTAAAACATTTTTACTAACACTGGTTTCCTGGTGCATTTCTGCATCAAAAAGTTAAGTTTCCAGGTTTGTGGTGGTTTTTTGCCTTATAATTTATAAAACAAAATTGCCTCCCTGGGCATTCCTACCATGCAGAAAGAATGCCCTCAAAACCAGATTTATCTTTAGTGCCACTTCTCATCAAGAAAGGATGAGGGGAGTTATTTTGTTTTCTTGAAGGGTATAATGAATTTTACTGGTAAAGGATTCTGTTACAAGCTCTTGGATTGAAGTGTATGTCCCACGGGTATATAGAAATCAGAAAATGGGCACTGCTCAATGACCATAGGATGAGAACACAGTTTAAGAAGCATACAAAGGCTGTTATATAACCTATTAATTCGAGGGCTTTGCAGCATTTTCTGCTCTGTTGGGTACAAATGAAGGGAAAAATTACCTATTCCAAGCCTATAAGGCTCACAATCCCTAAAAAGGGCTGGCAGAATCTATTCTGGGAGATAGTGTTCATGTAACCAAGGGGGACAGTTACTTCTCTGCTGAAAATTCCAGCTGGAATTCAAAAGGAGAAATAATTTTGTTCTTTCTGGAACCAAACTCTGCTCCACAATGATGATTTTTCAGCCACTCTGTGTAATTTTTGCTCACTAGAAAATGAAACTCACCAACAGAAACTCTGCTTTTGTCATTGGATTGATTTCAGGCTGGACTCTGCTTTAGCAAAGGTGGAACTTTACAAGTCTTTGGTCTGTCTTCATTGAAGGCAGATGAGAAGTAACACCAGGGACAGTTTTATCCCACATAAAGAGAAGGAGCTTAGATATTACTAAGTAAGTACAGAGAGGAACCAAACTAAATGTTCTGACCTACAGTGCTGTGCTTGGTTGATCACTAAGCCTTTTCTCACTAATATAAGGAAAATCACAATTACCCCTCAAAAATTTGTCCTGATTTTGACAGGGATAGGTTTCATTTTCTTCCCAGCAGTTGGTACAGCGCTTGGTATGCCTTTTTAACACAGATTATAATCCAGGCCTTAGCAAGTGTGAACTCATTGCCAAAAAAGTCCCTCTTTTTTTTTCTTTTTTTAAAATCAGCCAAGAGTAAAAGAGCCTTGTTTATTGAAATGTTCATCCCTGTAACACTTCTTCTAGGAGGGCAAGGTGATACCTGCACTGTACAAGATGAGTTTCACCATGACTTATATGTGACTTAAATAAAACCTTTACAGTTCACAGTAGTACAGAAGCAACAGTCTGCCACATTTCACAGGCTTAAATATATTTGCACCTGCTAGCTAAGGTAATAAAATGCTTCCTACTCCCCAAACAGGAGTTCACAAATCACATCATGTGAACGAGCAGAGAGGTCCCCTGGGTGACTGAGCATACCAGGTATGACAGGAACCGCTTCTGCAGCAAGCTCCACAGCAGCTCTCAAACAAAGCATTCTCAGGAACCGTTCCCTAAAGTTACCCTGCAGCCTTCTCAACACTCAGAAAGATTATACACACACACACATTCAGTTCAAACATTCTCAGGATTGAGAAAGAAAATTACAAACCACAAGAAATAAACCCAAAATCTAAGCAAAATCCACAACTAAGGTCCCCAAATGCTCACGTTTACATGTGTTACTCCATACCTGACAACTTGATTCCTACAATCAGTATATGAAAACAGAGAGAACAGTGTCTGGAAATTCAGAGAAATGTGCCTTACAAATGCTTTCTACATTACCTTTTTGTTAATACTTTGAAAATTTAATTCAGCCATGCCATTAACAATATAAGATAATTTTAGTTGCTTTTACGTCAACTTTCACAATTAGTCTGATCAGGTAGCATGAGGGCATACCTGTTATAGAAGCACACTCCTTCATTTCAAGAAGTAATTGTCAACACATTCCTCTACTCCATAAATAATGCTTTTCTTTTTTCCAGGCTCAATCCTTGCAGTGAAATGGCACACAGATGACAGCACTCAATTAAGTTCAGAATTAATGTAGCATGAAAGCACAGTCTTACAGAGAAGGCCAAGTGAAATTGAACAGGAGGATTGCAGGTATTTTCACCACATTTTACTGCAAATGATCACTCATTTTTCCTGCCATGGAACAGGTTAGTAGGGCAATAGTCAATAAAGAGGACCTTTGGAAAGCAAGGGGTTGCATTGAACGCTTTAACATATTAATTCAGGTAATGCTTAATATTCACTAAAAACAGAGTTGATCTGTACATCTGTGTTGTTGTCAAATAGGGTACTTCTGAGAGGAAATCTAATTTTTCAACCATCTATGTGGGTTATTGGAAAACACTCCAAACTATTCACAAATAGTTTCTATAAATTAAGTTATTGAAATTAGTCTCTTTCATTGCATGATGAGCTCTCTGCTAATTTATGTACATGTGGACATACTGACAAGCATATTTACAATACATGCATAGTTATGATTTTTTTTTTCGTGGATCAGCTAACTGACGTGGCTTCAGACACTGACCCTGTCAAAGAACTAAATTATAAATTGTGTTAGCTGAAAGTCTTCCTGTCTCAAGACAACTGATGGGGATGGGAGGGGGAGCAAATGTGCCTATGGTCAAAACAGTAGAGTTAAATTTTGAGAAATCGAAAACAAAAATGTAAAAAAGGACTTAAAAGTGCCCTGGATAATTTTGACTCAATCTATTTAAACATATCTATCTACCCTATGTTTTTTAAAATAATTTAATATGGACCACTGAATATATTAATGTATTTTATGAATATGAAGCTAGACATTTAAAATTAAATGAACAGAGGAACAACATTTCAGCTATAAGAAGTGTTTTGAAATATGTGATGCTCAAAACAATCCTTTTTTTCTGTGAAGTTTCAGGTCTAACTATTCCAATTCCTTCCCACAAAAGGCTTCTTTCTTTCATTTTCAGCCAGTAAGAGTATCTAGCAATCATCTGGCAAATCTGCAACCAGCCCAGACTTAACAGTCATTACTCCTCTACATACAGGTAAGCAGTAAATCGAATAACTAGAATTTCAATACAAATTACACACATTTCTCCTTGGTTTGAATGTACATAGGAAAATTACAGAATGTATTGATTAACATGTGTCTCCAAAACCCATGAAAAAGCTTCTCTCACCCCACAGTGTGTTCTGCACAATCAGTGCACACACCGTAATTTAAAAGCACAGATCTTTCACAGATTTCTCAACTTCTCAAGGAAAAGGCTAAAAGCTTTAAGGGATGTTTTTAAAGTTCAGTATTCTCCACCTTGTTTTCCTAAGCAGATTCTTTTTCTTCAGCTGCAAAGTTGTTGGTATCTGATATCAGGTCTGCCATCTTCCTGAAGGCATTTATAGGACCTCTGAATTTCAAGTGCTGTTGGGAACCTCTCTTGCTGAAATCATGGCATCATCACGTCTTTTTGTCCCCAGGTATAAAAGGAAAACGAGTGATACCAAAAGGGAATAAAATATTTAAGAGCTGTATTGAAATTTTTCAGACAGGAGCTTGTTCATCTTGACTAAAATTTCAGAGGCAAGATAATTTGAAGTGTGGTGTGGTGAATCAGAGACTGACAGGTTAAAATAATTGAAAAGGAGCTCGAGTTTTTTTTGTTAATTGCCTGCTGCAGGAGAAGTCCTGTGCTGTGCCATGCATCAAATCGTCGAGCAGAGACCCAATATTTACTATCAATCAACATTACAAGCATTTAATGAAAAGTTTCATAATGGAAAGGTTGAGTGAGCTGAGACAGATAATTTCCATTAACCAACTCCTCTTCACAACCTACAACTCCATTATGAAGCAGCAGCCTCCAATTCTTTTAAAGCTCAGTTTCCTCATATTAAAAACAGTTTCCTAAGCACATAAGAAAATGGATAAAAAGCAAACTTCCTTGCATGTTCAGCAAGGTAGAAATAGTGAATTGGGACAAAAGGAGTTCCTTTGCTGGTTTTTCTTTTGGTTTTGTTTGGGGGTTTTTTGGGGTTTTTTTTTTTTGTTTGTTTGTATGTTTTAACAGGGGTGACCTGGAAAAGAGCTGAGAAAAGTGCAAGGAAAAGAATGGCATAAAGCACTTGAACCTGCCAATCCAGATGTGATTAACAATAATTTTTTTGCTTAATCCAAGTAAAACTCCTGAACACAGGACCTATATTTCTATAAAAACCATTTCCTTGGCAGAAGAATTTACCTCTGGGTTGTGTACCTGGCAAAGGAAATAATAACAGGTCCTCTAATCATCATATACCTGCTTGCTTTCTGAGACAGGAATATATAAAGTTTTGAAATGGAAAATGAATATGAATCATATAACTCAATTTACCTCTTACTAGAAACCCTTTAAAGTTAACTGAGGATGTGCAGGAAAATGGCAAGCCCTCAAAGCAATCTAATGTACAACACAGCTGTAGCAAGCATCTACTAACTTCATCTTTCAAAGCAGACTGCTGGTGTCAGGGCTTGAGTCTGCACTCAACTCAACGTGTCTGGAAGTATATCCATACCCACATGTTATAGACAACCTACTCTCACATTCACGGTACACACCTCTTCTCCAGAAGCTCACATTCTCTTACTCATATCCTCCATTTATTCATAGATATTTAAATAAGAAAGGGTGCTTGAGTATAAAAGTGAGGACTGCTGGAAGGCAAGAACATAATCCAGAGTGCAGAAGGAGAAGAAAGGGTACAGGTACCTACTGAAAGTCAAAATTCAAGCAGAAGCTCATGTCCAAAAACAACATTAACTGTGTATCAGCTATCCTGTCTGCATTACAAATTAAATGTTTGCCTAAGCTATCTAGACCACAGAAGTTTTCTGAATTATTGTAATAATATATTTTCCTCACTCTTTTTGGCAAGAGAAAAGAAACATTTGAAGGACTCAGACATTAGACAAAAGATTGATGCAGTCTGTTCTTGGCTAGAGTTTATGAAATGACATTAGAATTTTTAGAAACTTGTCTGGTGTTAAAGTGAATAAGTAGTTAAATATACTGTTTAAATGCTATTCTATACTTAATACAATTTTATTAATACATATCTTTGAAACAAAACTAATACAGGTGCATAGAGAAAATACTAGCAAAAATTCCATAACCTGTCATGTAGATTTGTAGGGACATCACTGTCATCCCTGAAATAATGTCAGTGAAGTGAATGAACTACGTAAAGATGAATTGGGATCAGTCTTTGCCAGATATTTTTCTTAATTTATTACAGAAGGAAACTCACACACTTCAGTCATGTTTATGATCGTTTTAAAAGAAAGTAAATAGGGAGAATGATTTTTCACAATACAAATGCTTAGGCTGTATTTTCATTTTAATTAAGTGTGTCATTAAGGGGAAGGAAGAGCAAGATGGATGTACTAGTCCAGGAGAATCAAAGTGAAGGAACAGGACAATTCTACTCATTAGTCCAGCAAGTCTAGAGGAAGAGCAAATTAGCTAGCTGATATTTCACTTTTTAAATGTTATTAGTAATGCAGAAGAACAGCTAAAAACAATTTTATAAAGTTTATAGAATAAAATATAAAGAAGATAAAATATATTTGAAGATAAAATATATTTATCTTCAAAAAATCTTGAGTATTTGTCTAAAATATCCCCAAATCCACAAAGAATCATTGGAAATGATTGATTTTGGTAGTTGCATCAAATATCTAATAAAAGTTAATGTTCTGAAAGAAGAGAGGGTGACAGGGAGAAGACAAGCAAATAGACCAGACATCTACAAGTGCCTGGGTTCTTGCTTTCAACTCTTCAGCAACCAATTTTGTTTCTATCACAGCCATTCTGTGAGGATCCTGGGCATGCTGATGGAGCAGACCAGCTAACTTCAGCCCTTTTTTTTTCTTGTCACGAAAATTACTCTGGTTAAAATACCATTATTTCACACACAGACTACAAGACCAACTTAACCATCTAAAGATTGAACTGATGTAGCGACATCTTTTCAACCAGAAGAATTATGTCTCTATCTCAAAGACAGTAAAACTGGTACAAACCCAAACACTGGGTTTTACTTCATTGCTCCTTTCCATCCTTTGAGATCAGGACAACCAAGCAGAAGGTCTGACATAGCCCTTCTGGGTGATGCTTTCCCCTCTAATAGCCTCTACAATGCATTTTCTACTGTGGTTTCAAAGTGCAGTAAATGAACTTGGTCTCAGGACAGTTACTCACGTTTTCTGTAACAAGGATATTTTCTAAGCTAACAGCCAGCAGGCAGCTGCAAGGACAAAATTGGTCTGTCTGAAGCTCCCTCCAGCTCTCTAGTGGCAAATGTAAAATACTATCATACCTCCCTGTACATTTTTGGCTATTATTTTTTATTGGACTAGTTACAGCTGTGTTCCAAGAAAAATAGGGCTCATCAGGTAACAGAAACCAGGAAAAAGAAAGAATAATTTCTAGGAAACCCTGGACCTTAATCTTGACTTTACTCAAGGTTTCATACTGCACTGCTACATCTGCTTTAAGAAAAGCAAGGCATTGTGAACACAAACTCACACACAAGCTGTGACTTCCCAAAGCAGATAATTCATATTGGAAGATGAAGACGTGTGGCAAGTGCAAACTCATTGAAAATAAGAATTCCAAAATTATGGTACCTTTAAAAAAATTTTGTTTAAAATATGTGCATGGGAATGGCTTTATGATGATTCTGCCTGAACTAGTACCAGGTTCTGTGTTAAGTTCAGACAGTTACAGCAACTCTTAGAAACAAAACAAAAATAAAGATTTCTACAACTTCCTCAGCTTTGCTTTGTAACAGAGCACATCTACTTCGGGTCAGGCATCAGCCACTGTGTTCCCAAGTACTACATGTCCTCAGCTTTTAAATGTGGTACTTTCTTATGTTTTTAATCAAAAAAGATCTTTGGCAGCCATGAATCCCTAAAGATTGTTTAAAAAAAAGAGTATTTTTCTGCACTAGGCAAGAAGGTTTCACAATTTATCCATCTTTATCACCATATGGTCAACTTTTTCAATGCATTCTAATTAGGACTACATCCTAATTAGATCTATATCTTTAGCAGCGACTATTGTGTTATGGTCTGCTCACCAAGACAGCTCTCCCTAGTTTGTTTTCAGAGGAAGCTCTAAATGCTGAAGCTGAGAAAGAAGTATTTCATCAGCTGAATATTTTTCAGCATTTTTCTGGTCAATTGCCTGAAGAAAAACCAGATGCAAATCAGAGTAAGATGATACTTGGCTTTCTGAGGTCTTAACACATTGTAGGGTGTGATTAGAAGTAGGGCAGTAGAATACAAGTTGTTTCTAGAGATTTCTTTTCTAAAAGCACTGTCCTCCTTTCCTGCACACATGGAGAAAATGTTTTCACAGAAAACTCTCAGATAAAGATTTCCAGACTTGTCTCTGAGGAACTATATCTTCCTGCTGGCTCATTGCAGCAAGTTTTGAATTCATCCTTTTGGTTGGTGGATGGAAAGAAAAAAAAAAATCAGGAGTAGAGAGAAAAAGCAAGGAAGAAGAGATATGTGGGAGAATTACAATACTTCAGTCTATTCTTCACCCATGCCCAGCTGCATCTACAACACTTGTGAGACTGGAGCTAACAAATCCAAGCAGAAAGACAAGCTGCAGGAAAGTCAGATGATAGTTGCTGGGCAAAGTGCTCAGCTATTCAGACCAGGTTTCTAGGATGAATGCAGTGCTCCTGCAACCATCCAGCAGTTTTAATCTAGTTCTGGAGCACCAACAAAGTCCAAATACAGGCATGTCCCTCAGCTTCCCACGGAGAACTTCCAATTCTGTAGTAAACCCACAGTTGCCTCGTGACCTAGCATCCGCTGCTGATCATGAGCACAAGGAACTCAGCAGTAATGGAAATAAAGCAATTAGATGTGGAGAGAGACTTGTGCTGCCTTTACAGAGCACCTCAAGCAGATTTCATGAGTGATATTAGCCTGCCACTTCCCTTGCCAGTGCCTGGTTTTCTTACGAGAAATATTTGGATAATAAGTTAAAATATACATGCATTTTTGGTAGTACAGTATTTATAAACTTAGTAAACTTACTAGCATTACTGTTGAATTTTATGTGCAAACACACCCAAAACTGCATTATAAATGATGGGGGTTGAATTTTTGGTTGGATTGTTTTGTTGGCTTGTCATGGCTGGGTTTTTTTTTTTCAAATTTATGATGTTTCTTTTGTTTTCTACCCCCACGTCTTTGTCTCAAGTTCTTAAGTGCCATAAAAAGTATTTACATGCCTTTAAATCAACTATACATTTCACACTG
Source organism: Chamaea fasciata (assembly GCF_029207755.1). Classification (NCBI taxonomy): domain Eukaryota; kingdom Metazoa; phylum Chordata; class Aves; order Passeriformes; family Sylviidae; genus Chamaea; species Chamaea fasciata. Next base: position 24,422,265 of record NW_027094094.1, on the reverse strand, counting down.
CAATATTTAATCTTCCATGATATTGAGAAAATGCACTCTGTTCTTTGAAGGTAGCAGTACATCTCACATGTTATTACTAGAAAAGGTCATGAAAAGATCAATACATGCCTTGTGCTTACTTATCTTACTAGAGAAAATTGTCCTTTACAAGCAATATTAAAAAACCTCCCCTAGAAAGAAGCAGAATCATAAGGAATAAAAGTGGTAATTAACAGAAGGCAGATGGAATGCCTTGAACTTTCAAGGTTTGATCCTGTGCAGCCTAAGAGGAGATAACAGCCAGAATAGATGCTTAACACCAAGCACAGATGTAAGCAGAGCTGACTAAGAACAGTGGGGGGAGGGGGAGGGTTCTGCATGGTTACTTACTGAAAAGAGGATGAGAATATAAGCAGTAAATTAAGGAAGATTGCTTCTTCTCAATACCCCACCCATGGTTTTTTTTTTCTAATTATGGCATAATTCCCAGCTCCTTCTAAACAATAACTGTATTTCAGCACCAGTGAAGATTTTACTCATTCACAAAGGAACCAGATAACAAATATAATTTAAAGTTGTGGTGCAAGTCACCAGTTAGCTCAAAGTTTGTTTTAATGATTTCTTGCTACTGCTGTTGTTCTGTAACTTCATTTTTGGTTTGCAGTAGGTGACCAAAACAGAATCAACATTTCCCTATTGTATCCAAGGCCTTGCAAAGATTTGCCATTATAGATAACACTTAAAATCCATTTCTTTCTGTCATTTAAAATTCATCGGCTAAAACATTCATATTTATCACAGCTTCCTTTTTGCCATGAAATCTGCATTATTCATGTCCACTTCATGCACAAAAAAAATGAGGTACAAAACAAACTAAGTCTGAGATCCAAGAGGGATTTTTGTTTTGAAAGTCAGAGTTACTACAATGTAGGAACCTAAGCCAAAATTTTAATCATAGGCTCATGATTATTGTAATCACAGGCTTCACTGACTGCCTAAACTCCTCCAATAAGTTGGTTTTCAGCATCCCAAATTGCCCGTCTGCCTAGGGCTTGGCTTCTGCACATGCACATCAGGTAGGTGAGGAAGACTGAAGGATCCAGTACTTTGCACTTCTAACTTGCTAAAACACATAAAGCAAATATTCTAAATATTTTAACTGAGGGCCTGGCCTAGCAGACATTCCCACAGTACACTGAATAAGTTTAACTCCATACTATAAGTAAGGTTTATCATCAACTTCAACCGCAGTGACATTGCCTCATTCATCTATTTTTAGGATATCCTAGTAATGAGAACACTCACCCAAAGAAGAATAAAGCTCCTGTTCTGAATATTTTCAGAAGTGACTTTTATAAGACCCATCACTACAAGAACAGATCTCCTCCTACAGCTCATGAAATAGCCCCCTTCCTTTTCCATTTACTCTATTTGAATCCTGAGAGTCCCTTTTGAATCCTCAGAGAACAGGCCAGCTTCAGCAGGACAGATTGATAATACTTCCAACATAAAACCGCCCACCTCCAGTGAGGATGGGGGCAGATCCCTTGCCAGACAGAGGCCAGGAGGACAACACTAGTAACCTACACATCACTAGACAATCCTGTTTCACAAAAGGAAGCTGTTAAATAACTCAGTGTTTTGCTATAGTGTTATGGGGGTTTTGTTAGGGTTTCTTGGGAGGTTGGTTGGTTGTGTGTTGGGGACTGGTTGTTTGGAATTTTTTTTTAAATTTGGTTGGTTTTTTCATTATTATTATTATTAAAATCACTGCAAGATTCCCAGTTAAAAAAAAATAATCTACATTTTGGGCATCTGGGATAGATACAAGTTTTAGTGTGTAGGTGTGCATCTCATTTGGCTTACTAACTCCCTTCATAGAGTAGCTCAGTAGGCAACCATCTCCATCTGTTGAATCTTGTGTCTTGCTGAGAAACCAAGGTCTCTTCTGGAATTTTGCATGGAAAGCTTGGACTCTCAATTTTCCTGGTAGGAAAAGAAGAGCCAAAACAACGTCTTCTTTAAGCCTTGTCTCTTAGTTGCACCCAGTAACTTGTTTATCTTCTCTCACAAGGACACTGGGACTGTGACCTGCATGCCCACATCCAAGACAGGAACAGCTTTCAAAACTGGATATTCAAGCCTGTATACTCATTTGCAGGCATTTCCTCAGAGTACTACTGTTGTGCTCTTTCCCTGGGAGGTTCTTACACATTTTGTCCCAGGTAAGTGTATCATATCCTAGCAAGGGTCTCTTACCAGACTGAGAATCAGGTCACCGTACCCAGTTGTCACAGTTTTACTTCAGCTCCAGATGCTTCAGCAAAGAAATGGTGTTAAAATAACTGCCTCCACCTGGAAGCAGTTTCTGTGTCTGGTTGCAGATCTACAATATTGCAGAAAGCAGAGCCCAAACACATGCTTCTGAAGGTGGCAAACACCCCTGATCCCAGCTCTGTACATTTCAGGAATAAAAGGGATTTTTATCTCTAATTGTTTTCAAAGGAAGGTCACTTCCCATGCATTGTCTACAATAGATTGCTCTGACTTTTCTTTTTTATAACTCAAAACATTTAGCTAACTAATAACAGGGCATTTTCCACAGGGTGTCGTTCATATCCTATTACCACCAAGTGACCAATTGTCAGCATGTAGCCCTGTTTACTTAAGCCGTTGCCTAGAAACTACTGTGCTTTTCCATTTGAAGCTCAACTTTATTGCAACACAGACAAACAATGAGATGTAACCATGTGGGCAAATAAGAAGCAACAGCCTGCCCTCAGTAGTTTACACCTATTGTTTCGCTTCCCATAAGTGGTGATTTTTGTTAGTGAAATAATTTTGGCCCAAGGCACCCTGCAGTGTGACTAAAAATCAACCTATTTTTTTAAGACTCTCTTGGAAAACAATATATAACTTTTCTTTTCTCTTGGAACTCAGAGTCTTGAACTGTTTTATTATTACAAACTTGATGCTTTCTTGTTCAAGTTTAAACATACAGACCGTTGAGCCAAGACTGTGTTTAAGATTAGGTTCCTCTGTCTGTGAGAAGAGATACAGAGTGAGTTCATATTCTTCATTGTTCCTTTACTCTGGAAGGAGCCGAAGTGCCTCAAAATACAGATTACATTTCAGCCTTTTTCTAATACTTTTCTACATACATCAAATCATAAGATAAAACCTATGGCATTACTAAATAAGTGTATTGTAACTGCTAACTTCACCTCATGGTTATCAAAACCAAACAGCACAGACTGATAGGAAAAGTTAAAGTGAGCAACCACTCCTGATGGGAGAACAGTACCTTCTTTCACATCAGTGATTTGGAGGAAGCTTGGGGAATATAAATTAAGCAAAATATTGATTTTTAACTTCCATTATTTCTTAGTCTTGGTAGCAACTCAATGTACCTTAGACATGGATTTTCTTAGGCACTGAACAGGCACAAACAATTGCCCTTTTTGTGTTCCTCACCTCAGCACATCAGACACTGAAAGCAACAGAAAATCAATAACAACTGCACATAAACACATGCATGGGCTGGAGGTTTCCTTCTAGTCCAAATGTCAGGCTGAGACCCTCACCTATGCAGAGATCTGTAATTCCCCAACACTTTGAAATGCAATCTTCCTACCAGAGACTAATCATAGAGGTTGCCCCAGGCAACCTATGCCCCAGGCTTGATTTTCTAAGACTAGTCTAGGTAGCCCTCATTTTATTATGTATAGGTATGGACAGATAAAACTGGGCAAACTTTCTCCTAAACCTGACTAAATAGATTTTATTAAATTTCCTTCATCTTTTCTGGGTTACAAACCTCAAACTGGACTTTTCTGCAATTTTAGGCTACTAGGAAAGACAATTCAGCAGATTCAGTTGGAGATGAACTTTCCTTGCATCTGCCTTAGACCTCTCCAGTCACTCAGTAACTTTTCCATTTGCTTCAGTTATGTAACCACTCTTGAAATAACAAATGGATTTACTATAGGAATTAGTTGCTCACACTGTGTTTGAAAGTGAGCACAATCATTGACCTTGAAATATCTCAGCAATAATTCCAGCTGATTCTCTAAGAGGTGAAATAAGTATTCTACCAAGATATGGTCACTATAACAACCCATATACCTAAGCCTATGTCTTTGTCTAGGACTACACTTCCTGACAAAACTGTTTAGGGTGTACATGGAATATTTGTGCCTATAGTGAGTCTATATATATTATTATATGATCCTTAAACTATGTCAGAGTGAGTTTCAGTGTGCAAATTAGATTGTCTTGTCCTGGTGCAGGTTTATGCTGTTAAACCAGCACATCCAGTCAATATTTAATTTAGAGCAGACAACACAGAGCAGACTGATTGTTTGCCCAATGGTTGTAGGCAAATTATATACAAAATAGCACAGCATGAAGACAGTGAAGAAAAAATAAAAATATCATGTCTTTAAAAACATAGTTTCATCTCTTGCTTACCCGACTGAACAGCTAAACGAAAAAATTTAAAAATCAATGCATGCAAAGAAAAATGACCAACCTGAGAAGCAACGAAGCACTCCAGTGCTTGCTAAAAATGTCTGCAGCCACGCTAAGCTTACATTACACACAACTTCAAGTGTGAGAATCTCAAAGTAAATATTATCTGTGAAAACATCATCTGAATTACTTTAGTTAAGGTGCAAAAGCTACAGAATATTTTTTGACCTTATTTGGGTTTTTTGTTTTCAAAAATAAGCTCCAGTTCTGTATGCACCTTAAAAAAAATTGAACAATTCACACGGAATGTTCCCAGTGTTCCATATGGATTAGTAAGCAAGGCTGAGAATAAGCCCAAGAGGAACATGAAGGAGGCAGTTTGCGGGAAAGTGCAACAAATACATTAGCAAATATTTCGGTGATTATTTCACTAATGGTCAGAAAAGAATGGCAAAATGGCTTTTGAAATATTCTGCTGATATTCCTTGAAAACACAGTCCTGACAAAAGTCTTGTTTTTCACAGGTTTGCCCATGAACACTTCTTACTTCCCCTCATTCATCCCTCTTGTTGTCTACCCATCACTTTTTTCCCCAGAAGAGTCCCCTTGATATCTATTCATGTACTTTCTTTCCCAGACACACTCACACACTCTCTCCCTCCATTTGCTGAGACACAAAGAATAGCTTGCATATTGGCCAAGCTTGTCAGTTATAGATGATCAGTCTTGACTGGTATAAAAAACTCCAAGGTCTATAAAGGAGCAGAGTATGCAGGCTATTTCAAGGTTAAAATACTTAAAATTAGCCCACCAAAGAGACACAGAGTAGCAAAAATCCAGGTATTTAAACTTCTAAAACATCTTCATTCTCCCATTGTCTTCCAGTACACATTTTGCAACCCAAAATTTGTAAGGTTTAACATGCTCCCTCCACCCCCAGCACAAGACAACTTTACTTAAGAATCCAATTTGTCTGCCATTCATCAATGCCCTCCATGTGAACCTCATGGCATCACAGAAACATTTCTATCCCCTGCATTCACAGTGCTGGAGTCTCTTGAGCCAACAAACTGTCAAATTAGTGCCAACTCATGACAGCTTTATGATATGTAATCTTGTTCACCAGCAAATGGTCTGAGACCCCCTGCTTGCTACTGCTGTCATACAAGAAATGCTTTTTTTGTGTGTCTCTGATATATTTATATTTTGAAAGCAGATCCCAGCTGGGAAAGTAGTGGTTTTGCCTCGCAAAAATCTTTCATACGCACACTTAACTGCTCTCTCCATGTGTTACTTAAAAAACAGCTTTTAGGATTTTGCTTGAAAGGTTATGTTAGGGAATAGGAAATTAAATAAAAATTAATTAAAAATGTACTTTGTCCTGCTGATTCAATATACTTGCTCACAAAACAAGTAAAAAATCCTTACTCCTCCAACATTCAGTCACAATTGACACAGTGAAAAAAATATCTTGTCAGGGCTCTGTGGGCTGAAAAGTCCATGTATCAAAAACTGAGGTGCAGATAACTCACAAAGAGGAAAATTCACAGGGAAAGATGTCTGAAGCTTTCAAGATGATAAACAGTGGACAACAGAACAACAGGAGAAGTTAGGAAAGTAGCACACACCCTTCTTACACAGTTTTTTGAGACAGAAAATTAGTCTTTCCTTTACATAACTTTATAAAAACCTTATTCTAGTCATTGCAGTATAAAACAACACCACTACACTAGCTGATTTTTTAAATGTATCCTGGAGTAGTCAGCTTTTAGATCCCTCTTTGTACAAGTGACAGTATCTGCCTGCATTTATTTCTTAATTGGTGGCAGAATTAACCACAAGAAGTAGCCAAAAGGAAAAATTAGTGCGTGAGAAATGCTTAAAAGCAAGAATGCTATTTTCAATTTGCATCATTTATAATTCAAAAGATATAAAGGGTGCAATTCTGCAAAGTTCCCATACAAAGCAACCTAGTGAAGTCAGTGGAAACACAAAGATTTACGGGAACAAGCCCTATAAACAGGGTAAAAACAAAAACAACAAAAACACAACAAAACAAACCACCAAGGGGACAGATACGCAAGTGGGAAATATCAGTGATGGCTTTCATTTGAAAAAATTAGTTCTACAGTCTTGCCTTCAAAAATTAACAGGATTATGCTAGAAAACAGGCTAATTTTCCTCTACTGCCTGTTCTTCTGGTCTAGAGAACAGCAGCAAACATTAGTGCTTTTGCTTAAGAAAATCTTGAGTTGATCCAGGTGTTAACTAGCAGAGGACTCAGACATACCTCCACGTGAAATCTAGCAAGTGGTACACCCAGCTTACTCACATAAGAAACAAACAATTCATGGACAAATTTTCCTCACCATCCAATCAATCTAGCCATGTTAGGACGTGCAAAGGCTACAAGGCCATGGAAAACATTCTCGTCCTTCATCAAAAGCTTAACTCAGGGCCTTGGGCACCAGAGTAACCTGCGCACTGCATCTCCTCACAAGGCAGCCAATAATTGGGACACATTCCTGCCACTCAGCTCTTCACCCTTCACACCCCAGAGAGGAAAGCCCAGCCCTTCTCAGCTCACGGATGAGGATTCTGTAGCTTTAAGATCAAAAATCATTGCAGATATTCATGTGCTATTTTATAATTGAAGCTAAGACATTTCTTTGGGGGGTGTAGTACTTCTTACATGGCTGATACTAAAGCTTGGCAATTACAGAACAGAAGAATCTGCAGCTCATCCCATTTCAGCTTTAGTTTATTAGAAATTGTTGCTCGTTTTTCTGCTCTGGCCAAATAGTGCTATGTCACATAGTCTGATAGTTTGGTATCAGCAGAAAATGACAGCACAAGTAAGCAAGTTCTCATCCCATAGCAAGCCGTACAAATTAACCAATTCAAAAGTACAAAGCCCACAGGTCTTCCATTCTTGCTCTTTCAGGAAGTGAAAACATCCACATGCATGATGATAGAATTTTGCAAAATAATTTGTCCTCTGGAGTTTCAACTGTCAGAACCATGGCAAGGTACTAGTTGCAAAGAATCTCAGAAGGTGTTCATGATACTTTAGTCCTCTGGGCATTTTCTGTCTTCAGATGAGATTTTTTAGATCATGAAGAAAAGAACAGTGTATTCCCTATGTAGCTGTTCATACTAATATTACTTAAAATTATTTCAATTAATTTTCTAAAGTAAAAACTCAAATCCATTTGAGTTCATCTAGCCAGAGACTTCAATGCAACTAGGAGTTTGCCATGTTGTAAAAACCACAAGCACTATGCCCTGAGCCCAGACAATACAGTCAGTGGCTCTGCATATACATCTGCCTGCCTATGAGCAGCCAAGAAACACTACTTGGTCTTTCCTGTCACACACCAACAATCCATCTTGCCCATTTACCTGCCATCTAATCAGAAACAGAGAAGTGACCTTTCCACTTGCAAGTTAACAAGTTAGAATTGCTGCTCACTTCACAGAAGGACAGCCAGAGATTTGAGCAAATATGCGATCTACAAATGCATTTCAATGATGCAAGGCATAAAGTCAAGCAGAAAGATGGGAGTTTTCAGTCTTTTTTTTTCTTTCAGAGAAGTCTTATGCTGTAAACGACATAAATCTCTGTCTCTCCTTCCTCAGTATCAGCACACAGAAAGGCACCTTTCCTCCTTAGTGCTCACTTTCAGTCAACAGAGGAAGGGAGGTGACCAAGCTTCTTGACACAATAAAAAATGAAAGCCAATCTCTGGTGTTCCTGCTGAGATGTATCCTTTCACCCTCACTGTGTGTCCAAAGCAGATAAAAGGGTTGGAGGTATTGTAGTGCATTCAATATATAGTACAGCTCGTATTTATAAATAATGAATATACTCAAGTACATCTATAAAATATGCTTATTCATTGTGGTCTATGATCCTTCCACCAATGCTGCTGCTACAAAGTTAAATAAAGAGTCACCTGAGGACAGGCTATAGCAATGAACATCTCTATTGTATAGCTGAGATTGAACCTTTCCCTGCATGATCTCAAGCTGATGAAGTTCCATGATTAGAAATTGGTAAAATTGTGTTTGTACTCAAGGGAAAACTGCACAGACCTCAGTATAGTCACATACATAACTGTCACTGTTGACTGACAAATTTAAGAAGGGATGGATCATTATTGCAGATTTTGAAGAAAAGTACTCTAGAAACCCTTCAAACCCCAGTCTGCTACTCAGAAATCAAGACATCATGCAGTAATCAAAATACAGCATTCTCATGCTTAGGAGCCACCTGAGAATGACTTCTGAGAACAATCTGTGTTTATCAAAATTGCCAGGCTCAATTATACTTTGAGTGCATATGCTTTGGGTGCTGAGAACAGGTAGATTGCTTTCATGGAGAAATCAGTTCTGCAGGGAAATCAGATCAATAAATCTCTCCAAACGTACACAGTTTCTTGCTAATTTTCCACTGCTTACTACTCAATAGGTAGCATTAGCCAGCCTGCCTCTCCATGATCAAGCATGTCATTAACTGCCCCTAAAAGAAGGGATCTGCTGTGCCATACCAGACACACTGTCCTCTAGAGGATCAGAAAGAGCCATCCTTCCAGGCATCGCTTCACCACTTAGGATTGAATTTGTGTTCAGGCTTCACGTTAAGCAAGAACTGAAAATATTACTTCTAAATAAAGAAGAGCATGACTCTAATTCATACTTTGTTTCATGGAAGGGCATTAAAATTAATTCTCACCACTGTGCTAAATCTTCACATTTGTTTTCAAAAAGTACTGTTCAGTATTAATAACAGATGCTCTATCCAACTAATCTTTTACATATCCTGTCATTTGTTTTGGCTTTCAAGCTTGCTGTTCTTAATGGGTTCTTTTCCCAAATAATGCACATCATTGTAGATGCTGTATCATTGCAACAGATGGATGTGTCTCTCTTCATACCCCCTACACACACATTTTCTGATGTGCCTTTCCAACCTACTACCAGACTGTTAAAAACCATATCCACACACAAGAATCATCTTACTTGAACTGCAATGTACCATACCCATAGGTGAACTGTGAGTTAAAAGTGAGCATCATTTCATAGATAAGATATTAGAACAAGACACACTGCATTTGATTGCAGGCTCAGCCAGGATTCCCTACAGCCTTAGGTAAAATCCATAATCCTTAAGATAGACCTTTCTGATCTGTAAAATGAGGATAGTTACATTGTCCATATTTTTTTATTATTTTTGAGCAATTTTGAGGCTTACTGTTCTGTACTTGCTGATGTGCAATATTTAACATCTCAGAACACCGATAGGCATCTCTGAACATTTCAAGGAATAATAGGAAGAAAAGCAGAAAATAATCCTCATAAGTCAGGCTGTTTCTTTTTTCATGCATATATATTTATAGAAAAACTAGTTTTCATTCTTTCTTTGCCAGAAACAGGATATAAACTCTTTGACACAATTAGATAGGAAGAATCAAAGCCCATCTGACAGTTCCCTTCAGGAAAAGATTAGAGTCATGGCTGGAGGCAGGATCATCGCTCTTTTTCCTTTTCACTGACAAAATCTGTGATAAATTGCTATATAAACCTCATTCTCTCTGTCTGTGAGCAATTATGTAGGTGTTGTTTGATTTTATATAGCTATATATATGCCTATAGGTAGCTATATAGGTATATAAAAATAACACTCCAACAAAACATGGCACCAACGCTTGGCAGACTACATGAAGATTACTTTTGTAAAATCAAAATACCATTCTGCTTTATAAGACACATTGTAAAGGAAAAGTAGTGAAGCAGTATTGAGCTAATATAGAAATAAAAACATATATATAGAAAAGGTCTGATATATAGAAAACTTCTGATATATACACACACACATATACTCCCACAAAGAGAATGTATAAAGGTATAGAGAGAAAAATTACTGTTTCAAAATCCAGAGCAGGATTTCCCACTCACTAGGTAATACCTGTGTTAAATTTAATCATTGCTACCTTAAAATAAGTGGGCAAAGTACCCACCCAGTACATCATCAGAAGTTACAGTTGGTACAACAAAATTATAAATGATCTACATTCGTATACTTTCCCTTAGTGATTCCTTTGAGTAACACTATTCCTGGAAGATGACATACAATCTTCATGCTATATTGCAATCATCAGTGAACTGATGGTTTTGCAGTGTACATGCCTTTAGACACACATGTGCTCCACAGAAATTACTCTGGCACCATTCTTGTATGTGCATAATTTAAATTCTGCAGTAGAAGTTAAACATGGGTTTGTACCCATCATCTATGCAGTTTAAATTACACAGAAAAATAATAATTTTGCTTTATTCTGATTTGGACTATACTTCTACAGGTTCTGTGCACAGTCCTTCACATACTGTGAAACCTCCTTAAAAACTGGGTTTGAAATCTGAAGATCGAATTTTGAAATTTTTTTTTTTTTAAATTGAAAACTCCACTCATATCACTAGCAAGAGCACAGGGGGACACACATACATATAAAAGGCTTGAGTGTCACTGGCAATTGTATGTCATCTTCTATGCATTTCACAGCCTCCAAGTTAAAGGCACCTGAAAAAGACAGATTAAGTTTTTGATAGTTACCCTTAGTCTTACGCATCGCTAACCATTGATATTTTACATCGTATAACACAGAATGCCTTAAAGAGAGGCAGCAGCAAAACACACATGCACATTGCCCCAACTCAATCCGGTTTCTAGAGCACCCAGACTCCTGAATTTCTGATGAATGTCCCCATTCTGGTGCCCTCTGAGGTAGGTGAGACAAAGGTTAAGAGACAGAGCATGCTAATATAGAGACAACTCAGACTGCCAAGTTTCCTGTTCCTGCAAACACTGGCATTGCTCCTGGAACAGAGGAGAATAACATTCTGTTAAAGTGCTATTGTATCCCATAGCTCAAACATCTGCATAAATGAGGGGATTTACTCTTCTTTCCCCTCTTCTTTCTCCCACCTTCTTGGACACTTACACTACAAACTCTTGCAATACCCTGTGGGCTCCATACCACAACACTGACTTAAATCTCACAGCACAGAGTCCCACTTTAATTTTATTTAGTTCAGAACACTAAGCTTCTGTAACAGCTTTTCAAAGCATTATACTGAGAACTTTCAGAAAAAAATGAAACATTTTTTGATCCCAAGGAGTAAGGAAAAGCATTCACATAATATTTTATTACGTGTAACTTGTTTTCAGTGTTGAAATTGAAGATTTGGAGAAGGCTACAGAATATAAAATCCAAGTCCTAAGAGTCAAGCTGAATATATCTGGCACTGATTTCCATTGGAAGTTTTGTTACATGTAATTGAGAACACTAAGACAGAGTCTTTTCTATATTTGCATAACTAATACGTTACACTGGAAAAAGATTTCTTTTTAAGTTTTAAAAATAGTGCTTTAAAAGCATAGATAGGACTTCATTCAGAAACACGCAGGATTCATCTTTTGTGAATAACAATGTATGCTGAAACAACTTCTCAACTCTCTCCAGAATTATTTCTTGAAGAACTGGAAGCATGGAAGTAAATTAATGCAACGAAACTCTAAATTAAATAGTTCTAAACTGGTGCATTATCTGAAGAGAGATATAAGGGTAATCTAGCTTTTTACTAAATGGCATCTAGCTCATGTTCTAAGCGTCCTTATTGTATTGAGATATGTTTGCTCTCTTCTGAGAGTACGCACACCTCCCTCTCTTAGCCATTAGGACTAAAATTAGTATTTAAGAGTTGGAACAACTTGGCATGTGAAAAGGTTAGTCCTCATATGGCACTAATTTAAGTAGATCAAGAATGGCTATCTACCTAAAAATATACATTCAGCCATGTATGATATGCTCAATGAAGAAAACACAGGATGAAGTTCTGTATCAGGGACCATAATGGTCCCTTCTGCCCTCAAAAACTACTCCTCAAAATTAAACAACAAAAGACTCTCAACAAAACCACCACCCCCTTTAAAACAAGATACACACAAAAATGTCACCAAAACCACACACACTCCCCACACCTGACTCATTTTCCTGTTCTGTAGTTCCATGGAAGAGTTTAGTTGGCTTTGGAGGGGGAGTGAACATCATCTTTGTTATAATAAATTGAGTTTTCATCTCCGAGAACTTTTAAAGTGCATTATCTTCAGCATTCAGACATGAAAACTGTCTAGCACACATGCCCTGACTACATTAGATGTGTTTTCCAAGCTTAGATATAAGAGTTTAGTCCCCGCCCCCCCTTGTTTCTCAGGTCAGGAAGGGCTAACAGTACTTCAAAAGATAGCAAATACTCTCAGCTGGATAAGTTTTTCACTGTGGGGGGAATTACAGTCCCAAAGGAAGCTCATTTCTTCTATTAAAAGGAGAAATTTTGGCTGCCAAGGGAGGCAGAGCTGTGGGAGAAGGTTTTTAATGAACTCAAGTAGAAATTGTGTGAATTAACAGCTGCATCACTGGATCAGGAGTCAGTAGATATGAGCTCTATTCCTGGCTTTGTGACCTCAGGCAGATCAGTTTTACTTAATAATTACTGCACTACAAGTAATTGGCAGCCAAAAAATCATATAATGCAATACTCATACAGTACTGTTATCCATTTTATGCATAGTATCAAATGAGACAGGAGGTGTCTCAGCCCTTCTGAAGGGATGAAGTGCAAGGACCAAACCCAGGACCTGGTTTGCTGAGTGTCATACACATGTACAGTGTGGAGCAAAGACTGAACGGTAGACAAGTAGTGAGAAAGACATCCAAGAAGTATGACTGCCCTAGACCTAGTGGCCAAGCAAGGAGTTACATCCAGGCAGGCAGCAACCACTATCCCCTCCAACTTGGTCTTTTTGAAAAAAGTCATCAGTACTACAGAAAAAAAAAAAAAAAGGAAAACGTATATATTTTAAAAATAAACAAAAAAACCCCCCGCAAAATCACGAAGCATTTTAACACACAAGACTGATAAAGTTACAGGATTGTCTAAGACTTTGCTGGTTACAACGTCAAGCAGATTTAAGGAAACCAGTGAAATGGAACAAATTGTACAACAGGTCATATCTTGGCTTCTGAAAGCAACATGGATGGCTTAAAATTTGGAAGGGTGGGAGGATTATTAATGCTCTAAACAGTCTCATTACAATATTATAAATCACTTTGCTATGTATTATAAAACAAAGATGATATCCCAAAGCCTAATGCAATTTAGAAAGGCATAATGCATCCTCTTCCCTTCTGGTTTTGCAGTCTTTCCCCATTTGATATTAACCCAGACAACCTGTCTCTTCACATTAGCTTCAAGCTGCCTCTAAACTTTCAGTGCACCCTGGGTATGAGATTTCTGTTCTCAATCTGCACCTTAACCAGTATAGTTTTCTAGTTATACTGTCAATATTTTCCCTGGGTCGGGTCAATATTTGATCTCCTGGCTTTCTTCATAAATGAAATTAATACCGCAGCAAGAGAAAAGCCCTCTGAGTTTTATCAGTTTTGAAACATAAGCTCAAAAAGGAAACCTCAGGTGTCTTTTGAAAATGGAAGGAAAACATCCCAGCTGTGAACTTTAGACAATGACTGTAGTTTTTTATTATCTACCTATACTTACAAATAAAAAAAATTTGTATCTATTATTCTTCAGAAAGCTACCCTAAATATTAGGATACATTAATCTCATTTGCTGCATAATAAAAAATTACATCTATTTGTGCTTTCTTTCACCATTCTACAAAAATTTGTGTGGCTGTAGAGCTCAATAACCCAAAAGTTTGTTACAGCATAAATTCTTCATCAGAAGAACTAGCCAAAGGCAGCATCCCCGGTGTAGCTGATCTCCAGCTGCATTAGCAGGTGTTTGCTGCAGTGCTCGTGTACAGTGTCCACTTTGCCACAGTGAAAATAAAAATGTAAAACAAAAAGGCCAAACAAGCACTTTTCAACTCTCTTTGCTATGCAGAAGAGGGTGTAACGTCCTGCTGTGGGGTAACAGAACCATACAGCTCATCCCCAGAGAACAGGAATGGCCTCAGACATGATGGGCTGTGACTTGGCAAGCACAACCCAAAGCTGGGTGTCCCAGCACTGTGACAGCACACAAACTCAGAACAGGCTGGCTCTGTGCATCCCAGGATCTAAGGCAAAAAACCTCATGGACCAAAGCCCTCTTCTCTAGAAACACATCATCAGCTTTAACATCTACAAAATATTAGCTTAAATCCAGCAGCATGAGGAAAACACCTTTGTAAAAGGCTTTTCAGCTCCAGCCCAGTAAAATCGGATTGCTCAGCTAAATTAAAAGCTGGATTTTATTTTACCATTCTGGAACAATCACAATTACAATGTACTCAAACTATGAATTTGCAGAAATCTCATATTTGGTTGCCAGTATAAGCACATCTTTTTTCTATTCCTTTTGTAGTATTTATCACCAACATACAACCAAACGCCATACAAAATTATTGAAAAACTGTGAGAACAAAGAGTATGTTTAGCAGAGTTACATTTTCTTTCTGAAATCAAGTAGCATTATAATGCAGTTTCTAAGGACTGAAATATTTCAATTATTATTTTGTAGGAAGGAGTGTAAAGTGCTTTGTACTTCTCCTATATTTCCTGCCTATATTTGCATGAACTTTGTTGAAAGAAACCGGTCTTGTCTTTTCTAACAAGCCAGAAAGGTTAAACTCCTATCCCAATATGAGAATAAACACATTAAGAAAATGCTAGAACTGACAGATCACATGTGCTTTCTGCTACCATGACTGTAGCACCAGCAGGTTTCAGACAATGGAAATTCTCCAATCCCATATTACTCCAGTAATATTTGCAAGAATTATGCCAACCTCTACCACTTCTCCAGTAACATGGTAAAATGAACCATAACCAGTAAAACACAGCAGCCTGGTACAGTGACCAAAGGCAGTGAGAGCAAACCTCACCAGGTGGAAGCCAGGCACAGCCAGGAGAGCCCCACATTAAAGGGTTTTCCTATGGCATTAGCCAGGCTCAGCTCCCTTCCTGCCTCTGACCATTCTTCACACCCACCACATGTCATTTCATACCATGAGATTCCTTCCTAGAGCACAGAATAAAAAGATTACTTTTCTTGGCCCCTTTTCCACTTTAATCTCACAGACTATGGACCACTTCAGCATATTGTGGATATTCTGAGCTTATTATTGCTGCTCTTTGTTTTGCTTACTTGTGAAGCAGGAAAACAATGTTTACTTATACATCATAGAATAAAAGCATCTGGCTCAAGTGCCTGCTCAAATATTAGTCAAAATATAAATCACTAGTATAGAGTCTTATGCAAAGAGAAATTCTAGATCTACTTCCCAGTGCCCAGCAGGCAACAAGGCACTTTCCACAGAAAGAAGCCAGCCTAACTTCTCTTGCTCTTTTGAGGAGGTCTGGATCACAGGACAAGGAAACAGCAGCCACAGAAAGACCCGTAACAGTCAATCTGTTGCAGGCAAGAGCTGCAGTCTTGCTGAGGACTGAGCAGCAGAAGTCAGCCTCTCCAGGCTGCACCCCACACACAGCAGCAGTGAGGAGCCTCTGGGCATCCTGGGCTGCAACTGCACAGTGCCTCCTCGGACACCAGAGAAGGAAAGTTCCCATAACAGCAGTATCTGGGGGGAGAAATAGTCTGCTTAAGTGTGTACAAACCTAATTTCCTTCCTGATGTCCTGTCCTTTCCTCCCTTCAAGAAGGCACTGCTTTATTATGTTACTTGGCAAAGAGCAGTTTGTTCAAGACAAAGGCAATAAGTTTAAATTTTTCTGTGTAGGAGCTTCAACCAGTATTTGTAAGTGACCTCTAAAGGGTCCTTGTTGCTGTCAACAGCATCCTAACAGGAAGTTAGAAGTTCACTGCAGTAATAAGCAAACCAATGCTGCTTACTTGATTACTGTGTAAATGTCTAGTAACCAGATAGTAACTGCTCTCAGTTGCAGGGGAAAAACTTCCATCTTCAGCTGCCAATTCAAGGAAAAAAAAAATTGAAATATATCAAAAAAAGTTTTCCCCCCTCTTTAACACAGAAGGGAGAAAAGGCACACCTACCTTGTCATAGCACTCCTCCTCTCGGTCCTCAGATCAAGAAAGCACTCAGGGATTACAGTAAGACTGTAATAATTACTGAACTGCTCTGACATATGCAGGCCCTTTGCTTCTAGGGGCCCTGTGCTTGCACTTCCAGCAGAAGACTTCCTAGAAGAAAAGGAGCAACTGACATCTTCATTTCTTTTCACTA
Organism: Chamaea fasciata; assembly: GCF_029207755.1. Classification (NCBI taxonomy): domain Eukaryota; kingdom Metazoa; phylum Chordata; class Aves; order Passeriformes; family Sylviidae; genus Chamaea; species Chamaea fasciata. The sequence goes on along the minus strand of NW_027094094.1, from coordinate 24,405,549 downwards.
ATTAAATACTGCTAAGGGTAAATACCTTTTAACAGAAATTATCTGCTGTCACCAGCATGACTCAATATCATTAAAAAAAGCCTAATATTGTGTCCTGCAACAAGCCATAGATTTTAGCACTATCACGTGTATTTATGCTAACTTGCAATAGAGATAATTTAGGAAAAGAGAGAGCAGACTTAAAACGGTTTGCACATAAATCTAACAAAGTGACAATCCATAATAACCCAGCTGTAATCCAGCTCTCAAGATCTTTCTAGGCAATGTGTAAAACCAGTGGAGGCTTTCCATCTACTACACAGAAAAGGACTCCCCAGGCAGGTCCAGAGGCTTAACCAGAGCTTTGCTCAAAAGCCAGAGAACAGAACAGGAGGTCACTGAAGATGGCTACACATGGGAGCAAACTGCTTCCATGCAGCTGCATGGGGGAAAAAAAAGCCACAACAGAGACAATGAAGGGTGTTGAGGTTAAAAAAAAAAAAAAAAAAAAGGTTTATAACAGTCATCAGTTTAAAAAATATATTTTAGAAAATCTTTACTGCCCATCTAAATACAAATAATTCCTTAAACAGAGAAAGCACATAGCATGACTGGGCTCAGCAGTGTGAACCTACTCAGCCAAAAGTCTTCAGTCTGTCTGAAGTCAGAGCTATTTCTCCAAGTATTTGACAAAAACACCTCTCTTCCGCTCACCTGGGCAGCTGGCTCACTCTGGAGTCCCTGACTCAGCTCTGCTGTCACACTTTTTAACCCACTCAGGGGTTGAGTCTCCAGGCCAGCCATCACTCTGCAAACACCATTTCCCAAGAGGCAACAAATGAGTGTACGCTGGCCTGTTTCCACCTCACATTTACTGCACTCTAGGGAGAATAAATCTTAATATCCAAGGAAAAACAATCAATGTAAACTTATTACAAACGCACAGTTTATGAACTTATTTTTTAAAGTTAGTCAAAGCATCATGGTTTTTTCTTCGTTAAGTTTTGCTTCCTTTTTTTGCTCCCATTATTTGACTAACAAGAAGTCAGAGAAGACAGTAAAAGTTAGTTTAAAAGGTACCTCCTTCTTCCTGTCTTAAAAAGAAGGTAACCCTGGATACTGGAAAAAAATTAACAGTACTATTTTATACCAAGACAGAAGAGTTACATTTGCCTGCTATTTGTTAGTAACAATATTCACTCCAAATATTCACGGACTTGGAGGCAAAGCTGAAATTGCAATATGGGCACTGATGGAAGAACAAAACTTTCCTTTATACTTCACATACCACATCAGGCATCATTCCTGCCTTCACACTCAGGCAGGAAGCAACAGCCACACCATGCTGCTGATCAGGCAGCACCAGAGTTTTAGTGGAGGAAACGGGACCTCAATCAGATAAAGAAGAGAGCAGAAAGCCCCAGACACCCAAGGTCTGTCTGCCTGCCCTCAGATCTCCAGGACTGCCAAATCACCTCCTCACATTTCACATCTCTGAGGACAGTTACTGCTCGTGGCCCCGTTATTCTAGATTTTCCTCCTAACAAGCATCCCTTTGCCATCCATTTACCTAAGGCAAATGCAGCAAATTCTGCACCAGAAACTGCTTCAGAGCTGCTGAAATTCCTTCAGACCATATATTGCGAATGTCAAGGATGAGTATTTCTTTTTTCATCTGTTTTACAAATGTCTTACACTGTATCATACCAAACCAAGAGGCTTGGAGAGGTGAGGATGTGTATCCTTCTGTTTGTACAATTTATTTTATTCAGTGCACAGCATTTTCTACAGCTGCAGCACCATATTCTGCAGGAAGAAATGCAATAAAAGTATTCTTAACCTCCAAGGAAGCTGAGGTTAAAGAGCCCTCTACTGAAAGCTGTGTTTTCTCACAAGTTTGCTACACTTCATAACCTCTTTTTTTCATAACCACATGTCTCAGAACAGTTGCATTGATCACTCAAGCAATAACAGCATAACCTCCCTCCATAGCCAATACTGTCAGACAGTCAAATCCTGGAGATATTCACTGTGTTTATTAAAAATGTTTTCTCATTCCACTGATAGCAACAGTGCTTACTAAGCCTGAAGTTTTAACTGCCCAATACAACCAGAGAAGAGTCTTCAAGGCCTACATTTAGCTAAGTTTACAAATTTGCATGCACCCAGGTGTTCTGCAGGCCATGAAGAAGAATATGCAGTTCTTCCTCCCAAAAGTGTACAGTATAACTTTTTAATCACCTTATTTGGAGGGGGGGGAAGGGATGCAGTAAATAGAACAGTGTTGATGGTTCCAAATTTTACAGAATATCAATTAAATTCCTTTTCAGTACAAAACTCAATGTAAAAAGAGAAAAATGTGAGAAATTGTAAATAAATTACAGCAAACTTTCCACTGACGGCAACTGGAGGATGAAACACAGTTATCTGACACAGAGAAGGTTAAGAGGACAAAAGAATGAATTGGGTGGACATGAAAAATTGAAGGAAAGACAAATTCGGAACTGATGTCAGGCCACACATTTTAATTGCGGAACTAAATGCCAGACACTAACCCAGAGCTGGGGTCATCCAGAGAACCATCAAAGGCCACTTGGGGGACATTGGGCACTGGGGTGCAGCAACTTTCTGCAGAAAATCTTACTGGTCTTTACTTACTTGTGCTGTAGCTGTGTTATATGAAATAGTTATCAGGAACTGGGGTGCCCCTTCAAGACAAAGGAAAAAAAAAACAACACAGAAAGAAAGAAAATAGTCATACCACTGAGGCTGTCAATCATAAGCAAAGGAAAACTACAGTCATTCAAAATAAACTGCCCCTTCGGAGCTGAGGTCACCTTGTCAATATCAATCTTCTCATTTTGATGCACATTAAGAGCTATTGGAGTGTCCCCTTTCATCCTATGACTGTGAATTGACCTTACTGACACTACTGAGAACAATATGGTCATTTAGGGATGTGGTAATTATTGGTAACTGCACTAACAAAGTTAGTAGCAAACAGGGCATCCTTGCTCTGGCTTGTATTGCCACCTGGCCTTTATTTTAAGAGATTTATTCTCATTTCATATGCCTTGACACAAACTGCACACATATCAGTCCCTTATTTACAGTTATTTTCCATGGGATTCCCATCACAGTTTCTACTAAAAAAGAGTGTTTTGACCTGAAAAAAAAAAGCCTAAACAAAGCTGTTGCTTAAAAAGTCTGAATTAAGCCTATAAAAAGTCATACTACACAAACAAAAGTAGTCCCACAATCTTATCATAGTGCCATCCTGCATTCCCTATCTTCTGTCAAAATACAACACAGCTGGGCCAAGAGCGAGACCTCCTGCCAGGTGTTGCAGCCTGTCAGTACAGAGGCGACACAACACACAGCCCCAGCACCTCTGGCACACACCAGCCCCTCAGTAGCAAACCCCACCAAATGGCCCCTCCCTCTCTCCAGGACTATACTCTGCTTCCACAATGAATCAAAAGGTAAAACTGTCTCCGAGACTCGAGATGAGAAGGGCAAGTGCCTAAACCCTGTGCACACAGTCCTTTTTGCACCACTCCTGAGCAGCTGCAGCCCTGTGAGCGCGAGAGGCGGCCGTGCCCAGGCACACACACCAGCTGCTGCACTGCTGCCAGGGATGAGCCACAGTGCTTCCTCAGGCAGCAGCTTCCTTCGGCCTGAAACTGCCTTTACTGATTTACTGACGAAGATATATAATGTGATCACCTCAGAGATGACTTTTTGTTAAAAGGAAAAAGAAAGAATCAATAGTAGCTTGGGCTGGAAAGGGACCTTGGAATTGATTTGGAGATGACATGCTGGGCTTAGGCCCAAAGCAGAGATCCTGGCCAAGCAGAGTCTAATGCTTTTAGAGTTCATTTAAAGATGACCCCAAATTAAATTTCCAATTGTAGGGGTCTAATTCACTCCAGATTGTTTAGAAACACTGCTAAGAAAAAGAAAAATCCCAACACAAATACCCTTCTGAGGCTTTGGAGTTCAACTTAATAAATTTTTAAGCAGACCTTGTATTTTATCCCATGCTTGTTCACTTTTGTTGCTATAGGTTGTCACATTCTGCTAACCCGGAAGATCAATCAGAGGCAAGTTTCTCCGACAGCTTGCAAACAGGACTGTTTTCTTCACACTGTTTCAATTCAGTGCTACTTCTGCCACAGACAGACCCACATTCTTAAAGCTATTTATTTTCCCTTGAAATAAATACAAAATGCAGTAGCAAGGAGAAGGCACAATACTCCACCTATTTAAAGAACTCAAAAATATTTCACCTCATTTTGCCATATCACAAGCACGACTTGAGAAGTTACCTGGCTTTAGAGATTGCCATACATTCATCCCTCCAGACTGCAGCAGTCCCATCACATCAGATTCATCTGCAGTGCAGTATTACCTGCCAACTGTGCCAGCAGCATTTGCTTCACAACTGAGAGAAAAGCGAGAATAAACCCCATGCTGATGACCCGGCAAAAGGTCACTGAATCTCACTCTGCTGTGAAATGCCACTGAAGACATCCAGAAAAAGATCCAGAGCACCAGAAATGCAGCAGTGACAGAAAACCTGTCATCTGCTACTCAGAGTATTTCAGTAGCTCCAGCAGCCTGAGCAGTACCTTTGCAGAGTTCTCAGTGCCAAAGCTCCAGTGTTTTTCCCTAAAGAAAGCATCACTCTGCAAAGACAAGGGAATGGGGTTGAACATGGTGGAGAGAAGAGGGGAAATAGAGGTAAAAACCACTTCTTTCAAATGATTCATACTCACTTTGACTGTTTCTTCAGCTGTGTCTTGACAAACAATTAATGCTAGATTTTCACACTACCACTCATTTGGCAGAAGATATTTAAGTCAATACAAAACACAGATCGGATTTCAAATTAGCAAGATCACCAATGAATTATATGACGAGAACGACAGCAAGCCTTTGCTGGCACCAGGCTTCAGCTTGCCACCTGGTATTCCAGATTGCACTGATCCCAGCCTGTGCTGGTCCCCACCACCTGGTGCATTGCAAAATGCCTCTGCTGCAGTACTGCAAGGCTCTCTGAGCAGCCCTCTTGGAGGGAGGGCCCTTCTGTTTCCAAGGTCACCCACACTTCCAAGAAACAGCCTTGCAGAAAGGCTGCTCAGCTCCATCAGACCTTTATTTGCATCTCAGCACTGTAAGAACCGTGCACCACTTCAGCCTGCTTCAGACTGGCCAGTGATCCTGTCACTGCACTCCTCCTCACAACCAGGACTGCTTCCTCGTGCTCATTTTACTCATTGAAGGCAGCTATACTCCTCCTTAACACAATCCACAGTGAGCACCCCCACTCCAAAAGGCTGGGTATGCTTCTGCCCAAAGCAGCTTCTCCTTGCTGCCAGAATTTTATGGACCAGCTCTTTTTCTGTCCTGTTGAGCCAGTTTGAAAACAGCTCATGCCCATCTCCTGGTCACAACTGGGGCCAGACCATGAAGTGAAGCCTGCCCAGATGTTCCTGGGTAGGGGGCATCTTGAGCATCATCTGACCAGGAAGCAGAACTTCCTAAATGTAAGCGGACAAATTCCCTATTCCAGAAACTATACGGGGAAGGACCTGTTGCTATATTTAGCAACAGACAATTTTATAAGTTCAAACAATAATGAAATAATCAGCTGTAGAAGAGGAGAGGTCACATGCCTAATCTACATTGCTGAGCAGAGAGAAGTCATACTAGGGTCCAGAGCAAATTCCCCACTAAAACCTCACTTCTGGCAGGAGTAAGTCACCACTACTGTTGCACACAGGCAGCTCTGCATTGCTATTTATCTTCTCTAAAACTAACAGCAAAAAACTTCAGGGGTGAGACCTGAAGAAAAATTGGCAGAGAATGCAAGCCTTGGCCAGGGCCTCTCTAGGAGTGCTCACAAGGACACAGCACACAGTACCTGCTGCTCCAGCCCTTGCCACCCCCAGGGACACAGCAGCTGGAGCTCAAGCCAGAACACAATGTTCAGAAAGCAGCACAACCTACAAAACAGCAGCCCAGCCAGCCCCTGCACATGTGCAAGTAACAGCACTGAATAGAAAATTCATAAAAACAACAGCATACTTGGCTTAGAAAGACATTTCCTTACATTAGTCAGCAGCTTCTAAGGAGATTTCCAGCAATGCCAAGGAATCAGTAGCGCAGCAGATCCTTCCTTCTTACCTGGCTCTACCACCTTCTTCCAAGGGCAGCAACTTTCACAACTGTGTCCAACCTTTACATGGACCAACTTCAGCCATCTGGAATTGAAGGTTTGATGCTGAAACACCTGCAAAACAAGGTGTAGCAGATCAGTCACCACTCACCTTTATCAGAAAAGCCTGTGTTTTATCTACTAGGTCACAGAACCTTAGCAAACCTTCTGGGAGGTAGCTAGCAGAGAAGGAGGGAGGGCAGCCAAGGAATTACTGGGGACACACAGAGCCTGCCTGGGCAAGGTGCAGTGCTGGGGCTATAGCTGAGCTCTTGTGGCAAAACAAGTACAGGAGAGCTAGGGAGTGACTTCACAGAATATTCTGAGTTGGAAGGGACCCTCAAGGATCACCAAGTCCAACTCTCTTAAGTGAATGGCCCACACAGAGATAGAACTCATGACCTTGGCACTGTCAGCATCATGCTCTGACCCTTGAGCCAATAAAAGAATGGTGGAAAATCTCGTTGCATACTGGGGGGAAAGAAAAGACACGTGACCTGGAAAAACATCTGCCAAAATAAAGTTAAATCACTATTATTTTTAAAAAATATCCCACATTTTCACTTCCAGGATAAAGATATATGGAACTACTGCTTTGTGACTCACAGCTACGATGTTCTAAATCCAGCACCAGGAACACTAAAGGACAATTGCCATGCCATTGTTCGGTTTCCCACCTTGGCAAAAGCAGATAATTTATGATCTCTCTGCTATCAGAGTAGCTTAGAGGCTTCTTACATTTACAAGAGTAAAAACCACTGAGACTATTAGAGTGGATGTAGAATAAAAATGCAAAATATATCTGCTATATAACTCTCCATATTAGCTATAGCTGGAAGGAAAATAGAAGGCTCAGCAGATTAATTGCTTTACTCATTATGGCAAATTATCCATTCCAAAAGGCAACCAGTGGCATGAAAATAAGATGTGTATGTTAGAGGACATCAGCAGAGGGGCAAAATTTTCCCTACCATTAACAGTGCTAGTTCCTGTTTTTAACTTTACAACAAATTAGCCATACATTACAAAAGCTTCTCAACAGCTCTCTCAGTAGAAATTAAACCTTGAGCTCACAGATATTGACATCTCTGTCTTTTCATAATAACAAACCTTAAATGAGATAAATTAATACTTTTCTGCAGTGCTTAGGAAAAAAACACTGATTCAAATCGTGCAAGAGTAGCTTCAAAGGTAAAAGTGCACTTATCCTTTCCTCCCCTAATACATGCTAATTTGTTTCAGTGAGGACATTAACATTTAAGAGCAGGCAGCTCTGCTTCATCTGCCCCAGTGTAGCAGAGAGGCTGCTTTGGTGTGACAGCTGAAAGCCCCTTGGCCCAGGCTGCCCTCAGGGGGACACGCTGCGTGCACACCCCAGCCCCCAGCACGGGTGCAACCCCAGGGCCCCATTCCTGTCAGCAAGGTGAGAGAGCAAGGGAGGACCTCAGAGAATGTCTTACAGGCTGCAATCCACTAAGTCACTGATACTGTGAAAGTCAAAGGGAAATCTCTCCCAGGCTGGGAGAGCAAGAGGCTAGGGTGGGTTCTGCTTTACACCATTAGGTACAGTTGAATGAAAGGCACATTCCCTACTGAGCCCTCTTACCCCAACAACAACAGGATGAATTCTGTCCAATATATACTAGAGTTCATTTCTTGAGAAGATGAAAGTGGCATCTTTTAGTTTTCCAGAAGTGAAAGGCTGGATTGCTATCTTTCCCACTTGCAAGCCTCAGGGACTAACAGGCATCACTCCATCTGGGAGACAAAAATCTGCCCTTCCAGCTGAGACCATAACCCAAGAGTATTGATCAAACATCCACCTCTCTTCCATATAATAGAATTTCCCAGTGAGCTAATTGTTTTTTCCTTCTTTCATCTCCACAAATGAGGTCAATGGCAAGGGCAAAGAAGAGAGAATTAGCTCTAAGTGTTCTTGGCTTCAAAGCAAGAGGAGACAGAGCTTCCAGATTTTGGAGAGTGCTCTACAGGATTTATAAAGTACCATGGGACCTTCCAAATATCTGAATTTAGAATTGCTCCAGCTTATGACAAGCCTTGCCTGCACTGCCTGAAGATTTATGTTTTTCTACACCTGCTGTTACAATTTGGCAATGCCACTTGTAGGTCACTGATGGCCTTCGTGCTGCCCCTCCAACAGCTCCCACCCACAGCTCCTACAGCATTTTGCAAAAACGCATAAAGCTTCCCAACAGATGTGGCAGCAGGCACGTAGCACGGTGCATCTCTGTGCCTTGTCCTCATTCCCTTCTGCCTGCAGTGGCAGAGATGAGCAGCACCTGCTGCCCGGCAGCCCCGTGTTGGGAGGGCAAGTGAGGCAAAGCAGAGCCCTGACAATGCAAGTTTAGACACACACCCACATCATGCTTACGGAAAGGAATACTCAACCACCAGCAAAGGTGCCAATGACAGAATTAAAACCCAATTCCTGAGAGAAAAGTAGGTACTTTGGCTTTCTCCTCCAAAACAGCAATGATTCTCTGAGGTCTGGCTGACAGCCTTCTTCTCTTTTTCTCTCCCCAAGACATGGGCATTCCCTTGTGCAGTATAAAAACCCTACAGGACTCATTAGTATCTCAGGCAGAATTTATAACAAGAATCAGGAATGATGGTCAGAGACAGGCAGCTGCAGACTTCAGCTTCTGTGGGTAGAGAAGCAGTTAATTTGCTGCTGAACTCTTCACAAAGCATTTTCCCATATTTTGGGGACAGCTAGAATTGAAAAGTTACACTGATAGCATAAACAGCAAGTTCTTCACCAGAAACATTAAAAAAAAAAAAAAAAATTCAACCCACCTCCACAAGTCTAGTCTATCCAGTACTTTTCCATGTCTGAATCCCAGCAGGATGAGACTGACAGCCTGAATGGTGGTTGTGTGTGGAGAAGCTTCTGGCACACTCAGTGCTATTGCAGCATTTGCATTACACCCCTCAGGTTACTGAGTCAAAACTGTCCCAAGTGCAAGAAGGAGGGCACGGTCAGAGCAGGGATGATGAGGCTGTGCAGGGTGACAGAACAGTTCTGGCCTCACCAGACTTCGTTCCCACCAGTTACCCCCTCCACGGCACAGGCGAGAGGAGGACTCTCATCTGCTGGGCAGCCAACCAAGCAGCTACAGGTGGGAATGGTTTTATGCTCTCCCAATCAAGGCAAGGCACAACTCCGTGGTGGAATTCCCAGGTGTTTGCTGTTTCTTCGTTAACACTGGTGCTGAAGCTGTAGAAAAGAGTTTTGCATTCTGGAAAGATCATCTGAAAGATGCCTTTAAACCAGGCTCTGAGTTTTGTGGGGTTTGCAGAGACCACCTCTCAAGAGGCAGAACAGCCCTTGCAGATGTTAGTGGTCTCAGATGAGGTACCCTGTCCTGAGGGAGCAGCCCCCATTAACCAAAAGCTACAACACAAGTAAGGTCAACACCGTGTCCAACATTTGTAAATGGAATTCTGCAAAGCAAGACTTTTATTGGAACATTTCTGACACATTTACATAAGCTTTCACCTCACTTTTGCCAGAAAGGACACCTTACAGAATAGAAAACCTGCCAAAAACATATGCAGTTCAACTCTGGGAATAATTTTTGAAAGTCTGTTCCTTCCTGGATGTGAGCAAAGGTTATTATGTGTCTAGAATAGATCCAGTCCAGACAGATGGAGCATCATGGGGGGAGGACGACTGAACTCATGATCTGTTTGTTTCCTGAAGAGCCTTTTGTAATGAACTTTGTAAAAAGACTTTTTGTAAATCCGAGTGAATTAAATTGCTTTATATAGCACTGGGATAAACAACTTATTGACAATTAGATTTTTTTTTTTAATTGCTCAGGCAATGAATCTTGGAAACAGAAGAACAAGCAGGAAAAATCAGAAAAAAAAAAAATTAAAAATGCCCACCTGTCAGTAGGCTGGAAATTAAACCTCTTCCAAAAAAGAGTTTCTCATCTGAATCATATGAGAAATCCCATCAAAAGTCAAGGGTTTATTATTTCCAGGAATAAAGATCCCTATCTTTCTTTTCAAGCTCTGACCAGTCTCAGATCACAGAATCATCTATCAAGATCCTCAATAATCCATCTTGTTCCCTGTGTTGTTACTGTCTGTAATGAACAATGTGCCCTAGAAACTATCACATGATCCAAAGACCTCTGAATCTTTAACAGGATGCAGTCTTGTAAGACTTGCAGCCTCTCCTGATAATTTTTGAAAGGGCATAAAACACTACAAACACATGCTGAAAATTCGAGCATAAAGGAGAATTCCTGTAACATAGTGGTGTTTTTCTTCAGCATCAGATAGATATTACTCAAAAAAAACCAAACAAACACAAAAAAGCAGAACCAAAACAAGGAACTTATGATCTTAAGCCAAAACTGAGAAAGAGACCTGAGACAATCTCAGCAGGACTCATGATACTGAAGTGATTTTCAGCTACAGCTAATATTATTTTAACCTATCTTTGCTTGTATCATTTAACCCTGTTGTGCTCCAAAACTCTTGCTCTTTCTCAGGCACTGAAATGCCAGGTTTGGTGCAAATCCCAAAGGGAAGATAAGAACACATTTCATTTCAGTCCCAACTATGACACATCCCTTTCCTAGCCTGCTTCATCTCCAGCACAGTGGTTTCACTCCTTTCCCCATTCCTACAGGAGCAACGCAGAGTAAAGGGTTCCTGATCACTCTTAATCTCTTTCCCACAACACAGTGGTGGGACTTCTGTCTCCAGGTCCTACTGACTGTTCCTCTCATGGGAAAACAAGACAAATATTTGTTCAGACAATTCAAAGTAAAAAACCTACTGCAAATATACAATTTGTGTTTGAGTGAACTTTTGAGTAAGCCAGTCTTTACCTAGTTTTTGCTTACGTTCAGCCTATGGTCTTTTACTCCTTCAAACTTGAGAATCCCTTCACAGATATTAGCTACAGATAATTTAAAATGAGGCTTAAATGGCAACCTGTTTATACCACAAAAGGTGAAATCAGTAAATGGATGATACTGTAAAAATTCAACTAGCTTTTAATACTGAATTTCTATGGATCATAGGTTTGTTTCATAGCTCCTATGAAACCTGCCCTTAAGAGCAACTGAAAAATAATTACAATAACATTTTTCAAACCTATTTCAAGCATGTTTCAGTTGTGACTGCCAGTGCAAGAGGGGCTACAGCAGAAAAGGTAGGAAAAGCAAAAACTGGCTCAAGACTTTTCCCCCTCCTCTGCCTCCCCATGAGTTTTTGCCAAAGCAGATGACACACCGAACTGTGCTACATGGGAAATTGGAGCAGAGAACGGACCCGAGTCAAAAGTACCTCCCCTGTTTTCTTTCTTTAGACACCACTGATAAAGAAAATTGGCAACATTCATTTAGGATCACTATCCAAATGCCCACATCCTTAGGCCATAATCTGAAACCCTGATTTTTCACTCAGGAAACCTGGCATTTAGCAAGAGAAATTCAAAGCCAAAGAGCCAGTTGCTCCAGACTGCATCGTCACAGATGACCCATCTTGAGTTCACTGCTAAGTTTCCTTGGTGCCAAATAACTTTTCAACACAACAGTCTTCCAGCACAGGAATTTAAGAACCTCCAAAAGAGGGAAATACAACCCAGAAGGAAAATTTAAAAAAAAAAAAAAAAAAAAAAGTGAGGACAAAATAAATTCAACTATACTCAGCAACATCTTGGAAAAAAGAAATGAATGAAGGAAGAAGCTGATTTTAAAATCAGTAGACTGATTTTATACAGTCAGCATAGAAATGCTTTATCATCACCTACAATATAAGAAACCCAATATAAGAAGTTTCCAGTACTGTACAGAAGCACATACCTTTCTAGCACTAAAGAGAGTTAATTTTCATCTATTTCCTCTATTTCCTCCATTCAGGCAACTACTTAATACATTGATCTTTGTTGCATTTCCATTTTCTCCACCAATACATTTCTTATAATTGGAATGAGCTGCTCTATTAAGCTTCTTAATAGATTCTATGTTCTCAAAACCCAATAACTTCAGGACAATACATTAAAATAGACAACAAATTAAGCTTGGTGTTTGCGAATGTGAGACCCCATCAACAGTGACCTTTAAAGTTACTGCAAGGACGCTGTTTAGAAATGGTTGCAGAGAAACCAGTATCTGATATGTGTAATTGCATTAGTTTGTGCCAATGCTAAACATCGTGAGAGTCTTCTGATGGCCAGGAACAAATTACAGTTCTGATGTGAAGCAGCAATGCACACATGTGCAGATGTCAATGAACTCACTCAGAGCTGTGGGTCCACAGTGATTGTGGAATCAACAGGACTGCTGCATCACCCAGCATAGGCACAGCCTGGTTGGAGTGATGGAGTCTGCCCTTAGGTTTGTATATGCAAGCAATGTTGAGCATTGCACACAGCACAGAAGTATTTTGACAGTCTAACGTATTTATTTTAATTACATCAATTGGATCCAATAGCTGTGCCACAACACCACATTACTTAGTTTGAAATACCACGTGAATAGAGTTTTTATTTGCAAATCATTACAAAGATGTAATTCCATTTAAAAATAGCAAGCAGTATAAGAAAATTCTCTCAAAGCTGGTTAGCCCTGGTATGATTTCTACCTCTGCTAATAGCTATATAGTTACCTTCACATGCATTTTATATCACTTACATCAGTCAGAGGGGTTTTCTGCCACAGGTGAAGAACAAGGTGATCTGATAATGTGGAGGGTGAACAGCTGAAACACACTGAGCAGCTGGAGCCAGGGGAGGGGGATGCCTGGCAGACACATTGCAAACTGCTGGAATGGGTGTTTCCAGACACCCACTCCACAACCCAGCCTCTAGGACAGGGCAGGAGATCACACCTGCTCCAGCAGGTGTGTCACCAATTCCAGCCTGAAATCACACTGAAACAACACTAAGAGGTAGGAGGAATGAGGCCTGGTAAAGTGAATCTGGGTAGATAGCCCAAAGTGGAAGACTGTCTTCATCCAGCTTTATGCTTCCTGGGAAAGGTTTTATTTCAAAGTGAGCTCCCAGCTGCCCTTCACCAGGCATTAGCCTTTGCTAAACACTTCCACGAATAGCTCCACGGGTAACATCAGCAACACAACTGCCCTCCTGGCTGCCAATCGACCCCTCACACCTCTATTTATTTTTAATTCCAGTGCTTGTTTCCTTGCAATTTCAGTTTCTCTTCCGAGTTACAGATTTCCGCAGCCTCACGGGGCGAACTGCTGCTGCTGAAATCCCCCTGCTCACAGGCAATTAGTCAGTATACACTTCCACGTGAAATACTTGGCACGCAGCTCGTCTTGCATTACCCTGCCTGGATGACCTGGACGGCACTTTCTACCGGCACATCACTCTTTTCAGCACGGAAATCGTTGTACAAACGACTTTGCCTTTGTTACAGTTTTTCACATTTGCCTCAGGCTTAATCACGACCACAACTGCTAATTATTTGCACCTCCCACAGCGCTGACTGGGCTTATCCGAGATAAGAACAGTTCGGCCCCTCGCTCCGCCACCTGCCAGCCCAGGACTGCTGCCAGCGATTCCCTCTGATAACCCGGGCTGTTTCAGCGGCTGAGGAGGAGCAGTAAATATTGTTTGTTTTCCTAGGGCACTCTTACTTGGAGGCTGTGGCGAGGGATGGGCGGGGACACAGCTGAAGCATTCCATGCTAAAACCAGGCCAAAAGCACTGGGAGAGACTGCTGTTACTACTAAAACCAAGATTTATTTAGTGTTTGGGGACAAAACCCAAGTATCTTTGTTAGCTGCTGTGTGTGGTTCTCCTCAAAAGCAACATTAACGTTTCTCCCAGCCGTGCAGGGGCCGTTGCTACTTTCAGGCTGCCAGAAATTCCAGCCTCCTCACGGAGCAGGGCTCCCTGGCGCTGGAGCCTTCCCTGCAGAGCTGTAAATCCAGGGAAGCGGGAGCAGCCGGCAGACGAAGGCCCCGACCCGGCTCCCTGCGCCGCCGCCCTTCTCTCCGCAGGGCTCACAACACACACCAGCTCCCATCTCCTACCCGCTGCTTATTAAACTTGTCTTCATTTAAAACAAGTCTGTTAAATTTACGATATTTTTCTCTCCCATCGAAGAAGGCTACCTAAAGGAAACAAAGTATAATCCAAACCCAGTATCTTGTTCCATCTTCCCAGCTGTATCATCTTCTTGCTCGGTTGGCCGAGTGCTTCTCCACAATGAATAGAAGACTGAAGTCCACCATTTTTGTCTCCATTATGGATAAACCAGATCTAAGTTATTTTTCATTACATGCAAATAGCAACTGTGAAAACCTAAAGTCAAATGTTGCAGTGGTAACTTCTCAGGCACACAGAAAACCAAATGCTTGTCACATGTGAACAGATGGAAGATGCAAACAACAGCACCTCAGATAGAAGTTTGCTCACAACAGCAGAAAAACAGGGTTAATAGGAAACACATCCTTGATGGCTTAGATTAGACCTAGCCTGGCACAGCCGGACAGAAGCAGAAAGAACCCTGCAGAAACAAAGTCATGGCAAAGCATCCTGAACTACTCTGTGGGGCAAAATGCCAACAATTTCCTTGTAAATCTCTGAAGGCAGCAGTTGTCTATTCAGCAGAGACTCTTCAATTATTCAAACATAAATCATGTTTTCATATTCACGTGACCTCATCTGAATCTCACAAGGGAAAAAAAAAATTACTGACAAATTAATTTGAGTCAGGCGTCAGCCTAATATCATATAGACAAAGATGGATGCATTAGAATTTCAATGTCGGTAAACAGAACATTATGAGATTAATTAAGAAAATCCCAATATACTAAATGTTTTTTTAAAAAAATCTACAGGACCATTCAACCAAAGGCTTTTGTGTGAGGCAGTCTGATTCCCACACGGGATCTCACATGAGATAGCAAATATTACTACAGTGTAATAATAATGAATTGCAGCTTGATGAAAAAGAGTAAACTTATGCAGGAAGGAGACCAAGAAATTACTGATATTATCTGCCCCACTGCCTGTTTGAGGATAAAATATTAAAAATAGGTATATCATAGCAACTACTTGATGCCATACATGGCATAAAAAAAATATTCTGCTGCTCTTCCAACAAAATGATCGTTGGAAGATGACAGCCTTCTGTCATGCAGAGAAAAACTTCAACTCTCATTTAATTTAACAGGATTGAAACCATCTACCACCTCTTCTCTCCATTCATCTCAAGCCTAACAATGTACCATGAAACCAAGCTGGCTGGACACAGGAAGATTTTCCCAAAGGAAGCAAGTTATCTTGTCAGTGCTCACCCCACAGAAAATCACAGAGTAGCTATACACATTTGGAAAGGTCTGATGCCCTTTGCCCAGAAAGCTGCAGTCAGTGAGGGATCTACTGACAGCCCCAGGGTGCCAAAGGTGGCCAAGTAACACAAAATCTGGAGGCAACACTGTTTTGAAGATCTGCTTAATAACCTAGTGAGAAGTGGAAAAAACTGAGATGCTTTCATGCAGCGGCAAATGATCTAAGCACAAGAGTGAGCTAGTCTGATCAAAGATAAAGAATTTCCAAAACTCCTACCCAGTAACAGTTGATCTTCACACCTTTTAATAAAAGATTTGCCAAGGGCAAAATTTAGGTAATAGCTCAAAGGAAGGAATGTATTTGGAGACATTCAGGGGAGTTTTCTTCCACTGAAATCCACTAAGACAAAACACAAAGAAACAATATTCTGTAATTGACATTAAAATACTTTATTGGCTAGACAGACTATGCTGTATGCATGGAAACATACTGAAATACAAAGTCCTCCAGAATGCTTCTGTATAAAAACCACAATTCATACTTCTACATCTTATTTATATACATTACCAAATGTATTCAAGAGTGTGAGTAAGGTCATATTTGCATTTCTTTCATCTCTTGAAAGCACATCTGGTGTAGTCCAAGGCCTTTTTGTTTCTTCAAGAGAAAATTGCACAGCTACCCTATTTCCTCATTTGGCCTGAAATCTGATGGAAGTTTACATACTCTTCTCTCCCTTACTAGATCCTTTCAAGCTTGACTTCTGCCTCTTTTTCTCCCTTTGTCCCAGTATGCGATAGACTTTTTTCTTAGCCTCCTTTTGCCTCTTGAATTTCTGTTCATCCTCCTTCTGCTTAACTTTGAGATATTCTTTAAGCTGCTCCCGATGCTTTACTTTGGCTTTCTTTATCTTGTAATTATTCACTGTACTCAAAGCACTGAGCAGAGCTGATATCTAGAACAGAAAACAGACAATCAGTATACAGGCAGCTCAGTTTTGGTGAGCAAGAAACAGTGTAACCTCAGCAGAGACACACATAATGAATCAGAGAGTCAAGGCAAGTTCCTAATTATCTCTGCACCTGTTACCCAATTTCTAAAATGGTTTAATTATTTATCCTGCTAGGAAGTTAATCAAAGCTTTAATTTTTGTGAACTCTGATTTTGGTTAGACAGCTCTTAAAAGGCTATGCCTAATTGCTACTATAGAACACTTAAACTACAGTTTGGATCTTCTTGCCTCTGCAAGCACTCTAATTCTCAATTTTGGAAGCAGAGTATTTGCTTCAAATCCTGTCTGTGTTAATAATGCATGGCAATGACAAGTGAAATAGAAAACTGCAGCTGCCAATTTAAGTCACCCATAATATGAGAGCACTAAATCCAAGTGAAATACCTTGCAAGTGCTGTGACAAGGACAAAAGTCATATTTAGGCTCCAGGTAACCTACTAGTCTAAAAAATAGACACCATCCACTCAGTGACAGTTCCATATACGTACTATGTGTCAAACAGGAACAAAACTAATCGCAGGTGCTCATTTTTCACTAGGAACATATATATCTTTAGCATTAGCAGGAGATTCAATTGCCAAAATAATAGTTAGTAAAGCTTTAAACAACACATTTACCCTTCAGGAGTCCTTGTTTCAGAGTAAGTGATAATTACCTTCTTTTCATGAGGCTCCCTGATAACAGCTGGTCTCCACTGGTCTTTTGGAGTCTTGCCTTTCTTCTCAAGATTCTTAGGTTTGTTCTTAAAAGGCAGTGCCTTCTGCAGTGCTTTAGGAATGTGGAGCTTATTGAAATGCCTTTTCTCCCTCACAATAGGCTAAAAGAACGAATATAGAATATATATAAGACTCGTGATATTAAAAAGCTTTTATTTAGCTTTTCATCTTTCAGCAAGAAAAAACCCCCACAAAACAACACAAACCAAAAAAGAAATAGACACCCCTCAAGGACCGCCCCAAACCAAAGAAACCACAAAAAACACAAACCAAAAGTAAAAACACAACGTCCTCTGACATCCTTGGACTGAACTCTAAGTGGTAGGTTCACCCCAATTACTACAGCAGAAGTCTCAGAAAGCTTCTGGAAAAGACTTCTACCCTGCAGATTACTTTATAAATTCTAACTGACCCACAACAATCTGCCCTCAACTGTTTCGTTTCCATCTCATGCCAGGACTGTGCCTTGGGGATAAAAATCTAAAGTCACACACGCATGTGTATGAACATGTATTTATACTGCTCTTAGTTTGCAGAGGTCTGAGACACACTGCAATTTTGACTGGTTTTAAAAAACAAAACAAAATGAAACAGAAACATACCTTATAGAGAGAATCCTTGTTTTGTTTCAGTTTGATGCCTCGCTCATACCTCAGCTGGCCTGTTGTCTTCATCCCACTCCAAGTATCTTTCTCACCTGCTGGTTTCAGCAAGGATGTTACGGGGTTATAAAACGTTGGGACAGAAACAGGATACCAAGTCCGCACAAAAACAATATCTGAAAGAAAAGAAAGAAAAATGTTACTTGCCTCTAAAAATATGAAATGAAAAGAGTTCATTGCAAAGATTGCCTGAACAGAACAGATACTACCACCACATGCTAGCATTGTGTTTGGTATATAGATGAAATGTCTTCAACTTTGATGGTAAAAGCAATGCAAAACCCCATGAAAGCAGGAACAGCACACATTCCTGAAGAGCAGGCAGCTGAATACCATCCTGTTCATCATTCGTCTTCAAGAACAAGCAACAGAATTCATGTATGTAGATGTGACTGTATAATTGCTGACAAAACCAATTTTGTTTTCCTTTGCCAATTTTTATAAAAGAACTAACTTGCTTTTATTTTGGACTATCCATGATTTTGGTGTGTTCAGGAAAACAGGTCATATAAACCCAAGTAAGTATAAACTCATATTCTCAACATCAGAGTGATACTCAGCAAACACAGGAGATCCTCTGCATAATTTCCCCAAAAGGCTACAGAAAGAAGTTAACTGGAATTACAATGCCAGTCCTTGAATTTCTCAGAAAAGTGTCCTTCTAGCACTTGTACCACTAAATTCAATTCATCATGTTCAAGGTAAAAGGCTGTGTAAAGCACTAAAACCATGCTGTGTAAAGCATTAAAATACTTGAAGATACACATCTTCAACTCAAGCCTTTTCATCTGCATACTATATGACTCCTGAGTATAAGTGGAAGAAATCCAGCATAAAATATACTTCTTCTAGATTTCACTCTGCATGTCACAAGGTATTGCTTACTCTATGAATTCACATCTCAATTATCAGATCCCAGAATTCTGAGACACGGCTTGGCACTCTGTGAAGAAGGATGAAAGTTGTGTGATAACTTACATGCAACGTGCAACTTACCACTCATCAGCAGCTTGTCTTCAAATGTTGCTCTGAAAGCACCCACGGGAGTTCGGAGGGCCTTTTTGATCTGTCCTCGGATTCCGCTCACACTGCGGATCGCTGCACCTTCAAACTTAGCCACTTCCAGCTGAGAGTTAAACATTCCCTGAAAATGTGAATCACCCATCATCACTCAAGATGCCAAGTCTCTCTCTGTGACCTATGAAGGCCACAAGAACAGAATTCCCATAAGCAGATCTTATAAAGAAACAGGAGGAGCAAAGCACTGTCTTTAGACTATGAGTGCTGATCGTACCAAAAACCCACTGAGCTGACTTTAGGTGAGCTACTGAAGGCAATCTACTTTGTCATATATCACAGGCAAGGTTTCTAAGCATTAAATACACATATTTAAAATTTCAAAATAGAACATATCCACAGAAGCTTTACAGTTCTCCTTTAAACTAAGTTGCTGGAACACAGGGTACCTTAAAAGGAAGCAAGCTGCCTTAAGTTGCTAGTTCTGAGATTCTAATACAATACAGTTCTTGAAGGTTTGTGCTTCTTTTATATATCACAAGAAAAGCAAGGAAAAAGATCTGTCTATGCCTAGTGCAAATACTTGAGTGCTTCATTGCTGGGATCGCTGCTCAGCTGCTTGCTGCCACAAATGCAGAATAACCTAAGCTCCCCCTGAGCCTGAAAGCCCAGCTAAGCCCATCAGGAAGGTCAGTGAGCATTCACTTCTGCAACACTTCTTCCCCCAACACTTTTGTAACTGTAACTGAGAAGTCTTAAGCACTGCTAGAAGTCTCCTTTGACTCCAGAGCTGAAATTTGGTGGGATCAGACTGATTTACATCCTCCAAAGGTGTCTGCCACTGCTAATCAGTGGGTTTTAGGAAGGAAGAAGTGGGTGGGAAAGAAAAAAAAAATAATCACACTGAATGTGAACCAGGAGACTGTTCCAGAATTTTTGTGTGGTTAACAATAATTCATATTCCTTAGCTAGTAATCAATACCTTTAGAGATCACATGGAAAGGAGCTCAAAAAACCACAAGCAGCTCCTGAGATCCAGAATAGCACACAACAATAACTGAGAACTTCTGCCTCAGGAAAGACAATCCCAGGTTGCGTTCTTTCCTAACATCAGCACATCTGGTTTTACAGTATACGTACCTATGAACTTACCTTAATAAAACAAGTGTTCTTAAAAATTTTGAATGGAAAACCAGTTAGCTTTAATTTCTTTACAATAGTTATGGATTTATCTAAATCGAGCACAACTCCTGTCGCAGCAATCCGGAAGTCAGGCTGAAACATCAGAGATGAAAGATGAAGAATGTGTATTTCTCAAACAGTGAAGACACCATTTAACATCACAGAATCATAAAATAGTTTGGATTGGAAAGTCATATAGATGACTTCTAAAGGTCATCTAGTCCTACTCTCCTGAAGTGAGCAGGGACATCTTCCAATAGATCAGGTTGCTCAGAGCCCCATCCAGTCTGACTCTATTTCCAGGGACAAGGCATCCACAACCTCTCTCATCAATCTGGTCGTGTTTTACCACCCTTGTTATAAAAAACTTGTTCCTCATATCTAGTCTAAATCAATCCTTTTAATTTTAAACCATTTCCCCTTGTCCTATCACAGCAGGCCCTGGTAAGTTTATCCCCATATTTCTTTTAACCCCTCCCTTGCTCTGCTGCTGGTGCTGCTCTTGCTGCAGCCCAGGATGTGATTTGCTCTCTGGGCTGCAAATTCACGTGACCACAGCATGTCCAGCCTCTCGTCCACTAGAGTCCCCAGGTCCCTCTCAGCCGGGCCCGCTCTCAATCCCTTCACTGCACAATCTGTATTGACACTGGGGGTTGCCCCAGGTCTGGTGCGGGACCTTGCACCTGGCCTTGTGGAACCTTACGGGGTTCCCCCAGGACCGCTGCTCAAGGTTCCCCTGGACAGGATCCCACTCCTCAGACACGTCAACCACGCCACTCAGCTTGGTGGTGCCTGCCAAACTGCCTGTGTCACAGATGGTCAGTGCTGATCAAACAGTGCTGGTCCCAGTACAGAGCCCTGAGGCACACCACTGGTCACCACTGCACATCAGGACATAGAGCTGTGGACCACTACCCTCCAGACGTGGCCATTCAACCACTCTTCTCCACTGAACAGTCCACCCATTGAATGAATATATTTCCAACTTAGAGAGAAGGGTGCTGTGGGGCACCTGGCACTCCACATTTCACTTTCAAGATTCGGGATTTCTAACCTTGACAGAAGTACCATAGCATGAAAAATGCAGATTGACTAGTACAGACATTAGTTGAGGTGCTGCCGACATAACATTCCTACCATTCACTAATGAAATTTCCAGAACTGCCATTCTAATTACCTTGGAAACAATCTAAAAGTCCTTGTGATCTACCTCGCTATGTTCTCTTTATGAAACGAATCTTACTCAGACAGAAAGTCTGAAAGGAGAAGTGCTCTGTGCACTGCTCTAAGATACTATATATTATGCAAGGGACACATGATGAAAATAGCCTTCTAAAACATGTAAAAAGACAACTGTGCAACAGCACTTGAAGGCATATTTTAGGAAGGGGATAATAATCACCACTCTGATTACTGTTAAGCTCATTACAATGCCATACAAAGCTTTCGTTACCAACTGTATGCAAACATGAACCTACTTTTGATTAATATATATATCTAATAAATATCATATCAGATAAATACTACATTAACACTATTTAAATTGGAATTATGGAATGGTTTGGTTTTGAAGGGACCTCAAAGATTACCTCATTCCAACACCTCTGCCATGGGGACCTTCCACTAGACCAGGCTGCTCACAGCCCCATACAATCTGGCCTTGAATCCTTCCCAGGATGGGGCATCCACAACTTCTCTGGGCAACCTGTGCCAGAGCCTCACCACCCTCACAGTAAACAAATTCTTCCTGAAATTTGTAAAACAAAAAAATAATCCTCTCCATACAGTTTCCCACCTCAACATAATACACCTTTCAAAAGCTTGAGTCCAACTACTTTCTTAGTTCCTACACTACACTGCTTTATCATAGTGTAAACCTTCTTCCCAAAATATATATATTTTTCCCAAATATTCATAGAAAGCATTAATCAACATTCTCTGGTAACAAACCTACCGTTGTGCCACTGACAGACTGAACTGCCAAAAATCCTGTCCCCTGAGGAGTGATGGGCCCTAAAAGAAAATTAAATTTTAAAACTTCCAGAAAGTTTTACTACACAACATCCAGCCCCTATTTAAATTCCAAAAGCTTAAAAATACATGACAAATATACTAAATGAAGAAAACCAAAAGTTTAAAGCATTCAAACTATTGCTCACATTTAAAGCCCCATAAAGGAATGGTTAACAAGAAGCTACTCATGCAAGGGCTGGGCCCGTAATGTGTGCAAAGTCTATCTGCACACAAATCAGGTTCTTCTTTGATATGCTACAACTTAGCAGAATGCTCAGAATTTGACTAAAAGCCAAGCAATTCAGAAATCATTTCAATAATCCACAAATATTAGACAACTGCCTATTCTCCCATCCTATCTGGCGTTATTTTTTTGCTCCACGAGGCAATTTGGAAAGACTTCCCGTTCCAAAAGCTGTATTTCCCGACACACCCTGCAAAGCTGGAGACTTTAGCAGTGGTGGGGTGGCCCAGGGGAGCAGCCCCAGCAGCGCTCACCCCAGAAGGCGGCCCCGCAGTGCATGTGCTGCGGGGTGTACTTGAGCAGGCGGTGCCGCCCGTTGTGGTCCTCGATGTAGAACATGGGGATGGTCTGGAAGCGCCGCCAGCCCAGCGACAGGATCAGCGGATCGCGCGTCTTCAGGATCTTCTTGTACCACCGGTGCTTCTTCAGGCGCAGCTGGTCAGGAGAGAAGGTGAACCATGCTACTGTACAAGCTGGCAACAGTGATTCTGAAATTCTTCATTTTCAGGAATGACTGAAAGCAACTTCCATCTACACTAGAATTTTTTATACACTAAGTTTTATCTTTGTTTATCTTCAGACATTCTCACTAACATTAGGTTGACTGGGAAGATCAATATTTCACTCACTCTGAAGTCATGTGTGCATGCATACAAGCAAGTATTATATTGAAAATTTATTTATATATGTGCTAGTAACTCTTCTGTGGTCACTTGTATATAGATCATGAAGGTCAGAGTACAATTAATGTTTGCAATTTAGCAATCACAGTATCAGACCTCAGTCCGGAGACACCTCTGCAGCTGAACATTAAACAACAGTAACCTTTTCTGGTTATCCAATTAAGCCTGTAAAGATCTAGGATCTGCTACTGTAGAATTACACTTTGTGGCAAAAGCAAATTCCCTATTGAGGAGACAAGGATGGAAGTTTCTCTCTGTGTTTACTGTATTTTCAGTACACAGGAAACAGTAACTCCCTTCAGACACCCTGAAGCACACCTGTAAAAACGCACTCAGCCCTTTGGCTACGTACCTGTACATAGCCGACATTTCCTTCGCTGTTGCCTAGACCACCCAGGATGACAGGATAATGAGGATCAAAATTCAGGACAAATTCACAGGGCACATTCTCAATCTCTATTCGAACATACATCCCAGGCCTGAATCCCTCATACTGCACTCTGGTCTCATCATCTTGATCTTCAAATTCTGTTCGATTAAGCTATGTGACAAAGAGAAAGCCAACACATGTTTCACAAAATTCAAGTATTAACAACATGTTCGTGAAGGGTCGGCTCTATTTAAAACATGCTAACATTTATACAAACCTTTCTGGGTAAGATCTAATAGGTTTTGTGACTTTTTATTCAGAGGATCTCTGAATATCTCTACCACCACAAAGCCCTTCCAATTTGAGATCCCAGGTGGGGCTGTTAAATCTTCTTGAAAAACAGTACCCAAGAGAAGCAAATGACCAAGTGACTTCTGATACACCTTTCACTATGGTGACTTTGGATTTTAAGATACAACTTTCAAAAGCACATTTTTTGATTTAGGAGCCCAAGTACCATTTAAAGCTAATGACCTGATCTTTAAGGTGTCACTTTATGAGGATGCTGCACTCCGATCTTACTCAGCAGCTTAAAAATACTTTTGTGCATCCTCACACTGTACATCATCAAAAGCTCTTCTGTACCATATGGTAAGAATGTAGATACTGTGCAAATATTTAAGAAGATATCCTCGTGAATAACAGAAGCCTCACCCTCCTCTTGTAGTTGCTGACATTTAGCTACCCATAAGACACTGATTCTTTCACTGGAATGTCCTTTACCCTTTAAGTGCTCTCATTACATCAGCATACCAGAGCTCATAGTATCCTTTGTGACAGTGGCTAATATAAGCAGGCAAGGATTAATTCAACAACTATTTAGGGCAAAATTTTGTCCAAAGACAAGACAGTAAAGTTATTAACAATGTAAGGCAGTGTTCTCCCAAGTCAGTCAAAATAGGAAGCTATTTTTAAACTTACAAGTTCTTATGAAAAAAAACAAAGGCCTGGAACAAAATCAACACCTCACATTCTGGATACTGAGGACTTCTACCACATGTAGAGAGGAATGGTCATTAATTACTTTTTCCTCAAAATAACTTCACAGTTGGATGAAAAAGACTGTCACAGGGAATTTACTTATCCATTAACAACAATGCAAAAAATCACACTGAAAATAATACTAAGAAAATATAGGGCAGAAATTAATATGAGGAAGATTTTCACCTTCCTATACATAAAAGGATGACTTTTTTTTAAAAAACTTTTTAAGCAGTTGAAGTTTAGATGATACATCCTGACTTATTCAGTGATTCAAAGTATGGTTAAATATTGCACTCAGTTTAAATTAAGCTTTCATTTGTTTGGCTTGTTTTCCTTTCCAGATAACAGAATCAAAAAGTTCAAACATAAAAAAAAATCACAAGCTTGTATTTCTTTGTGTGTACTTTCTGAAATACCTCCTGAACATCACCAGTGTCTCCAGGAAAAAACCTTTTCGTGGCAAACCCTGAGGAGTATTTCTGAAGACATATAGCCAGATAAACTGTCAATTTAGGAGATTGTACCTGTGCTTGTTTATGCATTTCTTCTTTAAGATCATCAAAGTATGTGGCATCCCCTTCGTCATATTCTGCATCAAACATTTCTTTAAGTTTTCTTTTCTTGTCCATGCGCTCCTTTTTCTTTTCCTCCTCCTCAGGTTCTGGTTTGGACATCTTTTCATCTTCCTCCTCTTCTTCACTTCCAGACTAATCAACAAAGTCAAACATGTAAAATGGTTCACTGGAAACAGCTCATTCTGATCAAGAGTTTGATAAATATTATTAAACAATACTTCTATAGATATGATTAAACAATACTTTTTTATTGTGCCAATTATTAGACACTTGAAAAACATTTCAATTTGAGAGAGATTAGTAAGTTATGCATACAAGGAGACAACTTCAGCAAGGACCGAAAGATTTCATGATCTAAGCATATTCCTTTTCACTGACAAAGCTTTTTTGACTAAACACCATTTTAACACAAGGGAACAGACCCTAGAACTGACCTACCTGTTATTCTACAGTTAATATAAGCATACATAATACAGGAGGGAAAAGCAGTAATTGTTGATAGTATTGAGCAATACTGTGCTGGAAGGCAGCACTCCAGAGACCTGTGAGGAGGAAGTTTGTTCACAGACCATTTGAAAACTGACAAAATTTTGCCATTACCCTCAATTTTATAACGAAATGCAAAGCCATCAAATTGCTCAGTCCAAAAAGAAATTGATTTTTTCAGTTTGTACTGTCATAGACAACGACAGCTCTGTTCTTGGAAGATACCCAAGCCACAGCATAAAATTGCTTCCACCAACCTCCTTTATGCAGATAAGAGGAATGAACTAGGAAACTGGGTCAAGTTTCCACAATTTGTTGTGTTTAAACAGAGTGCTATAATCTTCTGCATCAGATGAGATGACACAGTACAAACAGCTATGATTACATTTGGTTTTAAAATACTTCTGTCATGCCTCCAGATCCTCCAGGTCTTGATTAAGCCTGACACCTACTGTTAAATAAGTGAGGTGACTTCTACATAATTAACTATAAACAAAATTCAGGCTCAAGCTAAAAACATGCCACTCTAAATAAGGACAGTAATACACATACCCTTTCTTTCTTGTTCCCACTGATTTCTCTCCTATTCGTTCTATGAAGACTATATTTATTACATAGGATGCCTATCACTTGATAAGAAACTCACACTTCTGTTGCTAAAGAACATAAAAATGCAGATCAAACCTGATCTTCTCCAGCAGCAGCCTTTCCTTTGTGCACAACCCCAGTTTCCAGATCTTCAAAATCTCCATACAGCTCTTCTGCAACAATGAGCACCCAGGACATGTTAGTTAACCATTCTGCACATCATCTCTCATGTGTTCAGTACTGTGCATTTCTCACTGCTGCTGTGGAGATTAGTTTCAGTTCAAATATTTTTGAATCCCAGCAAGTTTTATACATTTGTTCTCCCCTTTCTACAGCTTCAGCTGAAAATTCCCAGCTAAACTCAACGTGGCTCTTCCTTTATGCTTTCAACAGCCTTATGGTTTAAAAAATGTAAATGAAGTTTAGATCATCCCAACAGACTCCCAATACATTATTTTGCACTCTAAAGACACAAGACACCAGCAGAGCAACTGAGCTCCTATGTTTAATTTTTTTAAAAAAATTAAATATAGCTGACAGCTTTTAGGTTAAAAACATATGCTTATAGAAACCTGTTAAACCACAATCATTATGCATGTAAGATACAGTCATATTATTAAATTTGTTTAAGTATTTCCTAATTAAGGAAAAAAAACAAACCAAACAAAAACAACACCTCCAAAATATCTGAAGATAGATCTCACTTTTCAGCCAAATGTGAATGGCAAGTTTGTCTTCCCAATAAAGAATAGTTTCTGTTTATTTCTACCATGACTATCCAGAAGAATAAACCATATATGACAGATCAACTCAGATACATAATTCAAAGCTGGCATGTCCAAGTTTTGAGACTAAGGACTCCACTTTGTAATTTAAATTACATATTCTATTTGAAATTACATACTCTATTTGAAAAAAACTGCAAGCATAGCACTAAGGCAAAATACTGTATATACATTAATAAAAAGTCATACTTTTGTTAAAAATCCTGTATACATGAATCATTTTTAGAGGTGTTACACATACCATCTTCCTCCAACAGCTTTGCTGCATCTTTATCATCCTCCCACTTTCCAGTAACAAAGCAGTCTCGAATACTGCTCATAACCTGCAAAATAAGTGTCATTGCCTTGCTCAGCTGCAGCTTATCATCAACAGAAATGTTCCCCAAGACATTCACCACTCCCCCACCTCAGAGACAATTCTCACATGCACGTCCACATCAAGACATCATTACCAAAACTACACAACGCCTCCCCAAAAGCAGGATTGTGAGCCCAGTTTAATTCTTGCCCAAAGGTCTTTGCACTACCAAAATCTCTCCCCTACATTATATTTTTGCTTGGGTCTCTCCTGCTTTTTACTTTCTGGTAAATACAGAACAAACTATTATCCACCAAATGTTCAAGTGAGCCAAGCATTAAATTGATTTACTGTAACTTGCCACTCTTGTAAGAACAAACCTTGGAATCTGTTACTTAGAGTGAGCAAGCAGCAGAATCTAAGGCACTGTGGCCATGGCTCCCACAGGTCTGTTCCAGTAACAACTCAGCCATACTTTACGAGACACAGCCATGATAGAACCAGGCAGGACATGTAGAAGCAATTATTCAATGACATCACCTCTTCTAAATCCCAATCTTGAGGCTTTTCTACCAGAAATTTGGAGCAGTCAAGAGCATTGGCCTTCTGTTTGGATGCTTTGTCTGGACGGCTGACACGGAACAAACCTCCGAGTTCATCATCTGCATCCTCGCTGTCCTGGTCCTCATCCTCGACAGCTAAACCAAACACAGAGGCTGTGATGATTTCTCACACACTACATGCATGAAATTCATTGACCACCTCTCTCCTTATGTTTCCCAACAGCTGCAGAAGTTTGAGGAAATAAAAGAACCAAGCTGGAACAATTCTAAATGTAAAAGTCTGAAGAAAAAGGTAACAACTGATCCAGTTGTTTTCATAACTGGAATTCTCTAAAAAAAATATTGCCCGATAAGTAAATGGAGGATGCTTGTTCAGTATGACAAATTGGAACAATACCAAAATGATCTGTGAACAGGAAAGACATTAAACTTGCCTGTAAATTAAGAATATCAGACTGGATAATCTGTCAGAAAGTCTTCCCACACCTGCACTGTAAAAGGTTTATAAAAGCCAAATTCTCATCATGTTCTACAAAGGTTCTGCACATTTGTACAGTCAGACAACCACTGGAAAAGTTGTGAATTAACAGGACAAATTACATAAACAGCAGTTTTCTCTTCCTTTTAAGCCACCTATTTTTTCCTTGACAAACACCTGCCACTAAGTCATGTCTAAGAGACTCTTCCACAGTCACTGTGAGACAGAAATTCCTGAAATCAGCCAACAAGACAACATCCCTTTATGAAACACAATTACACAATGGGTTTGCATAATATCTAGCAGATGATTACACAAATGACCAAACCTTAAAGGTTTGGAAGAAATAACTGTACCAGAAAACAGGAGTAACAACTGAGCAGTCTGGAAAATGAACTCAAAATGCCTTTTATGGGAAAAGTAAAAACTGTCTTATTACAATTATTAGTGAAAATGAGCATCAGCAATTAAAAAGTCCATTAACTCTCCTCAAGCCTCCCACCAAAAAACAATGCTCAAATATTCAGACTTGAAAGCTTGGTAACAGCTAAAGGCCACCATATGTTGAGACAAGTTTCCAAAGAGATCTGTACCTGTTCCATAAACAAGTTTACGGAGATTGGGGGTTGATCGCTGCTGTCTTAGAAAGGCCTCAGCTGCCTTCTGTGTCAGGTCCTCTTTCCATTTAAGTGCGCCTGAAAAGAGAAAAAAATCACATTCTGTCTCCAAAAAAGAATGAGGACCAGAAATTACAAAAATAATTCAAGTAAGTACATGACAAGAGGCTTAAGAAGTGTAGACACAACCCACAGTTTCTTTTTCTCACACTCCATATATACACAGAAACAAACTGGATCACAAATTATAGCATTGATTTTTTTTAAGACAAAACTTTAAAAATTTACTAACCACAGTAACAGATTTGATCGTGTTCATGATGATACATGGCTTCTTCACAGACTCACAGAAAGGCTGAGGGTGGGAGAGACTTCTGGAGGTCTCCATGTCCTGCCCCACTGCTCAAGCAGCCTCACCTAAGGCAGGTTGCTCAGCACCATGTCAGGACGGCTTCTGAACACCTCCAAAGATGGAGATACCTGTTCCAGTGCTCAGTGTTTTAGTAACACTCCCCCAAACATGTTTTAGTCTTTCTAGATGTGATAGAGCATCATAATTTGTTTTACACACATAGCTATAAAAATTAAAGAAGCATAGCAAAATCCATGAAGTTTTGTTTATGAAACTCCGTTTCAGAGGAAAGAAACCTGACATTGCATACTACAACGTAAATGAAAGGCTTAACAGCAACTATTTCAAGCTACCCTAACTTGAAGTTCTGCTACCTAAGAATTATATATAAATACACATACACACACACACACATATATATGACAGGCAACATTATGGAGTATTTACTAATTATATCCTTTAACAATTAATACAACTAAAGTGGACAGTAAAAATTAAATAGTTATAGTCTACCTGTTGTGTCAGCAGAAAGATCTATTTTTTCTTCATACTCCTCTTCCTCTCTCAGCAGATTCTCCACATCATCACCTTCAATATCTACAGTTTTAACTTTAGTCTGCCTAACACTATCAGCTTTCTTTGCCTGACTCTGCCGAAATCCATTCCTATTTGACTCTTCAGCTTCTAATTCCTCATGTGATTGTCTTTCATCATCACCCTCTTCAACGGAAGAGTTCTCATCCTCAGATTCTGATGCCTCTTCTGCAGTGCAGTTTCCAGAATCTGTAGTGAGCACTGCTTTTCTTTTGGGACTGTGCTCTGAGATTTGTGATTTGGTTTCTGTACATTCGCTATTTATATCATACTGCTTAGATTCAGCTCTTTTATTTGCATCCTCGAATTCACTATCTGAGCTTTCACCTTCACAGGTCCTTTTTATGTCCCCCTCCTCCTCTTCCTCCTCCTCATCTTCCTCCATCTCACTGTCTTCAGGGGCAGTTTCTTCTTCTCCAGAGCTCATCTCCAGATCATCATCACTGTCTGCAAACGCTGGTAGCTCATTCATGGCTTCTTCCTGAGCCACCTCTGTTTTCAGGCGCTTGGCTCTCCTAACTGCCACCCCTTCCCGTAAGAGCACTCTCTCATTTTCCTCCTCAGCATCATTTTCATCATCACCATCACTCCCATCTTCAGACACTGCTTCTTCTTCATCTTCTTCTTCTTGGTCATCTTCCTCATCACTTGCTACATCATCATTTTCCTTCTCATCGTCTTCAAACACGGCCTTCCGACGAACTCTTCCAGTCTTCAAATCCACTTGCCTCTCTTCTTTTGGCATCACAAACCTGTTTTCCCAAAGACCACATTTGGGGTAAAGATGGTAAAGTACAAGAAAATCAGAACGAAGCCTCGTGTCAATATTTTTGAACAGTTCTACAAATTTTCTTTCAAGCAAAGTGAAGCTATGTAGACCATTAGAAAGGCACTGGCATTCTCTAATGTCTCTTTATTCAAGAATATTGAATGTTAGAGCCAAAAACAATTCGAAGAAATTTCTTCATTTACCATGGAATGAATTCAAACAGAAATGTTACTTGTATCAGCAAGAAATTCCTGGAAGGTAGGACTACACTGCTTGCAAAACTTTCTAGTACCAATTATTTCTATCCCAAAATAGAGTGTGGCATATGAGTAATCTCAGAAGAGGAAGAATCAGACAATATGACATTTTACTAGCTGTGCTCTATTGAGAATTTTTCCTAAATTAGAGCCTAAAATTAGAGATTCATTCATGCTCCAACACTGCCTAGCATTCAAAACTTACTCTTGTCCTACATCTTCTGAACCCAAGGGTGCAGAGTCCATGAAGAGAGAGACCTTGCTTGATGCCATCTTAACATCAATGGCTGAGTGTGTGGAGATGAGGCTCTGAACAAGTTCATGATTTGGCCTCACTTCCTCCTGGAAAAACAGGATTTTTAACTTTTCAGTTAAGTTGAATAAAGAAATATCTAATGAGAGCCATCAGTCAAAACCAGCAGAAATATGCATATGCAAGAAAAAAATTGCAGAGCATTTTAAAGAAACATTTTCTCAGAACAGAATAGCAAGGTCTCCCTTCTCCTCTTCCCATTTCAAGAGTATCTACAATATCAACCCAAGAAAAATTAAAGAGGGACTCCTTCACAATATGCAACCACTACAGTAAATACCAGCTAACACATTATTATAGACCCAAAGGCATTTTAACATTCAGCACAATACAGGGGAAAAAAAACTGAATTCAATTTGTTGGTAGGCAAATCTTTTTTTTTTTTCCTCCCTCTGACCAGTCAAATCCTTAGTCTTCTCCCAGCAATCATTATGCTCTGCAAAATAAGAGTGGTAATAGTCCAGCACCAGGAGATTTCATAAATCTTAGGTCAATTATTTGGGAAGTTATTACACAAACTTTAGGTACTTAATATTAACTGATCTTCCCATGTTTTGTACAATAACAGATAATAGAAACATCCCTCCTCTGAAATCCCTGAAGTTGAAAACAACTAATTACCCACTGTGGTTAGATAAGGACTGATTATTTTAAAGAAGCTTATTTTTAAACACTTATTTTGGCTTTAAGGATAAAAACTACGTTTTTTCCAAGAGAATTCAAATCACCACCAGAATTCTTTTACCTCTTCTTTTTCATGAGCATGGCTTCCACCAAGGTCAATGTAAACAGCATCTTTATCATACACAATACCCCCAACTCCTGAAAGAGGGGCATAGACGAGCTTCTCCTTCTCGTTTAAGGAACGCTTCTTCTGCTGCTCAGGGAGAGCACAGGGGTCTGGCAGGAAACTCACATCACTTACAGTGAAGTCTCCCACACCTGAGGGGACACACAATAGGAAGAAAAGTTTGCACAACGTTTTGATTCTGAAATTTGTGCAATTCACTGCGACCCACCCGCAGCCCCCCAAAAAAAGAAAAAAAAAAAAGGAAAAACAAACCAACCAAACCCAAACACTGAGGCATTCAATGATTCATCAACAGCTCTGTCCCTAACATCCAGTTCCTCTGCCTTACCACTGAATTTAGAGAAGTACACATAAATTCACTAGAATCCTGCAAAACCTTGTTTGTTTCTTTGCTCGTTTTCAAATGACAAAAACAGCAACTCACTTTTCAGAGTAGGTCTGTAAATTCATTATTACAGTATTTCTCAATTTAAACTTTTTAATCATTCACTTAAAATACTAAATTATTCTATTCTGACCATAAGAAATATATTACATACTTTTCTAATTTACATCATTCAAATTTATTTTTCGTTATTAGGGCTGATATGTTTTACATTTTAAGCACCTTTTAAAGTGATACACCTTTGAAAAACTTTAAATACTGTGAATAATGTGCTTATCAGTGCAACAAAACTGCACAATTAAAAGCAAAATTAATTACAAGATTTATTTTCACAAAAACGTGCATTATGAAAAAAACCCTCAAAAACATAACAGGTTAGAAAGGTGAAAAATCTGCCGTATAAACTTTAAAGATACAGATAAATTCAGCTATGTTGTATATCACATATCAGTACAGAAAGAGTTCTAAGACTCTGATAAATTACCTGGCATATGAATTTGACTTTTGTTTTTTAGGTGTGCTCCTCTCAGATATCCATACAGTGATATCTTCCTGTCACATTTGGGATTGAGTCGAACATCCTCTGGGTTTGTCAGCTCTTCCATTCTACTCAACATTTAAAATGACAGTTAAAATATCCAGAGTCCCAATGGTAACTTTTGAGAAAAGATGATTTAAGAAAAGAGAACATCACTGCTGCCATTGCATGATCTGCAGACTCTAATAATCAAAACTGAATTATCATAAGAAAGAAAAATTTCATGGAAAAATGATCTTCTAAAAACATTTTGGATTTGTATTTCAGAAGTTGTATAATTACGTTCAACAAATTTCCAGAAGGTTTATTGAACCTTCACTGAACAGGTACTGCTTTCTTAGCACATTTTAACGACTCTTTATCGGCTTTGCACACACAACCCTCCTCTAATCAATTTCACCATTAGAAAGCAAACAGCTGAATGTCACATTCCCTGCAGTCACACAACACCTTCTTTTCACTAACAATAGTGGTGAGCAACACAAAAGCTACCATAGAAGAAAGAGTGTCTGTTTGCAGGCAGAGGAGGGGGATTCTCCTTTCTACACTGCACATGGGAGGCTCACAGAGCCAAGGAAGAGAATGGGGGACACAACCCAACTGCAAATCAGCTTAAAGCTGACCCAACAATCATGAAACTGCAACACTTACAGCAACCTAAAACAACGTTACTGAAAAACTACAGAATGTGGGGGTTGCATTTTCCCTCTCTTTGCTTTGTGTATTTTGCAGGACTTTGCACGTTGCTTATCTACCTCTCTGACAAGTTTTCCTGAAGAGTTAGAGCTAAAGAAGAGGAACATTCAAGCCACCTTGGTTTATTGTGGGAGTTTAGTCGTAGCTGCAAGCATTCTGGCAATAAAATATGAAGTTGAGGTAATTTCTCAAGCAGGCACAGCTGCCATCAAGATTAGTTTCATGTTCCAAAGAGACTGTGAATCAAATGCTATACAGGGAGATGGAGCAGAAGGGAAATTCCAGGGAACTCAGGACTAATTCACCAGCCGTTGTTTAATCACTAGAACGCTGTTTCTTTTCCACAGAAATTCACTATAATCACCAACAGGCAGGATTATTTTAACTAGCCTGTGTTTCAAGAGTCTTTACAATATACCAGAGGTGCGATCTGACACAAGTGAAAACTGAACGGCACAAACCTGCAGAGGCGCCTTCCCTTCCCAAAGCCACTGAGGGAACACCAAACACCCAGCACACACAGAGCTCAGGGCTAATAGCACAGCTTTTAAAAACAACCAGGTGCTAGCTACGCTGAGAATGAAGAACAGAGAGAAAAACACACACCTGTCTGCAAGAACATACGGGTGAGACGTTTGCCAAGTGAGAGGCCGGAATTTCATAACTGAGATAAAACGCCCCAAATTGTGAATTTCCTGCTTTTGATATTCTCCATGAACCATCCCAGACAAATAAAACAACTTAGCACCCTAAACACATTAAAAAGACATAAAAACATATTAAAAAATCAATTTAATAGCCATAAAACTAACAACAAGAAAAAAAATAGTAATGCAATTCTAATTGTAAATCTTAATTGAAAATTTCACATTACAATTGGTTCTGAAAGATCAAACTAAGTGGTTTACTTCAACATGAAAATTATCCCCTAAATCTAAATGGAAAACTATTCACATCCTCAAGACCTCATACAGACCCACAAGCAGATCCCCCTTGCACAGCACCTGCATAACAGACCCAGTAGCAAATTTAGCAGCTTATCACACTGGGACAGAGAATTATCACATAAGTATTTTAGCAAGCAGAAGAAAAATGAAACAATCTGATACAGTATCAACATCATTCACTTACCTATTTAAAAGATGTAAGAACATAATAAACACTTAAGTATTGACCCACTTTTAATTTAGCTTCCATAAAGCAAAATATATTAAAAAATTAATGTTAAACGTCATACCGGATACACTTCAGTCCAGAATCTGTGCTTTAACTTCTTTTTAGTCTTCTTTAATTGTTTGTTGTTCTTGAATGTGTCCAAGTGGGTTAGAACTCCCATAATTTTGGGAAAGCCATGTACCTGGCAAATGTTCAGGAATTCAAACGTCTCCATCTCAAATCCAAAGCTGGCATCAATGAGCATTAGAACCTGTAAACACAATATTCACATTTCACTACAGCAATACCACAGTGCCCACATGAGCTAATTTCACAGCTTTAAACTCTTAAGCTTCTCAGGAACCAAAATTTCAAAGAAGGTTCTGTACTTTATTTTCATATATCCTGAAAACAAACTTTGGCTTTTTATCTGAAGTATGGAACTTGGCTACTAAAGATGTTCTAGATGCTCTAGGAATGCAATAACATTCAGTATTAAGATAAGATCTGAACAAGTGTTTACCTGGTGAATTTAAAACATGCAAAATTGACTATCTTCCAAGATTTTCAGGAACATCTTAGAAAATTATTAGAACTCTTATATCTGTGTCTTGGATACACTAATGCCACTTAGGCCAAATGTCTTAGTAAAATGAAACCAACTTTTTTCCCTTGTTGCAATTGCTGTTACACATCACTAAAATGCACTGACACAGGGAAACAGCAGCCAACAATCACATAAAAATGGAACCGAAGTTGGTTTAGGGTCTTAATGATAAAGAACTTAAAGCATACAGGAACTGATGACAGATCTTCAAGCACTGACATCATCTTAGCCCCCTAACAATAAATCCAAACAGATTCTCAGCACCACCATATGCACACAGAATCCAAAACATCCACCAAATATACCAGCAGAAGCATTTGCACTGTTTGGTACATTTCCCTTATTCAGCAGAAAACATAAAAGTAGAAGAATATCTAGATCAGTGTACAGATGTATTTAGATATTTATATAGTTAATACTTACACAAGGATCCTAACACCTAGTCAGCTGTGAATAGTATACTCCAAATCCACATGTAAAGTAAAATTCTAAACAAATAGATCATGCACTGGATCCCCAGGATCAGTCAATGTAATCTCTTGATCCAAAAGTTGCAAGTAAATTACAAGTGACCACATCCCACTGAAATCAGTTATATTACTACATGAAGTTCTTCACAGACAGAGACCTCAGAGTCCATTAAAAAACCCAACTAGTAAATTAACACATATTTCTACTTTGAACATTAGTTGAAAACTTCTTGACTAAAAATCATTTTCAGATTTTATATGGTTTAACCAAACCCCATAATGAGAAGTCATTGTGTCACCTTGGCTTGCTATAATGTCTTCCACTAAAAGTTCACGAGTTGCATTAGCAACGAAGTTCAGCAGCATTTCCCTTCTCTCACATCCTCCCCACCACCACACACAGACACTTTACTTTTCCCCACCCCCAAGATGAGGGAAGTCCCAGAGTTGTTCCAGAACATTAGGTGTGTCAAAGAGCTCAGTCTTGTTCTCTTTGAAACCAAAGACAATTTTGCCTTTGATAGCAAAAAATGTGTAGAGAAATCAGACACTGCTGCAATCCAGTGAAAAGTAGTATTTTCAATATCAATTATAGTAGAAATCACATTCTATTGTTAACTCACCAAATCAGCAACTTTAGCCAGGTCAATCATTGTGTTAATGTCACATCCACATTCAATAATGGTCAGCCGGCGTTTTTTACCTGAAAACAGAATTAAGCATCAAAAACTGAAACAGAGGGAGCAAACCAATTTGTACAGTTTTCTTTTCAGATCACATTCCTGAAGTTCCTCAGGGTATCTGGGACTCACATTCTGGTCTAGCAGGTAAATCATCCAACACCCATCACTGTAGAGGGGTCTGTTTTTACCTGTTTATAGTTCTGCCAAAATATGATTTTTTAATTTAAAATTATCAGATTTTTTTTTTTGCTGTATGTATGCCAGATCACACATCCAAATGATTCCTTCAAAACGACCAAAAATTACGAGAACATGAACATATCCAAGCTCTCAAAGCAAGACAAGAAGCACAAAAGAAGCATTTCCATTTCTCCCATCTTTGTTCTCACCTGAAACAATTGTAACAGGACCCCGGATTTCAACCAGCTTTTGCCTTGTGAAGTTCTTAATGAGACACTTGATTACAGTGCTCTTCCCAACCTTGGGAGGGCCGACCACAACCACCACCACGGGAGGTGGCTCCAAAGGAGTCCGATCAACCACAGGAATGTGATGCTTTTTAGTCTTCAGATCCTGCGTTCTGAGAAGAAATTTGTAATAAATAAATACAGGAACATCATGGACAGTGACAGTTACTATTTGAAAGTCTTCACTATTTGCAAAAGCTTTTACACAAAGGTTGAGCACAAGCACAGATACCAGGAACTCCCACTGAGTCTAAGGAGCTGATCAGTTTTCCTACTGATTAACACAGTGTACAGTGTAACAGAGATGCACAAAGCCCCCCACTTCTGACACACAAATAAACGACAACGTGACTGAGTGAATGACGAACGCTGGGCACACACACCAGTGAAAATCAGAGTCTGTGCACTTTTACATAAAGTAGCAAAGAAAGCCCAGGCAACTCCCACCCTCCAGCCGCCTCGGCACACTCTAGAGCCAGTTCCCACTTCTCACCGATGGAAAGTCCTGGCCATCCGCACAGCGGATTGGACAGTAAAGGCTTTGGGGTTTCTCTTCCGTGCATTCTCCTCATCTCCTATTCCCAGGTCATTGAGATAACGTTTCCTTTTCTTCTCTGCCTTTGGCCCGCTGTGCTTTGCACGATGCTTCTTCTTCTCTTTTTCCTCCATCTTACTCGTTCAACAGTTGTTTACAACCAGTTAAGATTCCCAGTTCCTCCGTGTGATACCGGGCGCACCTGGCACAGGAAGAGAGCACAGTTAGCACAGGGCACGCGTACACAGCACAGCAGCCGGAGAACACCGTGCAAACACTACCAGACCCAAAACTCCTTCACGCCCTGTACTCCCGGCCCAGGGCCGCGGGCACCGGGCAGCCCCGGCGGTGCGGCCGAGCGCCGGCGGCCCGGCGGCGGGGAGCTGCCGGGCACACCGCGGGCCCTCAGCCCGCCACGGGCTCCTGCCGCGGGGCCGCTCCCCACGAGCACCCACCACGCACCTGTGCCGTGCCGTGGGCCCCGGTCCTGCCGCTCCGATGCTGTCCCTCCGGCCCCGCGCTGTGGCCCCGGGTCGGGTGCTGTCCCCCGGCCCCGCGCTGTGGCCCCGGGTCGGGTGCTGTCCCCTCCGGTTCGGA
This sequence comes from Chamaea fasciata, assembly GCF_029207755.1. Taxonomy (NCBI): domain Eukaryota; kingdom Metazoa; phylum Chordata; class Aves; order Passeriformes; family Sylviidae; genus Chamaea; species Chamaea fasciata. Next base: position 24,367,481 of record NW_027094094.1, on the reverse strand, counting down.
CGCTGTCCCCCCGGCCCGGCGCGGCCCGGCCCGGCCCAGCCGCCCGGTCCACGTGTGCCCGCACAGACCGGCCCGTTGCGGAGCCACCCTCCCGGAAACAGCGGCTGTGCGCGGAGTTCCGGGCGCGGCGGCCGCGGCGGAGCGCTATTGCCGGAGCACACGGTGTCCCTCAGGTAGCGGGTGGCGGTGGCGCCGCGGGGCTCGCACCGGGAACGGGCACCGGGAGCCGGCCCCTGTGAGCGTGTTGAGGAATAAATTACTCTCCTGCAAACTCCGTGAAAGCCCGGAGCGGAGGAGGCGTGGGGACCTCGGGCTCGGGGCAGCCCCCGTACGAACTGACAGATGCATCCCCAGCGATCACTGTGAGAAAGATAAAAAAATAAACCCTTGCCAAGTACTATGGGAGGACGAACAAGTCGGAGGGTAAAAGCCTATGAAGAGCTTTTCAGTGCAGTGAACTCGGACGGAATCACAGAAACAACTGGGATTTCAACTCCGAGCCCCCCGGGGCCATGGAGTCCACGCCGTGAGCGAGCGCCGCCGGGACAGCCCGGCCTCGGCACTGGGCGCCATGGTCCGCAAGCCTGCGGGGACCGTGACTCCACCGCCCCCCCGGGCAGCCCATCCCAGTGTCTAACCACCTTCTCTGTGAAGAAATTCCTTCTAAAAATCTCCAACCTAAACCTGCCCTGGTGCATCTTAACGCTATGTCCTCCTCTCCTGTCGCTAATACACCTTAGGTGGGGGCATTTTGCAGGTACGAAGGTCCGCACCCACAGGGACGTGACCAGGCATGCAGAGGGCAAGGTAGCCCAGGTGTGAAGTGGGTCATTGTTTTATCTCAGCTCTGTGCCCACGCCTGAAGGTCAGTCCCCCTGAGGTGGGTTGTAGGTGCAGACCCTGCTTAATGAAGCTTAAAGAGCCCTCTTGTCTGGGGTGATTTGCCTTTTGGCATGAGCCCGTGAGGGGCAGGGCTGCTAGGGAGGTGTCCGGGCCGTGAACTGCTCCCTCTGTGATGCTGGCCCCATCCTGCCTCCCAGGCGGGTGACTTCCAGCTGGACTTGCAGGGGCCGTGGCTGTCACGCTAGTCCTGCTGCTGAAGGAGCTGGCTGTGAGGAAGGGAATGTGATTTGCAGGTTCCCACATAATGAGGAGCTCAGGACACCCCACAGTGGAGTAGGCCCAAGCTAACTGTAAGTGACATTGGTGAATTTGGGTTCTCACTATCTGACAAGTTATGTAGAAGAAAATACATTTTTCAATATTTAGCACACAAAATCCTCCCTTCTTTTATAAACCAGGAGCATTTTACAGGCAGTAGAAGAGTAGTTCAGCTACTGAACAGATTCAGTTCCTGCCCCAGCTCTTCCTCAGCATCGTATGACAGCAGAGATGCTGTTGGCATGCAAGTCCAGGGGAGGCTACAATACCATTGCTGTGGAAGTACCTCCTACATGTTGAATAAGCATTCTTATTAAGAAAGTATTATGAGGGAAAGGGTATATGTAAATAAATAAGTCTTAATGCATTTTTTCCAAAAATTTACTGAAAGAGTTATATATACAATCATAAATACAATCATCTCTTTGTCCTTCACTCTCAAATGCAACTTGTGTTCAAAATGCCTTGCAGCTGTTGTCTGAAGCCATGCAGCTCTTCTGTAATATAGGAGCTTGTTCCAATCCTTTAGGCTGAGGCAGAAAAGTTACAGCCACAGCTAAAAATTACTGACAAAAGTCAGGACTGATTTCTGGACTTCTTGTGTACACACCTCCATAGACTGTATGTTCAGGGACATCAATTTTATTAACAAAAGAATGGTCTGTGATTAAGTTTTATTCTCATTGTTTCTCTTGTTTTATAAACAAAATAATTGAGTTAATAACAAATGTATTACAATCTTAGCATACTTTAAAATATTCCAGAGTCACATTTTAAACACAAAAAAGATCTGCATGTAGAGCTTTCAGCATCCTAGGCCTAATACTGCTTTAACACACATCCATGGCAGTTCTCCAGAGGTACACATGAAGAACCTGTCCATGATTACTGTGGTCTTCTGGACAACTGTGGATCTTGAGTTCTAAAAATAGGCTCAATGTGCAATGCCAAGATGAAACACATTTTTCCTCTGAGTGCAATTCTACAACTTCATGATGGTAAAAAAACTTAATTTGGCAAATAGACAATCACAATTTAAAAAAAAAAAAAAGAGACAATTTGCAAACAAATTACACAAAAGAAAATCATAAAAATATTGCCTTTTAAAAGGCTGTGGACATTTTAAAATGAAAACAGAATACCCAGGAAAAGACCACTAGTGTTCTTTATCAGGAACACACCTAAAATGCAAACACATCCAGTGAGATGTCCCCTGCTACCACCAAGGCTGCTTTCCCCATGCTTGTACCCCTCTTGTGTTAATGCTTTCTAAACTAAAAGCTATAAATAAGTGTTATCTAAGATTCCTTAAGTTAAAATAAGTGAATTATGACCAGAATAGAAACAAAACTCAGTGCAGTAAGGCCACAAAAGCAACACCACAGTGCTAAGCCTCCTGGCAGAATTAACCCAGCACGGTCTGAACACAGAGAACTCTTCAGTACTGACATACTTGTGAAGATCAGTCTGTGCATACAGGTTAATGTTAGGCTGCCCATAACCAAACACGTGTAGGAATACTGCAAGCAGCTGCTGAAAGATCACTTGGGGTGGGAAGGCAGCTCAGATTCAGCAGGCAGCCCTTGCTAACATGGCTTATCTTTCTTTCCCTTCCACACAAGGCACAAAACTGAGAGCAAGCACTCTGCACTTAGAGCTGCAAAACCTGTAGCCACTTCAGACAACACTGTCAATTGAGAAAAAAAAAAAATCACATTACTTTTCCATCAGGCAACTGGACCCACTGCCTGTTTCATGTCTGACCCAAATGACAGATTGAATTCTGTCCACCAAAAGCAGAAAGGTAACTTTTTGTCAGACCTTGCTCTGCATTTTGCTCACTCTCAAACAGAAAATCCAACCCTGTTCCAAAAATTTCATTTCTCATGCCCAGCCAATGAGGGTCATAATCATTTACTGTCTCCAGAAGCTGCTGCCCATACAACTGAGTGGCAAGTGTCCTTTGATACCCCCCTTCATGCTTTGGAAGTACTAAAGGAGGACTAGTATTACTAGCTGCAAGCAGAGGTGAACTGTGCCTCATCTGCTCGGGCTCAGGCTCGGGATCCCCCCCATCACAACTGAAAGTGGAGCTCTTCCCAAAGGGAGAAGTGCTTGACGTGGCATACAAACAGTTCTCAACACCCAGGCCCTGGTTAGCATTGAAGTAGTTTAAGACAGGCTTCCTGTACATATTCTCTTTAGCTGCTGGGTACTGGTGATCTGTACAAGGCTGGAAAACATCTGCATCTGAGTAGAAGCTTTCAGGGAAGAGTTTCTTCAGGTGCGGATACTCCTGTGCCTTCTGCACAGGGAGCGAGAACGGAGGGGCACTCCCCTCGCTTCCCGCACCTAGTGGGAGCCCTCTTCCCGAACAGTCCGAACCGAAGTCAGGTGGGGTCTGACCCAGCGCTCCAAAAGCGTTATCCAAGCTCCTGAAATGCATGTCGAGCCTTGCGTACAGCTGCCCCGAGTAGGACGGCGGCTGACCACAGAGGCTCTGGCTCCCTCCCGGCAGGCCAGGCTGCGGGCAGAGGAGGCTCCGCTCTGTCCCCGGGCCCTGCTGCGCCGGGGGCCGCTCCTGGCCAGCGCATCGGGGCGGCTTCGACTTGCCCGGCCTGGCGCAGGCGGCGGCTTCGCTCTTCTTGTGGTTTAGCTGCCGGGCTCTCCTGTTCTGGAACCACACCTGCGGGAGCGGCAGAGACTGAGCACCCAGGACGCCGGGAAAGCCGCTCCGCCACCCGCCCCCGTCCTCCCTCCCGGACCGCCCGTCTCACCTGGATCCGGGACTCGGGGATGTCGGTGAGGCCGGAGAGCTGCTCCCGCAGGGCGATGCCGGGGTACGGCTCCTTCTCGAAGGCGCGGACCAGCAGTTCCAGCTGCGCCTTGCTGAAGGTGGTTCTCTTGCGGCGGCCGCCCTCCCGCCCCGAGCTGGGGCCGGCGGGGCGCGCCCGGGGCTCGCCTGCGGGGAGACAACGGGGAGCGGCGGTCAGCGGGGCCGGGCAGCGTCCTCCTGCCCCAACGCCGCCAACGCCAACGCCGCCAACACCGCCAACACCTCCACCAACACCGCCGACCCCGCCACCAACACCAGACCCCTGCCGCCAGCCCGCCCGGCGCGGCTCACCGGCGGGTCCGGGGCTGGGGGCCAGGCTGGCGGAGGGGAGGCTGGCGGGGGGCAGACTGGCGAGCTCCATGCGGGCCGAGGTCTGCGGGCAGTGGCACGGCACTGGCAGCTCCGTGCCTTAAGAGCCCTCCACCCCGGCCCTTAGCGACCCCCACCCACCCGGCCCGGCCCGGCCCCGCCGGGGCTCCGAGGGTGACTCAGAGCCGTCGTCCACACTTCCATTGTCATCCCATCACCAAAATACACATAATGAGGGCTCGCCCCATCCAAGGAGCCAAAGTGTCTCCCAGCAAAGTCCCCCTGCTGCCACCAACCCATCCACCTTTCTTCCAAGTGAAGAGCGAATAATTTAATGACGAAATCTTCCACCTTTGGTTCAGCCCCCTGAGGGAGCTCCCCTTCTCTCTGCACTGCCTGGAGTTCTGCTGGAAACCTGGTGGTCCCCCAGTGCAAGGAGGCCTCCATACCACACTTCTAAAGGCAAACCATCCCAGCTCTTACTGCACCCGGGTGACAAGTCCTTGCCTTCTCCATTTGGTTACCCTGCTCTTATTCCCATCCTTGGGGCATTTCTCATCAGCTTTATTGCAGGAAACAAAATGCTGGTGGCTTTACTAGACATTGCATCGACACCCGATGGTCACCGTAAAGGACAGAGCCTGCCCCAGCACACTCTGAAGTCACCCAGGTCAGACGGAGCAGTCTCCCTCCGGAGTGCATGCTGAATAGCTCAGCAAAAAGTCTTCCCCTCCTGGGGCAGCTTTTTTTTTTTTTCCCCTCCAGACAGCTCTCCTCATCCAAGTCAGGCACAGAACAAGCAAGGTCTGTGCTATCAGCCCAAGGTGAAATCTTGACCAACATACTAATTCAAAACAGTGGCCAGAAATATCATTTAAGAGAGCCAAGAGTGACATAAAGGATTTACAGGGAGCAACAGTTGCAACACTGAAAAGGATTAGATGTTAGAAGAGAAGCAAATCAATTAGTCAATGTAATAATTTGTCAAATGAGGCCATTAATGGCTATCACTGAAGGTGTTCAAGAACAGCAGCATCATTACATCATGTGTTTATCATCTCAACATATTCCCATTCATTTTTCAAATCTGGGATCCACTCCAGCTTGCTGTGAAGCTGAAGGGTACAATGACAAAGTTTGTGTGAGCTGGTACACACTGCATTCTGTAGGGACCAGTGCACCCATCATCCATGCTGCCACCTCTAGGCTGGAGCTGCACAAGGGTTTGAACATTACACACACCATCACAGTGCTTCACAATGAAAAATTAATGTCCTTCCACACAGGGATGTCAGTCAGCTCCTGTGAGTCTAGTACTCCTGAGACTGGATTCCTTTAGCATCTCAGTCCATAAGGCAAGGTAAATGCCCTCAGAAACCACTACACCTAAAAAATATTTTCAAGCAGAAGTGCGTAGAAGACATTGAGAATTTCAGAGGGATGACAGCAGCAAGTAGTTCAAAACATCTGGAAACAACAGCTTGAAGCAATTTCTCAGTACTTCTCCCTTTCTACTACCTTTGCATCCCCCTAAGCCTGAACTGTCATAACACAAAAACATCCCACATGATTTCTTTTTCTCCTCTTCAGCTCCAGGATAGTTTGGAGTTTTTCCTGTCCATGTAAACAGTAAAATGTGAATTTAAGCAAGAATTGTCATATGGGAGAAAGGAAAAAAAAAAATGTCAGGTGGAAAATGGTTCAGCAGTTCTAGAGAGATTTAGCTTCTGTAATTAAGATACATATGAAGGTAGGGGTGGATGAACGCTCAGATACAATAAGCAGACTTATAAAGCTTGGGGGTATAGTTTTATTTACTGTGTTCACTACAGCAAATTCATCTTCAGCTATTGATTCTTGTTCTAAGCATGCAGGTTTCAACACTAGCTGTCTTGATTACCCCACAGGGCTTTGCACAAAGTCATGCACAAGCCATCTCCAGAGCACTCCTGTCTAGCAAAGCTCAGGCAGCTGCTCCTGCAAAAAAAAGCTGATTTTTTTTCTCAGTTTAGTTTTTTGGCAAGCTTTATGCAAGCATGAGCATGGGATAGGGATGCACAGGGGCAAAGCGTAAGAGAGAATTGGGGAGCCTCAATTTGAACAGGCAACATAAAGTATGGAATTGCATATGACCTTTCCATCTCTGCAATTCCAGTACAACTGTCCATGGGGTACATGCTACACTGGATCAAGGATACCAAGGATGTTTGTAGGGTACAAAGAGAGATTACTCATTCAGTCTGGACAGAGGGGATGCTAGAACAAATGCTTAAATTTTTCTTTTTGGATTTCCAGTTTTCATCAGTTTTCTTTCCAGAAAAGATCATCTCATGGGACTAATTTGTGTAATTACAAAGGTGCCCCTGTAGGCAGCCTGCAATACTGAGCTCAAATGGACAGGGAAACCACCTCCTCCAACACACACACAGACACAGCCAGTGCAGAAGAGATAAGAAGGAGCCAGCAGAGGCTTGCACAGACTTGCACTAGTTGCTAACATTGACTGTCCATCACTACTAGCTGGGCTCAAATAGAACACGCTTTTGTTAACATCCCCTAGCTATAGAGAGAGCAGTTCACACTTCCCGGAGTTATTGTTTGAGGCATTCTGCCAGGCAGCCTCTTTACACCCTTCATTTTCAGAGATTTTCTTTGCAATGCTAATTGATAGAGATTGCGAGTTTTGTTTTTAAATCAGATTCCAGGAAGGAAGATGACAATCGTTGCCTCCCCCTCCTTTTCCTCATTTTCTGCTGAGGCATATGGACTTGGCCTAACTGGGCTAATTTCTGCCACAGCTGCAGTGTGACCATACCCTAATCCATCAAGAACACTGCCCAGCCCTTGCTGCCCATCTTTCCGTGGCATCCTCATGCTGTTGCATGTCAGTGATAATCAAAACAGCTGCTTGTGAGCTCCTGCATCTCCTCTCTGAATTCTATCAGGAAAATGGTATTCTGACCCCTACTTTTGATTCATTTCACAAATAGAGAAATGGGAAGAGTGTGGGTAAAGAAGCAGGAATACCCAAAGCAGCATGCTTAACAAAACCAGCATCTCTTTGGTTCACAGATTGTCTTCAGACTTCCACAAAAATCCACGGAATTTTGTTACAGATTTAAGTAGAGTCCCAATGTGGAAACCCACTCTGCCAAGGTTCCTTTATGCCAGTTGTGATACAAGTGTCTCTACAGAAGAATCCAAATCACAGGTGGGATATCCTGAGAATAGAACAGAAATTAAGTATACGTAAGTGAAGTGCATTTAGGAGCGACAACACAATTATTAGATAAGGACTAGCCACAGTGCTCTTTAAAATGCCTCTCGAAAAAAAGTTTGCACCTATCCTATGCAGGGCACTGGAAACGGCTCTGTTCTCTCCCTCCAGAGCTGTCCTCATCACAGGAGCTGCAAAGGTGGCACCAAAGTCATGCTAGCATGAATGGTATGCTGAATCACCCAGTGCAGCAGGGCTCCGTCACTAGGCGCCTGCCTGGGGAGTCTTAGGACAAACACCCTTCAGAAATCCCTACATCAAACATCTTCTTGGGCAGTACAATGCTATTGATGTTTGAGCAGAACTTTCATCCTGAAGAAGGCAAGATCAATTTCACTAGTTGGTCTTCAGACATTAACACCTCATAAAAAGGATGTTCATGCCCCGCTTATCTGGAATGCGTCGTTAATTATCTTCTGGTACACTTTTTGCAGCCCATTACTTACCAGTCAACACTGCTTTAATTATGGGCTTGGCAGTAACAGGCAGCTCTTACATCATTGAAATAAAAATGCCAGAAAGCAACCCTGGAGAATTGCAAAGAGAGTTCATGTTCAAATGGAAAATGGTGGAATTCAGCAAAGCGCCATGGATTCTCATTCACAAAGATTTCATACCATGAGCAGTAGTCTCATGGCCAGGGGCACCCAGGAACCCTCCAGGAACATGAGCAGACAAGTTGGTTGTGCTCTCACCTGTTCCTCAGGGAAAGGAGCTCTTCCAGCAGCCCCACTTGCTCTGAAAAGCAGGTTCAGTGTCCAGACATGTCCAGTTCCATGTGGCAGGATAAGCAGGATGGAGGCACATTTTGCACCTCGAGCAAAAAGAAGGCAAAATTTATGCCAATCCTTGCTTTTCAAGAGCATTCATTCCCCAGTCCAGAACTGGCTTTTGAGAGAGCTGTCACCTGCACTGAGCTGTCCCTTACATTAAACAGTTTTGTTACACCAGAGCATTGCTCTAGCCTTTTCTCCTACCAGAAATAATTGTTGCTTCTAATGCCTGAACAAGGAGGCAAAAAATACTGCTGAAAACACCATGCACTTTTGGGACATAACAGTCTTACTCTTAGATCACACTAAAATCTATAGATTTCAAGGTGAAAATGGCATTTGGCCAGTTTGAGATAACTTGGAATAATCTCACACTTCAGTATTTCTTATATTTAAGTCTTTAAGTAATCTGTGGAACTGATTGTAATGCTCTGAAATCCAGGGTAACGATAAAAAAAGTCCCACCTACAAGATCAAATGTCTGTCTCACCTGATTTTTAACTCTTCACCAATGACAAAAACTGGATACCTGCCATGAGAAGGTAGGGATCTATAACCAGCTCAGTAAATGACATACTGGCACTTTTACTCGGAAATTATGATGAAGACCTAGGTCATTTTCAGCCCAGAGTTTCTATTTAGTGAATTTAGTCAGTTTTTCTCTGAATGTATGTAAAATTTTAGCTTCCAGAGCATCCTCTCACTAGGACTTGTTGCGTGAAACAACACTTAATTTTCTGTGTTCTGAACATGTAACCTGCTAAAATCATTTTGTGCTTGCTGCCTCCCACCCAAGAATGTGGAATGGCCTTCACTGATTCCAGCAGTTCACACTGACCATTTCATTCATCAAACTCCTTCATTCTCTATCTACCCTCAGCCACCTAATTCCCACACTGAAGAATCCCATCTTATTCATGCTAGCTGGTCCATGATTATGTCCCCCATGGTAACTGCTCCATGCCTTCATCATTCACATTGTCTTTCCAGAGCTTTTTCTGGTTATGCGGTATCCTTTGAGGAAAAAGATGATGGAGTCACTCTCAGAATTTAAGATGTAGAGGAATCATGGTGTTTTAACTATTATGAAGGTAATATACAGGTCTGATTTCCTAACAGCTAATATTTGCTTTGTCTTTTTTAACCTCACTGAGCTTGCATTCTTACAGAATTATCAATCAAACTCCAAGATCTCATTTCTGAATTGTAATGGTAATTTGCTGTGAAACCTAAAAACAGTTCCTTACTTGCACTGTCACTATGCTGCCTACTGGTGAGTTTTTGAATCCTGTGGCAATCTTGAAAGAAATTGTCATCCCTGTCAAAAAGAAGGCTGCCTTAAATTTTAAAGGAAGACCCCAGATAAAACTGAAGCCAAAGTATTTGTAAAACTTGCATATTTTATGAAGTGGTAGCCCAGCAGTACCCAACACTGTTCATTTTTTTTTCTGGGCAGTAGGAAAAAAGTCTTATAAGATGGATTTAGGATAGCTGGGAAAGTGGTGATCAGTGCCCCCAGTCCTGTGCAATTCAATGTCTCCTGCTCTGAGGAAAATCTGTGTTCTGTGGGACAGACCTGCCTCCCACAGCCACACAGAACACTGATCTGCAGTTTGAACAGGCTGAGCCTGTAAAAGAGTTAGGATGACCACAGGGAAGGACAAATCAGCAGAGCAGAGTCTGCACCAGTGCAGGAATGGGCTGGAGCAAGATTTCCCTGTTCAATAAGCCTAATGAATAGATTATCAGTATTCCTGACCCCTTGGAACACACAGTAGAAAAGCCACACAGCCATGCAGTAGCAAACCTGTGGTCACTAAAATCCTTCCTCGGGAAACAAAAACAAAAACAAAAACAAACAAACAAAAAAAAACCAAACAAAAAATTGTGGATAAAACAGCCTCCAGAAATCTAGCCTGGGCCTCCAGAGGGTTACTGGGCCCAGTTCAATCTGGTGAGTCCTCACTTGCTGCAGCACCACTGAGATAAATATGATTTACTTTAAATGTAATGGTATTTCATGCCCACTACAGTCAGCCTCACAGGCTACATTACTTTATGGAAATCCTTCTCCCTGTTTTCTGTGCTGTCTCCTTCCCTGTCTCCTTTCCTTTGTGAGAAAGTGTCTGCCATCGTCCTCACCCATGCTGTTTGTGTAACTGCAGATATATCCTGTGACTGATCAGCTCCAGAGGCACTACTGGACTCCTGGCACCTGAGAGGATCAGACCCCTGAACTGCAGACATTTCAGGAAAAGGACTATCTTCTTCTTGTGCTGACAGAATTAAGCACATCACATGACACTATGGAAATACAACAAATCTCAACATCATAGTCTGCTGGACTTGATTATGATAACTAGTCACCTAAAGACGAGTGAATTTGGCCTTAAGGCTAGTCTGCTGGGACTGGAGACAAGTTGTCTGGAGTCCTCTCCTCCCTGTTTAAAGAACTATTGCTCTACCCTCCCTTGTCAATCCTATTCCTCCTCATCTCCCAAATAACATCCCCACCCATGTGGCTGTAGTGGAACATGCTTCCCACCTATCTTACCCATCTCTGCTAGTGAGTGACCCCATTTCTTTGCTAGATCTGTGCTGGTTTTTTTCTACTGCACTCAGTTTTTCCATCACAATGTTCCTGTTCCAGACACATAGGAAAAAATACTCAGGATTAGAAAACTGCATCAATTGACATGACTTGTTCATTAGCTGAGAAGCACAAAAAAGATCCATTAGTTGGTCCTAATGGACCCTCAAGAACAGTGAACTAAATGGAAGCTTATCCTTTTTCTCAACACTGCACTCTGTGTTTACTGCCATACCACTTGGCAAAGAAAGGCAGTGTCTTTTCAAATAGGAAGCAGTAATAAATGCTTAGGAATTCCTTCCGAGAGAAAGAAGAAATAGTGTCAGATGCCAAACACCATGTATTAAAATACACATGCACTGTCATGAAGTGGTTAAACGATAGAACAAGGCATCAAAATGCTGAGGATTTGATGGAGATTTATTTACTCATTCATCCTTTTAAAACCACTGTATGTACTGTAGGATGCTGGTGTGCAGAGTCATGGCCCTGGATCTCTATGAAATACACTTTTGAATAGTCTAAGCTACTCAGGTTTTTCCAATATGACCAGTATGAATAAGGCTGTCTAGTCACAATTTATCCTTGCAAAGTACATTCAGTTTTATTAAATACCCTCCCCAAATGACATAAAATCTTTTGTTGCTCCCATACCTTAAAAAAAAAAATCTTCTCAAATGCTTGTAGTTCATGTCCAATTTTTAAATTTCGACCAAATCCATAACTGCAACATTTATAAAACTGAGATTTCAAATGGATGTTACTTGCCAATATTTCATTTTCTAAAGCTACCTCACATAATAATAAAAGACATCAGAGATGTTCACAGAATATTTTTAGTAGGACTTAAGTTACTGACTTCCAGCACGTATGGGTTAAACCAGAGAACTGTAAACTGCACAGCTGTGGTCAAAACTGAAGCTCTCTGTGCAACCTGGACTTCAAACTGCTGAGCCTAGGCTGTCTCTTTACAAAGGCTTATTAAGGCAGTGTTGGTTGAAGCACATCATGATAAAGGAGGCTGTTTCACCTTCCTTTTCCTTTTTAATAAGAGAAAAACCCCCACAGTGATATTGTTAGGATAAGCATATGGAACTTTGACATAAATTCACCTCTGAAGTGCACAAACTGCATTTGTAGTAAAATCAATGAGAATTCCAAACGTTTATAACTGAAAGGTGTTACCTAGTTCTTAATCCTTACAAAGAATAAAGTATTTGGCTGGGACCATTATAGCTGGTAATCTCCAAGACTTGATTTATGCTCATTATTGTGTTTAAAATGTGATAGAAGAGAAGTAGTTTTATCAAACACTCAAGAAAACCAATGACAAATGAGAAGGACACAACAGATATATGCAAAGGTTTACTCACTTCAAGTTGCAAAGAGTATTCACTATAGCAACAAACAGAATTACTATAGCACATTGTTACTTCTTACGCATATCTGATTATATTCAACATTTCCTGTAAGTATGGGAATCAGCTGAAAATCTTGTCCATTAACCTCAAAAATGTAATGCTTGTCAAATGGCAACACGAAATATTTTAAAAGACCATACTTTTCCTGAGCTTCTCTAGTCTTAGAACTAAAAGATTAAGGTGATACAATTCTGAGTCCCCATTAAAAATTAAAAGTGGCAGGGGAATAGTTAGATTAACCAGCTACATTAGGAACCAGACATTGCTTGCAGTGGTTTCATTATAGCATTGTGCCATTTAGCTCTGATTAAAAAAAAAAAAAAAAAAAAAAAAAAAAAAAGTCCTGCTGATAATTGTTTTTCCTTAGGTAACTTTCCCTGAATGCATCCCATCTCTTTTATACCAGCTTCAAATCCACTTGAAAATTGGCTCCAGTTTATTTCCAAGTAACTTCCTAGAGAAAAACCCAATCCCTAAATCTTTGCTTGTACAGAAAGTTGCTGTTTAAACAAGTCACATCACTGACTCTAGCATGATGACTCATGCCATAAAATTTGTTCCGAATTTGACTAATCCTCCCACCCCCTCCTTTTTTTTTTAAGGAATTTTAAACGACAGAGAAGAGCTAACGTGTCTCTATCTATTCTCTGGCATCCACCTAGAACACCAAACAAAAGAGGCCGACTACCTGGCAAATACCCTTTGTACTTCCCGATGGAAGTGAGATAGCCAATATCTCTAAGTTAGAGATAGCAAATGTTTCTAAACTGAAGAGGGAACATTTTTCTCCACTAGTAGGAGCAACAAGAACTTTAGTATTTGAAAATTGAAGAGAATGATCTCTTGATGTAACAGCATGTGAAATGAGCCAACTCCGTGTCAGGGATTAAGCAGAAGGATGCACAGGTCTGTCTATCAGGTTGTTTCAGTAGAATTAACCCATCTCAGTGTACACACCCAGTAACTGTGGAGACTTTGGGACAACCTGGACACAGCTTCAGTGAAAAAAAAAAAATTAAAATGAATGTAGCTGTCTTTGAAACCTCAGAGAGGATCTTGTGTCCCATCGTCATGGCAATATGTGGTTACTTTAACATGTTGATTTCATAAAGAACATATTTTTCAGTTTTAGATTCTTAATAAATACATGAGTGTTTAATATCAACCTAATTTGAAATCTAAACCAAGTAATACAAATGCAAGAAAAAAATTTTGTGTGCAATTATGAGGGAATATGCTTTTTAATGCTTTTTTTTTTCCTTCCCAACTTTTTTTTTTTTTTAAAGATTATGCTTTTCCTGTTTTCTATGGCCTCAAAACAGACTGAGTTCAGCAATCTGTGCAGCCTGCAGCAGGGTGAAGCTGGGTTAGCTCATCTTCTCCAGGGCTTACAGAGCCCTGCCATGGGGCTGGCAGTTTGCTGATTGCTCCCTCCCATTATCTGCGTGTTCTCCAGCACAGGAAAGGCCTGAGAAAGGACGGGGAGCTGTGGCAATCCTGTCACAACTGACATGTGTGTTCCAATCTACAACTCTAAATCTGGCTTTGGCATGCATGGCCAGAGCTGCCTGCAGTCTGCAGTCAGCCTTGGTTGTGTTCTGGGTTGTGGCATGCTGCTGAGAGCTGCCAATTCCTAACAGCACCACCATTCATTCACTTTTTTGGCACTGATTAGGATAAAAGGAAAGGACATCAAACTAGAAATCTCAGAAGTTATGGTGAAATAGTTTCATTTCCTGTAAACTTGGCAAAGTGAATTTGTTCTGCATTTTTTCAATAATTCACATAACAGTGTTTGGGATTTGTTGTTTCCAGTTTGGATTATACATGTCAATAAATGCAATTCACTGACAAATAATATTTTCAATGCTGACACCATGAAGATAATTAATCTGTCAAAAATATGAGGGCAGAATTGCAAACCTTTGCAAAATATGATAGAGCAAGCTTTTCAGCTACTCTGAAAAATAAATACTCCCCCAAAATTAGCCATCAGGTGTATCTAACACCACCTAAGAAACACAAGAAAGATTAACCACTGAAAACTGTGGACTTTATGTTTTATGACACCTTCAAAGTAAGACAAATGCCCCTTGAAAAGTATCCTGTCAGTAAATGCAAGTCACTGACCTCTATTCAGAGAAACAAGATAATATTTAATGGCATGTGCTGGCCAGACTAGATGATGCTACAGGTCTTCTGGCTTTAATTTATTAAAACTGGAATTACATTCAGCTTCTTAAATACTCTAAAGACTCCTCTCTTTGTCAAGAGAAATAGCCTGTTTTAAAAAGTCAGGTCAAAGACGCTGTCCGGGATTAGAAATGGAATCTCTGGATGTCCAGCCCCAGAAAAGGCCTGAGCAGGGAGTTGTCTTCATGAACTATTTCACATTCAGGTCCAAGGCTGTTGAGATGGCCAGGACTGGTAAAGCTACCCATGACAGTCAACAGGGCTGGCAGCGAGTGGAGGCTGCTGCCACGCATGAACCTGGAAGAATACCACTTCATAAAAAGATAATCAATTATTTTTGGCATCAGAGAAAGAAAAGTAAGCCAGCTCCCTGTCCTCTGCCCACGATGTCACAGTGCGAGTGGTCCTGGCTGGTGTGGCAGCTCGGGTGACACGCCAGCGTCTCTGACCCCTCCTGGCCACCAAGGCCAGTCTGACAAGGCAAAAGCAGCAGCAGCGCCTGGCGCCGACAGCCCGCGCCTTTGCTGTGCATCCTCTGCCCTCTGCAGTCACCGCCGCGCAGCAGCCCGTCCATCCCTCCAGCGCCGAGCTGCTTTTTGACTGCATTCCCGCACACCTTGGGCCTTGCTGTGGCCTTCCGTGATGGTCCTGCTGCGGGGCAAGGCGGATCTGCTCGTGCGGGCAGTCCCAGGCTCTCCCAGCACAAAGCTCGGCCCAGCTCAGCAGCTCAGCACCGCCTTTGGACACGGCATTACAGGCCGGCAGAAGCAGTTGTGTAGAATGTTGCAAAGAGGAAGGAATTAACTAATGGGCTGCAAAAAACCAAACCAAACAAACCCGAGGGGGGGGGGGGGGGGGGGAAGGGTAATTTTAGAAAATTCTCCCAGATAGTAAGACATAAGTGGGGTCACACACTCTTCTCTCCTGCATCAGCAAAGCAACACGGGAAAAAAAAAATTAATCGGGTGTAATTGCACATAGCCAACCTCACCGGGTTTTGTAGATGGGATTCCCAGCAACAGTTTTACCACAGCAGGAATTTTTTACTAAACTCTCCTGTAATCTCAAAGAACACCCCAGAAAAACGAGGGGGGGGGGGGGAAGAAAAAAAGAAAAGGGGGGGGAAGCACAGGCATGTCATTAACACATAATCAACAGAGCAGCTTGTTTGGCCTTCAGGCAAGGAGAGAGAAAAGCGCAGTCAATATTTTACAGTGTGTCTACACTATCAGTCATGCCAGGCAAACAGGTAACAAAGCTCAAAGGAAAATATAAACCCGCCCAACCAACCCCAACACTTCTGCCCCTGAGCAGCTGTCCCAAGGGCCTGGTGACTCATCACCCAGACCACATTCCCAAAAGAGCACAGAATACGAAAATCTTGAACTTAATACGCTTACAATCGCTAGTTTTCAAAAGGGAAGGTGCTCTGTACTTGTTCTAGATAACGACTGGACTGCTCAGCAGTAGGAATGTCAATGGCTGCTCATTTTAGCCCAGCAGCGAGCGGCGCTGCAGTCTGCGATCACCGCGTGCTGCGGCAGGGACCGCGAGCGTGTCCCCGGGACAGCCCCGCGCCCTGCGGGTGGCGCCGGGAACACCCCGGGAGCCGCCTCCGCCCCGCGGCGCCGCCCGGTGCCACGAGAGGGCGCTCCGGGACCCGCGGCCCGGAGCCGGGGCTGCCCGGGGGCCGCGGCTGCCGCCATCGGAGTAGCTGCAGTAAAGTAGCAAGGGGTCAAGTTGAAAAGCTCACTCCAACTTCTGTGCTGTTCCACGCTGCGTTCGGTACAGAATCGCAGGATCGATTAGGTTGGAAAAGACCTCTGAGACCATCGAGTCCAACCGAACACCACCTTGTCAACTAGACCATGGCACGGAGTGCCACATCCAGTCTTTTCTTAAACACCTCCAGGGACGGTGACACCACCACCTCCCTGGGCAGTCCATTCAATATCTAATCACACTAAACTTCCCCTCGTGTGATTCTGGACTATGTCCTCTTGTCCTGCCACTGGCTGCCTGGGAGAAGGGACCGATTCCCACCCTGCTACAGCCTCCTTTCAGGCAGATGTACAGTGATAAGGTTTCCCCTGAGGCTCCTTTTCCCCAGGCGAAACAACCCCAGCTCCCCCAGCTGCTCCTCACAGTGCTTGTGTCCTAGACCCTTCACCAGCCTTGCTGCCCTGCTCTGGACACACTCCAGCAGCCCAACATGCTTCCTAAACTGAGGGGCCGCGAACTGGACACAGCACTCGAGCTGTGGCCTCACCAGTGCCGAGCACAGGGGGGTGGACCCGGTTCATCTGCACGGCGGCCACACTATTGCTGATCCAGGCCAGGACGGCACTGGCCTTCCCGGCCAGGTGGGCACCCTGCTGGCTCATGTTCAGCCAGTGCCGACCAGCACTCCCGCTCTTTCTCCGCCGGGCCCCTTCCCAGCCACTCCGCCCCCGCCCGGGCTTGCCCAGGCCCAGCGCAGGGGGGCTGCCCGCAGCCCCGGGCGGGCGCTGCGGGGCGGGGCCGGGCCGGGCCGGGCCGGGCCCGATGGGGGCAGCGGCCGCCCAGGGGCGGGCCCGGCCGCCTCCCCCGCCCGCCCGGAGGCGCCGCCCCCTCAGCCCGGCCTTAGCGGCGGCGGCGCGGCCCGGGCTCACTGCGCGGGCGGCGGGATGGCGGCGGAGCGCGGCCGCGATGGCAGCTGCCACTTCCAGCGCTCCCGGTTCATCTGGATGGTGGCCATCATCTTCGGCAATATCCTCCTCGGCGTAAGGAGCGGCGCGGCCCGGGGTGGGGAGGGAGGGAGATCGTTCAGAAGCCGCGGGGTGCTAGAACAGGTTTCCTGCACCGTCCCCGTGTCCGCGGAATCGCCGCTCCCTAAAATGAACGCGGGGAAAAAGGAAACAAGAGGCGGCTGCCTTGGCCAGGCGGGGAGGAGGCTGGACAGAGCCGTGCAGGAAGGCGGCGTGAGGGAAAACCCGCTTGGCCCGCGAAGGGAAGCGAGGCCGTGGCGCTGGAGGCGCGTCCCGGGCCCGGTCAGAGCATCCCGGGGCGCGGCGCCGAGCGCGGGTTTGCGGGGCGGGTGCCCGGGGAAAGGGGCTGCGGCATTCCCAGAACTGGGAATTGAGGCACTGAGCATCAGCACAGCGCGCTCCGGGACAGCTGTGGGGCATGTCAGTCCATAAGGTGCATTTACTAAAGGTGAGGGCTTGAGGCACAGGCTGTACGAACTAGTGGTGTTGGAAAACACACAATTCTCCACGTTGTCTTAATTTCCAAAGACAGACTTCAGCTAAGTTAGGTTGGATTACTGGAGCAGGGATATTAATGGCTGTTTTGTTGATGTATCTAACGAGTTTATGAAAGCCATCCCTTGACTTTCACATGTTGTGATTTTCCTTCTGTTGGCACAGATTTTCTAAACTTAAGAACCGTCATTGTAAAAATGATGGTCAAGGAATGTCAAGCCATACACAAAACAGTTTTTGGACTGTTTCAAGAAACAGAGTGAGCTTTAAGCAGATTCCCTTTCTATACCCATCACCTCCCCACATCTTTGGCATAGCGAAATTTACATATAGTGAGAAACTGCAGTGTGGATACCAAAAGCAAGATAAGGCAGTGTGAACTTTAGCCTGGCCTAGCGCTCACCTTATGTCCCCAGTGGACTCTGAAGTGCACAGCTCATCACTCACTGCCTGCTCCTCCTCCCCAGCTTGTGAAAATCAGGGTGCACAGTGGTAAACAGTGTGGACAGCTCTGTGACAGGAAGGAAACCTGGGAAGAAGTTCTGTATTTTTGGTCTTGGGATTTGTGCTCAGTTATCTTCTGTGCCGTGTTAAAAATAAACAAAAATCTGACAGATTCTTTTTTAGGGGACAAAAGAACTGGTCCCCTAGTTCGAGATAAATTGTTATTCCTCCCGAACAGTGTATTCATTGTTTGGCTTCTTCAGGTCAGTTGCCTCAGATTAACTTCTTCAGGACAATGTAGGTTTTGCAGCTTCCATGTCTAATAGGTAATGAGCTTACAGCTTAAATGCCACTTAACGTGCAGATGCACTCTTGGTACCCAGACAGCAACCTTAAACTTATCCCCTTGGCATCTGGTATGTCAAGCAATAGAAATTTCCTGGTTGGAACCTTTCAAAGGCTACTGGAAGAATATGGTCCTTGGACAAAATTAACGGAATGAAAGAATTTAAGTACTATGAATAAATGCGTCCTAAACTCATGGGGCTCAAAAATAAAGCTATTTTGAATGTTAAATTGATAGTACCTCTACCTTGAAGTAAGATAACGATTTTTTTTTTTTTTTTTTTAGTGGGTAGCACTTTTGCCTTCAACTATACCTTATAGTTACTTGGGATTATTTGGTACCTTCCTTAATTATTTAGTGGAACACCACCACAAATGGGTCTACGCCGGGTAAGTTATATTTGACTGTGTAATTATTTTGCCTCTCTCTCTGACTCTTGTACTTAGTCTGTGTTCACAAGCCTTCCTGTAACCCAGTTGTTAATTAGATTGAAAGAGCTCTCCTTTCAAGCTCATTACAATTAAGGGTGTGGGGTAATAAGTACACAGAGGGCTAGACAGGCTAAGAGCAGTTTGATAGTTTAAAAATTCAACTTTGAATTTGGCATCACTGATGGTATTACAAGAAAAGGAAAAATGTTAAGATACTACTTTTGATGACAGTTATTCGTCCATAGTTATACTTGTATCATCTACTGAAAGTATTTTTTTTTTTTTCTCTAGTTGTTACTTGAGCAGTCCAATTCTTTCTTTAGGAACCTTTTTTAATCCAGCTTCAGTTAAAGCACATTTTCTACCCTTGTACTCTCTTGTCCTGATCTACGTGAGAAAGAGCCTGCATAGTGCTAAGTTTTGCTGGGTTTAGTTTTTGCTACTTTAATTAGCAGAAGAGATTGTTAATTAAACAATATTTCCTTGAGCTCACTGACTTCCTGGGTAGACAGAAATCAGTAGGGCTTTCTTGCTTATTTTACCATGCATCATGTAGAACCTTCATCTTTTCTCAGAGCATCTTTTGCTTTAGCAAGGTATTGAATTGATCCCAACTGAATATCCTAACTTTTTTTTTTTTTTGTACAAAAGCTTCTGTATTAAAATTTGTAGCCAAGTGTGGCTTATCAAGTCACATTATATATTCTGACTCTACACACACAGTTGTTTTTGTAGAACTAAATCTGTAAAACTCAAGTAGCTCCTTAGGACCACTAAAAATACTTGTGTAAGTAAAAGGATAGATTTTGCATGCTTAACTAAGATTAACTTATACTGCTTTCACTAAGCATTTGGCTTTTTGGCTTAATCTAAGTGCTGAAAGTTTTGGAAGCCTAGTGGATGCTTCAAATAGCAGGTCAAGGCTTATTGCACAACTTACAGTTGCTCTGATTTTCTCAGTGGGCTTCAGTTTCTTTCACGTGTACACTTGTGAGGTTTTTTCAAGAGTAAAAACACACCTTCCTTTCTAGGTTAAAATAAGCAGTCGCTTCAGTGCTTCCAGATTTATATTCTCTGCCTGATGCATCTTGGATACAAGAATCTTCTCCCTGATTTTCATCAAAATAAACCATGTTTTCTTTCCACCAGGTTCTGGATATCCTGGTTGATTCACATAGTGGAAGCCCTCTGCTGTGTTAAGTTATGCCAGTAAGTTGTTCCCTCCTCTCACTCCAACACAGGTTCTCTGCAAAGGATTTCTGACTCAAGTAACATAAGCTACAGGCTGGTTGTGGTGGCTCTCAGCAGCAGTGAATTCAGAGGGTGCTGGTAGAATTAGCAGCACCCTCTGAATTTTAGCAGGGCAGCAAAACCAAGGGCTGGCAACTGGCAGAATTGGCAGCAGCAACGTTTGCCAGAGCTTGTCTGGCATCTCTGAACTCCCTGTTCACTGGGTAACACTGCTGCTCAGGAGGCAGAGGGAGCAACAGATAGTGTAGAAACAGTCTGATAACTTCAGGTGTTAAGAGTTTTATCAGATCTTACCTCACCAGGATTGCGATGCTGCTAATCACACACTTAGACAATTGCACCTGTATTGTGAGAGTACAATTGGACTCTTTCATTTGGGGACTGTTTCAGATCTACTTGTATCTGCAGGTCAGTGGGATAAAATACTTGGGACTGTACAGGCAAGGCCATCTAAGTCTTACCTTAGGATAACAATTTACCTGGGAAGGAGTGCTGTCCAAACACATGGTCCTCCTGTTCATTTGACTTGTGGTTGCAGTAGTTCAGGAAAATGTAGATGCTCGTTAGATTCTCCTGCTCTGCAGAGTAGGTGGCCAGTCTGTTTGCCATGATACAAATGATGGCTTTCCACTTCATTTGGGTCATTCACTCCTGTCTGTCCCAGGCTTCTCAGGTAACAGCTCTTGGAAGCAACAGGATTTTGTTTCATGAAACACTGTATAAGGTTGTTTTTTTTTAAGGTAATAGAATATGGATGAATAACCTCTGCCTTCAGAATGAGAGTTAGTAAAAAATTTGTGTTTATCAGACTCTCATTTTAAGTTATGTTGGTTGAAAGTTAAAACTTTAAGTCTGAGTGTGTAAATAAATGGGTATCTGGGCCTAAGGCAATTCTTTTAAGTATGAGGAAGCTTGACTCCCAGTGAACATACCAAAAGAGTGTATTGTAATTAATTTTACTGATGAAGTTTTACAGAGTAGTGTTTAAACCCACAAAACAAAACAAAACAAAAAAAAAAAAAAAAAAAAAAAAAAAAAAAAAAAAAAAAGGCAGAGATGGCCTGCCCATCATCATCTCATCAGGAGTGCTGCCTTAGATTACCTAACAGCTGTACTTCTATGAGCACCAAACACCACTTATTTTTACTTATGTAAAAGTTATGTCTACTTGGCAACATCACAAAGGAGGCACAAGGAAAAACTGTGAGGACTCAGATACATATTTGTTAATCAGCAGTAGTATTGTCATTGGCTCTTGGCCTGTATTGCTGCATATGTTCTATTCATTAAGCTTTTTTGTAGCAATAGGCAAATTTCTTAAGCTCTTGTTCTCCAGGTTCTGCACTAATTCGAAAACACTGCAGCTGGGACTATAAACAAAAAAGCACACCTATGCCTGATGGAATTGTTTACTGGAAATGTGAAATCCCATGGGTTTGCTGTTGTGTTTATACTTGTTCCTTTCAGTAGGAGTACTTCTCAAGAACAATGGGGGAGAAAATTGTAATATACAGAAAAAGTCACATATATTACATTAAAACTAACTAACAAAGGAAGGTATCTTCTTCATAAAGTAAGTGAAGTGCCTTCAGCTCTGTTACCTGTCTTTGTCTAGCCACAAATTCACGTACTGGTGTTTCCCCATCCCTCATCACACAGTCATTGTCAACATAGAGTCTCCCTTGACTAACAGTCAACAAGAAATTCAGATCGATACTAAGCTAATCCAGTTTCTTGGTTCTTTGCACACAACCTTCTGGGATAAGTAATCCCAAATAGGACAGATGGAGATTGCAATTTATGTATTGTTGAGGTAATTGTATGCATAGAATGCCTGAAGGAACTTTTGTTCAATAAATAGGTTAAAATCTTAAAACCACAAGAACTGGTATGTTTAGTTAGCACAGGAGATGTGTCAGTGGATGGAAACTGATGTGCTGAGCTGCAATGTTCTAATCCAGTCTGAAACTCAAGGATGGGTAGAGATAGCTAACCTTACTTTATAAGTATCGGTGCAGCCTGCAGGAGTGTAAGTTTTTGACACATTTTGTGTTTTTGTTAATGTTACAGAGCTAAAGGAATCACTGACCCGGCTGTTCAGTTTCAATGGTTTGTTCAGACCCTTTTCTTTGGATATGCTTCCTTTGGTCTCCTGGTGTCTTACAAGCCTGCAGCCAAGAAGCAGTACTAGAAGACACTGAAAGAAGTCACTTCTCACATACTTCATCTCATTTTTCTGAAAAGACCCCCACATACATGTCTAGGTGCTGTAATTAGCTAAATTACATTCCTGCTGCATGATGCAGTGCCCTTCTACCCAAGCAACTCTCCTCTTAGTAAACAACACAATTAAAATTCTCAGGGCCCTGTGGCTAGTTCAGTAGAAAATCAGCACTTCAGTCTTGGCACTACCGAATTTTCATCCTATTTATTATCCAAGAAGCCAGAAGTTGCTGCTCTGCAGATTTTGACGTGTGTACCCTGTTGCTGACAGCTGGTAGCAGTGATTGATAAATTACCTTTTCATGAGGAGAACTGTTATTCTACAACAGGGAGGGTTATTGACAGCCTCAAGGCAGATTGCACCTGTTTTGTGATAGGATTTAAATTTACCTGTGTTTTCTCTATGGACTGACGTTGTTGTTGTTGTTAAAGCCTGCTCTTTGTACTTTGTTTTGTCTGCTTATTTTCATTCCACAAAGGACAGACCACTGTACTGCTGCAGGCACATTGGAAAGACCACGTCTCAGGTCAGGCTGAGGTGTGCAGTGAGCTTGGATACATAAAGCACTTTAACTTGGTTTAATACAAGTGCCTTAAAATACATGCAGCATGACCTCTTGTTTTTAATGAAGATTTTAAGTTACAAGTTATTATACTATAAAGTAGCTTTGAGGGCAGCTTTTTTGAGAAGTAATTTATTATCCAAAGAAAAAAAATATTTCAGAAATCTAGCTGAACAGTTGATATTTGGGAATGGAATTAGATGTAGTGAATAAACATATACCACTGCTTCCCAGATGCTGATCTTCTGAAGCCTAAGGTTGAGAGACCATCATAAGCACCCCTCAAGATGTGTAGTGAGTTTCATCAGATTGTCTTCTACTTTTGAATATTTGAACAAGAATTTAGCCTGTGTAGTTTTAGCACTTCTAAGAGGAATAACTATTTAAGGTACTAACTCTGGTGTGGGGAGAAGTTTTACCCTACCACTTGCCATGATGCTGTTCTGGAAGAAAAGGGTAAGAAAAGGTTGCTCTTTCTCTAACCTCTAAGGGCTCCACAAGGTAACAAGTAACTTTGTGCCTTGTGCAAGTACCTACAGACAGTAACGCTTCCATGTGGGAAGCATTATTCAAGCACAGGGACAAAGTTTTTGCTTTCAGTGGGTACTCAAAGCATGGAGAACTGAGGAGTTTGAAATGGTGGCTTGTTTGTGGTTTGGGTTTTGTTGTTGTTTAATAGCAAACCATTAATTTAAACATTTTATAGAGAAGTAGAAACTCATTTGGTGGCTGGAAATCCAACAGGAATGTCAAGAGCCTGAGCTACATTTTACCATGTAACCTTTTGTCTTAGTCTGTGACCCTGGAATAAAGATTTTTAAAAAGTGAAGAAGTTGTTTTTAATACATCCTAGAAATAAAATGCCTATACAAAATACACAGACAGCTTCTTCACACCATTATCAGTGTTCACACTTGAAATGTGCAGGATCAGCTTTCCAAAGTGAATCGCATCACTGATACTACACTGCCTTCCCCTCCATGGCCAGGCTGCCCTCCAAGCACTGGTCAGGCTCACCCTCAGCCCTTCCATTGGGCCCTGGAGTGGCTGCAGATAAATCACAGCTCTGAGAAGTTAAACTATGCCCTGTTAGGCTCCCCCTAATTAGATGGGCTTCCTTTCACACAGGGAATGTCAACGCTTCCCCAAGGAAGCTACAGTAGAAAGCTATGGGAACCTGGAGTAGAAAAAAATATGTACTGCCTTAGTTAAAAAAAAAGACCAAGATAGAACAAGTTTTAGCCAGGCACTGGCATCAGCACCATTTTTTGAAGCCTGTCTGGGATTTTTGTTTAGCATGACAGATTTCCGCATCTTTCTCTGTAGAGGCTGCTGGGCATTCCTGATCAGAGATTTCAAAAATGCAACTCCCAGGTATTCATCTACCTTCTGACACTTTCCCCAGCATTTGCTTCACAGCAGTGCAGTTTTAAGACTTGTTTAAAAAGGCCACAAAAACCTCACAAAAATAAAAACCCAAACAAAAACCAACAAGGGGTTGCTGTCAGCCTCCGTCCCAGAGCTGTAAACAGCACAGATGCCTGTTTGCTAAAGTTTTGGAGGCTTCACAAGACGATCCCAGCTGCAAACCTGAGGAGCAGGGGATGGATAATCATGCTGGCCTTGAGGAAAAGGAAGAAACCCACAGCATGACAAGACTGAAAACAGCACTGAGATACCATTTCTGAATAAGTGTTTATAGTGCCCTTAACATGACAGTGAGATAAACATACCCTTAGTATGTTACAAATTTATTTTTAAAAGCCAGCAGAAGCATGAATCCATGTTGGCACCTCACTCAGCTCACAAAGACACACATTCCTGGCTTCGACAGGCTCTGGAAATGCTGCTGGTTGCACCAGGTATTAGCATTTCTCCAGGCTAGTCCAATAGCAACAATAAAGGATTACTCTTAATCACTTAGAGCCACTCTTTCCTCTGCAATCAAAATGCCCTTTCCACAACAGAAGAACAGAGCAACAGAAGTGCAGTCTGTGTTCCCAAAGGCTGGCCTGGGTGTCAGACCATCCCCAGCAACACCCAACCTGCCCTGCTCGCCTAAGAAAAATACTTGCAAATTACGCAATTCACTGTAACAAAATATTTCAAAATATCACTTTCTATTGAAAGGAAACTCAAATTTCCCAAAGGAGGCATACAGAAGAGCTTTTACTTTTGAAAAAGACCGCTAAAAAGGAAAGTAAATCACCACAAAAGCTAAGATGACATTAATAAAGGTTTTTCAGGATGGATATTTCTGCCAACTAGGCTGGTGACAGCCCTGAAAAATAAATGCTGTTTAGACATCCATTTCAAATTGGAAAGAAGAAAAAACCCCATCCCTTGCTATGAAAGCTAAGTGCAAGAGTAGATATGCCTTATATTAACAATGTAAAGTAGTTGCCAAGAAAATTTAAAGCAACCATGCCTGTTCTTTCTAGATCCATAAGAAAACCATCCCCATTCATAATTCATTTGACCTGCATTAATGATCAAAAGAAATAATTTCATGCAAGTCACAACTGCATCACTTAAAACAGTACTTTTATGCTGTGATTGCTTGGTAGCTTTGTTGCAGAAGAAAACAAAGATCAATTTTCACCCTTAAATCATAATATATGGAAATGAGTGTAATTTACCCTTTAAAGGCAAGTTATCCAGACCAGTATGTTTGGCAAACCACTGCCCAAATCAAACTCTGTTGAGGAGATCTGGGTGTGTAGATCAGGACATGCAACATCAGCTCACAAACACTGCTGAGCCTGAACAGAAGCAGTGAGAGGTTCTCCCACCCCTTTTCAAGAGCTACTTCTAAAGCCTTCAGGGCTGTAACTGACTTTTGTGAGGGAGTGATGAAAAACTTTTCTCAGAATCACAATATGTCGTCTTGCTTTGCCTCTTTCTCATGCTGACCTAGATTTTTCTAAACACAACAGGAGTGGACTGAGCCAGACTTTGGAAATACCCAAGTGTTGGTTAAGGGCATTTAATTTGCTCTGGGGCTGGACAGCTGGTCCCCTGCAGAGCAATAGAGCCCAGGTGAAGCTGGGTTTGTCACTGCCATGGAGTCTGCAGTGAATTTGACCACTACAGGGAAGACCCTGTAGGTCCCACAGTCTGATGCTTGTGGGCTTTCTGGTACAGCCTCTCTATGCAAGAGCTACATGAACAGCTCAAGAAGTTACTGTAGCTTGTTGAAAGCAGAAGAAGCAAAATCCCTCAGTATTCCCTTTACTCCTGCTCCTCAGAAGAGCAGTAATAATATGGCCCAATCCACATACTGTACTGGACCTTACACGGCCCCTGCAAGTCCAAACATACCTACAGCACATGCAGGACAGGAAGAAGGAGGGGAGGGGGAAGAAAGAGAGTGTAAGGAACATTATTGTATCATTTATCAGCGTTCTTGGAGACCATTCTCACAAAGGAAAACCACTCAGGTGCCCCTTGTGGGAATACACAGGGTGACAAGTTTACTAAGTTTAGCAATTACTCAATTTAAAATGTCCTACTAAAGATACTCTAGGCCTCTCATCGAAAGGAAAACCACTTCCTTCTCCAAAATTTCAAAAGTGTGAAGGATAGGGATTTTCACAGTTGCAATCTCCCCCTGCATGCCCCAGAGCAGGCTGGTAAATCAGAAGTAGATCAGAGTACCTGCATTTAGAGGAGCTTTCAGACACCAACAGCACAGGACAAGCCTCTCGTATCCTTGATGTGGATGCATCAGATGTGGCTGGTTTGTTCTGTCCTTAAGGACTCTTCATTTCTTCAGACTGACAGGTTGTACGGGCTTAGCTGTATGGGATGTTGATCATTGTTGACATACTTCAAAACATTAATATTTTATTAGAATATTTTCCAAATACTGCCACCAGTTTTTGCTGCAGCTTTTTTTTTTTAAAAATAAACAAGTGCTTTTGAACAATGGGAAATTCATCAGCTCAGGAGGGCACAATGTAGTGCAGGATTCCTCCTCTTTTGAGATGTAGCAAAAGTTTGGGAACACATGAAAGCAAAGATTTGTAATAGAGGAAAACTCTACAAACTTCAAGACCCTATACATGGCAGACTGCTTACAGTAAACAAACTGCAGAGAAACCAAGGCCATCCAATAAATGACTGGCAAGAATGACAGCCCAACCCCGGAGTGTTGCCGTTTACTTTTCCATTCAGTAAACCACATGCCTGTGTTTGGCCTAGCAAAACTTTAACAGTAACATGTCAAATGCACTTACTGCACTGTGGGATGGGGAGTTGGTCAATCTCCCAAAAGCAGTAGGTCAGAAGGCAAGGTGCTGCCTGTGAGGACATGCCACATGCATGGGGACGTAAACTGTTCCTGATGCTGCAATAAACATGTACTGGCAGAGATTTAGTTGTTAATCCCCAGCTAACAGGACCTGGCTGAAAAAAATAAGGGATCCAGTGTGGGAGGAGATTTTGCTTCAATTTAAGATGCACCCTGTTTGCACGAGTTCTGGGAAGGAGTTGTGCTGTGCCCCTGACCAGCAGTGTGTGCCTAGGACAGCTCCAAGGGAACTACCTGCGTCGAGGCATCCTGTTCCTCTGGAGACAAGACTGTGTTTTAGCAGGAGGTTTGCTGCACCCTGGAACCGAAGGACTGGTTCCCCAAAGTTGGTGATGGCTGCAATGAGAATCCCTGAGAGCTGACTGAGCCCACCTCATGGACTTCTCTCACCCACCTGAGCCCAGCTGCACCCACAGCTGCCAGTGCCCAGGAGCACACAGGCAGGCACAGCCAAGGCCCAGGGCGGGGAGGAGCCCCTGGTTCTGTGGCAGTGAGGAAAGCCCACGCTGGACTTCCACCGTGCAGCAGTCTCCCCTGCCACTGCACAGGGCCAGAGCAGCCACCCTGCACAGCTGCCCTCTCCTCCCTGGCAGCTCAGAGCTCTCCCCTCACGTGAATGATGTGGATTTTGAGCCAATGTCAAGGACAGATAAAAGAAAAATATTAACTCTGATGTTTTAAAGTGAGGCTGCTATCAGTATCACACAAGAGAATGACAAATCTTTCGTTGCTGAAGTGGCATAGCAGAATTTTAATTCTTTTTCAAAAAAATACTATGCTTGGATTTATATTTTGCTGATTTAACCATTAGTGAAATTTTTACATAATCATTAAAGTTATTTTTCAAGGTACACAAGAATGCTCTATATAAAAATATTTCTTTAAATAAAACATTCAAAATCACATTATTACATCTTTGAAATGCCATAGATCTTATTATACTTCATAATTAAAAAAGGAAGTGGTTAGCAGCACAGGTATTTCGTTATTCTTTCCAAGCATACATTCATTTAAATGTCTCGTTTTGAGGATTTTTTTTTTCCCTTGGAAGATCTCCATTTTATCTTTTAAGCCAATGACACTTCAATAAAGGCAATATAGAACGAAAAACATCTCTGGTATTATTATATTTACAAATAAAGTGTTTATTACTGAAGAGTGATTTACACTTTAAAGTATGTTTATACTTAAAACAATAAAAATAAAACCAAACTGCAAATATCATGTTTATATTTTAAGCACCTTCTGGATATCACCTTCCTTCCCCCCACACCAAACACATTTCCAAAATCATATAGTGATTTCAAGTGCATTGATTTTGGGTTGCTCTATCTGTTCCATCTTCTTGCCCCATGTTTGTGAAGACTTGCTTCAATGCAAGTCCTAATCCCACTGATTAGGAAAGAAGTAATTAATGCTCTGAGCTTCTAAAACAATAAAGTCCAGGATAATACAAAATTTTAAACCAAATATCCAGACAGCAGAACCTTTTGGCCACTATTGAGAGCTTTGGTTATAAAGCTCAATTTTCTTCTCATATAGGTACCTGAAACACTCTCAAAATTTCCTGAGACTTTTGCAAAAAAACAGGAGAGGGTAATTAGACCTTTATCTATAGTGGGTTTTCATCCCCAAATCTGCTCTTTGGTGATGTGGTTTATTTTTTGTTCCAATGGAAGTAGCAAGTATGTAATATGGACTCTGTCATCTATTTCCATACAGATTTTTTAAACTCTTCTGGCAGTGGAGAAGGGACTTGTGTGTGACAGGACACAGCTGTGATTTACAGGACCAAGGCCTATTGCCCTCATTCTGGATGCCAAGAAGGGAACAAAACTAACCACTGGGGCATGAACAATTTTTAGTTCTGAGTGCAAACCACTATGGTCCTTCCAAAAACACACCGAATCTGTCAACTTGTATTTTTTGTCCACCATTTTTCAGACTCTGTATTCCTGCTCCTTAGTGAATCACAACAAGAAGGAGCAAAGAGATTATTTCCCAGAAAAACAATACTGCAGAGACCACCGCAGTGCTGCCCCTCTCATCCCATTTTGCCTGTATGAGCTACAGAGAGGGGTGGATCGTGGAACCACAGAATGGTTTGAGTTGGAAGGGACTTCAAAGACCATTTAGTTCCAACCTCCCTGTCATGGAGTTCTGTTCACCAGACCACGTTGCTCAAAGCCCCAGCCAACGAGGCTTTGAACCCTTCCAGGGATGGGACATCCATAACTTTTCTGGACAACCTGTGTCAGTGCCTCACCACCCTCACAGTAAAGCATTTCTTCCTAATACCTGATATAAATCTGCCCTCTTTCACTTCAAAGCCATTGCCCCTGGTCCCACACAGCTTCCCTGGAGGCCCCCTTTAGGAACTGGAAGGTGCTATAAGGTCTTCCCAGAGCTGAAGTTAAATTCTGCCCAAATGAAAAGGCACAACTGTGTTGTGTGCACATCCAGTAGAAGGCCTGAACTTCTCTTATATTTCTTGCCATCCCACACTATTACATTGTTGTTGGTCTCTGCCTGTAGTGATAAAAATGGTATTTAGGTCAATGTGTTCTTTGTTAATTGCATTAGCCATGTGCCTAAGACTTAGGCTTCCTCTTCTCCCAGCACTGCCTTTGGCTATTAATATGTGGCCTTTAAATATATGTCACTATTAACAGTGTGCTTAATCTGTCAGGTGAGATGGATGGAGTCTGTTTTAGACAGACTAAGATAATCAGTGAAATGCTAATTACAAAACTCACATGAGTAGAGAGACCTCTTTTTATATAGAAACACAAGCCAGTTTATATGCTACTTTTTATACTGAAAGTCTCCAAAAGCAGAGGCAAGAAATACATTTGTGTTCTGTTTATGAGCTCTAATCATACTCAATACCTTTTTTCAATTCCTGCAAAATATTTTGGAATTTTATTTTGCAAATAGGCTCATTTTACTTGGAAAAAAAAATTAATCTTATACTGGCTTTTATCTTCCAAGGGTTTTTCTGTCTGTGCTTAAATCATCTTCTATTAGCATAATTTTTCCTCACGTGGTAGAAGAGATCAGAACAGAAGTGTTTTCAACCCATACATTTGTGTACACCTCCTGGAGAAGATTTAGCAAACAGAAACCGGCTTCTGGCTTGGAAACAAAAAATTTCTGTACTTGTAGTGTGGCTAAGTCCAGCAGAAGGAGCTGTATTACTTTAACAAGGGGCATCAAAATCAAAAGATCTTTGAGAGGTCTATATTCAAATGTAAAGAGAAATGCCTTCTCCCTGTTTGTTTATGGAGTATCATTGGATTCTACAAACTAGCTAAAATCCAGGCAGCCAGCTGATAATGAACTGAGGAATTCCAACACCAGCAGAGACTAAGTGCTTCCCTCAGCTAACCTAAAGTTTTAACTTTTTTTCCCCAAAGACATTTACTACATTTTGAGCAGGAAATAAATATCCTGAAACTATTTGCTAACTGTTCAGCTTTGAAAGGTAGTATCTGTTGTGAAAGCCTCAAGACTGGGGCTCTGCAGAATCCTTGTCAGAGGCCCTGGTGCCCCCTCACCGCGCCGTGCCCGTCACCGCTCCGTCCAGGCAGTTGTGGGGTAGCGTTCCAAGAGTGCATTCCTCAGCTGGGCTGTGTGGATCTTGTCTCTGGTCTCCACAGTGCAGATGACCTGGCAAAAGAATGAGGACCATTCCTGATGGCATGGCAGCATTCTCAGACAAAGCCATTTCCAACTTAATCCTAAAATACGCTCATAAAAACAATCGGTTCAAAATAAAAACTCTGGCCCTCACATCTGCTCTCTGTGCAGGTAAGAAAACTGGCATTGCAGACATCTGGGGGTCTTCCAGCCCACCTGCGTGACCAAAGAACCTTCCAAAAACCCTATTTTATTGCCTTCTAAGTTTAAATAAGACTGGCTGATCATCTGCTGGCTTCTGGGCAAGGTACTTCTCCGGTCTTGGCTTCCCTGGAGACATCTGTTAGTAGCTTTTCTCTTCTGCTCCCTGGGGTATGTACACGTTGCTGCCACTTCACCCACCTCCGACTCTTACCTCACCACATTTCCATATTTCTAGCAAGTATTTGTTCCAGAACCTCCATCCTTCAAGCTTTTTATATTCTCCTTCTCTTGTCTTTCATGGAATTATCCCCCAGTTCTTTATCATCTCTGCAGTATTTTGGCTGGTTTCACGTCTCACACACCTTCTTGCTTCATTCTGGTTTTTGTTTGCCTATTGCATCACTTCCAGTTTTCTTTTATGGTTGTTCTCCTGCTTAGTAAAACAACTTAGGCAAAACTAGTCTTGATAGTTTTGTTTTGCTTTTGTTTTTTTTTTTAATTCTTCACCTGCCTCCATAGGTACTATTGAAATCCTGTCATGTAGCTACTAAGGGTAATAACTTCAATGGCATTTTTTTCCATTTTTCTATAATATCTCTATTTTGCATACTCACATCTCTGTCCCATCACTTGAAAGCCTGAGCACTAGCAAAAATGAGGCACCAATGTAAAGGTGCAGAAGGAAATTTATACTTCACAGTCTGAGATTGCCATTACTGCTAGTCCTGCTAGCAGGATCATCACTGGTGTTAGAAGTGCCACATGGAAAAAAGACCTCACAGAAACATGGAAATCTAGCAAGGAAAGGACCCAAGATGACTCATGGTGCAACTACGGAGAGTTCATTGTAACAGGCAAATCTACAGAAGGCAGAGAAACAACAACAGCAGAGCCATGATAGTCTCATGGTGGGCTGCTCCAGACATGCCCCATCAAAACGTGCCTATCAAATTTGCATCCCTTTTAGAAAGTAACAAGGCCAAAAATACTCTAATTTGTTTACAAGGACATTTCTAAACAAGAACATTGAATTCATGTTTTCTGGAACTGTCTTAAAATAACAGTAAACCTTTAGCAAAACTGTTGAATGAAAATATAAAACGCTAACACTCCAAGTTAATTTAAATAGCCATGGCTCACTTAATTAGAAAACTGGCTACAGCTTCTCAAATATCCATCATGAAATAAGCCACAGTTCTGATCTGGTCTTGTAATTCTTCACCTCTTGCGCTGCACATAGTTCTATTTGTTTGGTTCTTTGGAATGCAAATTAGATGCTAATTTCTTTCTTCTTCAAAAAAGTGGGATTTAATCTCAAGAGAAGGACAGTCATAGAGGGCAAGGAATAATGAGGAAAGGGGAGAGAACACAATGTTTGGGAAAACCTGAGACCGCCAACGTACCAAACACCCATTATCCACTCCCTGGTTCAAATAAAATCCCTAAAGCTTTGCAATCGCATCTTCAAGGGGACACATGCATCTCACATGGAGTCTGTAATTAAAAAAAGCAAGATTTTCCCTCTTCCGTAGCAATCATGCCTGTTTTGTTCTGAGTAAGTCAATTGCTGCTCTTGGAACCAGTCTGGATGTGACAGATTCAGCCTTGAATGTCTGGCAGCAAGCTGTTGCTCTGCCCTGGGAGCAAGCATGGGGAAGCATTTTGATTTATGGCTAATTATCCTCTCTGCCCTTTCCTTTCTGCTCAGGATGGAGCCAGAGAGCTCATGAACAGGTTGGACAAACACTGGCGTTTTGTTCTAAGCATGCACCACAACCAGCAGCTGGTATGGGAGATATTATGCTGTAGTGTATCATAAAAGGAGGAACAGTAACAGCAGTGATAACAAAGAACTCCAGAAATTCACCTGATTTTTCACAGTTGTCAAAGAGAGGGAATAGAGAGCATTTGGTCCCAGCAGGAGTGAAGAAAAAATCACACACCTCAGGACAGCAACAGATCTCAGCAGTAAGGAAGGCAAGAATTTACTTTCTTCCTTAGATTAAGCCAATTTACACTGCAGTGTTACTTTCACAAACCGCTCTCTCTCGCTTGCTTCCCCTGGGCCACGCAATTTACACGAGTGTCAACAGAGCAACCCTCACATTCATAGGGAGGTTTATGAGGTTATATTCTATGCGGGATACAGAAGCACCCCAGTTCCACTGGCTATAGGAGGTTACAATGCTATCGTGAGAGTAAGTGCCCCAAAATGGTCTTATTTAAGAATAAATGATGGGACCTATTGCCTGATCTTTCTTGTACACCAGACAAGGTAAGTTAAGACAACTAGAGAAGAATTTACTTTAAACTTATTTTATACTGATAAGCCCTCAGAACTGTTCATGGGGCTTTGGAACCTGCAGAGCTCTTACTGGCTGCGGGGCCAGCTGTGCACAGCACACTTTTCCTTTCTGTGTATCAAAAACCCCACAAACCCACCAACAACAGAGTGAATTTTATGAATTTCTCTCCTACATAGCATATCTTTCCTGGGTTAATTAAATAATCAAATGTCTGGTCCAGTAAGACCATTAAAATAACTAGCCAGATGGATCTTTTACTGCATTTAAAGTTCCATTCCCTGTGACAGGTAACCTAAAGATACGTTTCAGCCAAAGGGTTTAGTTCAGCCTGTAAGTTTTTTTCAGAGCAGGCCTACAAGTAATTAAAGACAGAAGAGATTTCACTGGATATTAATGGCTTGTGGGTTTTATTTAATGAGTGGAAATAACTGAAGAAGGACAAAGGCTAAATGAAAATTAACGGAAAAAAATGATGACAACTTATTGCTGTGCAACACCCAAATCCAGATGTATAAATCCAAATACTCTTAGGAATTACACTGATGTCAAAGAGAGGAGATTTCATAACTTCACAAAAAGAAGAAATTTGCAAAGTTCTTTGCTGAATAGCGTGGGCATCTCTGCTGCCTTCTAACTGCAAGTTCTCATAATGGAGGCACTTTGCCTTTTAGATTATATTTTCCTAGATTTTGAAAATGAATTTGGCATGCCTCTCAGGTCCCTGATGCCTACCATCTGTAGGTTGTGTGTGCAAATAAAAATAGTGGGTGGATATGCTGAGCCAATGTTGGAGAGCAGAGGAAATGTGAGTACTACTGCTGATTCAAGAGAATTCAGTCTTTTGTGCTTTTCCAGGCTCCATGTAAAGCTAATGCTAAGTAACTTGCAGTTCTTTATGTCTGTGAATCATCCATTGAACCTTTGTATCCTGTTTCTTTAATTCTAGAAATCATATTCATCATCCTAAGATTTTGTTGTTGGATTTGCATAACTTAGTGTTCATGATAAACCAAATTAGCAACATTATTGGTTTGTTTGCAGAAAAGTCACCTGAGTTAAGAGTGAAAACTTCAATTATATACACTGGTTTCAGTTCTGTATTTAGAAAAAGGGGTTTCTTTTTAAAAAATCAACAATTGGGCAATTTTCTGAATTATTTGGTAAACACCCAGCATAGATTATTTCACATTATAGATTATATGGTAACAGCAGCTCAGCTGATGGTTCGGGGATCAGCTGCCAGATTGTCCCCAAGGTTAGAGCAATGGAATGCTTGAGAAAGAGTGCAGCAGCTGTCAGCTGCTTGTGCAACCTGAGCCCTTATCTTTTGGCAATTGGTGCATTCAGGTGGGTGAGCACGGGCACGGAAAAGCTGCCACCGCATTACGTAAGGCAGGTAATAATAATCCAGCAGGAACACTGAGAGCCTCCCCAGACCCAGGCTCTCATTCTCCAGCTGCGCCAGGCTGCTCTGTACCACAGTCTGCTGTGGAATGCCATTGAAGAACACGACCAAATTCTTCTGGAGGGCCTCAGAAGAAATGGAGAGTTGAATTTCCCACTCCCATTGTCTCCACTTTGCAGCTGGGGAGTGGAACGTGGAAACAGAGCCTTGCCCAGGGTCATGCAGGAAATGCTTTAGGAATGATAGCATCCTTCTGCACATCTTAGCTGTACAGCTGCCTGCTCCTGTGTATTTGCTTCACAGGGCAATAACAGGGAATACTGGCAATTGGGGACTCTAATCCAAAATAGTTCCTTCCAGCCTCTACAAAATTCAAGTTGGCCCAAACAAATTCATTCAAATTTACCAGAGCAGACTAAAGTAATTTATTGAGTTTAGCCTGAAGTGAATGAAGTGTATGAGAAAAAAGAAGTATTATACCACACTAAGCCAAGAATTCCAGCACCACTGGGAGAATGTGTAACGTTACTGAAAAGAAAAGGAAATATTTGATTTGTGATTTAGCATTTTCATGCACAGACAAGAGGGAGAAGTAATGTCGTGGATGTTCTTTTTACAGCCAGTCTCCTCCAAGTTCTCCAAAACCACAGCATAGTGAAGCTCCCAAGAGGTCTGAAGTGAACAGACCAGACAACCCATGATGTCACACAGGAGCGAGCTCAGAGGGAGCACTGCCACCACTGCAGTGCAAAAGCCACTGAAAAGCTGCTGGGGCAGTTCAAGACCTTACAGAACCCTCCTGGACCTGCCAGTTTGATAATGCTGTAGTTTCAATGGTGAGAAGACTTTTCTAGA
The DNA here is from genome assembly GCF_029207755.1 of Chamaea fasciata. NCBI lineage: Eukaryota > Metazoa > Chordata > Aves > Passeriformes > Sylviidae > Chamaea > Chamaea fasciata. Next base: position 24,331,700 of record NW_027094094.1, on the reverse strand, counting down.
AAATTGATGAGCTCAAAGATTTTTTTTTTTCAACTCTGTGGCCTGAGTCCAAAAATTAGACACTTATTAAGCAGGCAAAGTGCTGATATACTTCACAGCAAAGAATGTTCCTACCTTATTAAGTTGCTTATTGATTTTGCTCATTGACTTCTCTCTGAGCCAATAGTAATATGAAATTAAAGGGACTTAAATCGTTTTAAAGAGGCGTACAGATGGAAACAATTCACGTGATAAATTGTCCCGGCTGAATCTGTGGAATATTCCTGATGGAGAGCAAAGAAAGTTCACAGAAGCAAGTTGTAGCTTCCCCCCATGAATTGGGCAGTGCTTTAGATCTCTGTATCCAGTTAACTGGTGATACCAGATTATTTTTTTCATTAGCTCTGATGTTTTTTTCTGTCTAGATAGTCCCAGTCATCTAACCTCCTTCAACAGCTGTAAAATGTGAAGCCTACCAGACTGGTTATTTGATTTTGCTAAGAGTTACCTAGTTCAGAATGGGGACTTTGGAAGTAGTTTCCTAACCAGTCAGGTAAGAGTGAATTAGGGTGTAGCTGTCTGTGAGAAAGAAATCCAGAATGAGTCACAAGGGAAGAGAATCCCAAAGAAACTCCCATAATACTCCAAGGAATAATTAACAAGCAGCTAATCCCTCTGCACAAGGCACTTCTTACTCTAATATAGACATATCCCTTCCTTATTTTTAGTTTAAAAAATCTCTTATTTTTGCCAGTAAAATGTTCCAGAAGTCTTTTTTCCAGAAGTGTAGTTTGAGCAAAAAAAATTCATTTTAGAAAGTCCTTGCTTTTTCATGAAATCAGACTATCAGCAAGGTTCTTCCCTCAGAGTGCTCCGAGTGTGCACTAGATGAACAAACACTAACCTAGAGAGGCATTGCACTAGAATGAAAACCCCCTCAACCAAAGCAGCTCTATCATCCTGATAAGTCACTAGAAGCCAAGTTTCTCTTCTTTAGAGATAAAAGGGGAAATCCAAAAGGATGATTAAATACTGAGGCAATAATCTTGACAGGACAGATTTAGTGTTTCAAATCAGCATCTATGCTCACTGCTCTGTTCTGTCAAACACTTAATCTGTACCCACAGACAAAAGTACACATTAAAGTCAGAATGAAATGGATACAACTGTAAGGCCTTTCTGGTTATTACCACCAGTACAACACAAGGTGGTAATTTTGGTTCTTGATCCACGTTTAAATTCATGCTTAATTCCATGTGCAGTGATTTACATAACAAATGCTTAAAATATTTTGATGACACAGGTTTTTGGCTCTTAGAAACTACAAAGAAAAAACCAAAACATCCCTGACAGGTATTAGCTTAACTATGAAAATGTGTATTTTTTCTTGTACCTAGATAGAGCAAATAAATTTTGATGCTTACATATAAACTCTATATTTTACCCTTTTTGATTACATGTGTTTTAATTATCAAAAAAAGCTTCACAATCCTCTAGATTCACCAGATAAGAGCTGCCTGCAAAGGTCTGTACGTCTGGGTCACCACTTTGTACTTCACATCTAATTATCCAATAGCCTCTCCCAGACTGATTGACAGCCATCATGCAAATCCAATATCCAATTAAATTATCCAGGGATGAAAATTCCTCCCTTCAACCTTTTTGTACAACGCTGTCAGACTCTTGAAGTGGACAGTCAGTGAAAATACATTGTGTTTAAAGTGCAGAGAATAGCACATGACACTGTTTTCATTCAGAGCCTGTATTTACTAAAAACTAAAAAAACCCTCGAGCCAAAACAAACAAAAACCCCCAACCCTAAACAAACAAATAAACAAAACAAAACAAACAAAAAACCCCAAACCCACCTAAGACAGTAGATTTAATTTACTTAATAGCATTAACAAAAAATACAAGCTTCACTCCATAAAAAATGGTACTGAAAACTTTCTAAGAGTTATAGGTTTTGTTGTATCTACCCTTCAGTGAAAAGCATTTCCAGAGCTAAGTTGGTCACTCAGAGGGATTTATCCACCTCTTGCAGCAAGGGTCACTATCTCCAAATCACTCAAAGCAGTGAGCTGGCCTATCATTGAGGCACACTGCAGAACAATGTGGGTTAAGTCCTAGATGCCTGAGTATTGATGATATGATGTACTATCACGATCTTTAATCTACTTCTTCTTAATATCTGCAAGGGAAAATATTGAGCAGGCTTCTACATCCAGGTGGGAAATTAAAGGCCAAAATCAAAGAACTTGCTTACCCAGTGGCATTTCTGCACCCCAATTATGAGCCTGTTTAGCAAAGATCTCTAATTTGACTTACACCTGAGGTTTCACAAACTAAGTCAGGTTGGACCTGGACAGCGACAGCATGAAATCAGTAGGACCACACCTTTGCCAAACCAGTTGAATTAAGAGATACTCCATGAGACTAATGGTCTTTTTAAGTGACACCATTAGCTGGTAACATCTCGTCACTGTTTCTGCATCCAATACTCAACAAAGGCTTTCCTCTGTGCTCTTGCTGGATAAGAAACAAAACGGAGTTCCTAGTTAAAAACCAGGATTCCTTAAGAGTAAGGGTGTTCTCTACATTGCTTTAAGGCAAACATGTCAGACAATTACAGCCAGCCTACACAGCTGGCTCTTCAAGTTGTGGATGGATGCTGCAGCTTGCTCACCTCCTCCAGCACCCTGCCACACATGTCAGGAGGGTTCATACCAGCAGCAGTGCAATACAACCTGAGTACTTCACCAGGGTGTTGCAACAGCAGGTAAAACTGGTCCTGTGTTATTTATATGCCTGCTAAGTGTCTGGCAAGGAGCTGTATAACACAGAGGAAATAATCCCTGACACTGAGCACACTCTGTTGGACTTCTTCAACACAGGTATAAAGAGACAGGAAAACAATAAACCAGGGGAGGCCAGTGCTATTAGAGAAACTGAAATTGCATCTCATCTTACCTCGACAGTGAAGAGCTCAGATGTCACAAATATGCGTTCTTGTCTGATATCCAAAACTCTAGAGCAAATAAGGGAAAAATTAGAGATCACAACAATCTCTTGACATTGCAAAACAGTTTCTGTAAGTGTTTGGAGAGTAAATATCTTTCCTTCTTTCTGAATTAGGCACAATTCTAAGCTACGAAAGTGTTTTCAGATTGGAACAAAAATGAAGGAAATAAAAACTTCTCTGCAATATAACAAGAAAAAAACACTATTAATTAATTACTAACAGGCTTGGCTTCAGAGATGTTTGGAAACATTTCCCAATCTTTAATAATCTTTGTGCTAGTCTGTGATTATATTTCCCAACTATTAGTCTGATTTACCTTGCTTCCTCCCGAGCCAATATCTCCAGAAGCTTTGACATGTCTCCTGGGCAGTCGGAAATCACAAGGGAAAATCTGCACACTCTGTTATCCAGGGTCAGGGCACGAGCTATGCACTGCTGAAGCAAATGTAATTCCAGGTTTCCACTGCATATAACAACTGCCACTCTGAAAACAGACAGAAAAATAGGAATTTTGATCAGCATTTGGCTGTGTAAAGGGACCATAAATCATAAACACTGTATCAATATCAGCCTATGGTCTGCTAGAACCTCCCCTTAGTAAGCATGACATGTCAGAGTGCTCCTGCCTCTCAGTATCCATTGTGAACAGGTGGGGAGGCCTAGAAGTTGGCTGCATTAGTTGGTCTGAAATCTTGCTTTCATTTCACATTTCCTGGAGACTTGAGTTTTGTTAGAGATGATTAGCTGAAGAACTGTAGGTCTAGGTTTCAAGTTTTAAAAAATTGACATAATTCTCCCCTGGAAGTTCTAAGCTTCAGCCTCTTACTGATCAGACAATGTGTTTGTTCAAGGCTTGCTGCAACCATTGATGAAATTCATCACAACCCTGAAAAATGAGTGCAGAAACGTTTGAAGTGCAAGTGAAGAGCCACATGATTAGTCTATGAAAATCTCTCTCTGCAGAGTCAAGCCTTACCTCTTTGAGACCAAACCTTTGCATTTTCCCTTTTATTTTAGCTATACTGAAATGTGCTGCTGCTCTGTGTGTACTGTCAGCCTCTTCTGAAGAATTGCCTCACCAGTATTTTAGTGTACAATGCTGTGCACTGGAAATTTTATTTTGTCTTGAGAGCGTGTATATTTAAATACATTCTGGACTATGACCCGAGCCAAGGCTCAATCCACTTAAGTGCTGAGTCCTCAAGCTGAGAGACAAGGCAGCACTGAGCCACACGTTCAACACTAAGCACAAGGATAATCCCCCTGACTATGTGGACAGTTCTCAGGACTGGGAGGCAGGTGCCACTGGGTCACTGCGGCAGACAGCCTAGCTGCTGTCCCACTACAGGCAGGGCAGGATTCCACAAGTGGAACGAGAGACAACAGGCTGACAAGAGCAGGACACTGTCCTGGCAGGTGCAGCAATGCCTCGTGGAGCTGTAACTGCTTTCCCCCCAGATATCTGAGAATCGAGGAAAGGGACAAGATTTGTCAGGTCTCCAGGCTGGCATTTGATTCAGCCCTGTCTTACCACCTGTGACCAATCTAGTCAGTCTGAAGTTTCTGCCACTGATGAGCCCCTTGCCAGTCCAGGGGCAGGAACTGCCATGTCACCCATAGAACAAGTAAATTTTCACCATTTCCTAGGACCAGGGTGCTCAGTCCCATGTTTTTGCTACAGTTCCCTGTTGCAATAGCTGCTGTACCTTTTACCCTTCAACTCAGGCAGTTTCCCTGCCACCAGTGCTGCAAGTCCAATGGCCCCTTCTGCATCAACCGTGGCTCGTTCATACTCCAGCAGTCTCAGCATTGAAATGAGGATGTCCTCCTCCCTGAAAGCAAGAGACTTGGGTGAAAACAAATCAAATCAAAAGAGCTCCCCAAACCAGAAAATAATACATTTATGTGTAACTGGGTTCTTGCCTTCCACCCAGATATCCAGGACCCCAAGGTGGTGTTAGAGAATGCTGTGCTGCAGGGGGTGGATGTACAGCTTAGACTCATTATTAGCTGAAAGACAGGATGGCTTTTTTACTAGAAATATTACCCAAGTCCTACTAATAAATATATTCCACAAAGTGGCCTTTTTGTGAAGATTTAGAAGAGGTTTGTCAAGGGCCTTCAAATGTTGTAGAACACAAGGACAAGTTTTACACCCAGAGCATGACCAGGTAGTGGTGGCAGGTGAAGTTTTGGCCAAAGGGTCAGTTTGGACACCACTTTTAGTCATATCACTTAGTTTTAGGTAGTCCTGTGAGGAGCTGGGTGTTGGACTTGATAATAATCCTTCATGGGCCTCTTCCAATTTGAGATACTCTGTGATTCTGTGGTATGTGGGTCTGGATTCAAAGTCTTCAGTGCCCCTCTTGGAGGGAAAGGCATCCCATCCCCACACTCCCCCAGTGTCTGCATGATGGCAACTCCTGCCAACCTGCTCTCCACTGCACATGCAGAACCACCATACCCTGCTGGTGGAGCACATTTTTCATATGCAACAATGTCCATCCAGTATTTTTCATTTCACTGTTTTTCTTCACCTACCTCACAGCAACAACTTTATCCACAAGCTTCCCAGTCAGCTGCAAAGAATTGCTGCCAAAGCAAACTCCACTCACATCTGCAGATTTCAAAAGACAAAAATATGAAGTAGGCTGCTTTAGACATATTCAACATTTTTTAGAGTCCTGGCTGGTTTGTGCCCTTAATGAGTGCAGCACACTGCTGTTACATGACCTGAAGTTGCTTGATTTTTTTTTCACGTGACAGAGATGTGTTTGGTAATGAAAGACCAAATCTCACAAGAAGATTTTGCCATTTTGGACCCCTTCAAGAAACTCCTGAAACTTCACTGGCATTGTTGCAGTGTGAGAGTGACCCTGCAGCCTAGTGCTTCATGGCACTGGGCTTGTTAGTTCCAGTAGGACAGCTGGCTAAGAGTGCAGACACAGGCAGAGCTAACCAAGAAAATCAGAAGTTTCTCATAAAACTCCCATTTAATCCAAAATTTCCAGAGATTTGAACATCAGGCAATCAAGATGTTTTTAAATTGCTTCACAGTTGAGGGGTTTTGAGCAAATGATATGGAAACAACTGTACCATTTATAAACACTTGTTCTGAGAACAGTTTTGGGTCCAAATATTTAAAACTGCATCATTTTACTGCCTTTTCCCAAATTAGTCTTTTACCCAGGGGTTTCTCATTGACTCCATTGGTTTAGATGCTGTGTGTGAACACAATGTTCAGATAAATACTCTTGTATTTCTAAGAATTCAGTGCACTGGAAATAGTATTTTACCCCATCAGGGTGTGGGGGAAAATCTGGCAGAAGTTGCTTTTACAGCTTGAACTAAATTCTGACTCTTCGGAGAACTCCCATAAAATGTGTTTGAACTGAAATAATAATAAAATAATATAGTTGGAGAAATCTGTTACAACCTTTATTTTACCTCCAAAAGAATACTGCATCTTCTCACCTCCATAGAAGTGATGATTGTTGCAGGCCTGGTCATCAGTGGGGTGCCCAGCTTTTAAGGACTGTTGCAATACTGGGAAGCTTTCAGATTCAACTCCCTGAGGAAGAGAGATGTTGTCACTTTTTTATTGAACCAGTATAACATAAGTTGCCACCAAAGTAGATAGCAAAACCTACAGCAAGTTCCTCTTCAAATCAACAATTAATTTCAAGTTGCAAAACAACTGTGCCACCACTGAACTTGTCCTGTGGCTTACTTAGGACCAGATTTTTCCAGCAAGAAGTTATTTCAAAACACAGAACTGGATTTTATTTGATTAGGAAAAGTCTTCCCACACTTTTCTCTTAAATCTAGCCAAACAGCCAAGGGACAGGAACTTCCCTGGTTCTTACAGGATCTTCTCTGAGGCAAAGCCCATGGGATCAGACAGTTCCTGTCCCCAGCATAGGCAACCTCTGCAAGTGTCACTAGATTCCAGTGTCTTTGGTAAACAGCTGTGGTGAGCCACCCAAACATAGCGCTTAATAGGTGAAAGGCAACTTACAATTACAGAAATGTGTGGGTTGAGGTGTTTGAGAGCAGCAGCTGACCCTGCCAGCAGGCCACAGTGGCCTCCTGCAGGGAAAATCACTGCGTCCAGCTTTGGCACCTGCTCGTACATCTCCAGCCCCACGGTTCCCAGGCCTGACAGGTAGACAGCACTGTCCTCCCTGGGGGAAGGAAGGGCACACATCAGCAGAGGTCACAGTTGTCAGTGCAGTAATAATTCAATCTACTACTTTGAAGACATTGTTCAGCAGAAAAAAGATAAATGTGAGAATAAATCAGCAGCAGACAGGGGGAGGAGGTGATGCAGACAGGAGGGTGCCATCACGTGGACCACTGCACGCTGCTGCCTACTGGGAGAAAACTTGTGCTGTAGACAAGCCCCTCAAAGAGTCTTCAGACTGAAGAGCACCTAACTCCCATTGTTATCAGGTGCTTACAGAACTGGCAGGGAGAAGTCATGTTTCCATTGCCATCACTTCCTCCAGCTTCATAAATTTTAAATGTTGCAGTCCAAACTATGAGCAAAGCCTCAAAAAGAAATCCCCTCTTTACTTATCAGTGGATTTAGTGTTTGTGATGAGTGGAAATTTTCATGAGGTTTAAGCAGTGTGCTCAACCTCACAAATACCAAACAGATTGCTAGAGTTGTCTTTCCACAGTCCAGGGCCAATATCTGATACCTTTGCATTAAGCGAAGCATTTAGTCATGCCAAAATATTCACTGGTAAAATACTTTCAGGCAAATGTAGTATCAAGAATAGGGACAAGCAGCATCAAAAATTAAAGAAAACTCCACTGTACAGTCACATGACTGACTTGGATCTATTTCCAAAAGCTGATTTGCATTTTATTTACAAGTTAGCAATGTTGCAACTGTAGAACTATATATAAGAAATATGAGCTCTCTGTACATTCTGCTTTTTCTGGCAAACAATTCTATAATTGCACAATCCATTGAATGAACTTGATTTACTTGACCCAAGGATGTTTGGCTACTAGGAAACTCTTTTTATTACTGTTAGACAGGCACAGAGAGGCTCAGCGTAGTAGCACAGAATTCCTGCAAAGAGGAGACCAAGGCCCTTGAGAAATTACCTCACATATATATCAAGACACAGAAAATTCCTCAGGGCAAGGGTCTATATAATTACATAAGAAAGGATAGGATTAATGAACTTCTGCTCCTGCAGCACAGCCAGAGACAAAGACAAGAAGTCATAGTGGAATGAGTAACTGAATCCTTGTATTTATTGTCTTTATCAAGATACTGAAGGAGCTCGCTCCTCCTTATAGGTGACAAAATATATCACTGGCCTCCTGAACAATTCAGGAGACTTACTCCCAAATAAGATTCAGATCCGAGTTTGTGGAACCATACATACAATGCGGAACTGCCACAGTCACATGGGTAAAAGGGGACCTGCAAAAATGAATGAAGGCCTGGGACATTCAATGAAGGAATAAAGCCTCTCTAACAACTGAAAACTGTCAAATGAGACTGCTCTGGGCATGGAGAGCTGTTAGCAATTTGAATCAATATTTCATCATTATGTTTTCCTTGATAACATCCAGTTGAAACATCAGTTCACTGATCAGCTGTCAGGTTTTATAATATAATGGGTGATTTTCTTTGAATTGTGACTGATAACTTTTGCTTTTCGAAAGCAAACATATCTCTGAATATCATATGCTATCAAGGCAAAAAGAAGGAACGGGGCAGATAAATCTAAAGACTATAGACTGAAACAAGCATTTTTGAGCCAGAGGTAGAAACTGGGATATTTGCCTTCTGAAATGTGTGATACATCAGCAATCAAAGATGGGCTTTAGTTTCCCACAAAGTTTTTGTGTGGCAGCTAGAAGGCTCTGCTCCTCTCTGTTCCAAGTAGAGGGCTCAGAGTCTGTGGGATAGAGTAACAGACTAACCAGATCACAAATGATCAGGTTTGATCAGCATTTAGATATGGAGTTGCACAAGAAAAAAAATGGGCTCTCAAGGAAGGAAGGTGTGTGATTCAATGTGCAGCACTCCTTCCTCCCTGATTCACAAAGTGATCTTTCTCATCCTCCCAGATGTACTGAGTTAGTTATTGGCAATAGTCACATTGCATTTATAATGAGGTCCCGAGCCCTATAGTTAGTAAAAATTTCATGGCACCTAGGCAGCAATTAGGCAGACTAAACGATAGAATTCCAATTTGAAAAATCACATTTCCGTCCTGGGATTTCCCAGGAAGTTGCAACTGAGTAAAAAGTGTCCTGAATCAATTTGAATTCTTGCGTGGTCATTTTCGTGACACAGTATTTTAATTGCACTGAAGCAATGGGAAGAGCTGACAATGACACACCCAGCTGCAGGGCATCATTGCAGGTACAGCCTAACCCAGACACGTCGTGTCTGCTCCAGGAAGGGCACAATGAATTACTGGGTGAGGAGACTCAGAGACCAAAGTGCTAGGGATTGTATCCAAGCTAGAATTAAATTGAAATAAAATGACATTTCGGAAGTTCCAGTCTAACACTTGGGAGATCAGCCAGTATTTTACAGACAGCTTTGGCAAGTGACAGGAATGTGTGTCAGACCCACACTGGAGAAGACTGGCTAACCCTAAAGGCATGCATTACACTGGGAAATCTCTCCAGGTCTACACCTAACAAAATATTTTTCAGATATCCCATTATGAAAAGGCTCACAATTGAAGTGAGGGTTTCTTCCTTATTTTTTTCTTCAATGGAAAATTGCATCTGTGAGGTTTTAATTAAACATAGTCACAGATTGAACAACTCTGTTTCTTGTAACCTGAAAGCTGAAATAAATCAGAGTGCTTTAGTATTATTAATGGTGATGTATACATTTAGATTTCCTCAGTGTGGGATGCTGAAATTTTACACATCCATTATCCCTGGTGCTTCATGAACCCGGAGAATATCTACCTTGTGTAACTGAAATCATTATTTAGGCAGGAGGGGAAGAGTAAACATCAAATTACAATAAAATAATTTAGTTCTTATGTATGAATGTGATAGTTGATGAAAGCCAGCTGGGAGTTAACATCAATTGAAAAATGGCTGACAGAACTTTGGAAATCACAAAGTCATGGAAAAATGTGGTTTTCAAAGGAGCCTAAAAGTGTTTAAAATTCTTAGGGATTCAGGGCACCTCATTCTCCACTGAAAATCCCAGTCTGGGACAAGACTGTGCCCATGGTGGCAGTCCAGGCACATGAACCAGCCCTGGGTGTCCCTGGCTGCTGGCAGAGCTAACAGAGGCGTTGAACAGGACAGCTGTAGTATTGCCTTCCCAATACACCAGCTGGGAAAGAAGTGAGGACTTCCTCTGTTCTGCTCACTCTGGGATCTTCTTTCCAGGCAACACCACTCCTCATTACTGTGTTTAAGGCAGCAGTGCCTGGGAGCTGTGATAACATTTTAATGCAACCAACTGTTTTTGCAGAGAGCCGTGCAGGGATCTAATGAGATCTTTCTAAGGAGCCTGGCTTTCACTCACTCCTCGAGGTAGAGGTATCCGTTCTCCTGCGCCAGCCTCCGGGCGTGCAGCTGGGCGTCCTTGGCGGCGGTGCCATAGGAGATGACCATGGCGCCGTAGTCGCGGCACGTCCTCACGCGGGCCGGGGCCGTGCTGCTGGGCACGATGACAAACACGGGCACACGCAGCTCTGCGGCGTGGTAAGCCACTGCCAGGGAAAAGTTACTGTCCGAGGCCACGATCACCCCTTTTCTCTGCTGCTCCTGAAAAACAGGGTTGCTTATTGCACGTCATAGGGTGTCACATTGTTGTCCCATATGATCCTGGATCATTCTAATGATCTGACTTCTTTTTCTCCCTTTGCTAGCTAACTGAATTGTGATATTATGGTACAGTATATGCATGTCTGGTGTGATCTCAGGATTTACACACAAAGCTACAACAGCACAAGATCAGTCCCTGTGCCTGCACTCCTCCAGGTTCGATTCTTGTTTCACTGGAAAGAGCTGAAAAACTCGAACTGATCACAGAAAAGCTGATATCTGATCCCTCAGAGCTGATATCTCTGCTCTGCCTGTATGAAATGATTTAATTTCAGGCTTCCTTTTAACAGAAGATTTAATTTATATTATTACGAAAGGCAGGAATAACCACTGCTCTGGGCTGCTGTCTCATGCCTATTGTAACAATTTTTACTGCAGAGACTCCTATGACAATTTCAACAACCTCCTATGACAAATGATAAACAAGCTATTCGTGCAAGAAAACTGAAATTCATTACAAAATCAATTTGTGATCTAGATCTTTGTCATCACTCGTAATTCAATTTCACCGTCACTCAGGAGTTTGGTGGTTTCAACATATCAGAACTACAGCACACATAAAAACACTTGCATCTTAATGCCTTAATGGGAAAATGATGATCCTATTTTGCAAGCTTTTGTTTCAAACATTTTTATGAATTCCACCAGCAGATCAGCCAATTGTAAGTAAAGCAGTATTTTACATTCAGACCTATCTCAGTTCACATGCTATGTTCAGTACAATGATTCTAAAGACAAGAAACACTGTGATTCCATGGAGATTAGAGGTAAAATTATCTTCAACTTTGCTCCATTTTCATGAAGCAGAGCTAATCTACTTGTTTTTGAAAGCTGACATTTTGCTATACCTGAGGCAATGACATCAGAAGGTAAAGTACACCTCGTTCCTTCACAGACCCCGTGTACTGGAGGAACTCCTTCTTCAGGTAGATTTCCATTCCATACTGCTTGGATAGCCTAGAATACTGGAGTAGATAAATAATATTATGTCAATTTATCTACTATTAAGAAAAATCTTCCACACCCCATTAGCTGCCTGTTGAGGCGTGAATTCTACTGCTGTATATGAGCTCTAAAAAGTAAAATTCATCTTCTGGTTCTTTATAAATACACAACAGTGTGTTGTTACCTACCAAGTCCTTCTGCTTTATAGAAGTGATTTTTAAACTCACAGTAGTGAAATATGGACCATATGCCAGTAAGAACTCTGAAAATAGAACTTGCTTTGGATCTTACTATACAAACACAGGCATTACAATAAACATTTTCAATTATCTCAAAATCCATGCTTCCAGCACTTGCCAGAACTGGATACTGAACGCCCAAAATATAAGGTCATCATCTAATAGATACAAAAGCCATCCGAAAATACCTCCTTGAGCCCCACGATGGCTCTGCTATGGTTTCTGCCACTGATTGACTACTGAGTGTTGTCCATTTTGCATCCAAAGGCCAGTAGAATATTAGTAAAGACATTCTTTCTCAAAGAAAGATGGAAATAATAAAAAACAATATCCCAGGACTCCAAGGGTAAGCAGCAGCTGTTTGAAAAAGCTTAGTGTTTGGAACAGAAAGGATGCTTGAGCTGAGGGGAATTAGCAAGCACATTACATGTGATGCAGTGCCCAAGTGCATGACTTTTAAAAAAATTTAATGGCAAATATTTGTTAAGTTTTATAACAAGACACTCCCAGCATGCATCAACATATTAATTTCCAATTACCATATTCACTAAACCAAGAGTTTTACACAAGATACCTTGTGAAATAAAGCTGCAATAAGCCTGTGGGTGCCAGCTCCCCAGGCTTACTGCAGCTTTATTTCAGAACTGGCTCCATCTCCTCTATTGGCTTGCCAAGGCAAATGAGGCCCTGGTGATTTAGGGATCAAGTCCTCATTTAAGATAAATCACCAAGTGAGACAGATCCAAAAACAGCATGACAAAATATTTATCCCCAGCAATATCTGGCGGCGTCATACATACAATGTATAGTGTATACAGTAATATGTACTGACATGTTTTTCAGACCGTGGGACTTTCCAAGTGAATTTATATAAACTAAATATATCTGAAACAGATACTTGCTTTAAAGCACACAGTTAAACTACATGTTTCAGGTGAACGTTTCGAGGCTTTTCAGTGGATTTCCAAGCACACGTTAAGTTCCTCACCCATAGGTGGGGCCAGATTCTCTACTTTGCTTCTGAAAATCCTGACATAAGAGCTTCCACTTGCTGCTCCTTTGCAAATCTGGCTGCAGAAACTGAAACAATGGAAAGTGCTTAGCACACTAATAGGATAATAGTTTATATCCTAAACATCCTAATCTTGCCTATGCAAAATAGAACAAGAACACTATAAAAGAGATGCTACTAGTTCTTCACATACCATACTTGTTTTTGTAGAGAACCTTGGATTCTAGAGCGAACAATCAGAAAAAGGATTTACAGAGATGAATCCTGTGAATAATAAAGTTGCTAAGTCTCCTACATTTAAAAGTGTGTCATTAAGTCACTCCTTACCACAGGGGTGGTGTACTTTAGATTGAGATTTTTCTTTAATTTTGATACTCAGGATTTTAATGCTTTAGGTTATCCTTTTTGCCTTCCTTTAACTGAGGATTTTTTCATGTAGCCTAAATATAGCAATTACTTCTAACAAAGCAGGCATCAGTGCTATTTGCAGCCGAACTGACCTGATGTGTGACTTCATAAGACTCATTGAACCAACGTGTAAGATTTCCCTTTAGTCGCTGTGATCTTATCTAAGGACTACACATAGCATATCTAAGGTACAATGCACAGCACAGCACCCCTCTGACATCCACAAAGCTAACACAGCACAACCCTTTTACAGCTCCTTCAACAGCAGCCAAATCAGGTGTCCAGTTTAATGTAAGTTCCTAGTTTTCTTATGCTCACTACCTCTTTGACATGTTTCAACTCACTCATGATGTTGTATCTCAGCTCCAAGGCAAACTCCTGTTTGAGGAACCAGGATGCTCCATCCATGGTTTTACCTGCAGATTAGGAACCACCCTGCAAAGTGTTTCTCCCTTCAATTAACTAAATGGATTACAGTCACACTCACTTTTTTAGTCCAAACAAATGTCCTTGAAAAGGGCTCTTACCTCTCAACGATGAGTTAAAATAAAGGTTTTCTGTGTATTTCTTGACACTGCTCTGTGCTTTTGAAACAATGCATGAAATGCACTAATGACTTCTGCACGAACATTACTTTGAATAACAATAGTCATAGGCTATTTTCACACTAAAATATACAGGTTTTTATATGGATATAGGTTTTCCACTATTCTGATAATTTTAAAAGCATAGTTCATTTAAAGACTAAAGAAAGTCAGTGTTTAGCCTGAAACAGTAAATGCAGGAAGGGGATACAACTGGGCTGCATAAATCTGCCAGGGAGACCCAGGAGAAAGGAGCTATTTAAGTTGAGGGGTGTCATGGTTAACCTCAGCTGGCAACTAAACACCATCCTACCACTCGCTCATTTCTCTGCCCCTGTGCTCTGGGGGAGATGAAAATTGAAAGGGTGAAAGTGAGATATCTCATGGATTAGGATAAGAACAGTTACTAAGAAAAAATAAATAAACAAACAAACAAACAAACAAACAAATAAATAACAGCAACAATGTAGTTATAAGGGAAATAACAAAGGGAGATAAATAAGACCCAAGAAAGACAGCGTATGAAATTGAAAACAATGGCTCATCATAAACCAGCTGATGACCAGCCAGGCCCTTAGCCACAGGCCCCCAGCCAACTTTCCCCCTAATTTTACTGCTGAACAAGGTGTCATATGGTATAGGATGTCCCTTTGGTCAGCTGGGGTCAGCAGATCCAGCTGTCCCCTTCCAGCTCCTTGTATGTCCCCAGTCTTCCCATGGTGGGACGGAGTGAGGAACAGAAAAGGCCTTGACTCTGTCTAAGAGCTGCTCAGCTGTAACAAAAACATCTCTACCTTATCAACAAGATTTTCGTCACACAGGCCCATGCCAGCTACTGTGAAGAAAATTAACTCTACCCTAGCCAAAACTTCCCTGCATTCCAGCCAAACCTTTTATGCAACCTACAGCCCCAAACTGTCTTGTGCCATGTTCCTTTGACACAAGACACACTTCTTCCGTAATGTGCTACAAAATGCACAGCTATCCTTATTTTGAGAATGCTAGGCTAAAAAAACCCACACTGGAAGTAATTATGATGTCTGTGGATCAGCAGGGATTACATGGGAACAAGGACAACTGCTGCACCTTGAGGACCCAGCCACGTCACTCCAGGGACTGCTAGCCCCAAGCAGATTGCAAGGTTCTTACCCTGTGCATGCCAGAAAAACAATCCACAAGGATTCATTGAGAGCACAATGTGGGGCTGCTGCAAGGAATTGCCGTTTGGCAAAGACACTCTTTTCACCCACCAAAAGGAAGAGATTACCTAGAGAGCCCAGAGCAGCCTGCTTGAAGAGCTCCCAACAGCAGAAATACACCATGAAAATGTACGGAAATACAGTACAGCTTGCCATTGTACTTCTCTTATAGCAGACCTTGTACATTGATGGGGGTACCTCAGGTGCACATTTGTGCGTCCTAACATCCTTATTTTGCTGAAGACACCTGTGGCAGAAATACCTGGTTACAGAACATACCCAGCCCTTCCTGGTTGGCCTGACTGAGAAGGCAAATCTGTACCTTCAAACCCTCCAAATATGAGGGCTGGTTCCAAATTAGACCCTCCCACAAGAGTGCTTACCCAAACACTGGTAGTCTGCCACCTCTAACTCACGTTCCTTACAGCAGGAGTTTTTCACTGGGAGCATAATATCACAGTGCATTAAGTCTATGCCTAATGTGGTTTATCCTTTGTTTACAGGTCACGGCAATCTTTGAGGATTTAGGTTAGTGTAAACAGATAAGAAGAAAATTATTATTGACAGTTAAATACAATTAATATGAACATGAGTCATCTATCTGCTGCGATTCACACATATCCTTTCTTCACTTCTGATCAACTCTCATAAGGAAAAAGAAAAGAAACATTGGGAGAATGCAAAACCATAAAGATTCCCTACCGTGCAGGGGGTTTTCTGAACACCAGACTGGATTTTGAAGGCTGCTGCACTAATGTCTTCAAACCGAATCAGCTTGTTACAGCTTGCCAGGCTGGCTCTACTGCTTGGCTGAGGGATGCAGGAAAGGGCCTCCCTAAGTAACTCCTCATTTCGGCTCACTATCTTCATTTCCCAGGTCTTCACATCCCCGTTCAGGTAATCCTCCTCACCAAAGTCCTTCAGTCTCTCGGGGTTGATAGAGGGTGACTTCTGCCCAATAAGGCCATTTCTTACGGGCACATCCTTACAGCAGTGAAGATCACAAACTGCTGGCGTGTCTTGGTTCTTTATTTTATTGTCATCCCTGAAAACAAATAAAAGAAACTTGTTAGAAAGGCTGGGATGGTTAAGATTTGATATTTAGCATTTTAGAAGGATGCATGTCTAGCTGCTCTTCGCAAGTCTTAAACAGGCAGAGTGAGTTGCTACTGTCATATTACCTCCCGTAGGTGCACTCAAAGATACTGCAGCCTTCCAGCTGTCAGAAAAGCCACAAATAACCCAACATGTGGGCAAGCTGTGAAACTGTCCTGCCCAAGAAAACAAGAAGTATATAATCTTTGTTGTCTGGACTGCCAGACCTTCCTTAGTACTCATTATTCAACGGGCAAAAAAATGATCCTAGTTTAGAGCTTCCAAAAATTTTGGTATAACTGGAATTTTACTTTCTGTACACAATTCTATCTTTTTCAAAAAGGGCAAGCAGCTGCTGCAGACCATTCTCATAAACTATTAATAGCAGTAACAAATGCCACTACACTGTACACAAGAGGTCTGCTCTCTGCCCTTGCATACTTGTAAAGCATACTCTTGACAGCCATCAACTGCCTCGTGACGGGAAGGAAATTACTTTGATAAGAGATAATAATTATATCCTCCTGCAGAGCTAAAGAATGAGGTCTCCTGATCTGTGGGTTAACATTTCATGGGTAAATACATGTGTAGATATGACAGAGATGTGGTGGCACAAAATTCTCCTTCCCCAAGGAACTTGGGAGAAACAACACTGCTAGAAAAATTTTCCAGATTTGCTACCTTCAACTGCCTGACTCTATGGTTCATCATGTTCAGTTCACAAGGAACAACGTACTGTAATGCAGGATTTTGTAGTCTGTTAACAGACAAATGCAAAACTTCTAGGAATTCTTGGAATTTGGAGATTATTACAGGGAAAAGGAGCATTAAGCAGAAGACCAGTGATTTGGAAAAGAGCTGATACTACCCCTGGTTTGTGGCTATGATTAGACAGATGGTATAAGCTCCTCTACCTGACTCACTATTAATCTATTTGGTAGAAATGGTATTCTAAAAACAAACATGTTAAATTATGTCAGAGATTCCAGCATTATCTCCAACAAAAAATATTTACCTTTTTCCTAAAATAATTTGGGTCTAAGTTCTGCAGTTATTCATCAGCCGGGCTGACTAAAGCACATTTTACATCAGTGATCAGCACCATAATATGCTTTGTAGCAACTCCCAAAAGAATTTTTAAATATTTAGAAACATCTCTTTTTTGAGCAATTTCTCACTTTGGGCAGTATCATCTGTTTCCTTAATGGTGTCAATAATCTGCGCCAGTAGCTCTGGTTCCTATTACACTTCTAATTTTTCCACTGAGGAATTCACATAACAATATGGGCAACATAAAATGTTTTATTATTAGAATCAAGTAATATACCAGTAGAATCAATCATTCTGTATACCTTCACAGGAGAAAATTTTTGTAGCAAGATCTTCCCTCTCTAAAATTAATGAGAAAATAATTTTCTAAGATAAATAAAGTATATACACATTTGTAACCTTTTCATGTCGAAACTTGTGATCTAAAGTATTTTCCCAATACTGTATCTTACAGCTGATAGAGCCTAACACCAGGCCTTCTGCTTTCAAATCAAATAACTTATCAAGT
The DNA here is from genome assembly GCF_029207755.1 of Chamaea fasciata. Classification (NCBI taxonomy): domain Eukaryota; kingdom Metazoa; phylum Chordata; class Aves; order Passeriformes; family Sylviidae; genus Chamaea; species Chamaea fasciata. The sequence goes on along the minus strand of NW_027094094.1, from coordinate 24,313,826 downwards.
AGCTCTGTTCCACACTTTTCTGCAGCTCTGCTCCAGTGAGGTTAGACAGCTGGAACACTTCATAAACATGTTAAGCTTCCAGTGTTAGTTTGGGTGCACATCAGTCTGCTTAATGCAAAGCTGAGAACCAGATCAGAATGCCTCCCCGTGAATTTATTGCAGCACAGCCCCCACAAAAACAGCAGCAGCATCCAAGGGGCCACAGCACTGTCAGAGTTCATTCCATACCTCTCCCTTCCAAAAAAATACTTTCCATATCACAGACTCCCATAACCACTCTAAAAAGAAGAACGGATACGTCTTATTTCTGAACATACTGTTTAAAATGTTTAGCAAGCATTAGCAATGAATTATGTTTGTTACACTGGAAATTGGTTAAAGGGGTCTATGTAGGGTAAAAAAAAATAGGCAGATCAAAAATTTGTGATTTTATGGGTCAAATTTTTTATCCAACTGGCATTTGAGATGAAAGAACAATTCTCATTTTTCATTGCATCTGTTGCAATCAAAATGTCTACTAAAACACCCAGCCAAAGATAACCACAAGAAGTTTATTGATGAAACAGGATTCAGTGAGAAAGTAAAAGTGCGTGGTAATGCCTCATAACACTAGTGCCATCAAATATTTGTATCTGCAAATAGAAAGACCAAAATGGCATACTGATTTTTTGCCCTACTCTTAGGTTTCCCTTTTTTGTGAGAAAACTAAAGAAGGGAAGTAAATCAGAACCTCAGTCCCTAATGTGCAGTACCACTCTCATGACCAGTGAGTATCTGCTCAGGACTTCAATGGAGACAACACCTTGTGACCACTGGAAAAGAGGAACAGAAATCAAACAGAAATAAAAATATGTATAGGCCTTCCAGGCTTGAGCTAGGTTTAGAGCACATCTGAATCATTACCATCTTAATGTTTAATATGAAAACTATCATACATTTGCATCTGAAAGGTCAGCAGCCTCTTTATCAAGGGGATATCATTCTATTGTATATATATATGTATTGTATGTATTTATCTCAGAATATCTTTGATTCCTCTTCTACACTCACATGCTTCATTGACATTAGAGAATGACATTTCCCCGTATTGAGCCCACCTGGATGTGCCACAGACCCTCCTAGAGCTCTCAAACTCCCAAGGTAAACAGTGGGCTGAGGTTTGATCTCATACCACAAATGGGCAAATAATGACCCTGTTGGGTCAAAAGCATTTCTTGCCTCAAAAGCATTCCACATGCTTGGCAGAGATCTGTATGGATTTCTTTTACAGGAACAGCCAAAGCAGGCAGGAAAGCATGCAAGTGCTCACAGAAACACAGCACATGACTTCTCAAGCACAGTAACAAACCATAGCCCCCACTCCAGCAATCATGTCCACCAGATGAAGATCTGAGCCAATATAAATACAAAGCCCAGCATTATAAAGCACTGTTCCTTTCAAATGGAGCTTTGCCTTTTATGGAGTTTATCAAAAGTTTTCATTAAAAGGTCTGTTTATTTCCAGACATAAAACAAATACCCAGCTGGCAAGCTTTGTCACATGGTTATAAATTACAGCATTTTACCTTTAAAGTGATTAGTAAAAGCAAACATGAAATTACAGTTTATAAACCTACTTTTTCGAGAACAGCTGCTCAGCATAACTGGAAAAAAAGAGAAGATCCATATGCAGACATTCCATAAACAATTAAGGCACAGGAAAAAATATAATTTGTTTAAGTAGATAGCTTTACATATTTAAAATCTCAAAGTCAGTGCAAAGACAGTGTGGACCAAAATGTACTCCTACAATAATAAAAAGCAACAACTTGCAATAAATAATTTTTCTATTTCCAGTTTGGTTTTTTGAACATACTGATAATATTCCTCAAGTTAAATAGCACTAGGGGAAAAAAATCAAAAACAGTAATATTAACAAACTAAGAAAATAATAAACCAGCAAAAATAATTTGGGGATGATAAAAGGGAGTAATGCATACTATACCTAAAGACCACAAGTGTTGCCTTCATTAGACAGAGAAAAAGTGTCCAAGTGTCCAATGATGAACAGCTACATGTCCCCATTGTGAAGCATGTTCAGAGCGCCTCCCTCAGGACCCACCAAACAGACTAAACAGATTAAACTGATGCACTGGATCTCCTCAGCTTCTAAAGCTGAAGGTGCAAAATCTGCAAAATCACACATGTCCAGGGAATGGCAATTTATTAAAGCCTAGTCACCATTCTGCCCAGTATAAATGTTAGAGGGAGATGGTGTGAAAGTATCAGGTAGAAAATTTAAAATTTCCCTTCTTAGAGAAAATAATTAGCTCACAGAACTCATTACCAGAGGACTTTATGAAGAACAACAATGCAAACAGGCTCCAAAAATGCACAACTAAATGGAAGTAGTGACCAATGCATACATCATTCTAGAATTAATCTGTGATTCAGGACGCCCCTGAGCACTTGGCAAACTCCATGAAAGCACATGAGAGAAAGTGTCTTAGGTGACTTTCATTTTTCTCCCAGCTCTGTTACTGGCCACCCCTAGAGAGAGGACACAGAGGAGGACTGTGTGATCTTTGGCCCAACCCAGTGTTGCCATTTTGATTGCAGATGTACCCGATATCAGCAGTTGGCCCATTTGGCAGCTTTTGCACTTTCAAAATGATTCACAACAACATGTTTTGAGGCAGACATGAAGTTGGAATTATGGATATACATTACCATGCACTGGTTCACAGATGGAAATTCAACTATCACAAAAAGAAACTAATTTTAATGTAAGACTGAAAACTCGGCCTTTCTTTGTCATTTCTACAGCAGATTTTATCATCTGCATTCATAGTGATACACATTCAGTATTAAGAGGGACTGATAGTGTTGCAAAATGTGCAAATGTAAAAATTTTCTCACGCAAGGATGATTTTGATGTTAGATGTTTGTATATTTTCAGGCCTAACCAAGAAGAAGGGAGATTTAATCCATGAAAGAGCAGCTAGCAAGCTCTAAGTGATGTTTTGTGCTAGAAAAGCAAATGACTTGTTGGAAGAATTGCCTCAGTAATGTTTAGGTCTTGACATGCTTCAATGATCTTGGACCTCCTAGGAGGTTAACAAAGCTTGGGGACAAGGATGTACCACTGATAGTGGACACAAAAATGCAGAATTTATGAGCCCCAAGGATATTTGGCAGAATTCCCAAGACAAAGGAGAAACTAACAAAGCCAACTCAGCAGCTGTGCTGAAATCAGCTCTGACTGCGTAAAAGGTGATTTTGGCAGGGGCAGATTGCAGCCACCAACCCAAGAAACCAATGACCCAAAAAAAGAGAAACACTGAGCATGAGGACTAATTAGCATGAGAAACAAGAGAATCATTAACCAATAGAAGATGGTATTCTAATTAATAAGAGAACTTGTAGCAAATGAAAGTTAATTCATTTGTTTGTTAAAATGTGTAGATAGTAAAAAGCATTGATGTTGGTGTGCCTGGTTTGTGGAATCCACAGAGCACCCAAGGCTTGTGCAATTCTCAAGTATAATGAATGGCTCTCTCAGCATGCAATTATTGGCTTGTTGCACACCAGGTAAAGAATATCATTTTTGTGGACAACAGCACTATGGCACAAGTTCTGTGGGATTCTTTAGCATCCTTATAGGCCTGTGCCATGACAAGAAGTTCCAATTCTAATGCCCAGTTTGGGCTGAGCAGTCACAAAATGGTAAGCTTGAATACCACTTCAAACTCATATGCACATGTTCTCTGCATGTGGATTTTAATTTTGTCCTTTCTTAATGTTTTCGGTGTAGGGGTTTCTTAAGCTCACACCTATATGCTGCCACCATATTCAGGTTCCCTGAAGACTTTCCTGGAGCACACTAACCAAGAGACATTGGCAAGACACAGCTTTAGACGTATTTGTCACCTGCTTTCAGGTAACTGGCCTCAGATCTTATGCCTGCAAGTTCAGAATACCTACTAAGGCAAATGGTGACCCCTTTAAAGCCACTTCTGCCTCTTTCCTCAGTGTTGAGCAGAGATGGGTCATGCACAGGGGGCAAGGCAGGGGGAGCAGCCTGCTGCAGGGAGCAGCCTGTTTGGCTTATGACTGCAATGTGACTGGGATCTGCTCTTACAGGAGTGAGAAAGAGGCAATCCCAGGGTATGACAGAGAGGGCCCTTTCCCTCATCCAAATCCCTTTTACCCAGAACCTCTCCAGCTCCATTAATCCTTCTAATTCCATGTCCCAGCGCTGTCTCCTCTGACCCTTCCTGCTCCCTGAGCCTCCCAGACCCCTCTGATACTTTCCTTGTTTGCTGCAATCCCCTTTTCCAGTAGCTCCTGAACATTGCTGTTCCATCTCAACTCCTCTTCTACATTTTTACCCATCCCCAAATACATCCAAATACTGCAATAGCAGCAATTCTTTAAAGCATCTCAGAAACTTGTGCAAGTAGGACTTTATGAAAGAAAAATGGTAGAAAAACAGAGACTCGCTGAGATAAAAGTGTCAAGAAGGATCATAACAAATGTCATCTTCACTTCCAGGAATTTCAGGTCATGCACTCTATAGTGCCTGAGTGCCCTGCACACCACTACAGCGTGACAAGTAAACTCCTGCAGGCACAGGGAAGGAACACAAGATCTCTCTTTGACAATAATTTTAATACAGATCAAAGACAATACTGCACTCTAAATATGACTGTCTTGAATTATCAGTATTTTGTGTAATACTAGTACTTAGAAACACCCATCTGAGACTGTATTGCTCCAATTAGTGGCACATACAGGATGGAAATATAAAATGCATGTCTGAAATTTATATACCTAAACACTATGCAAAGTGACTGTTCCTAAGCCACACAGGAATCACCAACACCTTCCCCTAAACAGAAAGACAAGTTCAGCAAACATTAGCTCAACTTTATTGATGGAAACTGGGACACAGATCCAGTGACTTGCCTAAGACTTCCGCAGGGCTATTTATCAGAGTGTCTTAAAGACAAAGAGATCAGGGCTTAGTAACCAGCCTGGATGACAAAGTGTGAGCACTGTGACCATCCAGCATAGACAGGCACATAATAACCAAGCCTTGAGACTGAGCAGGCCTTTATAACTCTGCTCACCACATACAGGTCTGACAAACCCGTGTCACGCTGCACCAGCGACACACACAAAGAAAGCTCAAGCTCATGCAGGAAACAACCAAGCTGTATTACCACCTCTGATAAAATCTCTCCTTACTTTCAGTAAGTCAGATTTGCCAGAGCCTAGCACTATATATGGCTTCATCTGTGGTCTATTGCCATTCTTCTATGGTCTTCTACACACTATGGTCATGTCATCACCTACTGCTGGCAATGGCAACTGGGTGTCAGCTGCTAAACAGTTAGCACTAGAAAAAGCAATCTGAAAGCAAAAAGAATTCACAAGGCCACCCATCATGAAAATGCTGAAGCAGAGGTAACCAACTGTCTCTCAAACAGACCTGTCCTTCTCAAAAGTTCTTATAAGACATTCACAACTGTAAATGTCAAATGATCACTATCCAACACTGCACAGAGTTTGGCAGCTAAAACTCTTCAAGGAACTAAACTTTTTCCTAAGTTGAATGTATTCTGAGTCTAGAAGTTTTCTAACACATCTAACACATCTCCATAATCCACTTCCAATTAGGAACGAACAGCGTAACTCAAAATAGAGGCAAGAGTGGTCCTGAAAGGAGATTCACAGTGAACTGCAGAAAAGGTCATATCGCAGGTGACTTTGGGCAAGCCCTTTTTGCAGGGCAGAAGACCCTGTCTTCCTCTTTATTAACAGCATCAGGCCCACTGAAACAATTTATGTCTTAAATGTTAACAACATCTGTGACAAGGAGACGCAGGAAATGAGAATTGTTCCTTGTTTGTACATCTGGCTAAAACAGCATGATCTCAATAGTGGTGTCCAGATAATAAAACTGAGGGAGAAACAAACTATGGAAAAGGTTAAGAATGAGGTTGCACAACACCACCGTGCCATGTGTGTGCACAGCCTCAGCTCATGCTACACAAGCACACTAGATGACTCTTAAATTCCATCTACTCCATCCAAATCTGAAAACAGGAATTTACGATCACCATAAGCACCATAACAAAGACAACCACAGAGCTGCAACAACGGGATCTGGCACAGGCTATCTCAAGATAAATTTTCAGCAGTCCATTGGTCTGTCTAGGGTTATTTCTGATACTGCACTCATGAAGAAATAAAAAAGTTGAACTCTGAGGGCTAAAAATATTCAAATCTCCACCATTTCTGGTGGATTTTTTTTGTTTGGTTTGATTTCTTAAAGAAAGTAAGGAAAGGAAAAAGAAAGCATTACCTATACAGCACAGCGACTAAATAAACAACGAGGTGAAGCAAAACTCCAACTACGACACCATAAGGAGGCAGGAGGGGTCCAGGGGTTGCCATGTCCGTGGGCCTGGCCCTGGGTGGACCCCGAGGGCTGACCATGACCCCTCAGGGGGATAAAGGAGCGCTCTAGCTCTAAGTCAGACAGCAAGATTCTCCAACCTTTGCCAGAAAGGATCGTAGTCTTCGTCTTCCCTGTAGCGGTCCCTGGGACTTCTGTTTTTTAAGACCCTGAAGTAGATAAACTGTGCTGCAAAATTCATTGTAATTCCTGGTGCAAAGCAAAGCTGGAGACTGCTGGCAGCGGACACACCTGCCTATGAGAAGTGTCAGCCCTGCACTGCCTGGGTGGGAAACAGCAGGCAATGTGCTGTAAGCAGCTCTCAGCGCTGGCGGGGGGGGAAGTGCCTTGGAAAGAGATGGCTGCTGCTATTTAAAGAGATTATTTCAGAGCCCAACCTGTCCTTGTCAATTTGAGTCAGGGCCTGGATTACTCTTGGGTGACGCTCTGTTAGCAGGACACTTGAAGCTTTAGTTACTTACTGCTTAGCTGTGGAGCATGATCCTGACCGGCTGCAGGGCCCATGGCTGAGCAGCAGGAAAGGGGTGCCAGGTTTGGGGTGCTTGAGTCTCTGCAGGGATCCTTTAAGGCAGTCCCAAGGGACACAAGTCCTCATGACTGAGGCACAGCGGAGACAGCTCAGTTAGTTCAGGTTTTCTCTTGGCACAAGTCCCTGTAGTAGAAAAATACAGGTATATAAATCATAAAGAAAAGAAAAGACCATCTAGGGGAAGGACTGTAGCAACAGTTAGCTGTATCTGTGTAGATATCTGTTATATCTATTTATATGGGATTTTATATCTATATAGGAAAATAGATAGATAGATAGATAGATAGATAGATAGATAGATAGATAGATAGATAGATAGATATAAACTCCATCTAAATCTGTCTTCCTTTGCCCTGAGAGAGCCCTAGCAAAGGCAGAGTCACAATCCCAGATACAGAATGGCTGTGCAGGGGGATGAGGCACAGGTCCTTCCTGATGGAATGTAGTCTCCAGACTGCCTGGAGGTGGACCAGGTATCCATTTCCAGGTATGAGTGGTCCCTCAGTACCCTCTGCTTTCTACTGAGAGCATACAAAATCTTTATCTCCAAGATAGAGAACAGACTTCTCATAAAATCTAACCCAAGCTGTGACCTAACTCTCCCCACAGGATATCAGGAGAAATACTATAATCTGATTTTCATGGGAGAGTCAGAATAAATGATCAAATAGTCTTCTGTGATCTCTGGAAAGTCTGAGCTGTGCTGGTAGAGCCTTCCCTACCCTGGCGTGGCAGGCAGGCCCATGTTCTCTTGACTTCATCAGTACTGATGAAGCTCCAGATTCACCACTTTTTCCAGTGTCCTACACACAAACCCCTCTTATTCTTCCTTTTCCAGGTGGTGGATGTGCAGGCTGCGGTGGTGCCATGTGCTACAAGTGGCCACAGCCCAGGCAGCATGCTGCTGCCAGGAGAAATGAGGAAAAAATGCACTCAGCTGCTGCCAGCACTTGCAGCCCTGCAGCCAAGTTACATTCAGGCCAACTTCACTGGTGCCTTGAAGTGCAGAGGGAAGGCAAGGGGAGTCACTGCTTTGTTCACAACACATCTGAACTGCAATGGTGGGCAGGAAATGGAACTTTACAGCAGTGAAAAGGGCAATTCCTTTGGCTTTTGGGTATCTGGGGGCCCAGACTCAAGTCTTGATGTGAATTCAGTTCTTCACAAACAAGACTCTGATCTGTGATTGACACTTGGAGACCACGTTGCATGGGTAAAAGGATTTCTGGGACCATTTGGTCAAGAAGCTGGAAAAAAATTCACCAAGCTGTTGCATGACAGAAGTACATGAAGCACTGAATTGCTATCCCAATAGCAATAAAACACAAACAAGCAGCCAACTACAGAAAAAGGATCTTTGGGAATTCGGCTGCAGATTTTGGACCATGTCAAACATTCTTTCAAAGCCCTTGCCACTTCCAAACCCCTTCACAGTGCTTTAAAAAAACCACCAGAATTACCACGGGAAGGAAAAACTAGCTTTCAGCTTTGACTTGTTCTTTTATATGGGTGGAAGGAAGGGATAAGTATGATATAATTGCATTGCTGGTACAGTGAAGTGATATCTAACACAACTGCCATGAAACCGTCAAGGACAACACTAAGTTACAGGTCACCCCAGGTGACATTTCTTTTCAAATCTAGAGTTTCTTACTTCCTTCCCAGCTGCTCTTTGGTGGGTCCTAAGGGAAGGAAGCCAATGCCTCAGTGCTGTATATCTTTCCAAAGGTTTCATTTACGACTTCCATGCTGCCACCACTCACACTCTGTGTGTTTGTGCAAGGAAATCATCATTCATATCTGCCCAGCTTTAGGCTGAGACATCAGTGACACCAGACTGGGTCAGAGGCACTGTCTACATCTGAAATGACAGTTATTGGGAAGTTATTTATTATTATCCACATCATAATAGAATATTATCTTTTACTTAGATAATTTTGAGTCCAACGAAAGAAATAAACCACACAGTTTAATCAAGGGACTGAACTGAAATTCAGTGTTAGTGTGCTGGTGTGTATGAAAAAGCAATGATTGGGACTGGAAAGAACTGGAAAATCCAACTCTCAGAATAACAGTTTTACACTCACCAGGTCATATATAACTGCCAGCCTTCCTCCCTCAGTCCCTGGTGCAAAACCCATTAAAAATAGCATAATGTGGAGAGCGACAGCTGCTTCTTTTTCTAGAAAACCTTTTAAACAAGGTTATGCTGCACTTTTCCTGAACTAAAAAATAAAATAGAACCATTTTGCTGTCAGAATGGAAAACAATGCTTAATTTTCTTGTAACCAGAGAGAACTTAGTTTGGACAGCACTAAGAAAAATAGCTATGACCACTGTAAATAAGGACTTTATTGAATTACAGGACCTGAAAGATTGTTTTGAAGAGTTAGCCAAGCTTTTCCCCACACTAAATAAAATTAATAACATTTCCAACCTCAGTGAGAACAGCATGGGTGGGAAGCGATAGTCTATCCAAAGAAGAGAATTCTTTATAGAATTTGATCACTTGCAGAAGGAAAGAGGGTGGAGACAGTCTGCATTTACGCCAAGAAAAACAATAAAAGTTTCTCAGAGAATAGCAACTCAGAAAACCAAAACGATAATTGAGAATTATGTAACATATTGATGCAAATGTGGTGGTAAACCACTGAATCAGTATGGCTAAAGAAATATAGACAACTCATAAAGAACATCCAACTAAAAAAAAGAAAAAAAGAAAGAGAAAAAGAATACGCACCAAAAAGCTTCCCATTTCCTTCTAATTAAAGAAACTAATTTAACTCCCATCTCAGATTCTTCATAAATCAATATTCATAGAGCAGACTGGAGTTTCAGCCCCCAGTGTTTACATACTTATTTGTTTATATTTATCAGATAGCAGCTGATAAATATACTGACCCACGGCAGTAAAATCTCAGGTTTCCATTTGCTATCTTTAGGGATCTCAGAAAAGGCTGACAAGGTAGATTGAAATCAGTGGAAACAGAAGTAGCTTCCTCAAGCTATATTTCACCGAGTCTGAAAGAAAGGGCAGGCATCAATTCAAAGAACACATTTCCTGGAGCAAGAGGCAACAGGGAAGCCTGGATGTATTTTATCTAAAGTTATGGGACAGACTGTATCTGTTCTATGTAAACATTTTGCAGAAAGGAGGAGATATTTCTCAAGGCAAAGAGACAAAAGTTTACATTAGAGTCCAAAAATTATCTCCTCAAAATAGTATCTATATCCATAAGAGGTCTAATACTTAGATGCTGAACCAATAGCATCAGATGAGGAAAAACTGGAGGCACAAAACTTGTGCCTTGCTGCTTGTCCTGGGTTGAAGTATATTCTATCACCATCTTCATGAACTGTTGAAACCAGGTGAGGCAGTGCTCCCTGCCTCCTCCACTCTGGCTTATCTTCTGTTAATGGGCCCATCAGCACCTTTGCTACACAGCTCACAGATAACCCCCTCCTGGACTACCTCCTGTTAATGGGCCCATCAGGCCTTATCACATGACTCACCATCCCATTGTGAGATGCTCCGCCCAGAGAGAAGAACCAAGCATTCCAGCCTGGATATAAGCTGAGACTCTGAACACCAGAGGGGCGCTTACCCAGAGAACCCGAGCTACCAGACCTTTCTACAGGATCACTGCTTCAGGAAGACCACCTCATCTGGACTGCTTCCATCACTACGCTCAGGTTGTATTCTGACTCTGTCAGTGGTCTTTTGTATTATTGCATCTATTCTAGTTTACTTTCTTTCCTTTTTTTTCTATTAAATTGTACCTCTGACTTGGAGCCTCTCATTTGTTTTGCCTTCAAACTACTACACTGCTACAAAAAAGGGTACATTCTCTTCTACTGAGACTAAATAACTGATAAGAACCAGCAAAATATTTTGTGCTGCTGTTTGGGATATTTAACTGTAACAACCTGCTTATCTCAGTTCCCAGTGGTAGGATAACATTTCTAATACATTCAGAGGCAGCAGATTAACATTGCAGATGCATGAAAGTACCCAGTAGTCTGTTCTAAGCCACATCTTTGAATAACGTGAGATCCCTTATATTATCAGTGGCTCCAGGGGTTTTGTCCATCTGGGTCTAAAGCACTTGGTCATGCAGGTGTGTTCACACAGAGTGGAAGTGCACTGGCTGAAGCCCACACAGGGAATTGCTGAAAATCCACATTTGATTGTCTGTGCAGAGAACAGCAACTGTGATCAGCAGCCTCACTTCTGCTTTTCCATGCACATTAAAGCATCACAGTGCCACCATTTAATTTCAAAGTACTACTGCAATCATTTCTTCTCACTAGCGGAGATCACCAGGAATTCAAATGGCAAGTGAAGGTGAGCTAAGACACAATTAATTTTGGAGGTTTTTAACAGACTTAATTCCCAAAGGGATCCTGATTTGCCACAGCCTATACAAAAGTACTATACGACACTTTCAGAGGCTTCAAATGCCTTCGGGGATGTTTGACCCAGCAGCAGAGAAGAACAGCTGGTGTTTCTGCAGCAGCAGATCAGCGCCTGCCGGGTGCCGCAGCCCGGCCCCTCAGCCTCGGCTCGGACGGAACTCCGCTTCCCCGCAGCCTAAGCTCGCTCAAGGTCAGGTACGTAACAGTCGGGGGCCGTTCCTCTGTCCGAGCACTCATCGATCCAAATCCCCTTCGCTCCCGCCCCGCCGTGTCTAATTTAAACACTGAACTCTCGGTTGCGGTTCACGCCGTGCCGGCGATCGGCTCACCCGGGCTGTGCGCAGCGCTATTGCGGGAGGAGGAACCAGGAGCCGCCCGAGCCAAACCCGGGGCAGGAGACGAGGCGGCCCCCGGGCTAATTGGTGGGCAGAAATGGGTGACCTCAGTGCCACCGGAGAGGCAGCTCCCCAGCTGCCAGGGGCCTTTCACAGGGATTTGCCAGCCTCTCCCCTGGCCCCTTCCCCCGCCCTTCTGCCGGGCCGCTCCCCGCACCTTGCCTGGCCTCCGCCCGCTCCACGCTCTCCTTCCAGCAATCCCATCAGCGCTGTGCAGTCACGTCCCTCCCAGTGGCCCCAGCAGAACGCTTCGTGCACCCTGGACTGCTAGAATTTCTTCTAAATTCAAACGATAGGCTTTTGCCCCATCAGCTTCTCCTAATTCACTTTTTTAACAATAAACAGATTACTTCGGAATTATTTATAGCATCCTGATGATTCAATTGGCTTCTGTCCTCACCTTTGATGCTTCTTATTCCTCGAGCACATGCAATGAGCCTTCCATTTCCCTTCGACTTTTTTTTTATCCTCTAATCTTGTATTTCCTCTTTTCTCAGTGTTAATGAGAAGAGACATTAGATAGTCACCACTGTGAAAAGTCATCCCTTCATTATTGTGTTGATGGCATAAAGTAGTATTCAAAAAGATAAAAGCAGGTAGCACTTACAGAAATAAAAATTACAGAATGACATGGATTAATATCTGCATTAGGACATAATATTTCTGTTATTCTTACAAAGAATCCCAGTGGTGGGAACAAACTGGAACTGAATTAAAGAACCTTTGGGACAGATAATCTAAATCATTTTACTGCATCTGGACAGAATACTGTAACAGTTCTTTTAACTTACTTTGAGCCAACTGGTCTCTTAAGGCAAGGAAGGATGTCCTAAAATCTGACATTGGAAACAGCATCCATGCTATCCTGATTTCCTACATGGATGCTGCTTCAGGTGATAATTCTTGTTCCTTCTTCTTTCATCCTAACAATAACTAAACTATGCATGCAGATACAACAAACTAATAGCAAGTGTAGCCACCATCAGGCTCCCTCCTAAATACATATGGAACCAACTGCACTTTAACGAACTCATTAGAAAAAAATTTTAGAAAAGGGGTGGAGGACAATAGTCAAGTTCACATCTGTTTTCCAACAATTGGAGTTAATGTCCTGCCTCTAGAGTTTGTGGAGTGTGCTAATCTGTTTATTTGTTCCTATGCTTACAAGGTTTTTCATGCCTTGGATCAGCTTTTAATAGAATTTTTTTCATGGGCCCTGCTTGTCCTTCTTATGATTATACTATTTCCTTATGGCAACTACCACAAATTCTATTAAGCAGTGGCATTATGAAAGTATTTCAGTTGTCTTTTAATGCAGATTTTCAGCTGGAATTAAAGAGGTGGGAAGCCAGTACCATACAGTAATAACTAGCTGTACTGCTGGGGAATCTTGTTGGACGGGATCCATCATGTGATTAACTACTCAGGCAGCAGGATGAAAAAAATTCCTACACATTCTTGTTCACTCTCTGCCTGGAAACGTGTATTGGAAGCATGTTTGAAGAAAAACTGCAGCTAAAGACGTAAGGGATCTGTAATAACAAAGGAACTACTATCATCCTGGTACAGTATTGTATATTCAGTCACACGTATTTTAAAAGGAATTTTAACCAGGGATTTTTACTGCATTGGCTTTAAAATTATACACATACTGTAAATTTGCAGAGAAATGGCAGTGGAGTGATTAGCTTGGCTTCTCTCTCTGGCAAGTCATTCTTCCCCTTGCAAGTCTCCATGACCTTGTGGTAATTAAGAGGAAAGGAGACCATGCTGAGCAGCAAACAAAAACAGGATTTATTTCTAGCTGTCTCTCAGTTTTGCTAGGTGTCTCCACTCACGTGGCAAACATTTCCTATCTTCAAAGGCTTCACATACATGGCTGATGCCTTCCCTAATAGAGAAAGGTACACAGCTGTTAAGTAACAGACCTTTATCATACTGCTGTTTGTCATGACTCGTGCTCAGCAAGGTGCTACTCAAGGCATGAACAGCTTCTCAGATATTAGCAGGTCCTTCATGGAATGAAATTGTGGCTTCAGTTGCAAGTAATTATCTCATTTAATTGGTGGGATTTGCAATACTGCTCTGCTAAAGACACTAGCTGAGTAATTCTAATTTGGGAATAATCAAGTACTTCCCCCATATTTTTTTCCTCAAATATTATCCACCACAGACTCACAGATCTATTTCTCATTTTTATGTAACCCAAATGGGTGCACGTAAAGTTAAAACAGCAAAGGGACACAACCTTCTGCAACAGAAAATATAGCAAATATCAGATCACCATGTGTGCAATACAAGACTGGGAGTCAAGAGACAATTCCTGAATCATTAATTTTGCAGGGAATATAGTTAATCCAACTTTCTAAGGACAAAAGGTTCTTTTCACTAAAATGGGTGGGCACACTGCATATCATATTTCATAGAGTTCCTGAGGCATGGCCAGGCTTCATAAAATGCCTGAAACCTGTCAAATGAAAGAGCATAACAACTAGTTAAAACACAAAACAAACAACATAATTCACTAATATTCCACATGACCCACCTTTTCCTTCAGCTTTCTGATTCAGTTTCCTTGCGGATCATTGCTCAGGAAGCTGAAGCCACAGACTGAAAACAGCCTGAAGCCATGGGATGCTTACCTAATGCTGGCAAACAGAATCCAGCCTAGTGTGCTGGCACCAAGATGACACCAGAGAGTCAATTCCTGCAGCTGACTCACTGCTGGCTTTAGGCATAGCACAAAATGTATTGTTTTGAAGAAGGCTGGATCAGAGTTGTCTGTTCCATGACACACACACACTTGTCAACTTCTCCAGGGAGGGCAGAGGCAGAGCTGATCTTCACAGTGCTTCACAGTATGAACCATGCGATATGTGTTTTTAACTGCATCAGAGATTATGCCTCTATGACAATGGCAGGAGAACTTGACACTTTTTGATGTCCCCTGCAAATCGAGATAATAAACAGGAGTACAAGTTGATAAACAACAGACCAGAGAGGGGCTTGCACTGGCAGGGAGCATGAAGGTGATCACTCATTCAAGGTTGCAGCCACAAGACCTGTAACTCCAACAGAGGCTGCCCCATGAACAGCAGAGGCATGGAGGCTCCATGGAGGCTGCCAGGGATGTGTGCTAAGAATCACTACTGTCCAAAGGTTTAAATGGCAATGTCTACTTCATTCTAATGAAATCACCACTGCAAGAGGCCCTTCATCTGCTCACCAAACAGAAGCACTGTTTCAGAGCAGACTTCTGCTTCCCTGAGAAGCAGCCCAAAAGCTGCATACCTGCTCGGCACAAATCAGCTTCTCCAGGTAATGACATTCTGCTTCTGCATCTGTTCAACAACTGTTCCAACCCAGCAGGCAGAAACCAAATGAATTAGGAGAGTGAAAGTGACCTCTTCCAAATGGATCATGTAACAAGTCTCAATTTACATTAGGTATTCAGCAGCCTCCAAGTAGCAAGAACTTGTGACAAGAGCCTAAGGTACCTCCACAGTCTCTAATGGAGAGGAATCTTCTCTCAGGGGCAGGTATGCAGACTACACAAACCTTGCACTGATTTCATCATCCAGCAGTGTTAAATCCAGGGAGATGATTACACTCTGTCATTTCCTGATCTTCAGGGTAAGGCACTTTCCTCTCCCTACAAGGATGGGTTTCCTACCATATTTTTTTCTCCAGAAGTAATCTCCACTTAATTTTCTCTGTGTTTCACATAAAGTCCTGTTTTTCCCAGGAGTTTGCTTAGCTATATCCTTTGATAGCCCCTGCTGCAGGATTTCATGCCGAATAGAAATGGGATTTTTTCACACGGGACATATGTCTTCTGTCAATGTATACCCTTTATTTAGTCCATTCCTTCTCCCTATGCACCCTGTGGGATCACTGTGCAGTTATTTATTGCTTTTGCCAAGCATTTAACTAGTCCAAGAAAGAGATACAGAAAGATTGTACCAAAAACAAACAAAAAAGGACCTCCCAAAATAGACTTCATCCTTATGTTTGCTCTCCCTTTCACCAATCTGCCTGCTGGCATAAATTCACATCCCTGTTCACTGGTATGCTTTTTTTGGCTGCCAGTATCTTGGGAATATCTCAACAGCTGGATTTTGTGCAAACCTACATTCATATGATCTCATTGTGTTCTCATATATGGCCACTTCCAAGATGAATGTGCTAAAGAATGCTTTCTCTGATGGTAATCATTTACTGACTAACTTCTCAGAACATAAATATGTTTGCATCATATTCTTTCTTCTGCTCTCACGTCTTCTGAAAAATCTGCTTCACAGTTTAATAGGTATTGTCACATTCCCAGATTTTTGGTACTTTAGTTGCCAGTTGTCTTATCCTGCAGCTTCCTTCTGAGTATTTATAAATTACAAAAGCAATCTGGGACAATTAACTAAGATGACCAAAGATCTCAGGACAGGTAGTCCTACTGAAAAGCAGATTCCCACTTGGCAAAAATAATCCTTCTGGCTACATTTCCCTGCAGTGGAAAAAACTACTCTCTGATTATAGAAACAACCTCTGGAGGATAATACTAGAGAAAACCCACACTATTTTGTTTAGTTCTCCATGGCTATCAGACCAGCACCTCACTATAGTCAAACATAGCACAGTATGCAAAAATATGCAGCAAGTGCCTTAGAGGAACTGAACTGTTCCAGGAGCCTGAGAGCAATTGAGGAGGAACCTCAAGGAAATGTGTTGTCAAGGGGGTGAGTGGCCTCAGCAAAGGTGGTCTGGAATGGAAATTGCCATATTTTCTTACAGTGTGTTGAAGGGAAAACCGTTTCAATGGATGTTCATTGATTTTTAGTGTGTGGCATAGAGGATGGCAGAGAGAGCTTGCAGAAATCTTCCATGACCAGGCTCCCTTTGCAATACAGAGAATGCATTGGGTGATTCTGCTTTAAAAAGGACAGAGGCAAAGGACAAACACCTTCAGAAAACAGCAGCCAACTATCCATAAATATTCTTCTTTAGCTCCCCAGTCCCCTCTCTTCAAAGCACAGACAACACACATATAATGTCTCTCTTCAAAATCACAGCTTACTACATCAGCATCTCATATCGAAACACAGGGTAAAACTGATGGTAGACTCACTGTTACCTTTTGCAGTTCCCCTCTCAGGACCTGGTAATAAGAAAATTAGGATTTATGTAAGTTTTCAGCAGGCATAATCAAATTTATTCTCAAAACAAGAATTCGTAAGAATTGCAGTACGCTACATAGTGATTCAAGCCAGAACACCCAGAAAAACACTGCCACTTCAATTTTCATAGCTAATTTAATTTTTTATTTCATAAAAATGTTAGCTTATTCAAACCAACCCTGAGGGCTTAATAAACACTGAGGTTGTTCTACGCCTTATCAAAGTTATCAGCTAAATTCCAGGCACAGAATCTCTGTTACTGAGGTTATTTTGCCTTGCAACTGAGCTTACAACTTGTTACAGGAGCCACTGCAGATGATTATACTTTGAACTCTAAGATAGCGTCTCTACAGTATCATTTTCAGATATTCAAATAACTTGATTCTTTTGACTGCTAAGGGAGTGGTAAAGACCAAGGAAATCTGTTCTAGTTTGCAGAGGTTTATTTTCAATGGTTAAAACACTGCCCATCCTGAACAACGGCCTTTAGGATTAAGTACGATGCCTTACTGGCCTCTCATTTTTTTCTTGCAATAGTTTGAAAAAAGATAACTCAAATATGAAGAACAATACCAGGAACGAGATACCTTAAGTATTTTAACACCAGCCTAGAGGGGTCAAAGACTGATGCTCATCAGACAACAGCCAGGAACCTGCAGGACAAAAAATATTCAACCAAGATCCTGCTAAAAATCACACACGTTGCCAGGCTACCTTGAATAGTGCTATTTTTGTATATGATGTTACCAAGCCCAATCAATTTTAAAACCCTGCCAAACTGAGAAGAGCTCAGATGGGTCCTCAGGAGATCCTATGATACTGTCCAAACATAAAGCACCACAGACACGTCACCTCCCACAGGACTGCCACACATTGTACTGCCCAAGGAAGATGTTTCTGCACTCTTCAAAGAGAGCAAATAATGGTAAAAGCCCTGTAAGCTCACAAGATCTAAAGATAGCATGTTTTCCAATGCTCCTGCTTTGCCTCCCCCAAATGAAATTCTACAGGGAAAGAAAAATCCAACATCCCTTCTTCCTCCTTTCTCCCTTCCCTTCTTTGCCCCACTAGCTGTATTTACAGGATCCAAAGCTTTTCATTGCATTCCATTGTAATCTGTGTTAATAAATCCAAGCGTAAAAAAAAAACAAAACTTTGGGAGCCTGGGCCACTTCCAGCTTGCCTGGATAGCTGGGCTGTGCATGGAGCTGGAGGGGTGTTTTTTAAAAGGAGGGAAGCAGAAGAGAACAGTTTAAGAATCTTGGCTCAGGCTGGGCATATTTCCGCCTAACTCTGGCTAAACCTCAGCACGAAGGGCTGGACGAGGAGTCGATAGGAAGCCGGGGAGGGAGGGAGGGAGAGAGGGAGGCTGCGGGGCTCTGCAGCACAGCCACGGCAGAGCCCAGACAGCTGTAACCATGCTTCTCCTCTGGGCACTGGCATTTCTTCTAGTCCTGCAGGAGCAAGATCCTTTAGGTAAGTGACTCTGAACTTGCAAAGCAAGCTTAATCTTAGTGTGGTCAAAGCCTTGCATGGGGTGGGAGGGGAAGGCAAATAATTGCTTCATTTCTCTATGGATTATATGTGTAGGTGCCACAGGTATGTGTCAAAATTCTGTGGGCATATTGGTTTTAAGAGGTAAAACTCCATTTTTGTGACATTAAAGTCTGTCGTGTAGGTATATTGCTTAAGGAGAGATCCTTTACTTCTTACAGGAGATGGTATCACTCTGCCTTCAGAAATTTAGAACCACATTGAGGTGCTGCAGACAGTGCTCTGAATTTCCATAATTACTGTTCTGGCAGCCATATTAATATCACGCTAATCCACTTGGAAATGAGATTGAAGTTCAAGGTGATTAGAGAAAGATTCTCCTTTATTTAAAGCCTTCTTTTTAAATTTCCTGGTAACAGCATCACAATTTTATTTCTTCTGCTTTGGATTGCTTATTCTTGAGATTTTGAGGTACATAATGACTTCTCCAAAAGCCTTGAGAACAAAGTATAAACAGAGAACATCTGATAAGTCTGCATCTGAATTCTACTTTCATTAACAAGAGATTAGGGCTGAATAACCTATAATCACATTGTAGTGTGACTGAAAGCTATTCAGTTTGGCTAGTTCAAGGGTTTACAGTCCCTGTGTAACCACAAACCTGGCTTCCCAGCCTGTTTGCACTACATCTTTCCTGCTAGCTGAGGCTCAGCTTTATTTTCCCTCCGGTCCTACTTTCTTGACAGCACAATAGGTGTATTTCATGGCAGGGTAATAAGATCCTATTACATCCAAAACATTTCCTGAAAAACTGTTAGTTCCTTCTGCCCCCAAGGTCTAGTCACTCTTCCTTGCCCTGACTCCCTCCTGCTTAACTGGCTTTGTGATGTTTATCTCAGTGATGAACTGAAATATCAATGCAACAGCAAGAGCACTCTTAACTTGTTTTCACTCCACAAGAATTCACTACCCTCTTGTGAGTTTTGCAAGCTTCACCAAAATAAATGCGAAATTAAAGAAAATAAAAGAAGCCTTTGTCTCTTCCCATAAAAGTATGGTTTTAACCTCAAATCATTCACAAACTCAGATAAAATCCAGTTAATTAGAAGAGCACTTCAATAATAACTGCAGAGGAGAGTAGCACTCAGTATCATGCCAGGTGTCAGCTACACAGTCAGCAAACCATGTTTACTGTCTTAATGGTGTACATTATGCAAAATGAGAAATTTTGTATCTGTCGTGGTCACGGGAGACCCTGCCTGACTGAAGGCTTAAAAAAGCCATCCCCACTTCCCTTCTGCTACTCTTGAGTTGGGAAACATAACTTTTGGTTCCCTTGCAGATTCCCCCATCCTAAGTCCTCTTAAAAATTATTCGGCCACGCTAGAATTTATGTTTTAATTCAACCATTAATATAAATAATCTCCTATTCAAAGAGGTCAGCCTCCAAGTCATTCAGGAGGAGAGGATGGCATGGGGGCCCTTCTGGATGCAACCATGTGCTCCTGCCACAGTTTATAGTGCTGGGTTAATTTTGTGGGGTGCTGCTCAAATGCAACGCACAATGTAGCCTGGAGCACAACACCTGCCCCATTTAAACGTGTTCATCGTCTTACAAAAACATCCAGGCAAATCGTTCTGAGGGGCGTGGCACCTCAACAGCAGAGATTTTGCTCCGTGTTTATGTGTGGCAGAGAGGTGACCCGGAATTCTTGAATAAACAAGTGCCTGGCAAGGATGCTGCCCCCGCGACCCGGGCCATTGGCAGAACTCAGCAAACACCCAGCGCTCTAGCAGGGACGGCTTCCAGAGGAGGCACTGCTGCTCCACACTGTGACGTGATTTACTTTTAAACAGCAGAACTTCCATTCGGTTTTAACTTCCAGTTAAAGTAAACCAAGTGCATGAATGCTTTTCTTCATTCACCTAACGTTTTTTGAATTCTCAAAATCTTTTGAATCCTCTGATATGCACACGCAATATCAAAGCTGGGAAGATCTATGTGTAAGCTAGACCATTATCTGGAAACTGGGAAAAAAATCCTTTCAGAACAGCCAGATTCTGCCCCAAATTGACCCACTTGCATTATCAGAGAGGAGCCTTTTTCCTCTAGGAGATTAAACCACTGCATTGTAGAATAAAAGCCAGGGTAAAAATTTATGATAGATACCCTACTTTAGACCAGACTTGGACTCATATTTCTCTACTAACAAATTAATAAAGGATTAACCTGTACTCCATGTTATAGGTATTTTCTGTCCTTATAGAAACCTATCAGCTCCAATGCAAGGATTACAGTCTTTGCAGAACCCACCTCTAAGCTCATACAAGGAAGGGGAAGTAAAGCTTGTGACAACAAAGTGTACCCAGAAATAAGTGTTAAGATTATGAGGCATCTGGAGACCAGGATTCAGTACAGAAGTCAGCCTTTTATAAAGAGATTTTATATATCTGTAAAGCCCTATCTTTGCTTATGTTTAGTCAAAAGGAATTTAAGTTCTGTGGACTTCATAACCCTCAAGTGTAAAGCAAAAGTTAATATCAAACTCTCCCCAAAAATCAGGAGGTTAGAAATATAGGACTCTTGTTGTTCATCTTCAGGATGTGACTGTATTCATAAACACAGCTGATCTGCTCTGGTTTAAGCAGGTGTAAATCCTGGGCCTCAATGTCAGGATCTACTATGTATATATGTATGTGTGTGTGTGTGTATCTCCCCTTCTCTCACTATCCTACTTCCTGGGTTGTTGCGGAATGCTTGAACTGTCTACCAAAAGAAAATGTATCTTCAAGCAAGTTCTTAGATTTGTTTTGATATTAGAAAAAACCCTAAAATTATATTCTTTCATTGTACTAATTTCTTTCTACTACCATGACTCAGACATATGAAAACTACACAATCACAGAGCTGACTAATAAGTCACAGTCTCACCTCACCCACTCCCCATGACCATAGTTTCTATTACTTAACACAGACCAAAAGCCATGTCCTCAGAAAATTGAGAAACTCTTTATCCCGATACCAGTGGTTATCCTCAAATTGACGGTGGCATCCATTATTTATGTATGTCACATCCTCCATTTTTGAGCCAGCCTTAAGCTCACTAATTCTGCCCAACTTGGATTTTTTATGTACACCAAGACACAGCTCCTCCTCTTCCTAAACAGCTTCCCCTTCTCTACACATGAGTATGTCCTAAACAGCTTCTAGCTATAATCCTCCTAACATTTAGCCTTAGTTTCCATAACAAAGATATATTGACACAAAAGGAAATACATAATAAAGGCAAACTTTTTTGCGGCCCAAAGCATCATTGTAAGATACAGCATGAATTAGAGTAACATACCTGCTAATTATGTAGCTCGTGTCTCTTATCAGTCCAATTCCCTGTAGTCACTTTCCACTGCAGCAGCAAGTGCAAGAGGATATTCTCTGGCTGCTTGTTCAGAAGACCAACATGCTGAAAACATGCTCCAAGTCAACAGCTCCCTCACAGGAACATTTAATTGCTACCCTTCTTCCTTTGAATGAAAATACACAAAACTTAAGTGCTTCTTACAATCACAGATATGGTCAAATAGCAGAAAAAGGAAAGTAGTTTTTCAACTAGCAATTTAGCTTCTGGCACATAGCTATGGCAGGGGCCCAGATTTTTCTGTGCCTTAAAAAAAAAAACCACCCACTGGAAGCACGAACTCTCCCTGGCCTTATGCACTCCCTCTCAGTCTCTTACTGCTGGGTAAATGAGATGGATCCCCTTATGAAATGAGAATTACATGGGTCACAATAGCAAAAGCTCCCTGTAAAAGAAGTAGTTTTACACAGAAATACATGCTATCTAGTTAGGGACAATTTCTATGAGGCTCCATTTCTGGTTTTGCACATTTCACAAGCACGAGTGATCCACAGTCAGACCAGAACACACCCTGACACAATATCCCACACACAGGTGGATGGGACAGACCAGGCAGAGGTTTGAGAACTCATAGGCTGGTACCTCACCCACCTTCATTAATAACATTCCACAAGCCATGGGATTCCCCCTTTGCTCCTTCTCTTTCAGGTAAAAAAGAATTAAAACAAGTACAATCTTAACTGATGTACCATAAGAAGTAATATTCATAGTAGCATATTCTACACTTTGATAAAGCGAGTCTGAACCAGGTTTGCAATTTTGGAACTTGACTTTCTGATATGCTGATATAGCTTCTAAAATTAATATTAAAAATAACTAATTTGATGGAAGAAACTGACTTCAGGATGTTTCCCTTATCAGAGGATCATAAATCTTGGATACCAGAGAAATCCCTTGGATTTTGTATCATGTTTGAAACCTTTCCAAGACTTGACATTTAGGCAGCAGTTGAAGTATTCAGTGAATGTATAGATTCCTGGTTAGTCCCTAACCAGGCATTAAAAACTTTCTATGTACCTTCTTGAAATTAAAAAAACAAAGCAAAACCCAAAACAAAAAACCAAACCAAAAGAAAAACCAAGACCACCAACCAACCAAACAGAAAACCAAAAACAAACGAATAAAACCCAATCTTCCCACAATTCCTAAATTTCAGATCTTCCTATACTGTCTGTTTCCTTTCTAATATACAATGCCTGCTTTCCATCTCCCACTTTGGATAGATCATATTTACCCTGTATGAAATTTGCCTTGTCATTCTGCCATAAAAGGTAGAGCCTAGTAAAGGTGTGTGTACATTTAAATATTTACATGTATATTACATATATATTTTTACATGCATATGCATATATTTGCATGTAAATATAAGTTAACCCATGCAGTTGCCTCCAGTGTGAAGCATATGGCAGTGTGTAAGTTGCTAAGGAATTTTATATATTTATTACAATTCCTGCAGTCTTTATTTCCATCACTAAAGGTGAGAATTCCCTTAAAGAAAATAGAGACTAAACTCTAAAAAGCGATTCAGAGGTGTCTAAATCACAGCTTAGCATTAGTCTTTTATGGATTACAGGCAGAAAGATGCTCTAGATCCAGTTAAAGATATGCTTCTGAGTGGCTAAGAGCTAGAAGGGAATCTGTGCCCTAAAAAGCATTTTCAATAGAACACTTGCTATCCAAATCAATTTTTTTTGATGTCCTAACAATAAAATTTGATATGGCTTGAGTTATATATCACAGCTTAAAAGTAATTTGGGCAAACTGGTGATAATTAAACTGGTAGTGACACAGAAAGTTAATTCAGTAGTTCCATATCCAAGGATGCCAATGTAGTTAAGAGCTGACATTACTAGAAACCAACTCTGATGCCTTGAAAAACAGCCCCCCCAATTAAATATGACTAACAGTTTTAGCTTAACATAGTCTATGATGTGAAAGAACTAGTACTGATAGTTATTAGTATCAGTTCAGGTTCAAAGCAATTGAATCTTTCATTAATTCAGCTGCAAATTACCTTCATCAACCACTTTTGAAAACGATGTGATTTCTTGAGCTAGAATATCAAAGTTACATGCAAATTTCAAAGTGGAATCCAGCACTTTTATTTAAAGAAAAAATAATTGAAGTAAGGATCCATTCAGAAGTCTGTTGCATTCCTCCCAAACCAGTCAGTGGATTCATCATTTGAACTTGATCCTCTAGTTCATGACCTTTCTCCTGTTGGAACATAAATCCTTACTACCGCCATTCCTTTTCTCATCAAAGGCAACCTGGCCACCTGATGCTATATGCTCCAGGAATAAAATGGTACCACTGAACCTAAGGCAGTGTAAACAAAAACACACAGCACAGCATGTTTTCTTGGAGAGTTAGACATGTTCTCCTTTATTCCCCTTGCTCTATCCCATGCTTTCAGTCTTCCTCATTTGCCATCTGGTTCCTATTTCAATCTGCCATGTCTTTCACTTGGCTTGTGGCCTGCTTTGTTTTACCCCTCCCACCCTACTGAGCACAAACAAGAGCTTGCAGTCAACTTTCAAAACCACACTGGTCACAGAATGAGGCAAAAGAATTTTACAGGTTTTAAGACCAATAGGGAACTTTGTGGTCACTCACCTTGACCTTCTCCGTAATGCAGACCAAAGAACCCAACCTAGCAATTTCTAGATCAAGCCTTTAACTTCATTTGGACCAGCAGTGTGTCATTAGGAAGGATACTTTAAAAGACTTACCAGATCTGTGTGGTCACATACGTCAGTTCTGGCTGTCCTAGTAACCACAGAAAATGACAGCAGAGAGGCAGTTGCTTGGGTTTATTCTGATGCTTACCATTAGCAACTACTTGGATGATCAAAATGAACCATTTAACAGCACCTGAATAGAAAGAACCCTGACAGTCCTAGAAGGGAACTTCGTCAGGGAGCACAGAGAAGCAACATTTTGCAGGTTGGGGGAATATATCAAATGGACAGGAGGCAGAAAAGCTTAACTGAGGGATATTCTCAATCTAAGGCCTCTGCTCTTAACCTGTTTAGTAAGGCTGTTTTGATCCTTACTTCATCACTCTTTCTCTCACTTGCTATAAGTTCAAGTTTTGTACAGTGAGGCTGACCATGATACATAGATCTTACTCTTCATTGTGCTACGTCTTTCAAACTTTCAGCATGTTCTTCTACTAAACAGATCCTTATTAACAACCAGTTCAGAGATGCTCCATTTCCCTGCTGGTGTCTGATTGCATCACAGCCCAGGGTGGTTAGAACTACCCAGATTTATGGGCACCAGTAGTGTAGCACAGAGGATTTAATCAGAGGAAAAAAAGGCATGAGTCATTTTCTTATCTTGAACAGGAGAGTTCTGGTTCTTGATGGAAAATAACCATCCTATATATCAAATAGAATGGATTTCAAGAATTTAACTAAACATCTCACTTGCAAGAAACATCAGGTGGAAATTTGCAGATCAGACATTAACTGAAAGGTAATGTTCTCTCTGCCATACTGAAATGCTACAAGTGTCTACATGAAATAATCTATTAAGTTTCAAATGAGAGATTTAAGACATTGAAATATGCCTCCTACACACTTGCCTAAGCCGTCAGAAGTTGCAAACACCCACACATTTTAAATATGTAATTTATATGGCATACAAAGGACACTCACTTTTAAAAGTGGTTAGCTTCAAAACTTACAACCAAAGTTGTCTGTATTTATGCATGTGCTTTGAAACACAGACAAGTAAAAATTCCAATTTACATTTAAAAAAAATGTTTCTTCACTAACTTCAGAAAGTAAGTACCTGGAAGTATCCTAAGAGGTCATTAGTATTCTGCTTACACAGTTTGCAACCTTCCACTCTTCAGTTCCTTTGCACTGTGACTGTTACTACTATATGAAGTAGAGATGCTGCTGGAGTAAGGTCAGTGCCAAAGGCAGATTGTGCCCCTTTCTTTCACCAGTTGCAATAAAAAAGGGCAGCGCTCGTAAGCAACATTCCATGTGCTCTCTTTGAGCATATGGAAATTACTGCTTTGGCTGAATTGCTTGACCATAGTGACCCAGATATGCGCTGTATTTACAAGGGTCCGGATGTGTCCTGTGAACAGCCCATCACAAAGATAAAACTGTGGCTTAAGAGCTAAAGCCAGACAACAGAATAACAATGAGTGTTTTGGACAGCCAAAGCCTCAAGCCAGACTTAGAAAAAAGAAGAAATCTACACTGACAAAGCACTGGCTGCCCAGCAAGCAGCAGCTGAAATAGCCTGCTCTGGCGTGGTGAAGGGGCAGTTACAGGAGCCTGAAGCAGCTCTTTTCTGGTGTGAAAAATCACTAACAAGACATGGATGTGCAGGTCCTGAGAGGGTTTCTCCTAGCTTAGCCCTCTCACAGCTCACAGTTCATACTGTGAGGTCTATAACTAGACAGCCTTTTTTTGCACTAACAGTGGTCAGCACTCATAAACCATCACCACTAGCAGTAGAGAGGAAAAAAAGGGCAACTGCAAAGCAGCTGGTGTTGAAATACCTGCTGCATTTCAGCACTCTCCTGTAAACAGATAGTCGAAGTTTTTGGGATTCTGTCCTAACAGCACCACCTTCTGGTGGCTGCACTAAAAAAACCCCAATCAAATCTCTGCCAAACCAATGTCTAGATAATGCCCAGTAAATCAGGCCACATTACAATCCCTCCTCCTCTCCATCCTCCACCCTCCAATTCCAAGGATGCCATTCCAACTCAGAGTACATCTCTCATTGCTCCCAAACAGCAATGATCCTTATTGACACGTTTGCCATCACTTGATGCCTACACTCCAGAAATCTCGGCACAGGCTTAAGATGAAGCACTGCAGCAGTTCCAAACCACTGCTCTGGCACAGCAGTACTGAAGACAGAATGACAATGTTACAATCAAACAATGAGTTGCTGCCACTTCCTCATTATCATAGTAGCTGCATCAAGCATCAAACAAGAGCAAAACCTGATTTTACATGCAGGAAGATATGTTATCACTTTAGCACAGTTTAAAATATTCCACTACAGTCCTCTGCACACATGTGAAAATTTAGATGTTACTGAATGCCGCACAGAAATTATGAAAAGAAAATAGGCACCACTAAAGCATGGACATGAGCGGCTATTGACCTTTCATGGAGCACAGTCAGCAGAATGAAAAGTTCAAAGAGCAAGAGCTCATGAGTACTGAGAGGTAAACACAGATAACTGACAGGTATGTGACTTTGCATATAGCACTGTATAAGAGTCAGAAAATGTGCACATTTTGTTTCCCTTCCCATTGCAAAATCAGACTGTCAGGGACAACTTTCTGGCACAGAGCAATCATCAGCCATCATCAGCATCCATTTGGAAAGTGAACAAGCTTAGCTACTCCTCAAAGCTCTACCACAATAGCTGCTTCTCAAGAAAGCCTACAAGGAACTGTTGTGTAAGGCAGATCTTCTCAACAGTTAGGTTTTACACATAAGGGAGACAGAGTTACAGCCTGTAAACTTACTCTACATGGGTAGGAAAAAATAGATTATGTAAAACATACACATAAACAAAACAAACACCTGTGGCAAGAGAAAGCACCTTGTTCCAACCAACATGATGCGTGCAGGCAAGGAGACATTCACAGCTCTGGGGCACAGCTGTAGTTACTGGGAAAGAAGTTCAATTCCTACATGTGGTTCATAAACAATGCTGTGTAGCATGCAAAACACAATTTCAGAAATCAGAAAGGCAAGGACTGCTATTAACCCTCTGCTAATTAACTGTGTCTGTATTTCCAGCCGCTGCAGATCCTGTCAGTATGGTACCTGGAAGTTTGGAAAGAGGAAGCTGGTGTAATGAACATATGCTCCACGAACGCTTAGATATTATTGAAGAGGTAAGAGGGATTGTGCTAGCTCCTGAACCTTACCAGACCTCTGCCCTATCCTTTTGACCAAAGAAGAAGGATGTTTCTACAGTGTCCCTTCTTGACTTTATTCTAGTCAAGGTTGGACTACTTTTTTCAAATGTCATAGTTTATAACTATCCATAAAGCCATTATCACCAGAAATATATCATCTTGATGAATTCCAAAAAAAATATTAACAATTTATTATATATCAGCCTTTTCTAGAATGTTTATAACTGCGCCTTCAACCTAAAAATCTCAGAATCAGTATTTGTAAAGTTTCACATTGGCTTATGGGTAGATATGAGTCCTGCAGGCGACTCCAAGTCTGACAGGAGTTTCTGCTCACCCCTGCTGACACTTAAGAAAGAGCTAAATGAGTTCTATGACTGGGATTCTAGGAAAACTGCAAAGTTTGATTTTTTCCCCCTGGTGTCCTAAGCACTCACAAGATACTCGCTAACTATTCTCAGCTGGGTAGTTCCCAAACTCCATGCTGCAGTTCTCAAGTGGCAACATTACCTCTCTTCTGCTCCAGTCCCAGCCCTTTTCTTTCCACCCCATCAGTTCCTCTCATCGTCCATGCGCATTCTTTTATTGCATATAATAAATTACATTTCTCTCAAAAATGAGAAAGAAATCAAAACAAACTAATGCAAAGCTCCAAGAAGCCAAATTCTTCTTTATACAGGGGTGCTGTAACATAACTCTTGCAAAACCAAGTGCTAATACTCAGTGCCACTAGAGGCCAGCAGAACACAAGAAACGTTTAAACCTGCAATGCGCAACACAGACTAAATTAGCTGTTGGCATTACAGGTCATGAGGTTTGCATTTCCGCAAACACAGCTGGTGCAATTCCTTCCACTTGACCCTTTGACTACCTTCTTTCTCCATTTGTCTCCCTTGTTTCCATTAGAAGGTAATAAAAACAGTGGAGCACCTAGAATCAGAAGTCAAATCGCTCCTCAACATCATCAGTGAGACAACATTGAACATCCCCACCGTTCCAGGAACTCCACTTATAGACATTTTTGATGGTCAGTATCTGCTCAGGTATAACCTAAGTTGAAAAAAAGGGTTACACATGTTATTATTAAATATGCCGTATTTTCTCTCTCAAGATGTGAACTAATTCCTTCATTCAGCTCAGGCTAGCTAAGGCCTCAGAACTTGCAACAACTGACAAATTGCTCAAGAATTACAGATTGGACCTTCCTTGTATGATTTTGTGAATCAAAGTGACAATTCCCCACTTTAGAGTAGCAAGATTCATATTTTAAATAGGATTTATCCACAAAGATTGATCCTGATCTCATAACCAAAAATAATCACATGCGCTCTTCTCTATACAGATACCAGCTGAGCACTGTGAAGACAGAAGATAGCTGAATGCAACAGTGTGGTTGTCATAAACAGTTGCCCTTCTGATCATTTAATAAAGCTTGTGTTGCCAGGATTTGTGCAGGGTGAACAACCCTGAGCTGTAGTTTGTCTTCTGTGTTGCTGTGCTTTGTAATAAAAAGGTATTTGCTTTCAGACACTGTTTCAAACTTTGCATTCTAAATCTTTCAGGAACCCTACTTCATCAAAATGCCTTTCAAATACAGCACTGTCAGTAAGAAAGTAAGATCAGGGGGTGTTCAGGACCATAGCACAGCTAACAAACTTCCCCTAACTCAAAAGCTTCCTCCTGCCCCTGCAAAGAAGTGAACTCTTGCTATTGGTTTTAGCCAACAAGACTTCCAGCTGCAAATTCCCCTCAAGACATGCTCAAATTGTCTGACAGAAAAGAGTGTATGGTCTGCCTTTGGACACAGGACCCTCTGCTGCCATTGACCAAAATGGGAATCTTGTCAGCAAGTCCCAGTCAGAATCCATCATCTGGACACACAGCTACAGATTATTCTGTAATCTTTACATTCCCCTCCCTTGCCATGGTGACAAATGTAATCCAGAATTAAATCAGGACATTGACTTTTTCTTTCAAGACAAACAGCAATACAACTTCTAGGAAAAAGAACCTGACTGACCCTTACAAAACAGAGGGAGCACACTTCTATATGTGTGTGAAGGGGAGTTTGCACATTCTTGATGAACAAGCAGTCTATTTTCACTGACCTAGTTAGAAAACCTTCCCTCACTTTGTAGTTTTTACCTTTATGTTTTTATTTTGAGAACAACAAGCTGAAGAGATGTCATCCATGCCAGCAGGGAATAAAAATTCAGAGTTTCAAGAGTAAGAGAAATTACAACATACAAAATGAAAATACTGAGCAATAACTACAGATTACATGTAACATGTACAGACAATTGCTCATCAAACAGCACACAACTCCCAAACTCTCATCAAAACAACAATTTCTGAATAATCCTGTGGAAGAGAACTTCTATGGAAAAACTAAGTTACATAAACTGAGTCATCACTCACAAACATCAATATGAACACCAAAAGGCACAGTCTGCAAAGACTTACACAGCTTTAATTTCATAATCTCTTCTTACATACATATATTTAAGGCACAATCCAAAACCTTTAAACAATAATGACAGAATCTTTACTACTGTCAACGTTACTACTGCCTTGAGACAGCCTGTCTTAGCAAGAATGAAATGTGGAACACATCTTCCTTGAAAAGAATCAAGGTAAAAAACAGAACTTGACAAAACTTCTTTAAAACAGTCTTAACTAGACACAAAACCTCGAGGCTGCTATCTCCACATAGCAGGAAGTGGGCTAGCCCGAAACCAACTCTGCATACAATAGATATAAAACTTGCATTAAAATGGCACTCAACATTTATACAAAAGAACACCTTAAATCATACAACTGTGATGATTTTTGTTTCATAAAACAAACTATTTCAGCATGATATAAGCAGAAAAGAAACAATGACCTGCCATTCATTGATTGCTGAGGGTGCTACACAGAATCCTGAGTAGATGGCACATAAGCTTGGTATTTTGGGGGGTTTTGGCATTTATTACCTACTACTTTTGAACTGAAGATATATGCAATATTATGGTTTAAAATGCAATTGCTTTAGAAGAAACAGGTCATTACATATTTACTTATGGAGGAAAAAAGATGCTTTGCAGCAAGTACATGAAAATAGCAGCTTTTTTAAGAAATGCTCAATGCTCCATTTAGTCATTTCCACCACACAACTTGAGTAGGATTTTCCGGTAGTCTCCTGAAGTATCGCCCTGAAAAAGAACCCAGAAAAGGAAAAGTTGAAGAACAACCAAAAGAGAGAAAGCCACAGCTGAAAAACCAAGAACTGTCTTTCCAGGGACCTTTTCGCCTCTACTTTTACAGAAATAAGCAGCAGAGTTTACATACACCTAACTGTGGACATGCACACCCCATATTTACTGACGGTGAGTTTTGACCAAGTTCAGTCCATTAAATAGATATGGCCAGTTCTGCTTCTGAATGCTAAATTATAATGCCAGATCAAAAGAGGAACGGGAGGAAGAAGCAATACAGAGCTTTTCCACCAACGTCTCACTGTTTTTTACTCATACAGTGGTGGTTACAGGGCATGCAACTACTGTAGAAGAAACACCACATGCTAACCTCCAGAATATCTACAGGATTCTTTCCAAACACCAAGTTACAGCCCCTCAGTGTCCACAGCAGGAAGAATAAACAGGGGCTTAACAGGTTTGGTACCCGCATTACAAGGTAAATAAAAGTGACACCACTCACTCACCCCTCCAGCTCTTATTTCCCTACCATTGGCCAGGCATCCTCTTGGGTGTTGCTACAGCTCTTAATAGGAGTAGGAGGGTGGATTAACTGCTAAAAAATCTGAAGTTTAGTCTACTTTCAAAATCTTGTACTTTCAAGAGAACGAGGAGGCAATCCTTTAGAAGATTTTTAGAAGCTTTATATTCTTCCAACACACAAATGAATTAGAGCATCACTGTTACTCAACTGGAAAACCCAGGGGTTCCCACAAGATGACATCCGGAGATTGGGCTAGAGGGGTCTCAGAAAACCCTCTGGACCAATTTCCCTTTCCTTCTTTGCCTGCTTTCTTCCTCCCCATCTCTAGTTCATCTAGCCCCCATGCAAACCCAAGTGCTCTCAATTCTCTGGGCCTCAGCCTCCATAACGCAGCAATCCAACACAGCCAGCTACACTCCGTGCAGGTAGCAGCTGCTCAGCACAAGGAGCAGCGCTTTGCCAGCACGAGGGCTGTCATGGCAGGGCAGGTAAGGTCTCCAAGTCTTACAGTGATATCTGAGTAGAGAGATCTGCCATACATCCTCTTGTACTCTGCACGTATGTCCAGCAGGTCAACCTCGCTGCGCGACACCATGATCCGGATCAGCGTCCGGTCCTTCGTTCCCGCTCCCTGAAACAATCAAAGCAGCAGCTCAGTGGATTGAAAAGTGTATGATACAGCACTAGGAAAAAAATAAAATGCCTCTTTACTAGCAAAACTCCACTGACTTAATAAGCTTGAAAAGAATTTGGCCTATCATGCTTTAATAAATTAAATTTAGTGGTAGGAGACTAATTTCTCTGCACAAGAACAGCTCAAAAAAAAGAGGAGGATTGACAAAGGAAGGGGATCAGGAAAATTTGGCGAGTTAAATGGCCTACTTATTTGTTTCTGCTAGAATTCTCTACTTAAAAAGTATCCATTTCAGAGAGCTTTAAGCATATTTGTGTTTCACCAAGTGAAGATTTTTGTTCTACGTATGGTTGTATTCATTGCTCTGTTAAGTTGGATCAAATTAGCTAGATTTTTCCAGCCTTTCATAATAATGACTGCATCCTGTTAGTCATCTGCCCACTGAAAAATGTAATCCCTTCAGCTGCACAGCTCCTTCCCAAGAGCTGTGCAAGCATTTAAAAAGCCCCACACTGTAAGTTTATGTAACTTGTCACAGACACCTACCTTCATTGCTTTATATAATCTCTCTGCAAAAAAGGCTGGTGTGTTCTTGAGACACTTAACTGCAAAAAGGAACAGTATTACAGAAATCAGGCATTCCTCCTCAACCAGAACTCAGTACTTTTTTTGAGTTTATCCAACATAGTCACATGCTTGAATTTTTACATAAACATACACTTGATACAATGCAGCTTCCACTCCTTCCATTAGTCACTGAAAATATTTTTAACCCAAACAGTAGCTGCAATACAGTTAAAGAACCTACACTGCATGGCTCAAAGCAAACATTTCTGCCACTAGAAAGCATCTAGTGTGAAGCAGCCATAATGAACCTTTGAATTCTAATGACCAGATTCTTGTTTATGCACGGAAAAGAGGGGATGAGGAGGGGGCAGAGGACTGGAAGGAACACATAGGTAGTGGTGCTCCTGGCTTCTTAATACTGAATTTTTAGGCCATGCATCTGCAAGGTGTGAAAAATTCAAGTCCTGCCCTAGTACAAATTAGGAAACCACTTATGATACAGAGAATCTTAGGTGGTTCCTTCTCCTTAAGGGTGAGTCATCACAACCCTTATTTTAAAGTCTTATTTTAGCCCCAAGTTCATCAGGACTCCTGAAAAAATTTTAACATGCTCATTTAGTAATGACTGGATGTTATATTCAATTAGAACAGTTCATTAGAAATCTGAAAGAGCAAAATCTAAGTCAAATTACTGTCATGCTAATCAGGATAATGAAAGAATCCTCCATCACTCATCAGAATTAAAATCTGTCCATTGATGCAACGGTGGTTACAAGTAAACAATCATGCAAACTGTGGCAAACTGTAGAGGAAACAGATCACACCTGACATTTAATAGCACAGTAAGGTATCAAAATCAATCACATAGAATCAACACAGAACTAAAGGTGTAAGCCTAGATATGTTTTTCATAGCAATACACATTCTGTATAGGAAGAAGTGCTTTTCTCAGTAGGAAAATGTAGATGAGAGATAGCAGTTCACCACACAACTCTCAGTGATATGTAAAACACTATTGAAAAACTGATGACAAAATGAAATGCATGTTTCTGTATCACTGCATTTAGCTAACACAACACACTTGCATTCTAAGATGTTTAAAGATGTTGTAAGTTACCAGTTGTACAATCCAGAAAGCTTTAAAGAAAGCAAAATTAAATATTTTCAATTAGAAACCCTTTTTCTCCTGCAAATAAGATACACAGAATAAATGATGTTAATATAATTTACTGATATAAATAAATAAATAAACCTCACAATCTATTTAATAAAGGGAGTTATTCAGTGAATATTAATGACAAGCCTTGCTCAAAAGGCTATTGACTTGTTTGCCAACCATAGTCTCGGTTTAGAATCTGGATCTACCTGGAGACCTGTCAAGCCACTATAAAGCTCCATGAAGTCAAATGGCTTCTAAACTCTGAGCAGTTTCTTCAGTTTGTTTACCAAGGCATTTTTTTTCTACGAACAGAGAAATCTCTTTTCCTTAAGCTAGGTTTTCTAGCAATAGTTTCTAAGGTGACAAAGTTTGAATACTGGGAAAAGTTGGCAAATGAATCGGACACAACGAGCTAGATCTAGTCTGAGTCATTAGAAGATCAGTACAATGATAGTGTGGCCAAGTAGAATAAGAACAGTAGTTACATAGTTCAGACATGCACAGGACAGGAGTGAAAAAAGGAGGCTTTTAAAATTGATTTTCATTTTGTCAAGATTTTGTTACAAATTCAGTGAAAAAAATCTGTTGTGGTTGAACCAAATATCCTCTCCTATCTCATTTCCAAGAGAAGCAAAGTTGATTTTTCCTATTTTGGTAGGAGTTTTTGGGTTTTGTGTATGTGTTTGTTTGAGGTGCCTTTTTTTGTTAAATCACTACCATATTCAAAAGCAAAGAACAGCACTTTTGAAGCACAAGCTCTAGATACTGCAGTGTATTTGCAGTAATAAACAGAAAAACAAATTGAGATGTAAAGACAAAAGACAGGAAAGTGGTTCACAGTTATATCTATAACGAAGTATTTTAAATAAAACTACTGCACAGCAACTTGAGGCCTTGTCCCAACCTCATGGAAACAAATGACTGCCTCTCAAGAGGCAGCACTAGACCTGAGGTAAGAGTTTTCACTCCTCAGAAGTATGGGGGCAATTAAAAACAAAGATTTAATAAAATTTTAGCCACAGGAAATGTGGACAAAACAACCCCTTTGCAATCAAATTTAAGTTTACTTTCTACTAAATAGAGGTAGAGGTAACTAATTAGAGAGTTAATGCTTGCATTTTGCTGGATTTCCAAAATTGTCTCAAATACTCCATTCTCATTTACTCAGCAGTTGGTACAAGTTCACTTCTTAAAACAGTGCCAATTATAGTTAATAATTCTCTCCGTATTTTAACACGTGAAATTTGAATTCTGCAGTTGCGTGAAATAAAAAAGCTTCACCTGTCATTTTGAGGTGAATTAAATGCCCCACTTTACTAATCACAAATGACTTCATAGAAAGCTCAACATAAAAAGCAGAAAACTGGAATTACTACTAATAAGAACATCCTTAGCTGAAGTCACAGGTGCCACCTGAGCCAGCTGTAGCAGGAATGAACTTGCTAAGGTGGCACATACCTACTGCCAGCATGCCCTTCTCCAGGTCTCCAGACATTTCCCGACATATGCTGCTTTCAATGTCTCGATTACACATCCTCTGGTACTCGCTGAACACTGTTAATGGAACAGAAAGATTTCAGCTCTGCAGCAAGAGGCGGCACTGGAATGTGCTGGATGGCTTCATTGCAATGGCACTTCTCAGCTGGACACTACAGTGTACTCACACTAGTTTGAACATCTCAAGGATTAATACTGTGTTATCAACCATTTACACGTTATGCTCCTTCTAGCTTGCCTAGATCTGTCCTTTTCATTAAAGGGCTAGACCAATAAAGCACTGTAAGAGAAAGAGTGGCAATGTTTTTAGGGAAGCTTCAGGTCTCAATAAAGTTAAGAAGAAAACATTCAGGTTCTCAGACACACCCCTTTCCTCCATATTAAGTACCTCGCATGCCAACAGCACAGTGTAAAAGTTCTGTGCAGTTACTAAAACATTTCTACCACAACAGACTGATGTAGCACCTTATGTTAGCAAGTAAAAAGGGAAGGATTGCAAGCGTCTTGCACACACAAGTATGCAAGACTGAAACAATTCTAGTTTGCAATTCTTTAACCAGAGGATCATTTGAACAAGTATGACCTCTACCTGCTCTGATATTTAAGAAAGGTGACTCTTCCTCAGCAGAACTCACCCTGCTTTTCATCACTGGGCTCATTTTACAGATGGAGGAAATTCAGGCACAGAGCAGTGCTGTACATTTTTATCCCCACACACAACAGAACCAAGTTACTCTTTATGTAGGACGTCGTTACCTGCTGTAAGGTGGGCCCTGCTTCTTGCACACAGAATGGCATTGAATTTGGATTCATCAGTTCCTAGACGGTTCTCTCCAGCTGCATACAACTCCTGAACACAGAAGGGAATTCACACTTCATTACTCACAACAGTAGTGAGGCTGAACAGCTAAGCTACAGATTTGCTTCCTTGCAGCCTCTCCTCCTTTTATACTTATTTCTTAGCCTATGTCCTACTGCAAAACAGGAGCAAGCAAAAAATAGCAACTAGTTCCAGCCTTCCTATAATATGCTATGCTTGCAGCCTTCCTAGCTTGCTGATGCATAAGTGCTCAAACACAAGAGCTCCAGATTACCAAAGGAGAGGGCATTTTTCAAAAAGTACCTGAAAATTGTTCTTCCTAACAGTTCTTACACCTAGTTTTTCTTCTACAATTCTAGGTGTGTTTTGGGATGTTCTTGTGTTTTGGCTAAGGCACACCATGTAGAAAGCTAATGACATTACTATTTAAATGACACTAGTATGGCTAAAACAATCCCAGGGTTTTCCCTTTGCTATGTAGTGAAATGGAACACGTAGCAAAAGGAATGGGGCAAGCATTACTAAGTCCAAGTGCCTTACTTGCTGCAAAACTCCAGACTTCCTTAAACAACAGGCAAAGGCTAATGCAGGTGTTGAATAGTTTAAAATTTAATCCACACACATATCACCCCAAATCTCTTTGGACAATTTCCTTAGTAAGCAGCACAATCCAACACTTGGAAAAGCCAAAGACCTGCCAGAATGAGAGGAAAAACATCCTATGGACTGTACTCTCAAGAGCTTCATCTCTGTATTGCACCTACATGGCTGTAATGCTCTGTCACAGCTTTTCATATCTCTTCCATCCACTCAAACATAAGCACTGCATCGGAAGAAGTGACAAGGTATCCAAACCTAACAGTAAGCAGTATCCACACAGTCAAACCTCAGCGTATTGACTTGACTATAGTTAGAAACCATGAAGCATTTCTACTGACCTGTACATCTCTTTGGACAACAGACATGTCGACATTTGCACTTTCATCTCTGTTTCCCTGAGAGAATTAGAAGATACAGAAGTGTTACTGATGGGCTGGTTTTCTTTTTTTTTTAAATGAAAAAAAAAATAAACACAAAAACCAACCAAAACCAAACCAAAAAAAAATCCACACCACCTACAAACACACAACAAATGAATTCCAAAATCCCAGCAAGCAAGTACCTGAGCAAGTGAAATTAAAAGCCTCTGAAAGTGTCCAGATGTGTCACTTTTTATTGCTTCCTCCAGAGTTTTCTTGTATTCTGGAAAAGAGATAGTCATGAATCCTCATACAACCCTGCTCATTTCCCAAATTCATACTATCTGTCAGTGATTAAGTAAGAGAAGGAAGACAATTTTGATGCAAGAGATCTAACCTGCTTTATAGACCCTGCTGAGTTCCTGAATATGCTCATTACTGCGGGAAGCTAAGATTTCAATGAGACAATTTTCATCTGTGCCAACACCCTAAAACAAGCAAAGGAGAAACACTTCAGATTCTTGACTTCTACAACCTAGTATAAAAGAAATGTAATAAAATTATACAGGAAAAAATTCAGAATATAACCTTGTATAGGAAGTCAAAGCAAATAATCCCAAGTAAATCCAAACTTTTAAATGGCAACCAAGTATTTTATCAGCTCAACTATTTCCCCTGTCTTATAAACTTGTATCTCCTACACAAACCTTTATAGCTTCCTTGATTTCATAAGCATCAAACATGACAGGTGTCTTCATCATTGCCAGGATTGTCTTCTCAAAGTTACCTGATAGCTCAGACTTAAGATCCTTGATCAAATCCTAATGAGAAGGAAAAACAATGTGTGAAGACCAAACTTGATAAAAGCAAGCACCAAAAATATGCATTTTACTAAGAATTTATGCATAAGCACCAGTACCACTAACGTATGTTCAAAGTAAAGCTAATTCACTTAACACTAAAACCAGAATAATGGAATGTGTTCATTGAGGTCATTAAGGTCCAATTAAATAGACTACACTGATCAAAGAGTCAAAGTAACCATTTAGCATAGAAACTGCTTTACATGTTTCATCTGCAACACTGCATGAAGAAGTCAAGTGTGGGTTAAAAGGAGAACTCTGAACTGGCCACTGACTTAAGAACCATCTCCCCCTAATGCACCTTCCAATCTTTTTTTTCTCACCACTAAGTCTTCCATTGAAGGGATGTGGGCTTTTATTTCTTCTTCCTTGTGTCCTCAGACTGTACTTACCTTTCCATAAGCTGTTTTGAAGGACAGCATTATCTGCTGCCGTTGCTTGTTTGAACGACTTCCAAGACAATCGATGATTGCCTGCTCATCGGTTCCTGTGCACAGACACCACAGAATTAGCATCACCTCCTGAGGATTCAGCTTTCTGTCTCTATTTCATCCTGTTCTAAACCCAGCAGAAGGACATGAATGCTTTGAATTCATCTCCAGTACCTACTCTTGTGTACAAGCACAGAACTTTGAGCTCTACTCCCAATCACAAACACAGTAAGAATACAAAGAAAACCTAAACCAAACTCACGATGTTGTTTATGCCCACATGAAATTCCAGTAATACTTCTGATAACCAAGGACAATCACATGTGAACTATCCCACTCAGTACACACATAGCAATAGAAAAACATCAGTGCTGAACTGAGGTGCAATTCTGCTTCTAACTGAAATGTAAATCCTCAGACTGCTCACCGAATCCTTTCATGGCCTTCCTTAAGACTTCTGCGTCCTTCAGAGGATCAAAACCCGGTGCATCAGTGATTGTACCTCTGCTTTTGTGCTAAAATGAGATCAATACTGTTAAACGGTAGTAGTGTTAAATAGTGAAATACTGTGGCTTGCTACTTAGGAAAGATGATCACTGTTACCAGTTTTCTTTTTGTGAGAAAAGTAATAGAGAAAACACAGGCCAACCCTGCCTTAAGCAATTTGTTAATTTCTAGACACAAATTACAAGAAAATGCAAGATCAAGGTTTGCTGACATTACATCTGCTTTCTAATGAATTACAGTTTGATGATACTGTATATATGACTGGCAATACTTGCTAAAGTTAGGAAAAGCAAGATTATTTAATTTTAATTCATGTCAAATCTTTTTTTCTTGAATACAATGGTAAAACAATTTGTTTCAAGACATATGAGCCTATACTGCTTGCACTGGAAAAGGTTCCATCCCTCTCTTCGCTCAAACTTCTTTTCATAACTTTCTTTCCAATTTTATGATCCATTTACACTAATACACACAAAGAAAATGTAGAGGAACATACATACAGCCACACCTCAAAAGAAAAGCAGTGAATGCTCTTACTGTTACAGGAGTGACTGCAGGCCCTGTAGATCCTGAGTAAGAGGGCATAGATGGGGTCACAGCTGGACCTGGTGGATAATTTGGCATGGGCTGCTGCCCTGGGTGAGTTGCTGGCAGTCCTGGATAGCCCATAGGCTGCTGACCAGGTGGTGGTGTGGGCTGGCCTGGCACAGGGCCACCTGCGTATCCTGGGTAACCTGGCATTCCGGATGGTGGATTTCCTCCCGGCGGAGCATACCCTCCATACGGCTGCTGTCCTGGTGGGGGCTGCCCAAAGCCACCTGGAGGGACTGGTGGATAACCCCCAGGTGTGGAAGGATACATGCTTTGTGGTACATTTGCCCCTCCAAAGGTCCCTGCCAGGTTGGATGCCTGCAATAAAGCAAGAGACAGGAAGCGAGTACAAAGAGTTGAGTTTCAGTAACATGCTCAATACAATACAACCTCCCTCCTCACCAACATAGAGAGATAGCTCTTTATCTGCAAAAGATAGCAAGCAGGATGGAAAAATCTGCCTAGAATTTTACACCCAACAATCCCTTCTTTGCCCATGGCTGCTTTGTGTGACCACAAGGGTAAACCCGGCTGCAAGGACTTTAAGCAACCTTCGGGTATTTTATGATGTGTTAGTAGTTTACAACTAGCAGGAGTTCCTTGGACTACATTTGGGAAGACTTCTGCAGAAGCTGAAATTAAGATATTCCACTCCAAATCAAAATCTTACCACTGAAACCCCTGTTCTAGAGAGAAATCAGAAGTGACATTTGATCACTGCAGCATTGTCAGAAACTAGATGCTGTGGATATTGCCTCCTGCACCCTAGATGGTTTGTTGCTCAATTTGCCTGTTGGCTGCCAAATCACTTCATCACTGCCTCAGAAAGACATCTATAATGCAAATATCTTCCTACAAACTACATTCGTTATGCAGCATAACAGATTTCTGAAGACTAAAGTTGTCAGAAGTGTCACTCACTTCTGCTCTATGAAAAAAATCAAATTGGAAACGTCTGCATTTTCTTCAGTCAATGTAAAAGGTTTTTACTTCCATCTGTTAAACATCAGTGTTTGTAAGAGACTGTTGATTCCATATTCTTTTCAGGGATGAATCATTGATACCTCTAATTACACAGCCTTTTTCCTTACTTTGACTGGTCAAAAGCCGGGTAATAGGCAAAATCCAGACTGTGTTTGCCCATGTGAATATATTAACAGTGGATACTCTGTGTTAGTAGTTCCCTATTCCTCAACACAGCAAATGCCAAGTTGTATTAGTTGTATGTCCACAACTTTTGAAGTTAGACTGTTAACAACATTTAACTAGTGCTCTGTTTTCCTAAAATAAGAAATAGTTTGCAGTAACCATTTTCTTCAATAGGCAATATTGAATTCTCAACATCTAAACAGATTAGACATAAAGGCACAGAATTCAAGTAATGAACCTCTCAGTGACAATGCCAGAAACACAACTTTGCCCTTAAGAACATCAGAATGAAACACATTAAATGAAAGCAAACTCACCATTCCAGCCATGTGGCTGGGATTGAACTGGTTGGCATAGCCAGCCACATTTTCCAGACCAATTGGAGGTGGATTTGAAGGTGGATAGGCAGCACCACCCCAAGGACTGCTACCTGAAATCAAACACAGATGTGCTGAAACAAGAAACTATGCCTTTTTAAAGTTCTTACCACTTAAATTTCTAATGAAATGTATTTTCAACACTACCAGGAAAATCAACGGAGGAGGTGCCGGGTAGCAGCGCAATTTTTATAAAAAAAGAAGTCTCGCTGGGTATTTCTAATCATGTTACTTATCACTGAATCTGTAAGTTCTCACTTAAAACAACTCTAAACCTATTTGAAGGTTAGCACTCAAGGCTGTTAACACCATATTTTGATTTGAGAGGACCTAAAATACAAAGTTTTCTGGGTATTCCAGTAGGACGATATTATTAATTCCACTTTGCTCATTTGAGAGGTGTCCACAGAGCACAACAGTACATTTACAGACACCAAAGTGACAAAACTTGTCTGCACACAGCAGTATGCTCTAACTTAAGACAGAACACTCTGCTGAGAAACAGGCTTTACCCTCCTAGCTAGTTGGGCTTCTCACTGTAGACTGCTTCCCCTTCCTGAGCTAACTGCCTAACTCCACACTTCACCATACCTGCACGACTCCAGTCCTTTCTTCCTACCTTTCAACAACACCAACAACTGTGAAGTTCAGTTTGACAACCAAGCAGTGGTTGAGTATTTCTTCAGCTTTATGTTGTTATAAGTGCTACCCTTTTTAACAGCCCTCTCCCTTCTGTATGCAACCACCTGCCTAAGAATAGTGAATTAAGGATAATTTCCTATTTCTTTGGGAGTATGGTTTTAAGCTGAATGAATGATTTCTCCCCATACTCATCTGTCTCACCACTCACCCTGAAGACTCAGTGCTGACCAGACTCTGATCCTTGTCATTTATTGGATTTGATCTCTGTGCTTTATTTGAGATGAATGAAACTGGACCTTACTGTATGAGCACATGGCAGAACACTCATATTAGACAAATCAGAATCTGCAGCCCAGATAAAACAGGACTTAACAAGAGGGTACAGAAAGCTTTAGTGAGTCAAGGAAACCCTATGCAGTCTTATTATTCATGCCACATCTCCACTCCAGAAAGGACAACCACTGCATTTAACATTTACTTCATCTGAACAACTTACCTGGGGCAGCTGGTGGATATCCACCCGCTGGGGGATAGCCCGGGTAACTCATTGCAAAGACCTGGAAAGTATGTGTGATACAGTTATTTTCCATAATGCTTCACTCATTACACCACATAACACTAAGAGGCAACATCCACGCAGAAGCCAGTTGCCAAAATTTAGGCATAACCCGCACACTTTGTCCCAGTTTTTCCCTTAGAAACCTCTTCCCATTTCCTGACTAATGAACAGATAGCTAAGCAGTTGCAGAGTCACTCCTCACACTATTTTTCTTAGTTGTTGCAGTTGCTACTTACTGCTTGCTTTGTCCGTTATGTTGCTAAGGATGTATCACTTGAACATTCTTCTTTTACTATGCCACTAAAACCTCCCAAAGTTTCCAGCCTGTACAGAACTGCCTTATCAATGAAGAGCATAAAATCATCTGACAAAGAAGTGTACGTCTTCAAGTGAGTAACTATGAGGAGTTGTTAGAAGGCACCCAAATGCAAACGTCTGCAGAAGTGCAAGGTCAGAGTAAGAAGCAGAAGGGATACACCTTCATGCTTACAGCCTGGCCATAAA
Organism: Chamaea fasciata; assembly: GCF_029207755.1. Taxonomy (NCBI): domain Eukaryota; kingdom Metazoa; phylum Chordata; class Aves; order Passeriformes; family Sylviidae; genus Chamaea; species Chamaea fasciata. The sequence continues at coordinate 24,271,052 of NW_027094094.1, read as the reverse complement.
ATATGAAGGGTTTACTGATAGGATAAGATCACCAGAACAAATTGGGTCTCTCAAAATGGATAGTGCCTCTGTCAGCACAGAAATGCACAAAGTCATTGGCTGTCCAAAATAGAAGCAGAGGTCAAAAAGGAAGAACAGCTAAATGAAGGACAAAATGAAAACTGGCTTCCAAAATACAAGGGCCTTATTTTAAACAGAATATCTACCAGGAAGAATGGTAAAAGTAACTATGAAGAGAATATCCATAATGAGTGTTAACTTTTTGAAGGTTATTTTTAATGAAAATTCACAGTCTATTTTCAGAATTGCTGTGTAAACTATCCTTCCCCCCCCCCCCCCCCGCCCCTTTCCCCTAAAGCACTACCTTTAGATGCTGAACTACATCTGGCATGTTTTGCTGTGTTTTGGGTTTCAGCTGTGGAATTTTGTTTTGGATTTGGTTTGAGTTGGCGGGGGTGCTGTTCTTGTGAAATGGTTTTCATTTTGCATGATCACATGAACTTCCCTTTCTGGTTTGCATGGCTCTATTGCACAGCAACACTGAAATGCAGAAACACTTTTTTTTGTGGTTTTCTTTTTTAATAAGGAAATACAATTAGGAAATCTGCAATTTGCTTAAAAGCCGTTTGGACTTCATGCTGCACATACTCATTTAAATTTAAAGAGAGAGAAACGAACTAACAGAAACTGCAACGAACAGAGCACACCAAAAGTTATAACCCTACCTTACCTTTGCTCCAGCATGTAGCATCCAACAGAATGAATAAATAAGTGAATGCAGCTTCTCCTCATTAGAAAAGCAATGCCTGCTGCTACCCATGCAAAGACTGAGCCCAAGCAACAAAAAGCAAAACATGTATTCTCCCTCTGCTGCTGGAAAAAGGAGCAGGCAGCTTCCTCCCTCCTGGCACTCGGCCACACAATTTCCAGAGGGAGCTGCCGGGCCCCAGGCCCACGCTGCCACCTCCGGGCAGGTACTCCAGCATGGAAACGCAGAGAGGCCGGCAGAAAAAATAGTAACATTTAAAAATTCAACAGAAAGCAGCCTGGCACACTTCAGAGCCTCTCTAATTCAGAAATGGGCTTTACGTAATAAAGCATGGAAAAATAAAAAACAATTATCGACACTCAAAAACCAAGGAAAGAACCCCTGCAATCTAGATTTTGCATAATGTCAATGTGTACATTTTTACATGCAAATTACTACAACACTGAAACTAGTGTTATTTCTTCAGGTACAACCAGAATTATATTTTTAGTTATTTTTTAGCTTTACATGTAAATACAATAAAGACAGGGTACTCAAAAAAATTGTAAGATGCCTTTTCAGTAAAGTTTTAGGTACAAATTGAAGGGAAATTTTTTTTGGTAGAGGGCGAGAAGCAATGGGATAGGTTTTGCTTTCTTAGCAAGGTTGTTTACTTGGTTTTAATACCATATAGAACACTCATTTCAAATTGGAAAAAAACTCAAGATTAAAAGAACCTTTTGGCAATGAAAGCTGAGGTTGAGAAAAAACAGCCAACTTCAGCAATCTGAAGAAAATGTTAGTTTCTATATAAAAATGTTCCACTTGCTTCTTTTGAACACTGTATTTATCCAGGGCTTTTCCAAGGGGAAATTTTCCCAGTCTGGTTTGATTCCAGGCAAACTAGATCTGCAAACACACCGACTTCTCATGTTTGGAAACTTCCCTGGTCACCACCTTTTCCGCAGTTCATTCGAGCCTCTGTTGCCCAGTACTCTAACTTTAGAAATATTAACATAGAAAGTTACCTCTCCCAACCATTCCCTCAACCCAGCCTCCATTTCATCTTCTAATCTCATCTTCCACACTTTCTCCTGCTACATCCATAATATTTTACTAAAATTGTTCATGATGAGCAGCACTTGGCTGCTGATAACAAAGGGGTGACACAGCAAGGGAAGAGAAGATATGGAAACCCACCCTGCTATGCAAATATTGCGTGGGAGGACACAGCAACAGCAAGGTCTCTGTTTGCTCAGTCATGAAAAATGTAGTGCATAAGACAAGGGAAAAATCCAACCAACCAAACCACGTAGGGAAAGAAGGAGCACCTTGAAGAAAATAAAGAACAACTACTGTCAAGGTCCTCTCCCCATTCCCACTATTCAACCCCAGAGGTATATCTCAGAACTTTAAATAAAGACCTGAGGCTTTACTCTCACAGTGAACACCGCTATCATGCTTCACACTGCAAGCTATAAACCATTCATGCTCTTGTGCATTTTCCTGCTGCTTGGCAAAGCTAAGAGGGAACAGACCTGTTCATAAAAGATTAAGTCTGTGGCAGACTTTCAACAGGAATCTTGAATATACGCTTCTGTAAGATACAGCACAGAAGGAAAGGACTACAACTCAAGAAATTTATAACAAAAATACAAATTCCATAATGATGGCAGAAATAAAGAAGAAAACTTCAAGGCTGCCAGAAAACCTCTGTTTCAAGATGCAATAGCAATAAGCTCAGCCACTGCATTCACACCCATTCCTGGAATTTATTTAGTGGCTGCTGTTCAGGCTCCAGCTATGCCATGGTACAATAATTTGAGGACAAAACCAGATGAAAAACCATAACCTTTATTTGTTCAAAATTATTTGTTTAACTATGCCCATTTCACAGGGAACACGGAGTAAAGTTAAACCCTCGGCCTTGACTCCTCCACAAGGTTAATTACCAGGATATAGTAGACAAAGCAGCCTGAAGCTATAAATTACAGTACCTGCTCCAAGACTGATCCCTGATTGTGAAACCAGCAGAACAGAATTTATCACCTTACAATATGCTGTCGTTTTTCATCAGATATGAGCTGAGGCATCCACAACTGTGCTTTTCCAAGACAAGGACAAACCACAGTCAGCACTGAACCAGCTAACTGCTGTTTTACCAGCCTGAGCAAGATTTATCTTTGACTCATGCAATGCAGCATACAAGTTGTTCTCTCCTGTATCAGTTGTAATATTTTTCATCCTGACAGATGAAAAGTCCTGCAATTTTGTATTTTTTCATTAAGTCTTTTGCGTATGTGTGTGACTCCTATTCAGCCTTCCTTTCACTATGAAAAAAACTAATTTAGTAGAATGAATTTATCTTCCAACAGGGCTGAGCTCACGCCACCCAAAACTCAGGAAACCTCTTTTACACAGATCTTATCCCTCACTGCTCACCTTTACAAACCTCTACTGGACTTCATCCAACAATGTGTATTTCAAGAGCACTAACACATTATCCACCTCCTACAAAAAACCCAAATCAACTCACAGCTCTGAATAGATGGTGGAACAGAAACAAACTCAAATATGAGGTTTTCTTTAAAATTATCTATTTTTAATTGCCTGCTAGTATTGCGACTCAGGAGCTCTGCCAGTTTTGATGATCCTTCTAATTCAGTATCGTAATATTTTTTATTACAGAAGATAATCTAGCACTTTTTGACCTGCTGGAGCAAGGGGAGCAAGGCAGGAAGAGCATCAGAAAGGTAGCACTTGCAAGTTTTAGTCAAAATAAAATAGAACTAAAAAGAGAAGTCATGTCCAACAAACAAAAACTGAATGGGAAGACCCACCCGCAACTGAGCCACAACCGAGCAGTAAAAACATTACTAAGAACATTCCTGTAACCTTTCCAGTGGCAGAAGTCCTACGCATACACTCAGGGCTACAAAATCCGAAGAACTCAGTTGAGCTGCATGGACTTTCAAGATCTATGTGCAGCAAAAACCTGAGTTAATTCCAAGAGGTCAGTTTCATTTTGGATCCCTACTCTGCCCTGATGCAAGTGTTTCCTTTTGTAGCATTTTTCTTCAATACTCTTTCAAATTTATAAAACACATAGTCAAAACATTTATGACAATACAGACAGACACCTTCCAAACAACAAAACAAGCAAGAAAAAAAAACCAAATCAAGGTCATGAGATGTTTGAAGAAGTAATGGAATGAGGTTGTTATATTTCAAACTCATAACTTGTCACAGAAAATCATTTGCTGCAAAAAAAAATACTATAAATAGTCTGAACTATGTTCTCAACTGACTAATGCCTCAGAGATTTATACTCCTCTATTTTAAGTTCCACCATGAAAGAATAAATTTTAACACCATTAGTGCAAGTCAGAATATGTAAATACCAACTACTCCATGAACTACAGCAATAATGTAGTATTCAGTACTCTAAAATAGTTACTAAAAAATATCTGATTTTCATTTCACACCAGCAGCTTTTAATTAGTTGCTGTGTCAAGCCTGAAGTGCAGAGCCAGGGAGTGGGCCCACTGCAAAGGCAGAGAAACAACAGGAACAGAAGGACAGTGAAAGGTTTCCATCAGGTCTGCAGCTGTTTGGGCTGCAGAGGAGGCCACATTGACATGAAGCTGTTCAAGTGAAAACTCCCAAAGTCAGGCACACTAGCAGGAGCTGCATGGGACCTTAGCTAAATTCCTTATGGACATACCCTACGCTGCGACAAAACTCCTCTGCTGACAGCCTTGGGACTCCCCAGATGAACAAGAGGTACAAAGACATCAACTTTTTCTTAACAGTGATGACTTTCACGCTTTCTGGACAGGGCAGGCTTACACATTCAGCTGTCCGGCAACACTGGGATGGTTACTACCCCTCAGTGAGCAAATGGACATCCCAGGCTATAAGGAATTGCTCATTTTCAGCCGATTAATTCTTTCCAGGAACAGAATGATTCAAGAACCAACTTAGAGTAGTAAAACAGAGAGACAGGTATTTCAAAGCAACCATAAACAAGGAATGTGAAAAGAAAGCAAGACTGTAGCATTCAAATCTCTAGTCTGCACTTGAGATCAGCAAGCTTTAGTCCTTAAAGCTTACTACTGAAAGTATTTTTCCCCCTAAATACTAACATTTTAAGATACATTTATTCTCCTAGCTAATGGAAAACCAAGTATTTTTAAAACACTGCCACGCATAGCCAACAACCAGTTATTTTGACTGAGATAAGTACACTGTTTACTGAAAAGTGCAAATTCCCAAGCTTCAAGCTGTTATCTCTAGCAATAATAAAAGGGATATTCACCCTGTCTGCTTCAGGCAACTTAAGCACCTAATTCAGAGCAATTCACTAAGTCAAAGTTCAAAATCAGCCATGCTTTTCTAGCCAAGCCAGAGGTCTTTGTGGTGCAGGAATTAATTACAGCAAGTATCATTTTACATACATGTTGACTGTATGGCTACAGTAAAGTTTAGCACAAACAAGAGACCTTCAAAAGCATCAAAATTCATCTGGATCTTTAATATGGGACTGATGTATTTGACAGTTCTTAGGCCCACCAGAAGTTAAGATCCAAAAGCCTGAACTGGAAGCCCACCTCTCCTCCTGGTGAACACCTTCCCAATGCCCTCAAAAAAATCCTCACCACCTACATTTTGCAGTAAAAGGAGAAAAAAAAAAACCAAACCCAAAAGCAACCAAACAAGAATTCTAAATTACTTTTAACCTTCCCTTACCAAGTAAGACAGCATATTCTCCCTCAAACAGACAGCAAATAAGGGAAAAAAGGAGGCAACATCTGGGAAGAACTTGTTTCCCTTTCCTTGGAGATCCTGGACAAGAACATTGCTACTGACCAGAACACACAGTGACACTGCGCTGTACAGGGAACAGGTAGAGGAGCTGTGTGGGGCTGTGTTTGTTTTAGTCAGTTGCCACAATCTAACTACTGGCACTGGTCCACACTCAGCATCAGTGACAGCTAAATATTACGGATACAATTGCACCCACACACACACAAAAAACCCCATCTGCCAAGCAAGAATCACACAAGAATGTGATCGAATTGTCTCTTAGAAGGACACCGCTGAGTCCCAACTCCGACCCATAACTGATTCCTGGTTTATCCCATTCAGAATCTAACTTCCTATAAAGATTCTCTGGTGAGTGCTGATAAAATCTGGAAGAAACACAGAGCAACAATAGAAGCACTACACAGTAAACACCCATTGCTGTTCTCAGGTTTGCTTATCTACTTTACATTCTTCCCAGCTTGGGGAACTGCCTGAAGGAAATTCAGCATTTATATCAACCACACCCACTTTCAAATAAAAGGGAAAGCTCAAGTTTCAAATAGGTGAAAGTGCTGCTCGCTGAGGGGTAAACACGCAGCCTTTTCCCTTCCCTTCTTTTAAAAAGTCTGTTGCCACCTTCGAGAGAAGCTCAAAACACACTGCATACAGCTGACAAGTCCCTGTCCTTATTTCCAACAGTTTACACAAAACACTTTAAAAATATAACCAATAAGAAACACGGTTCAAGGTAGTAAACATACATGTATGAAATAAACAAGAGAAATTACATTGGGGCCATTACTCAGTTGAATATCTAATATAACAGAAGCCTCCAACTGCAATTTGAAGCTGACAGAGAAGTTTCAACAAATGATTCTAGAGAGCCCTGGCTAAAAATAAATGAAACTTTCAGTTTGTTCAAGAGCCCTACTATTTCTGTAGTCACAATTAAACCATCTGCTGTTTTCAATTAAATCACTGCTTTAACTAGAGCTTCTTTTGTTTTGGTTTGGGGTTTTTTTGTTGTTTTTTTACTATACCTACATTGCTATCACAGAACTAGAATTAGGTCGGCTCTATCTTGGCTCTGATTAATGCAGTGCTATTGAACAGACCCTATGGAAGCTCCATCTTCTAAAACTCCCTAGAGGTCTAGGAAACAGCATCTCCTGTAATCTTCACATCACACAGACTTCTCCTGGCTTGATCTTTTATAGCAGATCAGGTTATATATTTTAAGTTGTTATCTAACACTATGTCTTTATGATTCAGACTACATAAATACCCCCATGAAATACCTCCATCCTACTGCTGGTTTTGTTATATCTTTTAGTGACTGTTGAGATTTCACAGAGTTTTCAGTCTAACAATTCAAAACTTCTGGGGACTACATATAATAAGCTAAAGAGCTGACAAATCATATGAATGAATATGATGGCTACTCCAGAAATTTTAAGTACAGACATTTTGGCCTCTGACCTTATACTAAGGTCAGGCAAGAGAAAGGAACATAAATATCATAAATATTGTTGACATAAAATCATTCGGCACTCAGCAGAAATGCGTTGGGGACAGGGCTACAGGCAAACGTAAGCAACGCTCAGTTCTAATTATCTGCTGCATCAGTGGGAGGAGAGAGGTCCACATGACTCTTACAGCAACTCAAAATACAGGCAATTACAGAAATAGCCAAGCCATGGGGAAAGCGGTCATACAGTCAGGCTTTACAGCAACCACAGACTTGCACGGGGTTTGTACCGTCTTTGACGTTATCACGGGTGTTCCGGAAAAGCACTGACTCACTTCACAGAAAATAGCTGTATGCTGGGGGAGGTAACAGGGAATGAACCTCCCACCTCCGAGAGCAGCTGGGCTTTCAGGTGCATAACCCTCATAACCAGCTCCTTCACCAAAACACACTGCGCCAGCACTTTTCCTCTCTCTCGCCCGTCTGTCTTCTCTCCACACCTTCCATCCAACCCAGCTCCCGTCCTAGACTGAGATGCCTTCCACGCCTCTGCCACGCCTCCAGAACGCTATCTCCCGACCGTTCCTCCTTAACAGGAAGAAGCTTCCAGGAACTGCTATAACATATTTAAAAAGAAAAAACATACTCCACAGAAGTACTCCTTCACTGCTCTGAAACAGGATCAGGACAGGAAGAAACTGCTTTTCTGAATACGGAGACGTTTGTGCTGCTTTCTGTCACACACACAGCTACAGCATAGCAAGAGTTTGAAGCGTTTTGGTTTTAAGACAGCTAAAGTAACTTGAAGACACTTAAAGACACTTAAGTGTCTTAAAGACATTCGAAGTACATATGGTATAAGAAAAGGCAAAGTATACTACGAGAAGTTTAGAGAAAGCGACCTTCGGGGGGGGGGGGGGAAAAAAAAAAAAAAAAAAAAAAAAAGAAAAAAAAAAAGAAAAAAGGAGCACTCCTAGTGGCCAGCCTACCATCTTAGGCTGTTTTCTCCTGACAACTGTACACATGAGAATTACAAACTGAAGACAAACTACGGACACGGGACCGAACTGCAACTACAACAGCAAAACACGTCCTCTCCTCTGAAACCACATTTCCCCAGGAAACAGGAGTTGCTTCCCCGCAGGCCCTGGCCCCCCTCCGGCAGCCCCGGAGCCGCCGCCGTCACCCCGCGGGCGTTCGGCTCCCGCCGCCCCGGGCTCCGTCCCCGCGGGCCCCGGCCCACGGCCCCGCCCGGCCCCGCCGCACCGGGCGGCCCCGGCCCCTCGGCCCCGTCCCATCCCGGGATCGCGCCTACCGCGGGTCCTCCGCAGCCGCCGCCACCGCCGCCCGTCCCAGGTGCTCGCCAGCGCTGCAGGGCGGTGCCGGGGAGAGGAGGAGCCGCTGCGGCCCCGGCTCTCTCCGCCCGCCCCGCCGCGGACTCGGGGGCCTCCCCGGAGGGAGGGCCGGGCCCGGGCGGTGCAAAGCCTGCGGGGCGGCGGGCCCGGGCGGTGGCGGCCGGCGGAGCACGGGGAGCGCCGGGGACGGCCGGCACTGCCCCGGGGGACGGCCGGCACTGCCCCGGGGGACGGCCGGCACTGCCCCGGGGGACGGCCGGCACTGCCCCGGGGGACGGCCGGCACAGGGTGGAAACCGCACAACACGTTTGAGCAAGAGGCGGCTTCAGCGAGAGGCCCATTTTATAAAAAACAAAGCGCACGGTAAAAAAGGTAACTCCACCCACGTTACGTGGGCGCCCTGGGCATTCCCCAAGAGCACAGCGTCGCCTGAGGGACGCGGTGACACGGGCACGGCGCAACCAAATCCAGGAAGCCACGGTTCAAGTCAAGGTTGTAAGCGTTCAGCACAACGTGGCATTTAAACCCAAAACCACCCCGGACTGTTCTCACCAGGCAATTTCAGAAAACATGGTTTACAGACAGGGTGGTACAGAAACCCCCCATTTTGTATATAACATACTTTTCCTTAAGTAAAATTCCACAAAAAATCAAGAGGAAGACTGTTCGTGTCGACCTTTTCTAGTACAAGCACTAATAGCTAAAGGCTTCAATAAACATTTTTTTTCCTACATGCATTCTTTAAAGATGAGTGAACTTGCTCACATGGAAGCATTTAGAGAGACAAACCAAGATAATAAAAACGAAAAACAAAAAGGGCTAGCATTTTCCAATTAAATTTCTTTTGCCAAGACACTAATCAAAATAGCAAACACAGCATTATCTAACTGAATCACAGCATTATACAACTTGGGTGGGGAATGAACTTCGCTTTGCAGCTGGGAATTTTGTCAACAGGGTCCAGCACCTCCTTTCCAACAGTTGCTTCTCTAATACGTATGCTTTGTAACAGGCAATTTCATTTAGAATGAAACTAATTTGGATAGATGCGTTCACGCTTCTTAAAGCATCCTGTTCATCCACCAACAGCTTTCAGTGGAAGGTCTGGGCTTTTTCTCCTCCATACAACTTTCACATACCACAATGGCCAATCATTGAAATACAACAGTTGTGACTGAACTAAAGAAAAGAAATTGCCATTTTTTTCCCTCTCCCTCATCAAAATTTTAATTGGCACTGCAAAGGCCAAGGCTGCATTCATGGGAGACAGCTACATTTAAAGTAGTCTAAAGCAGGTGGAATAGGTATTTGAATACAAGATCAGCTGTATGAACCCAGTCAGCAGCCAAGACCCACACAGCCTTCTCTTACTCCCTGGCCAGCAAGATCAGAGAGAGAACGAGAAAGAGAAAAGCCAGAAAACTCGTGGGTTGAGGTAAGGACAGTCCAATAGGAAAAGCAAAAGCCATGCACACAGGCAAAGAAATAAAAGGAATTAATTCTCCACTTCCCATAGGCAGACAGGTGTTCAGTCATCTCTAGGAGGGCAAGACTCCATCACACATAACAGTTACTTGGAAAGATAAATGCCATCACTCCAAATGTCCCCCCTGCTTTTATATATTGAGTACAATGTCATATGGTCTGGAATATCCCTTGGGGTCAGCTCTGTCTCTGCCCAACTTTTTGTGTACCCCCAGTCTCCTCAGTAGTGGGATGAGAAGCAGAAAGGCCTCGGCTCTGTGCAAGCTCTGCTCAGCAATAACAAAAACATCTCTGTGTTATCACCACTGTCTTCAGCATAAATCCAAAACACAGCCCCACACTAGCCACTGTGAAGAAGATAAACTGCATCTCAGTCAAAACCAGCACGTTATCTTATTGTGGTTTAGCACAAATTATAAATTTATACCCAGATTATCTTAAACCTCACTGATAAAGACGTTTCTCATTAATAGGCAAAGCTAAACATTAACACAGGTACTGATGCAGAGTGTAGCCTGATGTCCGCTATGCTGGCAGATGGAGAAATGAAGATGTGCCCAGAGAAGTTCAGGTGGAAAGGCCAGGGATCTTTGTCCTCTGAGTCTGCTGGTGTTTCTTCTTTTGGAGTTAAACTCCTCTCACCTGTGTCAGCCAAAAGGGGCCACATTAGCTCTAACACAAGAGTTCTGTTAACCAGAGTAGCTTTGACTGAAACAGGTTAGGAGCCATTCAGAGGAGCTGCTACCCCCATCAGATGAGGACACAGCAACTTCTACAAAGCATTATTTCTTCTTCCAGCAGGATTTGAAAAAAAACCAAACTCATATTTCTATAACTTTTGTACTGCTATTTTTTATGTAGAAAAGCCCTTTGAGTATCAATGCCTAGGCTGGAAGGAGTATTTGAGGAAGCTTGTAGTGCTGCAACCAACCTGGTATTCATTCCAGACCAGGTTGTGCTCACTTTGAAGTCAATTGCAATCATCCATGGGTTTAACCAAGGTCTAGATTTGGCATACTTCTATGAATCCCTCTATTTATCCAGGCTCAGTGACTGGAAGTCTCACACCTTTGATGCTGCATTCATAAACAGAAAACTGGACTAGCTATTGCAGCATATGGAATATTCTTCTGACAAAGAAATCACTGTATGGAAACCTCTCTACCTGCCATTTTCAGACAGTCTGGGACTGAGACATTTGCTAACATACTTTATTTCTGGAAAATTTTCCACAGGAATGATAACCTCTAAGCCCATGCTTTTTGGGACCTCTGGCTGGAATAAAACCCTTTTCCTGCAAAAAACTGCTACAGGCAGCACATGTACTTGTCAGCATCCACCTAAAGTTCCAGGAAGCCTACCAGCAAGTTTTAATATCTTTTTATTTCCCAGTCTCTTGGGTTTTAGTATTTTAGCTGGTATTTAACCAGGACAGAACCCCAAAACATCATCTGCTATGCAATTGAACAGAGATTTACTTTTACTCATATAAAAAAAACTTTCACTCTGTATTGACATTTCAAACCAAATTCATACAGACAGTAATGCCACAGTCAGAAATGAAGTAGAAATGAGGCCTAGAATCTTTGGTGTTGGGATAGGTGAGAGTTTGCCTTCATCTCAAGCACAGTCATCCTGCTTTCTGACATTGTGCCAATACTGACCCAGTACCAATTGAAACAGAGAAGCCTTTGTGGGAGAACTCACAAAAACCACAACAGCATTTCCTGCAAGCATTGCATTTTCCTAGTGACCCTTCCAAGCTTATGAGCTCCAGCCTTGTAGTTTTCCAAGTAGATTTGTGCCATTCTAACACACAGACCAGAATCGAGTGGTGGAAACTAGTACAATAAAACATCCACACTCCTGATTTCACAGGTACTGTCTTCTTCATTTTTCCATATTCATTTTACAGCATTCCATCTCCATCACTAAAATATTCCACTGTTGAGAACTCAAAAAGAAAAATCTTGAGTGTTTACACAGTAAAAGCAAGCAGAAAATACTAAAGAAAGCATAAAGTAAAATCTGCAAGTATTATAACGCAGTCTTTCAGACAGTCTAAGAACCTCAAGTACCAGTCAGTGTGAGGGACATTTTTGGGAGTTCTAGCCTGGAACCCAAATGGTCCAGGTTACCCCAGAGGTTTCCTGCATGAACTTGATTAGGTTCAGACCCCTGAAGATTCACATACATGCAGCCTACATTCATTCTGAGCCCTAAGGAACTCAAATGACACATCATTTGTCAACTCACTCTCTTATGAGAAAGGATGTTCTCTCTCAGTCATGCTGGGTTGTAGTTCACTTTTTTACAGTCCTATTAGTGATGGAGACTTTAGAAAGACATTTGCCCGAATCCTTTCACTCTGCTTTAGCCACAAAAGACATTTATCTTCCCTCCTTGCTTTTTTAGTGCTCTTGAGCATTCTGTAGGTTTTATACTTTTTTTTTTGCACATGATTTCTAACTCCATCAGCTTGCAACTCTTCTATGCACCTGTTTTGCTTCTTCAAAACTGGGCCTTCAGTTAAACTAGATCCCTGCAAGACAGTATCATGTATTAGGATTTGCCTTCCCTGCTTGTTCCTCCACAGGTTCTTTGTATATGCCAGCATATTAGACTTGAAGATTATAAGTATTTGATGGTAACAGCATTATCCTCAATCTGTGTTACACTCCTGAGAAAATTTTACTGCTTAAAATCCATTGCTCGGAGGCAGGCTTAGCTGAAATGACTTCTGCACTCTGACTTCATTTCCCCAGTGCATTTGTGTTGCAATAGGAGACTGCATTGTTTAATGTCTGCACTGCCACTAGTCCGGAATAAAGGTAAAACAGCCTATGGCTTGACTTGCTGTATGCTGAGGAATGCAACACTACAGCCATTTCATAGCTGGGCCAGAATTTGTGAGGGACTGTACAAACTCTGCTATCAAAAGCTATCTGCCTAAGACTTGGGTAGGTCTCTAGCATAAAAGAATTTTGGTGAAATAATTTTCTTGCATGTTTCTTGCATTTTCTCCCAAACCATCATGCTGTGAGCTTTCATCTGTGAGGCTGTCGATCTGAGCATCTTCCATTGTTACTAAAGGCATTCAAATTAAGAGTGAATTGGAGTGTTGAGCATGCATTCGTAAGTAAACCATTACCCTTCACATGCAGCAGGATATAGCTTTGAAATAAACATTTTCATCTAGGAGTAACAGATGGAAGTGCTTTAGTTTCCATTTTGTATTAACAGAAACTTCTCATTAAACTCTTGAAGCGTCACAATTGGATAGCTCTGTGTTTTCGTGCTTGGTGAGCATAGCCTGGCTGACTTTGGTGGGCTGACACTTCACCACACACACTCTTAGAAGTCACTAGTCTCCCCTTTACAGATCAGATTTTCTACCATTTCTTTAGATTTTCTGCTTTGCATTATATCTTGTGTAAAATTGAATTCTGAACTCCAATGAACATTTAATTCTAAGTAACAGGGTAAGCCAACAGGAAAAGGAACTCACAGAAACAGGCTGAGCTGGCCCTGGCACACACACACTTCACCTCTTCGTATGGTGAAATAGATAAATATCTATTTTTAAGTACTGCTGAATGCAATTCAGTTGATTGACCGGGAACCCCATCTGAATGCATTCTGGATGAGCCATTTATCCCTATGTGTCAGCTGTGGCAATTTGTAATACCATTCTGAAGTGATTGCTTCATTATTGTAAATGACGTGCCAGCCCCACAAAGTTTCTGGGTGGAACTTAATATGATGTAAATACAAATGCCTACCTACCTATTTTTTCTGCTCCAGGAAGCAGAGAGCAAAGCAGCTCAAAGTATCAAAGAGTTTTCAAGCTATTGAGAGAAGTCATTTGGGTTAACCAAAAAGTTTTATGAAAGACTAATTTAACGACAATGATTAAACAGTTACTAAACAATGACAACATAGAGTGGTCAAACACTCTACTACTTACCACACTTCTACTAATTGAGCTAGCTTGTGCAGAGTATGCTTTAGATTTAACATAAAATGTCACTTACCTTGCTGTAGATTCCAGATGCCAGGCAAGGCATCTCTTGCCCTTGAGAAGTGGCCTTGGGAGGCACTCGTCCTCAACGGGAGATAAGCACTGTGCAGCCACTGCCATGCAGGATTGCTCAGGCTCTGAGGCTGCAGGTATCTGTAAAGTGACATGGTTTACGGTAAAACTCCTTTCTGGTGGCAGTCAGAAGTTTCAGATATGGTCTCAGTTCAGGCTGGTCCTGTTAACTCCCACTAAGACCCAAATTCTTTAGGTGAAGAGATACAACTTAGCATAATTTCTCAGGGTTTGCACAGCAGGGCTGGCTTCAGCCAAGCCTATTTTCTGGTAATGCCAACAAATGGTGTGCCACTGACTCAGAGCAGGTGTGCCCATTACACCGTAAAGTATGGGAAAGGATTTGGGAAAGAAATATCTCAATTTTTAATGCCCTCACTCTGATGTAACTATTCATACTTCTGTCTCACAGCAATGCTTCTGTTGTACTCCTAGTAGAAGAAGGTGGGATTTGGAGTCACTCACAAAGCTCCATTTAGCCTTGATTCTGACTTTGACACCTTTTAGCTCCTTCTATCAGGTCATGAACCCACAGCTTCTTGCCTTTACTGTCCTGTTCACTAGAACTGAACCCTCTCCTGTATCTTCTGTTCTGCTGTCCTCACCTTTAAATCCCATGTCAGAATACACCATGTTGGACTATTCTTCTTTCCCTTCATCTGCTATATGCCCCTCTTTCATATCTGTGTGGTAATTCTGTGAAGAAAGGAGTGCCTATAGCTTACATGTGTATTAAATATGTCAAAACTGCCATGGAGCTGAAAATATGACTACTCATTAAACATCAAGGTCTGGGTAATTTTAGCTCACTATGGGCCTAGTATGTGACTTTAGCCTGTTCATTCTTCAAATTTCCTTCCCTAGCACTGGAAATAAATATCATTAATCAATCCTTAGTGTGATGATAAAAACCAAGAAGACTACGTAAAAATAAACATCCTACACGTACAACACTTCTTTGTAACTATTAGTCAGAATTAAAAGGATTAATAAAAATTTCTCAAGACTACAAGAAACAGAGTTCCAACTGTAGTTTGAAGTGTAGCTTTTCAAAGGTTCTGATCATTAATGCCTGTGGGTCATCTGTGCACAGCAAGCTCTGAGAGGTTTCTTCACCTCACTAATGATATGGGTCCTCATACCATGCTTCCAGCTGCGGCAGCATCCTGCTGCGGCAGAACAGTTCTTTGGGCCATAACTCTTGGAACATAATAAACCAAGTCTCATATAGAGAAGTAGCATAATCTTCCCATGACTCAGCCCTGACTCACCAGGAACCTTTTCCACATTTAAGGAAAACCATGTAATTCAAGCCATCTTTAGCACAGATGACCTTTCCAGCAAGATTGCTCAAAATATTTTGCCACTATTAAGAAAAGCAAGCAGTAAAAGATTGCCTTTCATAGGTGTCCCAGCCCAGCCTTCCTTGCAGGTAAGCACCCTAACCACAGACTAGGGATCAGATCCTGAGAGAGCGGGACAACACGGTATTTAACTGAAACTGAATAGAGTCCGACTTGTGTTCTTGGTATTGACAGCAATGAGGCAGCATTTGTGTGAAAGGAAGAAGGTAGATTCACATCTGAGTAAGCGTTTTTCCAACAAGTATTGCCCACCTAGCTGATACTTTGAATCAGCACGTACTTCTTTGCTGGCCTTCCAACTGCAGGGAGCGGGAGTCTCCTGGTGGTGTGGGCGTGCACAGCGGTGCAGCCTCGAGCGGCACAGGTCCCCCTGCACCCCAACAGCCTGCATTCCCTGCAGCTCTGCAAAACACAGGCTCCACTGTCATGCTCACCCACCCTTGCCGAGGAATTCTCTTTTCTTCTCTCTCCAGCTCAGCCAGTCCTAGGTGATTACAGTTGGCCTCAAGTGCTTTTTGTCTGTTTGTTTTTTATCCCTTATCCTTATTTTGAACCCTGCAAACCACCTTTGATTGACATTTTAAGGAAGGGAGCCTCATTGCATCCTGAACTAAACTTTCATTTTCATATTTAGAAGCAATTAAAAAAAAAAAAAGAAATTGTTATTTTCTACAAAGCAGCTGCCATCAGCAAAGCCTATTATCTGAGCTGGCTCAAAGCACAAAGGAATGACAGCTCAGTGCTAACATACAAGTTTCAGAACTTCAGTCTATTTGAATACATTCCATGATAAGTCAGAGCCCTCTCCTAGAAATATGGAAAGGCATTTTTTCATTTCTTAAAATAGTTGTGCTATTTCACCTCAGAAATACTTAACACCCATAAATATGAACCACTGATATTCCTGCTTCCTTCAATTTTAATTTGCTTATACAGGAGAGAATGCAAAAATGTTTTAAGAGAAAAAAAATAACAACGATGCTCAGATGTAAATAGACCAGAATGATACAAGTGTCTGAGTTTACAGTTCAGCTGGAGATGGTGGCTAGTTAGTTTTGTTTGTTTGTTCAAGCACAACATCGTTAATCAAATTGCTGAGATTTCACAAAATTAAAGTATCCCAGGAAGATACACGCACACAATAATTCTTATTATCTCACAGTTACCCATAGATTTGCCAACAGAGGGAGTCCTCTTACTGTCTACCAAAGCTCTGTGGAAGTGACGGTGTCCCTGCTCAGCTATCATTGCACTAATAGCAAGGATGGAAAAGGTTTGCAAAACAGAGTCACCTCAGGGTATTTAGCAAATCAAAACAGGGGGAAATATCAGACAGCCAATCACTAGAAGTGCACTGGAGGATTCAGGTGGCCGTTTGTGTTATTACAGCAAATAATATTTGTTTTCAGCTCTGCATCTATGGGCAGAGCTATGAAATATCTATGAGAGTAATTACTCTTAAATATATTGAGAAGAATTATGCCAGATAAACATATAATTCCCCTATGTCTGCAAATAAAAGTTTAACTGTAAACCTCCTTTGAGTTCTTTCCTGTTGTTGTGGTCATAGCTTGCCAAACAGTAAATATTGAGGCTGTGATTTGGAGGAAACAAAATAATGGTAATAATAAAAAACACCCAAACAAGCAAAAAAGCAAAACCAAAAAAAAAAAAAAAAAAAAAACCAAACAAAAAAACCACCAAAACAAAAACCAAAAGAAAAAAACCCCAAGACTTTCTTCTACATTATGATTTCCTAAAAGGATCGTGCAATTTTAATCCCAATTGAACTAACTTGTATACAAGTAAGACCTTCAGAACTTCACTTGCTTTTTCACCACTAAATAGATCAAATCTTCTTGTGAACTATGAAAATGTTAATTTACTATTTTATGGCCACTGTTTGGATCAATTATGATTTCTGCTGCTTAGCCCTTTCTTGAAGTGGCCAGTTCCCTTATGACTTGATGAAAGGATTTCAACAGTTGGTCTGATAATGACATGAATCACATTCCAGATTAGCTTGGATGCAGAATTTTAGTGCATTTAAGGAAAATTTTAAAAAGCAGAAATAACATTATACTTATTACATCAAGGTAAACACTTTACAACTACAGTGTATTGCCAGGGCTAACAGTTTCATGAAATATTAAGTAACCAAACCAGGGACTGAGTGGCAATCAGGTATGAGGGTTTACTAGCAGTAGCAGAAGGACAAAAATAGGAGATTATGATCACATCTGTGAGACACATCTTCCTTCTCAAAGACATTGCCATTTTTATGGTAGTCAAGACTGAAGTGCTCATGCAGTAACTCCTAAGCCTCTGGGTTTTTTCAGCTTGATATATCCCAGTGAGTCTTTTAGAAAAATAAAAATACAAACCCAGCATTACCTGCATCTGTTCCATCCCCTTTTGGCCTTTTACTGGGACCCGGATTTACAGAGGTTCCAGCAGCAGTTCTAACCACAACAATTATCTTCTAAGATGAGTTCAGGATAGGTAAACCAGTGCCAAGAAAACTCAGAACTGCAACAAAATTTAGACTAATAATTGATGGGGGTAAAATTGAGATTTTTTTTCTTCTTCATTTTCAAATGGGTATAATTCTTCGTTTTCTACTTCTTGTTAACACTGCAAACAGATCAGCTTTGCAAGTTTTGGACGTCTGGCCATTTTAGATAAACATTCCAACCTTTTAAGTGTTTACAGACTAAACTGTAGAGCTAAATGTTTATGTTGCACTGAATAACTTCAGCTTTGTATTTAACAGAAAGACTGCTAAAGTAATATTGTTTCAATCAGTAGGTGAAGACACATGCTACTGAAGTAACCAAAATTTTAAAGGAAGATATTAATACTAGTCTGTCCATAAATATTTACTACATCCCTATGTAGTAAGCTTTACAGTTGGAATATATAAAACCATCACAGTTTCCTGGGTTTCTAATTTTAAACCTGTTCCCAGACCCTTCAAAAACAATTATTATAGCCTTTTACTCCTATGAAAATTAGACTGTAGCTTTTTGTTTCAAATAGTATGTTCCTCCCCTAATTCTAGTTTAATATGAAATAAATCCTTGGCCATGTATTTCAGGGAACATGGCCTCAGATATTGCTCAGAACAGGGTTTGGGTCCTAATATTGTACCTGTGCAGGGCAAGAGTTTACCCTGACACATGCAAAACTACATGGGGCAGAGAACTGGTCTGGTCCAGAAAAGAGAATCTCTGGACCAAAATATCCATTCTCAATCAAATCTCTTCTCAGTTTTAAATAATGATCTAGCTGTTCCCTGCTAAGATAAATTTGAATCATGTCTCTCTCCATGGTATTTACATTTTTCTTACTCTTTGGGAACAGCAACAATATCTAAGTGTGTGTAAATCTGAAAGTATGTCATTTACTCTAAAATACCACTTTGCTCGCAAAATGAAAACAAGCTGGGGTACAATATTGCTTCTAAGAAGAAGAAAAACAACATGAAGACACTTTCACGGTGGCATCAGCTTGCAGGCTGCGTTATTCATTGCTCAGCTGCTCACATAGAGACTTTCCACGTTAAAGCAACACAATGAAGACGAGGCTATTTCTTAACTTCTGTGGTTAACTTGTATGTTTCCATTTCAGTGTGAGTTTCGGCTGGCTGTGTTTTCCACAAGGTCAGGAGAGTTTGCCCTGGACCGGCTCCTTGGGGGATCATACCATTACACGTTTCCTGTTTTGCACACGACGACACAGTGAGCTTTCTCAAAGACACAAGCTGTATGTATAAACCTTCTGAGCAGAGTTACTACTGTACTACTGCAAGAGTAAGACAGTTCAAAGGAAAGAACTCTTGACTGAAACATTTCCCATCTTTCTATCAAGTTCTTCAGAACCTGAATTTAAGCCCACTGCTCAAAGAAGTTGAATTCAAAGAGCAACCACCTCAGGGTTTAACCTGGGTTTTCAAATCCCTGAGTGTAAAGTATTCAAATATAGCATTTATGTTTTGTCTTTTGTCCATTGCTCAGGCAAGTCAGTTTTCACTGTGTCAATGAGTAGTTGTCAATGAGTATGTCACTGTCACTGTCAATGAGTAGTTGCATTAGCACTTGTCAAGTCTGCTAAGGTGAAGTTACCCGAGACTCAGAACAGATACACCCTTTCTAATGAACCCAGAGGAAATCAGGCAGCAGTTCCTGAACCAGCTGATAAAAACTGGCATCATTATTCCTTTTTTCTCTACTTCACCTATGCTTAAAACAGGTCCTTACCCCAAACAATTTTCTGAAAATTCCAAGTTATTTAGGGGTTGAACCACGTCAAGTGATTTACAGTAACTATGCTGTATTGAAGATACATTTAGTCTTTTCAAAGGAACTAACACCTGCAAGAATTTTCTGTTAATATGTTGTCTTGTAAAAGGATCTTTTTAAAGAGATGGCAACAGTAAAAGCATGGAAATTACAAAGGGAAATGTAAAAGAAATTACTATCAAGAAACACAAGTTTGGGGTTTTCTTTACCAGTTCAAGTGAAGATGCAACATAGAGATCCATTTGAAAGTCCTGGTGATGATCTATTAAACTGAGGAGAGCGCTGTAATTTCAAGATGGCTTATATCAGCTAACTAACACTGAAATGATACCTGAAGACTTGACATATATCTCACTTTTCCCAAGTCTGCTGGAAACACAGTTCAAACCAGAACATTCCATCCCTCATGCACATTTCTCTTTGCTGTCTGGCCACAGAGCATCTTTGGAGCATCTCAAAGTTAAGGAAGAAATTGTCTGAAATGGTCAGGTTTGTCCTCACATAATCTTGAAATAATGCCATTCTCCATACCGGAAAAAAAAAAAAAGGAAGGAGGACTTTTGACTAATTGATAGAATACGTCCTCAAAATTGAGACCATTATTCACAATTCACAAACCTTTCCTGTGAGAAAATGCTTGCAGTATGTGGGACAGAACAGCAGGAGGGGATCAAGGCAGCCTTCGTTTTTGGGAGCTTCAGCCAGCAGGGAATCCCAGGCATACCAGGACTGAGATGGAGGCTGCTGTGTCCTCCCTCCCCTCTGATGATTTCTGCATTATTATCACCCCAAAGGAAGTTCTGCCTTGGAGGAGCCTGGCTTCCCTGCTCCTGCAATAGGGAATGCAAGGCATCGACAAAGATGAGACAGAAACAGTGCATTGTCCTGTTGATATCTAAACTTAACATTTGTAAAAACAATTCAAAGGAAGAAATTAAGAAAATACATAGAAACATCATAATTCCTTTCTGGTATTTCCAAGGATCCTGGTAACACAGTATTTCCTCAGTAAGCCAGCAGCCTGTTCCAGCTACAAATATGGACCATCTCACTTCACGCACAATGAAAAACAGGTATAGAAAACAATCTTGAATCCCTTAGTGAGATCTGTGGAGGCAGATCCATAAACAGTGTGCACAGGCTGCTTGCATGAAATTCAGTACAGGACTGCAGCTAAATTCTCTGTTCTGTCAGCTGTTGGTAGCGTGCAAGGCCCCAGCTAGTGAGCTCAGATCAAGCCTCAGCAGGCACATGCTCACCTCTTAAAATAGTACAGTCTGGCAATAGATTGTAAAATGGCAAAGATACACATGCTATAAAACCTAATTACCATTGCAACCTGTGTCATGGCCTGCCATTGCACACAATGCATAGTAAAGGAAAGGTTTTATCCAAGACTCTGACACCTCAGCATGGTGACTTTCCACCCCTGGAGTACCCTGAAAAAGTATATCAAAGGAGAGATTTCTATTTTCCTATAATGAAATATTTTTGAAGGAGTGAGATTATAGATGTTAAAAATGGGCAACACAATACATCTAGCTGTATTCCATACCTAAACAAATCTGACCTCAACTGCATTTATGCACACTTCAGCCAAATTACTCTGCATGTGGAAAAAAAAAAAAAAAAAAGGCCTCCACTGCCTTCATCTTTGCAGTCTCATAGTGTTTACCATCAACAGAGTAGAGGAATTTCCCTTTTCTGACTACAATCTGGTAGTGTCTGTTATGCCACTGTTTAATTACTCACATCACTCTCTAATGTTTGAATTCACCAAGTATTTGCTGGCATTTACGTTGAGTTTTCTGTAGGGGGACTTCAGTTCTTGGAAGGTTTGAAAAAAAATTACATTTTCTATTCATGGCTCTACTAATGTACTATATGAAGTGCTAGCTCTGCACATATTTTCCAAATGCAATAACTGGGTATTGACTATCAGTTCAACAGTCAGTTTTGATCACTACCTTCTGCACCTACAACCCCAAGCTTGCATCATATGTATTTCCTTGCCAGAACAATGAATAAACCTGTGTGTGTTATGGATTTATTGCCACCCTCCCATATTTTTTAGTTTCTAGCTATCCTTCCATAAAATAATGACACCATTTAAGATGCATAATCTATGGCAAAGCAACTTCATTTATTTCTTATTCAGAGATCACATTTCCACTTATTTCTCAGCCCATTCTAACATTTACAGTTTCTCAAAATCTGGTATTAAATAAATATTTTACTAATATGCTGCTCCTATTTTCTTTTACAACAGGCTCATGATGTACTTTCAAAGAACGTATTTAAATCAGTAGTTTATCTGTGTACATGAGAGTAAAAAAAAGAGTAAGCATTTGTTCAGTGTTTTCTCTCACTATGCCTTGCATTTGCAATCTATTGCTTCTAACCCTGAGTTCAACTCTAAATTTATTATACTCTAGGCTTTTAAAATTTGTTTGAAGCTTATCAATTGAAACTCTACAGTCCTAATCGTGGAAATTTAAGAAACAGTTTACTTACCATCTGTGTCAAATTAGACTCTCACTTCTACTTCTAAGGCCAGAAATAGAAGAACTGAGCAACTTCATTTTTAAATCCTTTTTCTGGGATTTGGGGAAAGGTAGGGGGAAGGTTTTAGTAGCTCAGCCACTTTACCAGATACAAGTTATTAACAGCAATTACTTGCCTACTTGTATATATATATATATATATATATAAAAGATATTTTTAAAATAATCTAGTATTCATGTTAGCTACTAGCATCTAAGAGATTGACACGAGCAAATCACAAAAACCTAAGCTGAATTACATCAGTAAGAGAACTTCTTCAGAATACTCTACAAAACAGTGGAAGTTTACATGTGTGTGAAGAAAGTTTACATTCAAAATCCACTTGGATTTCTAGTCAGGAAAGGCCCAACGAAGTAGGGGAACTCTCCCCTCAAGATAACCCTTTAACAGGCTCTTGCCTGGAAACTGAATATGCAGAGGGATAGGAATAGAGTGGCAGAGAATGCCTGCTTAAAACAAGACAAAACAGCAGCTGCTACTATGACTGCAATGCACTTGTGCTTGCAGGACAGCTTGAAAGCTGCAAGGGACTAGAAAGCACTTCTAAACTTAAGAAAAATAAAAATAAAACCTCTAATTCAGTGCCTAATTTAAAGTTCTGCTGAATGATCAGCTGAGCACAATGAAACAAGGACAGGCTAAAGAGAAGCACAGAAGATTTGGATGGGATTTTGAGCAAGGTTCTAACTCTACTCCCAAAGGTAAGTGAGCTCTTCCTAATCCTGTCCTTAATAAATTATCATTTAAATTGACACAGTTACTGATCCTATTACTGCTTAAGCACAAAAGCCACTTTATATATGTAATAATTCCACAAGCACTGAGATTTCCATTCAACAGGCCATCTTATGTCTGCAGTTCAAGACTAGGGCACAGCACTCCTGGCAGAAAAAAAAAAAATAAATAAAATTTTCAGTCCCCAGTGTAATTGCACTAAACTTATAATTAACTGCTTAACGTGGTGTGTAATGAAAGGTCAAGGATAAGGTGAAAGAGATGACTTTCACCTCTGCTACAGTCTGATAGCAGGAAGATTCCTTTAGAACCTACAGATTTATGTAGGCTGTTGGTTGAAAAGGAAACATTGTGCGGATTTCTATGAGCCTTCTGTGAGAGGCAACAAAAGTTGTCCTTTCTGAGAAATGTACCCAGAATGAGAATATCTCCTGCTGGACAGCTTGGACAAAGAGCTGGGGCTGCCAAAAGCTGTGGAAAGCTGCCAAAGGACAAGGAAGAAAATAAAGCAACAGAGAAGTGCTAACATTTTATCAACAAAATCTTTAGGGTAGGGAAAGGCAAACTTACAAATACTAACAGTCACTGTAGGTGAACACCCTGAAACAGGAAAGAGCAGAAATTCCAGCTGGGGAGCACAGTAAAAGATTCTGCACGGGAAATGGGGAGATCATATTACCATCAAAATGTTGATTTTCCGAGACTGCCAGATAGACAATAAAACAGTTACAGTCCTATAACTTCTTTTAATTCTAGAAAGAGTAAAAAAAAAATT
Source organism: Chamaea fasciata (assembly GCF_029207755.1). NCBI lineage: Eukaryota > Metazoa > Chordata > Aves > Passeriformes > Sylviidae > Chamaea > Chamaea fasciata. The sequence continues at coordinate 24,247,357 of NW_027094094.1, read as the reverse complement.
ATATCTAACCTGCAAGAACCCTTATGGATCACCATCTGCACACAGCAGGAAATAGTCACACACTTCACTCGCTGAAGTGGGATGTAGGCACATCAGTCTACAGACACTTTCAGGTAATGTTTTGCTGACATTCACCAACATCTGAGCTTTGTCCAATCATTTCCTGGGTTAGAATAAAGTTTGTATCAATTGTTGCTTAAAAAGGATAATGTCAAGCAATTAAAACTCCTATGGAGGACTACAATCTTGCAGCCACTCAATTGTTATGATTATGACTTCAAAAGTAAACCCAACTGTTTCCCTCCATATCCGAGATAAGTAGAAAAACCTCAGAAAATCTCCACCAGCGTATTTCCAGAAAATGTGATCAGTGACATAGTGCTGGTGAAGCAAGAGACTATTTAAGTTCTGTCCTCAAATAAACTAATTTTTCTTCATTCCAGCAAGCATTCTCACATTTTAAAGGAATATCTTCAGGGTTTTTTCTGTTCTCATCTAGTCAGGCCTGACTTTAACAAGAAGTTACACCTGACTGTGGAAACTGAGCTGCTGCATTTCTGCCACAGAGAGATTAGATATTACTAAAATTAAGATCGTGGAGCCACATGTCATGCTTTGCAGCATAGTTGCTTCTCTCATTTCAATCTTTAGCAGATACTTCTTCAGTAGTATGCAATTCAGTGTAGCTCCACAGACTATGTGCCTATGCATTTGTATATGCATATGCATTCTATGTTCCAAACAAGTGTGGCTGTTACCATATATACCTGCCATTTGAGTTATTATTTTAGCATTAGCTACACATGACCAATGGTATCCTGCTTTATTGTTTGGAAGATGCACATATAAAATAACAAGAAAAAGTGGCACTAATTTATTTGCATGATTAGTGAAAGCAGTTCTGTGTTAGGATCTCTTGATTACCACAGGCTGTATAAATTTCAATAAAAAGCATTCAGTAGCTGGCACTAAACTCTACGTGGCAGTAATGTACCAGCTCAGTCTGTACAGCCAAGGCTTAAAATAGGTAGGGGATTACATGACACAGGTGTAAATTAGGAAGATACTAGGACTTGACCCTGTGAAGCATGAGAAAAAGAAACAACCTGTGAAACAAATTTAAAGAATTCATAATTTACCTCAATTTTAGGAAGGCATGTCCCTCCCTCTCCTGCACAACTAGCAAATATTCCCCTTCATCTTTCTGAGAAGGTATGCATGCTTGCTACAGTCTTAAAAATCTACTTATATTTTTGTGGTCATCCTGTCTGGCTTTCCAGAATCTTTTGGAAGAGAGCTCTACAATTTTCCACCCTAAGATATCTGATAGCTACACTAAAAATAGCCCCATGGCAATTCCTCTGTTGAAGATGCACCTACTGGTATGTGTCGTGCTCATCATGGTTTAGAATCCTCTTGGACGCTCAAACTACTGCTGATGCCCCAGGGGCTGTAACAGAATGAGTCTCAGTGTGCTCTTTAAACAATCATTAATAACGTATGCCCATAATAAACCACACGAGAGTGTATCTATTTTTTGCACATCAAGTATGTCAAACTTAGTGTTCTCTGACAGTGTGAGGGGAGAAGGAAGAAGCAAATCAGTGAGTGAGGAGAGGGTATGAAGAACATCTTGGCATTGTTTGCACAGCTATGGTGTCATGTTTTCCTCTTGCATTACATTTTCCAGTATTCCTGCCCCAAGCAGTTAAATACTCCACAAATATCAATTTACCTCTCATAATTCATTAAGAGCCAAGAGTTATAAGAGCTAGATAAAGTCCTGATTCCATGCATATCTGCTCATCCTAGAGAAATGTGAGGTAGTCTCTCACTAGGGTTTTTCCTGAGAACCACCTCATCAAGGCTGCTAGGATGTACAGCAGTACCTCAGGAGAGACCTCCAGAGCTTCCCTGTGTTAGCTACAGTGAATGCTCCTGCAGCAGGAATGTTTCCTGAAAAGTTCTGCTTTGTAGTTTTTTCAAATACATCAAACAATTGCATCCTGTGTATAAGGGGTATCAAATATTATAATAAAGGAATTAAAAGGCTTGAAAAAGTGCAGCTTTCAAACTTAAGTTCTCCTTTAAGGAAGCTCTGTAGTATCTAGGTGTTATTCTGACTAAAACATCTCTTTTATCAAATTCTAGAGAGTATAGGCCTACATTTCTGCACTGCTCTGTGAGCCAGCACTTTCTAGTTTATTGCTTGAAAAGATGTTCTTGCTTTTTTTCAACCTTTAAAATGGAATTTGTGGAGCAAGTAAACTGAATTACGAAAAAAAAAATCAGTCTCCATTATTCTACATTCAAACATTCAAATTAGTCACTAGATATCTGTGACCTTGCTTTTTTAAAAATGTTTTTAGCAGCATAATTATTGCATAGATGAACTTTCCAAATGGAAACCTACAGAACAACAGTCAGGTTTGGAAAAGTCTAGCCCATTCTCTTCTTTCAAACAGAAGTTTGTAAAAATGTCTTATTGAAGAAAGAGGGAAACTGAGGCAACCACAAAACATGAGCAAGAACCAAGCTACTAATGATACTGCTCGTGAGCTAAATTGCCATGAAAAGTAATAAGCACCAAAGGCAAAGAGAGGAATGGAGTAGGTAGGGTGAGGGGGAAGCATCTTGAAAAGTGAGAACATGTTTGATAGGATCTTCCCCTACGGGGTAGAATATCACTCCTCTACCCTGGGGAGCCTTTTGTTGCTCCTTTCCAACTGCTGGCTTCAACCTCGACTCAAGCCCTGTTACCCATGTATGTACAGCTTTGGTCAATTTATATTCTAAGGGTTGCCTCGATTCAACTTTTATAAACAAGACAATGTTATGAACCTAACAACTGTCATAAACATAACTCTTATAAACATAACAGTGTCCAAAGTTAACAACTGCACGTTCTGCAGTACATCATTCACCTGCCTGGAGTTCCATTCGCTTCCTGCAGGTGTGGAGTTCAACACGTGTTATTATTACCTGGTCTTAAACTGGTAATGTGGAGAAGGTCTGTCCTCAGCTTTGGGAGTACAAATACAGGGAAACAGGAGAGAGAAGGAAGTCATTAAAGGATTCTGATTCTAGAGACTTCAAGTTCTACTCTGAGATTTTTTTGAGAAGGCAGATGATAAAGATTCCTTAATTACCTGTAGAAAAAAACTCACATTCCTGCAAGTCCAAAAAGGTACACAAAATACGATATCCAAAACCAAGTAATGCAGTCGCAATTCATATTAAAAGGAGTTTGGAACCAGCATGATCCTGTATGTCCTCCAGGCAATCCAGTTTTTCAGATATACAAACAAAAGCAGATGTGTTGATTTTTAGTGGGAAAGTGATTTATCTCTATATATGGTATCAGAAGTAGAATACTGTGTACAGATGACATCTACTTTTTAATAAGACCAGATGTAGTTTGGAGAGCAGGGTAGCAGGAAGGAAACATTTCAAAAATCTAAAAACAATAATGTAGAGTTAATTTTTTACTTGGTAATAAAGGGTCTCAAGCAATTTAATATAGTAAAATGAAAAGGCAATATGATTATGGAACAAAAGAACCTCCAGAGAAATAAAGCACCATGTAATTAAAAAACCCCAAACCTATTGGCCTGGAGTGTGGCACAGTGTCAGCAGAAAAAATGTAAACCCCACCCAAAAATCTGATAACCAGCAGCTGAGGACAATTTTAATTTGGAGAGTGATTAACCACTGGAGCTGATGCCCTTTGTTGCAGGAGTGATTTTCAGATCAAGAAGATGATCAAGAAGAGATTTTTAGCCAAAGACACCAGAAAGATTATACAATTCTTGGCAAAATTTACTATCTTGCTTCCTAGGGTTGTTCAGAACAGACATTTCCACACCCTTTTCCAGCTTTAAATTCTGTGAAGTTAGACCTTCTTCTAATCGTTTTGAGGTGAAGTCTCTTATTCAGTTTTTTACGCAAACTCCTGCTATCCACTAAAGTGTCTTGTAATATCAACTGTATTTTTAACAGGGTTGCTTCTTCACAGCAGTAGAAGAGAAGAAATATGAGCACACACAACAAAGCTGTTAAACCCAGTGCTAAAATTCAAGCCCAAGCGAAGCGAGCCATGTTCCAGCCGTGTCTGTAGGGCTGAGCAGTCAACTAATTAGATCTTTTTGTAGACAGCTAGCAATGATATAACGGATTTTTCTTCCTATTCCATTCCAAGGAATATTGAATACATTGAATGGGAATAAATCACCCATTGATAAAATACACCAGGAAACACTCACAAGGAAACTCACTATTGAAACCTTGATCAGCAGTTTTGCTGTGCCTGCACAAAGCTACATACTAGTGCAGACACAGAGCAAAATAAAAGAAATAATTCAGAGTATGTATTTGAGATTGGAACTAGGCAGAGTTCCATCATGAAACCTCTTTACAGGTTTAGAATCTCTTCTCTAAGAAATTGAAGAGACAAGTAGGAGGCAAGAAAGACATATAGTGCTGACAGCCACTTCCCAAACACCTATATTTGACTACCAAAGCTCATACATTTGTGTTTTCTGGGTACAATATATAGCATTCTCTTTTCCTTTGGCTCACCATATTTTTCTAGTTACTATTTCTGACCTCAATTCTTCTATTTTTCACCTTGGGTATTGGTTTTGGGTTTTTTCCCCCAAGGAAAACTTTTGACTTTTTTGTGCTCTTCACCATAGAGTTTGTTTTTAAAACACCATGAAATTACTCAGCAACATCTGTCAAGCCAAGGAATTAACCTGAAAATAGTTAAAAGACCATATAATTTTTGCCTCCTATTCCTCTACAGTATAACCAATATAACAATATAAATCTATTAGCCTGCTTTTCCTACAGTAATGGACACAGGGGATGGAGCTACATAGATGTGACCACTCTGTCCAGGCAGGCCTTGTGTTGAGCTTGGCAAAAGAGAACAGAGGATAAAACGTCCCTAGAAAAATGGCCACAAAATCTAAAAAAAAAAAAAAAAAAAGGACAAAGGAAGTGGACAGAAAGAAGTGAAAGCATTTTTTTCTAATGCCATAGAGTAGTTCAGTGGCTGAACAAGTAATAGGAATACAGTTCTTCCCAAATCCCTTCTATTGCCCTAACCACAAGATGTGCTGCTGCATACCAGCAATTATTCTGAGATCAAGACTTGATTCACTATTTAGAGCTGAAAACAGAAAAACAGTTCAGAAGTGTAGTAAGAAATCAATGGATCACTGTTAATTTCCTTCCCAGTATCCATTGTTTGCTATGAGATGCTTCCACACAGCATTTGTGGGAGCTCTCTAACCAACAATGCAGCCCTTCTTAATCCAAGCAGTAACATACTTTTCAAAGTTTAATTTCCAAGAAGATACTTCAGCAGCTAAAAGGTTTAAAATTTCTTAGTTTGTCAAGCTCTTTAAGGGGGCTGGGGAAAGAAAAGGTTGGTAGATTCAGCAGTGAAAATAAATTCCCCAAAGAAGAGGAGACGTTTTGGCAATGAATAATAAACTGAAAAATGGTCAAAACATCAGTTGCAAAAAACTCAGACTTCTAAAACTGTTCCTACAAGGTCTCAAATCTATTTACAGACAGTAACACATCTGTAGTTACAACAATCTTCTGAAATAGGTCAAGATAGCCTTTTCCCTGCAGATTAGTTATCCAAGGCACAAAGAAGATAACAGTAACATTCACAAAGTCTGACTTGCTGCAAAACTAATAAAGCCAGGTCACATATTTTCTGGTCTTGATATGAAACTTATTCAAAACATCAGGCTTTACTAACAGAAAATGCTTTAAACACCCTGCAGAGAAACGAAGGGTTTGTGGGTTATTTTTTTTATTGCAGCCATTTAGAAACACTGACAATCACTTATCTGAGGCCCACTGTACTAATACTGACACCAAAATTAGGTTCTCAACATATAATTACTGATTTTTACTCACCCAGGTTTTGCTTATGAACATAAGTACTTCTACAGCAAAGTAAAAAGTAAGAGAAATTTCTTCTTTCTTGTATAAAGAACACATCATCAAGTCATAACAGGTAATTACAAAGTTACACTGCATCAAGAAATATTTAACAGCGTGTCTAATAGGTGTACAGAATAACATGCAACCAAACTCATTAAATGTAGAAATTTGTTGACTGCTATCTACTGTAGCCAGATATAAAACCAGATATTTTAAGGAAAGTGGTCTGGACTTCAAAACACAAAGCTCATGCATTCATCTGGCTCAGTCATGCTGTAGGCTGTACAGATGCTGCATGATAAACACTGTCAGAATTACTTGATCTTCTCTTTAGACTGGAAAAGTGTGGTCCTACAGAGGAAGACTAAAATTTGTGGTTTACTGATTGGAAAGATCTGCTGTTCACTGTCTATATCAGCTGCATTGTGGCCAACCCTTGGCCAAAGGATAAATTTATATGGTTTCCTATTCTACCAAGACATAGCCTCCACTGACATGTACACTTGAAAGGCTAAACTAAACTAACCCGTTCATCTCAACAGGTAGGCAATTTAGCAACATCTCAAATCTATAGGTAAAATTTCAGGCTTTTGTGTACCACTGAGAAGTTTTAACCAATGATTATTTTCAAGATAGTAGAGCAAGACCTGCACAGAAAAAAAAATTAGTTCATGCACAGTCATGTGAATAATGAATTCCCTTATATATCTCTAGAGATCCCCAGGCTAACAGTTAAAGAAAGGGGTTTTGAACAAATTTTGCAAGACAATCTAGCTTAAGCTAAATCTCAAAAATATAAGAGGTGTCAGTTATTGGACAGGATAGTCAAAGAAGAAAAATAATATTTTAGTAATTTGTCCTTGGCAAAATACTATTTTTCTCTTAAAAATTAGACCTTTTTTCCCAGTCATATTTGTACATCATTTTCCCACAGAATCTGACATAATCAGAAGTTACTGAAAAGAAGAAAAAGAACCATAGACCTTTACACTTATACCACATTTTCTTTTGGGTGAAAGCTGAAAAGGAATAGCTGTGTTACCTGCTAACAGGTCATCAGAAGTCTTCCAGGAAATGAACTTACTGTCCATGGAGAGCAAGCAACAGAATCACTGGGTCTTGATTAACCAGTGGTTAAAATAAACAACTGGGAAGCACCATCCCAATAGCCACTTTTCAGGCCTGAAAGCAAATAAATTGATAATTAAAATAACTGCTGCTGGAAAAAGTCTGAGTAATTATTGCTTTATTCCTAAGCCAGGTACAGCCTCAGCTAGGAGGCAGCAAATGCAGGTATTTCAAAATATACTTCTTTAAAGTGGAAGTACTTTGTAGAATTTTAAAGAAAGCAAATAAGTTTTAAAAACTCCAAAACAATGCTAATAATGGATGTTAAAATTTAGTAGCTGCTTTAAATTTTTAATTTGTAAATTTTTTGGTGAAGCATCATGAGATAAATGCTGGCATCCTGTATGTTTCATTTTGTTAAATTTAGAATAAGCAAAACCAGTTTTTATCAAGTGGCGATAGAAATATTTACCCCGCTGCGGACCCGATATTTTCTGAGCCTGAGCTCTTCCCAAGGGAAACTGTTTAACAGTTTTCTTTTTCCCAAAACAACCTCGTGTAAACAATATTCCTTTCCCATTACAACAGGTGTTTGCTATTTCTGTTACTTAGCCAATGGGAGAGGTGTCAGTCCTATGGACCAATAATGCGCCTTCTTAGTGCAGCATGTTATAAAAGGGCTGAATGAATTGTAAATCAAGCCTTCTGATTTCTACTGCCTTCTGACGGCAGTCAAGCATCTTTCATGTCCTATTGAGACACCCCACATCAAGATCTTCTTCCTTCATGTTCCTTCTGTGTTGGGGAAAAAAAAATTTTAAAAAATAGCTAGAGGTAGGAAGTCTAGTTGGATAAATTTTGTCAGAGCTACAACTTCAGTCAGCTCAAAGACTTTCAGTGTACAATACTTGAGAAGTTCTAGCTAACCACAGTCTATAATAAATAATACCTTTTTAATAATCATAAAAATTTTACTGGGAAACTAGTGAAAAAAAATATTGAAAACAGCATAGTCCACCATTGAGATAAAAAGCAATAGCTGCTCAGTCAAAGCAGTGTGGTTTCTTTAAAGAAAATCTGTTCCCTCCTTCAAAAATTTGACTACACTAATAAGTTAGCAGAATCGCCAATAATACAGTTTTATGTGCTTTTTCACAAGGCATTGTGAAGAGCTGTCTCACAAATACCAACAAGAAAAATAAACAGTCATGAGCACACATGCATGCAACCAGAGACATCCACATCTCTTCCTGCTAGGGAAGAAATTGTATAAATTTATTCTTCAACAGAGGAAGAAAAATAATACTGGAATAACCCAATCTCTATTTATTAATTGTATTTTTGGTACATTTATTAGAGATTGGAAAGCAGAAGAGAGTCACAAAATGAAGGGGCTCTGAAGAAATAGGCAAAAGAACTCTTTCTTAAAGAGAAGTAGAGGAGTAAGGGAGATGAAGAGGAAAAGTACATTCCGTGTTGCTTTATATTGAAATACACTATCAATGCTTAAAATTTTATTACAAAAAAAGGCAGAGCCCAGTACTATCAAATAAATTATTTTAAAATATGATTTTTCAAGAAAAATGTTAATGGGCATCAAGTGTAAAGTCAAAAATTAATTAACTTTGCTTTATATGCCAGTAAGAAGTGTTAAGTCATGAACATTTATACAGGTATATTTGAGAAAGTAAATCTTTGAGAAAGTATTTATAACATTCAAAACTATGCACTGTGGTTTGCAGAGCAGATGCTGGACTCCTTCCAGGGCATGGAAGCATTCCACATAGAGCTAGGATGCTAGGAGTGATTATGGCAGATCCAGAGCATTCCTCTTGTTAGAAGAGGGTGGCTTATTAATTCTGGGAATCTGTCACAACCAGCCAGTGGAAAAAAAAGGGAGCTGGAGATACTCCAGGTAAGGTAGAGCAAAAGTGGTTTTTTTCACTGGGTTTTTGTTGGGTTTTGGTTTGTATTAATTCTAACAATGTCCTCCAAGAACACCAATATCCCAGTTTAACCTGTTCCTATATTGCTGCATGAGCAGAAGTTGAACAGTAACAGAAGGACTTTAAGTGAAAAAAAATGTTTAAAGTGCAAAGCTCATAATAAATTCTTAGCTTATGCTTGAAACTTCAGGGCCTGGGCAGGCACTTAAAAGCCACAAACACACAGGTGGCCAAACAAAAACCCTGGCTGCTGCAGGGATCCAAAGCCACTGCTGGAGGTTTGGGGTTTCATTGCCTTCTCTTGGCAGTCTGCTTAGCTTGAAGGGATATCAGCATTAGCTGACATTGTGCAGTGAAGTGTCTGTAACAGACATAACTGATGATGGGAAGAACAAGAAAAACCTTATTTTTGTTGCCCACAAGTATTCCACAGGCAGTGGGTGGGGTTGATGTTTAAAGCCTTTCCCAGCCTGAACGCTGAGGTGCCAAAAGGCAGACGGGTGCTTTAAATTCACTGCTCCGTGGTGTGGTTGTTTTCCTTAACAGTGCTGCAACTTTACAACACTGTCTGACTGCTGGGGAAAGAAAGGAATAAGTTAAATGAAGGCTTTTAGAGGTCCCCAGTAGCTGCTGTCACTCAAAACACAGCCACTCTTAATCCCAGTTCCAATAAACAGTGGAAACCATTCCCCTGAAATTCATGTGGCAAAGCAGCCTAAAGCGAAGGGTTCAGACAACCTCCTTGCTCTCAGGTCCTGGGGGATGCCAGCAGCTTTAGTAGTCAAGTCAGCTCATTAGAAATGGGAGAAAACTAGTTCAAATGTAAACAAAACAATGAAGTAAAAGAGAAATAGTCTTCACATGTCCAGATTTTAGTCAGCCCTATAAAGAGGACTAGAATTCAGTGGGACAAAGAATCTGGAGGCAGACTAGCTGACCAGGATTTTTTTAAACAGAAATTTTTTCTCATTTCAAAGGTAAAAACAGGAGAAGAGTTTGCATCCCAAGTGTAGACCATTTTTTCAAGGAAGGGGATTTATTTCAAGAGTACCCACTGTTAAAGCACACTCATCAAGTCCATGCTATGTGGGTTACTGATTGGAGTTAGAAATTACAGATCAGGGTTTTGGCTGTCTCTTCCTGCTAGAGGTTCACATTTATCCACATTCAAATTAGTTCCTTGGTCCAAGTTTATATACCTACAGAGTTTGTTTAAATAACACCTAACAAATGGATAAACTAACCCTTATTTAATGTTGATAAAAGACTTTGCAATTCAAGAGTACCATTAAGTTGAGGGTCACTGAAGAAAAACGTTATTTTACAGCATGAAAATAATTATACAGGGGCATTTTGTTTTTCCCTTGATAGCTGAAACTTGTCTCACACCACTGATAAAATCCTGACTTAATGGGTGTTTAGTGTCCTGTGACAAATAATACATACTTTTGGTTCCATTTCAAGCAAGTAAGTAATCAATCCTGCATTGGGCCACTAAGCCTCACAGAAAGGATAAATAACCTCCATAACGAAAGAAACATAAAAATAGTAGAAGTGAAGATAAACTATTCAAGGTACCACAGCATGAAAACATTTTGTGATTCCTAAAGTGCCAGTATGGCAAGCTTTCATGTAATACTCTGTGCTCTTCAAAAACACAGAGGGGAGTCATCTTACCATTTTGAAACTCTTGCTAACAAAAATGCTTGGTTGAGAGCTGTCTTTCATGCCCCCACAGAAGAGAAAGCATAAAAATCTGTGTAACTGGGTGAGGAAATCAACAACAAAAAACCCAAACAAAACTCTCAGAAACAAACAAACCCTCCTCAAACAAAGAGCCAAAACAAAGAAACCCAGCAACAACAACAAAAACTCACACAAGGGGGTGAACTGCTATAATACATCCTAAATGGATAGGAAGGAATTTGCATTTATCCCTGGGACCAGCACAGAAGTAGCAGAAATATACTTCATCTTCTCTTAAGGGAAGGAGGAAAGCCAGAGGAACAGTGGAGTTCATGCTCTGGTCTCAGGTAGGCTCCCCTGGAGAATATTATGCCAGTGTTTTAGTCCAGACCAGAACTAGTGCCTGTCATAAATATTGTTGGGACTGTTCTCACTTGTTTTTATTCACATCTCAGTGCATGTGCTAAACAAATCTGTGCTCTGAGTGCTGGACTAGATGGCAAGACTATCATCTTGCCTTAGGGAGAAAAAACCACAAAAATGTGTAGGATGGGGATGCCAGATCCATGGATCCATTAAAAAAACCCAAAATCACGAACACAGATATAACCCTATTTGCTATCCACCCCTAGGGCTGGACTGTTACTTTGCCAAAAAGACATTCAAAACTATAGGCACTCCAACTATTATAGGCGAAGAAAAGGAACAAAGAATTTACTGATAAAGAATAACTCAATAAGGAAAAGTGAATTATTAGAGAAGCAAATTGAAAACAATTAGGCTTTTCCCCAAACTTTGAGAATTACCAGAAGCCAAAAATTTAAGACACCTTGGCAGGATATATGAGTCTTTCAATTTCTACTGAGTTATAACTGCGGGATTTTCAAGCTTTCAGTGGAATATGCAAGGACCACAGAGCCATAGTAGTCCAATTAAAAATGCATTATAGAACCTAAGGAGACTAAGCTCTATCTCTGGTAACTCAGTGGAATTTATTATTGCAGACTGGCTGCTATTATGATGAAAAGCAATTATTCATGTTAAAAGTGTGACTGTTAATTTAAAAATGTCCCAATGTAACCCAAGTCTCCTGCTACCATAGAGCCATCAAACCATCCAGAATTCAGATCTTTATGGGGTGTAGCATGAATTATTTATTTACTGATCTTCTAGAGCCATTCTTTATGAAAGAATTACAATCACATAGCTATGATGGTGGAAGGAAAAAGAGAATCTTTGAAGTGTACAAACAGTACAAGATAAAGGTATTTTAAAACAGAGAACAGAACCAAATCTGAACCCCATTCAAAGTGTCCAACTACAGCTGAAAATTAATTATGATTTTGGAAGTACTTCTGCAAATTGTGACTCCAGCTGATACTCCAGCCACAGTTAACCACAAATCAAAGCCAAACCACAACATTTTACTGGGGATGTTCATTGTCACTGTCAGTTCTTCTCAAAAGACTTTTTAAAGAGAATCAAAATTTTGGCAATAATTGCAGCACAGTCATATTTTCAGTTCATCAAGTGAAAAGTTTTAAAAGAAGTTACAAAAAGGAAGTTATTTCTAATATATAGTTGAATACTTAATTTAGGTAAGCATAAGACAAGTGAAACATTTTGGTAACACTCGGTTTGCCAAGAGATGTCTGATATTTTTCTGCTAACACAATAAAAGCCACAATACAGATAAGTGGTTGTGGGTTTTTTTCCCAGCTGCATGAATCCTCTTATCTCACCTCAAAACATCTGGCAAAATAGGGAAACAGACTCAGGATACTGATATTTTCATGCAAGTCACTCATGACCTAGAAAGAAACAGGCTGAAAAGCATGATCCTTTCTTGTGCTGTGCCTCATTGGGGATGTTCCTATTTGTCATCCCCAGTTTGCTATAGTTTGGTATAGATATGGTCAAAACACACATGCTTACATCAGAGGCAAAAGGACAAGCACATTTAACATTACACCAGTGATAAAGCAGAATATGAACTTTTTTCTGCAGAGCCTTCCATTGTGCTTTGGACCGCTCTGGTTCTCACTGGGCCATGATGAGGGTCAAAACCCTGCACCCCAACTTTCAGACCATCAAAACCAACTTGCATCTGTTCCTTCGGAACTGATCTGTAGCTGACAGAGTTCTAACTCTTAAAATGGTAGATAATAAACACATTTCTAACATTTGAAGGGTTTTAAGAATTAATTCTCCTTTCCTCTGAACCTAAGACAGCAAAGATGAACACAGACAAGCAACTGAACTCCTACTCACTGCCATGTCCTTGATTCAAAATACATTAGCAACTAAGCGAAAACAAGCTAGACCTACAGAAAGAAGGTTCAACAATTTCATGTTCAGTAATTTCATCTGTACCACTAGAAATGGTAGTAAACAAACTGCCTATTCCACAAATGTAAAATAAATACATAATTACCATCTAAAATTCCAACTTTTCTTTTGGTTTTGAAAAATCTAGCTGGTTTGGGGACTCACAGACTCGACATGCACGATTTTAGTTTAGGTTTTTCTGTGAAAATATTATCAATGAACAGAGTGGTTTCAGTAGAAATTTCACCAACTCAAAAAGAATGTAACAAAACTAACTCAGTTTGCTCAAGTATTGTCCCATTTCTCTAGAGAACTGGATACACTCTTGCTGAATATAATTTCATTGTAGCATTTTTCATTAAAGTGTGAAGGGATGGGAAAAATATATTTTTTTTGTGAATGCAACACATAACTACGTCATTAGCAAAGCTGAAATTTGGCAAGGGCAGGAACACACAGTACCTTTGACAGCACTGGTTTGTGCTAGTGAGCTGAAGCCACTTTCCTGAAGGATGTTTCATCTGAAGGCATGAAAGGCAACCAGCACAGGAGTGAGCCATTGAGACAATATTTAAACTATGATTTTTGTATACTTACCCTTTATATTTCCCAAGGCAAAATCGTGCAAGACCTTCTGCTATGGTTTGTAAGGTAAGAACCAAGATTACACTGGGACATCCACCCATTCCTTCATGTTCTTATTTATCTAACAATTCACTTTTAACACTTTTAATGAATGTCTCTGACAGTGCTGATGGGGATGAATGTTTTTCATTCAGTGACAGGGATACTGTGGCAGAAACAGTGAGGTGGACACACATCAGCTGGCCTACAGCTTGGGCTGAGACAAATGAAAGAAAACAAGGTGCAATCAATATTAAAGGCGGGAAAATAAATGCTACACTTTTTTCACTTGTTCATCAATAAACATTATCTGTTCACTGGCTGTCTACATTTCTGAGCAAATAAGACATTCCATAAGGTAGAAATATTGGAAAGTTAATTTTGAAGCAATTACACCCTTGCAGACTTCCTCAGCTTTCATTTTTATTTTTCATTCAGCAAGTTATTAGTGTTAATGATACCCTTGGCTAATCCCATCCTCACAGGACCAGGTGGTACATGTTAACACTTCCAAATTAACAGCTATGTTTCAGATAGAGACACTGGTAGGCTTGTTCGGCCCTTTATAGGAGAAGTAGTTACTTGTCTCACTGCACCGGACAGGGTCAGGTCAGTACTCATGGGTTGGCACCAATCTTAAGAGGTTCATTGTAAGGGTCTGCAGCAGTATTTAGGTCAACACAGAGAGTAAAAAGAAAGTTTCACGTTAGCAGGCAAGAAAAATTTCCATAAGAATGATATGGTTCAAAATATTTCAGTTTTACACCGAGAAGCATGCTTTACTTTTCCCTAAGGCATGCGTGCCTAGACCCTTCTGGTTCATTTATTTGCAGTAATCTTCACTGTAACTCCATTTTTGTCATTTAGGATTTGCATTGAAGAAACAAAGAAAATGTCTTGCTAGAAATTCATGCTTTACCTTCAGATGAATTAAATTAGGCTAACATGAGTAGTGACAAGCAACTTTATACCAAGAATTGTTTTTACACAGGCTTTGAAAGAGCACTTTTTTCCTCGTGAATGTCATTTTTCTTGGTGAGTGACTGGAATGTACTGCTTCTGCTAAACAAGACATATGTGTGAGAGAGAATGATGTTTGTCAATTGTATTAATTGAGGTGGAAAAAACCCCTGGATTAAAAATAAAGAGGACAGTTTTTAATGTTTCGAAGTAGTTCTAGTGTTCCATTAGCAGTGCTAACTTATGTAATACCATTGTGATTTTTATCCATGATTGACAGATGTACATATATGGAAAGGGTTTTTTTACTAGAATCATTTAGTCCATATTTATGGCTGCACCAGTATCATTGTTCTCATAAAACCATACACCTGGACTGATGTAGCAAATCCAATCCAAAACCTGTACAGCACACATGTGTTATAAAAGCTGATGACTTTTAGGCCCTTGGTGGGATGGTAGCACGGAACAGTTTCTTCCTGCACAGAGCTGTGAAAGGATGGGTACTTACTGTACCACTGTAGTCGTTCCACTGCCTGCATCAGACAGCTCAAAATCAGATGGTCCTGGCAAATTCTGTAAGTGTCTGAGGTGTGCTGACTGAGGCAAGAATTGAGCCCTTGTGTGAGACAGAGGTCCAAGTTTCAGAAAATAATAACCTTGTGTCTTCAGTCATCTGCAGTTCATTCCTTTTATTTGAAGAATAGCCCAAAACCTGCTTGGAGAGTTTCCAAGTCTGATATAAATATTATGCTGACTCAAGGTACCTAGGAAACAAGCTTTCCTGCAACAGGGTTAGTGCCAATTAAGATCGGCAACTAATTCTAGGCTACTCTAAAATTAACATGGCAGCTTAGCATGGATAAGATATATGTATACTCATGAACAAGTAAGTCATTCTGTTATCCAGCCTAACAGAAAGAGACAATCAGACAATCATGGGTATGTAAAGAAAGCATTAAAAAGAAATTAGTGAGAGTGCAATGCTGACACAGGCGGTAGCAGTATGCTCTGTGATGGCTCAGGTGCCAGCAGATTCCCATACCATGAATAAAATACTGCTTCCAGACCTGATCTGACTTCAGGACAATCCCAAAAAGCAGTCGAACACTCCATTAATCAAAAGATAATTGTAGATACCATCCCAGCTTCCAATCCCACCACCACAGCCACTCTGTTTGCAGGTCCCAACAGTTCCCTCTTGTCGTTTTCATCTCCTATTTACCACTATGGCTGGTGCCATCCTCTAATCACCATTTCATATACCTTCATCTCTGGCCTTCTTTTTTGTCTCCTGCAGTTGCTCTAACTCAAAGCCTTGTTCTACCTCAACAAGCAGGGTTTATAGTTATTGGAAGAAAAATTCTGGTGGAGCTCCCAGGGAAAAACAGAGAAGTGGCAAACAACTAGGTAGTTTCTCTGTCTCCTGGAGCTTGCAGTACCATGGATTTGGTGAGGGAAGTAGATGGGCAGAGATACAACATGCAGTAAAGGGACACACAAAAAAATGCAAATGAAACCCTCCATGCATTTTCAAAAAGATCAAGTCTTTCTTTCCCTCCTTGGGTAGTTGCTTGAGGATTTTTATTGCATTCTTTAACACCAAGGCCTTTAAGGGGCTCCATAAATAGCACCTAACTTATTCTTCAGCTGGGAACAAGTCACAAAGCACCGAGGTCATTTAACTCCCAGCTAAGGCAGGTTAGAAGGATCCCCAGGTGACACAAAATCCCTGGACCTCCCCACTTGCCTGCCATTTGTCTGGTTGCAGGAGCAAGCATCAGCAGCTGTTCCAAAGCAGACACTTCCAGGTAAGGCAGATGGGCTCCCCTGCACCCACTTCTCCCTAACTGCTACTGCTCTTCTCATCTGCTCTCCTCTTGTCCTTGGACTTTCTTTCTTGGATTCCCAGGCCAAGCAAGTGGAAGGGTTTGAGATGGGCTACGGAGAGGGAACAAGATACCTCAGCTACTGTTTTGGACATAGATGCTGAACTTTAGGATCAGTACTAGAAACAAGGAGATACTGCCTTTCAAAACCGAAATAATGGAACAATTCAGATGACTGCAGCTGAAGAGGGTACAGGAAGCTTTGTAAAACAATACAGAAAGATCAAACCCGTATTTTTCACACAGCTACTCAGATCCAGGGCTTATTTAATGCAATTACTCAGTAATGCACTGACATCTTAACAGAGAGCAAGCAAGAAGGCCCCAAGACTTGAAACCACAAACCGGCCAGGTACAGAATCTGTGTGCTCCAAGAGGATCTGTTACACCAATTCCCTACTTGGTGGTTTGAGACAGTCTTGCAGGAATTGTGCTTCACACACCATCCACAGCAAATTGTTACTGCATATGGTATATATTTACTACATATGGATGAACTGTACCTTCATATCCATATATTTCCAATATTTTCTACGTCAAAACTACAGGAGGAAGAAAACAGGATTTTTTACTTTTGTACCTAAGCACTGAGTTGCAGCTAATCCTTTAGATAGGTGCAAAAATCCATGGTGTTACCTACCCAAGCACGAGCATTTGCCAGACTCAATTTGACTAACTTTGGTTTATGCTACGTTTCACTGCTGGCAGTGGAACTGTTGTACCTACACAGCGAGCGCAAGTGGTTTTAACATCCATAATTCACAAATGCCACATGCAGATGTACTTTCAAAGTTTACAACTCTGCTGAAATGCCTTCTCATAATTCGAAGAGTGCTTACACAGTTTCCAGCACATAGCAAAATTATTTCATAATAAGATAAGAATCTCTGCTGCAGCAGATGAAAAACACTCGTTTGGAAATTCCAGCTACATTGCAGATGAACAGCCTATTGCATTATGTATATCCTGATTACAGAAACTGGAGAATACAGTGGGTTCAAGTTACTCATGTTCTCTGGTCTTACTGGCAATTTTGGGAATTCATTCTATTTTCCTCCTGGAGCCCAATCTAATCTAGAAGATGACTAAGAAGACAGAAGTTCAGACCAAGAAGCATTTAAAAGCACAAGAATCCAGGATATCTGTAGTAGGGCACACTCATTTTTAAAATATGGAGGACCATAAAAAATTCTCTAAAAAAAATTAAAATCATATGTATAGTTTAAAGGCTGACATCATCTAAAGGTATGAACATTGCAAGCAAGAACATAAATACACTAGATTATGAAACAAGTCCTGGCCAGAAGTGGAAAATTACATTCCTTACTCTTGCAAAGATGCTGTGGGAAAGGACTACTAAGGATCACTAAGGGGACAGGCTGAGTGAGCAGTTACAAGGGGATTTTGGATAAATTGCATGATTACCCACTACTTAAACAATAGGACTGAAGCAGCTGAATCCTGTCTCTGTGGTTGCCTTTGATTTGTTTCAAGGCTTCTATTTTCCAAGTCACTTAAGCCATTCCATTTATTCAAAGTTTGATGTTAAAGTTCTAGTTGTTTTTTTTTACTTCATTAGCAGTAGTCATAAATAAAACCAAGAGGATTCATAGATGTTTCGGCAACATAAGGCTGATATAAAATCCATGTAGTTGATGTCACTTATGATGTCTGGAAGACATTTCAAAAGCCATCAGACTACCTTGTTGGGCACTTTTGTCTAAAGTGTCTCTGAGAAGAATAGATGCAATTGACTTTAGCATCTTTTTTCTGTACTCTCACGTCTCTGTTAAACAGACCATTTGTATCCATCTTCTCCTCACTTATCTATGACTCCCAGAGGCAAAGAGTAGACTTCCAATGAAAAAAAAAAAAATTGCTATCTTGAACTTAAGTCGACTGTAACAAGTGTAGCAGCAACATTTTACTAAGCTAAGAGCAGTATTAAATCCAGAAATGTGAAGGAACTGCCTGAAACTTTTTTCCAGAAGAAACTGTGCGGTAGACCAGGATGATAACTGAACCTCAGAGTGGGAGCTCCTCATTATGCATGCATTTGCAGCCTTTCCCTTTCCTGATATGCCAAACAAAGCATCTATTCAATTTACTCATTCCTCTGCGTGATTACTAGAAGCCACCAGGGCTACTTCAAGGGGCAATGACAGCCAAAAGCTCTCAGTGTTCAAATGCACCTGGGGGAGTGCACAGTGCCCCTCACATCATAAGGGGTTGCTGCATCCATGAATGCAGCTGCTGCAATTAATGCACCCTAACTCCACCTTCCCTTGCCCCACAGCAATCTCGACTGTGTTGTCTAAATAAAGCAATCCAACCACCTACAATGAGAGCTTTATTCAATTTAGGGGGAAAAGTATCAAAATATAACAGAAACTCTTCATCCAAAACATTGCATCACTCTTTATTTTGATCTCTGCTTTTGACTTCTATTGCTTCTTTTCTATTTTCTGCATGTTCAGAATTCCCATTTCCTTCACAGCATCTTACTAAACAGAGTGAACAGAGGAGCTACCAAACAAAAACAGATGTATTTAACTTAGCAAGTAAAAGAGGGAAGTGATAATAGAAATTGTCTTTAAGGAAGGGATCAGCATGTCTACAAAAAAAAAAAATCTAAACAACTCCACAACAACAAAACAAACAGCTTCAGCCTAGTTCCTCCTTCTAGACTCTACCATATCCTGACTTTTTAAATACCCTCTGCCAGAGAGGCAAGTTCCTGAGATGTGATATCTGTTTCTTGGGGTTTTTCTTAATTTATCAGCAAATCATAGAACATCCTTCTCCACAATTTATTAAGTGACCAAGCCTCATCCACCTTTTCCTTCTTCAAAACACTATGCAACTGTTTTGAGTATGGGATGCAATTTGATTGAATTCTTCTGTTATGATCTCCGTTGTAGACAGAGTATAAAGAAAGACCCTCTACACTGGTAGAAGTTTGTTCCTTCTCATGCTGATGTACACATTTTTTAAAAAAATAGCCTCACTAAAGAAATTCAGTTTGATTCAGCTAAGATGTTCTAAGCTTGACTTTGCAGTTCTGAAAAGTTAGAATCTTCACCTGCATTTAAATTCCTGCAAGCAGATAGTTCTGCTGCCCTAACTAGCAGCTCTCAAAAGTTGAACGCATCCATCTTTGGTGTTTGCCTCTGACAACTGAACAGCATTTTCTACTGTGTGTATGCTGCCCCTCGTTTTCTGTCTCTTGTAACCATGCCTTTTCAGAAAGCGACTTTTCTCCTATCTTGGCAGAGACATATGAATTGTTACAACAAACCAAGATGCCAACTTTGATGTTCCAAAGATTTTTTTCTGTTATCTAAGTAACGAAGGCTTTTTTTCCCCCAAAACCATATTGGGAAAACACATTAATTTTTATCCTTTTGCCACTCAGCAAAGAGCACAAGGAGCTATGATCAAGTTTTTCAGTTACCTCCTGGGAGCTCCTTTGAAAACTCCTAGTTTGATTACTACGGCGTTTGTATCAAAGTGAGAAATAGCTGCCCTGTTCCACTCATCGCAGGGGAGGCAGCAGGGAAGAGTTTATGAACTGTAATTACCAGCTAACCCACTCAGGCTCCTTCCTAAAACAGGAATCATCCATCATCCTCTTTTGTGCTACCGACTCCTTAAAAGGCCTACAGAGCTTTAACTCCCGGGTATCCCACCACAGCCAGGCTCCCCAAGAGCCCACGCCAGGGCTACCTAGATGGATTTCAAAGGGAGCATCGCGCCGCTCGCCTGCCTTATTTGGAAAACCCTAACTCTGCACGGCTTGGCACAACCTCAGCGCCCGCGCAGGGCTTCGGAAACTCTGTCAGAGATTTAACGAGAAGGAACCTCAGATTGCAACGAACTCCCAGCGCCAGCAAGACAGAGAAATGAGAGCAAAAAGACAGGGCGGGCTGACAAGAGCCGAGCGAAATTTGTCGAGTTAAAAACAAGCCCAGAAGGGCCCAGCGAGGAGCCCTCGGAAGGGCTTTGCGCGTGTTTGGAGCAAAAATCTTAAGAAGGAGGAAAAGGAAGGCCGGGGAGCGAGCGAGGGAGCCGGCGCGAGCCAGGCGGGCGAGCGGCCAGCGGTGCGGGGACACGGCGGGCAGCAGCGGGGACCTCGGCGGCACACGCTCCTCTCGCCGCGCTCGGGCGGGCCGGGCGGGGGCGGAGCGGCGCCGGGACGCCCCTGCACCCCCGCGGCGGCCGGGAGGCCTATGGGGGCGCGGCGCCGCCGCCGGAGCGCCGGCAGCCCCTCCCCGCCGCTGCCTGCGAGAGTGGGAATAAAGACAGATAGCGGGGCAGGCACCGGCCGGGCGGGCGGGACGGAGCGCGCACAAAGTTTCCTGCGGAGCCCGCGGGCGGCGGCAGCGATGCCCGTGCTGCGCGGAGCGCTGGGGCTGCGCGGGCGCCGCCGGCCTTAGGGGAGCGAGAGCGGCGCGGGGCGCGGCAGCGAGCCCCCGGCCCGTCCTCTCCTCCGGGCGGCCAGGAGGAAGCGCCCCGGGCAGGGACGGGAGAGCGGCACTGCCGGAGCGCGGGGAGGGGGACCGGCACCGCGGGGCCAGCCGCGCCGGCGGAGCCGGGGGGAAAGATGAGCTTGTTGTCAACCATCGACACCAGCGCCGCGTCCGTGTACCAGCCCGCCCAGCTCCTCAACTGGGTCTATCTCTCGCTGCAAGACACGCACCAGGCCAGCGCCTTCGATGCCTTCAGACCCGAGCCCTCCTCGTCCCAGCACCCCGACCTCGGCTACACCAAGAGCACCCCGGAGCTGGGCTCCTCACTCAGCTCCAGCTATCTCAACAGCTTCTTCCAGCTCCAGCGGAGCGAGGTGAGTCCGCCGCGCCGCCCGGCGCGGAGCCCCCGGCCCCCCCCGGGCCACAACCGCCATG
Organism: Chamaea fasciata; assembly: GCF_029207755.1. Classification (NCBI taxonomy): domain Eukaryota; kingdom Metazoa; phylum Chordata; class Aves; order Passeriformes; family Sylviidae; genus Chamaea; species Chamaea fasciata. The sequence goes on along the minus strand of NW_027094094.1, from coordinate 24,225,988 downwards.
ATGCCTCGGCAGCCTCCTGCCCCCTTCCCCGGGCCGGACCGAGCCCGCCCGGAGCGGGGCAGCCCCGCTCCCCGCCGCGCAGGCTCCTTGTCCTCCCGCCCGGCCGGCCCCTTCCCGCCCGGCGCTCCTCGCTGCCCGTCCCGCTAACGGGCCGGGCGAGGCGCCGCCGCCGCCGCCGCGGCATTGGCGCGGCCGCCGCCTCCTCCCGCCGCCCGCCAGCGGCGCGGGGCGCCCGTGTTGACAGTCTGGTCAATGGTTACACGGATTTCCCGTGCGCGGCCGGAGGGACGGGGGGCAGGACACGCAAAAAGTGCTACATCCGTCATAACGTGCAAAAATATCACCGCCGCCACCTCCCTCCCCCCCCCCCCCTTTTTTTTTTTCTCCCTTAAAGTGTTACTTTAAAGCTTGATACAAGAATCCATATGGCTTAAGAGAGATCAAAAGCAGGCACTATTTGAAAGGGATACAAACAGGAACGTGATAAAAACAGCGAAAAAATTCTTTGCACGTTTCATAACGCAAAACAAGACTAAATGTAACCAAAGGGAAGGAAGCTAAAAAACTGGGGTATGCAAAGACAATTCGCTGTGGAACTCCCTGTCACAGGAAGTTGTTGAGGTCAAGCACTTCTGCATTGGAGGGATTTCACATGTGTGGAGATACTGCAAGGTGGCACCTCACACACCACAGCTCCCAGCCTCTCCAGAAATGATCCAACTACAGTTTGGCACCCTACTGTGGGACTCTTGCAGGAGGCATTCAACAGCGGCTGTGTTTGATATGGTCAGATGGACTATACATCCCAACCTGCTCTGGCACTTCCCACAGAATGACATTTCAAAGTCCTTCTAGCGCCTTTTATGTTAAACATCGACTTAAAATGTATTCTCAATCAAAATACACCCTTCTGTTCTGTCAGAAAAGTTATAGAGTTATTAATTAAAACCAAATTCCCCAACTGCTCTCAAAATAGAACTGCTAACAGTTGAGAGCCAGAGTTGTATAGACACATTTTCCTTTAATTAGAAATTCTTTATCCTTTAAGAATTTAGCAAAGCACATCCAGTCTCCAAACAGGCACTGTTTTTGAGAATATGTGGTTCGAAACCCATTCAACCTGGTTAAGTCTTACTAAGCATGACACGACACAGGCAGTTTAACAACATATAGACCTAACAAGCACATTGATTTTCCAAAAAGATTAGCAGGCAGTGCAATTTATTAGCTACTCACCTGTTGATGGCAAATTGTAGATTTTGCCCCTTCCTGCTTGGCTTTCAAGCTTTATGGTACCCACAGGTAGCAGCTAGACTCCAGGAGTTCAGCCAGCATGGATTCCAGATTGGGACTCTGTTCAGACCCGTGTTTGTTGGAGTCGGGATACATTCTGCTCACAGCAAGTCCTTTATTTTTTGGGAGAAAAAGGAAGAAACAAGTAAATGGAGTCTGCATTCAGGAAGCTTTTGAAACAGTCTCTGAGAAACAGTTTTCTCTTCCTGACAGTTCCCCGAGTTCATTTTCGGCTTCTACTATACTCTGTGCAAGTAGGGGCTAATCCTTTTGTCACACTCCCTTTCCACTTGGCTCATAGTTCTTTCCATTTTTTTCCCCCTAACCTTTTTTCTTTCTTCTGGAAAATAATTTCCCTGCTATGCCAGGCCTTCCTCAGGCCCCTGTCTCTGCCCCAACTAAAGCAGTCAGTCCCTGTGCAGCCTCCTCCTAGCTGTGCTGTTTTCAGATCCCAGAAGTCACCTTCTGTGTGGATTTCTATCATCCACAAGCTGTGACTTTATTCTGCTCTTTTTAACTTCATTACGGTTTCCTGAGGCACATGAGCAACAGCAGCAACTGAGAATGCCGGCTCTGTAGAAAGCCAAGAGCATTCACCATTCAGGAAATAAGAAGCCATTTCATTCTATACAGATATTTATTATTTTTTAAAAGATTAAGCGCGTTAGTTTGTTGCCATTCGTTTTCCAGCCTGTGATGATAGCATTGACTGTGTGGCTGTTGGAGACATTTCTGTGTTTCCAGTATTTACCTGAACTATGTCTTAATGCGTGGTAACCTGAAAAGAGGGAAAGCAGCACAGCTATCTCCTATGGTGTGGGAATTCATCTGCCCTGCTGGATATACCCTGAAGGAAGTAGGGAACCCTCTAATTTCCCAGGCTAACACTGCCTGCTTATACAGCAGCTTTCATTCAAGGCTTTAGAAGGTGCTAGAGATACTGTTGCTCAAAAGAAGTTCTGTCAATATGTTAGATGCTCTCTTCTTTCCAGAAACTGGAAACTAGACTGCTTTCTGGCAGGAGTCACACGAGAGTTTCCGACAATGTCATGCTCTTAATTCTTGAGATTCTAACATCTGTTTATTTGCAGATGCCATTGGGTATACACTACATATTTCAACCGCGTAAAATTATTTCGGAGAGCATTAGTACTGTATGCTGTTTTTGCAGCAAGTGGGCTTATGCTATCTTTGGAACAACACATAGCTTTCCACAGTTAAACTGTTGACTGTTTTCTACACAGTGCTTGCTTTGGTTGGCATTTTTTTTCCCCCTCATGGTTTTGTCCTGGGTTGGCTTAGCCTGGAGCCGAGCTGTGACAATGATTGACACATAGCTGTACACAATATTTGGAAAGTGACCTAATGAGGGTCCAAAATAGCAACAGATTGAGAAATGATAGGATCATAGGGTGTAAAATAGTTGCGTGTCCTGTATGTTGCCTTGCAATTGAAAATTTCTGGAGAAGAACACTTGGAATAAGAGACAACACTTGTGAAAAGTTGCTATTATACAGGGTTTGCAAGTCTGCATGGCAGTGCCTGTGTATGTGACTTGCATACTGACCAAAGGACAGAAAAAAAATAAAAGTGCCAGCACCCACAGAGTAAGTCTTGTACTTCAAGATTTTTGTCCTCCAGACTTTTTCCACTACAATGGATGCCTTCTAAATAAACATGATGAACACAGCTGTTTGGTGCATAAAAGCCCATTGTACCAAGAAAAAAAAAGCAATAATAAAGGTTTAAACAGTAAAGCAACAATGAACGTTTTGTTCCGTATGCAAGACTCATTTTGCAAAACAGACCTACTTTAAACCAAACTTTATGGCAGCATTTGTTGTCCTAGATATGAAATAAAAGCATGTTAGACCATTAAGATGCAGTAAATTGGCCCTTGAACTGAGCTCCACCCTCATTATAACACCATCCATCAGAGCCAAGTATTTGAGGCTTTGTTGTGAGGCTGGTTACATGGACTTTAATGCCTTTGAGACACAGCCAGGTATCTGTGGCTTTGTCACTGAGGGGTATAATTGAAAAACCTGGAGTAAGGGGGCAAGAGACTCATAAGGTATTTTCCTACACTAATAGAAGGCATCCTACCAGGTCAATGCTGTCTTTGGTCAAGAGGAGACAGCAAGCAGTAACTAGAAATTATCATAATATAGTAAACTTTTTTCTCTACTCTGTCTCTTTCAAGAGCAAAATTCCTTCCTGGAAACCTCTGTGGCAGCCACTTTCTGCATCTAAACCGGATTTTATTTAAGTACAAATAACTGCACATACCAGATGAGAAAATAATCACCATTTTCATGTTTCCGACTGGGAGAGTTACAGATCCAGTCGTTATAGGCAAGAGGGGAGCTAACTGGGAATGAGAACACACCAGCTAGTTCAGTTTGCTACAGTAAAGTATGGAACACTTGCTTGGGAAGAAAAATGTGTAGAGTTAAAAAAAGTTTACAGTGTGCTGTGGAAAATAACATTCACATCCCTGTGAAACAGAAGCAGGTCTAAAGCAATGGGATAGATTAGGTAACTTTCCAAAGAAGACAGTGACATTCAGAAGATAACAACAAACCCTGGGGAAACTCTGGAAGAATAAAAATGTAGGGAAGGAAATTGGCAGTTCTACAGAAAATATATTTTATCAGTCAAACTTGTTGTCCATCTGTCTTTCATAGAATTAGGGGGGTACGCACTAGGCTGATACTTGATAAGGATCTGTTATTTGGCCTAGATGACGTAATTTGCAGGATAATTATAAGATTAAAGAACATCTCCATTCTCTTAGTATCATAAGAATACAAGGATTGCTACACCAGATCAGGCCATTGGCCCCCTAAATTAAGTGCAATATTTTTGAGAACAGCCATGATTAAAAGATTTAAAAGAGAAAATGAAATGCCTTTGAAGAGGCTGCTCACAACCAGTACGGTCTGAAGGCAAACTCAACAGAAATGCAGGTTAGCAGAAATTGCCATATGCTCCAAAACAAGTCTAATTTGTTTAATTTTGTGTAACATTATTAGTTATGCTAAACCAGAGCATGTTTTTGATCCACGGGGTACTGAATGTGCTAGGCACTGAAGTGAGGACTTGTTGCTTTCTCAGCTACAGACTGACAGAGTGGCACAGTCTACAGTTCCTGACCGTGTCCTTTAATAATAATGATTATTATTCAATTTATTTCCCAATTGGAATTTTTTTTCTCACTATTCTTTGTGTAAGTACCAACACTGGAGTGCCCTTAACCATCTCCAAGTTTTATTGAAAGGGCACTAGCATAACAATTCCTGTGCTGCAGGAACTTGTGCTCTCCGCCTCGGGATGATTGTGCACTCATAATGTTTTGTGGCTACTTAAAGTGCCAAACAAGTAATTCCAAAATGCTTTTCAAGAAGTTAAATGTCAATTCTCACATCAGTCCTCATAAGGGATTCCAGGGAGCTGAATCTCTTACATTAATCAGAGGACAGCATGCATTTGGAGATCTTGGCAACACCAGCCTCTGTCCTCCCTACGCAAGCCAGCTCCAGAGCCCTTTTGATGGTGCTGCCTCAGCACACACAGTGCAGCTTTCACAGCCCACTGTACATGGGTCTCAAAATCTTAGATCCTCTTACAGGTTTTTGATCGAATGACTATTCTGTTCCTAATTCCAGTTGGACATATGCTTTAAAATGCAAAAATTCAAGGGTTTATGTCTATAAGCACTCTCTTTTGCTTCCTGTTCTTATCTCTGCAGCCGTGGCCTCCGGCTTTGCTACTTCTGTAGTCTTTGGAAAACACCCACGTTTGCCAGGGAAATAAAAGCCCCATGTATGAATGTACTATAGGAAGTGGATCTGAAAATAAGATCTATATCTTGTATAAAAAGCGTGAAACTTCAATTATTATCCAAATGACACTCTTCATTTGTATCATCTAGGTATGGCTTTAAGCTTCTCTATTGTCCAGGATTAAGTTTTGTTTATGTGTGTTTTTGTAAGTGGACAGTACTGCATGAAGCAGATACTCTTCTTACTCTTGACACTTAGGCTGAATTACCTAATAGCAATTTGATTGCAGGAAGAAATGCACAAGAGCCAAATTTGCTTTACCAAAGAAAACATTCTAAATACAATTATGTTGCTTTTATTCTGGCTTCCTTACCTAAGAACAGCAGAAAGTTCCCAGAAGTAAGAAGGAAATGTGTTGAATTTACACCGACAGCCAGAGCCTCTTGAGTTGTGTCCTTACTCACAAACTGCCCCTGCCCCCAGCAAATGCTGCTGGAGCTCTGCAGCACACCTGCCCTACCTCGAGCTTTAACTAATTCAAACGCGACTTACACCTGGGCTTTAATTTATTTACTGTGAAATTATTATCCACCATAGTAATCTGCAACTACTTGCTTTCACATCACACAACCACACTGGGAAAGCTGGCGAGAACTAAAATGTTAATTGCTGAAAGTAAATCAAATATTTAAGAAGATTATGCACTTTCTGCTTAACTATTGATTTTTTTTGATAGCTTGAAAAGAAAAATAAAATCAAGCAACAGAAGGTAGACCAATTATATTTATTATTCCTGATCAGCTGAAAATCATTGCCAATTCTTTTAAATCGCTTGGATTTTACATCTATGCAAACTCCTCAATGAGAGAAGCATTGGCATATTTCTTCTGCCTCACAAGTACATTCACATCTTGAAAAATCCTGTCAGGCAGCATATAGAAAAGAAAAAAAAACACACCAACCTATAACTGGAGGCAAAAGGGTGTAGAATTCTTGTTACAATTATATTTCATACACAGAGCTTTCATTTACAGTTATTTTATGCGTTTATAGTGTCTTCCATGCCAAAGCACCCAAACAAAGGGGTGATGTAACTGTGTGTTGGGTAATGATTTTTCATCCACCCCTCTTTTCCTCTGCAGACACAGACTCAGTTATTCAGAACAGAAAAGGAAGATCCTTCTCCAGTGAACTGCACAAATGATCAGACAACCGAGTCTAACTTGAACCAATATATTAAGTTATGAAGTCTATGGAATGAATTATAACCAAGATGTGTACTAAGCTGCTTTTATCCCAAAGCCAATACCCCTCTTCCCCCCACCCAGGCCTTTTTGGTTTTGTTGTTTTGCTTGGGGGATTTTGTGTACTTGTACAAGATAGATAACAAACAACTTGTAGGGATGGTCCTGTTACTTTGGTAATTGACAACTAGAAGATTGCATTTTGCTGACAGATGCTAGGTGAGGATTAACGCCAAGGAAATTTTTTTAGATCAGAGTTTAAGTGCAACAAAAAAGGACTTTGAAACACAATTTAAGTGAAATTCAAATCTAAGACCAGAGAATCTTTTCCATGCTGCTTTAAGAAGCATGAAAAATAATGACACAGTGCCGTTTCCAAAAGGTGCAGGCACAGATACTACAAAGCCAAATAATACAATTCTGATAATATGTATTTGCAAAGAAACAAAAACAACTGTGTCCTGTTACCCAAATGAGATGCACACATTCTAATACTACCCAAAAATGATACTGGGTATCACCTTTCACTAATCTGTTCAGAAAATGGAATGTCACAATCAATACCTGTACCTCTCCCCAGTTTCCTTTCCCCAGGAGAACTGCCAATGGCCTGATGCCCATTTTGGTACCCTCTGGAGTTGCTCTTCCTCTTTTAGAAAGCCACAATGAAATGATTAAATTAAATGGAGAGAATATAAGTATTTTCCTCATGGTTTACTTAGGTTCTGTGTGGGTTCCAGAGTAATTATAATAGATCAAAGCAACTAATTAAATTTTACAAAGCTATTCAAACCTTACAGTAATGCTGACATAATTCAGACAGACAGAATTTCATAAGTGTAAAAGCTTGGATCACTTCATTTTTCCTGCAGGTCGGTTCTTATTCTCAGAACCATAGCAAACAATTTGTGATCTACTAAAAGCAGAATCTAAAATTATGGACGGATTCACTTGAAGAAAGCAGAATAAATGCAGGGTTACGAGTCCCGGGCTTTCTCCATGTCCCTTATTGTCTAGCCAGGCCAGTACGGCTGTGGGGAGTTTTGGTGGGTTTTAAGTTTTAATCATATCACAAGCCTAGCCCCTTACTTTCTGTCATATGTTTTGGTGTAAGCAAATAGTACCAAGTCCAATACTTTGACTAAGAAGAGTTTTAGGAGCCTCACGTAGACCCTTTTTCTTTGCTCTTTCAACTGCTGCTGATGGGAGAACTGCTGCCTGGTCTTCCAAACCTGTTTCTTAAGAAATACATTTTGTGTTTCGACAAATTAGTTTGAAGGTTAGCAAATGCCCTCATGATCCAGGACTTGAGCTCATATGCAAAGTAGAGATAAATTCCTGCTATATTATCTGGCCACCCACACCTGCTCCCTGCATGTGGCAGGATTTGGTGTCTCTTTTCAATGAACAGGAGTGCAATACTCTACATAGAAGAATTGTGAGTACCTGGAAATCTGTATTTACATGTCATCCAGCTAACTGCCAAGCAAGTGAACACTTTAAGGGGATCAGCTTGCTGTCACAGATTCCTCTTGCTTCAAGGAGTTCCAGGTATCTCAGTGATTTTTGCAGGGGAGTTGCAGCCTATATTTCTTCACTAAGGGAGCCAGCTAGGCAACTGTTTTGTAAGTAGTCATTAGGGCTGTGGATACTTGTGGTTGAAAGGAAAGCAAAGGATCTATTGTACAGTCATTGCACCCTGAAAACAGAGGACTAGGAAGAATTTTTAAGAGGGTTTGAGCATCAGTGATCCTTGAAATACAGAGGTGTTCTTATATAACCATCTTTCTCTAACATACATTGCAACTGAAATTAGTAGAATAATAGATTCATTCCTCTAACAGTCACAGAATGGGAAGAAAAAGCCTAAAATCCACTCTGAAACCAGATTTCTCAGTTGTTATTTTATAATTTATCTGAAGCAGATTGTGATGTTTTAGGTTTGCTTGCTGATATAACACTTCAAGCTGTGCTGTATCACAGTTGATTAAGAGGGTAGCTTTAAATGTAGATAAAACTATCTAAAAGCTGGAGTCACAAAACGAAATTCCAGCCTGTCATTTAGTACATAGAAATAATTTATTTTCCTCACTACGTTCAATTTAATAACAGTTTTTGTCTTCCCGTGAGTGCAGGAACTGAGGCCCTCCGTGCATTGCGAGGGGCCCGTTTTGGGCAGATGATGTATTGTTTCTACCTCTGACAGCGACCTTAGCTTTGCCTCTTTTAAACTTTGGCAGCCATCGCAGAGGTTTCTGTGCCAAGAAGGCATTACTGAATGTAAATGATATAAACAAAACTGTCTCAGTCTTAGAGTTCTGTTTAACCCAAAATGGACATTTCTCAGCAAAACCTTTCATCACACAAGAGCTGCACAGGAGGTAAATGCTTTCCTAAGAGTGCCTTGAACGGGCACATATCTATTTCCGGGTGTTATTTTTCTTGCATTTGGAGTGTCAAAAGACCTACCAAATGAGAGGAAACTCGACTCTTGTTTTTCAGACTGCAGGTCAGATTGAGACAAGATTTCCTGCAGGAAGCAGAGATGTTAACAGAAAGTGCTGGGGATCAAAACACGTCCATCCGTTTCTCCCCTCACTTCATGCTGTACAGCCTCCATAACCTCGTCCCTGGCGGAGAACCCCGTCCCGACCGAAGGGATTTGTTTTTGGGCAGTGGGACAGAGGGGCCTGGCAGGGGCCCTCCCCGAGGCTTCTCTCCCCAAAGGTCACCGAGGTTGGTGGACCCGGCTGCAGGCAGGCAGGGGACAGCCCGGGAATCCAGGGCTCCTGGGGGATGTGTGAAAGTAATTTGCAACGTGAATGGTCTTCATTGTCCCTAATACAGTGCTCGTGTATTAGAGCTTCTCTTTAACGTAAGTGGGCGGTTGTTGGGCATTCAGCAGATGAAAAGGAACCCTGCGGAACTTGGTGCAAGATTTAGAAAGCTCCTTCAAGACTGCACCCTCTGACCAGAGCAAATCTCTCTCCTCTCCCACATCTGCTTTTAAAGGCCTTTTATAAGGTGCCTGTACATTGTGTAAGATGAGCATCTTCACTGATATTCACAGCAAACCCTTCCCTGAGGTTGAAATAAGGAGGATCACACTACTAGCAGAGAGCCGAAAGGCCTACCTGAGCTCCAGCAAGCCTGGAGATGGTGACTGAGCAATTCCTGAACTGTCAGCATAACTTTACCCTCTGCACAATACATAGGGAGCAGGACTTTTTTAAGATCTGAGAAACTCGTTGAAAGCTTTGGATGCAAGTGTTAAAGACCAGCAGATCTAAAGTGAGGCAGGGTGGTGGCTTGTGTTGCTCTCCAGCCTTGCTGTGATTGAAGATACACATCAGTCACACACAGAGGAGTGTGCTGCACCCACTTGCTGTTCTGCAGAATCTCAGCAATCACAACCTGAGAAGCCACGACCAGTTGAGCTGTCAAGATTTGAAATAACTAGATTAGAGAGATCTATATGCTGGATAAAGATTCATTGCCCTTCAATGACTGGCTTCACAACCACGGGCAGGTCACGCTGCATTTGTAGCTGTCTCCTTAAGATACTGTTTCTACAGAAGGAAAGGCCTAGTGCAATCTCGGAAAATATTTAGAAGTAGACATTAGTGTTAGCAGTTTAACATAAGCATGTATTTATCTAAAACACCCCAGAGAAGAAGGATGAATTAAGGTATACTTGGCTAGTCTTAACTAGCCAGGAATGCATTAAGGTTTACTTGGCTAATCTACATTTATTTGTGGTTTTAAATGAAAACTTGAGTAATTTGGATTTTACTAAAAGTCAGGCCAAAGACCAGATTTTTTGACAGCTGACTTAAAAGTTGACTTCAGAAGGAAACAGAAACCTGAGTCTTTTTTTTCTTGCTCCAGGCAAACATTTTCTTCACTGAGTGATGAGCTTGGCTTTCAGTTTTCCAATGATAAAATGTTACTGAACAAAGTCTTAAGCTGTTTTTTTGTAAAACTATCCAATTTATCAGAGGAGCTAAAGCAGACACAGGCCTTACAGGAGCAGTTTTTGAGGTTTTCCAGTTCAGCCTTGATAATTAAACTTCTCTATTTCTTCTGGCTCAAATTAATACAACTTAATTTATGACAGTATTTTCATTTAATCCCTCTGTTTTCAGAAGGCTTTGGGTTGGCCATGAACATTGATGATGATCTTAAAGGTCTTTTCCAGTCTAAACAATTCTATGATTCTATTCCGTGATTCTGCATTGGATGTTTTCTTTGGGGACAAAAACAGGGAACTGCTTTAACCACTTGAGAAGAGCTGAAGTGCAGAGAAGTCACAGATTTTAAGTGCTCTTCTTCAGAAATGGTTGTTTTCTGGTGCAACTGTTGTGCTTTCACACATATCGCACAGCCCTGTGGATAAAGCCCACATCAAAAGCAAGCCTTAGGACACTGGCAAATAAGACAGCTATGGGCCTTCGGGTTAAGTTTTCTATATTACACATGCAAGCCACTGAAATACTGTTTGGGTAGCTCAGATTTCCATCTCCTCCAGCATGAAAGTAGCAACTGAGTGAGGGCAATGACTTGTCTATCCCACTGTTTTATCCATGACACAGCACGGGGATCGCTCAGTTCTTGTCTTTGTGGAAATCCAAGCTGATAGCTTTAGCACCTTTTGACATTTCAGTGCGGGGCTAATGATTAGCATGGCTATTCTGGTTACTGTCATACGGGCTGGAAAATATTTGCAATTTCCAGTGTATGAAAACCTTACTTTTTCATACTAATGACAGGGCAATCCAACTCCCTTTTCCTAAAAACTTCAAACAGCCATGGCGTCTGTTGATTTAAACTTAACTCTGTCCATTAATTCTGCTTAATTTTTGTTTGCTTTATTAGGTCAGCAGCATACTAATGCAAAAATAAGTCATCAAAAATTCTTTGCTCATTACTTTTCAGTTATAGACTGTTGCACATTGTGGAAGCATTAATGACTGGACTAGGTTGTAGGAAGATTGAAGTGCTACAGGACCTCACTTCAATCAGTATGTGCAATTACTACAGATGTGGAGAGAGCCATAAGCACACATCATGCTAACTTCTAGAGCATCAAACAGATGTACTGGCCAGATCCAGCCCCCATCAACCAGCACAAGTCATTCTAGCTTTATGTAACTGGTGGATAGGTTCATCTTTATAATTGCCTTAGGAGTCCAGCAACCACAAAGGGAACTTGGGGCAGAAACTAGTTTTTCCAGATATGCTCCTACTTTTCCAGTCTATGCCTAATAAGAAGATACCATTCTCATATAAACAAGTTGTCACTGCTTATTAATAACAGCTGGTCTAGTAGATCCTCAGGCATACATGTCAAATTGAGAGGCTCTTGTGCTCTCTGTGCTTTCTGGTCCCTGTTAAAAATACACCTTTATAGGTAAAGCAGTAGCTATACATACCAAAGGGAAATTTGGAAAGTAAGACTTGCCTCTTATTTGCTTCAGTGTTTCATTGCATATTCACAACAGTTATCTTTCTTCTCAACATTATACCCTTGCTAAAAAAGAAACTGAAGAGATAAAGCCGGTGTTTTGGGGTTTCTTTTTCTACCTCTTGATACATCAATCCCAGAAGATGTTTCTGAAAGGCAGGGACCCAGCCAAGGGAATCAAAAGCATTAGCCAATCATTCACGTAACTAGGAATATCTTAGAGGTGAATTAGATACTGGAACTCTTGAGTCACTCATGTATGTTACCCAACTAGAAATCAGAGTGAGGAAGCTATAGAAGACAATAGCTGCCTCTTTCACAAAGGACCACACTGCAACCTTACAGATTACGTGCCCTTTAACTGGAAACACTGAGCAAACAAATAACAAAGGGAACTTTACTTCCCAACACCACCAACACATGCAGTTTAAAGATCTACCCAGCAGAGAGGTTACCTTTGGAAAATACAATACAAGATTTTCAGTTTGGTTCACATTCAGTTAAGTCAACAATTTTCATAGGAAGGAAAAAACAAACAAACAAACTTACCTTATTAGCTCGAACCTCCCACCAAGGCAGTTTCTAAGTTTTACCAGCCAGGTTCCCCATCCCCCCGGTATGGCAAGATAAGGAAATCCTGAATTCATTGCAGCTGGGCTGATGAGCCTTGTAATTAGGACATGCAGTGTGGTCTTTCGAGCTCCTTGAGAGCACTAACCCTTTCACTGCCAAATCCTTTCTCTCTTATTCTAGCTCAAAATGAGGCTATTTGAGAGGTAGTATTGTCTACCATTTAAAGAAATAGGTTGGCTTTGCTAGTGTTGCATTGTGATCACAGAGCACTCATTGCTTTTGGTGGAATTCATGAGAGGAGCAGTCTCCCTGCCACCTCCTAAGTGAGCACTAATACACTTGAGACCAGAGTGAGTCAGAATGCATTTCTTTTCTTCCTCTCTGTTTTCTGTCTGAGGCCATCAACACTCTCCCTGGCACTCTAATCACCCCCCCCGGACATCCCGTTTTGGTGTGAAGCTAATTCAAAGTTTTTATTCAAAACCCCTCTCAAAAACCCTCTTTGCAGCAGTGCAAACACTTAGTAAGGGCTGAATTGCTGTTCTACTCAATTGAGTGCCCCCCCAAAAAAAAACCCAAATCAAAACTGTTTTAAGTATCTCAGCAATATTCATTCTCCCCTTGTCTTTTACAATGGCAAAATGGAGTCAATCACCATTTCAGCACATTCATTACAAGCCCTAGGCTTTCACTAGTTGATTCCAGGGGCCAGGATGAACTTTCCCATTACCACCCTTATTACATAACTTGGCTTTTGGGAAAGGCTTATTTCCGCATCTCTTTCTGAAGAACGAGAGATTTCCAGAGCTAGAAACAGGATGTAGCACCGTTTGTGCCGGTGCTCTTTATAGCAACTTTCAAGTGCCAGATTGATGTGTTTTTCACATTGACTTAGAATCAAACAGCTTTAAGACCATTTTCCAGGTCAGATTGGCAGGAACTGCTGAATCGGTTTGCCTCACTATACCCAGAGGGATGGGCTGCACCTTGGGATGTCCAGGCATTTTCCAGAGGAATGCCTTGTTCTTTAAAGTACCGGTAACATCAACAATACCCATCTTCTCCTTTACTGTCATATTCTGGGATGTTATATTTGTTTCTTCCTTTTTTAACACTGGGCCTCAAGATGATTATAGGGAAGTGTTTCACGGTGCCGTGTGCGGACTGAATGTTTTGCCGTGTCCAGCTGAGGCATGCATTGCACAAGTGCCCTGCCAGATGAACCAGGTTGCCACTTTTAGAGCTGTGTGCCACTCTTTGGCCACAGAACCACTGGTGGCTGCTGAGGGTAGGATTTAGTGTCAGTGCAGCCCAGAGTCCGATGGGATCCTCGCCTCTGACACAGCTTCTGGCTGCCACGGTTGAAACAAAAGTTTGTGAAGGTTTGCTGCCAGAGTGAGCCACCTTGTTTTTCCGTATTGACTGAAACGTGCCAGGAAGGGTTGATGGTGTGAGGAGTGAGTTACATAACTCCCAGCCGTGGTTCTGAATTGCCCTCTTAATGAGGGCAACAGCTCAGTGTAAAGGATGTGTAGGAAAGAAAACAGTCATCACTGCATGCCATGTGTCCAATTCAAAGCCCACTGTAGGCAGCAGATAGATATGTTTTGGACTGAGTTTTGCACTGAGTTAGCCCTGGGGGCAAAAATAGCAACCTCCTGATGAGCAGGAGTTATTCTACATCCCCAGAAGATATACCAGATTTTGGCAATAGTTAAAGAATTTGCGACTTCACACGTTCTGTGTCCATACTTTCACCCTTCTATCCCTTCTATAAAATCAGGTAATAAGGAATTTGCAGAGTTACTAATGGGTGTAACGCAGGTGAAGTACTTTAAGAATCTCTTGGCAAGAGGATCTCTTAAAAAGAAGGATTTTATATTTTTCCAAGCGTATATAAGAGAAAGTGGCTCCTAGGGAAACAAGAACTTCTTGAAGACCTCTAATTAATACTATTTTGGCATCCACAGCACTTCCTCTTCCTTTTCAAAATTGGTGCCAAGAATTTCTCATTCCAATAGCATCCAATAAATCCTAGAAATAAATTCCAATGACCGTTGGAGGTAGCTTTGGTTGCTTGATGGCTAAAGCAGCTAAAATATTTTTATTCGTTTTTGAAATACCTCTTCCTTTGAAAATCTGTGGCTTTGACCCCTGAAACCAAGTGGCTGATTCTCCTCTCGGCCACATCATCTTGCACATCACAGAACTATGCTACACAGGATGTTTTAGTCCCAGGACATATATGAAGTCCCATGTGAGATCAGATTCCACTCTGGGACCTCTTGAATTGATCCTGCTGCTGTGGACCAGTTTCAGCTTTGCAGGAGGGGTCAGGGGAGTTCAGCATGTTGTGTTTGACTACAGTGCAAGTGGGTGAAGCAGATTATTAGGCTGAATTTTTCTTTACAGTGTACACCATCTGTGGTGGGATGGAATTCAGGGATACTTGGGTCTCACCCAGGTACTTCTGCCTAGAGCTTTAATATGATTTTTTTGGTAAGCAACTGTTACCCAGAAAACACTCAGTGTGCAAGCACCCTGAATGTTTGAGATCTCTGAAATGATTTAATTTCAGATTTATTTCGCTCTAAATCAATTTCAGTGCATGTCTTCAAAATATATATAACATGTATAAACATATGAAAAGACGCATGAAGACCCCATTGAAATATTTGAATTCAATAGAATTAAAGCACAGAGGCACAGATTGGACCTCCTCTTACCTCCCTTTCCTATAAGCCAGCAGTAATTCTCTAATGCCAGGAGAATTACATGAGCATAGCATTGCAGATCTAAGGTGGAAATACCACGTGAAATGTGTCCCATCCATGTGAGGATGGAAAGGACACTCAGTAGTTGGTCCTACTTCTACAGTGATTCATTATGATGTTAATTTTTTAAAGAGTTTTAATTTTCTTTTTGAACTCTACTATGCAGTTTCTTTTGGACCTTAAGCAGTTAAAGTGGATTAATCCTTGTTGTCTCCATTGGGGAGAATACCTATTTAGGTGTTGATGGGTTTCCTGCTGTTCTAAAACTACTGAATAGCAAATTAGGAGCTACTGATTTTGATCTGCAGATTGAGGGAGTGAAGATGCTATTGAGGTGGAGTACAAAACCTAGGTATTTACTGTTTATCAGGAAATGTTTAAATCACAGTGGGTTCTCCCTTAGAAAATCCAAACCAGATGTAGCTCTCAATGCTTCTTGTTATTATTTGAACATGGGACTCTGTGTTGACTGTCTGATTAACCAGATTGGAAATTGAAAGTTACTTTGCATTTTTCTTGGCATTCTTTTCCTTTGCCTGACTTCAGTATTCTTTGCGTAAGTAGTTTAGGACACAAAAGGGTTCTGTTTTGTGAGTTGTTCTTTCAGCTTTTTGCCTGCATAATCTAACTGTACTCTGAATGCATTATGGTCAAACACAAGAAAGCAATCATTGCTTAGTGGAAAGGTTGGACTAAGAGAGCCATGGGAAGCTCAAAAGTGGGGTGACCAGCTCCATTGCACTGCCATCGTGAAACCTCTTTATTAATAGCCTGTATAGTGCTCCCCTCAAATATGCAGCTGTATTCCTAAGAAGAAAATAATCGCTTTTTTTTCCCTGCTATTTTTATCTATCCCCTATTCAGATCTCCCTCAGAACAATCTTTAATACAGTACTGTGTTGCATGTGACTTACTTGTTTTCTCTTGCAGGCCCTGAGCAGCAGTCTCTACAAGAGTGCTTCACCTTATGGCTCGCTTAATAACATTGTGGATGGGTTAAGCTCCCTCACCGAGCATTTCTCTGACCTATCCCTTTCTTCAGAAGCCAGAAAACCCAGCAAGAGGCCACCTCCTAACTACCTGTGCCATCTCTGCTTTAACAAGGGACACTACATCAAAGACTGCCCCCAGGTAAGTAATATATAATATTCTGAAAAAAATCTGTATCAAGATTGATTTCATACCTTGATTTAGCAATGCAGAATTTGACTGAAATACTTAAGAGTGAGTAACACTGAAGAAGTATCTTGACAAAGTGCCAAGCTAGCCATGTGTTCTTTTAATCTATTCTTTATCACAGTGCTGATGGACAAAGTACACTATTTCATTTGCCTTTTAAGTATAACAGAAGACATTAATCTAGGCACAGGGCTAAGTAGATTCTGGTAACTTTAAAAATGGCTACTCTGTAATATTCTCTCAGGCAGCACTCTGTGTAGTCAGTTTGGAAATGGCACTTAATATAACAAGTTACATATGCTAAAGGAGAAGAAATTGTTATATTCAAAGAGAACTTTGAATCGGTGTTGCAGTAACACAGACTCCAGGTATTTTGGGTGCAAAATCTTTTTTGTCCTACAGAGAAGAGGTTTGCTGTTTTTCGCAAAATGTGATGGTCTTTGACTCCTAAAACTTTTCTGTAGTGTCAAAGCTGGCAATATTTATTTCCTTCCAGAGGAGGTATAAACCAGTGTGCACTAAAACCACTCTCCAATCTACAATTTAATATTTTTTTCCTGAGGCTTCCAAGCGCAGTGTACCAAGTTTCTTAATTTTCTCAAGTTTCAGCTGGATGCAGTTGTGTTGCTGGCTTAAACTTTCACAATTTCAACAACATCCTATATGAAGTCCCAAGGAAATAAAAATGCTGCCAATACTCTTAAAAACACAGATGTGGACATTACCAGCATCCACTTCATTATGACTTTAACCTCCTAGCCTCTTATTGTGTGACTTTCAGCAGAATTAATCTGCTAAAAATTAGCTACAGTTAATTTGCTGTTGAGGATGTCAGACGTTAATAAACCAAAATACAGGCAGTAAAACATCTGCCAGCAGAGCAAGGTCAGCATGAAATCAGGTCTAACATCAGATGAGCTTTGAGTGTATTCGTCTTACTATTATGCATAGACTAACTTTATCACTTTCACTGTATATCTTTCTTTAATTCTGATGAAAGTTCTGGAATTAAAGTATGTTTGCAGTCTTGGGTGTGGCACTTGAAAAGTATTTTTACTTGTTCTTATTTTGATCTAGGTTGAGTAAGAATTTTCTTTAGGAAAAAACTGTGAGATTTTCTTTGCTTAGGAAATCAAAAGTACTCTAGTTTATGTACTTCAGTGTTAAATCTACTTAATTTAGCATGGTACAGAAGAATGTGAAGATAGAACCATGTACCAGCATACATTACTTAACCAGAGGATCGAAGCTCCAACTAGCAAATACGTGGCAGAGTGAGAAACTGCTGGACTGGGATGAATGGCTGTGCTTTGCCATGTTGTGTGAGAAACCAAATTATTGCAACAGGTCTCTTAACAATCAGTATGTGCAAGCTGCAGCTCACACAGATGGTCCGGAGTGAATGTGTCGGTTTTGGTGCAGTAATGCATTGTTTATTTCATAGGTATTTTTATGGTTTGAGGCACTAGGGATTAAACATGTTAGTGAAAACTGAAGACACACACACAGAATTCCAGGAGAACTGAACAATTAAGGATTGTGTAGGAACATTAATTCTCTTAAATTGCACATTCTGTATAATTTCTTTTTTCAGATTTCATTTATAAAGTCTTCAATTTCTCTGTGAACCAGGAAGTGGAAAGACTTCCTACTGGCATACTCTGTGACTATGCTGTGAGTTTGGGAGGAATGAGTAAAGGAACACAGGACAGGGAAACATCTGCTCTCTCACCACACGTGGTCTATGGTTACAGGCAGCCATATCACATAGCCCCTTTTGAAAACTGATCAGGTTTTACTTGGGAAGCATTTCAGTATTTTGCCCTTGCTGCTGCTGGTGTGAGAAGCTGCTCCAGAACCTCAGTCCTCTCCTAACTAGAAATTTTCCAATTTCTGGGACGAGTGTAACTCATGGCCACTTTGGAGCCATTTGTTCTCCTGCCAACATTGTCCTCCACTGAAATAGCTCTTATCCCTCCCTGGTGTTTATCTCAGGATGTATTAATAGACTGCAATCATATCCTCTCTCAGCATTCCATCATATCCTCTCTCAGTGTTCATTCTGTAGGACTAACCAAGGCAGGTTTTCTCAGTTTCTTCACAAAAAGTATACAGACCCTCAGTTCCCCTGTCCTTCTCAGGGCTGTTCTCTTGTGCTTTTCATCTCCTTGCACATGCACGACTGCACGTACATGTGGCATCCCAGAATAGAGCTTGTCAGTGCCTGCTGCTGAAGGTTGTGTGCACCTTTCTGTTTATGTTACTTAAGGGACTGGTGATATGAAATTGATTCTGCTCAACTGGAGATTTCTTCTAACACAGCAAGTGCTTTATGGTTTAATCAGCAAGTGCTTTCTTGAGAAAAGGCAGAGTTAAGCATTCACAGAAACATACACACTTTCCTTATGTTATCTGAGTTTCAGGATGGTTCTGAAGAGGATGACCCTGTGTACACAAGTTATGTTCAAAACCTTGAAAACATTGTGCACAAGAAGGGAGCGCCAATGGCAGGATCAAGCTTTTGTCATAGAGTCCCCATTTGTCACAATCACTTTAGTACAATAACTGATTTTTTAATTTGAAAATTATATGCACTGCTTAATATCTTAGGTTTTGATGCTTAGTTTTGCTAGTGCTGTCAAAAATAAAAGTTGTTTAGCAAACCCTACCAAAAAAAGGGCTGTAGCTGTGTGTTTTTAAAGTACTTAAACCTGGATAGAGAAAAGAGATAAACTAATCTGATCCGGACAAAATGCATATCAGTGAATCATACAGTATTTTGCTTTTGTTTTAATGAAACTGCATAATAAGAAACACATTTTGAAATGGGGTGTTTTGTGAAGTTTTTTCTGCATAGCAAAGAAATTGTGTAACAACTTCCATATCCTCCCTTAATTCTGCCTGTTACTACCATTGAAAAGATAAAGTTCTTTTTCTGTTGGTGTAAAAGTTGATGAAAATTCATGTATCAGTTCAGATTTATATCTTAAGTGATGATCATGTTCCAGGAGGTTAAATAATTATAAACAAAAATTGCCAGCTTTAGTATTTAAGTACCTCAGGTATCTGCAAGTTGTCTAATATTGTGTCCACAACTATCTGTTTGAAAACTGAAATGGGATTTAGCAGACTTCTGTTATTTTACCATGTCGTTTGTGTCATACATAGTGATAGAAAGTGGTTTTTTCTGCTTGAGAAACCACCAGAAATAAGAGCAATGTTATGATTGCGATTCATCATTTCTAATTTGCCTACGTGTGCAAAAAAACTGTTTGTTGCAATAATTATGCCTATAAAAGACCCAGCACTTATCTTTAGTATCATCTTTATAGCAAACCTACATTTTTTCCAAAACTAATTTGTGAGTTTCAGTGGCTTAGACAATAACATCTTACTCATACCTCTCTGATGTTCTTGCACGTACAGAATTCTCATTGACTTGAATAAATTGAAAAATGTGTAGAGAATAAAGGTTAAAAGCAGTGTTCTTAATATAGCACTGCTCTTAAATTATCATTGACAGTGCCATAAAAATAAACAAGGTCTTTCTCTTTAAATAGCAAGGAAGGTAAGGAATGAGAGTACTTTTCCTATCTGGTTTACTTGTGGTTGCTTGCATGATATATAAAAATATATATATGTATATAGATCTGTCAAAACTTTGTATACTTATTTGTGTGCCCAGAGGTACTGTACCTATGTCTGGTGACCATAAGGGTTTTTTCCCCTTACCTGGACAAAAACCAGTGAGTTCTGGGCCAGTAATGTTAAAGATATATGATCCTTTATGATTTTTTTATATAGCAGGTGTAGAAATTATTAGAAGACCTTTTAAAAAAAGTTACATTGTCTCTTTTTACCCATTATCACGACATCTTTATTTTTAAATCCTATAAAATATGCACACTGAGTTCTTTGTAGCAAGTGTGGCCTATTAAAATGAATCTTTCTCCTTTAAATTGTAAGAATGTTATTGACATGAGTACTCTTCCATGATGTCATCAACCTAAACTTAGATGTATCATATAAGTTTAATATGCAAAAAGTATAGAATAATGTGGTATGGTGTTAGGTACAGTCTGTGTGAACATTTGTAAATAAAGCACCTAGTTAACGTTCTAAGAAGTTGCTGAGTGATTGAACCTTTACCATTTTTCAAAAATTTTTTTAGGAAAGTAAATACACAAATCCTGGACCTCATTTATTCTTTATGTCATTCCAGTTGTTAATTTAATAAGCAGCACCAGAAGTCCAAGCTTGGAGCTCCAGCAAAGCATCTCTGTATTCAAAATATTCAAACTGCCATACCTGGTGTTTCTGCCAAGCACCAGTTCCATCTACTGATGTCTCTGTCCTCACTGTATTTAAATACTGTGCCAGTGCCAAGCTCATTGAAAAAACCTTTCTGACAATTCCTGCAAACTTCTGCCCAGGCAAGGAACCCTTACCTCATGGTGATGTGGTGGGGAGATAAAATGGGCAAATATCACTGTTCTGCTGTCAAATTCCCATGCACTGCCACTATTTATCCCAGTTTCTGGG
Source organism: Chamaea fasciata (assembly GCF_029207755.1). Taxonomy (NCBI): domain Eukaryota; kingdom Metazoa; phylum Chordata; class Aves; order Passeriformes; family Sylviidae; genus Chamaea; species Chamaea fasciata. Next base: position 24,205,134 of record NW_027094094.1, on the reverse strand, counting down.
AGACAGAGGAATGTTGCACAGTGTGTTTCCCAATTTTACATTGCACTTACAAAGGAAAATGCCATGTGCACGCTCACAGAAGTACAGACATACTGCTGCGGACATATATGTAATGGGAAGCTATTAGTCTCTTTTTGCACTGCATGTTCAAATCTATGGCTGAAATGCATGGCAAGGTCCATAGTAATCTGGCCAACAGTGGGAGTCTTTCCACTGCCAGCAGCGAACTTTGAAGCAGATCCTGTAACACTGAAGTGCCTTGAGAACACAAGTTCAAGTCAATGGGAGCAGTAGGTAATTGCTGTGGCTGCTTGAGTTTGCATAGATTTGCTTTTGTGGTTTCATGCAGGATGTGGAAGAAATCAGTGTCAAGCTGAGTTTAGTCCTTTCTTCTTAGTCCATAGCTTGGTCTGCCAGATCACGCTGCCCTGAAGCTGTCCCTCCCTGTGGTCAGATACAGTGGATCTCTGGCAGCAGAGCTGCCTCAGCAGGCAGCTCTTTGGCTGCAGGATTGGAGCAACTCTCATGCCTGAAACATTCATCTGATTTGTCTTGTGCCTTATGGTTGTGCAAGGATCTCAAAGGTGCATAACATTCAAGGCATTCACAGCTGGGATTTCTCCAGGTACCGATGGCTGACTAAGATGGCAATGAGGAACAAACTAGCATCTCTACTAAGTTGGAAAAAAAATGAACTTTCCAGTTTTTAGCTCAGAAATCTTAATTTTTTTGAACCAAACACAAACTTCTTGGAATTTATCTTCTCTTTAAAGTGGAGGTGATATTTCAAAGAGCTCTGGAATTAAGGGAGATCACAGACCTTAGAAAATCCTAATACTGGCTCTGAAAATGTTTTTAACAGTTGCTACATTTTACATTTTATAGTATGTTTTTGGATATTGTGTGACAGCCTCCAAATAAATGTGTCTTTTCTCCACTGAACTGAGTGAAATACCATTATTGTTACTCAGTTACAGGATGAGAGGTTAATCTCCCCATTCTTGGAGGAATCTGACACCCTGTATGGGCTCAATTTTTCAGGTTCCACCATAGTTTTTGATGAGAGTATACTTGGTGGCATTTAATCCGATGCTGTACAGGCCTTTCCTATTTATGCTCCAATTCTGTCAGCCTAGAGAGTTACTGAGGTATCCCTGATATAAATAAAGCAGTATTTGAATCACCAAAATTAGTTTTCTTGCAGAGGTAAAGATGAAAATATGGGACACATAATAAAAGAAAACAACAGCTAAACTTATACCTGGTGCCGTGGCACTGGTGTAAGATCAGTGCTGAGAGAGAACCTAGTAGCCTGTATTACAAAGAGGAAAAAGGTGTTAAATCTCTGCTATATGTAATTGTTTTCAAACTATGAAAAGAAGTCTGTATGTCTAGCCCCTTCATTTTCTAGTTTTGAAATACATTAAGGTATGTTCTCCATTTTGTATAGTGCACATTTCTTCACCTGCATATAGTTCTATGAGAAATTGTAGCTTTTAGGTGTTTGTTCTGCAAATATCTATGCACATACTAAAATTCCACATTACAAGATACTGGATGAATGTGAGGCTCTGAAGAGTCCTCTTTACACACAACATGCTAATTTCATTTATTCCTATTTTTTAATTGAGAACCTGCATTAAACTGCTGTAGGTGATTTAGATTTGGCTAAGAATTTTTAATTTTTTTTGTCACATAGAGCCACTCACAACTCCATGATATCAAATATACGCTAAAATTTATTGCAGGCTGTTATTTTTTTGTTCTCATGTGCTTGAATTTAACTCTGCCAAGTTTTCTCAGCATTTCTGAGATTAGCTGAACATATTTTTTCAGATAATTTCTACTTTTATTATGAAGACTTGCAGAGATCTTGTAACCAAATTATAGCGGGCCATAAATTGGTCACATCCATTGTACCTCTGCAAATATAAGCTGTTTAAGAGTCTGAAAGATCAAAGAATACCCATTGTGCACTGCTTTGGAAATTCTCAATAAGCTGTGCATGTCATGGATTCAAACCATTTATCAGAGGCAAATAGCTCAGACAGCTGGACATGAGTAGAGGGGATCTGAAGAGCCCCGTTTTGGGAGCATGTTCCCAAAGTTCTTGCTTTAAAGCTGTGTCTGTAGTATGTGGCATTTATGTCCCTTTTTTTGATAAACTGTGTCTTTGAAAAGAAGATACTGAACTCTAACATACCAAAGTAAGAACAGTTGGATAGTGAAAAAGAAACCAGAAAATGCCTAGTAAACTGTGTCTGTGCCCCTTTCCTGTCTAGCACGCTGCTTGACATTACATTCCCAAAAGTCTGGAAGTCCAGCCAAACCCAAGCTCCTCCTTCAGGCCCATGCCTAGGCCGTTATTACTGCAGTTCAGTCTTTATATACCAATACGAGTTCAAACAGGGTTTTTTATCCCTGTGGGAAATGCAATACAAACAGAGGTGATAAAGGCAAATACTCTAGGAGAGCAATGCTTGCTTGGTCTTTGCAGTGGCCTTGGAGTGGTGTCTCAGAGCCTGTGTGATAGTTATCAATGGGCTGTGTGACAAGTGTTGGATCATCCACCACAGAAAGGGATTTCATTTCATTGAAGTTTTCCAACTACTTTTTATTCACCTTTGAATCTTATTTGCATATTTACTATCTAGATAATTTCAAGCCAACTGGCAACTAGCTACAAAGTGGATATCAGGAAAAGAATACTGTTTAAATGCAAAACCATAAGGGATACCCTGCATTTAAACTGAATAAAGTTTCAGCACTGATAAAGACTCCTCTGGCTCCAGGTTGGGCACAGAAATTCAGGGTGGAGTGGAGAGGAGAAAAATCAGTTTGAGGTCTCTGAAACACACGACTTGTGTTGAAAGGCTGAAGAACCAGTATTGTTTGTTCCCACAAAAAGTCACATTAAAAATTTGCAAATATGTAGAAAGCCTCACATGAAGGCCACAGTTTGTTTTCCACAGCCACAGCTAATGAGGCCAGTACTGGACTTCAGCTAGGCTGCCCTAATTGTGAGGCCTTGAAATAGAGTGCTCTTGATCATTGCAGGACTTTCAAAACAGTGTAGGTAAACATAAATCAAGATTTGCCCTGGTGATCCTGTCCAGGGACAAGCGAGGAGAACATCCCAAAGCACCTCCCAGCCTTGTGTTTCTGTTATTGCATACCTGCATGCTGATATTACAATTCATTATCTTAAACACGCACAATTTATATTTAAAACTCACGCACAATAAACCAAATCCAAATCCTGTGCAAGTCACTGAGAGACTTCTATAAACTCCTTTGAAGTAGACTGAACATAGCTATTGCACTGGTCTAAATATGAACTCTGTTTACTAACATTTCAGCATTTGCTTAGTTTGCAATAAAACTCCTGATAAACCATAATTAGGTGTTTAGCTTTGAAATTAGTACTGAGAGCATTCCCCTTGAGGGGGAAGGTAAGGTCTGGTTTCCAGCCTTCAACAAGCTGATTTGCAGATAAGGTAAAGAGCGAACTACCAGGTCAAACCACACTAGTTTATCAATTCCTCATTTGCCCTGATAAGAAGTGAATAATGGAAAATTAAGTGAATAATTTTTTCTCACTTCATCAAAGTATTTTGGTTTAGTGTGAAATGTAGGTTGTGGAATTTCCATTCATGCTTGGAAGTGTTTGAGATCTAACTGGACAGAGTCATAGTAAACTTCACCTGAACTCACTGTTGGTCCTTCTTTGAGCAGGAGCTTGGACTTGGTGAGTTCCCAGTGACCCCATCAAATTTAATCATAGGGTAATTTATGAAAATTAACTAAAATTTCATGCTCTGCAATAAAAGATCGCTGTTCTTCAAAATCTCTGTCTCCCAGCTCTAGTATCTACCATAATCCTTCCTCACTGTGCTTTTAAATAAAATACTCTTGCAAAATACAATACTGCTAAAACGTAAAAGTAGAAGCAAACAGACGTTTATTACAACATTAAATACAGAAAAAGGCTCCCCTAAACTTACCACCGGTCAAAGTGTCCATGCACAAACACTTTCTGTAAAAAGGTAGCTTCATTTAATCTATATTTAAAAAATGAATCAAATAACTTTTTTTTTTTCCAAAGGAATTTTCTCTAGGAAAATATGTTTCAACAAGTTGTTCAGCTGAAAAAGCAAAAGTTGAAGCAAACACCTGAAGTGGAAGCTTTTTGTTTTGCAATGGCTTGAATTTGTTTTGCAAGAATTTGTTCAGAGATGAAAGCTTAATTTACCCAAAATGAACATTTATATCTTGGTGTTTCTGGTTTGAAATTCCAGAAATTTTCACATCTGCCAAATGTATAAATATTTCAACTCCCCAGTTTTAACAGAACCTTGTTTCCCTGTTTCTCCAAAACGAAAATGCGTTTTCTCATAAACCATATGCCCAGTTAGAGAAGGCCTTCAAGGTCTGAGCAGAGGCTGGGCTGGTGTCATGGGAATAGGAAATGCTCTGGCTGTTGAGGAGAAAGTGACTGTCAGGGGTGTGAACTGCTGTGTCTCTCCTCCCTTTTCCTTTTAAGTTACTGTTCAGAGGAGGAAGCTGGCGAACAGCAAAAGCAGTGAACAAGAGCAAATGGCTGAAGGCAGATCAGCAGTTTCTGCTGGCAACAGCCAACAGTGGCAGCTCAGCCCCTCCTTGCTTTCCTGCTTGTCCCAGGACAGTCAGTAGATTGTGAGGGCACAAATCCAAGCCAGGGGCCCTCCCTCATTTTCCTGCTGCCTGCATGTACCAGGCAGTCCTGCCTGTCCCTCCCATTGTATCACTTCCCTCAAGAAATTAAGATACTAAATGGAAGTTAATTCCTGTTCCATTTCCCTGGTATAGCACAAATACTGGTGGTATTCTGCTGTATCTGGCTTGTATCAATAAATGTAGAAGGAGCCTTATATACTTGGATGTGTCTCCTTTCATGGCTATAGAAAGGTCTACTGTGAGATGTGAACAGAGTTTCTCCGGTAACTGTTGTCATCTGTGCCTGGTAGGATTGTAGATATCCTTCAGACAGCCTGAGAGAGATGGAGATAGAAGCAGGAGAGGAGGTAGCACTGCATGGATCAAGAACACAAGACTGTGCTATGCTGATAGAGGGAATGTCAGCCTCATAGACATGAGGCTTGGGGTAAACTTAGTGTAAACTTCATTCCTTGACATTTTCTATTTTATACTATAATTTATCAGTCATGTTCCTGATAGGGACTTTGTTATTTAAACAGGTGTTTTGCAGGATTGTAGAAGCTTCTTTTTTTTTTAAGAAAAAGAAAAAAAAAAAAAAAGGGGAAAAAATGGATTTGAGACTTTTTTTTTTTCCCCAAATGTCCTTCATTTGGCTGGAAAGCTAAAATATTTGTATAGTAATTAGAGAAAACAAAGAGTAAGCCTTTTATTTCAGAGCCTGATCAGTGCCAAATTATTAGCTAAAGCAATAAAGCCCATATACAGGCACTTAAGTTGAAACATTTGGGGATTTTAGCAGCAGCAGCAGCAGACGTTTTGGAAATGACATAATCTTGGTAACTAGTTTATCCTCAGAGTTCTGACTGGTTTTCAACAAGAAACTTGCTACTCTGTTTCTAACTCATTCCCTGACTGTGCTGAATGTGCATAGGAGTAGAGCAGCACCTTCTGAGATCTTCTGTATTATTGAGCCCTGTAAATAATTCTTTTTTTCATTTTGGAGAGAAATAATACATTTAAACTAGTCTTCGACACAGTCTCAAGCTATAATCTTGGAAATGAGTTCAGACTAGCTGAACATTTCCCAGGCTCAAAGGTTTCACATACAAAATAGCGGTTTCAAGTCCATTTCTAATTTTAAACCACACTGCAGGTGTGCAGCTATAGTTGAAACTCTGCAAGGGCCCAGGCAAATGAACACTTGCACGTGAGCCAGGCTGCCCACACCACCTGGCAGCCAAGGACACCCAGCCCAGGTGCACACTCAGCCCTCCCAAACACTGCCTGCCCTGTCAGTCTTTAAATCTAAGGAAAGGAGACCCTCAGAATGCTCCATGAGAGCAGAGATAGTTTCTGAGATGATTTTATATAGAAGTCCAGTTTCTCTTATTCCCAAACTCCTGATTACACAGTTGAAAAAAATTAGAAGAGCAAAAAATGGGGAAGAGGAAGGCTTCTTTCAAATAAGTGGCAAACAAGAAGGCTTTCCTAGAAGATCAAAGGAGATCGATCATTTAAATAGAAAGGTGGCTTTGATTTAAATAGTTTTTAAAAAACAGTGTAATACTAGTCATCCCAGACCTGCATTTTGTATTTCCTCTTTTTTCTGTTTCTTCTATAGCAAGTTGGAGTTCTGCTACTTAAAGCAGCTGTAAACTCTAGTTAAGGAGATTTAATAGATTAGAACAAAAAGACACACCTCACTGCTGTCTTCATAAGTTTTCTCAAAAGTCATGTAAAAATCCTCCTGTTATGTCAGCTGTCCCGAGGCCAGATTCTCTGTACACTTCGCGTACAAACCAGCACCAAAATGGTTGCAGTGGCTTTTGTGCTGCACTTGCCACTGGTCAAAGTGTTTGCACAAAACACGAGGAGGAGGAAAATCAAATCAAACCCGTGAATTATCCAGTTTCCTTGAAAAGAATTAATTGTGTAAGTAAAGGGCCTCATCCCTATCCTGAGGTGTGTGATGGGAAAAACATATTTACCTGCATATCACCTGCCACAGGCATGTACCTTTCTCAGGAAAGGTGGTATCCATATCTCCTGAGGTAGCATAGAGTGCTATTACATGTATGAAACTAACCATACTGTGGTTTTACAGCATGCTAGTCGTTTTTTGCATTAGTGACTCAAAATTTTTCTCAATTTTTTAGCTGATTTGGGTATATTACACAGTTAAATCCTAAGTGATGTCATGTGGTCCTCAAATGTGTAGGTGAAGCCCTCAAGAGGGGATAGAGACCTGTCTCAATGTTATATAAAGTTTTTATGAGGTGACTTGCAGAGGAGTGTCCAAAGCCTGACTTCCATGTTTTTCTCCAGCTTTTTTTCTTTCAGCTTCTCTCCAATATCTGTTATCACACTGCTCTCTCAGCTTTTTACCATTTTGTAGTTTTGCTAAATTCCTTATCCTAGACTCGTCTGATCTTCTAAAACATGACCAAAAGCTTCTTGTCAATACCCCTCTTTTCTGTGTGACCCAGACACAAATGATACTTGGAGTCTCCTCATTTACTTAGTCCCCATAGTAGACAGGGCTGTCTGACTAGATGGCGTGGCACTCAAGGGGTGGGAGCCAGATGTCCTGCACTGGGAGGGAGAAGAAGGATAAAGTAGGTTGTAAAGGTGGATATTGTAGGCTAGCAACTATCAGCCTTAGCAAATAAGATGAGTTCATTCAGTCACGCAGAGGTTGTTGGCATAGCACCGTGTACAGCACTGACAGAGTTACTGCTTCTATTACTATTTCTGCTGTTCTGCAGTGCAAGCTATGCTTATTAAAAACAGTCTGACTTTTCAGCCACTGCTAACACTCCTGTTAAATTTTTTAAAAAGTGGTCTCTCTTGCTGCTGTTGTTACCGAATTCTCCTAAGCAGCAAGTCTTAACTGTAATTTTATGGTTGGTTTGTGATAAATTATTTCCTTTCACACTCTATTGAATTTATTTAAAGGTAGGAGACACAACAAATCTATGAAGTAGTGGTATTAACATGAAACTACTGGAAAGGTTTGGTTAGAGTCTTTTTACATACTGACATATGTAAGTAAATAATACAATGTTCTCCTCTATAGGTGCTTGAGGTACAATATATCCAATATTATGGGTACAGCTAATATGGCTGTAGTGCTTGTGCTGAGCTCACAACATGACTCACATGTTGTGTTTGTTTGCAAAGTTGGAGAAGGGGGCATATTTTTTTTAGCATTAACGTGATTTTAGCTCTCATCTGCTTTCTTCTGAGCTGCCATTCCTGATTCAGCACGCATGAGTCTGCTAATGAAATCCAGATGTCAGACGAAAAAACAATAAGCTCTCCCACCCTTGTGGTGGATCGGGTTTCTCAGAGAATGGAAAAAAAAGAATCAGGAAAGATTCCTAGAATGTCTGAAACTTTAGATTTCAGTGTGTGTTCAGAGAGCAGAGGGCAGCAGGGGGATGGTTTGAAGGTAGAATTGATAGCAAGTCAAGATTCTTGGTGCAAAAGTGAGAAGAAATTAAATGATTATGTTATCAGTTACTCTGAGCCTTAAACAGATCTAGTATATCCCAAAGTCATTGCTACTACTGAAGAATTACTGAATAATGAAATAATCCATTAATAATGAGTAATTAAAAAGTGGTGTCTTGTGTACTTCCAATAACAGTAGGATGCATCAGGTTTTGTTTTCACTCTGAGAGGTGTCTTTCTGTAGGCACATGTGAGGCATTTGAAGCTTTCCTCATTTCAACTATATTTAACTTAAGCCAACTCACAGAGTGCTGCTTTGCTGCAGGAAGTTTCCTATGTGACTGAAAGCAGAGTCGTTGACAGAAGTGGCCTCATCTCGGTGGCTCCACCTCTCCCAGATCTGTCTGACCGTGGTGCCTGCAGACCTGGGCATATTGTGCCTCTGCTGCAGGCCACTGGCCAGGCTACTTCTGATGCAAAAGTCCTGTTGAGATGTAATCTGTAGATTTTGGATTTTTAAATGCCACAGCTTCACATCTTTCAGTATTGCATTCTTTTCCATGGAACACTGTGGTTAGACCTATTATGATAGAGGTAAATCTTGCAACTGTCATTGCACAGTTACTCATGGATGCTGCCCAGTAGTGATTTAGCATCTGCACAAGCTCCAGAGCTCTCTGCTGTCAGACTGAACAGAGCTATTGAAATTTGTGCCTCCTACAAAGGGAACTGCTTTGTAACTACAGGCCCTTCAAAGTACACATTCACTACTATGTGCTTGGCCCAGGTTATCAAACTGTTCATTATTCATGAGCTGCTCTTATCTGAACTGCAGTTCACAATGGTCATAACTTGTGATGATGGATGGTTAAGAGCTGGGTCCAGTGTGCAGGCTTTGCGTTGGAGCCTGTGTTGTTTTAACCAGTTCCTCTGGTAGTTGTGCACAGGGATTCAACAGGGTGACTGTGCACAGAAACGACAGTGGGAACCAGTGGCAGAGTCACTGCTCTTGAGGGGGGCAGGCTAAATGATTCTTTCATGAAGGATGCAAACCACCTCAGTACAATCCCTTGGACTTTGCCATTCTTTTACAGGAGGAAGAGCAGTATCTCATGAAAGCATCACTCTTCATAAACATTTCTTATCACGTCTTTTCTTTCTGCCTCATAGTTGTCTCTGTTACAAGCCCCTGATACATTTGATGTCTGATAAGGGCCAAAAGCAGAAGCTATAGAGATAAGAGCCAGGGAAGTGAGAGAAGTGAGAAGACAGCTGTTGCCTGAAGACTGCCAGATGTTGAAAAACAATCAGAGGGCACTATACAGCATCACCCTAAGGTTACTTAAATAAAGACTTTAGCTCTGATCTCTGTCTGTGAAAAAAACCCACTTGTTTCAGTAGGAACTTAAGACAGATAGAAGCAACTTTGGATGGTCAGCCTTCAGAAACAGGCTGTTGTCTCACTCCAGCAGAATTATTGGAGCACATACAGAGGGTCTGACCCTGCTGACCCCACGTTCTGCATCGTGTCATACCTTCTCTTTATCTCACCTCCATTCTTGAGATTCTCTCCCAATCAATTCCTCTCCTTATCCAGCTGCTCAAGGTAAATCCCTCATTTATTTTCCAGAGTATCTAAGATCAATATTTTGACCCATTCACTCTCCTTTCCAAGGTGCCTTCCATTGGTGTGAGAGAATTAAGGCTGAAGAATGGATATTTAGCACCCCAAAACAGATGGGGAATGGAAAGCCCGTCTCATATTCCTTGTATACAGTTTCCAGAAACACAAGCCTTATCTAGCTTTTCCAAACTCAACCTTTTTTTCCATTATTTTCTCTTTTAATCTCCAGTGGTTGTCATGTCATTCGTCACTGCCATTTTATTAATCACTCTAGAAAAGATGTTGTTTATCTCTTTAGCACATCTTGCAAGTTAAGACACAGTGGTTTCTTCTCTGGATATTTTAACATACCTTGGGTGGTTGTGTTACAGCAAGGAACGTAGCCAAAGTGCAGTGAGCATAACTAGCTAAAGGTTTAGATTCAGATCTGTGAAATTAAATTTGAAGTTCTTGAAAAAGCCCAGGCTAGGTTTTAGTAGCACTCCGTGTCAGACTTAGTTAGCAGTTGAATAACCAGCAGTTATTCACTGCCTCCTTGTAAAGTTGATTTATTCCATACTGATTCTTAAAAAAAAATTAAAAAAAAATCCTGATGCCTTCTTACTTAAGGTAGAGATAAATAACTGAATTTGGGCACTGTAAAAAGTACCATACTGTACATGCCCAGAAGACAGATCATCTGTCAGCTGATTTTTCTTTTAAGCCCTCCCTGACTCCTTGATTTACTGTTGGAGAAAATTATGTAGACTGATCAGATAAACATCCGACAGAATGCAGAACTGGAAGAACTGGTGTTCCACCACGTATAAGCTGAGCCTTTTCTGCTAATGTAGTGTCACTTCATACAGGTAGAACTAAACATCTAGCATATAGAACAAAATAGTCTGTTTTCATTTCATTTATGACCAATTTGTGAGAAAGGAGTCTGGTTTTGGTTGGATCTGAACAGTCTGGTACAGTTTTACCCTACAGTTGGGTTACCAATATTCTGATATTCAGGTTTTTTGCTTAACTATAGCTGGTTACTTAATTCCTATGATACTGCTCTTTACAACAAAAATAGCATTTTTAGTTTTCCAGAAGTATGGGACCAGGAAATATGTTTGCTCAAATTTTTGTAAAAAGTGAAGACAGCTGAAAACTAAATCCACTAAAGATCTGTAGGTATTTAAAGATGAAGTTGTCATGCACTCAGTTCTCTTCAAAATCTTGTCTGATGTACTTTTGCATTCATATATAAATCAAGAAATGAGATGCTCAGCACATCCGTATTAAACTTCTAAAGCTGAAGACCCCTGGTGTTTGCAAACCTCCCCCCACTTTTCATACTAAATGCCACTTTTATTCTCCCTGTTACTTTTCAAAACACAGGTACTTTACAGGAGACCTTCCACATGACTCCAGAATATTAAATCACAAAAACAGCAAGCCTGCTGAGGCTGGCAGGGGTCTGGGGAGATCAGCTAATCGAACCCCCTGCCCAATACTACTCAGGTGTTGAGTATCTCCAAGGATAAAGGCACCACAACCCCCTTGGGCATCCTGTGTCAGTGCTCAGTCACCCTCACCTTAAAACAGCTGCTCTTATATTTAAAGGGAATTTCTGGTATTTCAATTTGTGCCCACTGCCTTTTGGATCAGACCTCCTCTGCCACTGGATACCAGTGAAAAGTGTCTAACTCTGTTTTCTTTAATCTCTCCCATGCTACATATCAGATACACAGTGCAAAATCTGGGGAGCCTTTTGAGTGAAATATTAGTCATGCTGAACAGGTTTTCACTGGGAGGAAGGATGGAGTGGCCACCTTTTTGCCATCTGGGATGCAAAGTCTAACAGGTGGATACTAAAATATGTGATTCATAGGATGTTAGAAGTCACTTGGACCTAAACTCTGGCTGTGCTTAAAACAATTGCACTTGCCATGCCACAGTGCACTGTCATGGAGAGAATTAGGGTTGCATGCATTGCAGCATGCAAATTTCCACTTCTGAAGTAGGTTTTTCAGAGCTACCATCCTGTCAGTCCCATAGAATAGAAAGTAAGAGGTATATTCATGACAGATAATCATGAAAAGCAGCTATTTTCTCCTCAAATACACTCTGGGAAAAACCAAGCAACCAACCAACTAAAACCAACCAACCAAACAAAAAAAACCAAACCCCGAGTCAAGTCAATGAATTGAGAGAATTTTGCCTATCTAAGTAGTTGACATGGAAACTTCTCTTGAGGCTAGCAGTGCATTTCAGATGCTGGGGGCAATGAATCTCTGAATGCATTGGATTAATACATGCAGAAACAATGATACAGAGTACACATTTTGGTTGTCTCAAATACCATTTTCTCTGTTCCAATTTAATAAGAGAGAATGAAAAGAAAAACCAAAGCAAAACTCCATTTTAAGTCAGAAAATCTGCACTGGCTTTAGTATTTTCATCAACTTCTTGACAGAGAATATTCTTTGCACTGCAGATTTTGCGTTGCAGTGAGACAGTGTGCTATTGGTTCTCCATTTTAAACCTAACTACAGGACCAGGATTGTCAAGATCTTCATTCTTTGTTCTCCATCTTTGCTGGGTTTTACCTCACCACCTCTCCTGAACTTGTGGCAGTGTTTTGTGTGTTAGGCTTTAAAGGTGAAGGCAGGCAAGCCCAACATGGACAGCCCTCAAAGACAAATGGACATGATTCTGTTCAAGTCTGTTAGGATGCATCTGTTTGTAATAGTGAATTATCTGGTCCACAGTATCAAACAGGGAAAGCCAGAAGATACTGTTAGCTGAGAATTTCAATTGGCATGGCACTTCTACTTGATATAGCTGGCATGTTCATGTGATGGAAATAATTCAAAATCACAGTGATTATGCCAATCTTGAGCTGTCAGGAGGGGCAAGGCAACTTCCTTGAACAATTACTGTACCTTGTACTTTTCCACGCATTTCCACGTAAACCAAACATTTCTCCTTTTGTCCAATGCCACTCCCTAGAAACCTGTCTACTTATTTCTAATCCAAGGCTGGTGATACAAGTTTTGAATCCCTGCATCTCAGCTGACACCAAGACCCTTGGCTCAGATGTTGGGCAGTGCTGCAGAGCTGGCTTGTGGCAGATGCACACTCTGTTCCCAGCATTTGACTATCCACTTAGATCCTTGGAAGTAGTAAACTTTCTGCTTGTTTCTGCACAGCTGACCTAATTGCTCAGAGAACTATATTACAGTAGGCTTTTCTTTTTCTTTTTAATGACTAGCCTTGGTTAAAAACAACCAAACCGAGAAACAAAAAACCCAAAAAACCAAACCAGTGCTGTAGTGATCATCAGTGATGGAGAAAAAGGTTAATTTTTTTCATAGTGTCATACTGGAAACTCAAGTTTAGCTGATTCTGAATCATTCTCCTGAGAAGAAACTTCTATTTATATAACAAGCTGTAGCCCTTCAGTTTTATATTTGCCCATGGTAAAACATGGTCCTGTGCCACTTACGCAGTGATTGAGATCACTGTGTCAGTTAGCTGATCTCTTCATTATTTACTACATCCCAGGCACTGCACAGACTTTATTATTCCTTATTATCTGTGTTTCTCTTGTTGGCTACATCTTCAGGTATTAATATCAAAGTGAAACTAAAGACAGGTTTGCTTCAGCATCCACATGTTAAGAATAATAAATTTTTATTTTCAAATTCAAAATCACCCCTAAACTGCTTTTGATACTGAAAAACACTTATTACAATCAATCAAACTATGAGGCTGATTCAGGGAATGGTAAATTTCTGACGCTGAATTACTAAGTCATCACTAGGAGTAAGAGTCAATGCTGTTCTATTTTTTTTCCAAAGTATAAAAGCCTTCCTAACTTTGAATGTTTGGCTTTGACCCTATCTATATAATTGTTTGTACAGGTGTAATTATAATTCTACTTATGGTCCATGCCTTATAGGAAAATTGTGTAATTACAAGCAGGTAATATCACATCTTAAATGTTTATCTATAAAGAGTAATAGATAAAAGTCCTAGAAAACCTCTGCAAAAAAGGTTTTAGAACAACAGCACTTTAAAGTTATATTTGATGAAAAGTTACAATTTTTTGTGTGCTGATGAAAATCACAAAACATTAAAAGGAACTCAGCTGAAACAGCATAGCTTCTGTTTATCAAATCAATAGAAGCTTAAAAATAAACTCAAATATTATTTTCTGAACTTTTTAAATTCATATAATTTTGGAGAAAAGTTATTTAATTGGCTTTCGTGATTACCCAATGATGTTTGAATTTGTGATGCTAGTCATTCTGCTATTTTGGTATGGAAGTTTCTCTGAAATATTTTTTCTCCCTCCTCATTTGCTTCTTACACTTTCAGTCAAACTTTGTGGGCTTGCTCTAAGGCCAGGAACTCATTTTTCAAGGCCTAGAAATCAATCCTGAGCACCTTCTACATGCATAAAGATACATCATCACCCAAACTAATGGTTCCTAAATGCCAGCATAAGTTGTTGTCACTGTTCTAATTTCTGTCTCTCTATCAAATCAACCCAGCATTGATTTCCCTTTCAAGTTTATATTTTCAGAGCTGTGGCTTAAGCTAGTCAAGATAGGAACTGAGGACTAGAAAATAATAAGAACATCCATGCTTTTGGCTCATCATTTCAGTGAGAGAGTTGTATCATAGTAGTGATTCCTTCTAGAGCCATTTATGAAAGTATTTATGTTTTTACCATTTTCTCATCTTTAACTAAAACTGTTTCACTCTGGAGAAGGTTACCCAAGAAAGAGAAGTTAAGCATACAGCAAATAGTAATTTGTTTTAGCAGTGATCGTGTAGTTTTAGTTAATGGTGTACTTCTGGAAAGAAAACCAGCACAGCTGTCAGATCACCATGATGGGTCTATGGAAAATATTCCTCAATCAAAACTCTGCTAGTTCAGAGAATATGTGCTTAAAGCACTTGAGGATGATTAACCAACAGAGAAGAGACATTCTGGGAGGCAGTGGTTTGTTGTTTTGCAATCAAAGTTAGATTATAATTTGTTACTCCTTTGGAGGAAAGTTGTAATTCTCAGGCGCTAGATGAAATGAAAGATGTAGTGGTACCCTGAGGAATGCATTGGTCTGCTAACAAAATCTAATAGGTTTTTTTTTTTTTTTTTAACAAGTTGTAGCCACTGTCCTCTTTTATCTACAAGTGGAGCAATACTATTAGTCATTTATAGTATGGTCATTTGTCTTGGGGATTCACTCTGCTAGGCATTGTTCTTCTACATAGTCAGAGAGGTGCCTGGTCCCAACAGGGGTGGGAAAACTAGGAAGTGAGTTTTCTCAACTACAATTTAATAACTACTATTAATAGTGGAAGAGCCAACTACTTTATGCAAAATAAATACAGAAGATAGAAGTTGGAAACCTTCCTAAAATGTATCAGGTTTTCTATGACAGATTCTGGTCTTTCTTACGGCATCTTGCATACAACATCCACTAGTAATGCTTTGTCTTTGTACTGTATCAGTGTGAAGCTCTGCATCACAGCATCTTTTGGCCAAATAATGGACGACTTATGAACACTTTTGGTCCAGAAGCGGCTCTTTGATACTGCTTCATTTATTAAATCCTAGACAGTTCAATTCTGCTAAATTCTAAAAACATTATAAGTCAAAATATAATCCCATGCACTGTTCAGTGAGGACTGAACTGTCCCATCTGCTATTGTCTTCTGCAGTACCACATACTCACTCATGACAGAAATACAACAGAGATATTGTGTGCAGACCTCCCCAGTTTAGCTGCAGTGTGCACTATGCTCAGGAATTTCAATCACAAAGAAGATCCTTTTTTTGCAAGAAGGCGGTAATGTGCCCTTAGAATCCATTCGTATCATGTAAAACAGAACTGTGTTTGTTCTGCCTAATGGACTTTGCATGGGGCATCTTTCTAGCACAGTCAGAAATATATTCTTTGGCTGTACCAGTTTGCCCTGAGGCACTGCAGTACCCCACAGATTCTCCCCAGGGAATTCATGCTTTTCGAAATCCTAGCCAGGTCCTCTTTGGTAAATGTGTGTGTCCCTGGACCTTCAGTGCAGCATGTTGCCATTGGCTACATGTCATAACTGTAAAACACAGGTTGAAAACAGCATGGGAGTTTTGTCTCATTTTGTTTATACAAAAAGAAACTGGACTATGTGCCTGTAATTCATTGAAATCAATCATATTGCTTATTTCATGGAGTCAGGGGATTGTTTAATGAGAAGTACATTTTTACTTCAATTGCATTGTAGCAACTAAAATAGCAATTTCTAAAGTGAGCAAAAGTATATGGCTTTTAGCAACTGAAATTAAATTAATGGACAAATTCCTAGAGAACTTGATTCCACAGAAGCTTGCTGAGTCAGCAAGCTCTCCCAACTTTCTTTCCTTTGTTTGGTAGTTACAATACTTAACTTTACAGTAATGTATTCTCTAAATAATGTATTTTTTTTAAAAAAAAACTTTTTCTTCTGTAGGTCATCATTAGTTTTTACTAGTTTCAGAATGTGGGAGTTGGATTTTTTCTTTCAGTAAGCACAGATGTTGTGCATACTGACCTTAAAATCATTTCTGCTTACTGTCTACCACAGGCACAACAACAGAACACACAAGCTTACATGGTCAGAGTCAGGCTGACTGTGAGCTCACTGAGGCAAGAGACTGAATCCCAGCCAGTTTCCTGCACAACATGCTTTTCAGATATTTTTTATTTGCATTTGGACTTCCTGTAATGTGTACCACATTAATTTGGAAGTGAGAGAGCGGTCTTGGGGTTTAAGATCTGGACTAAGATTCAAAAACATGTATGTTGGATGCTGACTAGTTATATACACTTGTATTAGTGATATTAGCAATACTATATGTCCATGTTTTATGGATGAGGAACTGTGGCAAAATCCCATTTTACCTACTAGAGTCAGCTCTTCTGGCCATTTCGTATAGCTCCCACTGCAATAGACGCAGGATCTCCGCTTAGTAGTAGATGATAAATAACTTTTAGACAAGGTTGAAAAACACTTCATCACTGCTGGTCTGCCCTGGTCTGGGGATCAATGTGTCAAGTCAGCACAGCTGACATACCACAGGTTTACAGAGTACTATTTACGAAAGACATGAGAAACTGAAGAAGAATTCAAATATGGTTCAAAACCAAGGGGAACCTGGTTTAGCCTCCTGGATGTGCCAAGCAGGGCTGGAAAGCAAATGAGAACAGTGTTTCATGAGATTTTCCTACTTCTGGTCAGGCCAGAAATTTTGCAAGAGCAGCTTTTCTCATGATATTTTGGCACTTTTGCTTCTAGTTTTGCCTGAAGCCTGGAGGCTGAGCCATGTGAAAATACTGATGGAAAAAGAAACTTTTCACAGTGCTTTTGATCTTCAGCTACAGACTAAAAGATCCATGTTCTCATACTTCATCTATGTTCAGCTGTAACTTTCAGGTTTAAATGTTTTTTAACTCATGCCTCTTTTTTTGCTGCTGTAAACTTGCAGCCTCACATACAGCTTAATCCTTCTTCACCAGAAGAAATTGAAAGCATAAAATGAAGTCTTTTAAAAGAGATGACTTTGAATTACAAAGAAGA
Source organism: Chamaea fasciata (assembly GCF_029207755.1). Taxonomy (NCBI): domain Eukaryota; kingdom Metazoa; phylum Chordata; class Aves; order Passeriformes; family Sylviidae; genus Chamaea; species Chamaea fasciata. The sequence continues at coordinate 24,187,760 of NW_027094094.1, read as the reverse complement.
ATGTGCTGTCCTTGAAGCCAACCTTCAAACTACTTTAACATCACTGTCTGCTTTACCCCAGAACATCTCCACTTTATGTCAGAACATTGTGGCTCACTTGAGTGGGGACTTGATGTAGCCACTGTGGCTATTAACAAGACTACAAGAGCTGGTAGAATGTGCTCCTCATACCCTCAACCCAAAAGTAATCCTGCGTTGCTCTCCAATCCTCAGTCGATGTCGTTATCTAAAGGACAAACTCACTGGGGCAGAGACTGACTCTATCCATGAGTTCCTACCAGGTCTGCTGTGACAGACAACTTCCCACAAATAGTGAACGATACTATTAATACCAACCCTTTCTTCTTTGGAGCATTTATCCTCCATATAATGTAGTGAATCACGGAATACACAAGGGTTAATAGGAAAGCATCTCTCTAGCCATTTTAGTAGGAAGCTTTGCATCTACTCAGATGAACAGAGGATGTCTGCAGCCTCCCTTTGACAAAGGAGATGATGTTGACTATGGATAGCAATCAGAAAAAAAGTTAAACTCACACTTGCCCCTCCCCTCAATTTTTCAGATGACACTGTTCCAGTGAACTTCTTAGCTAACCTGTTTATGGCTATTTGCAGCATTATTCTAAATACAGGCTCATTTGTGCCAACATGCCTGCCTGATTTCTCTCTCACCCTGTTTGTCTGCAAACACTTTCCACGCAACCACCTGCCAAAGCCAAAAGCTGAAATTTGGGAGATTTGTAATAAGACACCTTGTGGTTTTTTCTAGAGTGGGGAATAGGAGGGAATAGGAGGTGGATGAACTGAGCATTTCAGTCTTTCTTCAGCGTGGTTCAGAGCACTGTCCTCACCTAATCAATCTCCCCCCAGACGTGTATGTGTAGTAGAGCCTATGGCATGTGCTCTTGAACTGTGTTCTGGGGACAGGTGGTAACCATACTGTGGACCACTGAAATTTCATGTAGGCTGCAATTTATTTCTTGATACAGCTACAGCTGTTTATCGGATGATAAAAATAGGCTCCTGTGCTAGTGCTATCGGTGTCTATTTTGATTAAAACAAGATGTGCAACAAGATCCTGTTCTGATCTATATGATTCAGAATAGGGAAAGGGTGAAACAAAGTTTTCTTTCTAGTAAAGTTTCAGGGAAACGGAGAGGAAAATGAACAACCAAGAGACAGACAACTAATTTCACATTAGTTTAGGTCTTTTTAGAGCCTTTCCTGGAATTTGCAAATTGCCCTGGGTAGGAGCACAACACTGCAGTTTTCTTAGCACCTCAGTTTGTTGCATACGTTTTAGTAGAAGAAAGGTACTTGCCATGGTTAAACCATTACCCCAGGTGAAGTCAACAGTTGATCCTTGCTTGTTCCCATGACAAGCACAAAACAGTACTGCATAGTTCTTGATCTTTGTCAGCATGCCAAAGGAGGAATTAAGGACTGGAATCAGGTCTGGGCAGCAGTTCCCAGAAGAGTGATCACTGTGTTTGGCTTCAGATGGACTCACCAAAGCAGTCGCTTTCACTGATGCTATTGGTGGTGTTCTCAAAGCCTGTGCTTCTCTCAAATTATTGTACCAAGCAAGAACAAAAGAACTTCCGCAGATTCAGAGCCACATTCATAATGGACAGAAATGGAAAGGAATAAGATGGAGAGAAATTCCATAGTTTGGTACTGCACTGTAGCAAGAGTTTTAAGTCTGAACGACTGGTGAGCCCAGTCTGAAGGGTACCTAACATCATCTACCCTCAGAGCAGAGACAAACACTATTCACAGTGCTCTCTTAGTTCAGTATTGAGGAATTTTCTTTACACAAAAAGTATCCTTACAAACCTCTTTATGCTGTTTTAGAAACTTTGCATTATTAATACCTTCAAAAGAAGATGTTGAAACTAAGATTTCAGATGACTTTTAGTTCCACTAGCAGCGCTATACTTGATCTCAAATATCTCTAGCTAGTACAGTTGTTACTCCCTTTAGAGATCATTGGGGTGGTCTTTAATCTAGATATATCCAAGTCACTTTAGCAAGCCGAGAATGTTTTCTATAGGAATCCAAACCTGGGAAGGTTTATCTGAAACTCTGAGAATTCTGCCTTTATCAAAGAGGATTAGAAAAGAGAAATAATGTAGCCCAGATCAAAGTGAAGAATATCAGGTTAACTACTAGGCCTGAATGGGTTTAACCAAAAGTTTCTTGGGTCCTTACTCTAGAAAAGAAAATGGCTTGGATTGTGTGAAAAGGAATTATACTAAATACCCAGAGCCCCTTGATAGGATACTACAGAAAAAAAGAAAATCAGAGAAAAAAAAGCACACAACTCCCACCACCCCGGAGTGTTGCTTCTCTGTCCTACACATCACCGTAATTGGAGATCTGTGATCATGGAGCACCTGTTGTCCTTTAGAATCCAACATGCAATATTGAAAAGAGCAGAACACTTTACTAAATTATTTACTTATGGTCTTTGTGAAAGCGTTTCACCATTCAGCTGCCTGGATTGTTTTCTGCCATAATCTGGCACAGCTTTATCTCACAGCAAAAGGTGCTAAATCATCGAGTGTGTTCAGGCACATCTGTGATGTCATACCATATGCAGTAACAATATATTTATTATGTGATGTGGTGTGCATCTGTCCTAGTAGGTCATTCCTATCATTGTCTTCATCACAACACGCTTTTTTTTTTTTTTTTTTTCTTCATATGTGCAGTGTTTTGCCTTACTTTGAGAGCACAGACAGCTCTGGCAAGGACTCAGCTTTAAAAGTTAGCAGTTGCATGGACCTAACTGGACAAGTGAGCAGATCAAAACCAGGAGATAACAGTGTATATTTATAGGGAGATATGTTTATGGAAACCTATGGGAAAGGCCAGCTTCCTTTTCAGAGAAGACAGAGGTTGAGCATGCTCATTATAGCTTTGGAAATTTTTCCTTTTACCATTTTTCTTTATATTCTGAGTGAAAATTAATTGCAAATAAATTCTTGCTACTCCTGTCAGCTCTAATGCTCTATTAAGCTTCAGTTTAATACTTTGTTGCTCCAAAATCTTTGGGACAAATTATCTCCTGGCTCAACTCCACCAACTGTGGTGAAGCTACATTAGAATGGATTTGGCCCTACAGCTTAATCTTTTTCTCTTTTTTTTTTTCCCAGTGCTGCTTTTGCTTGACTTTGTACATGACCAGAATATAAAGACAGCAAGCTTACATTAGAAACAAGTCACTAGAGAAACCAAGCTTAACAGGAAACCAAGAAACATAGCTTTCTAGGCTATCAAATGTCTTTTCATGGGGTGTAAATGACTGCACAGTTCATTTCCTTCCTTTTCAATATCTTCTGGCAGGAGGACAGTGCTAACTTTTATGTAAACATCAAGTTTTACAAAAGAATTCTCAAAAGTAAGTAAAATACTGGTTTGCATTGCTTAGTTCACTTTTCCCACTGTTTATACACAAACCTGAAATTCTTATTACAAAATTACAAACAATTGCAACCCCCAAAAACATTAATTTCAGAGAACATAATCTGTTTCAACATATTCATGGTTTAGCTGGTGCAACAGCCTCCTGGATTTACTGCTGGTCTGCTGTGAAGCAGACCCCTAGAAATTCTGCCAGAGAACACTTCAGTCATCTAGGTTAGCACAGTTTTTCCCTAAAGCAGTGTCTTCCCACTCCTGCTGCCCCATTTTACATGACTAGGCAATGGAGTTTCACACTGAAGAGAATTCCACATTCTAATTGATGGTTTGCTTTTTTATTGCTATTTCTTTTCAGGGTTGAAAGAGAACTGCTTTTGTAGCCTTAAGGCACGTGGCAGGAGGAGATGGAAACATTTCTTTCATAACATCTTTCTGATTATAGAGCCCTTTGATCCTAGAACATTTACATTCAACTGAAACAAAAGCTGAGACAAAACAACCATTTGTAATCGCTGGTCACTAGTACAATTTGGAGTATCTTATCAGGCAGGCTAATAACAATTTGGCATAACCTCACAGACACACATACAGGAATATCTGTCTACCATATCATTAAAAAAAAACACAGTGGAGGAGAGGAAACACTGTCAAAGTTTTGGCTAAATCTATTTGAAAGAGAGTGATATCCTATTAGTACAGAAGAATCTTAAGAGAGTGGACGTCAAAGCACTAGGAGAGCAGTGCTCTTCCTCATGTAGAGCACTGTGCCAACAAATTCTTTGCTGAAGATGACACTGTGGCAAAGTGGTGGCTTAAATTTAGACACTTGCTAAATTGAGAGCTGTTGGAAAACTGCACCTAAGAATCCATGAGTATACCTATCTGAAATGCTGTAGGTAGCATTAAAGGAATGGTCCCTTTTACAGTGCCACAGACCTAAATCCCACCTAACCTGCACATCTGTGCCAAGATGGTTTGCTCCTCTCTGATGCTGAACCTACTGACTTGGAAACTGAAGCACGGCTGTACAGCTTGTCCAGCTAGGGACATGAGAAGGATGGTTGTGTCATCTTCGGCAATTCTTTGCCTATTCTGACTAGAAAATGAAGAAAGCAGAAAGTAGAAACACATGAATTCACACACTAGTTGACTGTAGCTGATACACAGTTCTAGCTACAAGTGAAAGTCTGAGCAGAATGGAGAGGAAGGATAGTGTTGGAAGCTTGGAGGAAGCAGCAACCACAGCTCAAAACAGAATAGCCTGTTGAGTTAGCCTCACCTTTTCCTCAGCTTCTGCATTTCAGTCTGTATATTCTCAAGTATTCTCTGCAGTCTGACTTCAAATAGCTGAAAGAGTGGCATGTCTGCCGTTTCCTAACCTGACAACTATACCTTACTGTTAGCTTAGACATTTAAACTGAAGTCTCACGTCTAATACTAGGAAGATGATGAGTAGCAACACTTCCACCACTTTATAACAGCCTGACAATTTTCACTTGAAACTGCTCACATTAATTCTTTACTCCCTTGGAACTTGTGTTTAATGTATGTACAGAAGTGTCATTCTGCTTCTGAAATCTATAGGACATTTACTTATTTACTAGCAAAACATCATCTTGATTGGGATTTTGCCACCAAATCTCACTGCAGTTTTATGAAGCTGAGTACTTGATACATGAAGGCTCCTTTAGAAAACCTGATCGTTTGTTTTTTTCCTTATGGATTTTTTTTCTAAGTTTTATTTGTTACTTTATAAAAATAGCTTTTTGCTTACATCTTAATCTATGCTTACACAAACATAAGTCACCTCAGCAAACCAGAATTCCCATGATCTGAAATCCTCATCTCCAACATTTTGGAAACTCAGTCAGAATTTTAAAAGCATCTCATCCAGTCAGGCGCTCTGCTTTTGACCTTGGGGAAGTACTGCTTGTTTTACATGTCAGCTACCAAATTTCCGAATCGGTCACCAATAATTTATATTTCTAGCTGCAAAAGCACTTTTTTCCCACAACACTTGATTGCCAAAGCACTTTTTAGCATTTGCTAGATTCTTAGCTCAAAAGACGAAAACAAAACCTAATTTTTACTGACACTTGTGGAGTTTTTCCACTCTGCCAGGGAGGCGTAAATACAAGCAGACTGGAGCAGAACAGGAACAAAGAAGCCATGCTGGAGGAACTTGCTCTAAAAACACAGCTGAGCATGCTGAGTTCCCAACGCACCGGAGACGCAGACAATAATGTAAAGTGAGGATGGAAACTCTTGCTGTGAAACCTCTTGTTCTCGTGCATCTCTAAGAATATGTCCAGCCCAGAGGAATTTACATTGAAGACGTGTGTGAGGCAGCCCAGCTCGGAGGTACAGGCAGCACATGCAACTCTGCATAAAGCCCTTTGTGTTTACGAGGGGCCAGTCTCTTGCTCAGGGAGCCATGTCTTTTTGTTTACCCACTGGGGTGCTGCCTGCTGCTCCTTAATAGGGCCCCTGCCTCTACAGGCATTTCTTGGTACAGTCAGTGCAAGCATTTTTTAACTATTACTTGCAAAATGGCAGTGGCTTCCCCAAGGCCATATCTTTGTTTCTTTGTACAATGCTGTGATTGTGTAAATTGTCTTGCGTAAGCACATCAGCCTACTCTGGAATTCATTTTTTCCCCCCTTATGGGCTTTCATTGTTGTTCTTTTATGGTGGGATTTGTTCTTTTGCCATCTTGTCACAAATCCATTCCTGTGGCTATGTCACTTTTAAGAAACAGCATGGCTGAGTCTGGCCTTTCAATTTGCAGAGGTCTGGGGAGCAGCTACTTCTGCTGAGAGCACTATTGTCAACAAACTAAACTGGCTCCCTAGCACTGTCACACAAAACTGCAGAGTCCCCAAAACCATGAAGCCCAAAGCAGCCACTTGTGTTCTTACATCATAATCCTTTCCTGCGTAGAGCTCAACAGACTGTCTTCTAAATCCAGTGATGTGACTTGTGACATGAAAGTTGGAAGTAACAGAGAACTTCCTCTCTTAGGGATGATCAGGCAAACAAGTCCTTGGATCTTGAATGTGGACACTGCAAGCCTCAGCATCATGTACAGATATTCCTTCTTTCATTTGTATGAAGAGCAAACCACAAGTGAAAACCAGAGTCTGTGAGAAATTTGCAGTATGTTTGTTTCCACCCATCTCCACCTTAGCTGTAATGCCGCTTCAAGGTGTGTTTTAGCGGTGTACAAGATCCCTCCCTGGGTCATGGATCTGACCACTATTTCCTCAGCTGCTAATATTAATCTGGCAAGTTATGAAAGGGTAACAGGACATGTAGAAGCTTCCCCTTTTTCTTTTGCTGCAAACAGGAGAGGTCTGGATGACCACCAGGCTTTGATGCCTCAGTGTGTGCAAGAGCCCATCAGGAGATGTCGATATGGGGGGACGCTGCTACAGGACAGACCCTCAGGGTTTATTACAGGCCACGTCCGCAGAAACCATCCCAGCTGGGCCGGACAGCATTGCACAGGTTTTCAGCTATGCAGCAGCCCCATTTGGAGCTCAGGAATATGATAGTCAATTTGAGATTACGCAGGAAAGAGTTAACTATCAGGCTTTCTTGGAAGAAAGGAAAATTTCATTTAATTATCTTGTGCAACCTCCACCTAGAAGGATTGAGACTATTTATGTTTTTAGCCAAAGGCCCACTCTTAGGGAACACATAAATCAGGATCAGTATTGTTGATTTACCAGAAAGGATGTAATCCAAATCCCTGTTATCCGAAATGTGTTGGTTGGCCATTATAAAGCAGCACCCATGGAGTTTACTTCTTCCCATGTGTGCAGACATAGTCACATACTCCACTAAATGACCAGTAATGAATAAGCCCAAGTCTAACTGAGGGCAGTGGAAATTCCATTGTCTTCCACCAAGCTTTGAAATGAGCCTGAGTCAGACATACAGAATTTTTGCATGTGTCTTTGTTATAGCTCAATCATACTTCAGTGAACAGCATTGCAAGATGTAAAATATTATGTTCAAATACTCTAAGCTAAGTACATAAAATAAATTACTTCTATTCATCATGTTTGCCCTTACAAATCTATTGTTTTAGCCACATTAAAAAAATAGTCAATATTCTTAAGGCTTGAATGCTAGCTCTAAAGGTTCAGATCAGGTATCACAGACAAACCACTAAAAAAAGTCAGAAATTACTTTCCTATAAATGAAGTGTGTCACCTTCAACACAAAAAATTAGAAAGAGTTTACCTCCTAATGTTAAGTTACAGATTATTTAAAAGCTGTACTGTCTGAATGATGCTAGATAAATATGGGTTTATGCTGCTGTTGTCAAGAGAACTTAAGGAGCTTCATGCGGGTTAAAAGTATTTTCTTTGTCTTTGAATGGCATAATTGTGATATCATCCCTGAGTCTAACATAAGATTTTATTCAAATAAAATCAATTAGCATAAACCAAAAATGCTGCAGATAAAGCAGAAGCTGCCTTTGTAACAGCGATTCTCCAGGTATGCCTCACTCCCTTTTCTCCCCCTAAATGCACACTAAACTGCTTGTGCCTTTCTGGTGAGCTGAAAGATCCACAGTCCACTTTTCCTAGAACCACTTATGGAAGACTGTGAGTCTCAGCGATCCAGAATGAAATACTCTTTTGGCAGCATACTGAAGAACAATCTTACCAGCTTTTTCTCTTGACTTGTGTCAGCCTCATGGTTCATGAATTAATATCAGACCTAAATGTTTTCAATTCAAAATTGGATCTAAATGTAGAAATGTTTTGTACAGGTTGAGATATCATTACTGTTATCCTGGGCTATGCTTCTGAGGCTGTGTTTGGCACGTGTCCTTGACTTTGTGTTTACTGCTATCAGTGTTACTCATGTTCGTGCTGTTTGTGTGTCTCAGCACACCTGATCCCTGAATTTCAAAGGAAACCGTAAGTAGAACTATGGTGTTGGTTGCCAGCTAAAGCTGATGAGCACCTGCCTTTAAACACTGCTGTTGTGCTCCTCCTGCTAGCACTGGAGCACTATTCATCATGACTGGACTTCTCTGCTGACACTAACGAGAGCTGGTTTAAAAATATTTAGATCAATCTATACCTCTGCATTTGTTTGAAACTTGGCCTAGCAAACACGAGCAAGATTTCTGTTGTGGTAAGGAAGGAAAATTCTGAAAAGCAACAGAAATAGCTAATTTGGAAATGATCTGATTGGTCATATTGTTTATCCCATAATCTTAGGAACCTTGGAAATATTCATTCTGTTTATACTTTTGCTTCATCTGCAGCAGAAAGTATTGGTTGTGCTGTTAATCTCGGTGTAAGCAAGTAATGGTGAGAACAAATTTAATTGCAGAACTAAAATACATGAAGGTAGCAGGAGATAAGACCTGCTTTTTGTGTTTTTCTTGAAGAAAATCCTGAAATACAGAGTTAGCATGATGAGGCCTCAAGAGAAGATGTGAAGATGATCGACTGCAGAGATCATGTATATGTCAAGAGATAGCAAAAATCACCAGAAAGGTACAAGATCACTGGCTATATGCAGAGTGTAGCAAGGGAGAGAATTAAATCCTTATTAATCCTAGCCTTCAGTGTACTAAAAAAACATTTATAAGACAACATATTGCTTTTTCCTCCAGCAACAGTGTCCTCCCTGCCTGCCCAGGTCAGTGCCATGCCAAGCTGACACCAGCCAGTGACCAATGGGGCTCTGCACCATTCGATGTACAGAGCGCATAGGGAGGCAGCAGGCTGGCCAGCAGGTGGATGGGCACTAAGGGAAAAGTAAGCATTAATCCAGGGAAAGATGCTTTTGGGATGAATCTAGCACTCTGTTTATATTACTGATCAGAGGAGTTCAAATGGCTTGTGTTACATGCAAGGAGATGAGAAGTAAGGGATTTTCTATAAAGGTGATTTTTTTTGCTGACTTTTCTTCCTGGTGAACAGGCAAAACAGATTTGTGTGTTTCTTGCCAGGAAAACTAGAATGGAATTAAGGTGTAAAGCAAGCCCTCATTTTCTGGGGTGCTCAATGAAGATACTATCCTTGAAAGTCCCAAGTAGTAACATTTTTAAATTTTCAAATGGTGTTTCTGCCAGTGTATATACAGAAATGGGAATCAGACATAGAATGACAAAGGCCCAAGTATGTAAAGTCTTCAGATAATCACCACTCTTTCCTATTTCCTTTCTGGTTTTGGTGAGACTGTTCTTTAAACAGACATTCTGTCCTCTTCAAACTGAATGCTAAGGACTCCAAAGTTAGCAGAAAAAGATAATCACTATACAGACCAGAATAACAAAAACTGCTGTTGAGGGTCATTGAACTAAAACTAAGAACAATTTCAGCAACCAGGCTTATACACTGCTGAGCCTGTTTAGAAATATCATCTCAAAACTGTTTACTTACACATGATGTAACTAAGTACTGAAAATTTAAGGTAGGTCCTTAGTTCATTGAAATAACTATTAGTTGACCATTGCTTTATATTCCCTTCCCAAAATATACAACCTGAAAATTAGCATTCTATTAGGAAATTCAGATGCATGCAAAGAACTGATTCAACCCAATCACCTATCCCACAGAAGATGCCTTCAAATTACTTCTACTTTTTGAGGAATTGCCTGGCTTTGGAAGGATGACAAAGGGCAAAAAGTCATGATGTGGACAGCATGCAAACACAAATCTAAGTTTCCAAAACTTATTTTGGAAAACAAAGCCTAGACTCATCCCCTTCAGGCCTTCTTTGGCACCAGGTTCTTTGAGGTACTGTCAAGAAGAGACAGGAATTTAGTGCACTTGTACAAAAAAAGGAAGTGGAGATTCCATCCTTTAGGTTACAGTCTTGAAAATAGCTATATAATATGATAAAAACAGGGTAGATTTTTATTTCTCAAGAGCTGATTGTGATGCAGATGTGGGCTATTTGGAGGCAGGGATTTTGTGTGCTTCATATCCCAGTTACTTTCCCATTTGAACACAGAAATGTGGGCATGGAGGTATGTAGATTCCTGCAGACAGCTCAGGGCTGAGCACAGCTTTGCAGGCTCTGCTACAAACATATCCCTTTTGCTAGAGAGCAGCATGCCAGCAGGGAGTGATAAAACAGAATAGCGTGTACACATGGTTTTCACAACAGAGTTTTCACAACCCTGTTACAGTTCTTAAACACCAATAGAGACCAGTTACGAAGTATGCATCACCCATGAGAAAAAAGAATTTCAATTCTTTGAAGTGGTTTAGAGTGAGAAACCAACCTGTTACCTGTGCATATAGTTGAGAAAAATGAAAACATAAAGCTGACAGTTTTCTCTGTGTCCTCAGTATGAAGTGCAGCCAAAGGAGCTACGCCTTCTGTTCATACACAGGTGAAGATGGCTCAGTGTCCCCCTCTCCTTTCACAAGGTTCATTCAGTAACTTCACGCCAGCTTTTCTCCAGAATCTGCGTCAGCAAAACTAACAGAGCAGAGAGGAGCTCAGAGCTGGACTAAAGGAGACTCCAATTGTCCTGAGAACTTTCCACAGACAAAAATCACAGACACTGGCAAGAGTACAAAGAAGGCCATGGGAAAAACATATCCAAGCATTCAGGAGGCCAGGCAGGCCTGATGTGTAGTGGTGTCTTTATGGTCTGTCACTGCCATGATGTGGAGAGCTGCTCACTTAGAGGGGCTAATGAGATCACTTTGAAATTGTGGTCTAAAACTTTTCCTCCCCTGCTCTTTGTCCTCTTCTGAGTGCAGACCTCCTTCCAACTAACCTTTCATGTTCCAAGAGAAACAGTCACAACCTCCATCTTTAAAGGAATATATCATACTTAAAGGTTATAACCCAATTGGAAAATGAATAATTGCATATTTCTTCTAAAGAGATTAAACTGATACCAGCAGATACTTTTATAAGCCTGGAATGTGTGTGAGGGTCTCACTAACCCCAGCCAAGCTGAGCCACAGGGCTTTCCATCTGTACTGACCTCCATCGCAGCCACTGCCCCAGACTATTACGTGGCATGCAGAGGAGTAAGGCATGAACTGAGAAAAGCTAGATTTAGTCCCAGGCAGCTCTTCCCAGGCCTGTCCTCAACCACACAGCTTTTGCCCCTGAATGATCTCCCTGTGTACACACTTCAGTTTAAAAAAACAGCATTTGAAATTAATATCTCAGAAGTTTCTGTTCTTTGAAAATTACATCTGATGTCAGCCTACTGGCAGAACACATCAAGTGCAGGCAAGGGAGAAGGGGAATACAAAGCAGAGGATGTGAACTTCCACAGAGCTCAAAAGAAGAACTGTTGTTATCGTTGGCCTGGGTATTGTGGCTTTAAATTACAAATGACTTTAAATTGTAAAAACATCCATAGCAAGCCCTGGAGCAGAATCCCCAGAATGGCAGTAAATAAAGAGCATCCTGTCCCTCTTTATGCCATGGCTAATGTGGGAGGTAGTTTAAAATCCTGGCTTGGCAAGTGCTGCATGTCAGAGTTGATGAGTTGAAAGGATGTGCACATACACAGACCCAAACAAAGAACTTCTAACACACAGAAAAATTGCTGCACTTAGTGGCCTTAAATGTTGAGCAGCACAGCAACATTTGCTCTTATACTATGGACTAGTTGTCCTGAATTTTTACACAGGCTCCTATTACCTTGGAAGTGGCAGGTGGCTTTGCAGGGATCCTTGGGGCTGGTGTCATAGGGGAAAGTTAAGCTCACAAAATACTTCCTTGTCAGATCCCTCACCACCCTGGGAAGAGGACGGATTTCTCTTTCTGTTTTGTTCCGGGTCTGAAGTCTTTGCCTGGGAGTCCCACCTGCTCCTGCAGCTCACATCCCCTGAAACCAGACCCCATCCAGCAGCTGCATAAATCACTGGGAACAGGGCTGCAGCGGGGTGTCGAGCAGTTGGGAGCACATGGGGGAGTGACTCCCTCCTCTCTTGCATGCCTCCATCTTCCCCTAAAGTAAACAACGGCAGTCCCCACTGTGAACCCAGTTGCGAAACCTCGTGGCTCTGAACTTTAACTTTGTGATGAACAGCCAGCCCTTGCCTGGGCTGTGCAGCTGAGAGCGCCTCTGGTCTGTGTTTCTCTGCTGCCTTCCAGGCTGCTGCCAGCCAGGGAATTCTTTCCATAGCTTGTACAGACACCCTAGGAAAGGAAGCCTGCTTGCAAACGTGCAGCTGAACGTGATGGTGTGGGCAGCTTAATGCCTCGTTTTTCTGGGGCCGAGTCAAGACCGAAAGCGCATTTGAATAAATTGCTAATACCAATTTACATAGAGTCAGCTCCATCAACATTTGTCCCATGTCAGGTAACTTTGATTTCTCCTAGAAGCTCTTACCATAAGAAAGCAGCATAAAAAATCAGGCCAGTCAAGTCGTAAAGTTCAGTCACAGATCAGTATAGTAACTCTCCTCTGACTAGATAATGCAAATGATTTTTGGTTCAGACATAATTATAACAACATGTTGTAGACACTGATGTGGTTTTTTTCCCAAGATGGAATTCCAAAACTAGCAAAAGCTACCACATCACAAATGAGGAAACCACTCCCTTGGTGAAGAGAAGATGGTACAACATTAAATCAGTGGAAAAGAAAAGCCTGAAAAAGCCAATAGATGCACTGAAGCTATCCATATGCTGAAGTGATGGTCCAGGGATCTGAGCAATAATGCTCTGCAGATGCCTTGCAGTCCAAGTCATGTTTAAAGGAATCCTTAAAGTCTCACCCACACAAGAGATTCTGGTTTAAAGCCAGCTCCACAAAACAGCATTCTTTCCTGGGTTCTATTTTATCATCATGATTATAGCACTCAGATAATGAATTGGAACCCAGAGCTCTGCATGTTGAGACCAAGTTTATACCTTCCCCTCTAAAGATTTCTCTCCTGTTGATATCTTAGTTAGAAAAAGTTATCTTTTTTACCATGTTGTGAGGAAATATACTGTCCTGATTTTTTTTAAAACTCTCTGTAAGCATGGAATCTCCACTCAAATTATTCATATGAGTTCTTACAAAATAAGAACCGTGGCTCTCACCTTGATATAAATTTCCAAACTTAAGGATCTCATAATTAATGGCTAAACCACTAACTTGGTTGAAATTGAGCTTTCAACCAAAATTCGGGCTTTATTATTTGGGCCTTTTCTTTCCTGTCTATCTAAAGATACAGATATGACTGTGTATTCCAAGTAAAACTAATCTGTGTGTATTGAGGGGAAGAACCTGACAGGAAGAAAAGGAGGGCACTAATTGTAACTAGAAGTGAAAATGTATTAAAACCGGGGGAGAAAGAAAGAGCCTCAGGCGAGCAGGTCCTTGTTCAGCAGTCAGGCTCTAAATCTTGCTGCAGCTCACCCAGGCTCGGGTTTCAGAGCCCTGGAAGATCAGCAGGCTAAGCTTGGTGAGATGTGCTGTTCACAGCGTGTTCCTTGGGCTTTTGGAAGAGGAATCTCGGTTTAGTTCTCTGTAGTAGGCTTTGAGCCTTTTCCCATCACTTTGGGTTCAGAAGTATGTAAATTTATTACAAAGTTAAACTGAATTGGGCTCTCTTTTTGTGGCAGAGGGGAAAGTGGGAGACAGCAAACAACGTGCCATGGGTACAGGACACTCAAAATGCCTGAGTGAAATTTGAGGTGTGTAACCCTCTTGCAACTGCAATTGAGCTTCTTGCTGCTCACTATTAGAATGCTGTCAGTACCATCGTGCCATTGTCGTTCTACCAGCGCACAGCTTTGCTCAACCTTTTTATTTCTTCTTCTGTTGTACCCAGAGTGGTGGGGAGGCATTAGATGTCCCTGAACTACACTTCACCACTCTCTTCCCTAAAATTCAGGACCTTCTCAGGAACATCAGTTCCTGCCTGTGCTTTCCTACCAGTTTCAGAGAGAATTCTTTCATCCTACACACATCATCCAGAGAGAGAAGGAAAAAGGAAGAGATTTCCTCTCTCTCTTCCTTTCTTTCCACAGCGTGGAAAAAATTAACTGGGATGGCTAAGTTTGAGCCCCCCCTTGTGCAAAGACACCTAAGCCAACCATCCTTTGAGCAGCTGCATAGCCCTGACTTTTGTTAGGAGGGTGCCTGGCATCTTCTGCTAAAATGAATCTTCACTGGAGTATTTTTTTTTGCTGCCTTCATTATGTATCTTCTTTCAGTTAGCTATACTCCAAAAGAGTACAGATCTGTTGGATACGTTCCAAAAGAAGAACACTCTCCTTCTGCAATCTATCTGAAGCCCTGGTTTCAGGGTTTACAGGATTATGTACTTTCAATGCACACCTTTCTGTAGCTTGTAATATATCATTAAAAAAAAAAAAATGAAGCTCTCTCTGGAACATAAGGTGGTGCCAGAGGTTATAGTAAATTCTAGCAAGTGGACAGAAATTTTCCTCCCTAATTTTGTTTTCCTCAGAGAGTTGTGGTTTCCACGTAAACACTTATACGACCAGGCCCTTTGAGACATGCCTGGAAGAATATATGTTCTGCCTAACACATATCCACCATATCTTAATAGCTAAGAAAAATAATTCTGCGGTCTCACAACACTTCACCACTATCACCTCAGCCTAGCTAAGCTAATAATTAGAAAAAAGACCAAAGAAATGTAGGTATGTTGAGAGAAAGCTATGGCTCATAATGGCTGGTATGTTGTTTCTGGATTTTTTCCCATCTATTCTGCTAGGTTTCTAGCTTCAGGAAATAGTGTTTGAAACCATGAATTATGGTACATAAGGACAGAGAAAACATAACATGATAGTCATTCATTTCTCATTGCTACATGGAGCAGTAAGCAGCACCAGCCCGTGACATCCAGAGAATTCACGCTAAAGTTTAGATCATTGTTGCAAAACATATAAAGGATTTTTTAATTCTGTTTTTATGTAGGGCCTGATACACATTGTCTTAATATAGAAGATCCCCTTTGATGTCCATTCACATTTCATAAGCCAAGAGCAAAATAGTTAGGGCCTTAGAGGACAAGGGGAAAAAATGTAAATTTAAGTTATTCTTGGAAGTAAATTGGATCCCAGCTCCAGACCAGAGAATCTTTGAACCTGCCTGAGCAAACTTCAGTGTCTGAGCCCAGCCCAACATTGGATTTGCAGCTACAAAATGGACAGAATCCAAACCATAGACCTGGGTGCTCATAAGCTCCTGAACATCCTGTATTTCTGATTTGCTTGGGGTTTTTTGTTTGGTTGGGTTTTTTCCTCATCCTGAGTTCTCTTTTGGTTATTTGGTTGGGGTTTTTTTCTCACATGCACGCACTTATAATGCCAGGATGCTATTAAATATTTGTCAGGCTTACTAAGCAAAGCTCTGAGTAGTGAGCCTGGATTAGAGTAACCAGAGATTCCCTCCACAAATTCCAAGTGCAGGCTGAAAAATAAGAAAGGCAGTTCTGGGATTTTTTAATTCGAGAATGCCGATATTTAAAGCACGCACCTCCAGTAAAGCAAGTTCTGAATTCATCTTGCACATAATCATTGACATTCTTCCCTCCCAGCAAAATAGCAGTTTTTTATCCCAGCAGAACAAAGTGGGAGGCAAACAGAGCAGATGAGTATATGAGTGTATGTGGAAGAGCTGGACTCTGGTCACTTGGTGACTCAAGGACTGCAAAATAGAAACTGAAGCTTATTATGACAGGAACAGAAAAGCTTGGTGTTCAAGGAGTGAGATTCCAAGAGAGTTGTGGGGATTTTTCCCCCCCCCTTCAAACAAAGCATTTCTTTTCTAGTGAAGTCCAATTCCCTCATGGAAACCCAAGCCCTGAAGTAGCTAAAATAGCCTTTTTTCTCTCTGCAGTCAGTCTTCTTGACTTCTTGAAAAGAGGGAATTTTGAGCAGGAAGTCTTGTTGGTTAATGGCACAGGGCAGAGCGTCCAGAGGAAACTTCACCTACATCCATTTATGTTGATAATGATGTGGTTTGTGGCCATTTCTTTTTCCCTAGACAACAAGATTGAAAACCAGATCCTGATGCATATCCCATAGCTCTTGGTTTTTAACGACACCTGAGCACTCCTTATTCCCCACAAAGCCTCCAAGCAATGCTGGGCCTCAGAATGAGTTCGTGAGTGCAAGAAACTTTCCATTCTTTTCTAAAATTCAAAGGAACCTTAGTAAACTGGACACTCAAGTCCCACTGTTTCTGAAAAAGTCTGTCTTGCTTTCAACTTGCAGTTCTTTTGGTTTACAGGCACACCACATCTGTGTCTTATTCTTTGTGTTCACCAATATTCCTTCATTTTCTAGTACTGCCCTATTCCTATTAGTAACCAAAACAGTAAGTGTAGTTTTGCAGTTGCTTCTGATTTTATATCAGAACCTTGTAGTTCTAGATAGTACTGCAACAAACTGCAGGATTTAAAGAAGTTAGGGTAGAGTGGGATGTTAACGCACCAATTGGCCCCTTATCAGTAATCCAGTTTTTTTCTCTAGATGCCGACCAGTAAACAGCCAGCTCAAAGCCAGAAACTTCTGTTTTCAAGCAGTGATGTATCCTGCTGGGCAACAACCCTTTTGATATTAAAGATATCTCCTGCCTTGTATTCTCCACTGCCAAGCAATGACTGTTGACATAAGTGTTTCATTTAGTAAATATTACCAGTGTGTATGAGCATGAGGGGATGATTCAGCAGCATCAGGGGCCCTGTGGCAGCAGTACTAACAGGAAGACAGAAGAGATTGCTTCATAGCAAATGAATCAGGCCCCAAACCCAGGACAATTAGAGAAACATCCTTTTTGCACTAAATTGTCGTACCTCAGGGTTGCATTATTAATGACAACATATGCAAAAGCAGCAACTTGTTTCTCATCTGTAAAGTGAGGATCATGGCATTCACCTCGCTAAAGCCTGTGGGTTTCTGTAAATCCATAGCATTAATCAAAAAACCTTTTCCATGCACCATCCTCTCAGCCATACCTTTCTAAAGCTTTTCTTCAGAATCAAAATTATTGAAACTTGGTAACTGCTTCTTACAGCTGACTTGCCTTGGCCGCCAGCTAAATATATTAAGCTTGTGACCAAAAACTCACAGCCAGTGCTGAGGAGCTGACTCTGATCCTAGTATCTCCTTTTATTTTTTGTGTAGGAAATTTGTAACAGGCTTCCATGGTTAAATTCAGAAAATCTGCTCATCTTTGAACTGCTATGCCAAAAAAAATCAGCCTTTTATAGCAAGAATTCTATATGTGTAAATAGCAAGTTACACTAATAGAAGTTTGCAGTACTGTTCCTTTGGTAGGAGAGAATTTTAATTCATCTATTAGGCTACCATAGCCTGTTATCTAACACAAAAATCTCTGTGAGGTTTAAAAAATAAAATGGAGAGACCAGTTATCTAGGCGTCCACAGATGAAGATAAGTGCTGAGACATTTCTTCATTCTTCATAAGGACCACATGTTCAAAAAATAACTGCATTTGCATCTTTGTGGTTATTCATGAATGAAAATTCAGTGAGAGGAATAAAAGTTCACAAAACTTCCCTAAAGAAATCCAAATGTTCAAAAATTTGCTTGTCAGTAACAGACTGATTTGTGGAAACTCTTTAATTCATGAAAGGCAAGTTTGCCACATAACTACTGGATGAATTCCAGGGAACCTTAATTTGAGACTGGTTCAAGAATTAAAGAGTATTTTAATTATTAAACATCTGGGTAAATCTAGTGCAAATTATAAATCCTGTCTGTTCCACAAAATTTTTAATAAACTTGGGTTATGATTTCCACAGTGTGTGTTGGATAGGTGTTGCACTGTTAAGTGCTGTGGAAAGTGCCCTTTCTGTTACCTGACTCGGGCAGGACTGACCCCACTGCAGACCCCAAGCCTAGGAACGTTGAATCTGTCTGGGAACAGAGCATGAGCAGACAGCAGAGCCAAGTTAGACCTGTGTGCTCTTGCTGGATGAAAATCCCTTTTTTTTCCAATTGACTCTGAAATAAATATTTAGCTATATGCCTTTGAGAGTAATGGTTTGTTTGGGTTTATCTTCTACACCATCATGTCACAGTATTTGGTAATTCACATCCCTTGGGGTGGCTTCCTACTCGGAGCATTGCACAAAGAATGCATTTTCAGGCTAGATTTCCAGTAAATAACCCTGCAGTTCCAGGAGATTGACCAAAATAGCAGCACGCCTGCAGCACAATGCCACTTAAGTTCAGTTCTCTCCCTTACTCTGGTTCTATCCTCTTCTGTCTCTCCCCCAACACTAGCATAATTGTCAGTGTCCTCTTCCTGTGAGCATCTTGGTTTTCACCAGCCCTTCACTAGCTCATCTTTGCCTGCTACTGAGCTCCCATGGAATCCTGCACTCTGGATTCATGTTTCCAGCCCTCTCCACAGAGTCATCACCTTCCACCATCACAGTAACAATGGCTGTGTAGGTTCTGCCAGTACTGCTAGGAGTCTGGAGATACACAGCAGCTTTTCTCAGACTATTCTCAGAAACAGCCTCAAAAGAGAGATTACTCTCAGTAAAGAGAAATGACCAGCGAGACACTTCAAGAAATTTTTAAAAATCTTCTGATGGATATAAAATCTTGAAGTATATCTTTGTCACATTGTTTTTATGAGTTGCAGTTGCCACATGTCCTGCTGAATTCTGTTTTGTTATTAATTGCAGATGAGTTTTTACCATGCCTAACTCATTGTTCTCACTCTTTATAAATCCTCGATTCTGGTTTTGAATGCAGTTTGGTTCCCAGTCTCAGTGAGTGCCGAAGATTGGAATTACACATTATATAATGTATAATATATTATTACATTCCTTTATTTTATTCAGTGTGTTACTTTCTAATTCAGTTTAATATCTTAATCTGTGAGAGAGCTAGGAGAACTTCCACCTTACCCACTCTGCACTTTTACCGTGTGCTCATTCACTTATTGTGTAAAAACAGGAGGATTTTGTGAAGAGAGGCTGACCAGCCTTTATTTGCACAGATCACCCTTTTGACCTCCTCACAACCCAAGTCAAAACAGGTAGCAGGGCCTTTGCAAGACCTTATCTACACGAGCAGAATAACTGATGCAGATTTTAGCCCTCTCAGAATGAATTGGCCAGAAATATGTTGTCAGATTAGAGGGAAATCTGTGCTGGACAACTCAAACAGTCATACATCTGAAGGAACACCAGTTACATTTGTTTAGCTTGTAGACTAAATGAGCTCTTGGAGGTGACCTTACAGTTTTGCATACCATGCTTGGTTCAGCCATTCCTAAAATGCATAGCTCTCCTCGTTTTGTCAGCTAGCATACTGCAGGACAGGGTGCCAACTGGCTGGCTGACGTATCAGGGTGAGTTAGCAATGTGTTGTGAGAAATGTAAGGAAAAAGGCCTGAATGCTTAAAAAACAATTTTGTCTTTTTTTCCTGTGTTTTTTTTTAGTTCCTCACTTGCCACTTGATTTCCTTCTCTTTCCTCCTTTTTATCCTTTCAACCCTGAGCATTTATTGTCCTCTCCTCTCTTGCCCCGGCCTACCCTGGCAGGAGGTATCACTGAGCAGAAGAGAAGCCTCTCTCTCACATCTGTATAGCTTTACTACTACTTGCTTTTCCGGACAGAACTTTCACTTACCCCATATTTCACTCTGCAGTGACAGCTTGGCCAGAGCATAGCACATTTTCCAGTCACAGATGTTCCTATCGGATTCATGCCTGCTTCTTGGAGACATGGCAGAAGGAATCTTTTTTCTTGTACTTCAACTGATACAAATGATCCCAAGCCAATATACAGCAAATTTCTTTATCCTATTTTTGTCTTTCTGAACATATGTGTTTGCTTCAGTATTTACATGAGGAAAGGTTGATACTTAACTCTAATTAAAAGAAAAAAAAAGATATTCCATTAAGGGGAAGTGACTGAATTTTTAATATGCTCCTTTTCAAATAACAAGACATTTGAGTACAGCTCTGGTCTTGGAGTAAGTGAGAAAACATACAAGGTCTTGAATTTTCAGTCAGATGCTTGTTTGCATAAAGATCTTCCTTAAAATTCTGGGATTTTCCAATCATGCCACAGGTCATCCTGCATGAATCCAGTTGTAAGACTGGAACCTAAGATTATTATTTTTTCCACACAAAAACTCTATCTGCTTGATTTTAACTTCTGTAAGAGGGTAGAGCTCCATCATAGAATCTAAGTACTCTTTAACAAAAATATGTGCAGGTCTATTGCCAAGAAAAAAAAAGACCGAAGTATGAAGATAAGCACAAGGTATTAATAAGGTGCTATTTAAAACACTCTTTTCTCAGAACTAGTTACTGATCTTGTCCTAGCGTGGAGTGTTCTCTTGCAGACACTGGCAGCAGGTCACAGCAGAATAACTCAGTTCACATCAATGCAGCCACATAGAGTGTTTGCACTTTCAACATTTTTTTAATGGAAGTATTTTAAATACAATAGGAAAAATCAGTTGCTTAGTCTGATCATATGAACCTGATCTTTTCTTTTTATTCCCGCCTTTTCACTTTCCTTCCCTCCTTCCACCATTGCCATACAATGGAAGAGGTGCAGGGGGAGGAAGAAGAGAAGGGAAAGGAGGAGTGTATTTCCTTGGCTAGTCCAACAAGGTGCATTCCAAGAGCTCTTTTGGCCAACCTTGCATGTAAGGTTTTAGGTCTAATCAGGATCCAGAAAGCAATGTCCTAGTGCTCCCAGTAAAAGGCTAAACGTCACTTGGTACAGCCTTTCTGTACATGCTGTTATTTCTTCACAGCTGAAGAAATAAGATAAAGTAGAAAAGTAAATTAGTTGGTTTTTGCACAGGCACTGTTTCCAGGGAGCAGTGCTCCCAAGAAAGAGCCGTGACTGCACTAGAGGACAACCCACAATTGGCATCAGGGTGCTGTGCAGGACAAAAACGGGATGTCTGCCAGTTCTCAAACCGAATGGGAGCAAAGCCATAGGTATACAGTCTCTAACTTCACAGCTGCCAGGAAAGTCTGTGTTACATCAGTAGTTCCATAGGTCTCCTACGACCATTCTTCTGTATCACAGCTCTGGTTTAAATTGCATCTGAAGTTAACTCAGCAGAAAAACATCTTTGTCCCAAGTGAGAGACAACTGTTTTCATCCAGTTTTATGTAACCCTATATCATCACCAGAAGAAAGAGGCAACACCCACCTCACCAATCAGACTTTTCTCACAGTGTTTCTGGTGCATGTGGGCAAGCAATATAAAGCACTGCAGCAAAAACTCACAAATTCTTTGTTGCAATGAAACAATCATAAAGCCTAGGAATTTGCCACTTCTATGTTTATTTACATCTGTCTGACTTTAATAGTTACCTAATGGATTTTTTTTTCAAATGTATTTTTAATGTATAAATAAAGCACAGGATTATCCATTCCTAGTATAGTTTGACCAAAAAAAAAAAAAATTACACTCTGTGGTATCTTGCGACCCTGGCAGCTGTACAGTTGTCTTACATGGGAATATAGATGCATGTTTGTCTTGAGAGCTCCCAAGTCCCTGCATTCTCCATAGGAAAAAATGGGACAGGAAATTTCTGTGTTACTGGGCTCTTCGGCGCAGATGTCCCTTTTGCTTTCACACGTATTTCCACAGCAAGAGGAGAGCCATGCTAAGCAACAGACACAGAGTCTCATTCAGCAATGGTTCTTTTCTTTTTTTTGTCTGCTCTAAAATAGTCTGAGTGTTAGGAAGAGTAACAAACACTGAACTTTTCCCCACATACATTACTCACACAGAGGAATGAAAGTGGGTTGAGATAAGACTACTTTTTTTTTCCTCTCTAAGGAAAAAAACGCAGGTAAAGCTCAGGTTCCTTCAAATTAGGTTTATTATCAGAATCATAAGACCACAATCCAGCAAAGTTTACCTGATTTCAGTATAATTTTTTATGTGCTTTTGAAGTTAAATGTGTATTTAAGAACTTGCTTGCTTAGGTGATTAGGCTTGTGACAAGATTTAGGCAAACACCTAAATTTGGGGATTCTATGATCTCAGTTCTCATGCTGAGAGCTTTGGGTGTCAAGTGCCAAAGACATAGCCTTTACGTTCTCAAATATTCTACCACATTCTGCAATCCTTAAGTTCAGAGAGAGCTTTTCTTCATCAATAATAAAACTTGATCCATTTTTCCTCTTACACTTTTTATTCTGTTTGACCCACATTGCTATAATAAGAAGAGTCTAAAATGATTCACTTTGCCTTGTCACATTCCTTTTAAGGCAAGAGTATCTAGCAATCCGTGGGGAAGTGTGAGGAATAAGAAGGGCAATGACATGCCCTAGGTGGCATTTGGAAGTAAACCCTCTTCCCCTTGAGGTTCTGTTCTAGATCTGGAGAAGTTTTTCCCCCTTAATGCAGGTTCTCCTTCAGCCACATTTTGTGCTTTGTATCCAAAAACTATGGTAGGCAGAGGCTTACTGTGAGCACCAGAAAATTATGCCTACTCAGCATTTTGTGTAAATATTTTCTGACTAGAAAATATTGGGTTTGTTGGCTTTTGTTTTGTGATATAACCTGAGAAACAATAGGGGCTTCCTTATCCTATGGAATATACAAAAATGAAAGAAAGAGGCAACCAAAGTGCTCAAGATGTAATAAGACCATAGGCACAACTTTTCTGGAGGGTCTAAAAGGCTTGAACTCCTCTGTGAGGTTCTGCCCAAGCAACCCCGGTGCATCAGCTGTGTATTCTCCCTTCTGGCAGCAGACAGCATTTTAAAAATGTACAGGGACCAAAATTTCCCAGTGATTATTGAAAAGTGACCTCCTGTGTACTGATTTAAGGTGGCCTGGGAAGGATGCTCTGTGATTTTCAAAAAATAATCAGGCTTTTGAGGAGGGGGGGGGGGGAGTGAAAACAAGGTGCCTGAGAGGGAAGCCACTGGCATGCAGGCTTATTCCAGTGTGCACAGGAGAACTGGGAATTTAAAGTGATATCCATAGAGTACTTCAAGGAAAGCACAATAACAACAAATGCAAAACATTACTGGTAGTCATAAGTTCTGCATCAGTTGTCAGTATACTAAAAGAAATTTTAAAACTCACAACCTTTTAGCACTTTATATTCAATTCTCAAATCAGACACCAATTGTAAGAGAAAAAATGTTACCACTCCTCTATTTACATTAATCCTACTGGTAGCTGTGTTTTATTCCCAGTGACTTCTTCAGCACAACTTCTGCAGCCAGTGGTTAAGCTCAGTTTGGGACCACACGGGTCTTTCAGTGCTCTGCTATCTGATTTTCCTGTGGATTATGAGCAGTAGATTTTGCCTGTGCCATAATCTGTTCACACATTCTGACAAGAAAATGCTGCCTCAAAATGCCTATTACAGTAAGCATTACTTTAGACAAAAAAAACTAAACCAAACCAAAACAACAAAACCCCCAAAACATTAAACAGTTGCAGCAGAAATAGCCAGTGCCCAGGAACAAGATAGGATCAATGTGGAATATTTTAGAGCAATATAACCAGCTTAAAACCACTCAAATTTGAACTGATGACATTTTGACCACAGCATACAATCCCCAGATACGCAATTTGCTGAGTAGAAACAAGCCAGAAAAAGAAGGGAGAAAACTCCTTGGCGCCTGCTACACGTGATACACACAAGCGCTGCAGAAATCTGCTGATAATCCCCTTTTCAGTTTGTGTTCGCAGCTAAATCTACTTCACTTCCTCTGATACTGAGCATTATGCAGTGCTCTGAGGTCCACCACTAGCCATAAATCCCAGGCAGGAAACAGTCTTCAAGTCTAAGGAGGAAAGACAGCATTTCATTTTCTAAAGCCAGCCCAGAGTAACCAGGTCAAACAAAGTTTGGAACTGAAGCTCTTGAAACTCAGGATATAATTGTGTATGTTTTTTCTGCTTGTTTTGTTACCGGTTAACCGGATGCAACAAATAAAACCATTTTTCTTTCTTATTTTCTCTCTCTGACTGCCTCGTTGGGAGCTCCTCTTTGGGAGCCAACCTCTCCATGAGCCAGTGCTCGAGGTCATAGCTCCCTAACTTCAAGACATCTGCTAGGTCAGACATACTTGAAGAGAATCAGCTGCTTGCAGCCAGCACACTCTTAGCACTCCGAGTCCCAGACAAATGCTGAGGGTCTCTCTCTCTCTCTTTTTCCATCTCTCTAACAAACACAGAATCATGTATACGCACATATTGTATTTAAATTTTCTTGTCTTGATCAGAGATCTATCTCCAATGCCAATGAGGATTAAATAAAGCATTTGAGCTCTTAAATGTTTGAATAATCAGCTAGAATGATTACAGAAAAAAAAAATTACAAACCAAAATACTCTCTTCACTTCTGGTGCTAGGTATTGAGTTTGCCCTGTATGGTACTCCTAACTTTCTGAAAAATCACAGAAGATACAAAAAAGCCCCTAATTTATTGCATTGGATACCTGAAAAACAGATTGATGAACTATACTTTGTGAGAACAAAACTGCTCTTGATGTCTGAAACTCAACATTTAAATCCAGAGACTCTCTAAAGCATTATCTCCTTATGAAGCATTTGGTCCTCCTTCTTTTATTCATTATTTAAAACATTTCAGTTATTTCAGTAACAGGTGTAGGAAAAAGGCAAATAAATATCCAATATTTGTGTTCATCTCTCCTATATCAAAAATGTACAAACAGGAAAAATGTAGTTAGAATCATTTCTTCTTTTTAAGTCAGCAAAGGCTTGTCCTAGAGCTCCTTCAAGCCACCTTTTCTGCCCTAAATGAAGTGTTATTCGGAAATAGAACAGCCAGTTTACAGTAAGGAAAAAAAATCAGCCTGGAAAAAAAAGTACAGCAGGCTTGATTCAAAAGTTGCACACTGGAGTGCCAGGTTGGCAGCAGTTGAAAGTGCAATGGAATTGAAAGGTTTCCATCTCGCTGCTAAGCTTTAACACAGCATGTTAGATATTCACAGTGCTGCAGCACAGACCTGCAGCCCCAAGTGTATTAATTTCTACAAAGCTTTTGAAACACTCATTCAGGTGCCTAGAAAAGCAGAAGGTACAAGGAAATTGGTAACATACCCCTCAGGGAGTCCCTAAAAGCCAGTCAAAATTGCAGGACCTCTATCTAGGGAATTGCAGTAAAAATCCTTCTATACAGCTCATCTCTTTAACAGACTTTAGGAGGGAATTGCTAGGAGCTGGATTTACAACTACTGTAAAGCCACCAAGCAGTATTTATCCATATATTGATATCTGTTTAGCCAAGTTCAGTCCCTGCTCATCTCCACCAAATCTAGTGTTATGCAAATAAGTAGAAAAAATCATCATCTACTAAGGGCTCTTTTAAGTTCTGTCCACTTTACCCTCTGTCATCCAATACACTTTACTCTTTCCATGTATACCAAGAACTAAGTTCAGTTTTACACCTATTCTTTTCAAGTCTGCTGACAGAAAACATTAAGGAAGCAACATATACTCAGAGACTGATGCAGGCTCTCTACAGGACTGTCTTTTGCAGTAAACAAAGCCTTGGAAGAAAAGTAAGAACACTGCAATGAACAACTGCAATAATAGTTATATTTTCCATCTCAAACTACTTCCCCCATATTTTGTCTGTTTACATCATAGTAACAAGATCAAAAATTGGTTGAGGTTTAAATTTTCATTGGACAGCCCCTGGGGAAAGCTCTTCTACTGGCCTGCAGAGACCATGCGATCCCTGCTGAGCACAGGTGCAGGGGAGCCAGTGCAAAGTGTCAGCCTTGTCTGCAGTCCTCTCTCTGCCCTTGTAAGATCAGCACACAGGAAGAGCGTGGGGTAATGGCTCTGGTCTGCAGGGGTTTGTCTTTCAGGAACTAGACTGAAAAACATGTCTTGGTAAGTCCAAAACAAGCACCGCGTTTGAACCAAGACACTTCAACAGGGAAAACAGAGCCTTTTATAAAAACATTCTCGCTAATCTACTTGATACCATTTGAGCCTCCAAAAAGTGCCAGTCTGAAAAAAACCATATCTTTCATATGCTGACTGTAAGTAATTTTGATGCTGTGTCTTTCAAGTTAGAAGCAAAGTGTGGGGAACACAGAGCATTTGACAGTATCATTATTCATCATCTCCACTTGAAATAGGAAATATGGAATGGTTAGTCTCTTGTGATTTCTTCAGTGGAAATGAATTATGATCTAACATTGCCACTTGGTTAGCACATTCACGACAGGGTTATTAACTCATTCTTTAATCAGCTGTGCTCTATCAGATACAGTACTCAGATTATTCTGAGCAGCAAGATCAGAACAGAGTTTGGGTAAAGGTACCACCACTGGCTCAGGGCATCCCTTAGTTGCAAATTGGTGGGGTCTGGAGGAGCTTACTGGGGTAAAACTATGTTATACTTAGCTTTGTTTTGTAGACTCCTCTGACAACTGTGGCTGGACCTACCAAGGGCTGGGCTAGCACTTTGTCTGGCCCAATACAGCCATTCTGGCATGCACGTGCCTAAATGAAATGATAGTTCTTGGTGAAGGAAATAACCACCTTTAGTTACAATAAAAATAAAAAAGGCCCAACTTCAGAGACAGCAATACAGTTATAATAGCTACTATTAGATCTTCATTTACAAAAATTTAAAGTATTAGGCATGCCAAACAATAAAACCAAATCTTGACATAGAACCACCTGACTGCTGATGCCAGGCACCATTCAAGATGTGATTCAAATACCAGGTAGTAAAAGCCTTAGAAATTCTTTTCAGTTTGTGGAGAGGGAAATAGGCTTGCAACTCGTTTATTACACATTCTTTGGGAACAAGGAAAGAGACGAATTAGAAAATCACAGGGAATCTTTTATTTTCAAACACAGATTAGATTTTATTATTTTTTTTAAAGAGGTAAAAAATTAAGGTTGGGTCTGTGCTTCATCACTTCAAGGGTGATAAAAATGTTGCATTGTTTTAGCATTCAGCATGGTCTGATCTGGTTTTGGAGTTGGATAGCAGCACAATTCTGTGTCAAAATAACACAGTTAATATTTTTAGCATGTCATCAAACACACACATAAATTTAAACATCATGTGCCTCATTTTGTTCCTGACTGGATTTACCAGGTGTGCTCATTGAGCTGCGTGTCAGCACTGTCCTTTATTTGGCCAATACACAGAATGTCTGGGCATGTACAGGTCAATGTACAATCACACCCCGCACTCACTTTCTGAAGTATTGGCTCATACTGAAAGTCCTGCTTACAGCATCTGATGAGAAGTCTTTCTTAAGTTCTTTTTAATTTCAATGCTAAATTCAGCTCTTCTGTTAATGTTAATACATACAGAAGAAAAAGATAGGAGTAATTTAGCATTAAAAATCTTTAAAATGTACACTAGAAACAAACCAATGCTCCTGTCTGAATGGTGCATTATTATCAGTCCTATACCCACAGACTACTAAATCACAAAGGGAAGAGATGTGAGGGCTCTTTGAGCCTGTCCAGGAGACAGGAAGAGAAAAAGCAAAGGCACTTGTGTCCTTTTATCATTCCTTAGAACATCAGGTTTTGGCATCACTGGGTTTGCTAAGAGTCTCCTTCAAAGACAATGAATAAGCAGAAGAAGGCCATATCAGTGGGTCTGAAATTTGGCCAGCAGGTTGCCTAGGGTTCCAAGTACAGATGAATTTTGAGCTAACGTGAGTAGATTTTACACTTCATAGTGAATCTAGAATCAAGCTTGGTTGCTTCTTCTTGAGCAACAGATTTTGCTAAAGTTTTATTGTAGCAAATTAAACTCCACCAAGACTACTTTAGAGGAGGAATTTTGTCAGCAAAACACCCATTCACCCCTCTCAGGAGACATGAAGACCAGCAAATAAATTACTCTAGCAGATCCCCCTCAATAAAAAAAAAAAAAAGGCAAGGCACAATCTGGTATTTCTCATGTGTGAACAGGAGAAGTATCTCATCTACCACCTTTTGATGGCAACAACAGGAACTCTTTTATAGATTTCCACAGTCTCTGCCTAACCCCAAGTACATACATACACGTAGGTGCAATGTAGAAACTTGCTCTAGCTCAGAGAGCTGGCAGCCAAACTCCACTAAAATATAGGCTTCCAAACACTGAAGCCCTGCTCTTGGACCTCATCCCTCTGGAAGAATTAATTACTAGGAGGGGTTTGGGACTTCTTTTCCTTATTTTACATTCCCTTGCTCTTCTCTGCTTTCTGGCTTTGCTGGTGAAAATGTGTACTGCTCTCCCATTCTTGCTCCCCTTCCCTGATTTCCATGGTTCAGATGTTTGAAAACACTTTGTAGAATTCTGCAAGCTTCTTCCAGCTATGCCAAAGCAAACTTGAACTCACAGCCTTCTGAGGCTTTCCCATCACTGCTGACACTCTCTTGGTGATCTGCCTGCTATGAAGTTTTTGCTGGGGTTTTCTGACCATTTTTGCACATCCACTGTGTAACAGCTAAATGAGCTATTAATGCCAAGGGAAAAAAAAAAAAAACAACACAAAAACAACACCCTACATTGCTTTCCGTTGGTTAGTTGTAGAGATGTTTAAATGGAAAAAAGAGAATAAAAGGAAAAGAAAAAACAGGTGGGGGAGAAGGGGCAGAAAAAAGAGAGAAGCAGTGTGGGCATGTGGATTTGAAGGAGCAAGGAACTGTAAAAGAAGGTGGTCTTTTCACTAAATACTGTCTCTTTAAAAATAAAATTTAAAAAATACCCTCAGTGTTTTCTTTAGTCTTTTTCATTCTTTGGCAGCATCCCAAAGATTTCACTGTCCTTGTCTCCAGCATCTGGAAACCATCAGGGTAAACAATAGAGTGCTAGGAACTGGAACCCCTGCCTCAGCTCCCGTGGGACTTCACTCTGGAGAACATGAGAACACAAACCATTGGACACCATGTGGTCAATTACTTCAAACTAACAAATCTGTGTGCTTTCCTATTTTCTGTTTTCCTTGGCACCACATGACCCTTTCACAATGGAACCCAGCTGTTGAAAAAGCCAGACGTTTTCTTTTTTAACCTCTTGCTTACTTTTGTGCTTGCTTTCTGCAGCAAGCTTAGGGCTGGCACGTACCCTAGGTAGAAGTGTCCCGCTTATTAAAATCCTGGCTGGCTCTAATGTTTGCCTGTATTAGTCAGCAGAGAGGCTCGAGAGTATTAACTTAACAGGATCATACTGCACTGAGGACTCCACAGGTGGTCCTGTGTTTTCTGGGTTTCCTGACATTGCATGCCAGCACTTAAAGCAGATACACCAGGACACTTTTATAGCCTGCCTGTTTTGTGCAATCAGTAATTGCATGTGCAGTTGTGACCTACTTTTTAAAATTTGTTCCTAGTGCAGGTGCTATATTGGCAATTGCAAAGAGCTAAAGTCATCTCAAAGCCAAAGGCTGTTGAGGGGGCCACCCCCTTCTAGTGCTGTGAAATAAACTTTGCTCTGGATTAGCCAGCCTTGCTCCAGCACTAAAGCTGGTGGTCACAAAGCAGAGGTTGTTGGTTCTTGTGCTTCCCAGCCTTCTGTTTCAAAAGATGATCTTTGGGAAACAGTGCAGTGTTACTGACCACACAAGCCAAGATTTCTATACTATATTTAGATGCATGAACTTATATGTGTGGTTTACTTTCATTAACTTTCTTCAGTGAATGGGGATGTTGAATGGAATGGACTTGTGCAAGAGATTTAGGACTTTACCTTTAAGTCACCTTTAAAGTTGCTGAACATTCCTAGCACACACTAAAGAAGAGCAGCTGACATTTCATGTATAAATAATCAATCATACATGCACTCCTAGACTGACAGTTTGATTTCTGGGAGAAAGATAGGTACATATGCAATTCTATGCCTAAAAGACAGGAAAAAACAAGGGTGTGCCATGCAGTTGGATCCTCACAGCTGGAAGTCCACTCAGAGTCAGACTTTACCTGTATTCCGGGCCTCTGACCTCAAACAGGTGATTGTTTATCTGCTGTGCAAAGGCAGCTCTATTAGCTTGGAAAGGTCAGGGAGTTGGCACCAGTGGAGTCAGGAGCCTTGTGCATGGTAGCCAGATTCACAGTGGCAGCTATTTCCATCAGATCTGTATCCCAGGGTGACAGGGCTGTCACACTGACTGGGTCCAGTCTTTCTCTACAGGCTGCTTGTTGAGGCTGGCCTTGCCTCTGGATACAGGAGGGCTTTGGAGGGCTTTTCTAGGGCTTCACTGGTCAAGTCCTGACATCCCAGTTATACACTGAGCACTACACACCTTATTCATTTCTAGGGTGCTGTATGGAACTGTAATTTTCATTACTTGTGTGCCTAATTTTCATTAAGGTTACAGAAATCTGTAGGAACTTCAGACCCTATCAGTTTATTTCCATTTAGAGCAAGCAGTGGAGTTCCTTTATAATTTTTTTTCCAGCCTCTTTGGATTTATATATAAAACTTTTTCACTGTAATGGCCTCACATTAAAACACAACCCAACTAACACAAACAAAATGAAACAGAATAATAATATACATGTAGCTGCTGTGAACCACAGACACCAACAATAATCATGAAAGCTGACAGTTTTAAACTTTAAAGGCAGACAAACTAGGAGATGTCTTGGATAGGCTGAATAATCAAGGGATGCTTTAAAACCGTACCTGCAAGCTTGTTAAAGATACGCTGCTGAGCCTAAAACTAATGAGATGGATGCCTGGAATTGGTGGGATCTTCTTCCCTTCCCTTTCCATAAAGTGAAATATATATTTTGTGTACACTTTTAAGTTATATTTCTTTTAAAAGAGATGAAGATGAATCACTAAATGGATTTGCTGAAGGAATTTCTACTGCAGGATCTAAGAATTTAGCCATTTTGTAGCCAGTAGTATTAATATGGGGCTGTTTTAATCCCAGGTCCAACCTAATGCTCAGCAGTAATACTAGGGAAGCTTTTTTCCCCTTTTCTGCCAGTACTTTTTGATCCAAATATCTGCAGAATTTATTAATGTGATACTGAAAGGGCAGAAGTGGTAGGAGGAAGGAGAAAGTTAAGACTATGCAGTAGCAACTTAAACAGCACAGCACATGCTTAATCTCTTAATATTTATGGAAGAGTTGGTTAAATGCATGGCAAAAGTTCAAGTCAATTTACTACTTCCCTATGTGAGCATCCTGGACAGCTTCTTGTCTGCTGACAGATATTCACGGAAGTATAGATACAGTTCTTTAAGGAAGGTTCTGCCTGTAGCAAGAAATACATGTCATACAAGATAACTAACTGAGGCAGTCCCAGTGCAACTTGGGTGCGAGCCAGGACACAAATGAAACCACTATAATGGCGCTGATGAATGACCTCGTTCTGGTGATGAGGAGAGAACACATCTATTCTCTTCATCCTGCACCTCTTTAGCATTTGACACAACTGTCCATGAGATATAGCTGTTCCACCAGCAAGAGGTGACAGCCAGCCAGAATGATGTGTTAAGATGGTCTCAGTCTTTTTCAACAAGAACCGCACTTCCGATATTTGTTCCCTTTCCCCAGTTCAGTTTTGTGACATTCCACAAGAATCAGTTTCCCTCTGGTCTCTTACAGAATTGGTGTGTTTGCATTTAGTAGGAAATGTTGCATTTAAATGCTAGCAATATATCTGTGTGTGACACAGAGCAAAAACTGGTTTTCACTGCCTGCAGCTGAACCATTCCTGTGTAGTGAGCCTGTGTTCAGTGGGGTGAATTGAATTCAGGGATGAAAAACAGCTGCTTGAAGGTGAACAACAACAAGAGCTGACACTGGCAGCCAGAGGACAGAGCTTTTGGAAATGTTTTAGGACTAGTGCAATCTGAAGATTGATCAAATTTAGCCACTCTTTTACAGCTATTGTGGTATTACTCCCCAAATCTAACTTGTCCTAATTCTCAAGGAATGTTTCTCTGTCTCTCCAAAATGCCAGTTATCCACTCTTTGGAGGCCGCTTTACTGCTCGAGTGCAATCCTGCGTGCCTGACTGTGATGCCTACACCTCTTAGGAAGCTAAAGGCATTAATGTATAGTGCAGCATGTATCTCCAGCAAATTAGGAGTCAGCTTGTGTTCTGCAGCTTTCCACAGAACAGAAGTACAGGCCACATGCTGTGATCCTACAGACATTTACGCTGAGTTCACGGGATATTCTAAACATCTTTGATTATTTGGTCCACAAAATCCTCATCTTTGAATTGTTTCATCAACTGGGCCATGTTATCTGAGGGTATCCACCTATTAATATCACCAAGAATTCCACTAGCACTTGTCACCAAGGGCAAAAACCTTTTCAATGGAAAGTTTCCTTTATGTTCAGGAGCAAGGGCAGCTCAGGAACTGAGGATTCTCACAAGCCTCCCCAAGTACACGTGGTGTGCATATTTTAAGCTTAGGCTCAAGCAAACATGTACTGAAATATATATGTTTACAATACATTTAAAAACTAGTTCTGTTTAGAACAAGATTTCCACTGCACTAAAAGAGAGGGGGAGAGATGTACTACTGGAAGTGCTTTGGTCTTAAAGCTGATTATACTGGAATAACAAACTTTATGGGATACTTTCTCCCATCTTTCTGTGAATCAAAAGGATGCATATCTTACTGCCAGTTTTGAATCAGCACAACATGCAGAACACTTCAGCTCTTGTGATCTCTTTCAATGTATTAAGTAGCATGTTTAAAATGAGCTAATGTTTGTCTGTGGTTGCTCCTTAAAGGAACCTCTTTTTCCACTGGTCAAGAGCACTTTTATTTCCAGTCAAGTGTAGGAAAGCAGTTGCAATTCTGATGTTGTACAAGAGATGAAAAGGCAAATTTTCAAGTTCCCAGAAAGTTGTTAGATTTAAAACAAAAAAACATCATCTATGTTCATTTTTGGTTTGAAATACAGAAAAGCCCAAGCCAATATGCAATATGGTTCCATCTCTTGCAGTTTCTACACTCTGTTGTGATCTCCTGCTCATTTTTAAATGGAACTGGTAAATCACTAATTGAAAACATTTTACTAGTGCAATTTTGTGTTTAAAAATAATTTGCAAGTTGTATACAGTCAGATTTCTCTGACTTTTTTCATTAATTGCTACAGCTTGTGCATCTGTTTCTACAATAGATTTTAATAAATAGGTCCATAAGCCACATTTCCTGCAACTCCTTACAGTACAATCCTACATATCACCACTTCTGACAGATCACAGACTATAAAGTTATATTTCTGCCTCCTGGGGCTGAGTTATTACTAACCACTGAGCTCCACAGAGATGAGTCTGTTTATCATAATGTGACTAAAAAGAGCAAGTGGTCAGGGTGGAGAAGAGTGCTGAGGGGGGAGAGGTGTAACTGGAAAGAAAGCTTCATTTGTAGATGACAGAGCATTGCTTTTCTACAGAGATGAATGACTTGGAGGAGATTTTACACATCCTGGTTTTCCTCCTCTGTTCAAGTTTTTAAACATTAAGAACACTGATCCAAAGAGAAATAAAGAAAAGAAGAAAATAATACAGAAGAGCATTAAAGTTACAGCTGAAAAGAAAAAAAAATGAAAATAGAGAACTCTGTTGATTAACTACCAGTGAATTTAGACTCTATGATGGTCATTTCACCTTATTTAGTCCCCTGTGTTCTGAAAGAGAGCTGACTTCAGGCAGCTGATCATCAAGAAGGACGTGCATGTAGGCAAAGCTGAAAGAACTGATTGTATTGCTCACACCATTTCTTCTGAGGGAAACGGGGCACCAAAGTCATACCTACCTTCAGCACCAATCGGCATTTCAGAAGCTGAATCTCATTCAGATGTAATACACATACTTTTTAACTTCCATTTAACTGACCAAATTTCCAACCATCTACAGCAAGTGTACATTTTGTGTCTATTTTGTGACATCAGGTCTGCAACACAAGTTTTCAGAGTATTCCTTTCAAAATCTGATGCTGCATACTGAAATTCCTATTTGGAAGGGACCAAAAGAACACATTGTATGCAAAATGGGAGGAAATGGCATTCAGTTTGCTGCTCCTGTAGCCAGGTACCACAACATACAGGATTTTAGGTCTTGGTTTATACAGTGCCACCTGGTAATTCTGGTTCAGCTAACACCTGAGCTTGTTTGTTTTCAAATACCTTATTACATGACTGAGCCCTTGCCTTAGGGAAAGCAAATGTGTAGACAGTACAGATGCTGCAAAGGGAAGTTCATCCTCACGCTGGTCAAAATGGTCACAGGCCCTTTCCTCCTACTCTAAATCTTTCTTTGGTAGTACACCATTAGTCCACGAATTTCAAGCTAGCCATGGGACATCAGTATGTTTTGGGTTCTTACTTTCTTCTGCAAACTCTACCCTGTTTTAAATCTAAAGGGCTGTTTGGCTCTCTCCATCTAAGGGAATGAAAATATCCTTTGCTTGTGGGGCTATTAGTCTCTATCTAAATGGTCTGAAGAGAATTACCATATTCAAATTATTGCAAAACTCAGTGCTCTAAGGCTTTTATTTATTTATTGCAGCAAACAGGTTTGTGAATAGTCTCTATTTCTTGGACAAAAGAAAAGTTCTCCATTATTTATATGCCCTTTTACTGGCAAGATTCAACTTTTTCCTTTTGTCCTTCCTATTTACTAGTGCAAATACTAAAACAACCTGCTCCCAGCTGTTGGAAGCCCCACACTGTCCCCTTCCCTCTGCCAGGAGCAAACAGCTGTTACTGTGCACAACACAGGCACTGCAGGACCAAATCCAGGCAATCTTGATCCCTGCTTTTCTAGGGAGAAGTTTTGAACTGTAGTTTGAAAACTCACTACCGAGCAGGAGCTTCATGCGCAATTCTACTTCTGTTCTTTGTTCAGCCATAATGCTGTTAACAGAAGAGGCTATACGTATTTTCTTTTGGTTACACACTTGTAGTATAATCTACTTTTAGCTGAATTAATTGTTTGAAAGAGGGAAATGCAAATCCTAAATTGGCCCCACACTCTTCAGCAGACTATTGCTAAATTGTGGTTGAAAGCAATTTCCTCTACAAGTTTACAAACCTGACTTTGCTGTAACAGCGCTGCCTCACATTTTCAGCGTAGCTCTCCATATGCAGTGTTAAATGTATGCTTGAACAGAGTCCCTAAACAGCTTCCAGGGAATACAGACAGTGAGAATGTTTTCCAAAGCAACATCCTAAGCAAAAAGCTGCAAAGTTACCATTGTGTTAGTCGGGGCAGACCACCCAGCTTTTATGAGGTCCCTTGCGGACTGCCACAGCCCACAGCAGTCACCTGAGCAGAAGCTGCAGACATGTCCCCAGCAGCGTGTGCTCCTGCCTGGCTGCCTGCAGGGCAACAGCACCCAGCAAGCAGGGACTCTCTCTGCTCCCCAGGGGTGCTGGAGGCATATCCAGGGACATGTCAGGACCTGCAGTCTAGGCAGACAGATACCTGCAATTTAACCCGGTGACAGATGTGTATGGACACCTAACAGCAGCACCCCTAACCTTGCGTCCTCCAGGCGACCCTTATGCACCCTGGTGAGCCTTTCTGCCTGCAGAGCACTGCTGCCCACTGACAGTGCCTGTGCAGCCTGCAGAGATCACTCTTGTAAAATCTGAACTAATAATTTTAAATGGCTCTCCTCCTTGGTTTAAAAAGTGCTGGGAAATGCTGATCCATCTATACCCTGAGATGGCTGCAAATATCTGCAACTTTTCTACTAACAGGTATGAATACTGACACTGGAAGTGCTCCAGTTGTTTGCAGGCACTGTGAAACCGAGCAGTTCAGTTTAAAAGCAGAGTTCAAAGGCAGAATAGATTTTTGCAGCTGTTGTTCTGCCCTGGAATTTGTTGTGCATATCTCCTTTTTGGGAACATTTCTTTGTTTCACGGAGCCTTCAAAAATATACTGTCATCACAACCTTCTTGCCAAGTACCCCTCCAAGCTGGTTATTCATTGCTGCCCTTTTCCCAAGTCAACACATCCATTTCTAAAACATTTCCCACATTGGTGGGGAGAAACATGCTCAGTCTCAGGCCAACCTGTGAGGTAATCAGCTGACCTTTATTTCCTCTATGTGAAGCAATGAAACAGTCTCATAAGATAACTGAAGATAGTCCCTGTGTGGTTACAGGTTTTTGATATCAAGAGCCTTTTTTAACACCTCTGGTTTGACAAATTTACTCATAACAAATAATCTAACTGGCACAAACTGCGAGATGTCATAGAGAGAAATTAATTGGGAGGCAATCCCAATTTAGAGATTCAATTTTTTTAAAAAGAAAGTTCAGGCAATTTCTTTTGTATTTCCCTACCTACCCCTACTTACAGGAAATAGCTACATGTTTTAAGCTTTATAAGTTTTATATAAAATAGTGCCCTGTTGAATAATTTGATAAAGCCTGAGGAAAACAGCAAAAGGACAGGATAGGTATAGTAAAAAATGAGCTCTATTCCAGTTCACATGCATCTACCCTGATATTCTGAACCAGCCACTAGATCATAAACCTAAATTGAATAACACTGTGTGATCAGTGATGGCAAATTAAATAAATTTTGGAGGCTGTTCTTAAAGTTTTTTCAGAAGTATTAATATGTCTAAATTTACTAATATCACATGATACAACACAATGAATTTTTTTCCCATTTCACAAATCAAACAAAAAGCAGATAATTGAAATGACACACAGACATCACAACTACTATTTTAACTTTAATACACTGTGCTTGGTCTCACTCCCCTTCTAGAAAAGATGACTATTTTGATATGTAATATTTTAAAAATATTTCCCACTGAAAAAGAATTAGTGAAAGAGAGAGAAACAATGTTGGCTCTTGGAGAAGCTGCTGAGATAGCAAAGATTTGAATTTTTGACTGCTGGGCACATCTATTTCTGTGCAAGTTTATTTGGTATTAACGCTACACTTCCTTCCAACACTGCAAATTACAGTGAATGTATAATTCCACGCTCTTTTCTTACATCTTTCTCCTTCATAGCACACTGTTATGTTTCTGTTTTAGTTCTCTGTGTCTGCTCACTGCAGATTATGTTTATAGTCTTAAAATTGTCTGTCCACACACTCTGACGAGTTCTCTTTACCCATTCTTGACATATTT
Organism: Chamaea fasciata; assembly: GCF_029207755.1. Classification (NCBI taxonomy): domain Eukaryota; kingdom Metazoa; phylum Chordata; class Aves; order Passeriformes; family Sylviidae; genus Chamaea; species Chamaea fasciata. The sequence goes on along the minus strand of NW_027094094.1, from coordinate 24,150,304 downwards.
CTATGCAGAAATATATCTGCTCCACTGTTTTATACCTGGTGGGGAATAAAGGACAGGCAAGTTAAGGGATTTTTAAATACTCCTTTAGCTGATGCTAAAGACATGACTCTAGACCATGCTGTTTACCCTCAAGTCCTAAGAGATGATGTAGGAATAAGGCACTTATCCACAGATAATTTAGAGAAATTCCTTTTATACTGCTTATTCAGATAACAAGAAGAATGAGGAGGCCTTTCCTGTTTATATCCCAATTTCATGTGCAGAACCACATCCTTAAAAAGAAGTGGGTGGTGGGCAGTCTCTAAAATTATTTCTTGCGCATATTTCCCTGATTGCATCCTGGCAGCACAGAACGTGCTGCCCACAGCCCAGTCCAACAGCTGCAGCATCTTGTTGTACAACCTAAGCACCCCCCACAACCATCAGAATGGATTAACAGTGTCATGCCTGACATGTATTTCTTCCTTTTATTTGCAAGGAGGAGTTGGAATGCCTTAGAACACAATTCCTCCTCCAAGCTGGCTTGGCCACTCTAGCATTTAGGAAGGGGTCACCTGAGGCACTCTCCTACTGTTCCAGTCTTCTCTGTTGATTTCCATTAGCTCTCAGTATTTAGTATGGAGCTTTACAGATGAGCCCTCCAACAATATTATATCAAAGTGAACTATAACATTCACCATTATAAGAAAAATTACCTACATTTGCTGAGTGAATTGTATGCCTCATGCTAAATATACATAACACATACTCCTTTGTTTCTGTTTACCCATGGAAGTTAAATGCCTAATGAATATTTTTCTCTTCTTCTCTTTCTGTATCCTTTTCTTATTGCTGCTGTTATTAACCCCACATTTAGAGTAATTATGGATTATGATAAAATTCTTTCAGTTTCTCAAAACTGATTCAAACCCCTTTGCTTTTTCCAATACCTCACATATTGGAAGCTATTTGGTATCTTCTCTTCCTGAAGATCCACTGAGTCTACCCCAGAACTTTCAAACAGATGATTTATTACTGTGAAGAGTTAGCAAAATGCAAAGCACAGGTTGGTACTGGTCCCTGCCCCAAAGGTGCATTTCCATACCAGCAGATACACTGTATAATTTTAGAGTGCTCTGTAATGGGAGCAAGTGGGAAATAGCCCAGGGCATGTTTTTAATGGCCCACAAAATTAGTTTAACTTTTCACTAAAACACAGCAACTTCTTTAGTGAGGTATGTTTTAACAGTCTCATTAGAGGACAATTTAAAATAGAAAAATAAGATTGACTGAAATCAAGCCTTCCAAGACCTGCATTGCAGCTGTCTTCATAACAGAAATACCCCAGGGTTAATCACCTCTATACACCACCCCGAGTATAGAGAGTTCTAAGTGAGGTCAGTGCTTGTGTTCAGATAGTGGGTAATACGATACTTACAAAACCAGTGGATCTGTTTTCAATAAAGTGGAATATTCTTGGTTACATCATGCTATCCTGAGCCATCTACTTTAACTCAAGAGCAAGGGCAAGAGGAACCAAGGCTGTTTGTGAGGAGTCTGCTGTCTCATTGGGCAAACTGTCTCAAGGGATCCATCTCTTCCGTCAGCTGTTGTTGATGTATTTGTCACCAGTGGAAATGTCTACTGTCCCTCAGCAGACTTCAGGGCTTACTAGGATGTCTAAAGTAGAGCAGACTTCCTCTGCTTCGTATTGCTGCCTCTCACTGGTACCTTTTTGAGAGCTCAAGCTGTCCCCTAAGGCTGGTAAGAACCTTTTATGTCTAAGTGTTGCACAGGAGATAAAAGTATCTGATATTAGAATAGCTGCATCTATGTGTAAAGTAAGTGTGAAGATAAATACATTTCTTGTAGGTTTAATTTTGTCCAAGAGTGAACAGAGCTGGGCAGAGTAGATTGTACGATTGCTAAAGATGGCACTGCTGCAGAAGAAAGGCCATTCGTTGCTAGTCCTCTGGCCTAAAAACTAAACCTGAACTTGCCCCACAACCCCAGCTGAAGACATGGTCAACACAAGACAGCCCTTTCTCCAGTTCTGCCAGACCTGAAGACAAACAGCAGCTCCTGTAGAGTTCAAAGTTTTACAGAAGACCATTTACTGTCCCCTCGAAGGGTTTTTCCTGGGGCCCTGTGCCTGTCTCCTGCTCAATGAATGCTGTCTTTGTACCCACCAAGTTGACAAATGCCAGCACTGCAGAATAAGGATGACATTTCTGCTGTGGTATTAGGCCTGAGAAAGGGGATTATTCCAGGCAGTTCGGGCCAGGATGCAGCGCACAAGGGAGGCTGCGCGACGCCGTTGTTTGTGCCGCGACAAGGAGGCCCTTGAAGGCCGCGGCCAAGACCGAACACAAGACCTGTGTGTGGGGAGACGTGCGCGCACAGCCGGGGCAGTGTCCCCAGCCAAGTCCCCGGCCTTGTGGCACACCTGTGTCAGCTTCCTCCCGAGCCCTCCTCATTATGCCCCAGCACACAAAGAGCCAGCTGCGCCGGGGCCGGGAGCCCGCCGTGCTGGCCCGGCCGGAGCCACCGGAAACCAGGACTAGCCACCTCTTTTGTTGCCTTTTCAAAATCGAGGGTTTGTTTTGAGCCTGAGGAGGATAATGAGCCTCTCACCAGGCACACACTGAACGGCACATCCCCCCAAAATGCAGAGCGGATAAAATTAACTGGTCCTTGAAAGACTGAAAAAAATATAGCAAGGAGCTTGAAGACTTTTGCCGTTGTGCCAGTCTCCCTACAAGAGTCTGAATCCGTGGCTTACCAGAAGAGCACAACCTTAAACAATACTCCTTGATTTGGAAAAACAACACTCAGAGACCTTATTATACATCAGGTGTTTCTGACTCGTTTCTGTTTGTGTTCTATTTTATCATTCCACATTGATTTTTTTTTCCTTAAATCAACAATGCTGCTGAAATAATGTCATATAACAGAGAGGAGTACCTTAATATGAAAAACAAAATGAAGAATTCCTGATAAGGTTTTTGCAATGGTTTAAAAAATTTTCCCCTCCAAGATCAAGGCAAATTCATTTGTACTACATCCCCGGAAGCAAAAGCAGGCATGAATCTATCCCTAGACTAGAATCTGTCAATGGAAAGAGTATCAGGATGAAACAGGAAAGGGGAAACAGTAGCAAAAGGGATAAAGAAGTGCCCTTCTCCCTTCTCCAGATCTTCATCCAACCTCTCCAATCATCTTCTGTGGCAAACACCATGACAAGCATTTTACACCAGATGCTTCTTGCACAATACCTTTTTTAAAATGAATAGTTTCTTAGCCTTGAGCAAACAACAGTAAGGCAGCATCTAGTAAAGATATTTTCCTGTGGGCTGTTCACTGTGTCAAGAAGACTGCCTTAGACTTAAGAAACATGAAGGCCTTGGTCACAAATGTGTTCCCATGACAAGAATTGAACACAGCACAAAGCCTTGCCATGCCTTCTGTGCCCTACAGCCCTTTGGTGGATCCTCTGATCCCATGAGATTTCAATTAGAACATGTATTCTTCCTTTCTATTGTTTAATAATGAGATTTTCACTTCACTGGCCTGTGGATATTGAAACTATCTGCTACAAAAGTGGGATCAGATATTTTGAACAGGGTGATGAATTTCTAAAATAGAGCTGAAAACTGTTCCTAGTCACGTAGAATAACTGAACTTTGTGCTTTCTGCTGCAGTATGTTATTCACTAGTAAAAGAGATGCCTAACTTGGTATTGGGGTCTGGTGTTGGCTTGCTTTTTCTTGAAAAAAAATTCTTTTGGGTAGAAAGATTTGCTCTGTAAGACGTGTTCGTATGCCAATCCATGTTGAAGAATATGGAACTACCAGCTGGCCTCAGGCCACTCTCCTATTTTGGATCAGCTGCTAGCAGCAGGTCTGGGGTACTGCCAGCATCATATGCTCCAAGCTGTCCAGTGTGAGATTATGGTGAAATGTGTCCTATGATGACAGCTACTGCTGTGTGCACAGGCAAGAAAATGTTGACTTTCAGGAACTGAGACTTTAGGTATTAATGATAAGGAAATGCTGTGTGTGTCTTTGACAATAAATTCTTAAATATAGGAAATGCCATTGGTGCCACTGGACAAACATATTGTAAAGATTGCAAATGGTTGATTAATTTTGCTTTTTAAAGAAGGACTGGGCAAAGCAGTAATAAAAAATTTTGGAATAGAAATGTCATCTACTCGCATGAAAGGAAACGGTGATCATGGCTCACTTGTTTAGACAGTTCCCCATTTGTTTCAGTTTTCTCACTATATTCTGGTCAAAACAGTTTCCATCCAAAATTTTTACAGCAATGACTATCTTATACAGAATGAGCCTAAAACATAGGTGTTCAAAAGACTTACAGTACAGGCAGGCAGCTTGATGAGTCAGATACGGGTTTCCTATTTCAACACAGAAAGATTTTATTTCTCTCATAACCTCAAACAACATCCATGGCCTGAGTCAACCTATGACCTTTGTGTGTTTCCCAGGAAGTTTCAGATAAACGTCCTCCTGGCTTATTTTATGACTGAATGGAACAACAAAATAGTTAGTTAGAAACAGACAAAGAGTCAGTTAACTAACACAAGGCAGAATCTGAACAGTTGAAAAGGCTATAAATTTTATTTCTTTTTATTGTGAAATGGTCACCTCCTAGATGCCACTTTTCTCCGTTCATTCTAGCAGGAACTCTGATGTAAGAAGTGCTCTTCACCCAACACTGCCTCTGTTGTCCTCTTACCCTTCACATACCTATTAGTATTCTCACTCTGTACTTCCTGGTTGCATTCCATCCTTCCTCACCTCAAGGTACTACATATTTATGCATGTGATTAAGAAAGACATTACAGAGGGAACTGGTTTGCTTCATCTTGTTTTCATGAGAATTTCAGTAAAATGCTCGAAGTTCTTGTAACATTTCAAAATGAACTATGAATCTTACAGGATGGTTGATGAAGTCTGGCAGCTGCTGATGCTGTTCTTGGGGAATGACAAGTGATTCTTTAGATGATTCAAGTTAGCTTTGCACAGACTGGAAAAAAAACAGTCTAGGAGCCCAGTGGAAAATACAAATACAACAGCAGGAACAGGAGGCACTGAGAAGGGAAGGATGGAAGAGATTAGAGTTGCAGATTCCTACTGTGTTATCACAAGCTGCACAGCAAAGGATGGTTGCCTTTGGGTCATCTAAAAGTATGGGTGTATATGCCCATAAGCTTTCACTGCCACCCCATGGCTGTATTTTCATTGAGACTTTCTGATGCATTTCAGTTAAGATGTTGAAAGCTTGCTCTTTCCTCATGAGGAGAACAAGCCTACTGTAGAAGAAAACTGTCTGGGAGTTCCTCCCAGGCACCTCTATGTGCACAGATGGCCAGAGCAAGCCAGGAGCCCTCAAGCAGTGTCATGCACATGAACCAAGTCAGGTAGCTGGGATTTGATGGCTCTTGAGGTAGGTGAACAAACACATGAATGCTCTGGGCAGAAAGGGTGGGTTTCTAAGACTTTCTCCTATGCAATATGCTCATGTATGGCCCTGCACAATATTTTGAGTGGAAGGAATACCGGGACAAGAAAAAAGTCCCCTTCACATTTCTGCAGTTTACATATCAGCATCTGAAATCATGTTTCATTTTTGGGCTATTCATAGCATGTTTTTTTCCAGGCTCAAAAAGAATGCTGTAATTCAAAGCAGGCTGACTCAATTGGTGTTTTTGTATGTCATCTCATAGACAGCATGGCAGGGGGGAAGGTGGAGGGAAGGAGGCTGAGGTGGAGAAAAGGAGGGTGGTTGCTCATCTGGTCTTTATTTCCTTTCTCTGTTTCTTAATAGTTCAAGCAAAGGGCCCATTCCAGCCAGAAGCAATGACACTCTTGCTGTGGTATTTCATCTTGGAGGAGGGCAGACCACAGCTTGCCCTGTGTGCTGGTGTCCCGGGAGCCTGTGCACTGTGCTGCTGTGGGGTGGGGGAGGTTACAGGGAGCAGGTAGTCCTTATGCTGCATTTGGTACAGGGGGAAGCTTTCTAAGAGGGCCCAAACTTCATCTTTTGCATAAAGGATTTCCTAGCTGGAAATCCTTACAACTGTGTAGGTACTTGCCTTACCTTCTGTTGTTTTCTTTTAATGATAAATCAATGGAGATGCCACAAGCAAATGATTGAAAATGACAGTTCTGACTGCTTTAACCAGTTAAGTTGTGGAGAAAACAAACTGAACAAAAACATCCGTAAGCAAAGACTTTATAAAAAATGGCTCAAAGGGTAGAGGCCAGGGTCACCAGTGACAGGTCTATACCAGTCCTTGTTCAAAACTCCTGCCTGAGAGTTGTATAACAAGCTTCATGCTCACTTTTGTAGTAACATTGATTAAACTCCCAGAATGTGAAGCACACTAGCACTGCCCATTATCCAGATGAAAATTCAGACATGGAGAGATCAAGTAACTTGCCCACAAACCAACAGAAAGAGCCTGTAGCCAAGCCAGGAATGAAACCCTGGGCTTGCAGAGGCTCAGTCCTGTGCCTTAACCACAAGATCACATTACTCTCATGATCCTGCACTCTCCTGCTGGAATTTTCTTTCTATAGTTGTACCTATTTTCATGCAGTATGTGGGATATGCCATGAACCGGGTCTTGAATTCTTTAGGATTTAGCGGATAGTTGAAAGAGATCCTGTCCCTTTCAGAACAGAAGGAAGGAAGAAGGCTGAATTCTCCTGGAAACATCCTTTCCCCTGAAACTTGCCCTTGTCATCTTAACCATATTTCCTTTACTTTCCAAGAGCTGTTTTGAAGAGATAAAACCTTTACATGAGCAAAAGCATTTCCAATCCAGGCTAAAAGAAATCCAGCATTATAATAATTCATACACATATTAATAGAACAAAAAAAAAGTGTATCAGTCCAGAGAGTGCAACAAGCAATATAAAAAAATCAGAGCAAAACAAGCCATTTCCTGAGTGGCAAATTGCTGAAGTTGCAATTCATATTGCATTGAATTAAAATATTCTCTTCTTTGCCACCTCCTTCTCTCCTTCTCCTCCCCACCTTCCAGTGCAATGCTTTCCTCTGCACACCCTTTTCCCAGCCTGTAGAGTACAAAGCACTCATCCTTTGGTCACTGTCAGAGCTGAGGACAATGACTATGCAGGAAACTGCATACAAACTGGATACACTTCTTAATTTTTTTTAATTAATTAAGGATATTAAAGTATCTGTTGTATGAGTTTAAACTTGTGAGCTACAAACTGAGAGTGTGGGAAAAACAATATTTTGGGATGACGCAGTTTCACTTAAAAATTAAGCAAGAAATTGATGATATTTTTAGATATATGAACATCAAAGATTCTAATTGAAATAAAATTCTTATTTATTGTAATATCCTTGTTAATGTCATCCAAGTCCTAAAATCACTATACCTCAAATGAAAATACCTTAACATAAAGTCATCTCCCCTGACATCCTCGGATATCAACACACTTTATTTCTGAAGAAAAAGTGAAAGTAGCAGATTCCCAAGTTGACATTTCTTCTTTAAGATCACTGATATATTAAAGTCTCTCCCCAAGTACTTTCAGCAAGTGTAGCACAGCAGATACTTGGCTTGGAGAAAAACCACAACAGGTCTAGATTTACAAAAGGATAAAGGCACCAAAAGCTATGGCTTGTCATACAGCAGGATTTTACAGTGCCACTCAAGCAGCAGGGAAACCTCTCTCCTCTCAGCCTCTACAGACCTCTTTAATACAGGAATTTTCTCTACTCCCCTCTGTAAATTGACACCAAAGTTGCATCCAGCTGCACCCAGTATAAGATTAAGCTACAGTAGTTCATGAAGAGCAAGTACTAAATGTTTTGCAAATTGCCATGTCTGCAAATAAATTTCTAATGTAGCTTGCAAGCAGTTAAAATAGTAAGGACAACATATTATTTTGCATAGAGTTGGAAGAGAGAAAAGCCTCAGATTCTCAGCTGTAACACACCAAATACAGCAAAAGCTCTATGGTCACCCCATAAATTGGAAAATTCTCTGATCCAAATACTCTTAAAAATATGCTTTGATAATATGCTGGGTACACCAAATTGTGGTGTACCCAGTCTAGCCTGGACATGTCTATGGCCATGTCTGGACCCTAGTCTTCCCATGCAGCTTCTTTTTAATAAGGAACGAAATACCATCACAGAATCAGCTGGAGATCTGTAGCTTTATCTCATCATCATAATTTAATCCACATCTTTTCTTCAGGTAGAAACTTTGCATGAACACATCTCAGAACAGCAGTGAAGCAGAAAGCAGCATCCCAGTTGTTGAATTTGGCTCCAAAAGCACCTGCTATGCACTTAGATTTGGAATAGAATTGCTTTCAATGACATCTGTCTGCCTTCCCATCTGTTCTGAACAGTCTCATGACCTATGGAGAGGCAAGGGGTCTATCAGAACTAGTCCACTGCTTTGTAAAGAACAGATTAAAATCCTTAGACCTGTCAGTTTCTCACCAGATCAGTGCCCCAGCTGTGCCACATTAGCCCTAGGAGAATTGTGAAATCCACTTGAAGGCATCTGAGGTGAACCAATTAAACAAGTACAAAAATATGAGTCTTGACCTCAGCTTGGACGAGGTAACGGTTGATTCTAACATGGGTTTGACCCTCCCTTCTCCAAAACCGTGATTCCAACTACTAAATAAATATGAACATATTAAATATAGTGTGCCACAGGAGGGGGAGGGAGAGGAGGAGAGTATTGCCATTGTATGTTCTCAAGCAACGGATGAAGGGGGACAAAAGAGTCCAAACATCAGGAAACTATTAAAATGAATACATTCCTAGTTTCTTCATAATTAATTCAGCATGTCCAATTTTGTATCAGAGAAGGGAAAGGAAATATTTTGACCACTTCCTTTTATCTTAAGCTGTTTGGAAGAATATGATCTTGTAATGCTGAAAAGTGCCTCAGTGCATCCCAGCAGGCGAGTGTAATTTTAACTCTTCCACATGCCTAATTTGATATGCAAACCCCTATTTTCTGTATGACATACAATTCTTAAATTACACAGCAGAGACCCTGGTTTGCATAGGCACACTCCATCCCCACTTTCTAGCCCCATCCCCTTTTTTGCTTTGTACTGCATTAAACAATACCTTGGAAACAGTTTTCACTATGCAGTTTCCTAAGTGAATTGTTTTCTGTTCGCTTGCTTTGTTGCACGAGTTAACATTTAGTTCAAATTTTAATGGATACCTTCACACACATAAGGACCTGTTCTTGAAACTTTAGGTTCTGCGTTAGACAGAGTTATGCAATACATTCAAATGAAGATTCATTAGGCAGCTATTTATATGCTCAAGTAATTTCATTGTTTTCAAGGTCCTGCAGGAACAAGCGTATTAAAACTGTGATTGGCCGCAAGCATATTCAGCCCATGTGGGAGCTCTTTCATGGTCATTCAACAAGCAAAGGGTAGCATGTGCAGGTAAAAGAAATCCTTGAAGTACAGTCAACCAAGATAATTATTTGCAGCTTTCCTTAACAGAAGATTTGGGTAGGGTTGGCAGAGTCCTGTGGCTCTGAAAATCCACCAAACACATTAAATGTTTGATCACTGCCTGTTGCCCTATATATAACACATGAGATACTAAATACATAAGCATACCTGGAAAATTCGTGTGAACATCCGGGAGACGCAGAAGTGTATCTGAGATTAGTTAGAACTGTGAACGCAAGGGGAGTCTATCCTTCTCTTAAGAATCCATTATAGTAAGAACAGGTTTCTGTGCAATACAGTATGCACTCAAATACTTTTTCTATGAAAAGGATTGACAGAAAAAAACTCTGAGTGTTATTTGCTTGTTTTTGTCATAATAGCACTAATCTAAGTGAGACGAGGGTCAAGGTTCCACTATGCTACACAAGCTATATTATCATAGGTAGTCCAAAGTGATTTATACATTGCCACAAGAACTGCAGAAGTGGCAGGAAACAGCAACAGGACATTTACCCACTGCAAATGAAGAGCTGAGGTACAATTTGACCATGAACAGAGAGAAAATCTCTTGGGACTCTATACTCAATCCATGTGCTGGAAGTCTAACACCAGTCCCATCACCATGTTACCATTCTACCAAATACTTTTGTCTTCTACTATTTGCTTGCATCACTATGTCCTTTGTTATCTGGACAGGGGCCTGTGAAAGCAGCACGCTATTAATGAACAGATTTGTTTACTCAGACTGGATTGTTACTGAGCATTTACATGTTTTCTATCTCTATACTAGCTGTGGAATGATGAGCAGGACTGGCAAAGAAAACTCATACTATCAACTTCTCAGACCATTCAGTGTTGAGTAATTAATACATCAGATAATTGCAGAATTGCCAATTAGCAACTATTCTGCTTCAAACTAACTTAGCATAGTAATGATATCGTATCTTTGACCCAAAGGTGGTTCTAATGATCAGCTCAAATAGGCATCTTGTAGCTGAAGAAAAGCCTTTGCTCCTAACAGCACAGCTAGGACTCTGAAAAATCTGCGAAACCAGATATTGATTTAACTGTTGGAATGTTTGCCAAGCCAGCCTCTTGGTTTTCTAGACTTTGATCAACATGTCCATGACAACGATGCCTATTGATTTAATCATCATCAGAAACCATATGCATGTTATTAGTAACAAACTGCTAAACCTTTCTCTTGGTTTACCTTTGTGGAAACTAGATCAAAATCACAGTTAACACACACAACACAGCTGACAACACTGGTCTTTCAAAGCAGCCAAGAAGTACATACTCAAAATGACAAACATAAAATTGAGCTTCTGCCATATAAAAATTTACCTGTAAAATGTCATTGACTCAGCTTAGTCAATATGCTTTTAAATCTTCCCAAACATTAAGACTTGGGGAGTGAAAATGTTTGTAACAGTAGAAACAGGGTATTTCTTCAAGAAAAGTAAAAGAAACAATGCTGGTTTGTACTGCACACTGCACAAACTTGCATGTTTTGGTTAATGCTCTGCTCCTGGGAAATTGAGTAAAGTATACTTTACTTGACTGTAACGACTTCAATATTTGGGACCTCAGTACAAAGCCACCTTCTACCTTGATCATGTTGTAAGAGCAGCAGTGGCACATGTGTGATAAAATGTTTCAGATCAGCAACAACTGATGAGCTTTAACTGCCATGAAAAACATATCGGTTTCTACGGATGCAGAGGTGGGAAAACCATAGTTTTCCAAACCAGAGTAGACACCCCAGTCAGAGGTTGAAATAGCCCTAAGCCATGCCACAGACAAGTCTTCTAAAAAAACCCCAGTCAAATAAAACACATTCTGGCCTCCTCTTTCAAGCCACACAAACAAGTTAAAGTTTTCTTTATTTTTCAGCCATGTCTTGCTCAGATATAATTTTATCTATCGTAAATCTTTAATCTGAAATATCCAATACAACTAGAAATTCCATAATTCCTATTGTTCAGCAAAACAAATAGAGCTTTCTATTTAAATAGTAATGCTGTAGTGAAGAGCCTACGTTCTGACCATTATCCATTTTTTCCCTTACCAGACCCGTATCAAGACTTTTCATCATGTCACTAATACAAAAAATTAAACTGGAGACAAAGCTGAAAAAAGCATCAGTTTGGCTTCTGTATCCCCTAGATGCTCTTTGTATATTGCGCATACTAATTAAAAATGTAGTAACTGTTGGTTGAAATCAATACTTCAGAAGTCTTCGGTGTCAGACACCAGCAGTGTCATTCCTAAACTCATCACCTCTCTGCCTATGTATTCTGTTGATACTCAAGATTTAAATGAGCACAAAAGTGAAGAAGGACAAAGAAAAAAAACGTAGACCAATTCAAAGATTCCCTTTTATGTCCCATTTCAACATAAGTGTGCAAGTGTGTCCTCATTCTCTACACAGTATACACAGAGCTGAGAAAGCTGAGAGCACTTCTGTGAATTTCCCAACACTCTGCAACTTGCTGCAGTGTCAGGACTATAATGCCTCAACACCCAGTACACTGAATCAGTCCTTATACTTTCTTTTTCATTTTCTAATTGAACCTTTTGGGGCTGCGTTATCATATCTTTTTTAAAACTATGCACTTACAGTAGTACACAAGAAGAGCACTAGGGCATTTTAATGCCATCTCCCAGTTGTGCTGACTTTCAGTTGAGTGTTGGAGGGCTCACATTTCAAAATATAGCCCTGATCCTGCCACTCCCACAAACCACTCGGGAGACAGTCAGTGCTTCAAGCTGTTGTTTACCGTTACCCTTTTCTCTTAATCTGGTGAAGCCTGCTTACAAGCAGACCCTCAGAGTTCTTCTATGAAGAGGGTCCACCTACCAATGTTAGGCTGATTTCATCTTTTCCTGTGCTGTACAGAGCCCTTTCAGCTGTGTAAAACAAACTGGGGGGGAAGATGAGGGGACGAAAAACATTAAATTGTGTCTCTGCATTTTGCTTTGAGGAAAATCAGCCTCCTGTTGTTTATTATGAATCTAGTTTTAAGCAGGGCATGTTGGGGGAGGGGGGCATGTTTTGTTTCTGCTGACTCTGCAAACTGATACTTTGAGGGAATTGTTTAGGGAAAGCAGAGAGTCCTTTATTATGTATGTCATTGCCAAGTGATTTGGCAGATGCCTCCATGAGATGCACTCTCTGATAGGTTGACAGAGAGCTGGACTGGCCAGTTACCAGCAGAAAAGCTCAACTTAAACACTTTAAAAGTCTTATGATGGCCAATTTGTGGTTTTGGCTCAAGAAAGAAAGAAGATGAAAAATAGACACAGCTGGGTGTCAGTGAGGGATGGAATATTGAGGTAGTTTTTGTTACTGTGCCCCACAAAATTCACTGGCTTTGAACATTGGTTATATCCAGCCAAGACAAACACACGCGCTGACTAGGTACACTTGCATAGGTGATGTCAGTTGTGTCAGTACTTGTCCGAAGTCAAAGCATCACAAAGGATCCATTCCCTAATACCTAGATCTTGACACTGAGACACACTTCAAGTAGTGGCTAGTTTCTGGTCCTTGTAGAAAAATCTGTTTGGTTTGGATCCTCCCTAAAAGTCTACCTGCCCAGGATGCGGTAAACCCTTGAAACATTTTAAGAAGACACACCAAGTTTTTGCAGCCAAGGACAGAAACCAGGCCAAAGACTTACCTGGGCCTACAGGCAATAGGACAGTGTATGTTAATGTGGTAACAACAAAATATTGTGCCGTTATGAACAGGAGCAAAACTTTGCCAGATTAACTCTGGACATAAATAAATCCCTATCTGCAGAAAGAGTAAGAAGAGAATGCCCAGTACAGGAACTGCAGGACCTAAACACCAACCAAATCTATTATTAACCACCATTCAAATGGAGCTGGGGTGGGGAGTGAATAGGAGGCTAATGGTTTAAAGAAGGTAAATCCCACATTCTGTAAAGTAGGGTTTTTAGGTTAATACCAAATGGCAAAATGTGTCTTCTTGCTCTCTTTGGGCAAAGGAAGTTAAGGAAAAACTTCTGGTGAAAATAGTTCTTGCCCTCCAGCTGAATGAGCACTGAGATACTCCAGTTGCAGAGCGACCGGGTGCTCGAGCACCCTGTGGGCAGGGCTGGCTGCTTCTGTGCCAAGGAGCAGGCTGTTTCTTGGAAATGTTTATGCAATTCAGCTGTGCTCCTGCTGGAGCCAGACACTTTAAATTAAAAAAACAAAACAAAACAAAAAAAACCCCCAAAAAAACCCCAACAACAAAAAAACCCCAACAACAAATAGAACACCCAGCCTCAGATTTCTCAGGCCATTAGTGTATCTCGCTCAGGTTCTGCCTTCTACCAAATACTGTCAAATACCTATTTTGTTTGGTTCTGCAGGGTGGAGGGAGTTGGAGAGTTGCCTTCACTGCTGTCAGTGGTTCCTAATGATGTTTCCCACTAGAGAAAATGAGCTTGCTTGTTTGCGAATCCAAATTCCCTGTGGGGCACAGTTTGGGAAACTGAAGATATGGAAAAGAAAATAATATCTGTGCAGGCAATGCATAAACATCCATAAAGCAGAATAGCAAAACACCTACAGAGACTGTTGTAACTTTGCCAGCAAACTAATTAGAGTCACTGACTGAGGAGGGAGCTGTGACAGTCAAGAAGTTAAAATAAAAATAAATCAAAAGTTTAGTCTAACAATTATAACAGGAAATTACCAACAGAGTCAGGACTCCTACGTTCTTTTCCTGGTTCTGCTTCCGATTTACCAAGAAAGTTGGAGAAGTCAGATTTTAAAAGTAGCTTCTAATTTGGAAAGGCTCCATTTCTGATGCCTAGCTGTACACACAGAGGACTCCACAGACCAGTACCTTCAGTGTTCCCTGGGCATTTGTGAGGGTAGAACATTTCAGGGCATTGGTGTCTCTGAAGTCACCTGTCTGACCTGGACAAACCCACAGTCACTGGCCCGCCCAAGTGGCCATCTCTGAAAGTTTCCCATCTGGGAATTTGCGGCTGGCGCAACATATTGCTGTGGGAGTCTGATGTTTAAACGCTCTTTATGGCTGGCATAACATATTGCTGTGGGAGTGTTATGTTCAAATACTCTTTGTAAACGTTTACAAGACGTTCAAGACACACTCTGTCTGCAAAGTCAGTGCTATTACTTTTGGAAATAATGAACTCTGTGACCTGCATGTTTTCTGAAAGGGCCACTGCTTGGTAGGGGCACTGAGCTCCATTTTCAAGTCTGGCTGCAGGAGGAGTTTAAGTAGAGGGTGACTTAATCAGAGAATAAAAAAAAAATTTTCTTTGGTTCGATAACGCCCCCCCAGTCAAAACTGCAAATAAAACAATCTGTGATGCCTCAGGAGGAGAGGAAAGGACTCTCAAATACAGGAGCTCTCTGGACACAGGGTTTCTATTCAATTCCATGAGAATTTCTAAATGAAGAGAGTATGTAGCTTCTTACACCGAGTTGTGCTACAAACTCCTCAGAGGCAGAACCAAATTAAATATCCAGAATAAGGATGTCTCCATAAATTGGCATTTTCTTGCACTACATTCAGTTGTAATCTCATCCTTATCAAGGGACACTATGGGTTGGAGAGCTACACTCCGGGTGCCTGCCAGCACTCAGTTGTGGAATGTTTCTCACTATACCAATGCACTTTTCTTCTGTGCCATATACTGTAAATATGCGTGTCCTGGTCAGCTTCATCTTATCAGCCAGAATATTTACAGTGGCTTGTCGGAAGCAAATTATTATAGATGTTTGCCTGTTTGTAATGGAGGTTGCTACTGATCTGATCTTCTAAACAATACTGCTATGCTGAGGAATAAGCATAAAAAAACCCCAGAGAATGTTGTTTACTGACAGTACAGAAAGAAAAAAAGGCTGAAGTAGGTTTGGTGTCCCCTGCTCTTCCACCCACAGGATGCGGGGGAGAGCGCACTCAATGTTCCTTTCCCTCTTGCTCCCACATGCGACCCAGGAGGTAACACAGTGTTCACCATCTCCATCAGCCACTGGAGCCTGAGTCTCAGAGCTCCTGCCAAGCTCAGGTCTTCTGCCAACCACCTGCTTTTGCAACCCATGTTTTCACATAGAAAGCAATTTGGACCTACACACTGAGAAATCGCACAAGCTCCCAAAACAAAAACAAATGCCTTCCCAGCATGATGGTTCATTTCACTTCTGCAAACTTTATCTGGAAGTCTTAAAAAAGAAAAGCTGCTTAGGCCTGACATGTAAGTGACAAAGAACCTTTTTATAGGTGATCATAGTATCCTACCACTATACATGCAAAGTATCTCCCTCTTGGCAGCAACAAACTAAACACAGTGAATACATGGACAGTGTTTCAACACCTGCTAGGGACTCTGGGAAAATGGCTTCATCTTTACTATCCTAGCACAGCTGGATGCAACACCCTCATCTTCACATGCCTCACTGTATTTTGTAAAGTACGACGCACAGTTTTAGTGAGTGAATGTATGCACAAAAAATAAACCTGGTACTTGCATACAATCATTGTCAACTCTACTGGCTTCCCTAAAAAGGCTTTCTTTAAGAGACATTTAACATTCAGACATCACAACACACCATTTGCGAATCCTTTCCTCAAAAGGCAGAAATAGTGAAACCATTTACCAAGAGCAAGAACCCAGATAAAGTTAATAAAGTTATTATTTTCACTGGTCAGAATGTCTTTCCTTCATATTCAATCCCAGGTTCTGCACTCCCATATGATAACATATAGGCTGTGAAAAGCAGAAGTGTTAAAAAATCTTCTTAACTGCAGGGTTTAAGTGGAAAATAGGCTAGATTTCTAAACTGGAATTTCTACTTAAAAAGTAGTCCTTTATTACTAATGAGCTACTCCTCCTGATGCTATATATATTGCTAGCAACATATACTCAGTAGAGATGATTTTATCATAATGAAACTAATATTAAAACTGTTTGTTCAAAAAGTGAAAAGGCATATTTCTAAATACTCAGTGTCACTAACAAGTATTATGTTTTCTTGAACTTTTGAATACTTCTTACAGAAACCACTCTCAGAACTGTTAAACTCTGCCTTCAACATATGAACTCTTCATTAATGGGATATGTCATTCATGCTTGCCTCCAATATCTTCTGCCCAAAGTTTCCTAATTAAAAACTTTATTTTTCTACTACACACACACCCCTGCCTGTTTTCAGTCATTCATTGCTACTTCCCTTTGTTTTGTAGGCTCGTCCAAAAGGAGAAGGCCTGACACCGTACCAGGGCAAGAAACGCTGCTTTGGTGAATATAAGTGCCCCAAATGCAAGAGAAAATGGATGAGTGGAAACTCCTGGGCTAACATGGGACAAGAATGTATCAAGTGCCACATTAATGTTTATCCTCACAAACAGGTAGGAGAAGTGCAGATCTGATGGCAACAGGGTTGGAACTAAGAATGCTGTTGACTTTGTAAGGCTGGGTAAAACTTAAACAGAACTTGACATGGACTACATACAACATGCCACAGAGAATGTTTCCCAGATGAGTTGTCTCAGTCCTGGAAATCTGGACAGGTGTCATCAGAGTTGCAAAATTTGAGCGTTCTTTCTTTCAGTACAAATACCTCAAACCCAAGATCTTTACCTGCCTTTCTTATAGAAAGAGACTGTGGGTCTTTTTAATCTTAAATAGAGTAAAAAAAGTTCAGCAATAGCAATTGGCCTCCTAGTTCTTCTGATTCTCTCCATATTCACACCAATTTATTGTTTCTTTCCACTGGTGTCAGCAGAGTTAATTCCCATGTGTACTGCTTTTTTTCCACTTCTTGGATTTGCTCAAGGGGCTATCTCTACTTACAAAGAGTAGTTATAAAGGAGAACAATACTTAGATGACTCCTGTCTACAAAATTCCTTGGTTAATGACACTAACAACATAAGAATCTCAAAGCTTCCAAGGTCTCTTGCTCCTTACCTCTGTTTAGACAGCTTGTCTAAAAAATCCAAAATCTAGTCCTTTTCATTCTTCCAGAGGTGCCCTGTGCTGCGTCTGGTTAACCATAACAGCAACAGGCAGACAGTGGAGGGGACAGCATCAATTCACGCACAGAGCCAGAAGCAGCAGAAAGTTAATAGGCTGCAGGAGGTCTGTGGTGCGTCTTGACACAGTTTCCTGTCTGCTTCCTGTCCCAAGCGTGGTTTTTGTACAAGCATCCAGTGCCACACCAGACTCTCTAAACATTTATCAACATTCATCAGTCGGGAGCTATTCTGCCCCATTTTGGAAAATATGTTATACCCAGCCACTGGTACTCTTATACTAAGAACTATTTTGTAAAAGCACAGTGAAAAATTTAACTAAAAGTCCAATATTTCTAGTTTGAGAATTAAAGCACAAAAAAAAGTCTTGTGCACATAATATGGTTTTATTATTTGTTTTAATAGCACTGCCACACCACCTTAACATTTTCTAGATATATTTCCTATTTATTCTTTAGATTTTCGTTATTTTGTTTACCTGCCATAGCAGAGGCCTCATTCATTTTTGATTTCCTATGCACTTCCAGAAGTTCTTAAGCCCTAACTTCCCTCTCAGTGGTTGTCCTCAGTTAATTATATGCTCCTCCTGCATTTATTATATGGGATCAGAATATTTGCATTCTCATCTGAATCTTCTATTGGACAGGTTTTCCAACTTAAATAATTCACCTAAGAAAATATCTTGCCTCCCCCCACACATCGTGATTCACTTGTGTCATTTTAACTCCATTTGAAAAAAGAAGGGTGGCAGTTAAAGAAAACAGCAGACAGACACTACAAAACAGCAAAGTCACCACAATATGTGATATCATAGTAAAAATAATCAATAAATGGAGTTTTTCTTCAGTTTAGCAAAAAACAGATATAGGAGGACTGACCTCCTTTCAAGATCAGACAGTATTTACTTCTAGTGCAATAAATGATTTCTACTTTCAAGCAATCTTGTCAATATTTCTCTTCAGCAATGTGCTGGAATTCCTCATCTTCTATTCTTCCTCCTTGCCCTACCATTTGGTAAACATATAATTATAACCTAACAGGAAAAAAGATACCTACTTTAAAAAATAATGGTCATTTTATCAGCAGATTAAAATCACTGCTGGTCCCTCAACATGAAGTAACCTTTTGTCAAGATACAAGAGCTTCCAAAACCAAAAAAACTGTAAGCATCTCAGCCCATATCTAAAAGAGTCTATGGTGAGGGCCTATGATAGCAAGTTTCCATTCACCATAGTATGTTCATCATGAAAACTCACACCAGGTCGAATCAACCCCCCTGTTCCACACCTGGTCCTAAGCAGTGGCAGACACTTAGAGAAATGTGTGTGTGTATAGACAAGACAAAACAATCACCTCTGAGGATACTTTCCCAGACTCTTGTATGGCCTAGTGATTATCTCTGCACACTCCCAGATTGTCACCAAACAGATCAAACCTTGCAGAGTTTATTAAATAGCTGAAATCCAACCACACAGGCCACTGAGCCTTCCTGCATCACCATCACTGTTGGAGAGTAGGATGCTTGTGCTCGACTTAGGACAAAAATTTGAAAACCTTATTTCAGGATTGCTCAATATTCATTGCAGTGAATTAGGAGTTTCTTCTCAATTGCCAGGCTTGCCCTTTTCTCCCAGCCTCATCTCCATGGCTGTATTTCATCTTGCCCAGCCACTTTCCCAAATCCATGGACTTCCCAGTACTGTAAGGTTTGTCCAGGTCTCACAAATGATGGTTTGGTGCTGAAGTACTCCCATATAACTGGCTCAGGCAGCAATATCAGAGTCCTGAAGATAATAATCTCCACTCTGGATAGCTCTGGGGTAGCCATTCAAGCACATATGTTGGCTCTGTGAATGGCTTGTGCAGCTATGCTCAAATCTTGATTTCCTATGCATACCTTTAGTGAGTCCCTGGAGAGGAGAGCAGCCACATTTTCCTGCCACCTGCTCATTGTTCCTGGAGGCTCGTTTCACTTCAGGAAACTATCCTGGGCCAGTTCCCCACAAGGAATGTCTCAATTCAGCCCTGTGCTCGTAGTCCACATGGCCTAGCTGTGAGAATGAGTTTTTAATCTCTCTGGGGCAGGAAAAGTCTTCTCAGCACTTTTACAGCTGTGTATATACTTTGGAGTGCTCTATAAATACAGCTCTAAATCTCTGTATTTAAAAGAAATGGTGGAGCATATATTACAAGAAGTAACACAAGGGCCTGACTGGAGGGCCGCTGCCAGTCATTCCGCAGCTCATCCACCGAGGAGGGAATCAGGTGGCTGTTGCACCTGAGCTGCAAAACTGCTCCTCAAGCAAGCTTTGCTAAATTATTCCACTGTGTTCTGTTCCTCCTTCTGCATTTGCACCACACCCTCAAGTGACAAACCTTCCCATGGGAATGCTTACAGGAATGCACAGAACGTGGGACAAAAACTATAGGCCCACTGAGCTCAAGCCTTACTGAAGGCTAAAGAACGACTCAGACACATCTTCTCTATGGCAATTTCAAAAGTTGTTTCCCAGGTAGTTACTTTAGCTACTCTGAACATAAACAGGAATCTCAGACAAGACTTAAACGTCTCCTGTTCTTCTAAGGAATTTGGATTTTGTGGTTGTTTATGCTCCTTCTTACCCTGCTTCAGCAACAGAGCTAGTCCTTATAGTCACTCACCAGCATTCTTGGCAGTGTAACAGCCCAGATGCCAAGCTCTGAATTCTCATTTTCTTCTCCTGCCTACTATAGCGGTAACATCTGTGCCCGTGGTTACTTCCTGGCTGGCCTCTTATCAAGGCTTCTTCTCCGACTTTGTGGCTAAGGCCAGTGCTGTTTGTGATGACAGCTGTTGCACTGGTGCAGAACCAGCCATCTGGTGACTGACTTGTCCTCTTGGACACTCTTTTCTTCCAGCTGTCAGGAATTTACTGCTGGACTGGAAATAATTTGGTATGTAAATACATACCTCATGATACTCAAGTTATTAGTTTCATGGGCAATTCAGTGGGCTCATTATAATTCCCATATCTGAGTGCAACCACAGCCACCTCGCTTCCCTCAGTATGGGGAGGGGTGGGTATGACCACTCAGGCCCTACAAACTTTTCAACAGTTTCAAGCCTACAAGTATGATCTTTTGCCTCTTTAGATTTAATAAACCCTCCCCAGCATGCCCCCACTTGTGTGCTCCAGCTATGGGAATACAGTTCATCCCAGACCGTTGCTTTTCTGAACTCTAAAAAGAGATTTTCACCATTTACCTCATGCTGTTATCATTCATTCCTAGCTGGCCTGTCCCAGAGGCATGCTGCTGACAGAGGCTGCTTGCTCTCTCTAAGCATCCTGCCTCTGATCTGCAGCCTTATCACTGCCTCTTGGATTCACGGTGACAGCCCAGGGCTTTGGTAATGTCCCTCTTCCCCCATGCAGTTAGAAAAGCAGAGGGTCTGCTGCTCAAGAATGTACATTGCATTTAATCTTTTCTTCCCCAGTGCCCAGTTTTTTTCATTGGACTAAAAATTTACAAATTCACAACAGCACATGTTTCTTGAGGGAAGCATGTCTCCTTAACACTGTTAACCTAACAATTATCCTGCCAGCAATAGCTCCAGAATCTTTCTATTTACATTCCTAATCTGACATTTAATCATCTCATTTGCTGCATTAAGGCTTGATGTAAATGAGTCTAGAAAATTATTTTTAAGTGTTTTCTCTCATTTGAATTCTGATGTGATCTTTTACCCATCAGTGGTGCAATTAAATTGTTCCGTTCTACAGCAGAAAAAACATCAATCTTCTAAATACAAACAGAAGCAGGCACATTATTCCATTCTACGTCTTAGTGGAAGCAATTTCTCTCAAGATGTCCTAGTGATGCTTTCTTTAACACCTAACACTTCATAAGGGTGAGTTTTTTGTTTGAGGGGTTTGGGTTTTCAGCTGACTGTTGGGGAATGCAGAGGTCATGCAGTACCTGTAGATTGGGACAGCAATAACTCACAATCAAAAGGTAATTCGCAGGTCAGGAATTGATATATAAATATAAATTTCTTTCAGCTTCATTCCCCTGAGGCAATATCTTTATTCACCACCACCAAATGTTTTCCTGGTGGAGCTGCACAAGATTATTTCCACCCCGCAACTACGAGGAGAAAATTAAAAAAAGATGCACAAAAGTGAAGTCCGGAAGAATACAACTGTGGATGCTTGGAAAAAAAAATTAACTTTTACAGTTAAACTCGCCATTTAATGGAAGAAAAGGGTACCTTTCACCTGAGGAACATAGCAGGATTTACTGTTGTTCTACAAGCCCCATTCACCGCTTTCTAAGGAGAGGAGTTAACTTTTCAGCCAAATAGCCTGTCCCCTTCTCCAGTCCTGTCCACATGGCTGAGTCCACAGCAGCAGTGCAGAGCTCTTGCAGCCTCCTCAGTTACTGGTGTCTCTTGCAGAGTTCAGGCAGGCCCCAGAACTGGCACAGTGTGAGCCAGATCCTGCTGCACCCCTCTCATGCCAATGTCCTCTCCTTCCCCTCTACTTCCACCACACCAGAGCTGGGGAGAATTGCCCAGCTCTGATGGACACACATTTCTGACTAACATCCTACACTTCTAGCATGGTGTAAGAAGGGTTCCAAGAGTATAAGGTTATTACTTTTAGGTTTTCCTCAATTAGCAGCAGAACAAGAACACTTGCTACTCAGGGTGATTAAAGGGTTCTTTTTTGCCTTTACAAGAAACCCATGAAGAGAAAATGCAAGTGGAGATAAGCTGGGATTTCATTTTATGCAAAAGTTAGGTTGAAGTGGTTTTGAGACAAAAAACACACAAGTGTACTACCAATTTCAAAGCCTCAGCCCTCCGCCACCTCACCAGAAATGCAGTCTGGGCTCTGCCTGGCTTCATCCTTTCCAGGTGGCCCCTGGCAACCTGCTTTCCTGCATTTGTAACCCCTCTCTCCCCAGCCTGTGTCGTAACATACTGGTAACAATAACAGTTCTGAAATCAAAATGCTTTGCAGGCCAAAAAGCTGAGCTCAATCAACGCAGGGGGAAAGCAAACCACGGAGAGCTATTGTTTCTGAAAACCATCCAAAAACTCTTGGCGCTTCAAGGCATTCCCAATGTCCTTTGCACTATTTCCAGGAAAAATTATTCCCAAGGCCTTGCATATTAAAAAAAAAAATCTGGCCTATATCAATAAACATGATAACTGCTGTATTTTTCTCTTTAATCAGAGCACAGCTAGCATGTAGAAGCAATCAGAGCTGAGTCAAATAGGCTGTTTCAAGTGTAGCATTTCAAAACTCTCATTCGCTGTTGAAGAGTGTAAGTTAACCCCTGGGACTCCAGAACCTGTACTTCATCTTTGTATATTTATGTAATGCAAATTCTTGAAGAATACTTGTGGGCAGATATTGGTGGAATAAGTAGTAGATAAGGTAGAAAGGCAGTTTTTCTGACCAAACACACTTATTCAACTTGCCTGTCTTGTGGAAGAAGCAGTATCTGCACCAGCGCTTGGACTGCAAGCCTAGAAACAGAATTGCTGGTTCTGATCTCAAGTCTCAACATAGTGACATCAAACAAGTCCTCTACCTTCCTCATCTGACACAGGAAATCCAATTTGCAGTTGAAATGTAAATGAAGTTAGACTCAAAGACCTATGTGGTGCAGGACAATATGGTTCAAAACAGTGAATCAGAAACAAATCATTGACAATCGCTGCTGAATCACTCCTATATATTGTTTTGACTAGCTGTGCAACATAATAAGTGTTGCACTTATAATCCATTACAATCAAGCAAGAATTTACAGATACCACTTGTTCAGGATGATCAAATATGTTTTGTGTCATTTTAGCTATTCAGAGAGCTAAGAAACCCTTTTACTCCCTGATTTATGAGAAATTCTTACAGTGTTACATAGCCAAAAAAAAATCCTTTAAATATCTCTATTCCTGTCCACAGAGTTTCAGGTAGGTGGCTTGATGAAGAACTTATAAATAAAATCTTAGATAATCAGGTTTACTATAAGACCTTACAGATAAAGAAAAGTCTTTAAGATTAAGGAAGGTGTTAAGAGATAAATGGCCAAAATGGTGTAATTTATATTTACCCACCCACTGCTCCAAGAATCACATTTTGAAGATATAAGCAAGGGTCTAATATTCCTGTGAAAATAAAGTGAGAAGCTTATGGCTAGTTTTCAGATTTCACACCACATGCTGTGTCTACCACAGTCTCACAGAAGAACTGCTGCCTTCATGGCACTGTGCAATGAAACAGTCTTTCCAATACATTTCATGAAAACAGATCAGCTATGGGTTAGGAACTTGGGGTTTTTTCCAAGCAAATGGTGCACTTTATTAAGTTCTGCCTCACATCTCTATCACTTCCCTACCTATCAGAGTTCCCAAACATTTAACTTTGTCACAATATTTAACATGGGTATTTTATTTTCAGAATGATTTTGAAGCCTTTTACATGCTGTGGAAAATGACAGCACAAATAGCTACTAACAACTAATCAGCTTCATTTCCTCCAATGCTGTGATTTAATGAATATTATTAAAAATACATCATTTATTACTCAGATTCAGTGCAAAGGATTGTGTCATGAGGTTGGATTTTGTTTTGGTTTTGTATTAGTTTGGATTTTTTTTTTAATTTTATTAATAGCTTTGCAGCTGCTCTGCTTCAAAACTTTCAGCCTCAAAAACATGGGACTACCTATTGGGAAAACACCATTTAGCTGTATACTATCTGTGCATATTTAAGACAGTATTCTTCATGTAGCAGCTAGTCCTAATATTGGCAATCCCTGCTCTGCATTGCTGGGTAATGGGATTCCCGTGCTTTAGGTGTTAATGCCTTTGGGACATCTAAGTCACTGGAGCTAAGCAAATGAACTCTTTTGTTACTGCTTTTATAAATTAAGTCCTCGATTCAGTATTTTTATAATTTGTCTACATCAGAGTTAACACCACCTTTATGAAGAATGACATTAAATTGTGAGGCCACTCTGAACCAATGTGGAGCTGAAGGCCTGAAAGAAACACTCCATACCTTCAGGAAAGAAACATCATGTCTTTTTAATTACCAATAGAAAGTTCAGGGCATAAAAGTAGACTTCACACACTTAATAAAGAGTAACAAGGACAAACCCTTGGATCTAATCTGATTTCCTTCCCACCACTGCAGAGACCCCTGGAAAAGCCGGACGGCCTGGATGTTTCAGACCAGAGCAAAGAACACCCTCAGCACCTGTGTGAGAAGTGCAAAGTTTTGGGCTACTACTGCCGCCGTGTGCAATAAACCTTCAAAGTGGCCTCTTCCCATGCCCATCATCCTTAAAGAATCTCTGGCAGCATGCGATCAACAGCAGCACAACAGATCAAGATAAAAGCTAAAATAATTGCCAATATTGCCTATCTAATAATATGCCTTACCATTAATAGAATGTAACATTTCTCCTGTGCATGTGCATGCATGCATTAGGTATTTACAGGACTATGATTTGTATACATATATATGTAAATTTATATATGTACACACAAAGTGTTACTGATAGTGTTCACAACAGAACTACAGTTACAGGTTCTGCCGATTGTTTACACAGACGCTATATCACAGCCAGGTGAAATGAAGTACTTTTCAAAAGGCAAGGAATAATATTCACAAGGAATATTTGTTACATGTCTGGCTTTTACAGAGGTTCAGTAACTGTGGGGCCACTAATTGCAAGCACTCACCCACAACACGAACACTGTTCTTATTATATGACAAGACGAAGATGAAACAAGCCACAGCAGAAAAGGAGAATTACTGCTTTCCCAGTTTTTGAAAGTCTTAAGAGTTTTGTGCTGCTGATTTCTTGGACTTCTTTCTATTTGTTACCATCTCTTGGGCAGAGTTTAGGCAAAATAATTTTTGCAGGACATGGGAAAAAAAAGTGAATAATTCTTTGAGGATGTGGGTTGAGTAGAAAGGGATCGCCATAAGATTCCAAGAGGCTTTTGGAGGAGACAAAATTGGCTTGTTTCTGCAACTACCAGATCCTTCTCTTGTCATATAATCCCACTGACATGGCCCCTTCTATGTGCATGGCATGTTCATTAGGCCACAAGCACACTAAATTTACTATAAGGGGATAAGAATACTTAAAACTGCCCCCAAAACCCTGAACTGAAAGGTTAGCCAAACTTACTATTTATAGTCGTTTTAAAGCCACTTTCTGGAAATATTTTTATGTCCTGTTTTCTACTATAGAAGTTTGTTATAATATGAAACCTATTAGCCATAGGGGTGTTTTGAGGCATGGAGAACACTCTATATAACCCTCTTTCTTTATGTCTTCCTGAAGCACCTACATACCTGGGGAGAAATTTAGGAATTATATTTCATTGTCCCATTTCAGGTAGAACTTTGCACAGGGACTTTGCCTGCTGCAAAGAACATCGCATCAGGGATTGGCAAATATAAACTGAAAGTACCTCGAGACAGTATCCTGTTTGTATGTCTATGTGAGAGTACGTTGGTAAAAGGACACAACAAGCAATTCATTTGTAGCATTCACTAAAAAAAATTAGAGGGATAACGTTTGAAGTTGGGGGGGAGTTACATCAGCAACTTATATTTTTATGGTTTCCTTTAGGGAGATTGATTTGTGTGAATGATACTTAGAGAAAATACTTTAAATCCTAGATAACTTGATGTGAACTAAATTTGTTCTGAGGACTAGTTCCATAATGCAAAGACAGCAGGGGGTTTATGCCAAGTGGTAGTAGGACGTTGCCAGTATGTCAAGACAAGCTCTTATAAAGCAAGTTGAAAACTTATCATGAGCATTCACCTAGGGAACATGAAGCTCCTGACAAATTTGCTCCAGGGTGAAATTTTGCCATTTCCCTGCTTTGCTATAAACAGGCCAAAAGTGCATCTGCTTGTTCAGTGGGAGTGGCATGTACGTATTTTGCAAACTCCATTGTTTACGGGCAGCCCAAGCAACCTAGCAATGGATGAGCAGCCTGACTCCTGGCTTCTGAACACAGCTCTTCTGTAGCTCCCTGATTTTGGGCAAGTCACAAGATCCTTCTGGGCCTCAGTTTCCCCAGCTGCAAAATGGGGTAATAACACTTTAGTATACCTACCTCACAGGAGAGTTGTGAGGTTTACTTAATATCTCCTAAGTGTTTTGGCATCACTGGATGAAAATGCTATGTAATGCTAAAATAGAATTAACTAAACTAATCACTTGGAAACTACTTCTGCCCAGTTGGCAACTCCAACTAAAATAGCTGAAAATAATATTCTTGAAAATAACACTAATAAACAGTTCAGTTGCCTCTGCAAAGATATGCAGTTTTAGCATTTTCAAATGCAAACACATTCTTTGAACAGATTCACAAATTACCTTAGAGACAAATTCTCTCCACAAAGATACTAATCTGTCTATACAAATAAGAAAATACACAAGCAAATCTAGGGGTGGATTTTCTAAGCTTGACCTCTAGGATTAATCTCAATAGTTTGTTTCAAGCATGAGTAATTTTGAAAGAGCAGCATTCTAAACCAGATATATTTTTTCCTCTTGAGCACTTAGTAGTACATGAACAAAAGAATCACCTAGATGATGCACATCTAGCTAAAGAACATGTAGAGAAACCTCCTTAGATGAAGATAAGGGAAAATGTTATTTTATTTTCTCCATGAAACTGAGATGTTGCTATCAAACATTTTGTTCAGTATTGAAATAATCTCCATGTTATGATAACCACTAAATCCAGTAAAGTAGCACAACTGTTGATATAGCTGTATCACTATATCACACACCACCGGGTTCTGACAAAAAGCTGACTAAAAGATACCATTATAAGCATCGGTATTTGCATGACATTTCCCTATTAAGAATTATTTATCCAGATTCAACACTGCAAGGCAATGCCTTTAGCTTACAGATTTTTAGATCGTACTAAAAATACACGTGATCTACTTTAACACAATTAATGTCTATAGGTGTAGCATAATAATTCTTAAGAGCATACTTATGAGAGTTCAGTATTTATATTATTGATGTGTTCCTAGGCAGAAGACATATAAAGTATTTAAGTAATACTTAGCATATTTGTAATAAGGAGGAGAGCAGATTTCCCTCACGCTGGGGAAAAGCAGATGAAGAACACAGCTTGTGGAGAAGCAAGAAGCGACACTGCCGTGGTTTGTACTGCCTAAACCAGAGGCCGGGATGCGGGTGGCATCGGCCGGGGCACCTCCTCCCTGCACGGAGCCGAACTCGCCTCCCGAGCGCCGGGGCAAGGCAGGAGCAGCACGCCCGGCCAAGGGGAGCATTCCTCTGTCCCTCCCTGCATGACTTTGCTCGCAGGATTGGAGCTGAGGCATTCGCTCCACACTCGAGTCTGTGCAGTCGGAGTTGCTGGAAAAACACATCCACATAAGTAATTGTGTGTAACAGCTTATGACCATTGGCTTTGAGCTAGTGGCACAGAAGGGGCATTTCTGAATTTTCATTTCAAAGGAAAAAAAGAAAGATTGATTACAAAATGTAGCTTTCTTCTATTCCCTCCCTCCCTCCCCACACAAAGCTAATTCACCTATAGATGTAACCAGCTCTTTCCAAAACACACACAAAAAAAGGTAAATGTGCAGATTTTTGACTGGAAAAATGAGGAATTGATTTACCTTTTAAATTTTCATGACTGCTTTCTGATGTTCTCTAGCTCTGCATTTGCAGCATCAGCTAGCAATCCTTGAAGGCATTAGTAGACAGTATTGGCAGAAGTGAAGCAAGCATCAATAAAAAGAGTTTTAAATCAATACAGGCCTAAACTGAGTATTCCTGAGGGGTGTACCTGAGAGCAGTTTGGCTCTGTGCATCTATTTGGCAAACTGGATTTTCAACCTCAGATGCTTGCTGTTAACAGCATGCCAATATATCCAGCATACTCTATTTTTCAAAAATTTTTCACCGTTTTGGAGACTTTTAAAACTTTCATATATTTATTTAAAAACAACAATAGAAACCAAGCAAAAAAACCCAACAACGACAACAAAAAAAAAACCCACAATTTGTTTCATGAGTTGGTCATAACATTTCATATTGAATTTGGCATTGGCACTCCTCTGGAAAAACGTTTGAGTAATTTGAAATGGATGTGGTAGGTTTTTAGCTGCTTTAACTTAATGATGCTACAAGGAAGTTATTACAAATACTTCATTTAAAGGTGATGAAGAAAGATCCTAGTAGTTTAAAGGATGGCCCCATTTTAGCCAGTTTCTACTGCTGCTACCACAGATGTCAAATGATGCCACATCAGCAAATTTTGAGGCCTTTTTGTCTCAAAGTTGCTATTTAATTTCAGATAAATACACAAGAGTATATATTATTTCTGAAAATAGGTGTATTTTGAAGTTCCCCATTATATGGGACTTAGTTTTTAAACTAAAAATGTGAAGTTACATATGTCTGAGAGAAGCCTTATACCTAGAAGTAATACCTACATTTTACCTTTTTGTATAACATGAAATTTGAATTATACATGGATTGTATACCTGTGACACTCTAGCATTTTTTTCAAAAAAGAAACCTACTTATAAGATTAAAAGTTTAGAGCTTTTGGAAATGTCAGTCCTCATAGACTAGCGCTCTTTGTCCTGCAGTCACACAGAAGTTTTTTTTTCCTATTCTGGATCCTAAGATTTGTCCACTGAACAGTAAGCAATAAATCATCAACACGTGTTTTTCAAGTTAAGTAGATAGACATATATTTTCCATTTGCCTTTGCCAGCATATTTTAAAATGTGATGGAACTATCCCCATAGAAAAATCATTCTTTCAGATATCGCTCCACTCCCAACTGGGCTTCAACCCATATCTCTTTCTTATCTGCAAAAGCAGTGCTGTCCATTGAGTTTGCTGTATCGCTCAAGTGCTCAGAGGGCTGTTTGAGATCTTAGATATAGGGATGATGGATTGTGTTTCTAGGATGAATTTCAAAGGGACAATCGTGTGCAGTTACTAGCTATAGATGATTGATATAAATGTTTACCCCTGTATGAAGTATTTTACAGTTTTACTTGCAGATGTGTATTTATCTTGAGTTATACTTGACATAGAGTTTCTTTCAATTTTTTTTTAATACTATGTGTGTATTTTGGAAACCTTTTTAGATGTTAAAATTTTTGGATGGTTACAAATATTTCTTATAATACTGAATTGTTATCTGGAAACTCTTTGCAGTAACTTTTTTGTATATATTTGAGGGCCTTTTTAAAGAAGTATTGTTTGTTTTTTGGGCAAAGTTTTTACAATTGGGAAGCTTTCAGAAGGGCCTTCCTCTCAACTAGGATACTAACAGAGGTAAGAGTTTTCTTAAGTATTTTGCAGTATTTTGCAGAACTAAGGATGTATCCTCAAGAAAATATTTATGGAAATAATTTACTTTTTTTTTTTTACAATGCTTTTGTCTGTATAAAGTATGCAACAGAACTACATTAAGAAGGAAATATTGTCTACATAAAATATTATATGAAAGTTGGTACATAATTCTGACAAGAAACCTTGCAATTCTTTAAGCCATATTGTTTTTGTTATCCTTGGATGAAAATATCAGTATTAAGTAACCAGTGTATTTTTCAAGTGCTTAGACTTATATGAAAATGCTTATACGGTTTATTTATGTGTATTTGGGGAAGGAGTGCTAGAAAAGCTATCACTAGACATGTAGCAAGTGAGGAGCAAATAACAGTATACTGTCACTTTATGGCCTTGTGAGAGACACAGATGATGTTGAAAGCACCGTGGAGACTCGGCTCCCAGAAACTCCGAAGCACAAGTGGTGGGTTTCAAATGGTGGCTCTTTCCTTCCCCGAAACTAGAGGGGAAGAAAGATGGTTGGGATGCTGTTTAACTTGACTTTCACAACTCTTTGCAGACTGTGAGCTCAGCTATGCAGTATCAACTACAGCAATAATATCAATCAAAGGATGTAAGAGAAAAGGATTGAAGTAGATTATTGTAGGGGTTTACATTTATTTTAATTAGAACTCATAGCAATATAGAATATGCATGTGCACGTATTCGAAGCATTTTACACTTTACATTTCATGTAGTTTGATTATATTATGAAGGATTGAGTTTTTAGTTTGATATTTTACCGTGCTAAAATGGGAGGTCTGCCCAGCCCTATACTGGATTCTTGTTTCCTTTAAAAGGTTATTTAGTACAGCACTCACTGCATTGTGTAATAGTGCTAAAACTAACACTATTTTATGAATTTCTTCAGCTTTAAAAAAAATTAACCTAATGATTATTACATTTGTTTAGCTGTACCCACTGTCCTTGTCAGATTCAGTTGGCGAATTGTGTAATTTCTTTTTCTGTAACTGTTAATAAACTTGTACAGCTAAAACAAACAAAACCTATGGACAAAGGCCTCAGAGGTACCAGTTCTGTTTCAGCAATCAAGATGACAGCTTGCTCATCTGGTGACTGTGTTGCTAATGAGACTGTAAAACCTCTGTTGTGGATTGTCCATAAAATGGCATTCCGACATGTGCCTTATTTGCTGGATAGTATACAGCTTTCCTCTAGTATTCTAGCATTTTAATGCTGTATTAAAGTATTGCAAAAAAACCCAGCAAGAGCGTGGCATGGTTTTCTTGAACATTCCTTCCTTTGACAATTTACTCCCAGCTGCAGTGGGTTCCTGGTTATGGCCTGGCCAGCCACAGTCTGTGGAGCAAACCTGCCCTACCACAGCTGTGACCCAGACCATGGGAAGAAGATTTTCTCCACTGCAGTGAGTCCCTGTGCTGCAAGGAGCATGGTCACATCCAGGGTCACAACTCTTCACTGCTAGTGGGACACCTCAGGTTAATGGTGCCAGCTCCTCATTTTTAGCAGCCTCATGTTGTCTAACATTCCTTGTCAAGGAAAACCTTCGATAATCAAAGTACACTTGTAGCCTTTGGTTGGATAGGAAAGCTTATGTGCCAGAAAGTTGCTTTAATGAAAAATAACACTCATCATTCTTTGCAAACACAAGAAGTTAGCAAGAACTAGACCTACTGAATGCTCGTTGTGTATTAGCAATGCTCTTCTCACGCCACCAGCCAAAGTTCAGTGGCAAGTAATTTTTCTCCTGAGACTGACAATACTGCAGAGATTAGAAGTTAGAATAAGGGCATCAAGAAATTAACTTTGGATTTTAGGTATCCTGCCTCTAACACAAGAGATTTCCTTCATTTAAAACAAGCAGAAAATTTCTATTAGACACACCAGCACACATTTTTCTATGCCTGCTAATCCTTACAAACGCAGTGTGTATTTGCCATTTGGAGATCTTCACCACATTGGCTCCATTTCTATCACATAGCAAGCCTGATTTCTAGATTTGAGTCCTCATTCAATCCACATGAGAGAGAGCAAAAACACATACACACATTTGTGCATTGGTATGCAATGGTGGAAGAGGTTGACAAGGAATTATAGAATTCTGAAGCCTTGAAAACAGACTGTTTCATCAAATGATGAAAGACATCCCCAGCTGAGCCCCATGGAAAGGGAAAGCACATATTCAGAACTTGTTGGTAGAATTTTGTTTTAAAAATAAAACATACAGCTCTTCACTTAAAATTTGGCTACAGCACTTTTCCCATAGCAAACACAAGCCACAAAGCCAAGCTCAGAACTGAAATACATCTTTCTTTTTACAGAAGATCTGGGGCTTCCTGAAAAACCCACAAACACCTCAGATTTAGCACTCAACTGAGACAAGAAAACATGCTGAGTAGAACTGCAAAGTCTTAGCTCCCTATTACCACCTTTTCTATGATTCCTCAAAGAAGTAATTTTTTCATATTTAAAACAAAAGTAGATTAACACAAGCAATATGGCATCAACAAAAACAATCAAACTACTTCCGTCATTTTTCCTTGTCGAGCATTTTGCCTTCCTGCTCTGTATGAATGAGGTCAAGAGACAATGCACCAACCCCCTTGTAATGGAAGGACCAAATGATTCCCACTACAGGAAAAATAATAGGGCTTTCATTAAGAGGGATTTCACAGAACACTGATACTTTGAAATAAAAAGCTGTTTCATTAGTTCTAAATGAAAACCCATTTAAACAACACACCCAGGCACTACTCCTCAAGTTGGTCACATCACACCAAAAGCTTCTCCTCAGATCCTCCCACTGTTCAGCAGGCGAACAGACTAGACCCTGAATCCCAGCTAGGAATGGGAAACAGTCTGCACATAACACTTGTGTAATCTCACTAAGGGCCCACAGACACAAAATATTCACTGCCATTTAACACAGTCAAACACATGCTCCCATCTCCCTACCCCTCCACAAAAGTCTGCATACTGGAGACATTGGCAAGGAAAAAGGAATCTGAAACACCAAGGGCTGAATGCTGACAGCTAGGTCTTTCCACTAAGACCTAAAGAAACCTCTTAACTGGAACATATAAAATTCTCACTCTAGATAAGTATATGTAGCTTGTGATCCTGAAAAATAGAATGCAACATTCAGGTTTGCTTTTCTCTAGTGTTCAACCTTCTGGACTTAGAGAACAGGTAATTTATCAGCTTCTGTGTGGGGACAACCAGCACTCCTACTCAACAAGCATTTTTGTTTTACTGAAAGTAATGCAATGGCTCTTCCTCACCATCTGTATCTCAAACGCATTTCAGATAACCAAACCCAGAAAACTGGTCCTGATACCAAAACTGCAAAACCTTATTCAAACAACTCAGATTAACAGCTCTCACAATCCTTTTGCAAGCTTTGTAAGACATTTTGCAAAGGAACATGCCAAGAAACACCTACCTCAGTCAGCTTTTTGGGGTCTTTATCCAAAGGGCCAAGACTGAAGCAGAGGCAATTGCAGCTGTGAGGTGTTAGAGCATCCCTGACGAGCAGTCCAGGGTAGCAGAGGCAGCCAGCACTGCTGTGGAAGAGAACAGTGCACTGTGAGACAGCGCTGGGTAAAGCACGGGCCAGGCACACAGCTCCAGGGCTGATGAGGTGACCAGGAGCAGCAGTAAACCTGGGCACTCTTTGAAGATTATATTTCTATGCCACGAGCTTAGCTAAAAAAAAATACAGCCATCATTTACTTTTTTCCCCCTTTTTTTTTTTTTTTTTTTTTTTTTTTTTTTAAGTATGAGGTAAAAATGGACCTAAGAATGCCCAGCTTACCCAACCAAAACCCCGTGCCTGCAGGGGAAGCAAATAATAGCCAAATGCTTTATGTACATTTTAAGGAGAGTCAGGTGTAAACCGAAGATTATCTTTTAATCACTACTCTTGTCTCCTGTTTGCCAGCTGAGACCAGAGAAGAGAATGCCAGAACATCATAAGAAAGCTTTCCCTTTCACAAT
The DNA here is from genome assembly GCF_029207755.1 of Chamaea fasciata. Classification (NCBI taxonomy): domain Eukaryota; kingdom Metazoa; phylum Chordata; class Aves; order Passeriformes; family Sylviidae; genus Chamaea; species Chamaea fasciata. Next base: position 24,116,407 of record NW_027094094.1, on the reverse strand, counting down.
TTCTGAACACATCAAAGCAGCAGGTATGGGAAATCTAACGCTAGCCAGCTTTCCATTCAGTTTGCTTAGAGTTTTGAAACATAAGGAGGTACAACTCAGAGGATTTCCAAGGAGCCAGACATACTTACACCCCACTTAATTTCACCCAGCAAAACTTGAAAGAATAATCCAGGAAAACACTGAAGAAGTGACAGGAAGCAAGACCTCAAAACTCACTTGCAAATAAAACAATGATAAATAGACAAATATCACTAGTGTAGGAAAAAAACAAACCAAAACCTCTTCTGAGTACCCTCAGGTCAAAATTCAGAGAGTTGAAACCCACACCCCATGGAAAGGGCCTCCTTTATCTCCGCCTCGCTTAAATTGGCTACTGGCCCTAATTGCTGAGGGCTCCATCTGTGCTGGCCAGCTGCGTGGGGGGTGGGAAAGGGATGGAGGGGAATGGGCACCAGCTCTGCCACAGGTGCAAGGGCTTCCTGCCTGGCTGTGCCTGCTGCAGCACAAACCCAAGAGCCCTCTCCAACAGTGCTACACGAAGAAAGAGCACAGACATCAGTGCCACCAACAGGAATCTTCACTGACTGCTGGGAGGCGAAGGATAGTTCAGTTCACATCTAGGAGAGACAACTCACATTTTAATGTTCACAGAAACTGAAACATCAACACAGTTAAATCTTCGCAGCTGTAGAAATTTCACTGAGGGATATACACAAGTAAACTTCACTAGACAGAAGCTTGAATAGCACACATCGAAATCGACCAATTGAAATTGTTTTCCAACATACCCTGCTGAAGCTTCTGAATGTCTTGGACAATTTGTGAATACAAAGCAATTACACACAGCAACTAATACCTTGCTCAGCTACTAAGGTGTGTTTACTTCTTTGGATATTTGGCTATGCCAAGTTTTTGCATTTCTTTAATTAAATTTAAGCAAAAATATCTGAGTTAAATAAACACAACCACTCACACCAACATGTTCCAGGATTTGAAAGAATGAAATTAGGTTTATTGAGTTGGGAGGTGAAGAGTAATGCACTGATTCAGACTAGCAAAAGCAAAAGCAAAACCAAACACAAGTAGCAGCTCATGGAGTCCCTGATGTTCAGTGAAAGACAACCCAAATGGTGTGTATTGAATAACAGATTTTAAATTTGCTAGTAGTATTCAGGAATAAGTGCATTGTGTTATTTTGGATTATTGAACTCAAAGTCATAGTAGTTTTAGAGAAGAGACAAAGAGAGGATTTGGAAGTAGGAAAAAGAAACTAAAGAGAAAATATCATTATAAGATCCTTATCACTTTAAAAGGACAAAACAGAAAACAAAAAAATCAGGAATGATGAAATGAAAGAAATTATTTACCTGTGAAAGGCGACTATGAACTGGGCCTCTGTCTTCTGGAAAATAGATCATTATGGGCAGTTGTGTAAGTATCCTACAATATAATAAATGACACAAATAAGGGAAGAAATATTAATTGCTTCTACAACTCTTCTAGAAGAAGGGAATTTTGGATACAAACATCTGAGGTAATATAATTAAAACAAAAATTTCACACAGCAGACTGAAATGCATAGTCATGGGATATTCTAGCTGTCAAAAGAATAAATGAGATGAAAACCAACTTGAAAACCACATTTAAAAACAACAACAAAAAAATTAAACTCTGCAAGGGTTATTAACCACGAAGCTGTGACCCTGCTCAGGAAGTCCCAAAGCACAGAAGCCGCCAGCAGCAAGAGATGACGCCAACAGAAGGTTGACTGCCTGTGGTTCGTATCTTTTTCCTCACTAAACTGCTGTAGGAAAGAGGATATCTGAGTGTTAGTCTGATTGTTGTCCTGGCCCAAGGATCACTTTTTGTGTGGCATTAGGAGCTGCGACATTCAAATGTAAATATACCTCAGCCCTGTAGGTAAGGGAATAGGTGACACCCAGCGGGCACCTGACAGCTGCTGGGGAAGATTCAAACAGACGTGCCCAGGGAATTACCCTTCAGTTCTCCAGTATTCATGCTCTGGAAGAAGACCTTGCAACTCACCTATGCTCCTGCTTGGTTGGCCCAATTGGCAGGTGACTAATTGAAACACTACCATAATTTGTAGTTTCCAATGAAATATTGCACCACCGGGGCAATTTTTTTGTTTGGGTTTAATTTTTTTATAATTCCTTGCATATAGTTTTTTTTTTAAAAAAAAGCTGTTTCTAATTAGCTGTGTTTAAAGCTATTTTAAATGCATCTATACACTGCATTCCTGTTTGCTGGGCCACACCGTCCACTCTTGCTCTCCAAGTGGCAAGGACAGGGTTTAGCCCTCAATTAGCCTTACCATATGGTTTTCTGGGGTCACAAAAGAATTTACTGTGCCAAGGAAAATTTCTAAGAGGTGTTTAAGCACCTCTTAGCATCCAAAAGGTCCAGTAAATGGAGCTCATAACAATGAGGTTATAGGCTCTGGCTGAGCCACGCACCATGTCACGATGGGAGGCAGCCAAGCTGTGTTGGGCTCCCGCAGTGGTTCCAGCCATGCTGTGCTCAGCCCTTCTGGCCAGCACTGAGCCACAGCTGAGGACACCCTGAATTAGCAGGAGGTTGGTTAGCCTGAACCCATGTTTTCCCATTGACTGATTTTAAGTCATGCCTTTTACTCCAAGGGTGCAGCTTCACACCCGGGAGCTGCGAGAAAGGCCTGAGGTGTGCATGTCTGGATTGAGAAAAGCTTTATCTTTTCTGCCATAAATATCTCTGTCCATCTCTGTGTGGGTGGAGAAAACATCAGTCTGAGGCAGACAGAAATATTCAGACCAAAGAAGATACATCAGGAGGTTTTAGCCAAGAGAACAAAGAGACCTTTTTCTCCCCTGATCTCCTTCCTACACTGAACCCTGTGCACCTCTTTGCAAGAATTCAGCACAACAGGAGAAGCAATAGGGTCTCGAAATACTTTACAGTCCCAGTAAAGGGGAAGTTCAGCCTGCAGTATGTGTGATTTGCTCTCTCAAGGACTGTACATGTGAAGTAAAGCTAAGGTTTTTTTTTCTTTTTTGGTAAGAATTTAATGCACTTCATAAACATGATCTTCCCTTCAACACCTTACCAGTAAACCTGGTTGATGTCAAACAGCTTCCTAAATAAGATAAGTAGGGGAAATTAGTCACCCGGGTTCTTTTTGTAAAGAGAGAAAATACAGTGGGTAGTGACAGGCATATAAACCTCACTTTCACCACTGGCACATATTCTGGTTTTCTTAAGTCTTTAAAATGGTGCTTTTTTCTTAGAGCAGATACTGTCTAGCCTCCAGTACATAACCAATCCCTTTCAGGGATACCTAAGAAAGAAAGAAAAAGGAAAAAGAAAAGAAATCTGCTGCTAATTCACTCCAAGGCTGTGTCATGTTACCCAAAGCAAGCAAGCAAACAAACAAACAAAACCAACCCAGACTAATGTCCTAAAAAACTCAGCTGGATAAAGTCTGTTCAGTGACTGGAATGAGACATGTATGTTTATATTATAAAGTTGGTAAACTTCATCAGAGGCTCCTTTATCTATAGATTTATTTTGTAAGTGATTGTCCTAAAATAACTGAAACTGTAGATTTCAAGACCCTCTATGCCTTCTACCTCCCCACTTTCTCTTGCCTCTCCCAGCTCCTCCCCACTGCCTGTATTTTACAATTGTTGCTCATTTTCAGTCCAAAGTTGTATTACATGCTTTGCACCACCCCCGGTTTTTCAAAAACATATTTGGAATTACACTAACATGCTGTCCCCTCCAAGCATCCTTAATTGTGTTGCCACACACGTTCTCCCAGCCCTTGGCCCTGCAGCACCGGCAAACACCCTGGTGCTCTCCACTGCCAGTGATACCCTTAAGAATCTTCTTTGTTCTGCAGAAGGATGTAGGTAAGTGACCACAGCCATATCCCTGCCCTCACAGGAGGCAAATCAGGGTATCTGTATTCCAGTCACAATTGTGATTTCTGGCCTTTCTCACACAGTCCCAGTCACTGGCTTAGCAAAGAACCAACAAAGGCTCAGATGAGGCAGACAGCACTGCTTTTTAAGGGGTGTGAACTGAGTTGGTGCTTGCTCCATTAGTCCCCAGGTGTGGCCAATTGCAGCTGGGTTACAGCCAAATAATCCTGGCCTTTTCTTCTTCCCAAAGCTCCTTCTGTCAATCCTCAGTGCAAGAGCTCTAGGAGGATTTCCCATTAGGGATGAATCTGATTTTTCTGCCCCATGAATGGCCTGGTTGGAGCCTCTTTTCTTGTTTTGGTGAAGCCACTGCATAGCTCCTCGGGGCAGAGCACACACTGCTGGGGGAACGCTTTGCTCCCCTCATCCTTAGGGAAGACAAGTGGCACAATGCAACAGTTTTGCAGCACAGCAAAAACCATCCCAACCAGAGAATGCTGGGTATGAAAACGATCTTCCTGATTTCTCCTTTCAGCACATTCTGTTGCCGAGTGAGAAGGAGGCCGAGATGGAATGAGCAGACGGGTCTGCAGGATCAGTGCTGGCAAACGTGGAAAATTTTACAGCTTCTGGCTCCAGCCCCAGCTTGTCCCCACTTTCCACGAATGCCTAATTGAGACTGTCTGGCTTTTTCCGCAGAGGTGGGAGCCAGTTTCCAGGCAGGGCATATGGGTGTATTCTCTAAATCTTTGCCTTGTAAAGTTTTAGCACCCAAAAAAGCCTCCTGTCTCCAGGATGATTCAGTTGGCTGGTGAGGGAGTGGCTGCCAGGCAGGGGTGAGGGTTGTTGCTGTTGACAGGAAAAAACAGAGGGTAGAAGAGGGGAAAGAGCAGGTCTCTTGTAAAGAAATGATGCCACGGCAATCACCTCATTTTGTGTGAGGCATGGACCCCATTCAAGGTACTACACTAAAGTCCCTACAAGACAGAAGCACAGGTGCATTAGACAGCAGTGTGAGGGTGTAGCCATTGTGGCTGTTCATCACTTGATGACACCTGTGGTGCTTCTGGTGTGATCCATGAGCAGGGCACCCTCTGCTGTCCCATTCCCCAGCATAGCATGTGCCAGAGACCACCTGCAGCAGTCCTGAGACTCACCTGGCTCTGCACCTTCACCTCAGCCTCAAGACTGCAGTACCTCTTTCAGCCACGGTGCCACGCTGTGGGTTCAGAGGGGTCAGTCCCAAATGAAGAGGCGTGCCTGAGTATCACAGGACATGGCAACAGCCCCCACACCAGAACTAACCTGAGTTGCTCTTTCGATATGCAGAGCAGCAGAGAGCCAAGCAATGCCATGGCTCAGCATCCAGAGCAAGCTGGGGCCACGAGCCACGAGCTTTGTCCCTCACTGGTGTCCTGTAGGTGCCTGAGTCATTTTTAACTCCCACTCAGCCCAGATAGGGAGCAATCGGATAATGCCCCGCTAGGAAGCTGTCTGGACTCCCCAGCGTGCCGTGTTCACACTATTCCTTTCTCAGTGGGACAGACCCTGCACCTGCCAAACATAACGTGGACGATGGACTGGCCTGGCCTATAATGGATGTTGGGGGTTTATATTAATCACATGGAAATCATTTTGGACAATTAAGCATACAGAAGAAAAGCCAACTGGCTGCACATGTTCTGTGGGGCACGACCTAAAAGCAGTCCCAGTCATTGAAATGATGTAGTGTGAAAGCTGGATTAAACAGGTCAAGTAAATTTGGAGCAGCTAAAATAAACTGAACTCTCTTCCAAAACATATGTTGTGCTTGCCATATAATATTGCTGTACTGTGGTAGCATGTCCCACACATGCCAAAATTGTGATACGCTTGTTCCAGGGTCACAGTGCCAGAGGGAGAGAGGAGGATGGTTACTCTGGAAAAAAGCCGGTCAGAAAGTAGATCTGTGAAAGTAATAAGCTCTCCTGAATGAGCTGCCTGATAAGGCTTTGCACATCTTCCTTACAGCCTACCTGCCCAGATAGCCTGAGCCCAAGGAAGGGATTCAGTCTCACACTGAGCAATCAAACATGAATGAATGTTCTGGCATTTTGGTTCCCTCTATAAACATTTTCCAGCCTGTGGTAAGCTGTTTTGAAAGCCCCCAGCAGCTTGGCTTGGAGCTGGAGACATTTTACAACATCTGGGAATGATTCCTGAACTGCTTCCCTGCATACACCTGTATTGAATTCCATTTGCAGTTGATTTGCTGTGGAAAGCCAGCCTGCGCTGCCAACCCAGGACCAGGGCTGAGAGGGCATCACCACTGGCCAGGAGGGCCTACTCCTCCTAGCAGGGTTGGCAGGGACCTGCAGGGATGGCTGTCAGTGTGAACTGCTCGCTATTCCCCTGTGCTGACCTTGCTTTGAACATTCACCAGTAACACACAGAGGGTAAAACACTTTATTGGAGTGATGTGGCCACGTAGGAAAAATAAATAAAACAGTCCTCAACCACTCAGGGGTAGATTAACAAAGCTGGACATTAATCATTCTGGGAACACAAGGAACCCAAAGTGAGTTACAAAAGGGCTTGGATCAGCTGCACCCTTTTTCCATCACATGGCTCTCCGCATCAACCCTTGCCCAGGTCAGTGCTACTCAGTCTTCCACACTGGTCTTATTTCTTTTTCCTACCATTTAATTGCCATATGCTTTGTATTTTCTTTCTATTTACTTTGTCTTGGTCATCCCAATCCTTCACTACACCAGGTAATCAAGAGTTGACAGCAGTAAGCCATTAGATAGTAAAACACAGCACTCGAAAGATAGGAAATGTTAAGGGTTGACTCCTCAAATTCTTCCTTGTTTGGAACCCTGTGACATGTAAAGGTTTTTATCCATCTTTAACTCATCACTGGAAAAGTGCTTTTAGTCTGTATGTGTGGTTCTAGTAATGTTTTTTTGAATGACTGTATTTTAGTTTTGTTACTAACTGCCAAAGCCCTGCCTCATTTGTGGGGCCCTGATGAAGAGTGCACGTGGTGTGAAGTTCCCAGAGCTAGAGAAGGTGGGAAGGGCATGCTGCCCCAGAGGCAGCTGGACAACACACTCCTTTTTCTTATTTCTCCATGAGAATTTTCAAATGTACCAAAGTTCGTGAGTTTGCAAGTGACATTCTATAAATGAAACCTATAAATCCATGGAAAAGTTTATGAAGGAAGAGAAAACTACTCAGAGAAGGTAAAAAAGCTGACTAGAAACTTGGGCATTCCCAGCTAGCCACAGGTGACCTAAGCAATGGCCACACTGACTCCTGGTTGTGTGAAAAATTCCTGGGTAGCCAAGATGCCTGCTTGGAGGCAGAGAGAAGGGAAAGGAGAAAGTCAAAAAATGAAGAAATTCTGAACCCCAAGTATGCGTGAATGTTGCTGGAGTTCAGAAATAGACCCTGAAAATAGGAGAAGAAATCGACTGCTAATATTCAAATCTTTGTGTTTGGTGTTTTATTTTCTATATCTCTTTTTCTATACTTCTCTTTTTCTACATCTATTTTCTGTCAAATCCTGACCTGAAGGCTTAATAAATAACCATTTGCTTTAGTTCTGTGCCAGCCCCACTCACCTGACAGAATGATATAGAGAGAAGCATAACCTGCAGGCAGCCTGGTGCCCACAGAGGCATTTGGGCAGTGCATGGGAAGATGCCCTTACCCTCTCTAGAATCCCAGAGCAGGTTTTTTGTCAGCCTTTGGAGAAGTGCTCCTTGGCTCCTTAGACACAGGCATCCCAGCCATAAGGAAGGGTGACAGTAAAGCACAACAGATAAAATCCAAAGCCATTGGGGTTTTTCATACATTTATGTAGTGATTAGAAAATAACTGGGGGGCTGGCTGCAGAATAACAACCCACTTCCCTTCTAAAATTACACATGTATTCGAAATTGTTCCTTAAAACTTGATGAGATGGTCAGCTTCAGTGCAGCTGAAACCTCAGCACATCGAGCTTGTTGGCTATCAACTGTTTTATCCAGATGAAGGGCAGATACAGCCCCTATTTTTGTCCTGCAAACCAGCCAGTCCTATGCTGGGAAGAAAGTTGTACAGATTTCACTGACTTCAGGTGAGCCCAGCCAGGTGTCTCATCCTTGGGGATGCTGTCATGCACCCAGGATGAGACAGAAAGGACAAAGCAAATGTTGTCAATTCCTGACAAACTCTACCTGCTGCCTCCAAAGCTGGCCCAGGGATTCACCTACTGGCTGAGACAAAACTCACTGTCCCTCACCCGGCACGATTCTCACAAGTCCCCAGGACTGTGTCAGCAGCTTGTGCTGGTGCTGGGGGGCTGCAGTGCTCCCTGGCCAGCTGCATTTCCAGCCGTTCCATCCCCTCTTGGTACCATGGGACATCCTGCACCACCAACTGCAGCCATTATCTGCTGCTGCACTGGCAGTGAGCCTCTTGGGAGAGATTTGTGTGTTCACTGAGGCCTATTTTATATCTGTTCAGAAGGATCTTTGGCAAAATCAAACATCTGAACTATGTCAGTGCTGCATGGTTATTTCTGAAGGCTGTCTCTGTGCTGTCTGTCATATTTCTCCAGAAGACTTTTGCCAGATGGCTATACATGGCTGTGGTGTTACTGAGAGCTAAATGAAGACCTCGTGCAGAAGCCCCTTAAAAAAGTTTGTGTATTTAGTTTGCCAGAAAAACTGTGATTTTTCAAGCTGAACCAAAGTTTTAAAGATAAATCTGGACTTTTCTCAACATATTAGAGCTTGGAGTTCTTTTTTTTCTGAAAAACAAACAGGGGCTGGTGGTTGAGTACTGCAACTACTCTGACAGACTGGCTGGCTTACACCAGGATAACATCCATCATTTCGATAGGGCTGACAGGACCTGAGGGGTAACACTGCAGCGTGAGCTCCAGCCAAGGCTGAGCACGCCACTTTCTCCATCCCATCAGCTCTCTGCTGGCCAAGGAAAGATATCCAGTAGGGAACTCAGGCTATATGTTCAAGCTCTCCTGCACTGTAGAAAGGAGAAGAGGGAAGCCTGTATGCTGCAGACTGGCAGAGCACTATGGCTCTGCCTTGTATCTGGCCACCTACACAGTGAGGCAGCAACAAGGGTGGCTGGAAACACAGCACCCCTGGCAGCAGGAGAGTGCTTCCCCAGCACCCTTGCAGGGGGGCTGCTGGCTCCCTGCAGCCCAGGACCCCATGCAGCGAGGGGTCAGGTCCCCAGGGTGGTCCCTCTTTGCTGGCACTGAGGTGACACTGGCAAGGGGGGGACTCTGCTCTGGGCACCAGGCCAAGGCAAAATCCTTGGCTCTTCCTTTGGTAGATGATTTCCTCTCCCTATGGGCCTTATGGTATGAATAAGGAATGCTCTGTGGTTGAGTACCTACAGCTCTGACAAAGACCAGATTGCCACCACAGTTATTTCCTCTTGTACGTAAAAAGGGAAACTGTGGTACCGTGCACACCTCTGGGCAGAAATAGCTGACAAAAACCAACTTCTTCATGGCAAAAAATGCTGCTAATGGCATCTTGACACCTCTTTGACATGTTAAACTACTAATTTCAGATATTACCCTCTGATGTGAAACATGTTTTTAGCCGAAGGAATTGGGGTGTTTTGGGAAGATTTGCCTACATAAATAACCGCCTGGCATAGACGTTGACTTCAGTTTTACAGCTGTCACCCAACTCCCTGAGCTCAAGGACAAGTTCAAACCACGGCCCTGCTCACTGGTCGGCTACTTGGGCAACACAAACACACACAAATTAACATCTCTGGACATTTCCAGGAGCAATGGAAACTAATAATTCTTTTGGACAGGATGGATTTCCTGCTGAATTTAATAACAACAGTTGGAGACAACTGTCTGGATGCTTGCTGCTTTGAGATAAAAAGCCAGTTAAAAAACTGTAGTGATTTTCCTTGCAGAAAATTGGTGTGTGACAGCCAGACATGTACTTTCTTATTTCTAGTCATGAATGTGTATATTTATAGAACCCCCACCAGAAAAATGCTTAAGATGAGGAATGAAGCTCAAGACAGCCCACTATCAGTAAGCTTGCTTTTTACAAGGTTTTCAAAGCTGTACCGAATTTCAGGGCTCTGGGTAAAGGCTTTCATAAGGTCTGTGTTTGGCACCCATTTCCCTTTGAATTCAGATGAAGCTGGGAGATGAACTCCCTTCAGGACCTTTCAAACTGCCAGTTTTTTTCTGCAGTAGTATAATAAAAACACAAGTGGAGAGAAAGAGAGAGACTGAGAGAATGAGAAAATGCTCCAAGAACAGACTGAGAACAAGAGTAGAAAGAAATTATAAGGAGTGCTGGGAAGTCAAGATTCACCTCAGGAAAGGGGGGTTTAAATGCAGTCACAGGCAAAAATGGAGCTTTAAAGCATCTAATGTGACAGCTCATATGCTGCAAGCCTTTATATTTCAGCCAGTGACTCTTATATTATGTAGCATAATAACTCTACCAGCACATCTGCAAAGAGAGGCACTTATCCTCATTTCCTATATCGATTTGCACACCTCAGAGTCCAGGTGTGTTTGTTTTGTGCTTTCATACAATAAATTAAGTACCTGGTAATTTTTGCCCACATTCCACCTATATGATGTCACTCTCAGATATTTCCTTCCCTCCCTCCCATTTTATTTTCCTTGAAGCTAAAGAGTCTCTTTAAGCCATTTTGTTTTACTCCAAATAATTTCTGTTGCTCTTTTCTGTCACTTGCCTAATATTTCGACAACTTTTGAAAGCAGTCCCTGAAACACAAAGAACATATCTTTGTTTGTCTCGCCTGTTTAAACTTCCCCTCTTTCTGCTTCCTATTCCCAGGAATTACAGTGACCCTTTTGCCACAGCACCATCATGGAAGCTCGTGCTGGGTTTTGACTCCACAGCAGCCCTTAACTCCTTCAGATAAGCAGATCTTAGGATGTTATGCTCACTCTATATGTGCTGTCTCCATGCTTGCAGAGGTGAACCTTTGCAGCTGGCTGTATAAAAAGCATCCAGACATTCCCATGATTGTCCTGAATCTGCCTGCCATCATTACCTGTTTATCATCATTCTGTCCATATGTTTCATCAGCAGTGATTTAATGTTGGTATTGATGAAGAGAACTGATTGGGAATTGGTTAATATGTTGTAATCCTTGTAAAATGCCTCTGACCACACAACCCCTGCAGGTCCCAGCAGTCCCGGGGCAGGGATGCATCAGCCTGTGAGAGCCTCAGCATTGCCCAGGCCTTGAGGGGCCCAGGGTGGAGGTCATTTTCCTGGGACACAGCTATATTTTGGGTGGGTGTGAGGGGCAGACAAGCCCATCTAGTCCTGGATGTGTGACAAGTATGAGTTCATTGAGAGAGACTGCAGTTACAGCCCAGCCTTCCCTCTCCGCTGAGACAAAGTCCAGCAGCACGATATGCTCTGAGACAAATGAACTAGCTTCCCCTAGGAAAGCTTCTAAAGACTAATGGTGTTTGAGGGAAAGCATAGCCTGAAGGAATTAAACTTGATTCCAATCTGACCACAATCCAAAGTGAAAATAAATTCCATTTTAAATACTAGATTTCTTATTATTTCTTTTTAGTTACTGAAGCAGACTCTGAGTTGGATCATCATCTCTTTTAGTAGGCCCTCACCCACTAGAATCAGAGTGCTTTTACAGCTCCTTTTAGGATTCCTTTACTTCCCCACTGAACTATCCTGGGCTGCTCCTCTGCTGGAGCAGACTACAGAGAAGGAGAAAAATAAGAAATACCTACCACAGGATGGCAGGGAACCCCAATAACAGACCAGCCCATTTTGCTCAAAAGCCAATACTTCTGCCAGGTCATTTAGAGGCACCTTTCATTTAGAGGTACCTTTGCCAAATTACAAACCCTTCAGGAAAACTTTGGGTCCGCGAATGCTCTTTGGTACAAAAGGATGCCACAAAATGAGGTCAAGAGAAAACATTGGTATTGCAAATCAAGGGTTATAGGTGCCACTTCAATCACTCCAAACTCTTCACTTTGCTTTACAAAACCCATGCAGTAATTCAGTCACATCTCAGTGGCTGCTTTTAGTTGAAGTCATTCATTCACCAGTAGAGATTTCTATCCCACCCATTCATCATTAGAGAATCCTTTCTCTCCCCATTTATTTATCACTAAAGATTCCTATCTCACCTCAAAACACCCCTGCATCAGCCTGGAGACAAAGCCAGCAGCAGCAGGGTATCTGCAGGAAGAGCTGGCCAGGCCCTGCTCACCCAGGGGCTGCGACCTCGAAGTCTGATACTCATCCCAGTGTCTGACCATGGGGAAAAATGACAATGTATAGGAATGTGGAGCATACCTCCTCTGAACAAGCCCTCCATGGGAGCTGTAAACATAAACATCAGCCATCATTACGTGCATCATACGTCCTGGATGACCTAATGGTGAGGGTATGAGCTGTGCCCAGGTGCAGTAAAGACTGTCACAGCCCCCCTCCCAGGTCTTGGGGGAGGTGCCACCAAGAGCAGGATCCAGGGGGCAACAACCCAATGGCCCAAAGCTTGCCTGATCCAGGAGCTCACAAGCAAAACCCAGCAGCCACCAGTGTGGTGCTACCCTTAGAAGGCAGCCCAGCACCACAGGCAGCTCCTGGTTTGGCCATGTTGTAGTCTGGAGCTTGGCTAACCCCTGGCAGTTCCAGCAGGAACACAATGCACAAGAAACAGCTCCCCAAAATGCCAAGTCAGCAGTTTTCTTATCGGAGGAGACTAGAAAACAGGACTCTGAAATACACTGGGAGAGTTTCCCACTAAATATCAACTACTAGGCCTTTATTTATAACTTATAAAAGTAATCACATTTCAAATCTGTCCAAGGGAAAGATTTTTTTAGTCTATGAATTTTGTTACCAGAAAAACTGCTGAATTAAGCTTGAATACTGATTTTTAAAAAGCAAAGCCAATAAAAATGATCCAGAGGACAACATTCCTTAACAGAGACCATAAACTACAAGGACAGGAGAAGGACAATATGGAAAAAAGTGATAGGAAATTAATACCTTTTACTGCCAGTTGGTCTTACAAACAGAGCAAACTGCATCAGTAGACCTAAAATAAATACATATATACTTTCAAACTCAATATTAATCATATATGCTTGGGAAGAGTTTCAAGTGGCATTGAATTTTAATCCTGAGACACTGCTAACCACACTGAGCATTTTGCCTTTAACAGTAGTGGGTAAGGAGTTACGCCATGAACCCCCTTTGTATGTCCAGGTGTGAGGATTTTTGTTCAGGGAGGAATCTAAGGGAGGAGAAATTAGAAGCTGTTTGCTGTTGTATTGGGCTTGGGTTTGTTTTAAACATTAGAGACCAGTTTTTGAAAGGTGCAGGGTTTGGATGCAGCCATTCAGACATAGTTGGGCAGAGGTTTAGTCTGGGTCCATTTCCAGTTTTAATAAACCAGTGGCCGTAATAAAGGACAAGAACTTTAAAGAGTGCAGGGCTAGAATATAATATTTTATAGTTCCTTCTGCAAGGCAGAAAGTTGATATCTCACTAATGCATACTAGAGGTCATTGGAGAGTTTCCTAAAATAAAGGATCTAGTTATTTTTTTTTGTTTTTATTCATTCTGCTCTATAGTCTGTGGTTTTGTTTTTCCAGTTTTCCACTGCTCTTTGCCAGGGAGTACACAATACATGTTAAATACTGTCTGTCCTCATTTATGCCAATGGTCTATTGGTATCAATGAAACCACCTCAGCACTGGGATTCTAAAACTAGGATGCCCCAGCTGTAAGGCTGTTGAAAAGAAGTTAAGAAATACCTGCTTATAAATTAAATGCTTCACCAGGAAGAGAGAGTCTTGTCCCAATAAGTTACACTGGATTGGAATTAGATACAAATTTCACTGATTATTGCAGGTCTGCATCAGCTTAAGGATCACATCACATGGCCACAAGTCAGAGAATCATAGAATCAGAATGGTTTGGGTTGGAAGGGACCTTAAAGACCATCATGTTCAAAACCCCCAGCCAAGGGCAGGGACACTTTCCACTAGACTAGGTTGTTCAGGGCCCCATCCAGCTTTGCCTTGAACATCTTCAAGGATGGGGCACCCACAGCTTCTCAGGACAGCCTGGTTCAGTGTCTCACCATACTCACAGTGACATTTCAAGTAGTTTTTCCTGGTGTTTTTCCCCCTTTGGGAGCACTGCCATTTCCAAGCACATCCCACTTACATGACTAGACAGGAGGGAATGAGCTAGAGATGCCTGGAGAGGGGTCAGAATCCACCTCAGCACTCTGATCAGCAGGAAACTGACTCACAAGGTGAATAATGTCAAATACAGACAAGATCAGGATTGGTTTATCATCCAACTCATATTTCTGCCAAGTTTTGAGAGAACAACTGAAGAATACATGTTGAAGCTGTGACTTTCATACAGGAATCCTGAAATAATAAAATAAGGGAAAATTCAGGATAATGAATTACATCAGTGGAACAGGAACAATTTGGGGTTTTGTTAAGCCCAGGACCTTAGTCATCAATGACACACTTGGGCAATATTATTTTAACCCTTTGACTCCTTGATACAGAGTTTAGCCTGCTCTTTGAGGGGCCCTGCTCTCAAAGAACAACAGGGTAAAACCTGTGTTATCTGCAGGCTGTAAGTAGCCATTGAAAAACTGTCAGCTTCATTCCTGAGGAAGCAGCTTCTGGAAAGGTGGAATGGGCCATGCTCCAAATGTCCAAAAAGAGGGAAAAGGAGGAATTAAGTTTTCTTAGGTGGGATAACAATGGCTGCGAAATCCCAAAGAAAGCAAGGCAGAACCTTCACGCTGTAAGTTTAAGTTACGTTTAAAGGCTTAGGAGGCAATGCTGACCCTCAGCACTGCAGAAAACTGTCAGCTGGAGAGGGACCACCAGCTCAGCTCCCAGAGTAACCCCCAACCATGCTAGAAGATTCTTGTTCCCATGCCTTCCTCCCAGCTCCAGCAGGCAGAAGAAAGGGAAAGGCTTACACCCAGATCTGCAGAGCCCCTCGCTGCAGGCAAGCAGGATAGCCCAGGCTCAGGCAGTGTGAAGAGACCTGTGAGCCAGCACTGGCAGGGGGAATGGGGATGTGGGGATGAGGAGATTTACAGCCCTGCAGTGTTGCAGGTAGCTGTATGCTCTGCTCGTGTCTCCTCTGCACCTGCAGGCTCAGATACACAGCTGATCTTCAGGCAATGCATCACTGCTCTCATTTTTTAATTTTTGTGGCTCCTGAAGTATATTTAGGTTTGGCTTATGTCAATTTTTTTTCCTTAAATAATGTGTCAATTCTTCTCCTACACATATAAAATATTTTCTTCTATTTTCTAAGGTATTGTGTCCCTACTGAACCTTCAGGCACTGTGAACCTTCAGTTTCCAAGTTTGTTTTACTGACCCACCTGGCATTCTGGTGTGTGTTACTGCAGCTTTGTTTCTCTTCCATCTGACGCTCTTTCACTTGTGTTTTGAGTTTACAAAGCAATGAAACAGAAAGAGGAAGGAAAACGTTATTTTGCCCTCACAATGCAGGATGCTGCTGACGCACCTCAGGTGTGGCATTGGCAGCAAAGGACATTCCTCATGTGCTGCTGGCGGGTGGAGGAGCCCCCCACCACCCCACTCCTCAGACACCCTCTGAAACAGCTTTGGAAGAAGATGACATAAACTTCATTAACTGAGGCAAGTAATTAAATAGGGGTAAAAATATCACCAGCATCTGGGAAATGCTGCTGTGCTGTCCACTTGCAAAGGTAACCAGCCCCTGCCTCACTCTGCCTCCTCCACCTTTATCAGGAATCAGATCATAACAGAAGAGAGAAGCATTAGCTGCAAACTGCAAAAGTCACATTTCTGAGCATGGCCAAGAAGGGGGGTTGTACAAATAAGGGGCCGGCCACGGCTTTGGGTTCACATCCAGCAGGACCCCACAGGAAGGGCATGTCAGCCAGCTGTCAGGGTACAGTTTGGCCGTCCTCTCTTGCGAATTGTGTGCTGAACCAGATGCAGTTTTATAACTCTGCTTAAGGCAATCTGGGCCTGGATGGTTTCTGGAAAATTATTTCATATTATTGTGAAAAGAAAAAAACATTTCCTTTTGTTTTGTCATGAAGGGAATGGTGCTGAAAAGGTGGAGAAGAACAAGATGTAATTGTCTTGCCCACAGTTCCATACCAGTTTCGGTGCTTTTTGTAACTAACCATCATACAACCCTCCAGTTCTCTCCAGCAATGAAACAACTAAAAGAAATATCAAGCTTTCCTTTTTTTTTTTTTTGTGTGTGCTCCTTCATCTGTGCACATGAATAATATTTTCCAAAATCCGGGGGCATTAAACCACTTTTCCAATTAATTTCAAAACAACAGCCAAAGAAAGAGAATGAATAAAAGCACTAGAAACATGAACTGCACTGCCTTGACCCAACATGACACAGTGAGTCCTAACAAGCAGTTTGTAACAGCAGCCACCCCAGAGATAGCCAATCCACTGGTGATCTCCCATTTGGTGTCTCATGCTTCAAGTCTTCAAGCTCTGTTTGATCCTGCTCACCCTGCAGTCAAAGGAAAGCATTTAACTCTCTGGGTGGATGGTTTTTTTCCTCCATAGGTTAAATCCTTGCACCTTTTTTAGCTTCAGTGATTTGGGATTGATGCTTTCAGACAGACAAGTCACCCTCACACATGGGGAACATGCCTGCAGCCCAAAGGGATGTGGGAGCACAGCTCAGAGTCAAGGCAGCTGCATCCACTTTTGCCCCCCAAAGATACGTCAGTGACAAGAGCCCAAGAGCTGCAACCATGCCAGGAGGGTCCCTGCAGAGGCTGAAGGCAAACACTCTGAGCCCCACTGGGGGCACAGCTACCGCATGAGGGGCACAAACTGGTGATGGTCAGCAAATATCGGGAATGCTGAGAGTTCAGTTTCTCAGCAACATGTGCATTTCACTGGTAGGTTGACTGGAAGGGAGATGGTGTTAGGATGTGATCTTAGGCTGGTGATTTACAGGCAGGCAAAGAAATGGTGTGCTCTTACCTGGGGGAGTTACTTCAGTACAGGGCAAGTCCAGATATTTGTAGACTTGCCATAGTCTGATGTGGATGTCAGAGGGAGTGCATCTGCAGGCATCCCAGTACCCGGGTAAGGAAAGCAGAAGAAGCGGCACATATGTTCACCATTCCCTGTGACAGCCAGCAGCAGTGACAGCATTGCCACCATAACATCGCCTCTAAGCAAACTGCGCTGCCTGGCCCCACAGCCAGCCCACAGCTGGGGAAGGACAGGCAGCAATGGCCACAACCTGCATGTCACATCACCCGCTGGGGAGCAAGACCTGCAGGGCTGACTGCCTGCAGCTCTGGATCCAGCCCTGCCCTCCGAACCCCTCGGCAGCTGGTGCCGAGGCTGCGAGCGCACCGCTGCTCCGGAGGTGGTGGAGGACAGAGACGCTTTCAGAGAGCAGATCTGAGCAGACTTCCTCCTCACAGGGCACGACAAAACTCTGCCTGCAACCCACTGACCCCAGGGAGCCACAGTCACGACCACATGTTCCAGCAGTGAACTAAATTGCAGCTTTCTCGAGGTTTCTGCTGCGGGGTGGAGGCAGTAGGTATCTCAGGGGGACTGATCTGTGCCGCCTCGCGGCAGGAGTCAAGGCAGAGTTCTCTCTCTTGCAGCTCCCTTGCTCTCTTGCTTGACATCACCGGCTGTACACAGAGGAGAGAGGGCGGTGGCAAGCAGGGAGCAAGGAGGGAGGCATCCAAGCCAAGGAATGTTTTTTCAGGCAGCTTCCAAGCAGGAACTGCTTGACCTGGAGTACGCACACTGTGCCCTGCAAAATTTGCCCCAGCTCTCAATGCGAGGCGCTTCCACAGAACCAAGAGTAATCTCAAAGACCTCACTTGTCAGTCCCCGGTAAGCAAAGCTGCCGACACCCACCCGGGCAGCAGTCGGCATTGTTTCCCCACTGCTCAGGGCCTGCCCGTTGTGTGCGTCCAGCAGTGAGTCAGGGGGCCCAGGGTTAGTGGGTTAACAGCTCTGTAACGTCATGGCCAGCTCGGGGTGGGGACCCGGGCTGCAGCCGGTGTTTGGGTGTAGCTCTGCGCCGGCTCGAGCTGTGACCCTTCCACCCTGTCCAGCCAGCCCTCCTTGGTGCCGCTGCACACTCCTCCCATGAGCTGTGCAGTCCCCTACCAAGCAAGAATCAGACCAAAGAATGCAAAACTTGAGCTTCTGCAGTTTAGGCAAGGAAATGTTCTTTTAAAAAATGCAAAAAAGCGTTTATAGGATCCTGGCAACATCAGCAAAGCATGTGAGAGGCTGCAAGGCTCAGACTGCGTGCTGGCATTCCCCAGCTTTTTAATGTACAGAATCACGCAGCTTTCTCAAAGGACACTTCGCACTTTATTTGGCCTTGGCAACCATCAAGTTAATAGCAACGCTGCTTCCAAAAAAATAAAATTCTAACCAAACACTGACTTTTGGCAGGGAAGAGAAACCCTAAGATACTGCATCATTTGGAGCATGCACTGTTTAGTACTAATGCAAAATTTATCGCTCTGGCAAAACTTAAACATTAGCAGCTGCTGCCTCCTCCTCGCACTCCTCGGCATCTCCAAGGATCTCGTGTCAGCTGTGCCAGTGGTGGGGTCGGAGCAGCGAGTCCCCCCAGGGCCGTGGAGCCGCGGCCAGGGCTCCTCCTCGGGCCGGTCCCGGCGGGGCCGGCGGGGCAGCTGCCACACATCACTGACAGATCGCCTCGGGCTGGCCGCTGTCAGAGACACCAGCGACACGAAAGCCTCTCGGGAGGAAAGCGCAGCCAGCTGGGGATGAGGTAGGAGTGGAGGGGAGAGCGTGAGCAGGAAAACCACAAGACTCTTGTGCCTGCTAAAAATGATTCCCACCTAGTAATTTTAGCAGCTGTTGTGCTCTTCTGCCTACCTTCCTGGATGAATTTTAAGTAGGAGGTGAGTGAAAATGAAAACGGTGACAAAACCTCTCCCTACCTCCCCCCCCGCCCCCCAGCCGAACCTCTGTATCTGCACATTTTTAACTTCCCCTTGACTCCAACTTAAAGACACAGCCAGTTATTTTCCCTAGTTAAGCGTTCTTTGTCCTGGCTGGTTAAAAGCAACAAAAATTCTCACCAATGTTTCTCAAGGGCGGTTAAAAATAGTGACCTGTCAGGGAAGGATGCAGTGACACAACACCTCTGCTCCACCCCTGCACCCCTCAGACCTGCCGGGCCAGGATGTTGTCGTGAAAAGAAATGTGGCTTTCTAATAAATAAGAAACAAAGAGAGCCATGAAGCCATTGCTCCCTCCCACCAGATGAAGGAGGGTTTCTCTCCAGCATGTGCCAGAGTGGATGCCAGCAATGCCCTGCTGGCACCTGCACAGGGAGGTCACTGTGCCTGTCCCCTCACCCCACACCTGCTCCCCCACAGGGGCAGTGGCTGTGCTTTGCAAGGATGGGGAGGACACCTGGAGAAGCCCTCTTGGAGCCCTGTGGTTAAACAGGTGCTCTGCTGAAACACACACACACCAAAGCACTCACAGCAAGGGCTGCTGGAAGGGAGCTGACATTTACACACAACCTGAGCTTTAATCCCCCCCTAAAAATATACACATGTATGAATAATGAACACAAACTAACACCAAGGAAAGTGCATGGAGTGCTACCAATCCAGAGGAAGAACTGCCCTCTCAGGGGGGACAGGTAGACTGGAGCGGCACTTTTAGAGCCCGAAGTTCAGTTACCTGCTCATTTATACTGCTTTTTCCCAGGGCCTTTGGGGTCTGAATTCCTGAGAGACGATGAGTGTGCTGCTGACTAAGTTAGTCTTCCATTCTTCTCAAACTCTATCAATCCCAGCTATGATTGAATTTTAGGGGTTTGTTCACTTAACCAGCTAATAAATAACAAACACTTCGGAGTCAGCATTATCCCCTGATAAGACTGCACTGAACTCAAGCCAAAACCACCAGAAATTTTATTTCTAGATATGCTGCAGGGCATCTCTACCAGTGACAGAGCAAGCAACAGATACTGACAGCCTTCTGCAGCAGGGCCCCTCAAATCTTTCTCATTTAGACATGGCATCTGCAGCCAAACAAGTTTGTCCTCATTCAGATCCCCTGTAACAACACCAGCTCCCTCTCCTACCTCAGTTACCTCTCTTCCTCCTCCACCATTTACAGCTCACAGTGAAACTCCTCCTGCACCCCACGGCTCTCAAGTCACAGCCACACCAGTTCCTGACACCCTTGGCCTGAGCACTGACAAAAGTGAAAAAAGCACAACTTTGTTCCCATTTGCCTCCCAAAGCAGTGAACCACCTGCCTCTCCAGGAGCAGCCTTCTATCCTACAGCTCCCCCAAGCCTTCCTCTCACCGTGAGTGACCTGTGCTGGAGCTGGAGCTCCTTCTCTTGGAGTATTTGGAGAGAAGAAAAAAACACTGCTGATATCCATGGGCCTCTGTCTGCCCTCACCCGGCTGGCTGCTGGTGGGAAACCAGTTTTGCTCACAAGAAGCAAAGTGTTCTCAATCCCCTCTCACGAGGATGGAAATGAAGAACTGGGGAGTGAGGCAGGGGTTCAGCCAGCCTGAGACATGGCAGGGTACGGCACAGCCCTGATGTGGGGCTCCCAGACCTCAGGCAGGGCAAGGGGAAGAAGTTACACGGGAGAGGCACTTGTGCCTTCCCAATGCTGCGGCTCTTTTCTCTCCCACGTCTGGCAGCTCACCCACAGCTAACGCAGGCTGCAGGCTATGGGTGCCCACAGTGCCCCACGACAGATGTAGGGACCACATGGAGGCAGGAGAGCAAGGAAAAGGCATATCCAGAGCTGTACTGGAAAAATCAGAGCTGATACTGGAGAAGGAATGTCAAGGCTCAGGCCAATTGCTGCCAAGGTTCAGCGTTCAGTTTAATAGTGCAACAAATTGATGTTATGGGCTGTGAAGATCCAGAGCAAAAATTCACCTGTGACCAGCTGGTCCATACAATGTTTTTAACAGTCACAGCCAATTAAGAAATCTGCAGTTCAAGATTGAAAGTTTTTCACTTGAAGGTCAATGGCTTTTTAGCCTGGTTACTTCTAAATTCTGTAGAATGTGCTTGTCCAACTACAATTTCTCAGCGAGCAGCAGGACATGCAGATTGGCCTTGAAATGTCACGTAAAATGATCCGTACTCTCAGTAATTCACTTCTTTGAGGTTCTGATTGTTGATATATTACTACCAGCAGAGTATACAGCATTACAAAAGAGAACAACACTTTGTAACTCAAATGTCTTGACTTCAAAGCATTTAAACTTTATAAACAAAGAGACATAGCCTCAGTCTAGCACTAAAGAAAGCAATTTATGTAAGCAGAAGGTCTGGGACAAATAATTAAAACATGAGACTAAACAAAAACATTTGTAAGTTTGTTGAAACAACTCTGAAATATAAACTCATTTTTTTCTGTGTATATTTACTTGCACTTTACCTAAGGGTGTGCTTTCTTACTTGTGTTGCATCTGGAAGCACATCAGTGACAGCCACGTGAAGCTCTCGGCAGGCTCGTTTCCTGGAGTGCCGCAGCCTCATTCCAGAGGCAGTCTGGATGTGCCAACCTCTCTGCCAGTGTACAAACCTTCATTCTAAACATCCAGGTGAAAAACGGCAGTAGCACACCTGCCATCCCTCAGCTTTTCTCAGAGTTCCATGTAAGTACCTGTCTCTTCTGCGACCTGTTGGAGTTATGCAGGATTTCTAAACGCTAGTTCCCAAAAAACCTGTTCTGGACAATATACGCAGCTCCAATATCTTCCATCACACCTCAGTAAGCCACTGCTCATGGCAAAGTGCAGCTGCGATTGGGGAAAGGCACTACTTTATTCATTCGTCTTCTCATCCCGCGGGAGCTGAAGCAGCCCCCCAGGGACAGCGGGTGCAGGACACACAGCGGCAGCGCTGGGGGCCTCAGGAAGGCGGGAAGGGAGCTGAGGGCACCCGGGCGGCGCGGGGAGGCCGCGGGCGCCCACCCGGCCGCTGCCCCGCGGCCCCTCGGGCCGGGCCGGGCCGGGCCCGCCACTGCCGCGGGCGCCGGGCGCCACCTGGCGGGCAGCGGGGCGCGGACACCGAGCGCTGGCACCGGGCCGGACAAAGAGGGACACCGAGCGCTGGCACCGAACTGGGCAGGGACGGAGCGGGACACGGAGGGCTGTGCCCAGGTAGGGCAGATACTGCAAAGCAATGCACCATCACCCCCTCTCTTGCCGGCTGTACCTGAATGATACCACGGCTTCTCAATACCAGCAGGTCAGACCCATCACAAAGTCAACAGCATAGAACAACCCAGGTAAGCCCAAGAGGTTTCAGCTTCTCATATTCCTGCTTTCAAGAAAGGAACAGACTATTTTTTTTTTTTTAGTGGCAGAAGTGCATTTAATAATTTGCATATACAAATTAAGAGAATGCAGAAAAAATCATTATTGTATCCAAGTGAAATAAACCAAACCATCACAATTTAATATTTAAAAAAATACTACAGAGATTAGGCAGCTACAGTGGAAAGAATAAAAAGCTTTTCAATTCCATTTTTCGCAAAATTACATTCTATATACTACCTTGCACTAACAAGTGCAGCCCTCAGTACAAAAATATCCAATACAAAATAGTTTTAAACCCACAAATTATCATCCTGCAATGAAAATAAATTCACATTTGAAGAAAGCCATCACATTTTTTCTCTTCAGTAACAAGATTATTGCACAAAACAATCATATGCTTTTTCCCCACAATCATTGGTACTTTACAGCCTTCATGATTCCAAAGGCAATGGTGTGAGGTTCCAACACTAGTTGCTGCTCAAGCACGCCACATAGAACATACATCCTGCTTTATACAAATGAAATGTCCTTAGCTGATCAGCTGAATTCTTTCCTTCTCATGCATAAACCCCAAAAATAAAGATTTTGCTGCACTGACTGGGCCTTGCAATCCTGTGGTGACCAATTTTGACTGATGATATTGATGATGATGCGTAAGAAGAAATCATAATCCAAGTAATATCCAAGTTGGGCTGACTTCGCAGGATCAACATGACAAAAAGGCAGTCAAACCTATTTCTCACTCAAGCAAGCTCACTATACTTATGATATTTTCAAAGTACAAAAATAGGCCATATATTGAGAACTGAGCTGTATTCCTCACAGAA
Organism: Chamaea fasciata; assembly: GCF_029207755.1. Classification (NCBI taxonomy): domain Eukaryota; kingdom Metazoa; phylum Chordata; class Aves; order Passeriformes; family Sylviidae; genus Chamaea; species Chamaea fasciata. Next base: position 24,093,256 of record NW_027094094.1, on the reverse strand, counting down.
CCAGATCTCAGAGCAGAAGCATAAAGTTCACAGTTCCATAATAAAAAAAAGTCCTGAGATCCTTTGGCTGGACTGAGGTGAGGTCTTATTGCCAGGTAGAGCTTCAGTAGTAGCCTAACTCAACCTAAAGCAATTTACTTAACCCAAAAGTCAATTTACTCCACTGAAGCAGGGAAGGTAGAGTTTACTTTTAAAGAGTAGTCTGAGACTATAAGAAATACTAAACCAGAATTAATTTTTAAGAAATACACAGTTGCTCATTAAATCTATTGGATAAAATTTAACTGAGACACAAAGAAAATGTCACTGTTGTTGTACTGGTCGGTAGTATTGCTTTAAAATGATGAGACGAACAACAAAATAAGCACTTATTAGCACCAAAGAAAACACAGCATTTCTCAATTTATACATAACCCCCAACTGCAGAACCCCAGCTGTCAACTCCACCACCCATTCTAAAACCTGAAACATCCAAATACTAAGGACAGTATCAACACTACAGTCAGGTACACCCTGGATGACTTCAATACTTCTTGCAAAACACAAGGGGACTCTACCAAACCAGTGTGACTCTACCAGGTGGTGCAGTTACAACGTGCTTCAGTTATTATCTTAATCAACATTATTCAATGTAAGTATAAAAGTTGGACCAAGTTAAATATAAAACATGGTTCCGTAGGTGCTACTCGTGAGATAAGAAATGTTTGTGGGTGTTTTTATGATTCATGTTTCACAGCATCCAAGTTGTCATGAAGGCTAGGCCAAAAGGTTAGGACAGCTGGCCACAGTCAGTAATGACAATCTTTTTGGAGGGCTTTCCGCTCTTGGAACCAAAGCTCTCGATCTTTTTCACTACATCCATTCCTTCCTTTACATGCCCAAAAACAACGTGCTTTCCATCTAGCCTGTAACACAAATACACAAAGGCAGTTTTATTTAGAACAACATAAAGACAGCGTTAGCAGATCTTCATAGCTCTCACCTCCTGACCAACTCTATGGCAAAGGCACAATTGCCCTTCAAGTGACATGAAGCTTTACAACATGACTTTAGCACTGGACCCCAAAAACATTGTGAGGGATAGCAGCCTTGTTGCTGCCATGGCCTTTCCTCCCTCAAGTAACAAACCAAATTTATTTGCCATTGGAATCAAGTAATTTGGAAGTTACAACAAAAAACAAAAATAAAAACAAAGAACCAGCCAATTAAACAAACAAACAAATCAACCCACAAGCAACACAAAAATACCCCCAAGAAAACCCCAGACCCTCCAGATTCAGGCACCAATTAATGAGGTTAATCTGCAGGGCTGAGAACCTACCAGTCAGTTTTTGCAGTGCAAATGAAGAACTGGGATCCATTTGTGTTGGGTCCTGCATTAGCCATTGAAAGAACACCTGGAACGGCAGCAGCAGCTTGTTAGACTGGTGTAACAAGTCTGCAGCACAAAAGACAATTTTCCTCTGCACATTTAGACTAAAGATTAACAGAAGACGTGATGGCCTCACAGTATCCCAAAATAATTTCTAATGTCAACTTTTTGCCTCGGATTATTCCCTCCTGCCCAGCCTCCCTCGGTTCCAGAGCAACAGCGTTAGTAATGTAATTAGCTGTACACACCCTGAACGCAATTAACACCAGCTAACCTCTCCTCTGGTTCAACAGCAGCAGTCTCCTGGGATAAGGAAGTAACAATGCAAAAAAGACCAGAGACTTCAATCAGATACTCTTCTGCATGGCCTTTGCTTTTTCTGGCTTTAATTTGAGCTTAAAAGGACATACCTATGTTACCTACTAAATAAGAAATCCCAGATCGTTTTGTTTTACTTCTGCAGTTATCTTCCAAGTAAAAATTGAAGTCTATGACTTATGAAAGCAGTAATTTCACCTCTGGAGAATTTCTAAGCCCCTTATGAGCTGACATATATTTGTAGAGCAGTCCATAAAAATAAGCATACGCCAGGGACAACACATTGTTAAATTTGATACTTCTGTAATTACCAAGCGACCTGCAAATCTAAAAACCCTTATTTTTTAAAAATATACATCTTCATAAACAATGCTTCATTATAGGTTATAGTCATCAGAAGGTAAAAAGAACAGGTTTATTTACCAGGTCCTACATGCTTAAGTATGAAATTTTCATCTGGAAATCTACTGCCATAAATGGATTTTCCACCAGTTCCATTATGATTTGTAAAGTCACCACCCTGAAACAGAAACAAATATTAGCTCTAGCAGCACACATGGCCTATTTCATATCAAAAAGTGACGCTATTGCAAATACACACACTTGCTCTAATTTATAAGTGACAACATCAACAAATTTTCTTCAGGTTAAGGAGGAGCATGGCCACTCAATTTAGAACCACGTGACTAGATGAAGGTACAGTCAGTCTAAAAGTAGATTTCTGCTCCAGATATTGCTGATATTCTCCAACTGTCATCCATAACTCCAACAACCATCTCTCTGTGTTACCAGCCTTTCTCCCAAACGTGATGCAACAAACAGCAGTAATTTTAAGAATCATCTCAAAGGCCTCAAAACCAAATCACCTATGTTCATTACCACAGACAAGACCTCCCAACTCCTTTTTCCCTCTCCTTTCTTCCAAAAGGCATAAACACTTGTCAGGATCCCAATTACTACCCTTTCCCTATTTCTAGGTTTCGTTGTGTTACACCAGAGCTGTGTTAAGCTTATGTTAGCTGACTCCATGCTGCTTGCCAGAAGAGATGTGACCAGGTTGAACACAAAAAACCAGTTCAAACAAAAAACGCAGCCACGGTGACTCGCGCAAGTGGCTCCAAACCACTGCTCCCAGCACATGCCATCTCCTCTGCAGGAGTGACACCACCAGTGCTGGAGAGAGCTCATACCCAACAGGTCCGGCATGTGACCTTCAGCTTCCCCTTGTCACCCTGAGTAATCTCCCACAGGTAACTCCTACGCAGTCCCAGAACTATGTGCTGCATGTCATGCGGAGACATGGAATTGCCGAATCCCGGATATGATGGCCTTCAATTAGGCCATACCAACTGCCTGAATCACATTAACAATCCATCTCAACAAGTGCAGAAGTCACTGCTGTCTTCTCTCACTTGAAAATTGCTGAAACCTGTGACAGTATTTCCACTTCAGCAATGACCTCTGAGTAATTCTAAACATCAATTCATTATCTCACCATACCACAGAATCAACCATTTACTATCCTGATTTCCGGTCCATCTGGGGAGACAAAGCAGAGCAGGCAACCAGAACAGACCTACGCAGAATTTCACAAAGTCGTGACAGAATTCAAAGTAGCGTTTGTATTTTTTTTTTATATTTATGTATTTCTGATCCCACAAAGACTTTTAAACTCTATCCCTCTGTCAGTATCACAAAACCTTAGTTTACATTCGAAAGGCAGAAAAATAGGTCCTTTACAGCACACCTGTCCCCTTTTTTCTTCTTAGAAATAGGTCATGCAACTAGGGCTTTTTGTTCCAACAGATGTGTTTTTTGCTTAAAAAAATAATTGAGGATGGGAGACCATCAGTCATCAGTTAACACATAAAGCATGCTTACTTAAAACCTTCAAACTTTCTTAAAATTTTCTTAGATTTTTTTACAAAGCCATGTAACAGTGCAATGTTGTTGAAATACAATCCTTTTTAACGTAAGAGAGGACCACCAGGACTCCAGTGAACTACAGCAGCTCTGTTTTGCTCATCTGCCAGGCACAGTAGAAAAAGAGGCTTTCAAAAAGGTTTGTTGCCATTTTAGTTGCTGCTGTTTAAGAAAAAAAATGCTGATAAGCATGGGCTCTTACCCAGAATTTAAAAAGACCTGTTCTTTAAACAAAAACAAAATCCATCTCAGGTGTTACCAACCCAAAAATCAACCCCAACTAACCCTTTTGGTTTCCTCATCCCCTCTGTATTACAGAGACATAAAAAAAAAATTCTAAGACACACTGCCTATTGTAAACAGATTATTCTACTGGGAATAAGGAACATACATGTTGTTTGCTTAGCTCCCTTAGAACAGTAGGGTGATTGTCATTCTACCCACAACTGCTTCTCCCAAGCAAGTGCCATTTTGTCAACTCTGCCCCACACTAAAGTACACTGCTATCCTACGGCAGAAAGCTTCAGGCTTTTTTTGACTATAATTTACATTTATTTGTACAAAAGGTGAGCTAAGCAACAGCCACTGCAAAAAGGTCGAAAATGCAAGTCATGCAGTCACTTCTTTGTTGTTTTGTTAGCAAAGGTTAGAGCAGAGACATTTCAAATGTTACTACTAGTCTGTTTCTACAAATATGTAAATAATATAAAAACCAATTCAATAACAACATTAAAAAAACAAAACAAAACAAAAAAACCCAACCAAACAAAAAAACCAAAACAACATTACCTGGCACATAAATGAAGGAATCACTCTGTGAAAAGTGGATCCTTTATACCCAAATCCTTTCTCACCAGTACAAAGAGCTCTAAAGTTTTCTGTGGAAACAAAGCATAAAGTATTACATTCTACATCATATGTGGCAATACAAGCACAACTAGAATAACCATGTCCCAAGATTATACACTTCAGAAACTTTCTTGTATCTTTAAATTATTATCAATCTATTAGTTATTTCCATACTTTAAAAACCCTCTGTTATAAAGCCAAGAAAACAAAGCTTATTTAGCCTCAGGATGGGGTACAAACATAAGCCTTTTCCATCTCATCTCCCTTTCATTTTTCTGTGACTCCAATTCCCTGACTTCTCCCACCTTTGCCTGCAGTCACAGGTTTCCTTTTCTGACTTTTATGCCTTTGTTCTTTATAGCAGTTGGGAGGATTATGTATTTTTTTAAAGGTTATTTGTCTAGTAGGAAATAAGAAGTACAAGGTTTTTTTCAGCTTCAGATGAGGAAGGAAACAAATGATAAACCACAAGAACTTTCTAAAATGAATGCACTCATCAGCTAGTGACCTGTAAAATAAAACCCCACATACTCTTTGAAAACTCTGAGAAAGACCATCTCTTTGATTTGCCCTTCCCTGTCTGCTCTGGGGTTTGATTTTAATGCCAGGTAGTGTGGTTTTAAACATACTTATTCATCACTGTTAACCCAGTATATGAACTGTACTATCTTGGTGCAAATTGCAAAATGAAACTATTTGGAAAAATAATAAACTCCACCTCCTCACTAACACTTCCTGTCATATTTCTCCATATAACAAATGGGGATGGAACATGAAAAACTAGTTGTAAAGGGTAAAAGAACCTTTTCATTCCTGCAAACCACCATCTACAACTTAAGTATTTAACTATGAAACTCTGAAGATGCTGCCTCACCTGCTGTCTTTGGGACCACGTCAGCTTTCAGCTGTTAAAGAAAAATAAACAGACAAATTCATAAGTCAGCCTTTTCAAATGTACACAGAAAAACATTTACATGGGAGACTGCTACAACTGAACCCTCTTCCCAAAGTGGTGAGTTATCTGAAATCACAAGCCATCCAAAATTCCATGAATAACCTCAAAACTCTCCAAGCATTTGGCCAGCAACAAAAAATATCCCCTCAATGCAACTTTTATCCAGTTAATGAAGAGCCACTTGGGCAGTGTCTAATGATTTCATTGATCAATCCATAACTGAGCAGTAACTAAGAAGAATCTTCACTATGGATCAGAGTTTGAATACAACTAGAGAGAGTCCAAAGTCCTCCCCCAGCCCCCCCATAGAACCAGCTGTTGAAAACAACACAAAAGGCAAAGGAAACAGAAGAGCAGAAACTCTATATTGAAAACAACTTATGATGTTACATACACATTTGCAATCAATGAAAACTTCTGATTTTGATTAATATACATCTTTTTATTAATCTAAAAAAAGGACATAAAAGTGGCCATACCAGCCAGACCGAAGTTTTACCTAGCTGGACATCCTGACAGTGACCAGCAGCAGATACCTTGAAACAGCACAGCTGCAGCAAGAATTTAATGTCTTCTCAGATGCTTATAATTTGCAACTGAAGATGACCACAGCCTAGCCAAAGATTCAAGGTGATGCTGCAACGCATTAAGATTTTCTGTAAACTGGGCACACTAAAAACTTTAGTGCAGAAATTAAATGCTACCCCAAGAAATACAGGAACATTAGTGCTAACTTTTTATAATACCATCCAGATTTTTCATTAATGAAGAAGGAACTTGAAGAGTAATATTTTTACCTATGACTCCCTGAAATGCTACCTCCTGAGAGCACAAGAGCTGGAAAAGTCCAATTGATTCACATGCTAACACTTTCAATTAAAAAATAGATAAGTAAACAAATAAATGTATACTGGGCTCTAGCCTCAAAGGAACCTCTTTTAGAGAGAACTCTTATGAACGACATTTAAAAAAAATTCCACACATACAGACCCAAGGTGGGTGCTGGAGGCAGAAGGCCACACTGACTTCCTTCAGCAGGCAGCATTCCTAAAAGCTTCATTCCCTCTCCAGTGCGTGGTTCTGGAGCACAGCCCTCACTTTTTCCTATAAAAAACGCTCTATCTGAGGCACATGCCGGCCCTAAGGTCGCATGTACACAACGTGGTACACCGGTGCTCACGGCGCCTTTTTTTTAAGAACGGAGACTACAGAAGTTTTCCTCCTCAGACCTTCTTTACATGGCCGAGTATTTCAGAGACGGGATTCCTAAGGCTGGAGCCAGCTGGTACCCGGCTCTCGAGCCTGCTGCCGTCCCAGCAGCGTGCTGCCTTCGCTGCACGAGGAACGGGGGGCCCGTGAGGAGGCAGCGCCTCAGGGAACTGACACCCTCGGGATTCAAAGGGATCACACACGGAGCGCCCAGCGAGACACGGGACGAAGGCGGAGGCGCGGGTGACGGGCACCACGGGCCGGCTGTCCTCAGGGCGGCAGCCCCGGCGGGCAGGGGAGGGACCCCAGTGCGGCCGGACACCGCTCGCCCTCTCAGCGGTACGCGATAGCAGTAAGTTTATTCTTTTTCAGTATTTCTGCTCACACACTATGTAAGTGACCTTCCTTCAAGGGTCCCGGCCACACCAGGACTCAGCCCTCCCTCCCGGCCGGCCCGTGGGATGGCTTTAGGGACCGGCCGTCGGCACAGGTAGGCGCTCCCGCGGCTCAGCGAGAGCAGTGCCCGCTCCAGCCCCGCTCTGAGCCCTGCCCGCCCCTCCTGGAGGGGCCGTACCACCGTCCTCTCGCACCCGGGCGTGTGTGCCCTCGCTGCGGGCCCTGGAGCCGGCGCTGCCCGCCCGCCCTGACCTTGCCCGCTCCCCGGCCGCCATGCCCGGGGCCAGGCCGCCCTCGGCTCGGCAGCACCGTCCCCTGGGCCCCGCGCCGGGCGAGCTGCCCGCAGCCCCCGCGCCCCTACCTCCAGCACGACGCGTCCCAGCGGCTGGTTGTCGGCGCCCACGTCCAAGTACACCACGGGGTTCTGCGAGCCGGCGCCGGCCCCGCTGCAGCCGCGGGCACCGGCCGCCCACATGCAGGCGAGCCCCGGCGGCGGCAGCAGGTCCCCGGGCGGGCGAAGCAGGCGGCGGGCGGCGCTGAGCGCCAGCATCCCGCGGACGGGCAGAGCGGGCGCTGCGACAGTCACGGACACACGGACAGACACGCGGACAGACGCAAGGACGCGCCGCCGCTGCCCCGCGGCCTTTATGGGCTCCGCCGCGGCGCCGCAGCGCCCGCTGGCGGCGGCGGCAGCAGCAGCAGCAGCGCAGGGCGAGATGGCGGCCGGGGCGGCGCGGGCTGAGGCGCCGTGCGGCTGCCGAGCGGGCTGAACGCGGGGCCCGGGAGGCGCCGAGCGGGCTGAACGCGCTGCCCAGGCGGGGCGGAGCGGGCTGAACGCGCTGCCCAGGCGGGGCGGAGCGGGCTGAAGGCGGGGAGGGGGCGGCCAGCGCCGCGGCCAGCCCGGGCTCCCCCCGGCAGCGGGACGTGCCCTCCGCGGCTGCCCTCAGTGCTGCCCCTCCCCGCCAGCACTGCACAGCGATTGTTGCGGGGGGTGGGGTCGTTTGTCCGTTTGCGTGTGGGGTTTTACAGGGGGTTTTGCACGTTTCCTCACAGCCCCTTTACTCCAGGGACCAAGAGAGACGGGGAAGTTTCTAAAATTTCATCATTCCACACAACGCCCCAGGAATGCATCTTGGCGGGGAAGGCGGCGGCGCAGCTGTCACAGGTGCGGGATAATTGGGATCAGCGGGATAATTGGGATCAGGGGAGACACGGGAGTTTCGGCACTGACGCGTCTGGAAACGGGCGGGTGTGCCTGAGTCACCCCGCAACACGGGCAGCCCCTGGCCGTGCCCTCAGCATCGCTCCAGAGCCCAAACCTGCCCGAGGGATTACAAAAAAGAGTATCAGCAGTCCAGGTTTAATATAGTGAGACATCGTTCGTGTTTTATATGAAAATGACAACACGTAGCAACGTAGATGAAAGTACTTCGTACATATGTCATATTTAGATATTACTTTGAGTTCTCCAGTTTCCATCCTGATTCCATACTTACAAAAGTTACTCAAATTCTTAATGCCATAAGATGTCTTTAAAAAATCAAGCGTGATTCTAATAGTTTTCACATTTCTTGTATTATAGTTATTCTAACAAAGGTTACAGTAATGCAACCATGTAATACAGTATAACAGAATCATACAAAGACAGCCCCTATGTGAGGAATAGTGAACTTTACATCCTACTTAAGTTCTTTGTGTGAAGCAGCTAAAAGAGCCTTCATCAGTGACATTCACTGAATGAACAGAAAACTGTCAATCCAGATACTGCCATGACCACAAAGATCAGGGCAGAATTATAATATGCAATTACAAACAATTGAGAAATCCTGGATGAACACCATTTTTCAGGTACACACTCCAGAGAGACCCTTAACTGCTGATTCTGTAGGGATGACTATAGCAGGCACCATGCTCTGTAACTACACGACCATGTAAAGCTATGCCAAAAAGTCCATCTTGTCCTGAAGGCTTGAAGAAATGCCTAAGGAGAAGTGAAAATGGGGGAGGGGTGTATAATAGACCAGTATGCTTCCAACCTGCTATGCTTTCACTCCAGAGAACTTCCTGAGCGACTTTGGAATGTAGCCATCTTTTTTTGGTTTTTGTTCCTCCCTGTATTCATCCACTTATTGGACCGGTTTTAAATCAGCAGCTTCCTTGGTGATGGACTGGAAGCTGCCCTTCCACAGGCATGCTGCCCAGAGCATCAAGAATCCGTTTCAGTATTGCTCCAATTGCCTCCATCAACGTGCCTTACTTCTTGTGCTGGAGGAGACAAATTGTTTGGTATCTATCTTTGTCATGCAGACCTACAGCTCTTCTCTCATTTCAAGACTGAAGAGTCACAGCCAACTCAATGATTATTTATAACAAAGCTCTTCTATGTCTTTGGATCATCTTTAATATCCTTCTCCGAGCTGTTCCACTTTTACAGATTTTTGGGATAAGAGGATCTTTGCACAGCATTCAAGATAAGGATGAACAATGACTTTGTGCATATAGTGCCATGCTGGTATTTTCTATTTCTTTACCAATAATCTAAACGTGATTTTTTTAAAAAAATAAGAGCTAAATCAGCACTTCTACCTAGCTTGTCATATCTTCTCAGCTTCAAGTCCATTTTTGGTAAATTTTGACTTCTTTTAATCTAATAATCAACCAATTTTCTAGAGACCACAAAAAACCTCATACTCCTTTTTGATAATGTTTTAATTGCAGTAGCCACTAGAAGCTCAAATCAAAATTAGATGGTCTCTTTATACTTATAACAACAGACAGTCCTGGCCCTGAAGGATTTATTATTTAATAAACAAGACAAAAAACGAGCAAAAGAAAATACCATCTTGTTTCACATTTAGGAAACACAGGTGAAACAGCTTTGAACTATTTTGCTCAGAAGAGTTCACAGACATCTTTGGTAGAGCAAACAATGCAGTTTTCCTCATTTGCAGGCCATGGTGAGAAGACAAAACAGCAGTGATTTTTTTTTTTTTATTTGAGAATATGGACTGAATTATTATCTCTAGGTTTATGCAACAGAGCTCCTAAATCACTTGTTATGGTCTACTCCTGCAGAGTCAGATGAATTACAGCTCATGCAGACAGCTTGACTAGGATCTTGTGAATTACAGAGGTCACTTTCCAAGAAGGACAGAAAAAGGTCTCCAAAAACTGTCAAAGGCCACTATATCACTGCCCAATGAGGCTTAGAGCTAGCTCAGCAAGCTGATAGGATTTTAGGGGAGCTTTGAACACATCCATTTGTAGACATGTTCATTGACACCCTGCAATTTGTGGCAGGAAGATAAGTACATTGAGCTGGAAAATGAGTGTACCCCACACTAAACTAGATAGGCAACAGAGCACAGGTGCAGACAAAAGTCAAAAGAGGTGCCTCAGCAGAGCTATCATGGATATGGGTACCTGTCCTTACAGATTTCATCATCCTCTCTCCTTTCCCCCTAAATTACACAGAAGTTAGAGATGGATAAACAAGGAGGGCCCTTTTGAACTAAGTTTATAAATAGATAATTTTAAAAACTACCTACTAAAGGACCCTTCTTATATTGTAGAAGAGAAATTTCTGCACAGGAAAAAGAACTTAAAAGTCTTCATAACTACTATTCAGTAACTGATTAAATATTACCGCCACTGTGCCAAGACAGCCAGGAAACAAGAAGAGCAGTCAAGTGGCCCTTCCAAAGAAACAGAAGGAATAAATGCTTGAAATGTGACCTAGAATTTGGGAATTTTGATTTCAAGGGTCTTGAAAGGGTGTTACCCCAGCAGACAGTGGACTAATAAAAGTGATATGCATTCCTATTCTAAGTGTCCAACTGCATGCCTACTCATTTGTGATACAGGAATGTAGGTTGTTCATCTTGGATTGATGCTGTTGGCAGATGTGGTAAGACTGCATTTTGCAATCTACCCAACTGCAAGAATGCAACTACACGGAACTCAGAATGGTCTGTCCCATTTTGATATGCTCTTCATGGGGCTGTGTGCTTGGACCATGCAAATGAAAACTCAAATACAGGCTGCAGCAATCTACCATCAAGGTACATCACTTGATAGTGTGATACAGGGAATTCCCACAGTACTGATTTTGACATTCATTATAAGAACCCTTGCACATATGGGACATGGTTATCTCAAGGACTCTGCTAATCAGGACTGTTAGAATAAGAAGTCATACAGGTACTCAGCTTGGTTTTAAGTGAGGAGAGCAGGAATTTGCAGTGGGCATTCCCACTCTCCACCTGCAGAGCCTGAATGTGTTGCACTTCAAAAGACTCAGCCTAATTTTTTCTTCAAGACTAAGCTAGAAGATGAGTGAAGAGCTGGAAAGGAACTCTGTGATCTGCGTCTGTGATATGCATTTATTTATGAATGGGGACTGGAGTGGGGGAGATGGTGAAAGACTTTTCCATTACACTAAGTGATTGCAGTGTGAAATTAAACTGTACAAGAGTTCAAAGGGCATAGAGTAGCCACATAGGTACACTTAGGGATAAAAAGAAAAATGCTAATAAATATTTCCCCCGCTCCAGGTTTCCTCTTAGGAACTTGTAGTAACTCAGCTCACTACGTGAACCTCCTCTCCAGCACACACTGTACATAAAGGAGCAGTTTCCCCACATGACTTCATACTAATTACCTACAAATAGTCATACAAGAAAAACCTCAATCCACTCATGCTCTTTACAGCTGTGATTAGCATTTTCGTTTCAGAACTTCTGAGTGACATTGCTTGCCCAGAATTCATTATTCAATCTCCCTGCATAATGCATGGCAACCTGCTGCTGATGTGTCACAGTGCCTCTGTGCAGTGCTCAGGGCACTGCAGCTTCCCAGAAGTTTGTCATACACTGCAACAGCTGCCAACAGATAGATCACAACAGCCTGGCAAAGCACTTAAGACATTTAAAAATGCCTGGTTTTAGATTCCAGGAAAAATGCAGCTACTACTCCCAGTGGCCTCAAAAATCTTCGATAGGTGGTTCACCTGTGGGTGGGAGAGGCACTGCATACTTAAAAAAACAATAGTAAGAGTTACAGGAGCCCTTCTACCTTTAAAACCACAGAAATTTCAATTGGAACACAACTCGAAATTTACAGGGATCAGTGCAGTTAATTTACCACCTCTGCGTTGAGGAACAAGTAACTGGGGAATAGTGTCAGAAATACTTTTAGACTTGGTTAGTCATGATACTTCATCTTGTATGAGTTAGGTAAGACTGGACCTTTAATTGGCTGTCTGGTAAAGACTTGGGTTTTCCTTGAGTTTGTCTTGTGTGCAAATATATATATATAAAATTCAGATCTATATTTATATACATAATATAGATATAATATACATTTTATATAGCATATCTTTGAGTTAACAGCTGCCTTTGTACCTTGTACAAGATGAATTATCCTGTCTGCCCTAAACTAATTCTAACAATAATCATAGTTTTGGGACATATTTTTTAGTTGGAAGCTAAAAATGGTCATATAACATCAGTTTGAACAAGAATCACCTAGAAATTAAAAGCTTTACAGATATAACAAGTCTAGAAAAATTCTACCAGTTATTCTGCAATGAACAACTCTGCTGGAAGCAACCTCACCACACAGAATCTCAGATTCCTCTCTGCTTTTTTGCCAGTTCCCTACAGAAAGCATTGCTCACTTTCAGCACGCAGCAGCAGTACTGCATGAGTTAGCATGGAACCTTATGATGTACTTATATGACATAACTGCATGTGACCATCACCTGAATACACAATGTGCCACCAGCTGAGCTCTCAAGTTGTCAGATGCAAATTAACATGTGTCACATTTACAGTCAAAGAACATCATCTCTGGATAATGAAGCATTTGGTGAATGATTTCGAAGCTAAGGGTTAAGGAATTCTCTGACTCAGTGGCACTTCTGCACGTTTTGCCATCAGTTTAATAGGGGCAATAGGGAAGCCGTGCTTCTTCCCAGACAGACCATCATTCATAACTTGAAAAGGAAAACTGCCAGGAGTTCTTGTGAAGGAACATGTTCTGAATGACTTTATAAACTGGGTGGTACAGCCAGTCTCAAACTAGGAAGCTTACCAGACAGGTAAATGGGTAAAATTCACTGATTTTCCATGTCTTAAAAATATCCATTCTGAAACACAGAAGTAAGGAAAGGGAGCACTGATTATAATTTTGAAATGTAAAAAAAAATTGAATAAATTTTAATATGCATTAAAAACACACTAACTTCAACTCCAGCATTGATTAAATAAATATGGGGAATTTCAATTGTTTTTACAAACCAAAATATCTAAAAATTATATTTGATTTTTTCCAGTGTTTAACTAGTTAAAATTTCTTAAAATTAGCAACCTGTCTCTGTGTTCACAAATAATCAATGTGTTCATATTGGTGACAAAGTCAAGGTGACAAAGTAATGTGCCAGAACATTCTGGACAAAATCTAAAACCACCAACATCATGAAACAGCCATGGACAAACTGGAAAGTCTAAACCATAAAATTCAATTAAAAATAACTCTGACCTAAGGGAAAACCGTAATTGATAATCCTCAATCTATTCAGGATGTCTAATAGAGCCAAAAAGGTGCAGAGAAGCCAATGTATTTAGGAGTGGTAAATAACAGCATTGTTTGCTGTGTGTAACTAGATCAGTCAAAAAGTACGGTGACTTCAGCATTGGGAAAGATACTGGACAGACCAAGCAGACATACTCAACAGACAGGAGAAAGAGCCTTATCTCATCTAGTCCATGAAAGGGAAGGATTTTAACAGAAGGCGGTACTTAAATTGTAGGAAACCAATTACGGTCTAGGCAAGGAGTATCTGGAAATGGGGATGAACTATGAGGCAAACCAACCTGTCCCCAGCTGTGCCACACTGTGCTAACACCTGCACGGGTTATGACCTAATTGCTCTCTGCTTGCTTTACAAACAAAATTGCATCATTGATTTGGTGCCTTGGGGGCCACTTTGATATTCCCCTGGAAAATTCTGCAGACTGAGGGAAACAAGATATCTCAGCAGAAGCTTTTGGTGGTCTGTCTTATATAAGAAAAATCTTGTGTTCTTTTTAGACAGAACAAATATGAATAGTGCATTGATGCAATGACAGACATTAGGAGCAATATTCTACATAAGAGTCAGTAGGATTTTTGTGACACAAAGTGGAAAAATGTAATAAGGTGACACATTGGTAATAATTCAAAATGTAAAAAAGAAAGGTTCATGACTAGATGTTCGTAATGCAGGAAGATTTGTACAGATGTGGAATTTAAACAGATAAAAGAGAAGTGAGTTCTGGTTAATTACACATACAAATACAAGATTAGTACACAAATGTAAAAACACATCGTTTAATTTTAAAGGGAAACACAGAATGATAACAAATTAAAGAATTACATATAGAACATCAGGTGAGAGTTGTACAGCTGTTTTATGTACTAACTAGGTTACTTTAAATGAAAGCTAACAGCTCTATGCACAGGACTCCCATCCCCATTGTCCAAGCAGAAAAGAGACGAGGGGTCTGTCCCCATTCCATGTTTCTGATTGTTTTCAACATGGTACTCCTGTAAAAAGCATGATCGAGTGCATGGCAACAGAACACAATGTGCACAAACAAAGTAACATGAATCAGAGATCCATACTGATGAGTAAGAGCAGAGAAGAAATGCAGGGAAATAAGCTTGTTCTGAAGTTGTTGAACAATTGATTAGCATGTGGATTAACAGAGAAGTCACAGACAGATACTCGTGTAGGTGGCTCTCTGGAAGCACGTGCAGAGTGCATGACACACAGAACACCCTGCCAGGACATGGGACAGGAGACACCAGCATCAACTGTATACACACATCTTACCTATCCTGGGGTCCTCAGGTGACATCTGTGAGAAATACAACTTTCAGGATTGTTGCAGCCTCCACAGACTTCAAAGTAAGCTTGAAAAATGTACAGTGCTTAGGTTCATCACTCAAGCTCTTTGTCCTTTCCTCCAGCTGCACAGTGCCAAAGTCAGTTTGCACTGTGTCTTGCTGACACTTCTGGGGAGCTTCCAGGAAAACAGAATACTAAAACCAAAACAGTTATTAATTATGGGCTGGAATGGACAAATACTTTTTGTTTCACCACTGTGAACTCGGTTTTATTATGTTATCCTAAAAACTCCACTGGAACGGGTAGTGCCATCAAGGAAGGCAGAAATTCAGAGTCAGGAACAAATGATTTTTCCCAACTTTGAGAAAATAAATCCCTAGTCTAGATTTATACACACATATATATATTTACACACACATACACACACTTGGGTATATCTCAATCAACAACAAAGGCTTGTGCCCTTGTGGGGGTGTGGAACAATTGCTGTATGTGCTTGCATAGATATTCATATTGTGAAATGGTTGTTTGTTCCCAGGTATTTGAATGTATTTCAAAGGTGGGTTCAGCCTAAAACGCCTTCAGAAACGCCATCTACAAATACAGAGATACTCAGTAGATCTGTTAAAACAAATTCTCAGATGCAATGGGTGATGTCTGTGTCTGTGGCTCTGTTTGGTGCTGAACTCCACCAGGACAGGACCTGTGCATGTTGTTGATATCCTGTGTGTGCTCCTTGTGTCACCGTTCAGGCTGCTTACAGCAAAACAGGTAAATCTGCATTTAGAAATCAAATGCTTCAGCTTTAAGATGGAGATGCATTAAGAAAAAAATTGTCTAATTTCACTTTAATGGCAGATTCCAATGGAAAGAAAAGTATCAAACTTGGAAGGATTTAAAACAAAGGTGCTGGATGTTTAATATCTCCACATGTGCCAATCCCAGAGAGAAGCCATCCTTTCCAGCTATTCAGATCACATAAAGATTTAATTTCAAAGTAATTATTACTTGTTTGGGAGAGAGGCAGTGCCCTGCATACTGAACAGCAAGTTACCAGTACCTTGCTTGGCAGGGACTTTTTTCTGTGTGATCCCATGTTTGCATTCATAATCTTTTTTTTATCTTCCGTCTCCAGGGTGGTTCCCACCTTTCCCTTCCTGCACCAAGTCCTGCTCTCCAAAAAAGGTACACCTTGCGCAAATGGCTTCCACATTAACTCAGACTAGGGAGGGCAAAGGGGAAGTTCATGGTTTCAAAAAAGAAACTCAAATTTACAAAGCAGCTGCCAATTAGTCAGACCTTAATTTTGCAAATTTATTTAGGAAAAAAAAAATTAACATGAGCAAATGAGAATACTTCAGTGTTACAACAGAGTATATAAATGTCTAGCAATAGTCAAATAATTTGATCTTTAAATACAAAATAACCACATGAACACCTAATATACAGGTTTCATCTGAATACATATTTATTAGATAAATATTAGGTTGTCACATCATCTAACTACATACAGTTTTGCAAGACTAAAAATCACAATTATTTTTTCTGACCAGTTTAAAGTATGAAATGATTGCATTGTACTGTACATACAATGTACAAACAAAGACAATGGCCATTTTTGCATGTTACCTCAGATTGTAATTTTTTTTTTTTTAATTCTCCTCTGATCGTGATATCAAAAATTGTACAAAGTATGAATTTGGTTACAATTTTTTTTGTTGTTTTTTTAATCCCCGTATTTTTCTTCATTATTTCTGTAGCACCCTAAAAATACACAGGTGATAGACTAGTACACGTAAGCTAAATATTACATGTAGATAAAACAAAACAAAGGATCAGAGTATATTACAGAAGTGAAAGTGGAACAAATGCTGAGACTCCACAAACGCTAACAAACAGGATTCATTTTCCACATAAGATGGAGCTTCAAGCTTTTTTTTTTTTCCTGCAAAATAAAAACAATGCACATTCCAAGGAAAATGAATGCATTTCTGTTAACATGTCTCTATTTGTCATTTACATATGTACAGCTGTCCCTTGAGTCTCCGCTGCAGACACTGGTGTGTACTGTCAGTCCTATAATAATGTCTTGGCAGCAGAACTGTAGATCTCTGTGGGTTCTTTCCCAGATGAACTTCCATAGGGAAACGATTAAAAGGTAAACAAACAAAAAAAGAAGAAAAATACTACTGGAATCTCATATAATAATTAAGCTTTAAAAGAAATGACTGTGATTACCCTATTTGCTAGGTTTTTTTTTCTCTAAACTTTAATACGGCAGTGAACAGATAAAAGAATAACTAAATTTTCAGAAGCTTTTTCATACTGACTTCACTATACAGTACCTGATTTTAGCTGACAGATAAATTTTAAAACTGTCTCAAATGTCCAACATTTGGGTGATGGGTAAAAATTGTACTTTCTTTTTTAAGTTCTGCTTAGAAACCAAACGTTTCTGTAAGTTTAAAGATGTTAACTGTCTGCTTTAATTATCTATTACTGTACAAAGCAGATGCCAACACTGCTCCAAACATATTGCTAGTATCTGTGGGGCTTTTTTCCCTTTATGCTTTCCAACAGGTACTTTTAAATGACACATTTTAAATACTACCAGTTAGCAAAAGGTCAATCCTTAACATACCTGGCTTAAAATACTAATATTGTGTTTAAGAGAAAATTAATTTTAGGTGACTAACTTAGCTGCTCAGGAATCAGTGGAGAATGGAACATGAAATAGAATCAATTAAAAAAATCAGAGCAACCAGTTCCAACTAATAGTGAGAAATCTTTATTCCCAAACCTATGGCTTAAGGAACTTACCCCCCAAATAGGAAAAAAAAAAACCAACTCTAAGGGCATTAAGTCAGTTTCTCATTAGCCACCTCTGCACGTGACTTCCAGACCTACATAAAAAATGCAGCAAAAAACCAGGGGCAAACTACTACAGTAAAATGGCTACAGAACACATCCGTATCCGTAACTGAACAACGGTCTTTCCTAGGAATTGTGTGATAGCAGCACCACACCACAACCATATCACCATGTATTACACCAAGGTATCTTTAATATTCTGCAGAGATCCTCTACAGGTTGTCAAGCCTACATAAGAAAAAAGACACTTCTAAGCAGAATAAAATATATGATACTGTTTCCCTCCCCCACCCACCGACATCCCTAAGTGTCTTTGCCTCAGTTTCAGAGACTGGAGCACCAGTACAGCGACATAAATATGGTACCATACAGATTTGCTGCTTGCCTTAGTGGATCTTTACCTGGTCAGACAGCTGGTCCTACACGTTCTGCTCACTCAGGCAAACGAACAAACTCTGCCATCACCAGCTCACGATCGCCCACAGTCAGTGAACACCAGTGGATCAGTTGGCGTTTCTTTTTCCCTAGGCACTTTTTCCCTAGGCAAACACAATCATGTTTCCATGACAGAGCTGGGCCCTGATGATCCAGGTACTGTCTGATGTATCAATTCGTTCATCACATAAATGGATATGAAATTTGGGCTAACTTACCAAAAGAAAATAGGGGGAAAAAAAACCAAAACCCAACTCCCTTATTCTGTTAAAGAACCCTCAATTTTCTTTTTTAAAAAAGGACCCATATTTTTCTTCAGACAAGGTATTTAAAAACACCAGCAAAAGTATAACCAGATCATGAAAATGTTGAATATTATCAAAGACGATACTAAAATATTCACAAAGATATTTACAATAGCAATTCTTAAAATAATTGATTTTGCATAATGAACAGCGCCTTTCTTAAAAAAACTTGAAAGAGGAAAAATATAAGTGTGGGACCATTTCTACATAATACGTTTGACAGATTCAATACTCCTACTGGAAAATAAAAGAACTAAACCGCCATTTCCTTTAATATCTACAGCAAGGTGCTGCTGACTAGCATATATATACCACAACGCATGTACAGCAGTAGTGGGAAACGTTAACAAAAAGAGCAAAATGAAACAAAAAAATGCAGAGAATTTACAAATATGACTTTGGTGAGGAAAGCAAATCCAGAGTCGTAAGCACAGAGCATGCCATTTACAGCATTGCAAACTAAACACAGAGGGCTAGGAAGCTATCTAGTCAAACTGACAGGAACAAACAAAATTTTGCCTGGCACTTCAATTTAAAACGCATTGTGGCGAGCAAACGAAGGGTGTTTGATTGGATTTGGGAAGAGGAAAAGGAGTAGGGTCAAATATGCTTTAGTATCAAAAGAAACAAAACCAATAACTGTACAGTGGGCAAAAGCTGAAATGTTGCACCACGAGGGCAAAGTTGGCACACATGCACTTCTTACACAGCTACTGTACATCATTTATAAGAGAGAGAGAGAGACAAAGAGCACAGAAATGGGCACAGAAGCAATAGGAAGCTCATGCAGGAGCAGCAACCACACGAGAAGCAAAGATCACAGGGGCAAGACAGTAATTGTGGCAGCAGGGTCTCTTGAGGGCAGTAGCAATCTACTGACAGGTACTTATTCTCCCCACGCTCGGTCCTTCAGGAGAAAGAGCTCATCCCAGCAGCCAAAGTTTAAAAAAAGAAACTGAAGGAGGCGAAAAGGAAAAGGCTGAAGCATCTGTAACAGTCACGAAAACAGAATGCAAAGCAAAACTAAAATGAAGCTGTAAGATGTCTGTCCAATGTCAATGCCCCTTCTGAAGCTGATTATTAAAAATAATTATGCAGATAATGATGTTAGTCTCCCTCCATCCTGCAATGATTTCCTCGCTGCCTTCAACCCAGCTTGTCTTACTGCGTTGTGCAGTACAGACAGTGACACAAACTCTTGGGGCACCGAAGGCTGTAGGTAATAATCAGGAACAGTTTGGTTTTCATCCCCCCTCCCTCTCTGTTCCATTATGTATGGCATACATGGCAAAAAGATTCATTACAGCAATCTCTACAGCTGGATGTTAACACAGCCAGAAAGGGTTTGAAACTGGTATGAAACCAAATCACAAAAATCCCTAAACATTGCAAACTTTAAGAAAAAAAAAATCCTGGGTGCTTCCAATCTGTGTGCCGGGCCAGAGGAATCCTCTGCAAAGAGGTGTTAAAGATCCCTGCGCCTGCAGAAATGCCAACACCCACGGCTGCGGCCTGAGGATCTCAGGACTCTGTTACTGAAGTCGCATTAGCTAAACTGCTGGCTCCCTCTCACAGGCCTGTGTGTCTTCCCTAACTCTGCCACTTGACTGTAGGATTTGTGCTTTTCTGAGCTTTGTAGGTGGTTTTTTCATTTTGTGTGTGGCCTGGGCAATCATTCCAAGGCAAACCCATGGCTGGAGGGGGGCAGAGGAGAGGTGGGGTAGAGGGAGATACAGTTTCAAAAAAATGGAAGAACAAGCATTGTAAAGACACTGAGACGGGTCAATTTAAAGACAGTTCCATTCTGTTGATTTTTCTTCCCTTGCCAAGATTCGGTTTTGCCAAGATACTTCACACTATGTTTATCACAGCACTCTCTCTCTAGAGGATGAACACCAAATGGGGTTTCCAATAGCTGCACAACTGTCTATGCTTCTTTGTCACATGTAGCATGGCAGACTCGGAGATGACTGCATTTATTTAACTTCTGTATTATTTTCTCCCGTCACTTTCGCAGTCTTTGAAGCTAACAAAAGCAGTTCTGAGATGAAGAAAGCAGGGAGTGCACCATTGGATCAAGTTGTGAGGTTTTTTTTTCTTCTCTTGTGGAAAAGGAGTGTTAAGATTCCTCGCTGTGCAGCCACACACGTGTGAACAAGTGAAAGGGATGGGAGAATACATATGGTTTCAGTTGTTCTCAAAGAGAGACAAAAGGTCATCATTGCTATTGCTTGGCAAATCAGGAGGATCCAGGTATGAAAGCAGCTCATCTGGATTTGTGAGTTCTGGAAGCAGCTATAAAATACAAAGATAGAAGAAAAATTACAGATAACAGAAACACAGCTGAGAAAAAAAAAAAAAGGGGATTAAACACCACACATTCCTGGAATCTGGTTTTCGTAAAAATATATCCAAATAAAACAGAAGGCAGCATCACAAGCCTAACACCCTCAGATGATGCAGTATGCACTTGCTTGTGCAAGTTTCTGTGACTCAGTTTTCACCTGTGAATTACATTATCATCTCAGTTAGGGTTTCTCAATCCACCTCCCCATCATATTGCCTGGCTCGTGATGCTGACAAAAACTTCTGGATAAATGTTCCTTATGGACGTTTCCTATAAAACACTGCATAAACACTTGAAACATGCCGTTTGAGTAATCCATATTTGAGCCTTAAGGTAGATCAGCAAAGGCTGGTCTGGCTCTCACACATCAGTTTGATGGCCACCCAAAGTCTGCAGCTCAACAGAAGGAGGCAGCCTCTCCTTTCCTCACCCTCAGTAACTCCTCAGTGCACTGATGTTAGCTCTGGGACAGCGACTTGGAGCAACAAACTCACCCAGGGTTAAAGCAACCAACAAATCAGCAAAGTGGGGAAAAACTGAGGAGAAGTATGGAGAGAGGAGTGGCAAGGCAGCTGGGTGAGTCTTTTTCCTTTCAGTGACAGGAATTTACAGTGGTTGAAGTACTTACTTGACTACAGCATTACATGCAATTCCAGACCTTTTAAAGGGTCACAGGTGTAACACTCCACCCAAGAGAAGATGGCCTAATCTGCAGAGTGCTTTAAAGTATCAAAATGAATAGCTGTGGGGCTTCAGTTTGTATTTCCATTAATACTGTATTCCAAGTATAAAATTTTGTTTTTCAAACCATCACAACACATTCTTTTTGATCTGACAGATGACAAGCACATTGTAACTCCTGGGTTGTGCATCAGGCAATGTTTTCTGCTCTATAATGCATCTTGTCCTTTCCTAGGCAAATATAAAAGTGTCATATATAAAAAATTGCAGGGAACAGTTTGTAATAAAGCCCTTTTATGTTCCGTATTGTGGTAAAGACGGAAAAATATGGACTGTTTTAACAAACTTAATAGTAGGCACAAGAAATTAATTTTAAGTTTTCTATGTTTTCAAATACTATAAAACCAAAAGCTTGACTGCTTCACATTTAACAATTAAATACTGTATATGCTTCTGTTACTCTTGTGCAAAAGAAACTTCATCTTCTAACATTATATGGATGAACAAATTTTTCAATAAGCATTTTCAGTAATTTTTCAAACATGAAATGCAGAAAAAAGTTTATTGCTTTCTAAGCATTTTGAAAAAATGCAATGTCAAGTTTACATAAACAGAATCTCCCAGAAGGAATCTTTTTCTTAAAATACCACCTCCTTTTATTAATGGCAAAAATGCTATTGTCATAGTACTGGAGATATGAGACTTTTAAAGGCACTTCACCTCCTATCATAATTTTTATGAGTATGTCATAAAAAAATCCAAAGAGTAAAAAAAAAAAAGGTCCAAAAGAAAATGGCAGCCCCACTAAGTGTGGAGAAATAAAAAAAATATTGAATTTGTCCTACAATTTTACAACTCATTCTTAAAAATTGAAATCGTCTCTGAGACTCATTCTTGTATATATAGGGGATTTTTTTTTTTTGAAGTTCTTTTAACAAAAGTTGAAGTTTTAAACAACATGCTCAGTATGTGTGAAGTTGAAGTCTTCTTAGTTGTGAGGGTGACCTCAGCTTCCCTCAGTCAAAGGGGTCAGGCAGCACAGCTGGCCTCCTGCCCCACTGGTGTGAAAACCAGAGACCTCAGGAAGGACTTGCTGGGAGCTGAGAGTGCTGTGCTGGGGCAGGGACAAGAGAGAAAGGAGTGCCAGGGCCTGCGAGGGGGTGACGGGGACAGAAGCTACAGGAACGTGCCTGATTTAGGGTAGAGTTTGGAGAATTGTACCCTGTGCTCCTGAAGTGCAAATTGAGAGGTCTAACCAGTGATTTCAGTCTTCAGCCGCTGCTGTCTGAAATAGCCGTGCAGATCTCCCCTGTTTTTCTGTGTCTGCATCTATATGGGGTGGATTCTTTAATCCAGGTTAAACCTTAGACTGCATCTCACTGAATTCCTGCAGAATGACCGTGACTGTGTCAGTAAGGAGTGGGCCAAGTGGCCCATCATACAGTGCCCTGTTTGCTTTGCTGCATGGGGCTTTATTCAGCCAGGTTTCACAACACACCCATTAAAATAATCCATCTGAGCAGGATCACAGGTATTCCCAGTAAGTTTATTTCCCACACTGTACAGCACTTGCCTCCCATTAAGAAACCAGCAATCCTTCAGCAGTGATAACCACAGTACTGTGGTAAGCGTACAGATTTTTGTACTTTGTTTCTCACCAAGGAATGCGTGCCTGACCCGTAACAAAACACTGTATGTTTCTTAAATATTAGAAGAAAAAAAGAGACATTTTTATTTCACCTTTCAGTATTGCTCAGACAGGGTCCTTAAGGGTTCAGAACTCCAACTGCCACATGAACTATTGTTCCCAAAGGATGCGCACACAACCATATTGTGTGAAACAGCAGAAGTTGCCTCACTGATCACTGTTCCTGCAGCATCCTGAAGCCTCTATCTGTCCCCTAGCCCGTTCCCTCCCCTGTGAGGCTACCTGCCAGCCCAGCGCTCCTGTGTGACAGGGGAGATGCAAGTATACAGCAACAGCAAATACAGATATAAATCCAAGGCACAGAAGCGAACATATCTCTAAGAAAATTAACTGTGCAGCAGCAGACTTTGGAACAGACAGAAGATACACATACAGGAATGCATGACTCAAACAAAAATCCAATCCTACTGCTGAGGATTTATATTTTGGGAGGTAGATGGCTAACCAGAGAGATACACCTCAAATAAGTAACTTCCAACTCCACTGAATCAATGTTAAGAGATGGAAGACTACTTTTGGCCTTGAAACTAGACTTCGTTTAGTTGTGAGCTGCCTTCCATGATGGCTAAGGAGGCAGAAAATGTCCTTGTTGTTTACTTCCCTGTGTGGTGTACAGGAGGAGGAACTTGTGCTGCTGAGCCACCCACAAGACCAGGTATGGAAGGGCACAGACTGTTTCTGGCTGCAGGGAGCAGGGACAGTGTCACAGGGTGGGCCAACACAGTCCAGTGCCGCAGGGCCCAGCGCACTTGGCACAGCAACGCCACAGTCAGAGCCACACACAGCTGTGTCCCCCCTCCTATCCAGGCACTGCAGCAGCTTCAGGGTCTAGGGGAGCACAGCCCAACCAGTGCTGAGGCAGGAAAGGAGGACGTGGCTCCCAGCCTGGTGCCTGAGCTGCTGCCTAAAGAAATGCCTGCCTTGGTGCTAGGAAGAGGCTGATGGCTCGCACACCACGCAGCTGCTCCAGCTGGAACCGTCCATTCTCCCGGCAGGTCAGGAGAGCCCTGTCACCTTGGCTGCAGCACCTGTGCCCATGTACCAAAGCATGAAAGGATGGCATGTGCTGTGGAAGCGGGTCCCGGCCCCTGCCCGCCCCGCCCTCCCGCGCGATGCGAAGCACACGCCATGGCAGGCAGATGAGAGTATGACACAGACTTACATCCAGCGAGGGCTCCGGCATGTCGGGTGCTCCCTGTCCACCAGCCTGACCCTCTAAGGCTGAGGAGGGGTTAAAGGTCAGGTCACTGTGTGGATGGTTGCTAGAAGCGGCCGGGGGTGGCTGCCGGGACTGCTGGGTAGGAGGCCCGCTGTGATGTAATGGCTGCCCTGACTGGCTGCTGGGGTGAGGGACGTGCAAACCTTGCTGCATGGAAGTATGGGACTGATCAGTGCTGCCGGGATGAGGGATCTGCGGAGGAGGAAAAAAGCAGGAAAAGAAAGTGAGGCCACAAGGTACAGTGCTCGCGGTGCCTGACTCTGTAACTGCATGTTATAAAACGAAATAAACTAAAAAAATGACACACACAACAACAAAAAAAAAAAAAAAAAAAACAAAACCAATCAACAAACAGCAACAAAAAAAAGAAATAAAAAAGCGCCATCGGAAAACTCCATATCCCAATGCTGGAGGAAGTGTTTCAGCTTTTTGAAGGTTGTCTGCAAGGGGAAAAAAAGTTGGACTTGTGCTATTGGTTTGCGTCCTTGTAACGTGGAAAACTGTGTATGAAGATGCAAAACAATGCACCACAAAGGAGGGAAGGAGGCTTATGGTGGTGCTCAGCACTAGCAAGGCAGATGCTCTTGCCCTAAAAAAATATTATGAATGAATGGAGAATCTGTTGAATGATCCCTATGCTAGGAAACTCATTAACTGAGAAAATGCATCATTTCTGCTCAGCTCCCCTATTTGGCAGCTTCCTGGCGCCACAGCCTATTCCTGTTTCAGCTCATTACAAACATCTTGCAAAGAGCAGCTCTTCCCCACTCCCTCCCTCCCTCCCTCTTCTTCTCAGAATGCAACACCCCTGTTAAAGGCTGAAGGTGTTCCTCACTGATATTCCTGGGTTCTGATGGCTGACAGCACCAGGGCAGCTCAGGAAGCACATTCCCCACCATGAGCCGAGCTGCTGTGGGTGGCTGCACACTGCTGACTGCAAGTACACTGCCTTAGCCTAAACTAAGCCAACAATCACACTCTGCTTTGTATTCATGCTGTGGATGAGTTGTCTAGCAAGAGCTTAGTTTCTTACGTTTTCTGTGGGGAATAAACTACCAATCCACATGCATCTTCCAAACCCTAACACTGAATAGGGGAAAAGTCTTTCTCACATGACAGAGAAGCAATAAAAATGCACAAGTCCAGTTCTTCCTTCTGCTGCATGCCACATTTAATGCTAGTGGATTCTTGGGGCTTGACCTTGGTGCCATGAGAAAGAAGTGTCTGAATGCTCCAAAATCAGATATCTCATGTTAATTTGGTATATGGAGAAACAAAAAATGTAAACATTTTTTGAGGAATGCCACATATTGGACAAAGTGAAGCTGAAATAAAAGAACAAATACATACAACAACAGCATGAAATTCATCCAGCCAAGCCAACAGAAACCAGCAAAATGCTATGTCAGTATTCACCCCTTCATATCACATGAACTGCAAAGTTATCTTAACCTCAGCCTTCAGCTTCGGAAAGCAAAAGGTAGGTTATTACAAAACTTAATTAAAATGTTCCCATAAAAATTTAGAAAAACAAGTATTTTAAAAAATACTTTTCACCACTCTTAGGAAAAATGAAACTTGAATACTGATCCATTGGGACAGTCACACTCAGCTGCATGGTGGTCCTTTTCAATACTTTGGTATTACAAGGGTTTGTGGAAATGATTCTACCTGCATGGTATTTGGCTCTCTATCCCATAGGAGAGTTTAAAGTTGCTGGTAAAAATCACTGACATACATCTCACCACTGGGGTCACAGTTTGACTACTTGAAAAACGTTCTCCAACACTGTTGTTACTGTAGGGCTAAGTCTGTACAAAATCTGCCCACAGATCACACTTTAATGAAAAAAAATTTGCAGCCCAAAAACTTTGCAAAAGTCCAAGTATAAGTAGATGTCTGTCTTAATAGTACTGTTTCCTTCCTCACTCATTGAGGACACGTGCAACACAAAGTGTGGAAATCAGAAAGCTTAATAATGACAACAAAAAGTAAAAAGCAATTTATGACAGTGTTGTTAATGTGGGGAACCAGTTTCTGGAAAAAACCCAAAACTAAAACCAAAACAGGATCACATTGAAGAATCTCTTGAAGTTATCCCTGAATGCATAAAGCAAGGGTCACACTGGCATGTTTATATAAATAATTATTTTAACCAGGAGAGGCATTCGTATGCTCTCAGACAGATTTCAAAACAAATAAGCAGGTTAGAAATTCTCACTGTGTTTATACAGGCAAGGGTTTAAATATATATTTAGCTGATAACACAGTCACTTGGGTCCCTAGGCAATGGGAGTATAGGGACTAATTGTTTACTGCAAGAATGAGGGCCACCATGTTCTTTGAAGAGCCGCTGCAGATTTCAAATCCATCCAACTCAGGTCACTGACTCCACCAGCCTCCCAGTGAGAAAGCAAAATGCTCAGGATGGGAACATTTTCTATTTGCATTCAGCTAACAGTAAGTTTGCTATGGTGCAAACACATTGTAAGGAACACACTTTGGGTATGTTTAGCTTGCACCTGCAACTCCCACCATTTTATTCTGAAAGCACTGACCTGCACTATGAATGTATAGGCTAACGAAGTTGCCTTTGCCTGCATAGCAAGGTCATTCCAGAGCTGTTTTTAGAGGCATAAGCTTTGGCACTCTTAAAGCATTTACAGTCTATAAAAGAAAAGCTTATAGCAGACAACTACATCTTCAGCTTAACAGCACAGAACAACACAACTCTACAGCCCAACAGTGACCTCTAGGAGTGCTGAGATGTACAGCTGTGGAGCAACAGGGCCTGCCAGCTGCACAGCAATATTCCTTCTGTCTCTGAAGAAAATTATTAGTGGGAAAAAATCATCAGGTTAAGTCAATGGTTCATATCTCTGTCCATTACCAGGGTCACAGTTTTACCAACTCTAATGCTGTGTTAGCTACTAGAACTACAAAAAGATGCCATCCTGCCTACCCTGCTGATGGTCTTGGCCACTTTTCCCATCCACCCCTTTGCCATGTCTGCAAGACGAAACCTTGCAGACATGCCCTGAATTTCCCATCCACCCTGCCCCTGAAGCCGTTGCCAATCACATCAGTACCTGGGTCCAGATCACTTCATGGCCGCAGTAACACTTTTGCTGGTGTGAGAGGGAGGAAAAGTGAAAATAGAAACAAGAGCAGTGACTTTTTACTATAGTACCAGCTGATATCACCTCTCTGTGCATTTGAACCTATGGTGTCATCATCTATTGCTCAGTCACTCCTTACACTGTCTACAAGCATCACTAAACTAGAGCTAACTGAATTCTGCTTTGTCTAAAACTTGTTTACAGTTTCTGAAAACAAACATGATATGATTGTGGCAGCTGTTCTGTAGCAATCTTGCACTATTGAGAGGCAGCATCTGTTCCAGAGCTCTCACAACACTCTGTGCTGGGGAAGAGGTATTACTTCTGGTCATGTTTCAGGTCCTGATTTTTTTCTTCTTCCATAGGAGTGGAACAGCAGTGTTGAGGGAAGAAAAATCTGATTGATTCATCCCTGGTTACCCAGCCCTACCCACAAATATCTGAATTTCCTGGAGTGACCTACAGAGTATGTCTGCAGGGATCAACTTTCTCTGCCTACCACTGTGTAAGGGCCACCACATAAATCTTCAAAATAGGAATGCCAAGAACTTCCTCAGCAGCATTCAGCTCCAGTAAGAGAGATCTCAGGACTGAAAGGACCAAACATCCAATCCCAACTCACCTTGTAAATGGCCAAAGTGAATAGTATGTGCAAACTACAAAAACCTGCTAACTGTGTGAAAAAGAAAGACAGAAAAGCCAGAGAAGAGCACAGGCAACATCTTAAAACCTTAGTTCAATCACAGAATTTGTTTATAGTTGTTTTTTCATGAAGTGTCTCTCCAAAGACATGCAACTACACAATTTAGGGATGTGTTAAAGGCATGTATTTCTCTAAAAGCAGTGATTTTAAAGATGCCTTTCTTGAGTGTCTGCTGCAGACAAACAGTTCATTTTGAGAGAAAAGAGCAAAAGAGAGAGGGTAGAAGATAAAGAGGAAAGCAGAGATTTTATAACACTGAAAAGGCTGTGTGGGAGCACTCAAAGTCCTCAAATGTGGACTTAAGACTGCACAGCCACATTGACAAGGTTAATCTAATTCTCCTCTGCTAAAAGACCTGAAAACTGATGCTCATTACAGAAAACCAGCCATTGACATAATGTAGGAATCTGCTTTAGCACTGCTTCCTATTCCCAAATGGTATTGCTTGAGTATCATGATAGATGAGGGAGAAGTGAGGCAAAGGTTTACTTTAATAGGCAGCTACCATAAGGAAGTACTAGATTTGCTACAGATTGGCCCACAGAACTGGAAGTCTGTTAACATTTACCTAGATACACTCCCACAGCTCTGGAACATGTACAGCCTTGAGAAACTTTCACCTCTGCTATATGTAAACAGTCCCATTTTCAGAAAGCTACAAATTCTTCACTTTTATATCCAACTATTTCATATCTTACCACTTCAGAAATTTCACCAGGGCAACTACTACAGCAAAGGTATGCCTGTTAACTGATGAAGTCAAGAGGTAAGTGTCCGGTAACGGGAAGCAAAGAACAATTCCCTGTGACTTTGATTCAAAAGAAAGTAGCTGTGAGTGGTTCAGGCTGCTATTATTTCCTCTCACTACAGTATTCTAACACTGTGTGGTTGATTCTTATGCAGGGAATTCTGACCACTCTAAGCTATGCATGCGGGATTTGCCAAGGTGAAACTACATTTACAGCGTGTTTGTCCTCATTTATCAGCCTGTAAAGTGGTAAAGTCATTGCAGTTTCTGGACTCTTCCTTTGCAGATAGTCTTGGTACTTGGGCTCTCTCCAAACTATATGAAGAACTCTTTCTCCACTCTTCTATTTCTCACCATCCTCCTTGGAAAACCCACTGCCAGCTAGAGGAGACATTGAGTGGGCTTTTGCTGAGCATCTGCTACCACGTTTCCTCATTACATTCTGAAATTGTACTTTCTAGGATTCACTGAAGACACAGCACATATGACTTGTCAAGTTAAACATCCTTCCTGTGCAGTAAAAGCACACTTTAAACCCCCTGCCCTGCAACTTAAATGAACATAAAAGGATGTATACACACCCCACACACGGAGTTAAAATAGATGACTAACCATGCCTAAGAACTAAATGCTGCTGGTAGCTTTTCTATCACCTAGTTGCTGCAGTACTGCATTTTCTGGAGATATATAAAGTTCTGTACAGAAAACTCAGTGCTCTGAGCAAACTGCTTTTTCAAAGCACAGTTCTGCCTCACCATCTGAGACCTGAGGAACCTCTATTTTTTAGTGTCTTATTTTCAGACCTGTGGCAGTGTGTCTCCTTGAAATCTGCAGGCTTGTCCTATTACCAAAAGTTTAATAGTGCCTTTCATGCTACTTGAGTAGAATTCCCCCTCAAAATGCTTTGATGCAAATTTTGCCCTCAGAGAAAAAGCCAGGGAAGATATTGTCCCTGCTCTGAAGTCATTCAATATCTTGCTTTAACAAGCTGTCTCTTGGAGATGGATATTCACAGTCCTGCTGGCCTAGGGAATGAGGTACATTTTTTTTTTTCATGTGTCAGAGCAAAGCATAATGATTAATACAAGCAGACTGAGCCAGGTTCTTTCTTTCAGATAAACAAGCTCAAATGACAATTCAAAAAGTGCAGAAATGTTTCTCCAAAACCTCAAAATGGCCAGAAACTAGAAATGGCATTTCTCAAGACCACTCTATTTCACCAACTTCCCAGGTGAGGAATCCACAAAAAGTAAAAGCAGTTCATAGGGTAAGTCATCAGCTGGATGAGAGCTCCTTACCCCCACCAACGAGAACCTACGTGCCCAGCACCATTACTTACAGATTCCTGCATGGGGTGACTGAGAGGCTTGTCGAGAGCTGCCATGCTGCTCGGCATGTCTGGGGGATGTGACAGCTGTGGCCCATGCATGAAGTCATTCATAGATGTGCCACCAGGATTCCCATGCGGGAAGTCAAAATTGCCATGACCTTGGTAACTGTTGCCTGAAAGAGAAACAGATGTGATTTGTTTCCAACGTTGATCTCTCCCGGTGTCTTGCAGGAGCTGTGTGATGTGATGCCTTCCCTGCACCGCACAGGGAGCTGTGACACTGAACCTGACAACGCTGTGCCTCCAGTGCTGAGCGAGTGGGGACAGGGCACTTGGCTTCCAAACACTGGCTGCTGCAATAATTCATTTATGTGTTGGAACTAATTGAAAACTGCTGACATTTTGAAAAACTACTGCCAAATCACCACATTAACTTAACCATGCCGAGAAGTAAACAGGATATTAAATTCTATGGGACAGTTTTATCTGGAAACATCTCAGTAACTGAGACTGACTGCCCAAGTCCTAGATTATTTATGAGGCACCTGTGTTATTTATGTCTGTGCTTCTACACAGTAAGATTGTAGCATTGCTTCAGCTTCTGATGAAAGTGACAGAAGTGAATCTGGAAGATGCCACAATACCAGTTCACAGCACAGCATCTACTTTACCCCTTCATAAAAGGCATAGATGTGTTCATTTCTAACTGGGGCTCCCACAAAACTTATAGAATTCACTTGGACTGACTCGATTTACACACACATCTTGAAGCAGGCCTGGAGTCCCCTGCTGCTCTGCAGGACAAGCACTGTATGACCAGTGTCCATACAGATCCAGCCCACCTCAGCCCAGGGATCCTCATCCAAATTCTAAAGCAAGCAGGTGTCCCAATACAGGAATTTTACTCTTCTTATTCTTTGTCAAGATTCCTCTCTTAACACTTCCAACTCAGATATCCGCTCTAGTGGGTTATTTGCTAAAATATAAATAAAATAAAAATGAACTAAAACCATTCACCTATTTCATACAAGGAAGTAAACTGCATGATACTCGGCTCTAAAGTAACAGAATAGTTTTGGAGCTTGCACAGACAGCCTGCAGTTTGTCAGTTAAGTACAGCAGTTTTAAATATTCGACTCAAGAAGGGAGTTTGACAAACTGAAGTAGTTGCATCATTTGCTCTTTCGCACAGCTTCACCAGCAGAAGTTTAATCTTGAAGGAATAGTAGTCATTAGCCATGTAAGAGTACTTCTCAAAGACGTCAGGACTTTGATCTATCATGTAAATACTGCAGAGCCTTACTAATTCTCATTTTGTTAATCTCCAAACTGGATGAGTCTTACAGAATATAGCTGGTCTTGCCTTGCATTGGGAATAATTAATTAGCAGGCAGCTGGAATGTGGTCTTGTAGTGCTGAATATTTGTTATGTTTGCAAATTAAACTTCAGTATGCTTCCCAGCAAACCGAAATAAACAAACATAAAACACAGTAGTAATACTACTACTGCATTGCTCTAAAGAACTGTTAATCAGAGGACATTATGTAATTGCAATCACTTAGCTTCAGTGCACGTATTGATGGAGAATAAAGATATGATGCAGCATGCCCAGGGAGTTATAGCCATGCAGCAGCAAGCCCCTCTCTGCAGCAAGAGTAGTGCCGCATGCTGAGGGAGAGACCTGTCAGACATTTGGGATAATCTGCTGCTCTGCACTGACATCCCTGTTGCAGGGCAAACAGGAGAGCGTGGGTTTCACCTGCCAGTGGTGACTCAGGGTTCCAAGGGGCAGTGACTACACCTCTGCTACAGGACCCATAGGGAAAGACAGCAAAATAACAGCCTAGGCAGCAATGCTCACACAAAGCCTAAACCCCACACGTGACGTGGCTATCCTGTCCGCTCCTGTGAGCTGAAAATACGGTGAAGAATAGACAGCTCTGTTCTCAGGCTCTGACTGCACTTCACTCCTACTAAAAGAGGGAAAAAAAATGTGATTCAGTGCTCTTGGCTTTGTTATAGTAATCATTCATCTGTTTGAAAACCTTGTAAGTTTTATCATCTGTCATCAGTTTTGCAGTCACTGGAGCAAATTAACCGTATTTTGCACGCAATCTATATTTTTCTTCAATGCCTGCAAAAAGCACATGTATCACCTTGTAATCAATTTGGGGATTCTGATAGTGTGAACAGTTGGTCTTTTCCCAGAGCTGAACTGACTCATATCATGTTACTTGCAAAAGAAACAGTCTCTGGTTTCATGTTTTCAGAATTGTCACTATAATTGAGTTATTCACAACATACCAGTAATTTGAAAACCAATCTCCATTGCCTGTATTCAGTTCCCTGTTCCTCAATCTGGTAGCACATGGGCAGAGGAACTCAAAAGTAATTTTCTAATGCGAAGGTGTTTGCAAAGCAGCTAAAAGCTCTTTAAAAGTTGTCCCATTTCTGGTGGCCTATGGAATGTCACTCACCTGGTCCCAAGTTAACCTAGTGGCCCAAGCGACCCCTAGCAGGGTCAGGTTTTCTACTTATATAGCACTAGATGTTTTCACTTGAGAGTGGAACAGAAGGAAAATGCACAGGAAAAAAAAATGCAGCTATGTGACTATTGTGGCAGGCCATTAACATAGAAGGTAACATACAACATTTCTTGATTCAGGGAGGGCTGCATGACTATGAATATGACAAGCACCAAATAATTAAAATAATAAGTAAAATAACTAAATACTACAATGTATTACTAAAATATAAAGCTCACTAAAATATATGCTCCATTGAACAAGTGAACCTTAACTGAAAAGACCTGTGCAGAATTTCAGAATTGCAGCCATATAAATTGCTTTCCTCATGCATCACTCTGAGAAGATGCACTGATACACCTGAATCACAAGGCTGACTGAACCACTGAGTGCTAGAGTGAGCAGCTGGGTGCACAAAGCCACAGAACTTACCTTGGTTACCATACTCGGTGGAGTTGTTGCCTCCTGGGGGAGGGGGTAGGGATGGGTATGGTGATGGGCCAGGACCCAAAGCTGCAATCATCTCCATTACGTTTGGCATGATCATCTGGCTTGGACTCATGGTCTTAAATCTTTTTGAGGGAATGCCATCTGGGTCATCTTTGATGTGAATATCTGACTTTATAGGGACCGGCCTCCAACTGCAAGTTGGATCAATGGTAACTTCTTCAAACTCGGAGCTGTAAAATAATGTGAAAATTTAGCTTATCAGTTGAGTTTCTTAAAATCAACTCTGCTGAAGTTTCCATAAGAATCTGCATGGTAACCAATGTTATAAAATGCTCTGGTGTAATACAACATTAAGAACTTTTACTCCTCAAGAATGTGCTGAAAGCAAATTTAAAAAAAGGCAACCATAACAGCACATTTCTGTGTTTATCCACAGAATGGAATCCAAACATATCAATGTGGTTTGCCACCTCTGAATCAGAGGGACTGCTCGTAAATACAAGACAGCATTTAATCCTCCATTCTGGTTCTTTCCTCTGCTTCAGTGGTGAGGCTGCCATTAAGAGAGAACCCAAACAATATCTACAAAGCTGGAAACTGATTCAGTCTATCACCTGCTCCACCAAGGTGCCATGCAATAGAATATTCAAGTTCAATCACCAAGATCTATTTTGGTGTGACTATCTCAGTACTCATTACCATATCTCCTAGTTGCTTAGTCTTGGATATCAGGAGGGAGATCACTTACTTTTGTATAGCGTTCAGAATACCCCACATATACTGGTCAACCTCCAAGCCCTCCAAGAGAGCAGTTTTACTGAAAAGTGAAAAAAACCATCAAACTTCATGTTAGAATATTGCTAGGGAAAGAATGATTTGGGGGAAACAGTTTTAGTTCTAAATCTACATTACCAGGATATTTACATCAAACACATGAAATAAAGATACATCTACTTGTGTGCGTGTCCGCAAGCTGTTCACATTCTTTAAGTAATTTTTGTTAGTGAAATACATTGCAAATTTAAAGTATTTTCAAACATAGCAGATCTCTCCTGTGAACATCAGTTAGCACTATTCTTTTTTAATTAGATCTTTCTCTTTTTTTTGAGCTCCACAGTACTATGGCTTCAAAGCAACTACGTATTACAGCTATTCTACTAAAGATCGGCACAGATGGGGACAGAACAAAACAACACCGGAAATGGTTGAGCTATGTAGGCACTTAGATCTGAATGCAGGTGCTCATGCTCAGAGACACGGGACAAAAATTTAGCCTAGATGCATGAATACATGAATTAAGAAAGCAAGATATCCAACTCCTGTGATATTTTTAGCCAAACATAGAAGACAGAAAAGATGTGGCCAGTTTGGAGAAAGCACTTGTGTGTCAGGACACGGATCAACCATGGATAGTAATGGAAACAAGCTCGTCTCCAGCCTGCCATGTCTGCAGAACAGACAGTTCCCAGAACGGACAATCCCCTCTGCTGTTTGCTCCTGACACTGGCTGGCAGAGCAAGGACCCAACTGGAGACTTGTGCGACCCAGGGCCAGCCGTTACAGCCACAGCTGCTGGAGTTGAAGAGCCCTGGCTCCTCATCTGAGGCTGGAACATGCTCCCAATCCTGTGCACTGAGCACTGGAGGTTACAGACACTGAACCGGCCTCCTGTTTTGACGGCCCAGTTAAACACAAGGTTGGACAGTCTGTAACCACTTCCAACTTTTTCTTCCATTTTTTTCTGCAGTACACTAACTCTTTGGTCAAAACATTAGCTTGAAATTATGCCAAGGTATCCATCCCTCTTTTCCTCTAAGTAACAACTCCAGCTTTTGCTCCTTGGAAATTTTTTACTTTTGAAAAAATTAGCCTTATTCTGGATTGTAGATATCTACCATATCAATGTAAATATTTGAGCTTCTTTTGAACCTTACACAACCCATTGATGATCTGCAATGAAATTTTGTGAGAAAATATCTCATTACATATTTTTAAATATCTAATAATCCAGGGTGGTAAAATAGTGCAGGAATTCTCACTGGACTTTATGCTCTTTAAGTAAATGTGATAAATAACCTCATTTCCTTCTTCTCCTTTTCACGATCTTAAATATGATCTGAATTTGGTCAAATTGTGTACAACTGCATTTTCTGTAGTATGGTTGCACTTACTTGCATACTGGACACCGCCAAGTTCCTCTTTCACAGTTCAGTTGCAAGTAAGATTCCAGATCAAAGCACTAGGTATCAGAAAGAAACAAAAAAGGAAAAAAAAAACAACAAACCAGACAAAACAAAAAGAAACAAAAGGAAAATTCTGTATTAAATGAAGCAGTTAGACAAAAAGTAAAACTGATATGGAAAAAGCCTCCTAGCACTGAAAACTAAATCAAACAGCTTACTTTTCCCCTCTACATTAAACATACAGGCAATTAACTATTGAGGCTTACAGAAGTAAATGCCGTGTATTTATTAGGTGCTGTGATAGGATAACCAAGCTGAAGGTACTGTAACAACACATGGCTGAGGGAACCCTGCCAGGCACTGGCACCCACTCACTTGTACATGCTTGCAATCGTGACCCCTTGCTGGGAGCTGGATCCGCCGGAATGTGATCGGACACTTCAGAGACACTTTAATAGCAGTCTGCTCTACTCCATCCTCCCCATTTAGTGTTGCATTGCCAGAGGAAGCTGCAACGCTGCTGAAGTTCCTCTTGACTGTTCAGGAAGAAGGTGGGTACAGGTGTGAGAAAACACAACTGTATTGTAAGTTCTAACACAGAAATCTGAAATTTCTTCAACATTTAAGAACATTTAAGAAATTACTTCAATATTTAAGGGACGATTGACTGAACAATATATCCACGAAAGTGTCTTCTGTGTAATTTAGAACATTCTCCTGAACAGAAAAATCATCACACATGCATATTAGCTATAGTCTTGATCAAATTAAGTGTCATACAAGCACTGAAAGCAGCCCTAGATAAATAGAGAATTAATCTTTATTGGTGAGTCAAACACAAATATGGGGGAAAACCCAGAGAGAGTCTCCTGGAATAGGACAGTCCTCTTTAGGAACTAAGCCTGTGTCCTTGAAACTTTGCTACCTCCACCCAAATCACCATTAACATTTCAGGATACCAGGGATTCATCTACCCACATCATGTTCTGCAAATTCTTTAAGTACAGCTTAAGGTTATCAATAAACAAGTAAATCTGGTGTATAAATAGCTTATCACAACTGATAAAAAGTCATCACCCACACGAAATGCAAACTCACTCTTAGTGATACAGTGTTCTGCTGGGAGGAGGCGTTTCTTTAGTAGACCTTGAAGTACGGAGCGAACCGATGGCCGGTGCACCAACTGCAACACGAACAAGTGTGACTGCAAGGAAACACATTTTGTTAGGAAGAGAACCAAACACACGTGTTAAATGCATTGCCAAACTGAGCTCCACTCTTCCCTTGGACACTTGGTTTCTGTGAGAGCCTGAGGGCTAAACATAAAAGCTGGTTCTGCTCTGCTGAGCACACACGCTCCCTTATGGATATCCTGCACACTGTGCAGTTGCTCCATGCTTAATGTACACAAAGGCTTTAAAAAAGCAAGGATTTTCTGCATTTTCTCCCTTCTTAATATTCGGTATACGTACAGCTGACATATTAATCTCTGACATCAGGGTTTCTTTTTAAAACCCTGGACTGTCTGACACAGTCTAGCCTACCTGCCTGCCCTCACACTACTTGGAAGTTGCGAAACCAATTTGCAACTAATGTGCCTGGAATCAGCTGAATCTTCTTACCCAACACAGAGCTCGTTGTGGATTCACAGGATGCTGCCCCCTGCTCTTAGCCACCAGATAAATGACATTATGCAGGGAAACATCCGTGTGAAGTAAAGCAAAATGGGTGGATGGCATCTTGTCAAAGTGCCTCACACTGTGACCTTGTGAGAGCTAGCAGCTTGCTTTATTGTCAGTGACAAGAGAATAGTCAGAAGCTCAGACTGGATTTGCAGAACGGTCTGCATTAAAAATATAGTACTTATCCCCAAGAGTAAATAACCCGTGGAAAAGGAGAAAGGGAAAAGCTGATTGCATCTTTGAATATGAGTTTTTCATCTGAAAAGGTATTGGAAAAATCATCACCAGCACCAGCGATTACAACGTTGATGTTTTCAAGACAAACCAAAGACCGTTTGATACACTCCGTAAATGAAATTAGTACCATCAACAGTCTTCATTGCAATAATCTACTTCTACATCAACAGACTTCAGCCACCTTGTTACACAGGCACACATGAGAAGGTAGGAGATAAAACTCCCTTCCTCCCCTAGAACCTTGTCAGAGACATTGGAAGGACGCCACTACATTCTGCAACAATTAAGCAGCAAGAATTTCCATATTAGCACTCTGACTGTGTCAACATCATTAAGTAAAAACCTTACCAGAAAAAGGCATGAAAAAAAAATGAAAGTGAAGCTCTTTCAGCTAAGGCAACATTTGCAAACTGCTCTAAATAGCAGACTCAGCATCAGCAGCTGCAGCCCTGAGCTGGGGGTACTTACGCAACAACACGCTGTGACTGTAATCTGGATGGTGTTTCTCCCTGGCTGGCAGACGTGCTTTAGGTGCAGAGGTTTATGAGATGTCTTGTTGTCACCACGTTCGATGGTAAGTGGGGTTGCATTAACGCTGACCTGGACTGAAGCTGGCCAGTTTGTGTTCATTTGTCTGTCTTCATGGTGATAGCACTTAAACTGCAATTCCAAGTCAGACCTGCACAACAAGCAATAAATCTTCCTTTAACTTTGCTTTCATGCTGCAGAGGCAGGTGGTTTTTATGTTAGGAACATTTTTCGTGATCAGAGTATTTTTCTTGACTTATTGCCATTAAGGATATAACATACTTCCTTCATAAAAGCCCTGAACAGAAGCAAGTCATGATGAATTAATGATGCAAGCATGCCCCAGAGTTGTTCATATTTTACACTTATAAAGGACTTCTCAAGGAAAAATCTCAAACCACTTTGCAAACCCAGACCATGGAGTCATCCTGCAGAAAGAAGAATGTCAACATCAGGTAGGTCCTTCCTATGTTAGGAGTTAAGAATGAGAAAGCAATATGCTGCAGAGGGTTGAGCGGAAAGTCTGGATTCTTCACTACCTCAGAGCACTTAAAGAAGTATTTGAATGAATGCCTGTCAGACAAAACACAAGTACAGCTAATCTTGCCTTAGAACAAGTAAATCAACTAAGATAAAATGACTCCTATATCTCACCCCCCACAAAAATCAGCTTCTGTGATTCTAAAGGTACATGGCTGTGGATGAAATCTATCCAATTTAGACCTTCTTTCAGGGCATGAATTCCTCCCATCTCACCTGTAATGACTTCCACTCACTATTCAGCCCCTCTAGAAATTAGTTCTGTAACATCTTCAAAAAATGAAAAGGCTGAGATTAAGTTAATCAAAAATTAAGTGAGTAGAGACTATGACTTTAGTTGCATATATGTATGTTAACCTCGTGTTAGGAATGAGCAATTTCAAGAAGAAATTTCAAAGAACAGAGAAAACTGAGCTGAAATGTCAGAATTCTGCTGTTTATGACAGCAAAAGACAGCTCAAAGTTTATTATTCAAACTTTAAAATCTACATTCCTGAAAAATCTATGTTGCCTGAAAGAAGATATCTTTGTAAGATCCATGAGGAGCAGCGCATTCAGGAGATTACCACCCTAACTGCCATTTTCCTTACAAAGACTTCAATCTGACTCAACACCATCTTTTCTGGATTTCAAAACATCAAGATTAAGCAGTGGACACAAACATGTTGGTTTTTTAGAAGGAAAATTATAGAATACAAATTACCTGACCTTTCAACATAATCCATCTACATGAAGTCTTTTTAGGCTTTTTTTTCAATATTTTATTAACCATCTTCTGAAAGCTCATTCAGCAAGTTCCACTCAGTTTCTCACCTCAAGAGAGCACAGCGATCCAAACCTGGAGGGAAGCAAGGCCTGGTACCTCTGATATAAAACCCAAGCAGATGAGGTGAGCAGGCCTGCTGAGTGTCACGGTGGTGACAGACCTCAGGAGAGCCTCATGTTCTCAGCACACAGTGTCTCCACCATGGGACTTTATTAATAACACAGCAGTGTGAAGACTGAACCAGCTTCAAGGAGACATTTTCCCTGCCTTCAACCTTTCTGTTTCTTGTAACCATGAAAAGTTCCCATGGGGAGAAAAATACTTGCATCGCTATTCATTATGTGTGTACACGTGAGAGGTTTTGCCGAATATTTTAACTGGCAAAAAAATATTGAGCATTGGCTCAGTTCCACCATTCTTTATAAAACCCAAAATCCATCCACACATGTGACTAATTCATTTTTCTGGCATCCATCCAGCCCTGAGTTAAATGTGAAATTACTTCATTACAGGACTATCCCTTCTCCCCGCTATTAACAGGCTTTTCAAAACAGCAGACCTGAGCACAGTTTACCTATGAGTCTTCATTAAAATAAGTTTAAATAAAGGCTATGTGTTTGGTAAGCGAAGGAGGAAAGAAAGAGCAGATATTAAGAAACAGCCTCATGCCTCAGTGCAGCACTATAAATCTACTGAATGAGCCAGCACAATCCCCAGTAGTGATTACTTATTAATAAGAACTGGCAAATAACTGCCAAAACTCCCTCTGCTGCGAGTACTCCACGATAATGAAATGCAAGTAAGCAATAACTGACCTCAAAGTTAGGTGTTAATTATTGGATGTGGTCTGCCTGCAATCTCCCTCCCTTCCCAAGCCCCAGGCTCCCTCAGGGCACAGGGGCACTGTGGTAGCAAGGACTCCTGCATCCTGCATCAAGCCTCAGCCTCAGAGCCAGAGTCTGTCCCGGGCCAGGGAAGTGAGCGTATCTCTCTGCCTGCCTCACACTCTCCACACCGGGAAAACACAAATCTCCACTGGATTCCAGTGAATGGGAAGAAGATCCTCACAGGAAAAACAAAACCTAAAGCTACACCTGTAAGCAGCCTCCGAGCAAGATCCCAAGCAACTAACCAGCCTCCACAGCACACAGAGAAAGGCTCACACAATGCAGTGTTTATCCTGGCTCAGCCAGGATAAACACAGAGATACTTTCTGAGAAAAAAACAAACAAGAAGACAAAAGTACTCTGTAGTATTTGAAAACATATAAATTAAAAAAAGAAAAAAAGAAAAAAAAGGGACTATTGTCATTTGATCTAAGGCCCTTCCATGAACATGGTGCAATCAAAACATAACCTGGAATCACTTACACAGATCTACATTAAATACAGGAAAGTACCACCAAGGAAAAATATTGCTCTGTGCTGGAAATAAGAATTCACTGTAAGTGAAAACCAGAAACCTTTGTATGAGGAAAGCTATGCTCTCACATTTCTGAGCTGTGCTTACTCGTGGAGTCACAGAACAGGGGAATTTAGGAAGCTAGCTTCAGAAGTTTAGAGGATTTAAGCACTTGTCTTTCCAAATTCTTTTACTAAGCCTCTAAATTGTGTCCTTACTCTTAAGTAGGTTATTCTTCATTATCAGATAACTCTGTACTGTTTAATTTAAGCATAAACTCTAAGAGCCCTACTCTTGCATCTAATGTTTCAGAGGTCACAAAGCACCTGGGACTTCAGATTTCCAGATGGAAGTTTGTAGCGGTGTGGGTCAGGGAAACCCCACTCCTGTTCCACCAAGAGCAGAAAGGATGCAATGGCTGCAGTGGTTTTTCAGACACTGCATGCTGTGAGCTATCAGCAAGGACATGCAATACATATTGTGAAGCACTTTAGAATGTGTTGTCTCTGGAAAATGACAGGTTAGAGTACCTGCGAGTCGAAAGGACATCCTTCCTCTCCAGGCTACAAATTTTGAAGTGAAATTCCTGGCAAATCCGAGTGCAGTGCCTCTGGCCTGCCACTCCTCCCTGACAGGATGTATGAGCCACTTGCAACAAGGCTGAGCTTACCTCCACATCAGTGTCTGGTGCACAGTTGGCCGTAGGTGAAAGACGTGGTTACTGACTGCCAGGTTGTGCTCCAGCCGGAAGGGCTCCAGGACAACCCCGTCCCGCACCGGGAACGTCAGGCGCAGCTCATCGTTGTGGTTGGCTGGGATCGAAGAGGGAGAGAAAGTGTGAACTTTCCCTTTAGCATCTGCAGTGCGATAATAATGTGTATATTTATACAGAATTGTAACAAATTGCACAGTGATCTGCTACTGGGTCTAACTTAGCAGGCTCTCACACTCACAAAAATACAATCAGAAGTAACTCTATCATCTAACTGATACAAGTGACAAGACTCAAACTGAGAGCAAGGGCACAGCAGTCTTCTATTGTCTCACACTTCACATTAGGGCCATAGCATTCCAGCCACCAACAGAAACCAGGTATGGCAAGAATTCTTGGTTTTTATTACAGGATAGGTTCTGTGTCCAAGCTTACTCTGTTGGCAGAAGACTGAAAACAAATCTCTTAAAAATGTCAAACTGTGATAATGTTTGTTTTCCCTGCTTTGAACAGGGATCAACATTACCCAATTAGTTTCAACAGTTTCATCAGCTGAAACTATGTGATGACCAAAGACACCAGTATTCAATTACTCTCTGAGCCTGTAGGATGAGATTTTGAGGTAACTTACAGCTGATCTATGAAGTCCAAATGGCTATAAATCTTGTGTTCTTGCCCAAATAATACTGCAGCCCATCTTCTTCTACTTGATTTTTCAGCTATTCTGAACTCCAAAGCTGCAAAGTGCTAATGCAGCAGCAGTTATTTTACAGAAAACATAAGGTTTTCCCAGCTCCCTAGTAAATGATGGCTCCTATTGTTCATCAGTCACTTCAAAACCTCAAACATCTCATGCTAGAACCCAGTCAGAGAAATCTTGTTATTCCTGTCCTGTTCCCAGCCAAGTGTAGCTGTGACGTTGAGTGGCTTTGAAAGGAACATATATCAATTTCTGGCACAGTACTGAATATTCCTAAGAAGCCTGTATGGATCACAATAGAGACACCGCTATAAATATTCACGTTTTATCCTACTCTGCAGTGTTGTTCAACAAATGGCTTTGCCCTTGAACAAAACAGACCAAATGGAAATTCATACAATAAACAAGCCTACAAAGCACACACAGCACAACCCAAAATCAAATGTTTTCTCCTCAAGAAGCATATCAAAGGAATAATTCTGGAGTAAAATCCTTACAAGTTTAACCTGGAAGAGCTTTTCTGATATTCTATTTCAGAAGAGCATAGCAGTCCTTTTCTATTCTGTGCACTGGCTCAAGTGAGCCTACACTGTGCATGCCACCTATTACAACTCAACAACTCCAGCCTCTCCCAGAGCAGCAATCAGAGCTACTTTCCAGTTCTGAAATGTACATGGCAGAGAACAGAGGAACAATAAATGACTGTGGGGGCATTCTGTTTGCTACTCACTTGGAGGCGGTGGTAAAGCATTGATATTTGGTTTAATGTCAGGTGGGAATGGTGGTTTGACATCCTGGTTAGGTGACAGGTATGGAGGAATATTGCTCCCTGGTGTCATGGGTGGCGTGGGGTTTCCTGGAACAGGTGAATGAGGGTAATTTGCCACAGGTACAGGCCTTGATGGCTAGAAAATAAATAACATCACACTGTTATTGCAGTCTTGAAACAAGAACAATAAGCCTTGTGAACAGCACTGTTATCAAATACCAAAGACAACAGACAAGGGAGGGAGGCCCCTCTATTTCTAGAGAAGTACCCACAGCATGTCCCATAAGGCTTCAGAGAAGAGGCACATCATGAGTAAAAAGCAGGAACTGAAACCAGCAGACCAGCCAGCTTAACTCAGGCAATGACCAGATACAAGCAAGGCTGCTAAAAGCTTTACTGTGTTCCTCTGAATGCTCTCTTTCCAAAACACACCAGCCATTTGCTTCAGTTTTCCACTGCACACAGCCCACCCAGCCCTTTGTATCTCTCTGCCTTCCTCCCAAAATAGCCCCAGTGCACAGAAGCCTACCAAAAAAAAAAAAAAAAAAAAAAAAAAAAATCCAAAGAGACACAGTTAGCCCGTCTGTTTACTTTTTATTTCCATCTATCCTTTCTTTCACCCTTGTTCAACTCCTATACTCAGAATTACAGCTCTGGGGGTCAGGGGATGTTTTCTATTCTGTGCACCCACAACTTGATTCTGTTCCTAGTTTGCCGCTAGTTAAGACTAACTGATAGAAAAAGGACAGCTAAGTATGAATAGTAGCTATGCATTAAAACACCTTTGGTTTGGTTTCCTGTAATTAAGGGGATGATTGCAGCCAATGGAATAAACCAGTAACCCTGACGTGAAGGAAGCTGACGTTAAACAAAACTGCAACTGCATGGCTCATGTACCCTAAGTAGAAAACCAGGAGAGTGTCAGAAGATGAAAATCTTTACAGACAGCCCAAGCACTGTGACTTCAAATCTGATTCTGTATCTAAATGCTGCACTGCTAACCCCAGATACTTGAGAGCACATAAGACCAGGGGTGCCTTCTCAAATCTTAAACCTTTGAGTTTCCAGCCATCTTTGGTTTTTATCTTTGATACACACAGTTACTATCTGCACAATCACTACAATTCAAAGGTTCAGGTTTTGTCTGTAGAATTTCCCCGCTAACCAGGATAATCTGCCTTTTTAACAAGATCTCTTTTTTTCTGTTTCCAGAACAGTCAGTATTTGAATACAATATAGAGGATACATCATAAAGAAACAAATTCCCTGTCAGAAGTATATGGTAAACAAAAAACTGTTTAAGTTCTAAAATGAATGTACATAAAATGCATTTAAAAATCTGTCACTTAAAAACTTGATGGAGATCCTCTGCAGTTACTTTAGCATAAGTGACTG
This sequence comes from Chamaea fasciata, assembly GCF_029207755.1. NCBI lineage: Eukaryota > Metazoa > Chordata > Aves > Passeriformes > Sylviidae > Chamaea > Chamaea fasciata. The sequence continues at coordinate 24,048,988 of NW_027094094.1, read as the reverse complement.
CACTGGAACTATTATATAGAGGATCTGCCTGTTCCTCATGTTCTTCCTGACAGTGAACTGCAAAAGCTGCCATGATCCAACAGGCATTCCTTTGGGTACCACAGTGGACAGCATAGTTGCACACAGAATAGATGCTTTACAGAAGAGGGTTTTGCTTTCCCTTTTTTAAATGGTGTTTTCTGTGTGAATCACACCAAGCAATTCCAATTCAACAACACCGTGCAACTTAGATTCTTTCAGCCTACATTCAAATTCAGAATGTAGTCCAGGTACTTCAACAGCTAATGCTTTAAGCAGGTCAGAAGATCAATGGTCCTCCCCATTTTTATACTCACTGGAGTGCCTGTGTGCAATAGAGCGCTTTTGTGCATTTCAAAGGTGGTAAACCTCAGCGGGCCCTCAGGGCAACCTCAGTTTGGAGAATACAAAGTGCTCAAGATGTATCTATGAACAGGTTTCAGGCAACATTTTAACAACTCTAGGTCTTGCCCAAAACAAGCAGCACAAAGGGAAAAAAGACTGAGACAAAACGAAGAAGTTGGAAAAAGTCACAGAAACTTCAGTTCAAAGATGAAATCTACAGCTGGAACATCTTTTAAGTTTGGCCTGGCTTAACCCAACAGTGACCACTGTAGGTCCAAAACTGGAATGCTGCAACGTGGAACTTGTTTATTACAAATTTCCATAGTGAGTGCATTCTTGCAGGGGACCATGAATGGGTGATAATATATTGTACACCTGAAGCCCATTAAGTACTTCTTTTTACAAGCTCTTTTTAAAGCAAACCCAACATTTTCTTGTAAAAGCCTATAATGAGCTGCAGCAACATTCAATTTTCTTTACGAACTGCTCTGAAGTTGCAATGCAACTTGGCTGATTGACCTGATTCTGTGATACCCAAAACACTAGTAAAAACTCAGTATTTTTTTCTTTATTTTTTTTTCAGTATTTCTCTTTCCTTTAACTACATAAAAACAGTATCTATGACACCATTAACATGATTCATTAATAAATGGCCACCAGAACGGAACAAGATAATCTCACAATTCCTACCTTGTAATACTGCCCCATGTTGACTGTTGGAGGAGGGTACTGCCCTGTGTTTTGCTGGCTTGGCATCCTCTGTCCAGGATAGTTGGGAGATGTAAGGGGTCTTGGAGGGTTGGGAGTGGGGTACTGACCAGGCTGGTTTGGAAACTGGCTATTTGGTCCATACTGCTGGTTTCCATAATTTGGCTGTTTCAGGACAGGGATACAAGAAGAAAAAGCCATGTTTTATGCAAGCAGCTTTCTCGTATGGATTATTAGCACACATTCAGTAGCACAATCAAAACCCCTTCAGGTGAATACTTCTTAAAAGCATAAAAATCTTGCAAACCGAAGTGGGGTAAGACACACATTCAGCCCTGTAACACTGTCAAAGGGCACTGTGCTTGAAGAAACCACAACTGTAACCAGATGCACAAAACTGCCCAAATGTTCACAAAATTTTTGTGTTCTTGCGAGTGCTACCACACCCAAGCCTGGGGCTCCTTTTTCAGATGTAGAATGGAAGCACAAAAAGAAGTGAAATAAATAAATAAATAAAACCCTGGAAGGGGCAAGAGCATAGAAGCTGTATTGTCCACGCCTGCTCCTTCAGCCCAACTGCTCTGCTGGCCTCTTACTAGAGTGTTCAGCAATACTTCAACAACTAAAGAGAAGTTCTCACTAGTCATAAGCACTTTGCTGGTGCTAACAAACAGTTAAGACTATGTTGTGGTTGTGGAATTGAAGTAATGAAAATTGGAACTCTAAAGGTAGTAGAATATCAATTTGAAAAATCAACTAACTGATAAGATGTTTCCATAAATGAAGCCTTCAATTAACAATAGGCAAATATCGTCTGCAAAATTCCAGCCCAACAAACATGCAACATTTACGGCACTGTTCAGAACTGACTTGTTGGAAACATGAACATATTCACTTACAATGAAAAACCTGATTCTGAAGCAGCAAAAAGAGATTTAAAGTCAGCCATGAAATACGAAAAATCATGTGAACCAAGCCACATTTTGTGTTTTCTTAACTTACTTGGAAATAAGTGGCAGTATTTACCTTGAAAAGCCTCCTATAAGAAGCAACTCCTGCAAATGCACATCCCTTTTTTATTTCTGATTAGTTATTTGGAAAAAAAAATAGTTTGCAGAGCAGGAAAGAAATGTGGCTCTGTATTTTCTGTGTTCCACGGTTCTCTTTCTTGTGCATTTCCTATAAACTCTTAGTACCATTATTATTGTCAGGGCAGTATCATAACATTCAGAGCCCTGCACCTGTTGTTGAAGTCTCAGATGAGTACAGAATTTCACCAGGAAATGATCTCTGAAGCTACTAAGTGATGGCCAGATTTGTAAAAACATTTAGGTGTACACAGGTGCTGGGAGTTGCTGGAATTCTAAAACGCCTCTACTGCCCAATTCATCCTAACTAGAAGAGTAAAACGCATTGGTGCTTTTTAATTCCAAAAGCTCATTTGTCTACATCTTTGGTTGTCTAAATTTCTCTAAAAATTTGACCCTAAGTGTTTTGCCCTGTCATAATGTAAGTCAATGGCAATGTGCTTTCGCCTATAAAGCCATTTAGATCTTCTATAGCAGCATGGGACCTTATCACACTCCACAGAAGCTGGTATTAGATAAATGCTGACAGAGAGGGATTTGAGTTCGACATTATTTATACACATCTTAGCGACTATGCAAATCAACACTCAAAAAGTTTGGAAAGCAACTGTTATGACTGCTATTACTACTGGTGTTACAGTACGATGTATGTCCTGTGTTTCGTTACAAAAATAAAACTGTCCAAGAAAATGCAGCTCAGATATCTATTGGGCTAAAATGAAGTATTTCACCCTCAGTGTCCCTTCTAAGTTGCCACTTAGACTTCACTCCTGTGATGGAAGCCTACTGAAGATCTATGAAGTCACCATGAGAATCTTAGAATGATACTCTGGTTTGGGGCCTTTCTTGGACTTAATGACCACCATATGGACTAACATAGTAAGGGTCAACCTGAATACTTCAGAAGCCAAAAAAGGAAGAGCTGCTCCTGCTAATATTTTAACGGCTGCACTACTACCAAGGCTGGAACAAAGATGCACCTATCTTAAAGGGATGTGCACCAAACATTACCCGGTACGTTGCAACCTGCAAAGAGTTGTCATTGCAGTCAAAGAAAGAGTGCACGCAAAAGATCATTTATTACCTCTCCTGGGTATGGTCTCTTTATGCCCTGTATAGGCAAAGACTGGGGCCGTGGGCCTGGATAGGCCTGCTGAGGCATCCTCTGCCCGTGGGTGCTGAAGGGGCTCATTCCAGGAGGCCGAGGCTGGTTCATGCCCATGGGTGGCCCGCTCATGCTGGAAGGTGTCATTCCTGCTCCCATGCTTGCTGGGTTCATGTTGCCTGGCATAGAAGCAGGACCACGAGGACCAGGCTGGTTCATAAACTGGTTGTTGTAAGCCTGAGTTGGACCCATCTGGAAAGAGGAACAAACCTTCAACGGAAGAAGAAGAAAAAAAAAAAAAGAATAAAATGCGACATGCATTTATAAAATGGGAATAGGGAGCTGAACATGCTTTTGGGGAAGGGAAGAAGGGAAGGATTTATGTCGCATTTTCCTTCAATGTTCTCTAACATTTGATGGGCGGTGAAGTTTTTAATAATAAAAATCCAATTGGAATTGTAAAAGGCATAGGAGTGGAAGGCAGATGTAAGTCTAAGGCGAGAAATTAAATTGTTTCAATTGGCTGGTCTAGTACGGTAAGGTAACAGGTTAGGACGTTGGCTGTGCAAATAGAGCACAACACTACAGTTTCTAAGACCCTGTGCTTTCATCACTTGGCACATGGACTCCTCTAATTCAGAATTCAGAGAGGTAAAATATGTAAGGAGGAAAAACCTGAATTGATAGAGCCCTTGTTTATTTTAAGAAAAAAAATCCATGAAGTCATGACATGCTAGAAGTTATGGATAACTGGAAATGCATGTCTCACATAGCTGCCTGTATAGACAACATTATTAAAAACCAAATCTCTCTTCTATTGTTGTTTTCCTGTTTGAAGGGAAATAATCCAAACAACCAACTGCACTTAGCAAAATAAAAAATTGTCCAAGGGCTACAAAACCTATTGCAAGATTCTAGAATATTTCACTAGGTACTCAGATTTGGAAGGCTGGCAAAGGCAGCAATAATGTATCACATCAGATGCAGCTGCAACTTTGAGGAATCTTCAGGTTTTTTTAAAGAGGCAACCCCTAAACTACAAAATACAGTTAGGCAAGTTTTATCAGGAAAAACACGGGGACTGATTCATACCTAGATACCCACATTCCAGCAGTTTCTTAGAAGCATTTCTAACCATGCTCATGCACAAACCCTCCCACCCCCACCAAAAAAAACCCCCCAAAACCCAAGAGTAGGCACCCTAACAAACACAACAGTGAGAAGGACAGCCAATTCCCTGTAATGGTCCGGATCAGGCAAGTATGAGGACATAAGGGTTACTCTCTTACCGGTCCATACTGGTTCATGTCCTTATTCTGTGTTTCCTGAAGGGCTGCCACAGTGGCTGTAGCTGTAGCTGTTGCTGTAGCAGCTGCAGCTGCAACTGCAGCAGCGGCAGCAGCTGCAGCTGGCTGGGTGAAATCAGCTGGTGGCCTCGTGTGGGGGGGAATTCCCATTCCTGCAGGGGTATTTGGGCCTCCAGGGTAACTAACAGGGAAGAAGAGAAAGAAAGAGATAATTAAGATGTGCCTGGTGGATTTTGTTTTGAATGTTGGTGCAATCCTCACCTGGAACTGTTCCAAATGCACATATCAATGACTAATGAAAGCTAGCAGGCCAGGTAATTAGGGGTGCACAGGAGATACAGGCTGCATCTACAGGTTACACCTGCTGCCCAGGTGCAACAGTCATAGGGCTGCCACTGGGATGGCAAGGCATGGCCAGCAGTCACTTAAAGGGGGCAAAGAACTTCTTTGCAGCTCTGTAGCTTCCTGCAAAGTAGAACTGAAGTCCTGAGAGTAAAAACTCTGCTTCTCAGTAGTGTAGGGGCAAATACACAGGAGCAGGAACAGCGAACTTCCTCCAAGATAGCACATTAATCTGCCTCAGTGGTGAATTACGGCAAGTGCTCAAGGTATCATAAAAGCCTGAAAACCCTGAACCTTAGCAGAAAGGCCAGGAGAGACCCAATGCAACTGACTCCACTGGACCCCACACAGTGTGTTCTGCAACTCATACCCATCTTTTCTATTGATCCTAAGATAAACCAAGCTAAGCCAAACCACACCTTTCCCACTTCACGTTACCAAATATCTTCATGAATATGGGCCAATACACTGTGCCCATTTTAGAGCTGTTAATACAAAGCTGAAGAAACTTTCTGGCTTGTTCAAGGTCACTCAGTAGAACAGTGTCAGACGTGAAGGAAGAGATAAACTCTCTCTCTCTGAGTCCCAGGCTCATATCCTTCACACTAGACTGCCTATGCTAACTGCAGCAGTCTCTTCAGCAGCCTTTGCACTGGGACCATAAATAGGGGTTTCAGTTAAGTGCCCTTACCATCCCTGTTTACAAAGAATAGACACAGAAAGCCAACATGTAACTAATGCCAGGCTATTAGTTCCGGATTATATGACTAGTGCAGCATTTATTTCCCCAAAATAAATACACAACACGACCATCTTTTTTAACAAACATCTTCATTCCCAATTCTTTTCAAATTCCTGCTGTGGAGTAAGTCTTTGGGCAGAAATATTCTCTTGCATAGGAAACTAGTTTGCCCAATACTCAAGCTTACTCCTCCATATGCACATAGAAATTAAACCATCAATACCTTTCACATCCTGGCCTTATTAAATGTTAATCATTCCTAAGCCTGTGGTCTGTTTAACATTCCCCTTAATTAAAACTTTATTTTGGGGGTTTATTAGAGCTAATTGATTGACCTAAGCCATTTCCATTTACTGTGATGAATTTCTGTGCAGTTTGGGTAGCTGATTTCCAAAGCTGTAAAAGCAGTATGTTCTTCAGTTAACCAGCAAAAAATAGCTACTGAGACTTTATATAATTAAAATAAGCCCATAACACTTCTACCAGGTCACTAAAACAAGCTTCATCAAGTATTTACATCCATTTTCCACCTCAGAGAAGTAAATCTTACCTGCCACCAAAACCTCCACTTCCAGGATAATTGGGTCGCCCATACATGCCCTGCTGTATGTATGGCTGAGTGGAGCCTGCCTTGGCTGAAAATTGTTGCTGCTGTCCAGCAAACTGAGGGGAATTGATTCCAGGGTTGCTGGTTGTCATCCCAGAAGCCATGGGATTTCCTGCTGGGTTCATAGGGTTGTTAGCATTTGCCATTGGATTTCCCAGCACCTGCAAGAAGAAACATGAGAGTAAGGGCTGTACCTTGAACTACTTCAAGCAAATTAAGTTGATTTGCTGCAGTTGTTAAATTAAAACATAACCACCTGTACTCTGAACTCTAATGAGCACAGAACTCATTGATGTTTAGGTGCACATTCCTGGTGATTTCTCCTCTTGCCATTTCCAAAGAAACAGGAGATTTTCAACTAGATGGACCCCAAATTAATATGCTTATTAAAAAAAAATTATGAGAAAGACCTGCTACAACCATGCCATGACCATTCATGTGATTACAAAAAGGACAAAGCTTTTCTTGGGGGGAGAGCAGGGGGGTGTGAGAGAGTGAGAGCTTTTTTTTGTATAGTTGGTTGGTTTGTTTGTTTGGTGCAGGACTTTAAAGTAACTTGGAAGTAGTCAGTCCCACCAGCACAATGCAAAGGGTACTACAGATAGAAAAACTGTGAAAGAACATATTTCAGTAGTTTAACCTATTCTTGACTCCCTAAATAGGGTATAAAAGTCTATTGATTGTTTGTATTGCTTCTTATAAAAGAGACCTCTGTTCTCTGTATAAAAGGACTTGTTTTGCTTGTTTAAAGGATTTTCTTTCCCAAATTGCTATGATTTCCATGGAGATGTAAGTGTGGCTGTTCATGGATCACCCGCATAAGATTTCCCGGAAAGTCTCCTACTTGGGAAGACACTCAGTGGTCATGATTTTTGCAGAAGACTAACTCAACAGCTACAGACATTTGAGAAAAGGAATTGGAGCCCAGCTCATTCCTTTCCCTCGAAGAGCACGACGACTCACAGGAAATCCTGACATTCATTGCAATCTGCTCTGAATAGCTATAACCAAGCTTCATGTTCCAGAGTTTCACTGCTCCCTTGCAGTGACTCTGAAGAAGCATTTTCTTCCATCATGCAAGAGATTTTTTTCCTTCTATTGCACATTCCTCTGAAGTACCATGAAGAGTTCTAATAATATTACAGTACTCTTATGATAGAACAAAACTCTGAGGGTTTTTTTTTTTTTAAATCTTTCCTTTTGCCTTTTTAAGAGTAAAAGAAACTATATTTTCATTTTCTGACCAATATATAGACCAAGATGTTTACTCAGGTATTTCTCTCCCAGATGGGATACCTTTTCTTTTAAGGTATTAAAGAAATCAACAATAATAAAACATGTTATAGATCCTATAACTGCTTCCTCTTCTTGTTTTACTGAAGAAAGATTTTGCCATAACCACTGCTTACATAACTGCCATGTGAGTATCTATATGACTTGGCCTCTGAATAATTTCTTTTTCAGATGGCTCATTCCATTACAATTTCATTTTCAGTTTTCTTACCAAAAATTAAAATAGTAACAAAAAAAAAAAATCCTCAGAAAAAATTTGTATGGGATCTAACACCACTTGGTTTGAAAGAAGTAGAAAGACAGGTTAGATTTATGTACCATTTGCAGTCATTAAAGATGGTGATGTGTTTTGAGCTCTCCATCTATGGTGTAAGCAAAGGCCAGACTGCGTGCCTAATTTGTGCCACATCCCTGGGAGTGCACACTATCACAAATAATTGGTAACTTCTTCATAAAAGCTGCTTCTTTTTGTACAGTATAATTCAATATGCAACACAGATGAAAAAGAGAGTTGAGAGTGGAGAGAACCAAATGAAAATCCAGGAAAAACGTCTCTCACCTGGGGGGGCCAAGGGGCCATGCTTCTGCTCCACTGTATATTGAAATATTTTTGCAAAGTTAAGACAGCACTAACAGGAAAGACTGGAAAGAACACAGCCTAAAATTGGTAGTCAGCAACTCAGTGTGGGGTTAGACTCAGTACTGAATTTCACCAGCCCACAAGTGCAACACAATCCCAGCTAAAATCAACAACTGTCATTTGGTGAATCTAGCTAAAATTTAATAGAACTCTACACATTCAATCTGAATTCCCAAGAGGTTTGGGATTACCCCAAACCCATGCTTTTAGTGTTGTAACCACACAGTGCAAAATATGAGGTAAATCCAAGCCTGACATTTGCATGCAGCCAGAGAAGTGACTGACTCAAGCTCTCAGACACCTCTTGTTCAATGCCACCAAAGGAGAACATGACTGGGAAAATAATGCATCATATACAACAAAGAAGACAGACACAGCTACTGATCCCAAGAGGATTTTCCAAAATACCTTCCATTCTACAAACATTAGCAGAAATGCATATCTAGAAGGAAAGAGGCATAAAAATGAAGCTTACCTGGCTTTGAGAGGTGTTAGTCACACCCCATACTGTGGTGACCACTGATAAAGAGCCTGGAGGCTGGTTGGTATTTTGTTGCCAGGGAACAGAATCATAAGGGAAAGACCCATCACTGCAAAAACAAATGTTGAGGAAGGTGAGATTTCGGAAGTTTAAACTGTGGCAAACTGCTGGTGGTGACAAAGGAATTAATGTCTGACGTTACCTTAACTCTCCACTCCTCCTCCACTATTAGCTTAGTATTCTCAGAGGCATGAAGTTTCTTTAATAGCAATGTGATCATATCAAACCACACAGAACAAATGAATTCCTTAACTATATTGAAGCACAGGGCTTTTACCATAAAAAGGTCTGTTAGCAGTGAATGTCCAAGTAAACTCAGGGGCAGAGTTTCAAACAAGGACACTAAGTTACTCAGAAGCATGTATTTTTTTTCCTATTCATCTCAAACTCTTCAACAATCACTGATTCAGCTACCTTCTATCAATTCAATTAGATTTTGAGACCAGACTGCAGCTCCACTGTCTGCAGTGGGTCCCCAAATGGCCAGAAGAGCCTTTAAAGCAATAGCAGTTCAACATGATTTTGAAAAGTAAATTGAAATTCAGATAGTGTTCTCCCACACGATGGATAAGCTGCATGCCAAAAACGGTATTAGCTAATCAGCATTCTAGAAAATCAACTGCAGATATACAACACATCTTTCAGATAAATATGTGGATGAGAGGATTGGGTTTTTCCATTAGCTTTGTCCACAGATACAAGCAAACATTTCTCACAGTTCTGTTCATACAAAAGCAGATGGTGGTTTCAGAATGAGCCCAGGATAGGTACACACTTAGTGTAATTAATGAAATATCTTTAATCCAGTGATAGTAACTATCAATCCTATGACCATGAAATACATTCCACTTGAAATTTGCTCATTCTTGTACTATTAACTTGTAAATTAGATTTCAATTTGCATATATATATATTTATACACTCAGGTGATCTTTTCTCGTGTGTGTGTATATATATATGTATATATATACACACACACCATTTAACTGATGCACATTGCTCTTTCATTTTCAAATACCACTGATTTTGAATTTATATCAAGAACTGCATTTTTGTCTTAACTACTAGCTATGACCAAAATTCTATCCAGGGCTAACTTGCCTAAAGAATCTATACAGGCTCCACATGCACTCTACCAACATGCTTCAAAGCCTGCTCGCTCTCCCGTGACCCCAGACAGTGCTCCAGGCTTGGACCACTCCTTCCTTTTGTGCTGTGAGCTAAAATCAAGGACTACCTCTGTGTTCATTCTTTAGCCTGTTCATAGCGCCAAGTGTGAATCATTTAAGAACAGGAATTGCTCTGCACAAAGAGTGCATGTGTGTGATAAAAACTGCCTCTGTCCCAAGTAACAAATAATGTAATGACAGCAGCAGCAACTGTGTAAATGAAGCAGTGAATGCATTTCACAAACAGCTAGGAAATTTCAAACAAATTCCACAGTGATCTGCCAGTACACCAGTAATGTTGTAGAACATAACTGTGAATTTGAACTGACCTATTTGCTTCAAAATACCCATACTCAATCAAACAAAATCACACCAAAGTTTAAATTAGAGAAAAGAATGATTTCCCCTAACAAATAATTAGAGAAGATTACTGGAAAATGGTAATTCTCTGTAAGACGCCTGACACGTCACGTTTACATTGACAACATCCATATAAACCAGTGTGTGAATAAGGGCATACTGAACACCTTGCAATCACTGAGTCCTGCTAGCCCATGTTTCTTTAAAATATTTTCTCTTAGAATCTTGCCCCTCTTACTCAGAGGCTCAGACAATGGCTCCAGTGACTAATATTTGCAAGTGACGCAATGCAAGTCCCTCCACCAGCATGGAGACAAATGATGACTAACCCAGAATTTGTGACTGCTATTGAGATTTCCTCTTTTATCCAGCTCTGAATGACGCCTCCTACTTTACTTCCTTCTCTGACTGTTTCTGATGATGTCTGCTCCATGATTTGTTTGGATATTTATGGCACATATGAGTGTTCATGTGCTTCAGTGACTACAAAGAAGCTCTCTCCATGACATAAGCAGTGAAAGGACCCACTGCAGACGTTTCTCTCTATTCCCCACTGATGTGCTGTGGACAGGTAATAAAACCTGAGGAGCAAGGCAAATATTTTGCAAGTGTGTGAGTAAATAAGAAGGGTAATGACAGGCAGGAATCAAACCACAGAGTCACTAAAGATTCTTCTAATGCAAATACACTATACAGTTTGTAAACACACTCCAACTTTGAGCAAGCAATGCTTCAGCCTGCTGCTAAGAAGTTGTAATTATTACCTCACTTTCTTTGCCTTCTAAGCATGTTTCTCTTACCCACTTCTCTCCTTTACAGTCCTGTGCAGGAGGGATTTCACATATCATTCCTCCATAGTTTTCAGTGGTAGAGTCAGATCATTTGTTCAGTGGAAGGATACACTGGGTTGTTAAAAGACTATATAATCACTTCATCCTAATTATAAATGCAGAGTAAATCACCTGATTTTTACTTTATTACGGTTAAAACGGGTGACACCTCAAGAAACCATATTGTTGACAAATAATAAAGCCTCCAGCACCACACACAAAAGCCAGAAAAAGAGACCAGCTACAGATTTGTTGAGAAATATTCATTGTGCACATTGAACCATGCGACTACCACATTATCCAACACAGGACATACTCTTAAATCTCAAACATTACTAATAACAGAAATAATAGCAACACTGGAATACTGATAGACGTGCCTCACAGAACATGAACTTAAATAGCTTAATATCCACTTACTGTCCTAAACCTCATTGCTCAAGTTTTACCTGAGTCACCCCATGAGAAATCCAAGGCAATCTCATGGTTTGCATTCCCCAGCCCTTACTCTGGCCCATCACCAATTACATGCATGTCTGAGCATGATTTTTGCCATACTCGATACAATACCCACCCTTTCTCCACCACATGAAGACTTCCTTGGTTTCAAGCAATAGGAGATGCTGAAACTCGTGCCACTCAACTAGGGGATTACTTGTCCCTCCACTCTTCTCTTTCAACTTCCATTTCTGCCCTTAAAACCACCCAAAGGAATATTCCCACCAAAGGAAAATCCATGTAAGTACCGTAATGAAACGTGACCAATCCAATTCTCATTTGCAACGAGCAGTGGTTTTCCCCTGTTATTATACAGAGCTGTGAATTATCCTGAAATCCCTTTCTTTAAACTTGAGGATGGCAGCCAATAAAGAAAGAAGCTTCAACCTCTTCAGCCAAAGCGAAATGCTGCCCATGACATTGTTCCTGTTGAACTGTACAAGGGTAATTAAGCCTCTCACTGCACCCTGGAGGGCAGTGAGTCAGTTTGGGCTCAGCTGGAGCCCTCTAAAAGAGTATTGACTAAATTTACAATAGTGCTAATGAACCTATACATACTACTGGTCAGCATTAAAGGCCAAACAGCAGAGGAAGCCACAGAGCAAAGAGGAAGAGATGGAGGGAAATTACTTCTCAGAGTAACGTTTCCCTACTCTGATGTAGCAAAACTGCAATCCAGCAGTGAGGAGGGATTTCTTAGCTACTGGCAAATGTACTGAACCCACCAGTAATATAACACTCATGTTGAAGAAGTACATTGGTAGTTAGGTCTAAAAAGCTTCTCTTAATCTCAGCACTTGGCAGATACCCAGTCTCTAGGAAAAGTTACAGACTTCATGTCAGACAGAGACTGATAGCTAATTCTAAAAGAAATTGCTTAATAACAAGTGAATTACTGTAGTTTACACAAGATTTGTGGCATTATTTGCTGTGTTTTAAATATATTTATGTTGTCACTAAAGCAATTGTATATGTATCTGATAGTCTGTTTACATGTCTCCGTTCCTTGAGGAAGGAAAGGTTCAGATGGTTTAGTGAAGCATGTATCCCTAGAGCATTGGCACTTTACATATTGTGGAGGAGGGTGAAAACTGGAATTACACATTCCTGGTGATTTTCCACATTGTTTGTTGAGAGGGCCGGGTGTCTAAAATATTACCTTCATAAAGCATCTACCTCTGTTTTAAACACTGTAAATCTACCAACTACTGCACCAGATGCTGACTTTCCAAAAAAGCCTTTTCAGTCCAACCACCGACAATCGAGTTTCCCACAACTGGGCCTTCAATGGTTACTTTCTGTTGCTTACCCTCAAGCCAGCTTTGCAGTTTTGCAGGGTCTCTAACATCTCTGAAGTGTGGTCATTGCACCTGAGGGGTAGCTGACACTCATAGAATTCACACAAACCTTTAAAACTACCAACTCTATCCTAACTTTCTCAGTTGACACCAAGATAAGCAAGAAATTGCCACTGGAACACTGACTGTCATTTCTCCCATATCTTCTTTTGTCACCCATGGACACCTGGAGAGGAGAGCATCTCATGACAAGGTGTCAGGTGTCAGAGAACGACACAGGCCAAACACATCTTTGCAACAACATATGGCCAAAAATCAGAACAGGCAAAATACAACCCAAAACGGCTTGCTGATCTGTTCCTACCTGATGGCACCTCTCTGTGTTTGCACCTTGCTCTGTCTCTGGGCAGATGTGTGCTCAGGGCGCTCAGCACCCCTTGCCTGTATTCTTGGTTGGAGCCTCTAGGTGACACTACCTTAATACAAACGAAACCATAACCATTTCCAAACAAGGCTCCTTGCTTCCCTCTTTTCCCCCTACAACCTGATGCATCTGCAGTGGGAAAGTACCACAAATCCCACAATCAGAACAGGCAAGAAAGCCCCAGATAAGTGAAGCACCAAGACATGAGTTTCATGCCTGGGTTGTCTCACAAGTTAGGCAGCTCAGCTTCTTTCATTCAGATTTAGTTTTTGTTTTACTTGGATTTCTTGAGAGAACACCACTCGTGTAGCTGTATTTACTAATATGGATTCAGTTCGCAAGCCGCCTTGATTAGGGCACCACCATGAACCTAACACTAGAAATTGGGAAAAAAGATTGGGAAACAAAGTAACTTAAGTCCTTTCTGGAGCATTTTAGTACTTCTTACCAAAAAGGCAGTTCAAATTGAGTACATGCACCACACCATGCAAAGCTAACAACTCAATAAGCTAGGAATCCCTGACAACCTATTAGGAAATTACAGATCAAATGGATATTTTTTCCTTTTGGTCAAAGTTCCACTGAAAATACCCCCAGCCTTGAGTATTAATTTGAGAAAACCTCACTGTGACAACTGAAAGCCAGAATTTGTTTTTGCTTACGGCCAATCAGAAACATTTTGGAGACCTGCTTTTATTTTTTTTTTTGTGAAAACCACTAGATATTTAGAAGAAAACTACCGACTTGTCATTTTTCATGGAGATTCTTTTTCAAAGAAACAAAGCCAGCACGTCCCCACCAGATACATGCACCATCTTCATACACCTACAGCGCTTGACCAACATGTTTCAACTTGAACACCTACCATTAGTTTTTGGTCTAGGTGACAGTTACTATAAACACATTACTATGAAAAAAAAAACAAACCACAAAATTTAACTGAGTTATCCCCTGACCTTTAGTGCCGTGTTTACTGTAGGCTCTGTAAGCCACTCTATGCCATTTGTGGTCTGTTCACACAGAGGAACATGGCAGAGCCAGGAGACACCAATGTGGAAAGAACATGAAGACCACTTACAACCAGCAAGGATATACGATGACATATTGTAAAGGAAACGAAGAGTAAGTACCTCTGTACATCACAAATGGTGTACAGAACCAAAGTACAGAACCATCAGCATGTTGTGTGCAGGTACCCTAAACATTTTACATTCAAGATGAGGAAAGCAAGAGGGTGGTGTAGTCAGTCTGTATACTAATAATTGACTTTGGATGGCTGGCAAGAATTAGCTTTCGATTGATGCCACCATTGTGATTCACACCTTCCTCAAATACATTCCTCTATCTTGCGTTATTATTTGAAGACATTTAAATTGCATTGGCATAAATTAAGGCACCATCCTGCATTTCGCAAAGCTAACACCTAAAACACAATCCCATCCAAATCACTGGGTGTTTTTATGTAATGTTAAAATGAAAAAAGCCAATTTGGAAGTATTCTACAAGACTTTATTTCCCTCTACTTCTTAATGCCGTGACTACAAACATCCAGATTTTGCAAAGAAAACACACAGTTCTAAAATATATCCCATCATGATTTGTGAAGTCCGTTGATTCCCTCCACTCTTTTCAACTAGATGAGCATGTTCTCTAATCCTTTGGAAAGCTTTGATTCTCCCAACTCCAAAGGCACAGCAAATCCATACCTAGTCCTTGCCTATCAAGAGAGAATTACCTCAAGTGTTGTTTCAGTATTGGATGTTGCCTACACCATGAAAAGGAAGACTGAAAGCAGTTAGAAATTTCCTAATTCACTGTAAAAAGAAGGAGGCTTCCTTCTTCTGGAAAACCATACGAGAACACAGAAGTACTCTGAACCCCTTCTAGGTGAGCAGATGCAGGTGAAGCAGTCAAAAGGTGAAGGCAACACGCCATTTATCAGCTCAGTGGTTTGGATGGCCCCTGCTTCTAGCAGGTGGCTATCACCCCCTGCCTCTGCTCCTTTAAATATCCACACACACATTTATAATAACCATTCATGCAGCCACACACATCTGCACAATAAAGGCGTTTGCGTGGAGACTGAGATAGCAAAATCGAGCTGACAGTTCGGCAGGTGATACAAAGTACCTCTGGAAGCTGAAAGCCCTGAACTTTTTCTTTATATTTGTGACAAGGCCTGTGAGGCCTGCATGACTTATGACTGCACAAGGCGGGAATGCTGCCTTCCATTTCACATTGGGTTGCTACAGATCAGGCTGTGACACGCTCGCTGCTGTGCTTCCTGGCGCCTCACTCTACACTCAGTGTCATCACTTAGAGCCATGCCTGCAAGTCTCATGCTGCTCAGCAAGAGTTACTGCATCTGATTTTAACTCCTGAAATTAGAAAAATGCATTAGGCCAAATAATTAGATTAATTCGTAAGTTCTTGAACCTGCAAAACCCCACATCTCCCCTGCATGCACACACAGTCCTGCTTCACTACAGATTTCATATATGTCCACGCACATGTGTGTGTGCACACGCAAAGATACAGAGATAACACAACTTATTTCTGTCCATGTGGAATAAACGATCACAGATATGCAGGTAAGAAACAAAAATGCTACTGAGACCCACTCCTGCCTCTAAGAAGCAGAAGGGGTTACATTGTCTGACATGGGAACTACAGCATCCATCTGATAAAAGGAAAAAAGATTAAACCATCACACCCAGTTCTATTGTCACACAAGTAGACCATGCAACGCATTACTACAGCCCAGATTACAGTTACAAAATCCACCGGTAACAGCCCTGCTATTAACATGCCACCTGTTACCTTTTTCAAAATGCTGAAATTATCTTATGATCGTTTTCAGCTTGATAAATGCAGTTTAATCTTTATTGCATCTCACAGCACAGACCTGCTTCATCCATGTCTTATTTATCTCACGTGTGTCGGAATGCAACCCCGAGCCCTCAGTCCCCCCCTGCCACCAGGCATTCCTTCTGCTCTGCTTTATCAATATACCTGGGTTTCCATATCCGACTGCTCCTTTACAATAAAAAACACACCCACCCAGTATTCTACCATTGCCTGTTGCCTTGGTAATCCAAATGCCTGGGTACTCGCTGATTATCGGCGAATGAGACTCGCATTGTTCACACCGCAGCGCGTCTGCTATGTTAATGTGAGATAATGGCAGCCAGAAGACTCCTTTTGTTCCCAGCTTTGCTGTTTATTCATAGTGCCTGGAGGTCAGCGACTGCTACAACAACCGGGAAAGGAACCGCTGAGAGCGTGAGCAGATTCCACTTCTGCTTTTGCCTCTGAGACAGGGGGAAACACGAGCAGCCCCGCACAGCGAGAAGGGCACCGGGAGCTCTGCAGTCTGACTCACGCAAGGTGTAGCAGGCGGCTCGGAGGAAGATGTGATGGACTTGCACTTCCGAGATTTTAGATGAAGCTGATTTACGCTCCCCGACAACAGAAAAAAACCGCTTTCTTCGAGAGGCACGGCGGGAAGGGAGGGAGAGAGGGAGGAGGGGGCAGCACAGCACCGCCGCAACTTACGGGAAGCGAGCCGGGCTGGGGGCTCCGGGGCTGGCCGGGGAGCAGGGACAGCCCCGCCGAGCCTCTGAGGGCAGCGGCCGGGCCGGGGGCGGCGGCGGCCGGGCTGGGACCGGCGGGCCGAGGGCAGCGCCCGGAGCGGGGCGGGCGGGCACGGAGCGGCCGGGCAGGGCAGGGCAGGGCAGGGCAGGGCAGGGCAGGGCAGGGCAGGGCAGGGCAGGGGCAGCCCGGGCAAGTGACCTGGCCGGGGAGGGACGGCGGAGGGGCAGGTCTGAGAAATGTCTCCCCGAGCGGTCTCCGCGCTCTGCCTGCCTGTCAGAGTAGTTTGGAAATGCTGTTGGTGACACAGGGACACGGGCAAACAAACCGTCACATCGCATCTCCCCTGACGCGTTAAGTGGGAACTGAGAGCACGAACAGGCTGTGGTACCTTCCCCGCATTCCCAGCTTGGTGGAGATGAGGACATCCAAGACGGTGCCCCGGCTGGTGCGCTGCTCCTTATCCCTGGAACAGCCCTTTCTTGGGAAGAAACCACAGATTCCTGCTAAAGGCACTGCCAGTATCTAATTAATGTCAGCGACCCATCTGCCCAGGTTGCTGATGTGCTCTGTCTGCCGAGCAGGCTTTGTTGTCATTTCTAGCGAAAACCAGCCGGGAGTGTCTTAGCTCGAATTGCTAACCCTTTTTTTTTTTTTTTTTTTTTTGGGAAACCATTAGAAAAGCCCTCCGCCACTGCAAATAGTAATGACTATTTCCTTTTCTTCTCGCTGCCATTCTGAGAGAATCCAAATGTACGGGAGTAGCAGGAATACAACAATTGACAAAACTGAGCACGGGGAATTCACTCCTATTGTAATCTATTTACAGAGAAATCCTGTGGACGGTGACATTTGCATGTAAGTGAATGAACGTAAAGAAAAGGCATCAAGAAAAATATCAAGTCTTAGACAAAACATACATCTGTGATCCTGCTGCCAAATTATCCAAAAATCGTTTAAAAATGCAAGGTACTTGCCGTAATTTATGTCAGTAATTTTTACGTGCCAGACTGTAAGCTCCCTCCCTGCCTAGAAGCCATGTCACCTCCTGGCAGGCAGGCTGGAGCGCGATGCTCACAGCGCGGGTACCCAGAGAGCAGCTCCTCACACTGAACTCACCCTGCGCTGAACCAGCGCCTGGCCCTCCCCCAGCCCTTCTGTGCCTGCAAAGGACTGCCGAACCTCACACGGGGACCTCACGCTGCGCAGGTTGAAGAGCACTGACTTAGTTCTGTTGTTCCCTTATCCAGAGGTGTTCAATCCACTTAAGACTCCCAATGATGTTCATGAGTTTTTCAACAAAGGGCTAGGCAAAGTACAGCTTTCAGCGTCACCACACGCTTATCGTGCTAACAGTTAAAATTGTTAAAAACCGGGCGTGCTGCCACAGTTAAATGGTTTTTAACCCCACTGTCACCAGAAATCAGTTGGTTTCATTGAGAAGGGACAGAAGGTACCTTCCCAATGTGCTCGAAGAGGAAAATAATGTAGACTCAGCATATATCACCTGCTTTTGAGGGCAAGCAGACCTCATGCAAAGAGCCATGATACTCCTGTGATAATCGCTAAACATGAATCACAATCGACCAGACATTTTCTGGTATTAGTTGTTCAACAGAGCCCGAAGATGAGATTGATACCTGTCTATTCAAAGCTGTTGCCATATTTTAAAAACTAACATAGATAGTACAAAGGCTGAGAAGATCAGATTTTGCTTCAGTCAGCAAATCTACCTTAAATATTTGCGTAGAGTTTACTTATAAAAAATCAGCCAACACCTCTACATGAAAAAAAAAAAATCACAAACTAAAACCATAAGACTACAACATCTACAGGAAAAATACAGAGTATATAGTCACTTCAACATACTTACCAGAAAAAAAAAAAAAAGCACAAAATTACAGTGGTCCTGTTACATATTAGTCTTATTACAACAGCACTCATTTTGACTCATCAATCAATACAGAAGACCTGTTCTCATGACTGTGCAAAGTACTGTACACACAAGAAAAGATGATCCTTACCCTATACCTTTTACCAAGCATGTAAAGAACATACATTTGAAAAGAAGTTGCCCATCATTGTTTCCTGTTACCACAAGAACTGACCACAAACTTATCTAAAATGAAATGCAGATTTTTCACATGAAAATATTCTGTATTTAATTATTAACAGCTAATGGTTACACTTATCAGTTTTCAAGGAGAAGGTACTCATCATTTGCTTTTAGCTTCAACAGGCTCGAGGTTTTCTTCCACCTCCTGCCCGTGTGTGTGATAAAACTAGTATCAGTAGTTGCACTTAGAGGACAAGATGGACAAACAACTCTTGGGACAACACTCTGGAGCAATTAGTGATTAGTTTAGTCTTTGCAAGGCTAGAGTATAAGGAAACTGTTCTAAAGAAATTTTTCTTTTTTTTTTTTTTTTTCTTTAGGAAATGGCACTTTTGCAGAAACAGTTCTTGATTCTGAACTCTTCCTTATTCTCTCCTGATGGTAAATTTTAACATTCCTTGACAGAAAGGAAAACAGAAAAAACAGCAAAGGTACTCCTGCAGAATCAGAAGTAACACAGGTTTCTTTACTGGGTATATTCTTTTATATTAAGATTTACCATCTGTTCAATCCCTAATTATATTTATTTCACAACTCCACAACCAGAAAGATGAAAAGGCTTTGAAACAATTTTATCTTTTACCTCAAGAGTTATGAATTCTTTTGCAAAGATTGCCCCTGCATGTCAGGGCCACATGACATAATGGAGCAATCCCCTGCTTCAAACTGATGCATAAAACATGCATAATGTGCTTGTTTTCATAAAAGCATGCTGCATCTGACCTCATCCAGACATTTTTAAAGTGACTATCACTGTTGGTCAGAACAGACTATGATGCAAAATTGAAAAGGCAGCAGCCTTTACAGAACTTCTGTACTGTACCCTTACAGAACTGTTTGCACTAGTATGTTATAACCAGTTCACTCCTGATTGTTAACAATGCAAGAGCCAGTCCTCACCAGCCAGCAAAAAATTTAGACAGAATTACCATTCTTTTCCAAGAGCTCCTATGAATGTTTCAAAGTTCATCTCTAAGTCAAGTTTAAATTGGAAGGCAAAAAAGGACAGAACAAGCACTAAAAACAAACACTCTCTTAAAGCAAGTCTAACCACTAAAAGGTATTTATGACTGCCTGAACATAAAACATTAGTGGTAATAAATAACGCATCTACTGTAAGATTGAATTAATGCTTCATTTCATCTACTGTTCAATTTTTCTCTAAACCTTTGGCACTAAGTAATTTGTGATAAAAATAACATTATCTTCATATTTTTCATCAGTCATGATGGCCCTATGGAGGCATTACCACCCCTTGGTCACTAACTGTGAGACAGCTGGCAATTGATGCCTGAGAACAAAATTTGGAGCAAGAGTGAAGACAGTAAGAACCCTACAGATTCAACAGACTACAGATGACAACACACTAATCTGCAACTAACAGCTGTCTATTTCTAGGTGGTTTTGTTGACAAATAAGCTTTATTACAAGCTGTGCAAGAAATGAGAAGCCCCCCAGAGCTTGCCTGAGTCAGACTGACATGAAAATGAACTCGGGTGCAATTCCTGCTGGGATTGATTGGAACTGTACCCATTTCAACCAAGATTCAATTTGATACACATGTACAGATCCACCACTTGATGCAATAAAGTGTTAAGTAAGAACTTCATCAAAGCATCGCAAGGTGGATAATGACAATAATTTGTACTTATCTAACAGCATTTGCCAAAGACCTTAAATTAATTCAAAAATCAGCCACCTTGAGTAGTATCTGTTATTACAGGCTGTTTGTCAGATTGGAAAACTACAACACAAATAATTACATTGTGCCCTGCAAGCTAGAAATCATGAAATTTCACTCCTGTGCAGACGGGCTAGCCCAAAGACTTAACAGCTCTCCTTAAGTTCCTCATAAATCCATTAAGTAGGACTTTAATTAGAAGCTATACAAGATTAAGGAGGTGGATAGGTCCTACACTGGTCCTTCAATACAGGAATAAAGTTTATTTACATGGATCAATAAAAGGTCTAAGGCAAAAATAAATAAAAAAATCTCACATTCAGGTTTGAGCTGACTATTAGATTGCAACGACTTAGAAAAACCCTAAGATTGGGAGGTTCTTTTTGACAACCCAGTGCTCATTCTGTTCACAAAACACAGGAGTTGGCAATCCAACCAACCGCCCTACATTAGACAGTAGGTATTTAGCTGAATTTTTTTCTATATGCAACACTTGATCATTCTGTTAATGAAAAACTAAATATAGAAAGAAATTAGCACAATACAGTCCCTACTCTGAAAGCATTTGTTGCATGTGCGCACATCCTCATATGGCTTACATCCTGCTCTCTGTAAATGCATTTAACCAACAGTAACACCAGGAAAGCCCTCCTTGATCCGTCTACTTCAGTTTTCTCTCACAGCTCAATTAACTTTTAAAAATCAAAGATTGTCCTTAAAACCAGGACAGACCTGAATTACTTCTAGTGTAAGTGCCCACAGTTTATTAAATATGAATCCTTAGATATAGATTCTTGTGATACATTATTGACTCACAATTTATTTTAAATAGCTGAGCTCTGTTCCAACTTTGAGACTAAGCACCTGTGTTTCTGCAGCACCAGTTAGGTCAGGATTTTAGTCCCTGACTAGAGTTCTGGGTAATTCTGTTGCTAGTAAAAGGAACAACAGGAAAAGTTCTGTGTGGAATTCTCAAGATTGTCTGATGATGGGGAAGGATTTAATTGCGTGTCTAATGATAATCAGCAGCTCACATATATCTACATTGCCTTTGTTAAGTCAGGTTCTTGCATATGCTCTTGGTTGTTCTACTTTAATATCTAGTTCTTTTACAAAACCTGAAATAGCTGGCTACATTAATTGTTTCAGGAAATACAAAGCATACTTTTTTTTTGTTTGAACTAACAGAAAAGTCTTGTAGATTAGAGACAAGATACTGTGAACTTTAATACTAAGCTTTTGACCCAAATGTAATCTAATGCAAATACAAATGATGCTTCATCAACAGCTTCATCACTTATTGTAGTTAATACCGTACTTACTGGCTTTTCATTTTTTGTTTGATTGAAACAAATAGAAAACTCCATTCTTCTTCACCCCATACTTCACTACTGTCTTACAGTCTGATTACAAAACATCCATGAAAATAAACAGTTCCAGGTGAAAAAAGAAGTTGGAGAGCCACAGGATGTCTCATTCTAATGTATCACCTGAGAGATTTTGAGCAGTTACGGTTAAATTACAGACAGCAGCACACACCAACGCAGTGATGCAAGTATTTCAAATCCCAAAGCAGCTGCTGCAGCTATTGTATATAAGAAGTTATGCCACAGAAATTCTGTTTTTAGAGGGGCATCTCATAGGCAAAGAGCAGTAATTTAGAAATTACTCATAGTGTCTTCCCCAGCTGAGCATTTCAAGGGCAATACTTGAGAGAAATATGTAGGAACTGCCTAATACTGGGCAGGATGCTCTGCTACAGGCAGAATGTTGGATGACCCAGAACTGCTGGAAATGCTGGTATTTAGGTTTAGTAGAAGAAAGTATTTCTTTTTTGACATGTGACAGTTTCAGGGGAAAACTGCCACAAAAGAAGTGAGTTGTGCCTATCTTATCTATTATCTAGTAATGCAGCACACAGCCCCTGTGAGATATCCTTACTTTATAGACTCTAGAGGGACAGAGGCTAAAAGGTCAAATGAGAATCAGGCATCTAAAAACTACAAAACTATACCTAAGAGAGCACATACACTGCACCACATTCTCTGCAGACTGGCCACTAATTCCACTTTGTCTTCTGAAAAGCTTCTCCCAAGTGTAAAATTATTTTAAAACATTACATTTTCTGTGGGTTTTTTTGCTAAGTGTGTTTACAACCAGTCATTTCATAAGCAACTAAAAAAGAGGAAATCCAGGTACTCTGAAAAGCCAGTGATGTTATATTAGTTATACTTCAAAAAAAGGACTTTATTTATTCTCAAGGGCTAAAATAAAAGGCATAGTGATTGCATGGTTTTCCCTTAAATGCAACAAAAATAATGAAAAAATATCCAACCCAGATCCCAAAAGTTGTTCTCAGACAAATTTGCATATGCAAGTACACTGGTACAAAGATGTCCCTAAGCTCTGTTCTAACACAAAAGTTCAAGTTAGTTAGGCTATCATGGAACTTAGATACAAGGAATTTTAGACTCATTACACTCTCACAGTTCTTTACTAACAAAAAACCTCTACAGTAAAACAAATTAACCCGATTTGTGATTTCTTTAATGTGATGCTGAGGTAAAGAAAGCCTTGGAAAAAACTCCCAGAAACATAAAGCATGGAATGAATGCTCAATTTTGTCTACACTTTATCTCCAGGTTTTGCTTTGACCTAGGTTGTGTGGACAAGAAATACAAATAGTGTTCCTCTACATAATTTGGTTATCAAAGGCTTCACATTATCGTCTTACAGTGTCCTTTAACGTTCATGTTCTCTCTAAATTAACACAAGTGCTGTGTGATCCTCACCTGATACAAGACTGTGCAGAACATCCTCTGATCTATGGCTACACCTACAGTACAATTGCTTTGCACGCAATACATTTCCAATGATGGCTAAAACACAGAACATCAGTGAAATGTTTTCCACGTCAAGAAGAGCCAGCTACATTTAAGTAAACATCAGGAAAGTGTCTGATGAGAGACATGATGTACATCTCTAGGGCGTAACTTGAAGCTTGAAAGCAAGCTCACTTGATCTGAGCACAGATTTGAAGACGGAAGTGTCACTTCACAAGGCACAGGGCAATAGCAAAGAGAAAACCTGAGTTTGTTTAGTGCTTGCTGTAATTACAGATACCCTGTCTGTCACACAACACGCTGCCCGGACTGCACTGCTGCGGGCTGGGCCCAGACTCACCTGTGAGAGAGGGTGGGTTTCATGGAGCTCATGGAGTTCATGGGGGGTTGCATGGGGAGCTTCCCGGGAGGATCGTTCTGCCGGCTTTTCTGGTGGCGAAGCAGCAAGAGCCGTCCCAGCTCCTCACACCACGACGAAAGCAGTGCTGTGCAAACACAACAAATGACAGTGAGCACACATCTGAGAAACGAGCACAGCCCAGTGCAGGTGCAAGACATTTTAACAGGAGTCACAAGCCAAACAGACAAACACCAGGAGTGCAAAGCTTGTCCATGAACCACCACTCACACTATTATCCTATCAAACTGAGTCTGTCATTGCCCTACACTATCATTAGAACATTTTTACCCAAGTTACAAACATTCTGCATGGACCAGGAGGCACAAGAGAACTTGTCTGAGCAGAATGAAGAAATGGATGAAGCAAAAGGATATCGGATAGCTGTTACAAGTGAAGCAAGATGCAGAATCATTTCACACCAACAGAAACATAACAAAAACATAGAGAAGACATCATTTACAGAGGGGAGCAAGGAAAAAAGCTCTCTTTTCTGTTCAGCTGGTTTTTTTCGAAAGATTAATTGGAGAGAAACCCATGTGCATGAATTAATTTTCAAAACTGCTATGAGCTACCAGTCTTCAGTAGATAAACAGGAGAATGATGTATGGATACAAAGTTAGGCACTTAAATCTATATCTGACCCAGCACAACCCCTAAATGCGTATTTCCATTATGTGCCTAATCTTGTAGTCAATGAGGGTAATTCCGTGCTTACAAGAGAATCACACTTATGAACTACAAAGATGCAGAGATTTCTTAGAGGGAAGAAGAGCTTGCAACTCCTTCTAAAGACATGAAAGGGGTCATTATTCCTGAAAATGTGGCCTTTCCCTTATGCACCCACACTCAGAAAAGACCAGGCCCTGTTATAGAAACCACCTACTCTGCAGGAAGCAGAGCCCCAGGAAGTGACTGCAAGCAAAACCTGGCTCCCATGAGTGCACCCAGCCAGGACACCCCACCAAAGCCTCCAGCAACATCCACCCGAGCCTCAAAGCTGCCTATTTAATTCTAACATCAGAAGTGGCTCTGGTAAAAAGTCAGCCAAGTATGTATGAGGACACAGTGAGGAGTTTCACTGGAACAAAGTGCAGACTAATTGAAAAATCCTGCAGTGGAAAGAAATCAATTTCTCAAGTGGAAGTGCTTGGGCTTTTTTCTTCTTTAAAGGATGCTTTACAAAACCCTCGTAACAAAAAAATGTTTCATGTTTAATTTTTAACTAAGTGCCTTCCTGAGGTGTTGCAAACTGAACACAAATCAACAGATTATATGGGTGGGTGAGAACCAGAAGACTACTGAAAACCCAAGCTGCCACAGTGGTTTAGAGTAGTAAGAGCTCTAGATTTAAATTCAGGCTTGCTTGTTTAAAAAAGACAAGTGCAGAATCCTCTAAAATTGAGGCTTCTGTTTTCATGTCTTAATTTTCTAATGGTTGTCTTTTCACCAAATAACAATCATAAGCAGTAGCTAACTATCATTTCAGAGCATACCACCTTTTCCCAGTAGCTACTCACATGTACTGTTAACGCAGAACAAATTCCAAAGAGACTGACTGTAAAAGTCACATTTGTGGGGGAGAAAAAGGAACCTGCTTTACCAAAAACACACACAAGTATGGTTTTTCAGTACAAGAAACTATTGGATTTTCTCAAGTTAAATGGCCACACACACACACACACAAAAAAAAAAAACAACAAAAAAACCCCTTACAGCCTGGGCCATCGCTGTGAATTAATCACACATTTGGACAAAGAAGAGGTAGTGATTTTATTGCATTTGGACAAAGAAGGGGTAGTAATTTTATTGCATTTATCAAGTAGAAGGTCAAGAGCAGTGTTTAAGGAGGCATTTTAGAGCACTGCTGTGACAAAAAGGGGACATCCTTTCTTTATGGAACTAAATATGGTCACTCGGAAATCGTCAGCCTCACGTGTAGCCTACAAAAAACATTCCCCCGAGCTCTGTGAAATGTTCCAGCAACGAGTGTCAGTCTAAGCTGCTTCTCTATTAGCCAAGGAATCTGTCAACAAGCATTTAATCAAATTATACTCACCTTTTATCCCTGGCATATCATTACTAATGTGGCAGTGACAAAGGCCCCCTCCCCCTTTCAGCCGCCCGGAGATACAAATTCCTGCCTCACAGGGCTCCTTCCCTTGCGCCACAGCCACTTGAGCCGGGGAAAGGCGAACAAAGTGTTCTGCCGAACACTTAACGCAGCCATCACAGAGTAATAGTGGATGAGTAATAGTGGATGCTGAGCACTTTCACAGCCGAGTGTAATTACTACGGAATCATCCATCTTAGACGAGGCTGTGATGGGAGAAGGGAGTTGCTCCTTCTGCACACCTATGTGCACTTGACACGTAAGATAAAAAGCAACAACCCAATGGATCTGAGGGCACGAATCTGCAAACAATAGCCAAACCTGCTTGGAAAAAAAAGCAGTGTCACCCCTGAATACGCCAATGAGAGCATTGCTTTGGTGAGGTGAAGATAAGAAAATATCTTAATGAGTTGTTATTATTACTAATATCCGGTAGGAAGATTTATAAAGGAAAAACGTAAACCATCAAAGAACAAAGAGGTCCTCAAGATAAGCTGGATGGTTTTATTCTACAAGTTATCTGGAGAGGACTCATGTTTTTAGAAACTAAGAGACTGCAGGTAAAAAGCCCAGCAAATGTACTCATCCCTATCACAGCACTCATTACGGAGAGGTTCAACCTTTCCTCCCCCGGGACATTTCAACTCATGTACCATGTATAATAATCACTCTTCCCTGTGTTGGTACTTGTGCATGGAATGAAAACAAAGCTGTTTGTAGCCACCTTAGGAGTTACCAGTTCCCCTCTGACCGGCTTTATCCTCCCTCTAAAGGTGTCTGTTCTCTTCTGCTGGAAAGCACAGGGCAGCCTCCCATCTCTCCTGCCCCATCCACCTCCACTGCTCTGCTCTCTGCTCGGTAAGATGAATATATACCCTGCCAACACACATCTGGTACAGCTGGCTTCTGGAGAACATCACTTCCTGGGCTATTCAAGCAAGATAAAACAAACTCAAAATGAATTTACAGATTACACTATTCATCTTTAGTGTACTTAGTTACTGCTTTTTATGCTGACAGTATTAGGCGTATCTCAACTCATTTACACTCAAAGCACGAGAATTTCAGTATCATACTATAATGAACAGATAAAGCAGCAAGCACAAAGGACAGCTACAGATGGTGCCAACAGTCAGTCTCACCCTCTCATAGCACAGCCAAGCAGCTGCTTTTTCTCCCCCTCCGCCCCTCCTCCTTGTACAACAGGAGCACAGATTTTGCAGATGGACCATCCACACCGTCTCTCTCGCAGCCCCTTGCTGCGGCAGTTTAATGATCAGATTTAAATCGTGTTCCTCTGCTGCATTGCTACAATGTCCCTTGCATACAATGATGCGCCTTTCCTGCTTGAGTTGAACTCAACTGTTGCAATGAGAGGAAAGGAAAAATCCCTGAATGTGCACACACCTCTCCAAGAAGCCCTGCATGCAGCCCAGGTGTAAAACACAACCTGGTTAATACACCAAATTGACATTTTCTTTCAACCCCTGTTCAGTCATAGAGGGCTCTGCTAGCTGATGCAAAAAGATGCAGAATAATGGCAATCAAATAACATACTGACAGCTTAAGTGTATTCACACATTTATTTGGCTTAAAGGGACACTCTCTGGGATGACTGGTGCAATATTTGACCTACTTTTCTCCATCTGCAAAACCTGTATCATTCTTAATGGGATTGCGTTTTACTTTTAGCACTGATCTATTTCCATAGGAATAAATCAATACTGATTTGCTAATGACGACTGCGTTAAGAAACCAACACACACGAGAAGCCACAGCTTCCACATTTGTGAAAAGCAGAAATACAGATTTAAAAATAAGAGAAATTTCAATTACAACTAGCCCAAGGGGTTTCCCTAAGGAAACAAGAGAAAAAAATCAGTTCGGAGTTATTCAGCTTGCTGCTACCCAGTCCCAATTTTGTTTTTCTATTCTTCGAAGAGGACCAGACATGGCAAGAGTGTGTCTCAGCACAGAATGTGACCGACCTCTCCTTAAAATACTCATAAATACTCCCACACACCCGAAGTCGGCAACATTTTATGTCCTTCTGGATGTGTCCAATAGTTTTAAATCTTTTCATTGAAAAAAATCATAAGACATGGCAATGTATCCACATTGGGATCCTGGGGACAAGGAGGGAAAAGAAGGCTGGAAGGCTATTTTTTTTTTTCCCCTAGTCAACCCAAGTCACATTTTAAGCATTTCTCTGCAACCACAGAGCTAAGCCTTGTTTGAAAGAGAAAGGAAGCAATTGTTATTTAATCCCCTGCCTCTAGGAGCCAAGTCTTTAAGAACATGCCAAATATCACAAGATTTGCGACAATTATTAGGACCGGCCACATCCCCTGGTACTGTTCCTTTCCTCTAAGGGTCCTTTTGTGCCGAAAACCTGCCAGGCAGTACAGAAACAAAGGCCTCCACTGCTCCCTCCGTGGCACCTTTCCGTCCCTCATAGCCATGAGTGCCCATCACCCAGCAGTAGCATCACAACCGCTTTGTAAGTGCTGGGGCCCTTCCATCAGGAAAATCAAGGAACTTGAGCTGGGGGAAGCCACAGATCAATGCCCAGGCTGGTCGCACTGCTCCATACTTCTTGACAACCAATGATGCTGGCATACCTGCAAATATTACACGATGGATGCTGATGATGCAGCTCAAGTGTCATTTTACAGCCAGAGCCCAGAAGACTGGCACAGCCCGTTAGAACCCTTTTTGGGCCAGGGACCAGAGGAAGTGAAGAAACCAGGGTGTGCAGTCAGTGCTACCCCAGAGAGGCACTGCTGCATTTCACCAGCTGCACCCACCCCAGCGCTGGGAGCTGCAATGCTGCTCTGCCTGGCTGTGCCCGGCGCCGTGCAAAGTGCCAGAGTAAGCACCTCCGAGAGCAGGAGCCCGCGGCTCCCTAGAAAGCAAAATACAGAGAAGCACAGTGCTAATCTATTTACCTATTATGATACCCTAGTATTAGTTACAGCTTATCACCTCAGTAAATCGCTGCCTCTTGTTAGGGAACGTGCTTAAAGGTGCAGCAAACTGTTATTTACAGGCAGACACTATATTTACAGCCACAAAGACAGGTGAGGAGGGGATAGGACAACAGCTCAGTAATTTCAATGCCTTCTGCTTCCCGGGAGACTGCTGGAAGAGCACAATAGGATTACTGCTTCCTTGCTGCAGTTAAGCTGCAGTAGATAGTTCAATAGGCAGACCGGCAGACCCGTATTTCTTATTCGCTGCAATGAAAATATTAGGAAAAAAGGAGGAGTTTGATTTGGAGAACTATCTGTTCAGCACCACCTCGCTAGATGGGTTTCATGTCTCAGAGGAAAATGCATTTGGCTGAAAAGATATTTACAGCATGAATAAGAAAATACATCATTTTTCACCAATCATATCCATTAATTTTATATTGCTTTTAGAAACAAGTTTGTATTTTTTTACATGGAGAATTCCAGATAAGTAGAATACAAAGCTACTGAGTGCTTTCTACTCTCTCCTCTACAGACTGCAATCTAAATACAGTTTTTATAAAACATCCAGTGAGATCATTTGGTGGGGAGGGAAGGGAAGCAGCAATGAGAAAAGAATGAGAGGAGTGGAAATAACTATTGTCTTGGTTATTTAGAGGAGTTATTCTTTCTACATAGAAAAATTGAGACTATATCACATATGGAAAAATACATTGAAAATAATAACTACCTAAAGCTCAATGTGCTGACAGCATTAGAAAAATAAGGTCAATTGCATTAAAAGGATGGAATCTTTGCAATTTTGTGAAACTGAAAATCAGATGTTTTCCTTGTGTTCTAAAAGCCATTTTGCTTTTAAAGAGCTTGGAAATGGAGAGAGGGAGAAACCAGTCACACCAAACTATTTCGAGGATTGATCTTCCTGCAGCTGTCCTCCTCATATACTGCACTAGAGCCTGGCAGTGGCTGGCTCACCTGTCGGACAGTCGGTCAGGACAGCAAAGCAAGGCCACAAAGCCAGGATGGGACAGTCTATTAGCAGAGGTTTGTGTTTGTCCCTCCTCTGCAGTTCTCTCAAGGCACTGCTGCACAGCCAAACCCTGTGACAGATGAGCCCTACCCCAAGTGCTCATCACTACACAAGCTTCTGCTCAGTGTCTCCTCAGCGCTGACAGCACAGGAGTATATACAGAGCCAATTACAAAGCAAAAGTATTAATTTCTCAGCAGTCTGGCTGTCCAACACGGACTCCAAGCAGTTCCCAGGGAGTCCATCCCTCCTCCC
Source organism: Chamaea fasciata (assembly GCF_029207755.1). Classification (NCBI taxonomy): domain Eukaryota; kingdom Metazoa; phylum Chordata; class Aves; order Passeriformes; family Sylviidae; genus Chamaea; species Chamaea fasciata. The sequence continues at coordinate 24,018,676 of NW_027094094.1, read as the reverse complement.
AGGCCTATCTCTCTGGCTGCCAGCAGAGGCCCACTTTGCACACAGCAGCCCACGGCACAGAGCCAGTGCTTACTCCCAGATGTTTGCTGCCACCTCATCCCAGGAGGCTTGCACCCCAGCTGGCTGCTTTTTTGGAGCACCTGAGGATTGTGACTGCTCTTCTCCATCAGGCAAAATCAGTGATGTTAGCTTAGAAGTCCAAGTACGTTGGATTAAACTGATTTTATCTAAAAGTGCCAACACAAACGTGCTCCACTGTAGTGAGGAGAGTCCCCTCCAAAGGCACACAGATTTAAAAGCCCTCATCCCAGCAACTGCACAGCAAACTGCACGGAACTGAATTCCCCAGCTGAGCAAGGGGGCTGCTTGCTCAGATCCTCATTTGGGAGGCAAGAACTGCCCTGCTAATGACAACAGGAGCACAAAGTTGACACCCACAGTTCTACATGGTGGAACAGGACATGATAGACAATTCTATCCCCATTATCTAAATAATGTCCTTTATCAAGAATGCCTCCTTCATTACTATAGCTACTGTGCAGAAATATCCAGCTTTGCCCCAGTAGAATCTATAATGCAATTATGTATAACAATTAAAAAACAAAAAATCATGCAGGTTTGTAGGAAAATAGATAACGAAAGGAACACCTAATTAACCTGAATGTAGTATCACGTTAATTAACAGAGGTTTTATTCAATAAAACCGTTATTGCAAACCTGAGAGTTATTCAGCATGTACTTTCAGGACTGCTGCATGACTGACACCATGTACAAAGTCTGGTCTTGAATATGGGTCCAGCTTGCCTTGGCATATCTTCAATTCTTCACAAATACCTCTCAAGACACATATATATGTAGGCTTTCCCAAAGGATCTTGCCAACTGGAATAGAACATGCTGGAGACACAGATTTGAATACTGCTATCCTCACCCCATGCCTTCAGTGGAACTGGGATTCCCTAATTTCCTTCTACATTTGCCAAAACTTGGCAGAGGATCTTACCAGATTCACTACATTAACTTTGAAGTAATACATTACAAAACATAGCAACAATGGCTCAATTTGGCAAGCACAAAACACTCTGTACAGATCCAGATAAAATACGTAAGCATCTCATTTAGGCTTAGCTCTACCCAAGCTGCTACATCTGAAAACACAGCCCATTATATAAAGAGAAGACAACACTGTTGAAAGGCTACCAGCAAGTGAATCTTGGATAAGGCTTTCCAAGGAAATGCACTCCAATAGCATTAGACTGCTTGTTTTCTTGCTTATCCAATTGTTGGTTTCACTGCTTAGATTTCAAACAACAGCATCTTTCATTACTGCTGTATGCTTTTTGTTTTGTAATGCCAGTTCTAGTCATCAACAGATTTCACATATAATCCAGACATCTGAAAAATGAGACTGACACACTTGAACCCATCTTTGGCTACAGACAAAGCAGTGACCTACAGGTGAGAGGCTCTGTTTCATTTAATCCATCCTCAGCCCTCTAATTACTACTGTAAACAACTCCTGAGCTAACACCACCACTAACATCTCAAAGTGCTAGGAAAACACCCAACAAGAGTTGGAACACAAGGAAGCCATACACAATCAACACAACGATGGAAGTCTGGAAGAGGGAAAAGCTGGTGTCTGTCATTAAAAGAAAGAAAGAAGAAATAATGGCAGAACTGGAGGGTCAGCTTCCTATCATGGAAACCTAACCCAAATTACTCAAAAGGACCAAGAGGAAAGTAAAAAATGAGTAACAACCAATACTGACTTTTCAGAAACAAATCATGCCTTTCCTCTGTACTTTCTTCATACTAGCAGACAACAGACCTTGAGTGTAGATTAGTTTGATTTTAGTCAGGTTTTAAATGCTGCTTAACATGACGTTCTCATAAATAAACAAGGGAAATCAGGCCTAGCTGAACACAACGCAAAATGGCAGGAAACTTAAGGCTTACCAAACTATTAAACCAATAGTCACTAATAGAAATGAGCATTATCAGATTCATCAGAGGCCCAACGAAGGCAGTAGCTGTGCTGTGCTGCCAAAGCACAACCAACCAGCCCCCCCAGCTGCATGAGCAGGACCCAAGTCCTGGGAGATGGACAGCTCTCCTTTCTCTCTACGCCACCACAATCTACAGCCACAGAAGGGAGAGAAAAGTAATCAGAATGATCAGAAAAAAACCTATCAATATATCCTGCACAAAATGATTACATGGATTAGGGCTTTTGGTGGGTTTGGTTTGAGGTTTTTTTTTTTTTTTTTAAACAGGAGGGAAGACTGACAGCAGTATTCTGATTTACTGAGTAACAAACCATGAACTATATCCACAGCAGAAACACCAATATACAGAGATAAAAAAGACACAGGTTAGATATTAGGAGCATCCTAATACTCTTTAATATCCTACCCTAAGGAGTAAGGTGAGGAATTTCCATAAATGGAGATACAGAGGAAAGGTCAGATCCAGATCTAGGGAGAATGGATTCTTCAGCCAAGGGGACATGGCATAGATGACTTTTTGAAGTCTTTTAGAATGAAATGAAATCTGTGTTTGCAAACAGAGGAAATTCAATCAGCCTGCATTGAGAAAGTATTTAGATCTGGCTTGTATTCACAACTACACCAAAAAGACCTTTTAGCTACAGTGTGGGGAGCTTCTGCAGAGACTGCTGAAGTGGCCATCCAGCTACACGGCTTTCTGGCTAAGTTTTAAAGATGAAAGAAACTGAGAGCAGGTGATGCGCTGAAGGTCACACCATTTGTGACTGAACAGAATCCCAGAACAGAGAGGATCATACACCTTCCTCTCTTTGCAAGGAAAAACCACAACCACCACATCAAGGGGTTACTGCTCTGTGCCCGCAGTCTTTATGCCTGCCATGGAACATTTTCAAACAACAACTGTAAAACATCTGGAGAGGCTTTCAAGGAGAGGAGAAAAAAATTACAAAAACCACACAACCAAAATTTATAGCAGAAACGTGTTTCCAAAGTTAACACTGCACAGCCAGAACTCAGAAGGACCAAAAGCTATTTTAGGAACTTTTGCTTTTTGGTTCTGCCATCTTGCTCTTTGCTTTAACTTTACATTATTTTATATTTTTACAGGAAAAGAATGTTTTATCAGGTGTCCTCAGATTTTTTATTTTTTTTTTAAATGATTAATGTAATACAAACTTTGCCAACTTCTCTATAACTGCTGAAGGAAAAAAAGCTTGCTTTCAAAGGTGGGGGTTGCAGGACCAATATTCATACTATCCAAACTTTGTACTGGAACAGAACTAAGCTAGAACTACTCTAACCCTATCCCTCCACTCACTCTTCATTCTGAAAGAAATATTACAACTACATAAAATAATCTCTGACTGCTGAACACGAAAAGAGTTAAGGACATCAGGAAAGAGAAACTCAGCCTACAGCAGCTTTTAACTTAACTGATTTCTGCTCGTACAATACAGGGCAGACAGACATGTGCATGCATTGCAGTTTCAAGGCGGCAACGCCTGCCATCTCATGGCCCAGTTGATGAGGCAGTTTTCTAACAGAGTCATTACTTCTCTTTTTTCCCCTCTGTGTCCCACCAACCCTACAAACCTCGTCGTCTTCCCTTACTAGCAACCTGCTCTACTCCTCTGGTACTAATCACCTTTTCTTGAGAACTGCCTGATTAATTAACATTCAATTAATATACCAAAGTCAAATACCAAATAATTGTTCCCAAGCTGCACTGGGAACTTGGTAACTAACATAAGCAAGAGAAGGGCTTCTGCATCCTTAAAGTTCCATTTCTTCTAGCTGTGTCTTCTGGGCTAATGGATGCTTCCCACCTGAAACATGGTTGTATTACTGGAGCAGACTTTATGAGCCATGGATGCCCTTGTTAAAGCATTCTGATACCCCTAAAGACTCCACATATACTATGTTTATTTTATTTATACAAATAAAGCAAAAGTAGCAAATCGTCTAACGCTCTGTTACAATTAGGGCTACATAGAAAACTCAAGCTGGCATAAACTAAGAAACATCTAAACAACCCTACATAATCTTCAGATGATTTTAGTTGTAGTTTCGCTACACAAAGTGTTCAGCAGCAGTACTGCCTTGAGGTAGCCCCATCCTCTGCTGTCTGTGCCCATGCTCTGCTGTAGGCTGCACACTCCCAACTGTGCTGAAGCATTTCTTTCTGTGACCACCCCGTGAACCCGGCCAGCTTGGTTTTTTTTTTAATTCTTTTTTTTTTTTAAATCTTCTTTTTCATTGTTTCTCTTTCATAAAAAAAATTTTCCCCCAGACACGTATTTGGTTTTTCCCTAGCCACGTGAAATCCCTGCCGTGGCTCAGAGTGCGGCCCCAGCAGCAAGGCTCTGGCGCTCTGCAGAGGCAGGAGCAGGCAGCTGCTCCCTGGCACAGGCACCACCCCAACACAGGGCTCCAGTGCACACGGAGCAGCCTCAGTCCAATTAGCTGAGCTACAAGCACACAGAGGGCTGCAGCAAGAGACTTTTATTTAAAAGCCTAACTATGAACATTAGTTTTAGACAGATTAGAAATTGCTGTTTCCTTGTCTTCAGGGGCATGTTTATCATTTTACATAGGTAGGAAGAGGTTATCTATGGAAGAGAGGAGAGGTATAAAAATGAACGTGGCTAATTGCTTTTACAAGCATCTAGGGAAGAAGCCAGTAGAAATCACAGCCCAAACTGATTTTTCAATACCTTTCGTTCCTCTGTCTGAAAATAAAAGAGAATTGGAGGAGAGGGAAAGGGTAATTTGTGACTACCTCTTCTAATGGACATTTGCAGAAGAGCAGCCTGCCTAAATTCTCGCAGAGGACACCTGGACGCATCTCCCGGCACACAAGTGCTATGATTTCAGGACTGGAGTGCTCTAAGATAATGTCATCACTGCTCCTGCCATCTATAAATAACTGCATTTGGATCTAGCCGAGTCACGTGGAAAAGCCGGCCAGCAAGACATACATGTATGTCAGTGTGGCTTTGAAAACACAAATAATTCTAATAATACAGCATGGAATAAGCTTTAGTTTTCCAAATTTAGCTCTGGTCCATGCACTCACTGCGGCTCACAGCGCACTGCTATTATTTCTTTTTAAAATACCGTTCTTCCTTTGGAAGCTGCTGACTAGGGCATTAGCTGGGTATTGTGCAAAAGCGTTGCGTGTGCTGCTGCGCAGACAGACTGCTCAGAGAGGCAGACAAGAATCAATTGCTCCGGCAGCTCGGCGAACCCGCCCGCCCCTCTCATTGACATCCTCGCTCAGCCCCTGAAAAGGCGCATGGGCCCGAGCGCCGCGGCGAGGAGCGGTGGGCGGGTGTGAACGGCAGCCAGACAGCACAGCATGGATTACACACACTGGAGCGGCTCCTGACCCAGCACAGCATGGATTACACACACTGGAGCGGCTCCTGACCCAGCACAGCATGGATGGCACACGCTGGAGCTGCTCCTGACCCAGCACAGCATGGATTACACACACTGGAGCGGCTCCTGACCCAGCACAGCATGGATGGCACGCTGGAGCTGCTCCTGACCCAGCACAGCATGGAATGGCAGACGCTGGAGCGGCTCCTGACCCAGCCCAGCACGGATGGCACACACTGGAGCAGCTCCTGACCCAGCCCAGCACGGATGGCACACGCTGGAGCGGCTCCTGACCCAGCACAGCACGGATGGCACACGCTGGAGCTGCTCCTGACCCAGCCCAGCATGGATGGCACACGCTGGAGTGGCTCCTGACACAGCCCAGCATGGATTACACACACTAGAGCGGCTCCTGACACAGCCCAGCATGGATGGCACACACTGGAGCGGCTCCTGACCCAGCACAGCATGGATGGCACACGCTGGAGCGGCTCCTGACCCAGCACAGCACGGATGGCACACGCTGGAGCTGCTCCTGACCCAGCACAGCACGGATGGCACACGCTGGAGCGGCTCCTGACCCAGCACAGCACGGATGGCACACGCTGGAGCGGCTCCTGACCCAGCACAGCATGGATGGCACACGCTGGAGCGGCTCCTGGCCCAGCCCAGCATGGATGGCACACGCTGGAGCGGCTCCTGACCCAGCCCAGCACGGATGGCACACGCTGGAGCGGCTCCTGATACTGCACCGAGCTGCAGCACGAGCCTGCCCTGCCTCCCGGGAGCGGACCAGGCTGGGGTGGCAGAGGAAGTAACACACCCCTAACCACACATGGAACTGGAATTTGGAACTGATTTAGTACAGCAAATCTTTCAGAGCAGTGCAAAAGGATGATTTTAAAAATAAAACAAAAGAATTTGGAGGCTTAAACAATCCCATAGCAGTAGTAACAAACATAAATAGGAAAGCATTTCAAATGAGTTGTATGCAACTCCTCGGGACATTTTCTGGGAAAATGACTGGAATACAACCTGACATGACCAACAGAGTCTGCATTTTAAGCAAGGCCACAAGACATTATCAGGGTAAGATTTTCATCTTTGGAAGCTAAAACTGAGGAGAGCATGTACTGAGGAGAAGATAAAGGAACAGAGAGGGCAGCAATGGACATCGAGTATTTCCCAAGACTTCAAGCACCGTTAATTCTGCAGAGCATTTCCCAGGGACAGAGATTCTGTTCCACTGTCTGTAGAAGAGCAGCAGTTTGTAAAAAAAGCACTGAGCAAACATCCTGTCTAAATAGCAACCACGTCTATTTCATGTTCCCAGAACATCTGGAAAGAAGAATCATAATGAGAATGGACATCACAACATCAAATATTACTGTAAAACACACTGTAAGATGCTATTACTGTAAGATGCTATCCAAGCAGATGGTAAATAAAATTCTACCTTCTCGGTCAGAATAATTTTGGATTAGCTCCTGCTCCTACTGAAGTTGGTTGAAAATACTGTAATTTTAGTGGTCTGAAGCTCAATATCTTACATTACATTTACACAACCTCTAGCAATATGATCTTTTCTCCTTCAACACACCATTTCAAGTGTATGGTACAAAATGTAACTTCTCCTTCATACATTAAGAAGTACTTCCATGTTAGTCTAGCAGACAATATTTTTAATCTTACTGATGTAAAGTAAGAAATGTGGGAAAGTGGATAGAACAAGATAAAAGAGCAAGAGAAATTAGAGCAAAAAATACGTTAAAGATAAGGTTTCTGAAAGGTTACAGATATGTTATTACATACAGACTGTGCCTGGCTACTTAATGTCTGGGGACTATATAAATGGCCTTTCACAAACACGTAAGGACTGGCTCCTTCCATAAACAACTTGAAAGAAATGCAATAAAATTTCAAAACCAAGACATCATGGGCAAAAATTTATCAGGGAAATTAACACAGGAATGTTTTCTGAAAGGAGCTGGTTGAATGAAAGAGCAAATCTGCAGTCAAGTATTACGAAATTTTATCTAAGGGGAATAGACTGTGGTAACCTTGAAAACATAAGGGTGGAGGAAGAGATGAGGTTACCCTCAAGAGCAACAGAAACCCAGGGAACAAGGACAAAAGGAACAAGGACCACACCCGCGGGTGCTGTCTACTTAATAAGAGAGAAGGTAATCAGATGGGCTCCAAGAAGGTGGGATTTTATCATGTATGCCCACCTCCCTCATCTCACTCGTGTACTTTTCCTCCTGTATTTTACTTTGAGAACAAGTTTCTACTGCATTTCCTGATTAGAGGTTTTCCATGTAAGAAAGGCCTCCAAAAGCCAAACCATCTAAATTTGGCCCAATTCAAATAATATTTTATGCAATACCCATCTAATCTTGCCTATTGCAATATAAACCAATCTGCATCAGCAATCTGCAGTTTGATGCTATGAAAACTAGAAATTATAGCACTTCAAAATATCACATACTGTTGAGAACATCTCGTTTGTTCTCTCTTGGATTTCTCATGGATTATTAAGATCAATTCAGGATACCAGCTCTAGTTCTGCTGGCTGTCAAGAAGCAAAAAAAACCCCAAAAAACCAAACAAACAAACAAAACACCCCCCCCCCCCACAAAAAAAAAAAAAAAAAAAAAAAAAAAAAAAAAGGCATTACAGCTTTACTGTGGTGTTGGCCAAAACAAAATGATAAAAAAACCCGTTTTTTGACTTCCTACACAACATAGTTGTTTTCTCTCTGTCTTCTGAGTCATATCTGTTCATGTTACTAAGAAAGCCCCACAGAGCCAATATTGCTAGGGAAGAACAAGATGTATTTTCAACAAGAGAGCTAGCTGATTCCAATTGCTGCAAAACCTTTATTTTCAGAAATTATAAAAGAAGTAGAAGAAACACTCTGAATTTCGGCTTCCAGCTACTACAATTCGTGAACTAGAGATATTTGGTATTGAGAGGTAACAGCCGACATTGTCTGACTGTCTAGGAAGGTAACTTTTGAAAGATGGCACTGTGGTTTTTTTCTACCTTTAGAAGTACTTACAGTCATTAGGCCTGAAATACTGTTGATATTTCCAGAATATCCACAAAAATCCTATGTGCCAACACTAATACAAAACGTTTTAAAGGTAGCCATAATAATAATAAGAGAACAGGACCAAGTATTTTCAAGCTGTAACATGCTTCAGTTTTTGAGAAGCGGGATCCACTTCTAAATAAAGTCACACGTATCCTACATCAGATGTTTCTCTAATGCAGAGTTGAGCACCGCCAAGTGATCAAGACCACGCAGTCTAAAAGATATACATGTAAACAAAGCACTTCTTTTATCTGCAAGTCGCTGATAAACACTAGCTAATCCTCACCTAATCCTGTGAACAGAACATCATCCTAGCTTCACAAAGGGGGAATCTAAGGCGGTGAACTAATCCTTTGGGGAAAACACTCAGGTTAGAACGCCAGGGAGACTAGTTACTGGTGAGGGACACTGACTGCTAGGGCTATGTGAAAATTTCTGTCCCTTCTGACACATTTCTGCTGCCGAGACTATCCCCACTCCCGGAGGAACCTCTTGGGGCAAATGTTGACAAAAAGACCAGGAAGGAGAGAATGAGTTTGGACATCAACATGGAAACAGGATTTTCACATCTATACACCAGGGTGTCTTGAATGGAGAGGAACTTCTCTGGAGGAGGATAATGCCAGTCAATAAGGACATACATTCACAGTCATTCACAACATCCTGAAGAGGAGAGGATCAATGCACTCAACATCAGATGAGGGATTAAAGGCTCTTTTCCTAGCCTGGATGCAGACCACTAGACCATGCTAATCTGACAGGAGGAGTTCCTGAAAGGCAGCTGAAAAAAAACACAGACTTATGTAGCAGAAAATAAAACAGGGATTCTAAAAACTCCCTGCAAATTCTTGCCCAAGCAAACGCACCAGTGAACACTGGAGAATAAATAACAACAAAGTGGCAAAGGCTAAAAATCTTCCTTTTTAAGTGGCCTTCCATGCACATGCATGTTCTGGAAAAGTGTTCAACCCTGCAGCCTATCTGACACCCGGAGCAATGACCATAGACAACTCCAGCACCAGTCCAACAACCCGAGCCAGATCATTAAATAGAGAAAAGAGGGTTCAAAGCTGAAACCTACCATCAAGCAATCAAAGCTTTAAAGTGAAATAGTCTAGTTCACTGCAGTATTTATAAAAGGTAGTATCTCAAAGCTTTCATGGAGTACAGACTAAGCCCCTGCTATTATAGACTGGAATAAACTAGTAGAGAAAGTACATTTAAGAAAGCCTTGTAAAGCAAAAATGTATTTCATCCTGAAAAAATTCAAGAATCAAAAAGGACAGCAGAACACAACACAGGTAAGCCCAAATGAACAGCTTTGTAAGATAAAAGGGATATATTAAAAAAGGCATAAAGACTTCATAAGAGAAGACTGGAAGAATGTTACATGATTTACAGCAAACATTACTATAGGTATCACAATGAAACAGATGACAACTTTCTGTCAGACACGTTCCTGACTAACAAGTTTCTACAGATACACACTGATTAAAAAACAACCAGCAAAATCCACAGTCTGGACCCCTAGGTGGACTAAGGTGAGGGAGAAAGAGAGAAGTACAGGAACTGCACTAATGGACAGTAATGAGAGAGCAATTAACAAAGACAGTTGTAATCTCTTGCAACTGATATTGCTGTGTTCAGACATTCTATGACTGGAAGTCATAAGGTCTTTACTAAAGACCTCTTTTAGTAAAGATGAAAAACTACAGTGGATGAAACCAATGGTCTCTTGAGTTCATGGCATATTTTCACCTGTCCAAGGCAATGTGGAAAGTATTTCCAATATGCTTACTTCATCAGATGCATCTTACAGGGGTCAGAGAAGCCCCTTCCAGTGTTTGGACAGGCAACATCAGCTCAGAAATTTTAAATAATAATCTTGCACACTTGTAGAACTGAAAACACAGCAATCTGAATCCTGACATGCATGCAGAAAAGTTATAATTAACTCCCGATTCCAACCAAACATTTAAAAAGCAGGAAATGTTCTTTTTTTAGACATAAGCTCCCAGCAGTATCTCAGTGAACATGAGTCTTTCACCATCTTTATCCAATCTGATGATACACTGGTTTGGGAGGTTTTTTAATTCTTTGGGAAGTTGCATTTAATCCAGATAAAAATTGGCTACCTTATTATCATGACTATTACTACAGAGAAGAACAAGTGCAAAAAAAGCAGCATTCAGTGGTAAGGTGAAAAAACTAAAGTATTAATCTGCTCTACTCTTTGGAGCAGAGACTGTCTCTTCAAATATGTTTGCAGAGTGCTTAGCACAACTTTGATTTAGATATGAGCACCAACCAAATAGTAATAACTAATAACAGCAAATACCTTAACCTCAATAAAACAGTTCTTCTGTACCTGGCATTAAAGTAATGAGGATCATACAAGAAACTGCCCAATGAAATATTAAGTGTCATAGTACCTAAATCTGGTGAAATCATTTTTCATTCCAAATTATTATCAAAACCATCAAAAATATTACGTTATCTTGCTGCCTCATGACTTGCACCATGGGGACTTGTCAGTTTTGCGTGTACCTCATTCAGTTTAATACATATTAAACAATGTTTTGGTTATTAATAGGAAAGTACACTCAGAACAAGGCACAAGAAACTACTGACAATGACCACAAGAAAAAGATTAGCTGCTTGTAACTTTGCTTAAAACAAGGTAAACACAAGTAGATAAGCCAAAGACTTAACAAAAAACAATGTGCAAGAAACAAAAGAGTAAACAGAAGAAAGGATGAACATTGCATGAGGGTGAGGTTGCCATGCACTGAAACCCCTGACAGGAATGGACACAAGAAGCAGGAGGTCAGTGCCTAACTTGTGTTTGGACACAGTACACAAGACAGACCAGATCTGCAGATCAGCTCAGGAAAGAACAGGAGAAAGGGGAAGGAAAACTGGGGGGGGGGGAAGTTTGTGTGGGCAGTGGGAAGTGAAAACAGTCTCACGTTTCATGAACTCTCCCGTTATTCCCTTGCACATCTGCCATGTCCCAGTTTAAGAACAACTTGTCTACCAAGGACTGGAAAAAAATGAGCTCCCAACAGGCACTGGAGGATGCTCAATTCCCAGACCTGCTAAGCCCTGCAGCAGGCTGCAGGCTGAAGAAAGCTGCAGGTCAACTCAGGAGTGAAAGCAACAATTCAGAACACTAACTGCCCAGCTCCTAAGATTTTAATTAGCCCATGGCATTTTTACATGCACAGAAGTTATCTCCAATTTCTTTGTACAAAGAGTGATTACGGTGGGTTTTTTTGATGATTTATAATTAACATAAATTTTCAGTTCCAAACAAATTCAAATCTAACTTGTGATGACTGAACTTGAGAAAATTTATGAATAAAAATGCTCAAACACTTTGGATATTTGACGAAAAGTGATGATACGAGCCTTGCTCCCCCTTACTCTAAGCAGTCACTGTAGTTCAGAAAGCAGATGGGCCCCATTTAGATTTAATTGACACTTCAGTAACTGCAAGTCAAGCCAGAACACAGGTGTACCTGAGCTAACCCTGACTGCCTGTGTAACCACAGGAGCCAGAGAGCCTCAGGCAGGGATGTGAAGGGGTGCAGTCCTCTGTGTGCACACCTCTAATCAGTAGCTCAAGGAGCAGACAGGGAGGTGATGGAATAAATGGCACCACAACCATTTAATCTTCAGAGAAAAAACTGAGATGATGTTTCGTGTTACTCAAGTGAATTCCAACACCTCTATTGCTCACAATATGATTTCAGCTTTTACAGCTTGCTCCTACTAGGAAAACGAACTATGAAGAATAATAATAAAAAAATCATGTAACTGAACATTTAAGCTGGGTATTACTCCACTATTTGTAAATTAGTATTCCATTTCGAACAGATACAATAAAATAAGTTGCAGTCAATTTAAATTAGAGCAGTTCAACAGTAACATATTCAAAATGATCCACTTCAGCAATCTCTCAGCTTCCATACTTTCTCAGGTGGGAAATATCACATTTTTTGAACATGCAAACGTCCCGACAGGAAGCACAGGACAAGGGATGTACAAGAGCAAATGCTGGGATTTTTCTGATAGATACAGCATGCAGCTGTAATCCACAGCGCTGTGACTAGACACTGATGACATGACCGATTTCTGTGTTCCCTGTGACTGGCAGCGGCTGCCAGAGAGCTCTGGCCTCGCTGCTGCTGCTGCTGCCGGAGCTCTGCCTGCTCAGCTGGTAAGTCAGGCCGGCGCCTGAACATGCTGGTTAGCACTCAAAGCTGGGAGCACTTCAAACATGGGCAGACACAAGGAGATCTTCTGAGATTTTCTCTTCTAAAGCCAAGGAGGTCCCTTGTGGGTACTTACAAACCACAGTTATTCAGCTGCCTATCAGCTTAGCCAACACTGGGAAGATTTTTTTTTTTAAATGACAAAAGAATCTTGATGATTTTGCTACTCAAAGGCCACCATCTTGCCAACTGGGAAACACTCTAGAAGGGAAAGATCAATAATTTTTCTTCTTCATAAACGATGTCCTAGCCTGCTCTCTGAAATACATATATAGTTTCAAACACACAGTCTTCTTTCCTTCCTCTTTTTTTTCCTTTCCCTCCTTTTTCCCCCTTCAGTTTTAGATGCCTACTTCGTTAAATTTCAGCCTGAATTGCTAAAACCCAACAAAAGGATAAGTCCTAAAACCAGTCTCATGATTAGTATGATGAGCCCTAACAATCCTGCCTTTATTAGAAATATACCTAAAATTCAGCTCCAATGTACCTATCCATGTAGGACTAATTAAAAAATGCTCTGACAAGCACTTTAATTCCACAAAGACTGAGTGGTAAAATTATCTTTGTAACTGCTGAAATAAGTTTGGTGCTACAATACTTGTTAGAATATATGACATAAAGAAGATTTTCTTTTTTATTTTTGCTGGTGATACTGGGAAAGAGACACTTCTTAAACCGAAGAGATAATCCTCAAACCAAGTGCAAGAGGGATCTGTTCATTTTAGTAATTTTTTTTAAAGTTACCTCAACTTGCTGAACTGCAATTTTCACTTTTAACTAGATACTACAGTTTTTCATGAGACATCTTTACATTTTTACAGCTCTGAAGACTGGACTTTGCAATGCAGATGTCTTGAGAAATGATCAGGAAAGCTTGTGATAAGCACTTGTTTTAATAGCCATTGGAACACCCTGAAGTTAGAAACAGAATACATCAGAAGTTTTTTATAATGGCCAATAAGTTTTGTCATCTCATTAGATTTTACTGCACATATGTTTTTAAAGTAAAAAAAAAAAAAAGAAAAAAAAAAGAATTCTCTCAAAACCTGCAATAAAGTTAGATTATTCTCACATGAAAGGCAGGCAGGCTAAACCACAAAGGTACCAACTCATACCTGGAATAAGTTGTAAGATGAAACACAACTGAAGCCAATCAAGGTAGTACCCCATTCTAGATCTCCACTGGCTTCTGAAGTTGAAATTACCATATTTCAAATTGAAAGATGGGTGCTGAGGTCACAGAGGCCCTTTACAAGGTGCAGCAAAAGGTAAATGATAACAGTCTGAAATCTGAATTTGATTCAGCTTCTGACTTCCTCTGCAAGCATGAGGCAGCTCTCAGTAGAAAGATGAGATGCCAGAGAAGAAGATTTCTCCTGAAATAGAGACACTCAGCTAGAGAGGCTCAATAGAGCCTTGCTGCCCAGGGAGATGATCTATCACAAACAAGGCTAATTGGACACTGGATGTTTGACTCAAACCTTCAGATTACTTTCAAGCAATCTATCATTATATTTTTAAAATAATAAAAATAAATAGGATAGGCACTGAAAGTGTGCTTTGGAGGAAAGCCAGTTGTTGCAGAAGTTGCTTTGTCTGTGAGTCCAAAAATACAGCTTCACTCACTCACAAGAGAAACTATTCATGTCAGAAAGAACACTGCATAATTTGTAGGTCTTTGCAGGGTTCCCCCCTCTCCACCCCAAGACTCCCTTTTCCTCTAAACAGCATGAGCCAGACAGAACTTTTTGCCCCCCTACTAGTCTTGAATATTTTAGGTCTTGTGTGAGTGAATCGTAAAGAACTGTGACACAAAGTTCAGTTTAAGCAACTGCCAAACAGGAAAGCACTCATTACTCGTTTAAAAGCATCCTTTGTGCAAATGAATACAGTAGAGCATGATAAATAAAAAAGGACAGAAAAAAAATTTCCACACAGGCAACATGACCAGAGTCCATCTTCCAGCCCAGTGCAACCAGCAGGCAGACAATACTGTCTCATTTAGCTGCTTTCTCAAACTGACTCTCTTGATTGTGAAGCTCTGGTACCAAATTTATAAAAACAGAGCGCCGGGGCAGACAGCTGACTTGCACTAGAATGTCAGCTAAGCCCTTGCTATTATTTTTGCCTGCAAGGCTTTTATTGCTGACATGAAATTTGAGTCTTACGAACAAGATATTTGAAAAGCTTGTTCAAGGAGAGCTGGACCAATTAATATCTGTAATTTGGCAGTTACAGCACCAGACCACAGCTCCGTGAGTTTTATTTACCATGTACCTTACAATCTAAGAGGATGTAACTTAATTGCACTCTGCACTGGCAACAGAAACAAGTACTGTCTTTCCTGTATCTATCAGTGCAGAGTTTAGCCCATTGCTTTTTGAACAGTGAAACACCTGGGTGTGCAGAGTCCCAGCTTAAAGGGTTTCAGATCAGACCACTGAAAACGTTGAACTGACCATAGGAGAGGCAAACCGGCACAGATCTTTGAAGGTGTCAATGAAGACAGGCCTGAAGTGAAGCTTGGTCACGTAACTCAAGTGCCCTTTTGAAGAGCCTTGGACAAACCCCCTGGCAACAGACTCTGGAAGCTTGGTGGTCATGGGATCTGCAGCAAACTGCACTGCCACGCCCTTGGGAACTGCTTAACAGAAACACAGACAGAGCCAACAGCCCTGACTATGGCAAACAATTAACAGGCAATGGGGGATCAAAATTACATCGAAAATAAAAGGTGTTTAAAGCATTCATCTGGAAAGAATTTAGAAGTAACATGACAGTTGCAGACGGCACACTTCTGGGTTAATAAAAGACAATGTGGGGAAGAACAGAAAAAAAAAAGGGTATGGACAAGTGGATGCCACACTGCACTTTGTTTGATGAAAATGACCGTTTGTACAAGGTTAAAATATGAGTGGGTTTTAAATCTGTACAACCTCTCAGGATAAGGGCAGAGCACTGTAAAAATTACCCCAAATCATCAATTTATGATAATGAATAGAAACATGGGACATAAGAAGGAAACGTCAACAGTACTTTAATTACCGCTATTGAAGTCAAAGGCTCATTGTTCAATGAAATATAGTACGGTTTTGGTTTCTGTCTTAAAAAGCTAAGCAAACAATTAAAAGATGCAGAGATCAGCAGACACAACTGAAGAAACAGACACCTGATTGAGTGAATGGTAAAAAACTGCATTATTGATAAACACCAAGTGCTATAGAAAAGTTACACTTGACAGAAAGGTTTCAAAATTATGTTACTGGTATTCAGAAAAGAACACTTTTCTTATTACCACTAGCTTTTTCCCTTCACACAGCCAAGTGCATTGAAATCCCTATTATAGAGTATTTACAAAGCCAAGACCAGAGTGGAACTTAAAGTAAAATTAACCATTTTTATGTACACCCACTCACTGACACTGGAAAATATAAATGACATAAATGGACATTAAACATAAGCTCCTGTTCTTAGAAGTACGGCAAGTTTCATATGTTTGTCACATGTGACATCTAAGATCAAAAGTGCAAGAAAAAAAAGTAATTTTTTGAAATGTAGGTTACTAACTTCAAAAAAGACCTTGCAATTATTCTTACCTAATGATTCTATTCAATATTTGCCTCTCCAATGAAAACAATGTGCATCAACCTCATGTATTAGTTAAAAAGGAAACAGCTAAAAAAAAAAGTGACAAACTGGAAAATCAGGATTAACAAACTGAAGGCCAGAAAATAAGAACTGAATCATGCAAGTCTGATGACTATACAAAGCACCAGAGCAGTGCCTTTTATATCAATCTGTTCATTCTAGGCAATATGTATAGCGGGACAATTTTTTGTTTTCTTTTCTCCAACGTTTAGTCACCATAAAAACCCTCTACATGAAAACAGCTTGTGCTTTACCGTTCTAATGAAGCTCATTAAAAATTAATAGAATGTGAAGAAGGAAACATGATGATGCATAGAGATCATATGGCCAAAAGACAAGTAGTATGTGCAGGTCACATCGGTAAGATGCTTATCTTAAGTTTGAATCTAAGGCAGCATTTGAAACCTGAAGGCTGGATTATAGAATGCATATCAGGAGTTGTTAGCTATCATGTCTAAAATGCACGTGAATTGCAGAGAATATATTCAAGTTTCTACATTCTAGGGAATGGGAGAAAAAGTACAAGGAAATGTACTCCCCTGGTGAAATTTTAAGTGTGCTCAGAAGAGTGGCAAAACCGCCATTAATTGCTGCAAGGATAGGATTTTATCTGTTAAAAATTCTGTTTACTTTTCTAGGGCCATGGATGTTGACCTTGCCCTCTCCACCACAAGACGACAACCCTTTGTGCTCCTGGGGAGAGTGGAAGTTACAGACCTGTGTCAGGCTTTCAGCCCCACTCCCACATGCAAACACTTCCCCATGGTGGGCATTACAATTCGAGCGGGGTCACTCAGCCACTGCAGCTCATAAAGGAGGACATGCCAGTGCAGAGGTAATGCCAGTGCTTTACCCTGGAAAACTGAGTGGGTTATAAAGGAGAGAATCATGCAGTAAATTTGCTACAGTCTTCTCAGCTCACCTGGGATTTCTCTATATTCTCCCAGCAAACTTACATAGGGTTGCTCTTTCAAAATCACATTGAATTGGGCCAGTAGAACTATGTTCTGTCTTCTGAGCAACAAATGCTAAGGTTGCCAAGGTTTGCTTAGGCTAAATTGTGTTCTGATCTCCTCTTTATGATACACTGTTTCCTCCTGACACTTTAAGAAGTGTAAATACACAAGCAGCAGCAACAAAACAGATTAAAAACAGTATTGGAGAATGCAGCTCAGGACTGTGCTTGATTCATAAGTCCTTAGCTTACGCTATCAATGTGAGAATCAAACGCTGATAAGCAAATCTAAAAAGGCTTTTTTAACGTTCCTCATTTGTCCTCTTTAATCTTAAGACTGCCTGTTCTAAAAGACATTATGAGAATAGGAAACTATTGTGAACTAATGTTCATTAACACCAAAGTTTGGGGAAGAAAGAAATCAGGTGCAGGTAGCAAATAATGAGAATTCCATTCATGTTTAAGAGCTGTGTTTGTTCGTAACTAGATGTGGTAGATTGCTAACAAGGGAAAGGAAGAAGATGATCAGACATGATAGTAAGCACTGTTTTCAAAGATGCTCTTCACTAAGAAAACAATAACCTTCTAGACTTCACAATTCAGGATAAAATTGAAAACAAAGAACTCTTCCTTGACAGGGGAAACTACATCTCTCCACAGCATACACTGACACACTCCTAGTACCTTTTGAATGATGTATGTGCAACCCAACAATATATCTTGCTATAAACTGTCTACATGATTACATTTCCAGCTGCCATTTCTCTGTAATTTAATGCTAATTCCTTCATGTTTGTATTTGATGCTTTTAATACTATTGTTTTCTAAGGTATTTCAAAAAAGTATTTACCTCAATGAGTCTGTACTGATGAAATTAAATTAAACAAAACAAAAACAGTTGCATGAGCTTCTCTGCTGTTGACACTGACTAGGCTGTCTCCAAAACTAATCTGCAACACTCCTCAAGCACATTAGTAAGCAACAGAGAAGTTGCTAAGCTCAAAAAGGATGTAATTACAAACACTAATGAGTCATAAGAAGACAGATAGATACTAAAATTGTAAGTTGATTAAAGATACCCTTCTATTGACAGGAACAGTGAAAACAACTGTAAGGCACGTACTAATCCATTTCTACCATAAACTGGTTAAGACTACTGGTGTCAAGATCAATCATCTGAGTCTTGTTCCAAATCATGGGCATGCTTATGCCCTTTTGCTCCTCACATCTGTCCTAACTATTATATACCTGTTTATTTTAAAAAAAAGAACATATGGCACTAGAGACACTGAGATAGCAAATGTAGACTAATGGGTACAGCTGTCACACAGGAAAGTCAGGCAGGTACATCTGCCCATCTGCCCTTGCACACACAGCAACCAGAACACTGGCCGGCCCCTTCCCTGAGCAGGAGAGAAATCTTGAAAACCTGCTCTCAAATTGAGACAAAACGCTGGTATCTCTTTGTACATCAATTCTTCATAGGTTTTTTTAGCTGAACTTCTCAAAGTAAGTCATAAACACTCTTGGCAAGTATAAGTTTGCAAAGCAAAAAGGACATCTGAACTTCACTATTGCTACTAGACACTTTCTTTTCCCCACACTTGTACTTAATTTCTGCTTTAACTTAAGGACTTCTTCCTCAGCCTGATTAACATCAGATTCCGGTGTGTTGCCCGTCACTGTTGGTATAATGCCATGTTACTCCTGTGCTGATGGACTTCAGCTATCCTGTTTATGTTTTGGATGTTATAACTCTTTATTCAGGTGCCTTTATTCTGAAACTGGATTACCAGCAGCAGCTTTAGTTATGCAGCCCAAAAGGAGCACACATCATCTTTCTTGCTGACAGACACAACCTTTCTGCAGAGAGAAAACACACTTATGTCTGGGGGAAGGAGTACAGGGAGAGACATGTCAGTAAAGCAGTGTGCAGGGATCAGGATCACTGTGCTGGTTACTTGCAACAGCATGTACCAGTCCTGACTGCATTTCACCCAAGCTGAGCTTTCTGTAGGACTGCAGCTGTTAAAGTTTTGCCTGAACTTAAATTCTCCCACTTTCTCTGTTCCCATGAAAATAGAAACTTTTAATAGTCATTAACAGAAATTGAAGAATTCAGTTTGTGATTAACAGCAGAATTCTACAATTACTGAAACCAAATCAAATTAATGAACTGTTTTTACTCTAAATTGTAATTTCAATAAACCAGCATGCAGATGAAAACACAATTCATTTTCAAATAGAAAAACTACCTACAGCAATATAATCCAAGTAATCTGCACCGTGGCCTCCTGCTTCCATGCACACAGTGCACAGGACCAGGTGAGGACTGACACATGTCACACCTCTGAGTTCAGCACAGGCTTCCTCAGGCAGGGACAGGACACTGCTCTGCAAACAGGCTCCACACGGGAACCAGTTTTAGACCCACCTCGGGTAACACATTAGTTTCACTGAACTGTAACATCAACAGTTAATTCCTGCTGGATTAACAAGACTTTTAGAGAGGATTTTAAATGTGAAGCTCCAGACAAATGATTATCAAATGCTAGAAAGAAATAATTGTCACACCCAAAGTGCTAGAATATGGAGAGATGTCTCATGTTATTGTCATTTGATCCAAATACTGGTCTATTTGTCAAAGCCTAAAAGGTAAGGGAAAAACCCCAAAAAACAAACATATTTCTACAGAAGCAAATCAACACAGAAAAAGAAGACCAGCAGTAATACTTTCTTTGTACAGATCTTTCAAACACAATTAAAGACCATTTGGCTGGAAAAAATGGACCACATCAATTTTGGTGTGAAAGGCGCAACTGCATTTAATTCATTTACAAAAAGCTTACAGATGTGGTTTAGACAGGAGTTGCTCAAGTTGCAAATATGCCTTGCTCTGGCAAGTCTCAATTTTTTTCCAAAGGGTAGGTCACTGCACAGAAGGACAAAAAAAGCCCCAACCAAGCAGCCTTGGGAACACATGAAAAACACTTTTCACTCAGAGCTAGAACTGAATATTTTTATACTGAAACCAGGCTAAACTGCTTCTTCAGGAAATTATCAAAGGCAACATAGCTGAGGTTGCTAAAAGAACAAGAGAGGTTGGAATGCATTTTGGTCAACAGTTTTGGGCAACTGCAAACTCAGGGAATATGGAAGATGCTGCTATCAATGAAGTCAAACCCACTTAAATTGAGTTCACAAGTTCTTTGATAGTCCTTTGAACCTGAAACTCAGGATGGGATCAAGTCCTCCTGGACTGAAACCTATGAATTATGTACGGGTCTGCAACACAGTGATCCTAAAAACCCCTCTTGAGGAGTAAAGCCATATTTAAGTATTTCTGTAATGCTGAGAAGGCTCTCCTGAATGAGTAAGTAACATTTTGGTGTAGTTCAAATGATTACCAGTCTTTTTAACAGACAGCCTTTCTTCCTCCTCACAGAATTTCTAGACTAGGCGGGTTTACCATTATTCATGGATGATCCATGACAAAGAAAAATGATGCTATGAGCAAGGGGACTCTTTCAGAGAGATACACTGAAGTACATCCAGGAGAGACTCTTTGGAAATAAATTTGTTAGAACACACACTTTAACAAACCTTGTAAGTTACCATTTTCATGGTAACTGCACTAACAAAACACACAATCCCACTCTGTATGCACAGTATCAGAGCACTGGCTCTAGTGAGAATTTTGGAAAGTTCAAATAAGCAGTAAGAGAGAGTTACTTCCAGGAGCATGGCTCTTGCCTCCTCTATTCCTTGGGACCATTTCAATAGATATTCTTCCTGCACAACACCCCTCAAAAAGTTTGATATGTGTGCCGAATGTAAATGCGGTTTGTATCAGCAAAGAAAAGTCATCTTGCTAGTTTACAGCTTATACTGATTCCTTGAGTGAAACAAGCAGCATCAGCAAAACACCATTTTTGCTGTAGAACAATACCTATTCTAGCATTTTTGCCTGTATTGAGTGTTGTAAATTAGCACAGTCCTTAATGGCATTTCCACACACACACAAGTTTTATGTGCAGATCTCACTCCAGGTGGTTTCATCCGCACTCCAAAAAACTCCTTCTCATTTATACCTTAATGTCTGCCTTCCAGGTTTCAGAGAAATCACTGAAATCAAGTAATAAATTATCTTCCAAATGGTACGTGCCTTTCACATCACGTAAAATGGAAATTCAGTGGAGAGCAGACAAATTTTCAGAGTTTGGTTTATAAAAAGGGAAGCATATGCAGTTTGTGGAAAAATGTGAAGGAGTACTGTAAGGTAGGCAGAAGTTACCAGTCTGATGGCTAATTTCTAGCAAAGTTTGACTTGAACTTATGATGCTAGCAATTCCATAACTATCGGAGAATTGTTGAGGTGGTAGCCTTTTCTTCCCTGCATTTTTCCTGTTTCCCCTGCTTATTTACAGGTGTGTTAAATCAGAACACAGGTCTATTCTATTTCCTACACAGATGGAGCTATCTTCCTGCTTTTAAGAGAGAAATTACCATTACTGGAGGAAATCTGATTATGGATTATTTCACTGCCTGAGTCACTACTTGTATGTTGATGTTACTATTCATGCAGCATGAAACACAATCTTCAATTTCTAGTGTAATTATGAAGGAAAAGGAGAGTTAAGGACAGACCACAAATATCTTCATCATCAATGAAATCTGCAAGAGAAGCTTCTGGAGAGAGCCACTTAAGATATTTTTTCCCCCCTTGGATCCTTTGATTCATGCAAAACTGATCTCAAAACAGATTACAAAAACAATGAAAATACATATGGGAAAACTCAGCTGTAGACTCCAGTTTTAGATGGTGACAACTGGTAACATTTCTTTAAAATGCCTCAGTCTGTTAACAATCTAAAGCCCTCTGAAGAAGACTTTGAAAAATTTGCCAAATACTATGAGTGAAACTGTACAACAGCTTGAAATGGCATTAATTAGAAGGGTGGTTCACGGTGGTTCCATTGATAGAAAATTGAGAGCCACAATCACCCTTCAGTTTAAAGGTAACAAGCACTATTTAGAGTGAGATTTTTGAAAAATTATCAGCTGTTTGACATGGTTTGTGAAGATCAACAAACACAGAGACATTTCAGTGTAAAGACAATGAATAATAAATACTACTTTCACACTAAGACATTAACTTCCATATTGCAGTCAGACAGACATTTTGACAGTCAAAGTACTGAACAAACACAGGCACGGAAGCAAAATGTTAGGGGAAAGTGCCATTATGTAAACACAGAGCAGAAAGAAGGCAGAAGTGAGCTGCAGAGGAAATACTCAGGGTACTACTTAGGACTCCACTGAAACAAGAAATGTTGAACCCTCATATGCTATTGTTTTAAGATCAGCCTCTGCATCCTTCAAATAAATTCTCTCATTTCAATCTGCCTTGGGCCACCCTGATGCCTTGTGCAATTTGTACATCCTTGAAACTGATGAGATGGCTGGAAAACCAAATGCCTATTCCAAGTGGAGTGTCTGTCACCCATTATTTTAGATGACTTGGCCAAAGTCTGAGTGTTCACAGGCTCGTGCCCTGACTACAGGAGACATACAATTCAGAAGTAGGATGCTCAAAGTAAACAAACTGGTAACAGAAACCACTGCAACTGGGAATCAACACCGAGGATTACATAACATAACATTGACAGAGCTCCCATTTTTCAGTGCATCAGCTTTGCATCACTTGACACTAAGAAGAACACACCAGAGAATCAGGACTGGTGAATCTGGACACTTTGGAAATCTGCTTGTCTGACTGTACAAACTGCTTTCCTTGTTGTTTACTAAAAATTTATTGGAAGAAAGGCATCTGATGTCTTTGCAATCCAGCTAAATAAACCACAGTAAGTAATGAAAGAAGTCATTTATAGCTCCTCAATTTTTTCACACCATTATCACATCTTCACCATGACAGTAGAAATAGCAACAGTTCAGGTACTTCCTCTTAGAACAGCTAGACAACCCTTAAAACATTGATCTCCCAGGAGGCAGAAAGAATCCCAAACTTCCATGAACAGGCATCTGATGTCTGAGACGGGTCCTTCTCCCCTCCCTCCACTAAGAAACAACTGTTATCTACTTTGCACCTTTCCGAAATGCTGAGGACAATTACATGCAGAAAAGAAAGTCATTCACACCTGACACTCCTATCCCAAGACAAGCACAGAAAAAATACCTGTTTTGCTACCATGTGGGCATTGTTTTTGCATCTGTTAGCAACAACTGATGAGATCATTCACTGGACTGCCACAAAGTAAAAATATTAGCCAACAGTATACTCAAGCTCTTGGATCAGAAGAGACAGCCCATCTCATGACACTCACCAGGGCTGCCTGATGACAGGTTTCATTCCTACATCTCCATTTCCTCTGCTTAGTATTGGGTGTCCTGGGAGGTTCTTGAGATTTGTATACTAAGAACAAAAAATATGCCTGTAGGAAGGTCAGGATTTCAGAGCATTCCAACTCAGGATTTAGTATTGAGTGCAATTGCTCTAAAAACTGTAACAGGAGTTACTTTTTTGGGAGGATGGGTATTTGTCCATTTATCCTTCTTACCCAAGAGGCCAATTTATTCCAGCATCTATCCCAATTAAAGTCACCTCAAAAAACCTAAATTATATTTTATAAATAATCTTATTTATGGGGCTAATGCCTGCATGCAATTTAGTAACAGGAACCACATTTTTTTTTACCTTGCTTGATTATTCTACATGAGAAGAGTAAAAATGTAAAAAAACCACCCAAAAACTTCTGTAAGAAAAGGGCTTTTCCTTGCAAAAGAAATGGCAGCTGTGTGTTTCCCTCCATCACGTATACCATAAGTCTCAAACAACGCAGCATTTTATTTGCTTTATTTTGGAATAACATTTTATTAGCTTTACTCTCTTTCCTCACCTTGCATCACCCTGCTGGTGGTAAGAAACTGAGTCAGCACGGCACTACTTCGGAAGCCAAAGTTGCATCACTCCTCAAAAACAAAACAGTGTTAAAAATGTTCAGTAATGGCTCACATACAACCACTTCACAAGGACAGGAAACTGCTATGAAGTGAGGCTCAGGAATCAGGCTCAGATAAGGTGACCTGCCAAACTTGGCTACAGGCTGCATGTGACACGGTGAAACTGCCTCCTCTGCGGCATATTCCAATTTCTGTTGGCTATGATACATGTAGTATTTCTCTGCTAATTAACTTGCCATATTAATGACCACCAGGCACTGTGTTATAATCACAGGGACACCACTAAAATGCTGGAAAATTACCTTCAGCATTTTCACAGGTAACTGAAAACTAACTAGCAAAAGGTAAACCATCTCAAAATTTCATACCATCCTCTGCTCAGACTAAAGCACAAAGTGGTAAATACGAGTAACTGCAGTGTTACTGTCCTTCCTTCACTCATTCTGCAGAGGACGTTTATTTCCAGAGGCGTTGGTTCAGCACCTTCTGTGAGCACTTTGTTGAGTCCAGCCTCCCTCAAAGCAAGCCCGACATTCCCTCCTGACTTGTGCCAGCCCTCAGTGCACATTGACTAACTAAGGCACATAACGAAGTATCCTTGTACCCTTACTTAAAGGAACAAGTTCCCACAGAAATATCTGGAGCCCTTAATCTACATGTGCAAGAGAGTGAAAATAAAAAAGGTATCTGGGACAGAACTGAAGAGACTCCTCATAAAGATGCCAAGGAAATGATTTTTTTTTTCCTCCATTTGCCCTCCCCCAGTTTTCGAAGTATTAATAGGAAGTAAAAACAAAACAACCGAGTAATACCATTTCAACCAGGTCAAATGTGTGTTGAAGTGAAGGTAAGAAACCACTTAAAGCTCTCACAGGATTATAAGCCCCTCTGACAGGTCTGATAATTTTAAAGGCTTAATTCCATTACAGTATCTGGCAGCCTGCAAGGGCACATTTTACTAACCCATAGGCCACCAGGTCATAATAGATGTTGACAGAAAACATTAAAGGTTAAGTAGATGTAAGACCATAAAACATTTCAAGCTGCACAGTGCCAGCAATGTTAACTAGCAGCCATGGAGTTGTTTGAGAGGAGAAAACAGTGGTTGAGTTTTGCTCCCACCTGCAGGCTCAGGGAACCCCAGTGGAATCAGATGGCCAGGATGGCCAGCACAGGCCATGCTCCCACACCATGAAAATCTTTTTGGCTGTGTCAAAGCCCAAATTTCCTATCTTACTTAAAACTCAGAGTGCAGGATCAGATTAAGTGAACTGAAGGAAACATAGCCACACAATAGATTTCACTAGTCCTCTTCATCTGGCAAACAGTGAGCAGCGTGCCACAGAGGAGCAGCACGGCTGGAGCATCCTGGCAGCCGAGGTCGGGCAACCTGCAATTGTCTCTATGCAACAGTGCAGCACTCTGACTTGGAAAAGCAGCACTCAGATCTTATCGTGATGAAGATCCAAGCCAGCAGTTAAAACAATTTAGCAAGAAACAGTAATTTTGTCTTCAATATCCCACAAAACTTACTCAAGCACTGCAATGGAACCACTGCAGGTGGCAACACTCACTTCAACTCCCCCTGAGAGTATTTCTGCAACTTACACATGCAGTTAAAACTCCAATATGTAATTTGGATTGCTCGCTCTTGAGGGGTGCCTAGATACAGCAACAATGGCCATAATCACAGAGTTAATCTTATTTCAGCCACTAAATATGAAACCTAATATTTGACATTCCAAACTAGCGGAAAGGAAGGTAATGCACAGATCATTGCCTGTGTGCATGGAAGAGGCTCGAAAGCTGCTCTCTTCTGCATGCTGTCTTTCTACAAGGCACTATGAGAATATACGCAAACAGATCTTCGGCTTTTTCTCTTCATTATGCAAAAAAGCTCCCCTGAATGACATCTATCTGGATAGTAAATTGCCAATACCACAAACAATTAAATTAGCAGCAGTTCAATATGTAAGGGGGTGGGAGCTGACTACTGACCAAATCTGACATACAAATAGCCTGCTAATCTGTCAGCAAGCCAAAATAAATGGAATGGGCTGGCTACAGGTGCAGGTAAACGCCTCAGAAATAGAGATCAATAAATCATTTAGCTCTCTATAACATTTTAGATTACAGCCATTTAACAAGGACATTTTTGCCTTTACAACATGATTCATGAGTGCTTCAAGTGAGTCATTTAAAGTCAGCACTTAAGATGGGACTTTCAAACTTCCATTTTATGGTCTCCTATAACCTACTCTTAACTTAGCAAATATTATAAACTGCATCTTCTGTTCTGCTTATCAAAAAATGCAAAATACAAGATTATGGGGTACTGCAAACTAATGATCAACTCTCCAAAGTCCCAAACTCTCTCTGTGAGAGAATTAATCTGCCTGATATTTTTTGTAGATATACAGACAAAGAGGAAGTTTGCCGAATGTCAGGCAAGCCAGACAGCCAACATCCTAGTTTTCTTGATGCGTCCAGTAGGATGGAAGGAGTGGGTCATCACATGTTAAATGTGTTCCTTACAAGTAAAAATCACTTGGTCCTCATAAATTTCCATCTCAAGTACTTCTTCAAAAAGCCAGCCTGCAAATAACTGTTCTGTCTGCTCAAAGACCATCTGTGGGGCTGTGTTTCTACCAAAATGATACAAGGTGTCACAAACAGTACCAGACAGAAGCTTAACTGCATGTTCTAAAGAAGGTCAGTCTTGTTCTAAAACCAGAAACACAAAATACACAAGGACCATCTAGGCTTCTATTTTGCAAAGATCTTAAAAATCTATTTACAAGTTGTGAAGTCATTAAGTAATAAAATTAAAATCTTTCATTACTAATGGACTAAGGCCATATATGAACTTACATGAACATCTGTTTTTAACCTGATTCGACTGCAGCTTTGGTCTGATGAAGCGTACTTCTTGACAGACACAAATCACTTCAAGGACCTTCCAGGTAAATCAGCCAATTAAGGAATTACAGTATTTCCACCCCAAGAAATAGCTAGAAACCATATATAACCATTTGGAAAGTGGGCTGAAAAGGGACAATTTAAGAGTACTTGTCTATGTGCAAGACAACTGGTTTCTAAATTTCTTCCAGACTAACCTCTCAATCGCCCTGTTGCCAGAAAAACAGCAGGGATGAAAAGGTGTATAGGAACATGAAGAACTGCTGGTTATTTCCAAAAATACGGTATTTTATTACATCTAGCATAGGAGGAGTTTTTACACACCTACAACTTCACATGACAGTCAGGCACGTTGCCAAACACCCATTTTAAACCAAAGCTAACAGCCAAATCAGGACAGAACCCCAGTTCAGCATCACAGTTCACTAAGTGAACTATGAAACTTACTGAAAAACACAACCAGCGTGACACAATTATGCAGAGTCTCTGTCTGAGCAGGAAATCTGGAGTTAAAACTACTGACAGCAGCAAAATGAGAAGGCTGAGAAGTATCCGTGGCAGACCCCGTTAACAAAACCAGGGAGACCTACAAGCCGCTCAAGGCAGTCAAATAACAGCCTGTGATCAATAGAAGCAAATACTGCTGGCAGATGAAGCAGGATCAAGACTACATAAGCCACTGCAATCTGTATGAATAAGTAAATCATGACAGGCTCCTCTGAAAGCCATGCTGTTAGGCTGATGCTTGAAAACCTTAACTTTCTAGAACAGTTGGATAGTGTCAGTAGATAAGACAGTAAAAGCACCACTAACACCCTTCTTTCAACTCTGGCCCGGTATATGGATAAGTAGGTGGCACTAAGTGGCACAACACCCCCTCCCCAGTATTTTTTCTTTTCCTACTATATACTAATGCAGAAATAAGGTTGTTAATAAGTGTTAAAATATATGAAACCATAAAAGCAAACACCAGGTCAGTAAAACTGGTTAGCATAACTGAGAACTGAAGGGAGTCCTGTGAAAAATTCCCATTAGTTCTCCCTGTTACCTTCTTAGGTTGACCATGAAAAGGTAGTCAAGAAAAAGTAAAGGAGTGTTTTTTACAGGAATCCCAGTTCTTCCCATCTGCCCTAGTTCTGCTTCTACTGAAGCTCTACTCACTTTATTTGTAACAAAGTTAGGTCAGAATGATTTTGAAAATCCAGTGCAGATAGTTTTAATGATAAGGTGGTGAAAGAATGAACCTCTTCAGGTACTATAACGCTATATCCAAGCAGCATTCTAACAAGCTTCTATTAACCAACAATTGTGGGATTTTGTCTCCTTTCAGGATGTCAACAAAGACAGAGAGTCCAGCTTGCCTACCTCCTGAAACTTAATTTAATAGATGCAAGGGGCACTCAGGAGGTATAAAAACCACAAACTACTAACAACAAAATTCAGTTTGAGGATTAGAAGTTTATAAACAAACATTAACGATTACTCATCAAAATGTTGAGAGCTGTACTTCAGTTACAATAAACAAGAATTAGGAGCTTAGCTGCTGTCAGAACATTTTATTGGTACTAACAAGGCAACTGAGAACAAAATTAACTTTTTATGAAACAGGTAAAACTGTCATTAGTTGCACTGAATTACTGTCAATAGAATGATCCCAAATAAGCTAAGTCTCAGGATTAGTGACAGACTCCAGAGAATATTTAAGAATGATCCAGGTGAAGAACTGAAGAAATGTACAGTATTTATTAGAGGTGGGCTGAGCGGCAGCCTTCCACACTACTGAAGTAATTACTGTCCCAACGCCACTCATTTTTCTTTATAACTACACTTTGGCTTGATTTTAAGGAGAAAATTCTTCAAGCAACTTCCAATTAAAAATAGAAACAAAAAACCTGTCTGTGTTCTCTCTGGGTTTGTCTTGTTTCCTTACTGAATTGTCAGCGAAAGCCAGACTGGCTGGCTGCTTTCCCCCGATGATGAATGGATGAGCACTCTTCCCCACGCCTTGGAAGCTATTACTGCTTTGCTTTACTGTGCATCGCTGTACCTCTCACAATTAGTGAAACAGCCATTTCATTCGAAGGCTAACTCATCACTTTACACGCTGGTTTAAAAGGCTTTGTCCAGTAACTTCAAATCGGTTTTAGTTGCTTCTAAAACAACTGTTTTACATACCAAAACATTGTTTTGCTTCAGCATTTTAGAAGAAGGTATACCCAGTGGAATTTTGATACCGGCCCTGCTGTTAGAAGAGACAAATGATATTAAAATACTTTTTCAAGTGTGTTAACTTTTAGTTATTTTTAATTAATTTTCTTCTTTCTTTGTTTTGGTTACTTCAAAGAAACAGCCAGAAACACAACACTACAGATGTCATGCCTACTGTTTTTTTTCACAGAACTTTCTGGTTTGGTCTGGAAAGGCAGTACAAGGAAAACAAACTCTAGGAAATTTAGCGGACACGCAGTGGGGTCATTTGTTACATGATTTTTTTTTTTTTTCAAACCCTCTCTCTGGATATGTCTCTGCTGTATCCTGCAAGGTACCAGAAGTAGTGAACCATCTGCTCAGCCTGCACAGCTCTTCACATGCCCAGCAAGGCTTCTGAGACTTCA
This sequence comes from Chamaea fasciata, assembly GCF_029207755.1. NCBI lineage: Eukaryota > Metazoa > Chordata > Aves > Passeriformes > Sylviidae > Chamaea > Chamaea fasciata. Next base: position 23,988,795 of record NW_027094094.1, on the reverse strand, counting down.
GTTAGATCACCCAGCTTTAGCCTGCAGAGCTCTGAACTACAATGCAGCAATAGCTGAGCAGCGCTGGGAGGAAGCCACTTTTCCCTACCCCATTTTTTTTTTCCTTGAGCAAAAACCTTGCTGTCCAGCTGCTTACAAGCAGTTTCATGGCAGCCTGTTAGAAACAACTTCTGTTTGTTCCACCCGAGAGAAAACAGAAGTTTCCTTGCCAGAGCAGCCTCAGAGGAAGGTATTTCCTGTGGCACACTCTGTTCTCCCACTGAGAGGAAACAAACCAAAGAGCATCTTCACCGAGATCTCTGGAACATCATTTTAACAATGTTTCACACGATAAGGTTTTGGAGTTGTTTTCTGCTGGTTAGCTCCTACCCAGATTAGCGCTTTTGATATTTTTTAATATAATCTACAGTCTATTCTTGTTTTAAGAAAAAAAAAAGTTACAATTGTGCCATTCCATAGAGTGACAGTTTCCTGATGGCTTCACTCTAATGATTTTTGGTCACTGTTTATCAGCAATATCCCTTTTGCTGGTGTAATGGCCATGAGAAAGCAGTCTTGCATTGTCACAGTCCCAGCGACAGCTGAGGATAACGTGGGAACTTCTGTGTCCTCAGCTTACCTCGTGACATAGAAAAACACTATTCTCTTGTCTTAGTTACACATCTTGTAATTGCAGGGGCTTGGGGCATTGAATTCAGAGACTCTCTTGAACTAATTGCTGTACTAACTCTTATGGCAACAGCAAGCCTGTTTTGCCAGACTATTCTCTCTAAACTATCTCACTATAATTAATACAGCACCTGTTACTACAACAACAAATTGTTTATTCATTGAGCCTGAGTATCTTCTGTTTTTCTCTCATTGTTGGTTTACATGCTCTACTTCTTTACTTTGTAACCAATAGCTGTACCCTATCCACAAGCTTTCTTGTACGTTCCTGGAGCATTCATCCAGCATAAGGGTCCCAGGACTAAACGCTACTTTCAGCACAAGGAATACCAAGAGGGTGCACGTGTTTCACTGAAATATGAACATGGCAACATTTCAGCCAGGATCACAGAGACATTGACACACACACCTTTGATATTTGTACCCATTCTACTATGACCTACACAAGATTAAAGGCTTATGACTACGTCTCAAACCTCTCTTATGATCAGTATTTTCAATTCCTAACATGAAACTGTACCTTGCTCTATTCAGGTGCCTTCTTTACTAGTGATATTTCACTGAATTTGCAGATGTATTTCCCCAGGGATTTTCTGATGGCTCCTCCAGAAAGGGGTAAAGGTGGGATGAGTGGGAATCAAATCAATGTTAAGTAGTGTTTTAAATCAAACTTTGACCACAAATTTGATACCAAGCCTTTGGTACCACTCTTCTGTTCATTCAAACTCCAGCATTACTGACTGAGTTCTTCTGAAATAAATTCACAGAAACCCAAACTTTTGTTCACATGTTGTATTGCACTTTAGCTTCCATCTCAAATGCTTAGCAAAAACAGGAACAAAATTCTGCTAAGCAGACCGGTGACAGCATGGAAAGACATGCTTCTGCTACACTCAGAGGAGCTTTCACTTTTATGCATGATTAGATGCTGATAATTACTTTATTACCAATATAACTGTAATAAACTTCTAACTTGAACAAAAACTACAGGCAACATTAGGCAACGTAGAGCAATTTTAGCTAGATCTTAGTTTTATGTATTTCCATTTCCAAGTATTGTTTCAGTCACGCTAATTGCTTTTCTTGGGTCACCCCAGCCTAATGACCTGGTTAGCTTAACCTGAGACATGACTTCTTGAAAGAAACTGTCTCCACAATAACTTTTCACTCTAAAATCTACAGATCTGCAGAATGAACATTGTCTTCCATAGTATTATGAGCCAAGGTAAGTAGTCGAAAATGTGGGTTCAATTTAACCAGTTCATCCTATGAGATGAATACAGAAAGCGTTTATTTCATCAAAAGATGACAGATAGTAAGGGATTTTCAACCAGATCTTGCAACGGGCTCCCCTGAACTCAGGACAGGCAGTTTCTAAGACTCAAGTCACACCTTGTTTTGACAGTGGCTTTAGTGGACCCAGAATCACTGATGCTACTTTATGCAAAGTCTATTTTACCTTACACAGCAATTTTTCCGATTCAAAGAGCTGTTATCTGCAATAGCAACCTCTCCTGCCCCAACAGACCATGCTGACAACGTCTGACTTGCAAACACTGAAGCTGTATAGATCTTTTGCATTTTGTTTTTGGTGTACATTGCTATATGCTATTTTATTCAGTTTTTAGATACTATTTGCATTAAGCCAACTAACTAAACTCAACAATAAAACCAACTTCAAGAATTCCAGTCTGGCATCACTACTTTGAAACTTTCTCAAAACTCCTTAAATCATATGCAAATTAAATAACCTTTTTAGTTTTTACACAGGAAAAGAATAAACAAGGCACTTGTTACTACGAAACGTAAGGAGCAAAAAACTTGTCCACCGGAATACCCGAGACTGCCATTGATACTAATATTACTTTGAGATCTCCTATGAAACCACTTGCCACAGATGTGAGTTCTGCATGGCAAGGTCTTTATAAAGACAGCAAAAATGAAATGGTGGCAGCAGTATTGTCACTGCTGTTTGCAGAACAGCTTGTCACGTTCTGACAGTGCCAGACAGGCTAAAGTTGCAGGAAAGGCCACTGATAACTGGCGCTGCCTTTTGGTTTAGCGACTGCAGATGCAGTCAGCAGGCTCGCCGCCGAATGCCGCGGGCCGGGCCGCAGGAAGGGGCGGTGGGAGCCGGGCCGGCCGGGCCGGGCGGGCAGAGCCCGCTGCCATCGCCGCCAGCCCCGCCGGCCGCTCCCACAATGCACCCGCTCCCGCACACACCGACACAGACACGCACGGAGACACTCGCACACACCGCCGCTCACACGCTCTCCGCGGGGCCGACACGCTCCAGCACACGGCCCCGCTCCCGCAAGCACGGCCCCCGCCCCCCCGGAACCAACTTACCCCCGAGTTACATCCCATTCACCAGCCTGGGCTTCCTCTGCCGCCCCTCCTCTGCGCGCCTGCCTCTGCTGCTGCAGAGAGGCCACATATGTCTGCAAACACTTCTAGGCAGAAACCAGCCAGTGCAGAACAAAGACAGCCGGGGTTGCCTTCATCTCAGCACAAGGCAGCCAGTAGCTATTTTCAAGCTTGTTCGCTCTCCCCCTCTGAGGGCACCCTGCTCTGTTTCTCCCTCTCTCTCTCTCTCCTCTTTGCCTGTCCAGCTACTGCACAACACACATCAATTATTCATTGCTTGTCTCCCGGTTTCCAGGCAAAACCAATCACAGATGGAGTCTTGCTAATGGGCTCATGCCGTACTTGCCAACAGGCTATTTGTGCTCAAGCTACAACCCTCTAGAGACAATAAAGAGAATCAGGTTAAGCTTTAAAACTTCACACGTACGCGAACAGACCTAAAACGGCGATAGACATGTAAGCATCCCTGTGACATTGCTTAGGAGTACGTCTTCGGCATACAGCATGGCAGAAGGCTGCTGTAAATCTTCCGAAAGGGTTTTAAGGAAATCAAACACTCAGAAAAATCTCACCTCAGCTGCATGTTACTGATATTGATGGTTCTCTTTTCTGTCTCTAGTGATCCATGTCTCGCTTTCCCATTACACAGAGAGGTATGTCCTTCTCTCATTCTCGGGCACGCGCGCACACGCACACACACACGCAGCCACAGCCACTTTGCCAGAAGGAAGAGAGAGAAAGAGAGGAGGGAAAAAAAAACCACCCAGGCAGCTCACATTTCAAACTTGCAAGGAGGGGTGGTGCTTAAAACGCTAGGACAAAGCCTCTGTCTCTGGCACCCAGCCAAAATACTAAAATAAATCCCCTCGATCAATTAATTGGAAGCAACACTTGTTCGAGCCCGCGTAACAAACCATTAAGGGCACCGGGGCTGAAAAGTCTTGAGATTTGGGAAATCTTATCCCCTTGCTTCCCCCCTACCCTGTTTGCTGCATGCTTTTGACGAAATCCATCAAACTAGTCATGCTAATTAGCGTCCAGGGCAGCCTCGGCGGCGGAGCAGCGCCCGGGGCGGGCGGCCCCCGCGGCCGGGAGTTTCCTTCCGGACCGGCCGCCGCCCCGCGCCGGCCAGGAGGTACCGGCGGCCCGGCCAGGAGGTACCGGCGGCCCGGCCAGGAGGTACCGGCGGCCCGGGCCGGGCCCGGCAGGGCCGGCGGGGGAGGTCGCTGGAGCGGCGGCGCCGACTGCGGGCCCCAGGGTGCCCCAGCGCTCCCGCTCGGCGGAGCGACGGGCGCCGGCCCTCCGCCGCCAGGGGAAACTGAGGCAGGCGGGGGCTGCGGGCTGCCACCGGAACCGCTGTCACCTGCGGGACAGCCTGGCCCGGGCAGGTTCCTCGGGCTGTGTTTGCGGGTTCAGGTCTTCACCTTTGCCGGCCGCACGCCGCTCCCAAGACATCACCCGTTCCCACGCCACGGCCAGTTCAGGCTGCCCACGAAAAGAGTTTTAAACGTGTCCAGCTGTGCCTGCGGTGGTCAGCGTTCACACTGACAGTGCCAAAGGGAAAAAAAGAAAAAAAAGGAACAAACAGTCAACCCCCAGGAAGCTAATGTGACAATTCTTTGCTGCCTCTCAAAGGGAAAACTGGCAGTTTAAGTTGTGGCCAGCTGAGCACCAGCCTTTTCCTGCCACCCTCCTCGGTGCAGAGCCACTTCCTTCCCCGCACAACCTGCACCAAAGCACCTCCACCTCTTAAAGGCGAACCCGGCCCTCTCGCAGTGAAGCAGCCGGCAGGTTCCTGAGAGAAACAAACAAAATACAAACAATTAAGACAGGAGGACTTGAAAAAAATACTGCCTCTCCAGCAAAATTCCTTTCAGTGAAAAAAATGGCCCCAGCTTCCCTTGCCATGCTTACATTCACTTAACTGTGCCTCCCAAACACCTTAGCAGAGAGTCGGCAACATGACAGATCGGAGCAGCAAACTATCACAGATATCAAAGAGCAGCTCTTCTCTGAAAAATGAATCCACAAAAAAGCATTGTCAGATTCCATGTTCTTTTTTTTTTTTTTTCGCCCCCTAGGGAATCCACTACAAACAGGTAAGAGCTATGTGTGCTCTCACTTAACTTCCACTCCTGATGCAGGATCTCAAGGTCAGCCTGTCAGACAGGGTTATTGCTTTCTCTCCACAGCCATCAGACCAAGCAGAACTGCAAATCAAACCCTCCACACTTCGTGCAATCTCAGAGCTGCACAAGGGTGGCTGAAGGAACACTCCGCAACAACACGGCTGGTACAAGTGGTCCAGGACTCAGTGCTGGGCCAGCGTCCATAGCACACACTCTGTACAGGCTGGGCAAGCCTCCAGCGAGGTCCTCAGAGATGTGGGTGGACCCACGGGGCTGCTGGAACAAACTCTTACACAAAATGAAGTTTCCATTGCAGTTGGTCAAACTTCAGATTCAGTCACATGGAAGAAAAGTACACATTTTTTTCATTGCCTTTCAGAGCAGACAGATGCTTTAAGGAGGTGTAAATTATACAGCTAGACTGGCAGAAGAGATAAGAAAGCACAAGTCTTAGGGGACTGTCAAAGCAATGAGAAGTATGTCAATAAACCAAAACAAGGACCAAACTGTCCTACTAATGTAAGGGCACTGAGTTAAGACTTGGTGGATGTGAATGAAATTGGTAATTGCTCTAATGCTACGTGAATTCTTGATAGAATGAACATTTCTGTGCTTGTTTCAGGTTTTACTGCATTTACAGTGTTTTCACACAATTCATAAGCTATCATGGTGTTTTTTCTATTTTGAAAAAACACACAAAGCAGCAACAAGAATGTATCAGGTGGTCGTGAGATACTGAGATACAGATACTGAGACAGGCTTCTTCCTCATAAAAGTCTCGATTAAGTTATTTTCTGAGGGTGAAAAGTACTTTTAATTTTTTTCTGTATAGAAAACACATTGCCCAGTATCCTATGGTTTTTTTTCTCTACCTACCATCATAAGTAGTATTCCTCTGCAATTAAATTGCTCCTTCTAGTGTAACAGTGGAAGTTTCTCTTTTAAAGCTGCCTGTCTTTTCAGAGGAAGTGGTTTAGTTTAGACAAATCACTTATCTAAAAATTATGTACTTACTTCTCCTTTGACAAATCTTCAGTAGGTTTCTAATCCCACCCTGCCACTTGAAATATCACTTTCTGTGATGACATTTGAGTCACAGTTGTCAGAAGCATCAGGCTCTGTAGTCAAATGGATTAAATCACACTTCATACCATGCAGTATTTTGAGGAAGGAGTGGTTTATCATTTATAGAAATTAATCATAACAGTTTTTTCTCTAGGGCAAATTCCCAATCATTTTTAAAGATTACTATGTTTAAGCCCCTCTGACAGCAGTATATCAAATTACATCACAAGGAAGGTTATCTAAGGCAATGGTAACTATTACCACAACTCACTGAAGACACATACTACTGGGAGAAGCAGGTCTGTACTGGGAAGCACCTTTTTCATGCAGGGATGGGAGAGCAAGCTCCTTGGCCGTGCTTTGTGTGGCTCTGTTGAGGCCTCAGTGATCCCAGTGTCTGGGGGTGTGCCTGCTGCTGGCTGTTGTCCCAGCTCAGCCTCACAGGGGAGGGGAGACGGGTCAGGACATCTTTGAGTTCTGCAGAGGGGGAAAGAGGAGACACTTGCTTGGACCACCTTTAGCTGATTAAGGAGAAGAGCTGGAAGATTTTCAGAGAAGTCCTATTTATCGCAAAGCAGGAGGCAACGTTTGTCTGTTTAGCATATGCTGTCAATGTGAAATAACATTACCAACAAACTTTCTAGATCTCAATCCTGTCAGTCACTGCTTGGCACAGAAGCAAACCACGTTCTTACTGTACTGCTCATTGCTCTCCATGCCAAGACACCTCTCCGAAGGAGTGTATTTTTAAGAAGTCAGAAGCCTGTCCCTAAACTGAGATGATGCAACAGACATGCCCATGGAACACCAATTTTTTATGGTGAACAAGATAATGACGTGAACACATTTATATGTTCAGGTGCCTTTGATTGCTCAACATAAACAGCACGATGCTTATCTTCAATTACTTCAAGTGAGGTAGCCTTTGGGCGTAATTCTCACTTCTCTCTTGCCTTGCCCCTCTTCGGTGATATTGCAAGAAATTAATCAAATATATCAACACCTGTAATAAAGATGCAGACCACCAACAGCAAAAGAAGGAGAGGCTGCAGAGGGGTAGAGAACAAATCACCCATTTGGATACTTTAGTATCAAGCAGACTCTAGAAGGAGGGACAGCATAGAATACTACACGTTCTGCTGTAATATTGTGAGAGGTATGCTGAGAAAAGAGCAGAGAAAAGAAAGCCTAAGTGGGTAAGGAAAATCTCTTCAAGCAGCTGTAATAGCAGTTATTGCCCACTGAGTCATAATATAATCCTGTAGCAATGCAAATTTTCTATGACCAAAGATTTAAAGGTTTATCTCTGGGACCAATCTTTATTCATCTGAGTTTCGCTGCATTGCTGAACACAGCAGGGTAGTTCCTTACAATATTTGTCTAGAGCAGGTTATTTGCCCAAGAATTAGTTGCCTGGATATGTATGTATTTTACTATAGATTCAAAGGATTCAAAAATCTCTTTAGAAGGCTTACAATTACATAGTTGAAATACACAGAATACATGGATCAGTGGCCTTGTCGATTTTTCCTAATGTTTCACAGTAGGTTGAATCAGTTGAAGCCGTTATAAATCTAAGGGCTGCATCCCAGTAAAAATCCAACCATGTACTTGAAAAAACAAAAATTAAAATCCTTTTACTCTGCATCAAGTGTCTTTCATGCATAACCCATTTTTACATAATCAAATAAACTCCTTCTAAAAAGAGGCATGAAAAGAAAACCCAGTATTTGAAAGCAAAGTAAAGGAAGACCCTTTCACATGGTTTAGTCCTATCCTGTTTAAGTAAGAGATTACTATATTGCAAAGAATTCTGTGACTTAGGTTCATACCCCCCTTTGGTCCCCTTCTGCATTAGGCTTTATAAAACAAAGTTATGGAAGTTATAAAATGTAGCAACAGCATCTGCTTTTTTTTCCTGCTGCCCGTGACCACTGTTTGCTTGTAGCCTTTGGTAACTAAATATTTTGATGAACACTCTCTGATCTGAACCAGGGAACACCAAACGCTGTTTTGGATGCACACAGCAATTGGACCAAAACACTCAAAATCTTCTGAAAGACACTTATGCCCTATTTAACTTTCAAGACCATGGAAATGCTCATGTTCTTGTTACCCCATTACAAAACAATACTCCTTCAAGCCTCTGCAAAGACTCAGGATAGACCTTTAGGCACTCTGATGAACACCTCTGTCAATTTCCAAAATATTTGGAAAAGGAGATCTACCTTCAGTCTATCTAATAATGTTGCAACTTACTAATCTCTATTTCCTTCATTCTTTCTTTTGATTTAATGTCTTTACCATGTGCAGAAAAACAAGATCATCTATGAAATTACAACACAAAAAAACCCACTCAGAAATACACAGTGAAGCCATTCATTATGTTTGTATCTTTGGTTTTCTTCACAGCTGTACTTCTACAGAAAACTGCCAAAGCGTGCAGAAATAAAGAACAAAGTACACTAAGGAAAATCCCATCTGTAATGTAGTGTGGCAGTCAGAAGAGAAGCTTTACAGGCCTAAGGTATCACTGCACTGACAACATCAGCTCAGAGTTGTCCCCAGCACTATTTCACCCTAACTGCAGCTGCCTCCTCACAACCTGACTTGTTCATCAGGCAGTTTTAAAGACAGATGCAACATACCCCACCTGTGACGCTCTGCCCTTATTTTAATGTTTCTATTTTGCTACAAATGCTAATGTACATTTAAAAAATCTGCTTTTCATGACATGGGAGCTTCACTGTTTTTCTAACTTCTGGATGCTTCTAGTGGAATTCCTTGGTAAACTGGAGCATGGCACAAATGCCTTTCAGTGCCTCTTCGGTACCTGACCTAGAGCTCATAACATCTCTAGAAAATCAGAAAGAAATCAAAATTAACTGAAGCCCTTTCATTCAAAATCCATTTTCCCAGCATGATCAAATGGATTTCTAAAACATCCATATTTTTCACTGAGTTTTGATAAAATACTTCTATACGAAATCTTGGAAACTGCTTGATTGTCCTCATGTAGTTTAGATATTTTTAGCCTTCTGTCATTTCAGGGGAATATCTGATGAGCCATGCTTTAGATTTCAAACAAATCTTTCAGCATTCACATGTTCTGCAAAGTACTAAAAACTTTGTTATAACAAAGAAGGACTTTCAAATACAACGAGGACTACTACCTCTTTAAGAAAGTTTTTGTACGCACTTCAATAAAACGTTTTTTCTGCTGCTTTTCAAGATGGTTAAGAATATATTCTCCCTAAAAATATTTGATTTTACTGAGCATATAGCAGAAGCCCCACCTCCGGCAATCTGTGGGTTAATTAGAGCTAAGCTTTCTCTCTCCCTGATTAATTGTTCAAGGGGATAAGGAGGCAGCTCTGAGGACAGCAACTTAATCAGGTCTCACCGAAAGAAGATAGAAAACTATTAGAACAGCAGCTTGTGAGGCAATGTAGAACTAATGGGATGCAAAAGAGTAAATGAAACTGAAGCTTGGAGAGGAGAAGCCCTGCTAGGGCTCCTGAACACTTCTTGACATTGTAAATCCAGTCTGAACTGCTTTGACTCTTCACAATTATTTTCCAGAAATATAAATTGTATGAATATTCCTCATTAAGATCTCAAAAGAATAAGTCCTCCATGAATTGTCAATCCCAGTGACTATTTTCTTTTATCTTTTCCTTCTAAGCCTTCACTATCCAGCTAACACTCCACATCCCAGCCCTATCACAGCAGCGTGAGGAGCTGCTGCTCTGGTTTTCTGGTTCAGTTGGAGTCATTTTCCCCTCTGCATGGAGACTCCTCTTGGTCCCATTTCACCGAGCTGCCTCTACTCCAAAAATGGGTTTGAGAGGAAATCTAGCTATTTGCTTATATCCTTTTTATGACAACTTTTTAAAACCAATTCACTAATATATGGAAGGCATCAGTTGTGAGAAGGAATATGTGATACAAGCACCCTGAGTGGGATATAAATGCAGTAAGAAAAGATGCAAAGAGAAGATAAGTCCTTCATTACCCTCACTATTTACATTCCATACATAGGCAAAGTTCACGACAGAACTTTTTCTCTGTGGTATGAGTGAACTGCGAGAGCATTAAAACAAGAAAGTTGAGATGCAGTGGGTTTTGTTTTGTTTTTTAATTTAAAAATCTCTATGAAAACAACACCGAATGTCACTTCCTTCAAATGAATTGGGGAGTGTAGAAAACCACTGAAAGTGCATTCAGCTGTTTCATGGTGCCATATCAAACATATGAGGGGTTATATAATCATCAAATAGATAAAAGTCCAAAGCTACAAATTAAAAGAAAAGTTACAAATTGGTGGCTATGCATCACTGTCTTGGAAAGCTTCCATTCTGGAATACAAAGACATTCATCATTCGGAGGCCAGCTCATGCTTCTAGCTTTGTATTTAAACAACCCCACGTACCATCATCATACACTTTTTCTATCAATCTGCCAGAAAGCCATACAGAGTTATTTTTAGAGGACTGTGAGATAAAGTACAGTTTAGCTTGCTAAGTAGCCTAATAAGGCAAAATGCTCTTGGTGAAGACCAAATGCAGTCACTGTCACTCTTTCCCTCATACTCTAATCAATTTCTAAGAGCATCCCTTAATTTTTTCCACTTACTGAGGGTGACTGTATTAGCAACAGGATAGAACTAGAGGGAGAGAGGCATTCTTTTTTGTTTTCTCGGTTTTGATTATCACACGTAGAGTGATTGAAGAAAAAATGGAATGGTCTGAAAAGAAAGTGGCTTTGCTCAGAGTTAAAGAAACCCCTTAGCAGACAATCATTTTAAGAGAAACAACAGCTTAACATCAGTTTTTGCTTTCAGAAACTGGCAAACTCAGCTCTCAGTCAACTTCAAGGTCTCAAAGCTTCAAAGCAGATATAAAGAACTCTCAGAGAGTATTGGATGATTAAATACTAGCAAGAATCTTAAAACTAAACAAGTTCCCAAATCCACTAGATTACTTTCGATCTGAGAAAAATACTCATTTTGACATGTTAATGCTTGGAGAAGGGTGATGGTTAATGCTAGAGGGGGGTGATTCTGTAACAATTTATGAGACCGGGATTAAACCCCGCAATTAACACAGGTTTCTATCTTTAGTAATTATTCATATACCTGTTCAGCTGATTATAAGTCATAGCTCCAGGCTGTCTGCCTGCACTGCTAGGACACAGACAGCAACCTTTGCTAAATTGACTCCACTGGCTACGCTCATGCTGCAGGAGCTGTTTTCAAGGACAGATGTACAATGTTATATGGGTAAAGAGAGGAGCAAATTAAAGATGGGTGATCTGTCAGGAAAAGAACTGAAGAACTTGTGTCAGCATTTCTCCACGTTAATAGGACCTTAGATTTTTTAACCCTTTACTACCTATTACTTAGATTTAAGAAGAACTTTCCTTATTATACAGATAGCATAATTGCATCTTCTCAAATAAAGTAATGAAAATACAATAGTTAAGAACAAAATACAATGGCATGCAAGATAAATAACCATATACCTACATATTGATACAGAGGGATTCCATTAAGAGCATTCAATCTTTTTTAAAGTGTGATTCATTTTAAAGCATCATAGCTTGTGGGTTAAATAGGCTGAGTAGAGTAGAACCTGAAGTTACCAAAACATAGTATTACCACACAGAAGTATCACTCACAGATCACAAATATATACCTGGCACATTCCTACCAAATAGCTACACTCACATCTTTTCTTTTTCTTTTTACCATCTTTTGTATATTTCCCTTTAAAGCAGTCTGTATTTCTTTAAAAGAAGCCCAAAGTCTTCTAGGCCTGAGAAATATTCATCAGCACAACCACAGAAGAAAGCTCTGCTGCCAGCTCCTACCAAGCACAGACACAGCTCACACTGGCAAGAGGCTATGCCTTATATTGCCCTTATTGAGCTCTCACTGAAATTAAATTTACAATTGAGGGTTTATATGATACCACTAAAAGAAGGCTTCTGGCATGCATATAAACATATCCTATTTTACTAGAGGATTTCTAGCACAGATCTAGCCTACTTTGAGTCTAAGAGCAAGTCTACACCTTGGAATGTTCACACTTTAAGATCTTCTAATAACTACACCCATAAATAATTAACATTCTGATAAAATATAAAGCAATAGTATAGCAACAAAAATATACATTTCCATAATCTGGAAAATATCCAACAGTATTTAACACTGTTTCTTATTTCTCTCCTGCAACATCACATGGAGAGTTTCACAAAAGTTGTGCTTTTACCACGTACAGGCACCAGAATAGGATCTTGTCCCAAGAGACACTTTGAAACAGCCTGATCAAGTCTAGAATCCTTCCCCTGTGAATGACAGGAACTATCCTCTTTTTAATCAATATGCATCAGCTGAGTCTCTCTGTCCACTGTTGCCTTGGTGGGCTGACTGTCCACAGTCAACAGACTGAGTGTTAAGGATTAAATATTTCACAGCAGAAGCTTTAAAACAGGAAGTTTGATGGTGAGTTCTTTTTAATGAAGCCTTCAAAGTAAAATCAGAAAAATTTTGCATGTTTCCTGAGGCCATAAATGTGGTTCTACTTTTTGTTTCATATTTAAATCCACTGTTAAGTAAACACTACAGTTGAACATATTCTTTGGAAGCTTAACCAGACAACTGTATTTTAATTACTTAATTTCTTTTAATTACTTAAAGTACTTCAAGAACACACACTCAAGTATCTCCTCTAACTACAAAAACTGAAATGAAAGTTCAGGTGCAGTGAGACCAGCTTAAATGAGAACGCACAACCTGGAGAAGATGAGAAAATGAAATTTTGGGTACTTCAGAAAGCATAATTTGTTCTGATTTCCTAAAAGTGCTAAATCTCCTGCTGCTACAAGTTAAGTATCTTTAACAGATTTTCAGTTCAGCACATCCAAGAACTGAGAAACCACAGGTCATTACCACAGCTTTTAACTTTTGTCAATGTCAACTCTCCAAACTATTAACTGACTACTGCATCTTTATAATCAACATTTTGAATTAAAAAGTGCTGGCAGGTTATTTAAGTGAGGCTTAAAACACATTTAAGTGTTTTTCTGCAGGCCACTTATCTGGGCCTGGAGGACCTGCTGTTGGAAAAATGCTGTGTGGGCTTTAAATTTTAAACTTATGTTAAAATTTTTTCTTAAAGGAGACGTGATATACTTTCATACCCGCAGAGAAAAGCTAGTAAAGTGAAAGAAAATTGTTTTTACCAAAGTAAAGAGAAATAAAGTTATGAAAGTTACATTTCTTTTTACTTTAGGCAAGGCAGTATTAGACATATTTATAGAAATCAACATTAACAGAAAAAAATTTTCTGCTTTTGCTTAAAGATGGTTTCTGTGATGAGGTATTAGAAGTGACAAACCCTCATGAGACAGGGACTTTCCAGAAGGAAAGACGAAACTTCTACAGTGCCTCAGATCTCATCAAAACATTTCTATTTTCTCCTGTATAGGATGTCCTCTTCAAATTGCTTTTCTCTTGCTTTGAATCACCTTTACCTCTCTGAAGACATTCTTCTGGGTGAAGCTCTATGATTTTAATATTTATAGCCCTGACAAAGTTAGGGTTTATATTCTAGTACTATCTGCACTCTCATCTGCTGTATCTTTCTAGGATTTAATGGTAGCTCTTATCTCTACAGGAGGAGCCAGGTTTAGTGACCTGAGTTGCCTCACTTCCATCAGATCAGTCATGGGAGTCTGCCACAAACTCCTGTATCAAAGTCAGAGGGGGAAGTCAGTTTTACAAAGTCAGAGCAAAGAAGTAAATGAGTAACTTTCAATACCACTCCTCAACAGCTTCCTCATTTAGCAGAGAGAAATGACTATTTCAGCAAGCTGAGGAGACTTAAATGCCTTCTAACTCTCTTGGAAATCTTGTCCTGCTCCTGGGACTAAGGGGGAGAAAGAAGCAAAGATAAAATCAGTTTTTCATTTTTTTTTTACACTGGTGCAAAGGGGCAGATGGGAGAGAGATAACCCTCAATAAGTCACTTCTGTGCTCCTACTCCCATTTCAGATACACGCCACTGACTGCAAACCATCTCCTACAACACTATAAGCAAACTATTTCAAGTCTACAGCCCAATTTTATTTTTCCACAGGAGGAAAACAGACTTTTTCCTGGGTTCTCTACGAAAACAACAAGGATTCACTTCATTTTTATTAGCAACTCCTCTACAGAAAAGACTTTAGTAGGAAGCAGTATACGTGAGTGTAAGTGGTTACTCTCGCTTCAGGTTTTTTTATTGGCTTCCAGGCAATGTCAGGTATGGTAGCACTTCTCACCCAGTGCATGCCTACTGACCTGTGCTCTCCCCAATGGCCTCCAGATGAAAAATATATGCACAGACACGCATATTCTTGGTTTGTTTTTTTCTGTTGCAACCTCATTCACATTACTGAATGCTTTTTCCAAAATAAAGTAAAAAACCCCCATGTATCTTTACATTTGGAGTTATTTAAAAGCAAAAGCAGCAGACCCATGAAAGTAGTTTCTATACTCTGGGAATAAACATGCAAATTCTGTCAATTCATGATGAGAAATAAAACCAAACCATGGATCAAATCAATATTTTGTTTTAAGTATCACCAGTGCTACAGGGAGAGATGAACTAAACTGAAGATGTATGGGTCCAATGTAAGGAATTTCTTTATGACTAATCACACTAGTAGTGTAACTGGATTTACACTACTGACCAGAGACACAAGGAGGATTAGAATATCATCATTACAGAAACGATCAGTACTATTTGTTAACTTCTAGCTTTAGAAGTACAACTAAATTCTTGAGACTTTGACACTGCCTTATGCAACAGCAAGAATAATCCATGGGCATAAAGAAAAGGGGCCTGAATCCCTACAGAATGCCACAGGAAGGCAAGTAACCACCTTAAACCTACTAAAATGTGTAACACAATTTACATGATTCTGATAAAATATTTATATTGCTTTCAGACAAAGTATTGACTGAGATATCTTATTTCATCAAAAACATGAAAACATTCTCTAAATAATTACATCAGATTAAAGAGATGATATTTAAGCAACAATGCTCTTTCAGGGTACTCATCCTGCAGACAGTGGAATGTAAAGGTAAAAAAATCTGAGGGAAAACAACACTTCTGTAATGCATAACCTTACTGAAGATGACCGTGTCAATCAGCTGCAATGCAAGCTAGCAAGTAAGCTCAAACAGGGAACATAAATCTGAAGGAAAATCCATACATTCTTTTAACTACCAGAGCAGCAAGTGGTGCCCTTGGGAGGAGCAACCACGACAGGGGGAGCACCCACCCCTGTTATTGCCTTCTGGGAGGCAGCAGCAAGGAGAAGGAACAGCTTTCAAGACTGAGGTGTGCTTTGGGGAGGCAGTCACACTGGGGATCCTTCCAAATTAGACCAAATTCTCCCAAGTAACCTAGCACACTTTCCTTTCTGCACTTATAAATGAAAAAAAGACAGAGACATAGAAAAGCAGGCATTTTTGCCCAGCATCTTATGAAATAAAAGCAGCACCCAACCCCAAATACCAATGCTTTTATTTACAAAGACAGTAAAGAGAGAGATGAAAAAGGAAAGAAGTCACTGTGTCGCCACTTGAGCCCCACTTGGGAGGAATTCAACACATTAATGTAATCGATTATACAGTGCTTAACAGCAAATCCACTGCTGGCCTGCTACCCTCACTTCAGGGAATAGACCAGTGATGAGGACTGTTGGTAAATCCCACAGGCAGAGGGTGAGGAGGTCACCGTGCTCTGGGGGGCACTGAGTCAGGTACTGATACCGAGCACTCACTCCCTTGTGGCAAGACTGGATCCCTTCTGTCACTGACAGCATTGCCCTGAACAGTCTCACAAAAACAGGATCCCTGAACTGAAATTCTTGGTCAAATTGGGTTTCTGACTGCTCTCACACAAGACCCCATGGTGGCAAATTGTAATTAGTCTAAAAGCTTTTGTAACTGAGTTAAGACTGTCCATTTCCACCGGAGGTTCCTCACTTTTAAGAACACAATCACAAATCCAGGAGGAAACTTTACAACCGTACATTTCGTAAATTCTTTATCTTCTCTCTCAAAAAAGGCACCAGCAGAAAAAACATTGGTGTGACAAAGGCAGTGGGGAGACTCAAGAGAGCAGTTCCCGGTTCTCTGACAGGGTTAACTCAGTTCCCACCTCTTCTTTTCCAGTGCTTGCCTTCCCTTACTCTCTTTCCTGTCTACCTCAGTAAAACTCATTCATAGGAAGGACCTTCAAAGTGTGTGTAGAGTTTCTTAGCACAAATGGCACTGATCTCATATGGGACCTATGAGAGCACCAGTGAGTAACATCAACACTACAACCAACCAGTGCTGCATCGGGGCACCAGAAAAACCACAGATTACATCCTTTGAACATTCTGCACTTTCTTCTTCGGTGACTGCAGCAGACGATGTCACCGCCTTAGGACAGGGAGTACATTGACTACAGCCGGTAGTCAGTGTAACAAATGTTTAGCTCACCAATAAACAGACAAGACCTAAGGCAAGAACTAAGATTTTCAATAACTTGTTTAAGAAGGGAACATTATACATTTAGGAAAGCTTTGAGTGATATACTTCTTTCTTTTAAAAAGACATATCATTATAATCAAGGACGTGACTATAACAACAGAGTTTCAAACTCTGTTCACTTGGCTAAGTGACCTTATGCTATGGTTTGGGTTGTGATAAGGCCTGGGTTATCTCGTTACTATCAGGGGCTGTTCAGCAGCACATACACGATGAGCACACTGATCACAGCCCAGCTCTCAGCCTACATGGTCAAATCCAGCATCTTGAACTCAGAGAAGTTCATGCTTAGGGATTCTGCTTTGACAACTGTTACATTTTTTGAAAATGTTACACTTTACATTTGTCATTTAACGCCTAGTCAGTAGGCTGCATCCCTGAAACATTATCCCATAGGTGGGATTTGGGTTGTTTCTCACTGCTTTCCCCCACCTCCCCCCTCCAAAAAAAATCCTTAAAAAGACCTACTTCACAGCACTGACACAGCAAAGCACATCAGTCTTTCACCCCCTGGTTGCATGTCTGCAGACTAAGATGTAACAAAAGGAGCAACAACCTGTAGAATGATACTATCTAACAGCACAGTACCTCAAAAACATGCACACACAAACTCTTGTACATATTTTAAGTTCATTTTCCATGTAAGTTTTAATTTAGCTGTAAAGTGATTAATTTCTATCAGCAAAAGTTTTTTTTTTTTTTGCCACTGCTTTCTTCTTATTGGCTTCTCCCCCATGGCACAAACCCATTAGTTTTCTCTGACATCTTCAGAAATTAATTTCTTTTAATCTTTTGTTACCTTTACCTAATGTCATCAATATTCAATATTCTACCTCTGAAAACCAATTTTTTAAAAACTCTATTATTTTCTCCATTCCTCTCCCAGTTACAGTACTGTTATTACCATTTATTCACAGTCACTTTTTCTCTTGCATACATCTACCCTGCAGCCAGTCCCGGAAAAGACTACTAAGCATTGATCAAAGAATGAGACTGGCTACATTAATCCTTATTTGGTACAACAGACATACTGCATCAAGTTTTAAAAATAAAATAAGAAAAAACAGGATAAGATCAGATCAGATAAAAGTTTTAGAATGTGAAAATAGAGGGTTTTTTTAATATTACCTTTAATTAAATAGTAAAGTCACCGTATCAGCTCACATCACTACTTTTGATCTAAAAAGACCCTAAGTGGACAGCAAACAACCCTTAGATGGTAGAGCAAGTGACAACCTTGAACAAGACACATCCAAGATACTTGCACAGAAGATGCAGGGCATTTTTTAATGTGTACCTAAAACCAGCACCCAGTCTTCCCCGTGGAGTTCAATCAGCAGAGCAATTTCTCACTCTCTGCGCATTAAAAGCCGAGGCAAGGCAAAATGTTTCCATCACATCTACTAACAAAAACTGTTGGTGTGTACATTGACCTTTCAGACATATGTGGTCTTACACTTTGTCACTTTGCAGCAGATGTTTAATTGGGAGGAAGTGATTTTAAACATCTGTAGCCAACATCTGAGAAGGTGGATGAAGACCACACAGAGCCTTCAGGAAATTAGAAGTCTATGCAATTATGTCACTTCCTAGTACGAGTATTTAGGAGAATTAAAAAAATACACAAAACCAGAAGTTTGAATAGAGAACCTTCAAAAACCTTCCTCTCCTCTCACTTGCCTTCCTGTGCCTTAGAAAACAATTGGTAACTGAGGAAATATCAAGTCCATTATACAAGGTTTGACCAGCAAGAGATACTGCATTCCTTCAAGGGAAAAAAAAAAAACAGGGAAAAACCCCATCAATTTAGTATCAACCCTTTAAACCCTTAAGGAAACAATGCAAAACAGAGTAAACATTTAAAATGTAAAACATTACGCAGTTCTAGTGGGTCTCAGGTGTACTGCCACAACTCAGGTTTAGCAACTACACCTGCAGCATACACAGCAGCAGAAGTCTTCCACCGAGAAGAGCCAGGGGACAGACTCCCCAGAATCCAAGTCTCCAACTTGCAATGGCATTGCTGGTGACACCCCCAGACCTGAGCAACTGGCTGCCTCCTGATCTCTAGTTACATCTTTCAGAAGCTAAGTTCTTTACTTCACGAAAGAACCCAGATTAAAAAGAACATCCAACTAAGATTTTTCTGCCTGGGGAGATGATACACCGGGAAAAAGTGAGGGGGGCAAACAGATCAGTTCCCATCACTGTGAGAGGAGGTGGACATGAAATTCCGTTTCAGCAAACATTCAGCAAAACTTTCATTTTTCAAAACTGCTTTGCTTAAACACAGCATCATCTACAGAAATCAGACAGCTACTACAGCTCTCAAATTCCAATTTAAAACTGCAAACCTTAATAAAAATACAAATTCAGCCTGGTTTTGTTACCTCTCCTTTCTAGAAGTCATTAATTATTGTACTGTACACAGGTTGGGATTTTGCACTGACAAATATGTAAAAATAAATGTTACTTCGCTAGAAAGATTACTGACTGAAAACTTTAAATTTAATTAGGATCAAGTCAACAAAATGGTAATGGTTCAGCTCATGCAGTTTATAAAACACAAGGAAAATCACAAGGTTTCACAAAAATTATATGACCACTTAAGTATTTCTCTAAATTGACAAAAGCAGTCTCTAAAAATCTTCCTTAAGCAGATGCCAGATCTGAGAGCAGAGAACTGCTACATAAAAATCACTCCAAGTAGCATTAGTAAACCAATGGTGTCTAGGAATATCAAAAGACCTTGTCATAATTTTCAGCCCATAAAACTACTGGAGTAGCTCCATGGCAGAAGTGAAAGACTTGGAAGAGGCCAGGATGGTGTATTGTGCCATCACACATTCACTCATATAGCTGACATGCTTTGGCTTGACAGTAAAAAAAAAATCTTTCTTTGATTTAAGCTACAGACTATGGCTTTATGAAAAAAAAAACAAGGCAGCTCTGAAGAGCAAGATGCTCTTTCACAACATGAACTGGGGAGGATACAACTCTGCTGTTTGCAAGTGCCCTGGTCTTAGGCCTTCAGTGGAAGGTATCTGTTCACCTGGAACAGCAGGGAATGCACACTTGACACTGACAGCTTTTTGAGGGGTTTCTGAATCACAAGATTGTCTGGAAACCACCGTACACAAATCAAGGTATTCAAATCACCAAACTCACACACCCTGAGTACCAAAACCAAATACCATTTTGAAGTAGTCTTTGCAGTGTCTTCATTCCATTAGAACTGGAACACGGTTTTCCCCTCCATGGAATGAACCCTAACAGAAGTAGCAAAATTTCCAAGAAAAAAATATTGTTAAAAGCTCCATGAAAAACTTCCATTTTTGTCCTGCATGAAAATATGTTACCCCAGCTTTTAGTATGTATTTTTTTATTTAAAAAATAAATTAATTAGTTGCTATTACTTAGCAGTCAAAGACAGAGAAATAAGCATGCTCTCTCGTCTCAGATGAGTTATGATGGTACCCTCAAAGCTGACTCAGGAATTAATGTAGCTGTTTCAAGAAACAAAATAGCAAAAGATTCAGTCTTTGGCAGCTTTTAAACCATCTGCTCCACACTATTTTAATCACTTCTGCTCAGTACAGAGATTACGGGTTTCAGTTCATTTGTGATGGAAAAACAAAGAATGCTGCATTTTTTCAGCATGTGGGGGGAAATCCAGAATCCTCCCAACTACCCTGAAACTGGGGTATATGAAGAAAGTAAAAGGCTTACTGGGTTGCACGCTTGAGCGTGATAAAACCACCCTCCCCCTCCATGTGGGATTCCTCCCGTGCTTCAAAGCAAACACAAATTGGAATGTGCCACACTGACCTGAAAAAAGGGGCATGTGGGGAAGGAGCTCCTATTAGCCACTTTATTATGGCAAAACAATTAGTATCATTCTTTCCGATGAAGAACCCAAAAGTTCCCGCTGCTATTTGTTGTGGGAAACTGCTTATTAATGTGAAGAATGTGTTTCCTCAGCTCAGAAGTTACGGACGTACAATGACCTCCTTGTAACACAGCAAGTTCAGTAGGGTAGAAGCAGTAGGTGGGTTAGAAGGGATGAGCCTATCTTCTCTCAAACACTGTGATCTCTTGTCCCCTCTCCCCATGCCTGAAAGAAGAGCAAACGGCTCCCCAAGATGACAAGCCAACACAGAAGTCTGGTCCCACAGTTCACTCAAACAGATCTTCAGCTGAAAGTCTCCTCTATGCAGGTGACTGGTGGATTAACACGAGTGCTTGTGTTTACCTGCCCAAACTAAACAAATGGCTATTCCCCTGTACATTTGCATCTTCCCCAAGGAACTGCAATGTTCCACTTTCCGCTTCCACTGTGTAGTCTTAGTAGTTTGAAGGGGATCTGACGCAGCTCTTTGTGCTGCAGTTGAAATGGAGTGTCTGTTCCTTCTCAGGGCACTGATGGGGACCCCCAACACCCAAAGCTAATGTGGTCTTCTTGAAAACACTGAAAAGACTTATCCAGAGCTAGAATGGTTTAGTCTGTGATTTGTTTAAGATGTAGGTAGCCGAACAGATTTAGTAAGAGGGAACTTGAACTTCAACTAAGCATGTCAGCTTGCCCAAGCTCAATGTCCCACTGAAAAAGTTTCTTCTATTGTAAAAATTGATTCTTAGTATTCCCGTGATCAGTAACTCCCATACGTTACCATTTTATACTGATATTAAACAAGCAACTCATCTACGTGAAGGTCAGCTTGAATTCAGCTACATAGGATTGGTACATTTGTTTTGCATGGCCTTGGATGACTGACAGTGTTGGCTGGAAAATAAATAAATGCATTATGCAATTTCTTATTTTCCTTATCAGTTTTCAACCAGTCCAGTGTAAATTCACATTTACTGCCTTTTACAGTCATCAAAACTAGCAAGAAACTGAATGTATTAATAAAAATGTTTGATTTCTGCATAGAGACAAAACACACTCAAAACCAAAAATAGAATCAACAGTTTACCTTGAGTATAAAAAATAAAGCATTTCTTATGGTGCAGAATATACCCCACTATGCTTGTAGTTAAGACTATAATAACTCTTAACTGTGTAAATCAAGGAGATAGAAAAGATCCCCTGGTTTACATAGATTTGTGCAGCCACTTTCCATTGCTGAAGGATCCTCTAGGTGGATTAGTCATCTCTGATCTCAGCAGACTCAGAGTAAGCTGCAGGTTTCCACAGGAAACATTTTCTATACTACACCAAACAAAAACACAGTGAGGTACTTTCCTACCTCTTTTTCCACCTTTTTTTCCCAATTTGAGGCCTTTAGCATTCATTCCATCTGGATATCCAGCTACTAAAACCCTGTAAAAATTGAGAATATCAGATACCCACAGAGGGTGCCGGTCTGAACCAGAAAGGGATTGTAGTGTTCTATTTTTAGGACAGAAATGTCACAGTCAATAGTGAGGCACATATCCTGCTTCACTCTGCCCTGGAGGTAACAGCTTTAAAGGTCAGAAAGCAATGCTTTCTGGAGATACCCCACTCCAGCTTCTCCAGGAAGAATATATGATTTGCCTTTTGAATCTGGAAGTTATTTACTCACAGTGGTAAGACTCCAAACTGCTCACACCCTGCACACATGTGCACTTTGGACAGTTGTTTCCCCTTATGGCAGGAGTCTTTCTAGGAGTCCACAGGATGCTTCCTGCTCTTGTTCTCTGCAATGCAAGTATGAAAGACAGATTGAACTGTCCCCTGCCTGCCATGCCAGGAACAGAAAGAGAGAAGGAAAAGAATGAGCAAATGCTCCTCAAAGAGCTCATCCTTGTGGCTGGCAAATGAGTGCTTTCTCTCTTCAACTGATTGTTTTGAAACAATCTCCAATACTGACATTTGAGACACTTCCAAACAAAGATTTCAAAGCCCTCATGTTTCAAGAGACTGCAGTGTGGCTGTAACAGCCTCCTGCTATAACCCTCTGAAGCACCTAGGGAAACTGAGAATGGAAATCCAGATAGAGGGCTGTGAAGAAGAGAGAAAACTGGTCTCTAGTGAAGCCCCAGCTGTGACTCAAGACCTCCAGTAACATGATCTAATCATAATTATCTAATGCAAAATATGGAGACATGGGGGAAAAAAACTAAGAAAATCAGTGAAGAAATATATTGGTTTAAATTAATTAAATCATCATCTTAGAGAGACACATTGGATGAAATCAAAGAATAATGTACATAAAAAGATAGTCCAAAAAATCCACCATTCAGGCTTGAGCTTTCCTTCTACTTTGCTGGCCGAGATGACGTCCAGCAAGAAAGATAATGTAATGAAATACATTAGTGAGAGAGCTTGCCTAATGGGCTGCTTCCTTCCTCTAACTCCACACACACATCAGCAGCAGCTGCAGTAGCTGCTCCAGCTCCTTCCAGTTTATATACTCTAGGCCTGTGGCAGGATGACGAGCTGCTGGAAGAGAGAAAAGGATAATGTGGGAGACCCAACAGGAAAGCTGATGCTTTGTCACTGACGATAGCCCAGCTCTCTCATTCACAGCTGCTCTCTCTCTCCTGACTTTACCCAACCTGGCAAGGGGAACCAAGTCAAACTGAGGCTTTGACTTGACTCGAGACTCCTGTGGGCCCACTGCTCTGGACTGTGAACAGAGCTGCCCGCAGGCATGAAGTGAATTACACCATACAGACAAATATTGACTACAAAGTCACCCATTCTCCATCAGAGCTGCCTGCACAGTTAACAGAACACTTTTCCAAATGCAACAGCTTTCAGTCACTACGGGAAAAATTGATGCTGGTGTTACTAGGAGGGAAAATGATTTTTAATTATTTTTTTTTCAAACCACAAATATATGAATACGTAAATGAATAAATGTAATTTTCTGGTATCTAAATGAAGATGATCAAATTTAAGCTTTAGACCCATGCACCAGGTAAAAGTGATTAGTAGGTAATGTACACTTGAACAAAATGTTGAATACGTTTTAAAACACAAGCATAGATTTATTTAGCTCTCTTACCTGCTTTTCTCTTTTGAACTTACTCCTGTTGATGACTCAATTAGCTTCCTTTGCAGACCCTAAGTCCCCATGGCGTGAGTTTTACCAAGTAGAAGAAATATGATCTTTTGCAGTGCACTTCCTTGATTAATCCCTTGCTACTACATCAGGGCAACTCTACTGTGTTTCTTAGGCAGGGACCATAGTTAAAAGCTTCACAACCAGCCTCAGCTCATTTACACAACATGGCTGAAATTCCCTTGAGTGCTTCTGTGTCAGACGTATCATGTTGTCCTTCATATTCCTACAGGGGAAATTCTTATTAGGTCCTTAATGATCCAAGGCCAACAAATAATGGCTTATTTATTTATGACATCATAAACTAAAATAATCTGTGAAATCAACGGAATCAAAACTCCTGCTCCTGTATGACAGGCACTTCTCATTTAACACTTCTGTCTACGTGTTTTCTTCTTTTTTTTTGTTATGAAAGTAAGTTACTATTTTGTCTTTCAGAGACTGGACAAAGAGATTAATTTCATAGAAGTGACACCAGAAATAACAAAGCTGGAATGATTACTGCTGGGCATAGTCCTGCCATACTGCAGAACACACTACATGGAGGAAAGATGCCTTAAAAATACCAGAGATCCAACTGTCAGGTTTGAGTATTGTTAGCAAACACTCTAAGGAACTTTAACATACTGACACTTTCCTTCACCACTGGGACTCAAATAAAATGCCAGCAGACCTCGGAAGAACTGACTGAAGAAAGGGGGAATTTAAACTCCTTCCCACCCACAAAAATCATGCTTTGGACCAGCAACGCTGTCCCATTGGCTCAAAAATACTGATTCAGCAAAGAATTTAAGCATGTGCCTAAATTTAAGCAGTTTAATTAACTTTGACGTCAGTGAGCCTACTTCTGTGCTTATAATTAGATATGTGCTTGCTGAAGCAGAGCCCATCTGAATAGAATCTCGTTGATTTTAATTTGGCCCTTTGTCTTTGCCCCTCATTTATTCTTTGCGGCGACTGAAGTATTAGTGCTAAGGTTCTGGTTCAGGAATGTGCTTGAACAACTCATCTTCACTCACAGCATGCAAAAAAGAAGCTAAGCATGTCTCAAAAAATAAGCATAGACCTAAGTGCATTCCAGAATAGTGACAGTTTCATGGCTGAAGAACATATGGTGGTCCAGTCCTTCTTTTTGTTATTAAGTTTTCGTTTCCACAAGATAGAATTTTTTTCCATTTCCATAAAGAGCTAAAAGTAGTGTTCCACACACTATAAATGAAAATTTACAAGTAAGCAGCTACTTCAGAGAGAAATTAAACTTATATAGGAATCCTTTCACAATGTTGTTAGTTCTTACACTGTGCAAGAGGCTGCTGCAAATGTCTTATCTGTTCATTTGAATAATGGCCTTTAGGTCCCAAAATTTGGGATATTTTAAAGTCATGTAAAAACAGTCACAAAATACTAAAGTATTAAATTATTTTAAAAAACAAAACAAATAAACAACACCAAACCAAAGCAACCAAAAATCCCCAATACCAAAACTGTAGAGAGAATGAAGAGGACATGAACACCATGGGTCCAGTCATCAGAAATACTGGTTCAAGTCCCTGAGTTAAAAAGACAATGAGGGACCTCCACAGCACACACTAAAGCAAAACAGCAAGATCAAAGCTTCAGCTCCTGCCAGGCATTTCTGCTAAACACCTCTAGAGGAAAATCTGATGTCTTTTAACATGCCCATGAATTGGATTCAGCACACAGATAGCATCTTTAACAAGCCTTTTAACTCAGCTATTTCGGCCCATTCTTCTGTGTTTATGGCCTTTTAAAACCTGGAAAACATGACAGCCGTTATTAACTGCAGGCATTCTACAATTAAAGGTGGAATTAGAAGGATTCAGCAGTGCAGGAGGAAGACGAAAACAGAAGGAAAATCAAGAATTGAGCTCAGTATGAAAGACACTCCAGGAAGAGTTACTCAAACAAAGAACCCCGAAGAATACTTGTGCTGAAGACACTGCCATCCATCACAGTCCTGATCTACAGAGCTCCCTGCAGGGCTCTCTGTACCACAACACAGGGTGGGATGACTGGGCTGCACCACCAACAGAACCACTGTCAGGTGCCTGAGCTGAGACACCAAACTGCAAGGGCAAAGGATTTGTTATATGGTTTGCATTAATTGCACTGATATTTACACAGCAAAAATACCAACGGGTCTTTGAAAAACATCTACCTGAAATCCCATTGATTTCATGACTTTTCAGAAACCCTACCCACAAATGTGTGCATGCAGCAAGATGGCTCATCCTTCATTTACTCAAAATCTATTGTCACATACCTAAATTTCTGCTGTCAAAAGAGCACTGGAAAAAAGTTTTAAAAGGTCCAGCCTCTAATTAAAACTGAAGAGAAAGCTGACAATGTAAAGAAATCAACTATGTATCTACTTCGTGAGTGTATCTGGAGACATCAGAATAGAATAAGAATGTCCCAGTGGGATTATTAAAGCAATATGCTCTAAGTGACAACTGTCAGTTCTTTTAAAACCTACTATCAATTTCTTTAAAGCCATTTACTTTGTTAAGATAGGGTGACATACTGGGATTGAAGGAGAAGTTGAAAAACCCCATCTAGCTAGTAATTTTAGTTTGGGGGGTATTATTTGCCTAGTAACTTGCACATGCCATAAGGAGAACCTGCAGATATCATAAAATTTCATTATCCCATCCCCATTACTTTGGATTTTGAATTAGCACATGATTGGGTTTTCCTGGAAACAACTAGATTTTTTCATTCGAAAATTATCCTAAGGTTCAGCCTTCCCCACAGTAACTCATTTGTCCAGAATTTGCCAACTTTACAGGTAGATCAGGCACTTGCTGTCCATCTCCTCTGCTCCCATAGTGTGACCTCACTCTTCTTTGCTTTTTTTCTTTTTGCTGCATCAATAAAAGGAATAAAACTATTTCAGCTCTGTCATTTCTACCCTTCTACCACTCTAAAAGCATACAAACAGCTGCCAAAAGAATGGGCACTGTTTATTGTGCGGGACAGATGATGTTTGGTCTGGGCACACTGAAAACACTGAATCTACAGTGTCTCACCATCCTGTACACAGCAATTCAGGCTTTTTCTCCAGTGAAGAGGCTTACGGTTCATCACTAACAAATAATTTTCTAGGCATGGAACCTTCAAAAATAACTCCAACATTGCTATGACAATACAGCTATTTCTGCACACATGAGCTTTCTCAAGCATAGTTTTACTTTTTCAATCTCTCTGCAACCTTTTTAGCTTTATTGACCTCATCATAAGTAGAGTTTTGGACAGAGAGATGAAAGCCAGATAAAAACATCACCTATTGCAAATAAACACAGCAACAGAACCATGATCCAGTGTAGACTTTCTTTTTTTTTTTTTTTCTTTTTTTTTTTTTTTCTTTTTTTTTTTAAAATCTTTGTAGACTAAATGCCAACTGCAGAATACAGTTTCCTTTCATGGGGCAATGTATCTAATTCATATCTGACTATTCCAAGTTTCCAGTATGTTTTCAAACCACAGTCCAAATATATTTATTTCACAACAGATACACATATATGCTCATATTCCTTCAACATCCTCAGTTTCTCTTCAAAACCCCCTTCCAGAATGATTTGCATCACACTCAGACTTGTCACCCATGTACCAGTGTTAGCTTTTTGAAGACAATCCTTAGAGGTCACCATCCTTCTACAGAGTTTAGGATTATATGATTGACTAAATTTACGATTTAATTAAATGTGGGGCAAAGACATTTCCCCTCCTCCCTAGATTTGAAAATATAACTCATCCCAGGGGTTGAAATTCTGAATTCACTCAATCTGAATGAAAGCATACATTTGTCACTGATGCACGAAGACATGAATTCTACCAGAACAAGAAAATATGAGGAACACAGAAGAGACTTTCAACTGCAGAATCCTGGCAGTCTGTAGTGCTGACTGAACCAATGGGACTGTGCCAAGCCAGACATGGCAGTTAGGATTTCCCCTCTGTTTTTCTAACATTACCTTCAGTGTTTGCTACAACACATACTGCAACCAAAGGAAAGGAAAAATTGCTGAAATGCCTCTGCACATGTAGCTGCTCCAAAGGGAGGCTGCAAACCACTCTGCTGTCCTTCAAAAGGACTGAGGTCTGTTTGAAGCATAGCTCCCAGCAAGGATTCCACAGGAAGACTGGCTCCTGAGTTCTGCTCAGCTGACTTTTTTTGCCTTGACACATGGCTTGGGTTCTCATATAAGCAGTAAAGTCACAAACTGTGTGAATTTTGTTATGTGTCAGAGATATCTTCACAATATCATTGGTAATTAATCACCACAGGATCCCACTGAGCCTCCGGCAGTGGTGTGATGATCCACCAGCTTTGTGTCACTGGCTTGAGAACTTTGCTCTCAGACATTACTCGTTTCTAATCCCAGCTTTCTGTGCCTTTACAGGCAGTGAATGATTCTGCTCACACAGAACAGAACACAACGCTTCCTTCACCCTTCTGTCAAGATTCTCTAGAAGGCAGATCAGTGCCCAGACCCCACACCAAGCACACAGCTTCACACAGTGGTCCTGATGTAACCCAGTAGCTCAGAGAAGAAGCTCCTTGAATGACAGCTGTCACACTGTGCTGCCACTGTCCTGGCTGAGGAGCTTCTGCCTTCTTGATCACTGCAAGCTGGGAGCAGTAATTGGCTGCAAAGGATCAAATGAACACAGAATTTTCTCCAACCAAAGACTCTGTCTTTACCTATTAATTTTTCCATACACTGAAAGAAATAAAAAGTATCTCTCTTTGGAACATTCTTTTTTCTTCCATTTTGACAGTTGCTAGACCAAAATGTCAGACTAGCTCTTCTCTTCTCCAGCTCATCTTAGGTATTGTATGTGTAATTAGTTCAACTGCATCAAATTTTAAATCAGAATTTAAAATCAATTTGATGTCCTGTAAGACACGCTAGATTTTGTAACAGAACAGAGAAAGGGGGCTTGCACAATTTTGGCTCTAGCCAAGACCAACCCAAGTCTTTGCTTTTGCTCTCAAGACAGCACAACATTGACACAATTCCAGTACCTTGGCTACTTTTGCTTTGGTCAAGACAGTTACTGTAGCTACTGCTTATTATTTCAAACACATTTGGTTGTAATACTAGAAAACCTCCAAAGCAAACTCCCCTTACTGCCTGCAGTGGTATGTAGCTTTTCAAGGACCACTAGGTCCACTACAACGTTCCTACTGGGAGACAGCAACTGTTATAAATTTCTGGCAATTAACCTCTCACAATCTTATTTTAGACCAGCAGTGCTTCATTTTTCACACTGAAAACTTAGAGGTCTCTCTGGTTCTTTGCCTTAATTGAAATTGCTTCTGTAGTAAACACACTAAATAATTTCATTTTGTTTTTTTCTGTGATGGAAAGACAGTATCTTCCAATGTGAGCAAGATTAATATCTTTTGGGTCTGACCAGGCAGTCATATGGGAAACTATCACACATGAAACAAATACCCTGCTTTGTACACAGATGTTCACTGTTCAATTTATTATTTCCTCAGGAGCAGCTCCTGATCAGATTTCTATTATGGAGTTCAGAGCCAAGTCAGTCATACCTGCCTTTAAAAATGTTTAAATTTGTTTCCCTTGAGAACTTGCTTTAGCAGATGCACAATTTAAACCACTCTGTGAACCTGAAACTAAGGATCGATGTCTGTGTCTGCAGGTTTGAATCCACAGAGCCCTAAGCAGGGCTTTGGGAAACAACAGCACAGGCAGACAGGATTTAAAATTCTGTAACTTTTTCAATCCACTGAAATTAGTAGTCCCAGCACACCTTAAGTGCAGGCATTTCTCAAAGAAGTAAGGAAAGTAAGGAATGTATTGAAGGGGGTTGAATTAATCATTAGTTTGAACACATATTTCATAGTTGGCAACATTCTGCATGAAATGCTACTGCTTTAAGTTTTGCTCAGAGTCAATCTCAGAAGTTGAGTTTCACACAGTTCATACAAAACGTGAAGAAGCACTCGTTCTTTGTAACAGTTCACATAAGAAATACATACAGCAGCAAAGCAGAGATACAACTGAGATACCTACTGGACACACAGGTAAGAGTCAAAGAGATTTCCTTAGGACTGCACAATATCCAGGCATCTCCATGCTTGATTATTTCATCCTTCCAGCACATTAGGAAATCTCATCTATGAACTTCAGCCCCAAAACCAACTGCGGCTATGGGGGAGTCTTTTAGTAGAGATACACTCAGCATCATGTATTTGTTTCTTGGACTTGACATCCAGACCTTCCTAAAAGCCTGGTTTAGGTCATAGAAATGAGATTCAAACCAACTTCATTTTCTAGTTAGATTCACACCTTTTGGAGTTTACTCTTGTTAAGCTACTAAACTTCATGAGGAAAATCTTATTTCTTCCATTCATTCCTCAAGTCAGGAATAAATTTACCTTACATGGAAGTGTCAGGAATAAAGTCTGGATTTACTGGGATATTCACAGAAGTGTCTCACAATGACAGGTATTGTTGCATTTTCATTAGAATACCGAAAAATAAAAAGGGAGTAATTTACCTGGGCATCCAGAAAACCTGCAGATGAAAGCAAATCTGATGGCTTTCTTTACATGTTTTACTGGAAGTAAAAGTAGGTAGAGGCAAAAACAATCAATAAAAAGGAAACAATCCAGAAGTCCCATCAAACATAAACATACTGACTTGTAGTGAACTTCTCAGAAAAACAGCACATTATAAGGAGCAATATGCATTTGTTTTTGGAATGTATTACTTAAGAGCTCTCTTCAAATCAATTTTCTTTCATTCTGTGGTCTTTCTCCTTGAATCCCCTCGCATGAAGTTGCACAGAGACTAAAACAAATTAGAACCATCTATGATGATGATTCCTGATGATTTTTTGTTTATTCTTAACTGATATTTAAATGCATGCATTGTATCACATAGAATTTTTGCAAATACCTTGCTATCAGCACGCTTTAACAGGTGTACTTGAATATGTGCATTAGAAAAGATGAAATAAAAACATTTTTTCAAAACTACTCAGCATGGAAATCTCTCTTTTTAAAGAGAAATACTACATGTAATATCTTATCTACTAATCATTGTGTTTCTCAGAGTGTCATGCCTAGAGTAATCAGAGCGAGTAGTTTTTTTACCAGGCTGACTCCACCCTGCAGACAAGCCTGGAGGAATTAGGGATGCATCTGAAAATGTGAGCAGTAGAATCTCAATTGTATTTAGGAAATGAACTTGCTGTTCTTGGAGCTTGACAATCTGATCTGTTCACACAGTTCATGCTTTTGTGGTTCAGCCCTCTAGCAGCACAAAAGCTACCAATCCCCATGGAAGTTGCTACGTTACTGTTCTCATAGCTGGACTTCTCACGAACTTCTCTGAATGCCTCCAAGATACACAGGCTAACAAGAGAGCACTGGCAGTGAGGTACATTTGGATGCACTGCAGCTCAAAAGGGAACAAGTGCAGGACTGCTTGCTGTAAGCTGAGAAAAGGTAACTTGTAAAGGGCAAATGCCATTCTAAGAGTTTGCTTTCTTCTCTCCCATGAACATATGCAGGCTTTCACAGCTGCCTCCCTCTTACTTGACATTTGTGACTTACCTCATCTTCAGAGGGAAGTTCCTCAAAACAACATAAAATGAAAAATCAAGATTCACACACAGACCAAGATCTAAGCTGCCTCTACCACCAAATCTTCAGCTGTTCTCAGCACATATGGAATCCCTGAAGCAGAAGACAGAAAACACTCATAGAGATCAACAGAAATCTTCTCTGGGGAATGCCAGCTCCAGTCCAAGTGCAAGTGTGGTGCACACATTAGGAAAAGACTCTTCCCAGGAACTGCATGATAAGCTAAAGCACTACACATTCAAATCTGCTGCAATGAGAGCATTCAGGTAAGTATCAACCTCATAAAAATCCAAGGCACAAACTAAGAAAACAGCAGAGCAAGTTTGTTGCTGTAGCTGAGTGTCCACAATTTCTTAAAGCGTTATAGTAAAGGCATTAGATCAAAAATGTTCCAACCTGGCAAAGGTTTTACTGTGACATCTCTCAAAGTCAGAACTGGTACCATGGTAACAAGGACCAGTGAAATGTCAAAAAGAACAGACCAGATACACCACCTGGTATTTTGACTAGTCAGAATAAAGAAGTAGCAGCTTAGCCATGCAACCTCCTTCATAAACATAGGTGTTGAAGTGTACAGCAGAACACTGAATGCCAAAAAGGAAGTGTATTTTCATCAAAATAATAGCTATCTATATTGCTATGTCATGAGGTCCTCAAGCTCCCAGTAAAAATGAAGAGGAGCTGCCTAGCTGAGGCTAATGAAAATCTGACACAGGTATGATCATGTTTCCCACGAGCAGAAGGCAGATGAAATGCATGAGGAGCAGATCTCTCAGAGGAAGGGAACATGAACAACTCAAACAAATAAGGCCCAGTGGGGAAATGCTTCTCGTTCTGCAGGCTCTTCTTAACCTCAGGATGTTTGAGAGCTGACTACTGACATGTCTACCATTTGTCAGGCCAACCTGTCAGAGGCTAAAGATATAGGATACAATTGCCAAAACTGCAGGTCTTATAGTTTTGTTCTGAGTGAACTCATGGGTGGGACAAATGGCAAAGTCCACCGTGCCTTTTCTGCAGCCAATGTAAACGTTGAGTACAGACGTGAATTAATGCTGCCTGCCACTGAGCAGCACTACTCACTGTTTCCTTTTGGTCGAGAGAAGTTGCCAAGTTTATTAAGAGAAACTAATAAAACTAGCCTCATAATCTAAATGAATTAAGAATTAATTATGCATTTATTTGTAGTATTCATACTATAAATCTTTAGGAAAGAAAGACTTAGTTGC
Source organism: Chamaea fasciata (assembly GCF_029207755.1). Taxonomy (NCBI): domain Eukaryota; kingdom Metazoa; phylum Chordata; class Aves; order Passeriformes; family Sylviidae; genus Chamaea; species Chamaea fasciata. The sequence continues at coordinate 23,956,048 of NW_027094094.1, read as the reverse complement.
AACAGAAGTGTATTCTGCCAATATATGTACCAGGGCAGAATTATTTTATATCTGTGTGAAAACAAAGTGTCCCAGCTGAAACCATGGCTCTGCTGCACTGGATAACTACCTACAGGGGAAGAGACAGATTCTGTACTGCACGATACTGAATTTAATTAAATGAGATAAATAAAAGTGAGATGGAAGGTGTATTATTATCTTTGCCTCAAAAATACAGAACTACAAAACTGACAGAACTACAAAGCAGACAAGGGCACGTGGTGAGAAACTGTGCGAAGAGCAGGGAAGTGAATGTAGAGATCACCCGAAATGTAGTCAGTCTTCAGCACCAAAAGCTGTTTCAGAAGGTAACAGCTAAAAGAAAATAATACCTTTATTTTAATGGGGATTATCTAGCGGATGATTTTAGGACACCAACTCTAACTAGCAGTGGATTAGATATCTGCATGGAAATGTAGTAGAAATTTAGGATGACAAAGATAAAAGGTTCTTAACCAGCTTCCAGCTACATCAAGAACCACATTACACAATTTCATACACTGAATTTTATCTTTAAAAAGGCTCTTCCACTTTTCCATTTTTCTTTACTCTGCCCCATTCCTCTCCACTGTCATTCTAGCTGAAAATATTTTTTTAAATGCAACTGCCCTAAGAATTCTGAATTCCCCACTTATTGCAGTGTTTTATTCAATTTACAGCAATATATTTTTGTGTCAATATGTACAGCAGCATCATGGCTCTTCCTGTTCTGAGTTGTTCATTTGCTAGTACTTACATACATTTCATAACTCTGCTCAGCTTTCATTTCACAAACAACCCAAGCTTCTACTCTGCTCTCATAAAGCTGCTTACTTATTCTTATCAGCCACTTTCCTAAGTGCATATACAGCATTTGTATTTCTTCTCCAGTCATATAAGACCATTTTGACTTGACTTGCTGGAAATCTTTGGTGTGAGGCATGAGACTGACAATTTATATTCTGTTTCTTTCCTAACACAGGCCTGTCAATCATTTGGTCCCTTCAAGCTGGAGGGATGCCATCAGCCTTGGCTGGAGTAATTTCTATTCTATACTTGTAATCCTTTTAGCTACCTCACTTTGCCTTGTCTTCACAGATAATGTGAGCATTATTACTGGAAACTTAGTAAAAGTGTTAATCTCGTCCTGTGGTCCCCCATGATCTAGAGGTTATCCTTATTTTCTACCTTTTTATTCATTCACATTGTGCTATCATTTCTTCTCTCCTTTTATATAATTTCTGGAAGTTTGATTTGATAATACACGAAAACACTCTTTGCCCAACCTCTACTATTACTTTGAAAATGTATCCTGGTCAGGACACACTTTAGGTCTCAGTATCTTGTCCGGTAATGTTTTAACACCTCCATTTGCCAGCACTCTCACTGCAAATACCTTTGTTAACCCAGGGTCCGAGTTATTTACAGCTTTGGCATCCTACTCCCAAGAACAGCCCTATTATATCACAGTTTGAGTACAACGACTGAAGCTAAAGAAATAAAAAAACCCCATAATATAGAATCCTCAAATACTATGAAGTTTTAGTCCATACTTCATATAGAATCAAGAATATTAAGCAATATTGCTCTTGAAAAGTAAAATCAGAAGCACACCAAGCACAGCCTAAGGGATTGAAAGCAAAGTGATATCAAAAAAGTGTTGCCATTTCTGCTATCCAACAGCCAATACTTAGCTGTCTGTCCAAGCTATCATAGCATTTGTTTGCTGTAGCTGCTCAGTGACTGTTAAAGTACCTTTTCTGCACAGTTCTGCCCTCAGGCTTCTTCCTTCCTCTCTCTCTTTACAGAGATACTGAACACTGTCCTTTTCTGACAAAGCTCCCTGTATGATCTCATCCTGTCGTCCCCTTGTCTGGCCTCAGCTTGGCCCCCTGACAAAAGCAAAAGTAGAAAAGTAGCTACAAGAGCAATGAAATTCAGTAGTTCAATAAAATATCTTTGAAAAGAAAAAATCAGAAAAGAAAATTGTTCCATCTCTTTCTCTTCCCTCCTTCCTTTAATTGGTGAACTCTACTATATTTAAACAGTTAAAATAAAGCTACCAAATGACTTAAAATCTTCTACAGGAAGGACAAAAGCTCAGAATATGTCCAAACATGCTCAGAAGAAGTCCAAGAAAACCCCACTCAGAGAGAAGGGCCTCAGGTTTAAGGACGAAAAGCTAGAATGCATAAACACCTCTGCACTCACATACTAAGAGCAACTCAGGTTAGTGCAGTCTGGAAGCAAATGAGCAGGCAGCCAACCCGCTGGGCCATTCCCTATAGGTGTCACAACAAGGCAAAGGAATTTGCAGTGGAAGGTCTGGGGAGCAGCTGTCACCAAAAGAGACACATATATTTTTAAAGGCTTTGTCATTTGTCTTCAGGGTGGGAAATGCTGTGTTTGACCTCCTGCTGAGGCAGCTGCCCTGTTACAGCAGCATGGGCTAGAAGAATAAAAGGCAGCAGCTATTATTTCAGGTAGAAACACCAGAAAGCAGAGACAAAAGGCACAGTCATTAAACCATCATTTCTATTTAAAAACACACATGGCAACTTATTAATACCTCTCATGCTACATGAACTTCCCCCCTAGACACTCTCCAAAACAATTTGTATTAGCTAATCGCTAACTATCTCAATGACCAAGTAAAACACCACCAAAAAGCAACTCAGCAACACCAAACAATCCTGGATGGGAGAAGCCAAGGAACTGACAGCTCCTGGTCGGGTGCCTGGCCTTTCCCCAGCTGAGGCTGTGCCACCTGAAGAGCTGCCCCGCCCGGCTGCAGCCTCCCATCCCTCCCTGCTGCCCCCCGCATTTGCCTGGACTCTGATCTGCCATCTGCACTTCCTTGCCAGCTGAGCAGGGAGACACCACCACAGCTTCAACCAACTGGGATGAAACATCGTGGGGCCATTCCCAAGAACCAAGGGGTGGTTTTCCCCTAGAGTTCGGCCAATTTGGCAGCTGGCTGCTCTGCCCTCTAGCCTCCGGCCCACTTCCATCAGGGATAAGTGAGATCCCCAAGCACTGCCATGGAGACCCTGACTCTTCAGGGGCCCCACAGAGACAGTTCAGGGAGCAGTCAAACAGCAAAGAAGCCAGACCAGCAAAAGCTCTTCTGCCAGAGAGGTCCCTGAACAAACTTGGGGCGGGAATTGCTGGAGATCAGAAGCAGGACTATGATCGCACTGGTTCAGCCATCTCTGCAAACCAGCAGACCTGAGGGACACTGGGCTGGAGGGGTCCACCTGCTCCACACAGCAGAGCTGCAAAGCCTGCCAGCCACCACTGCCAGGCCACTCCAGGCTCCCAGCCTGCAGGACATCAGTCAACAAGCCCTGTCCCAAGCTGTAAGAGGGTACTAACGGTAGATGGTCCTTGAAAGGATTTAGTGCAATTATTTTCCCCAATGTTCACCTACTCAAATATGTTTTAATTACAAAGTCTTTTTTTTTTTTTTTTTTTCCTCCTAGCATCTAAGAATGTCAGACACTAAACAACATGGATTAAAAATGTTTCCAGAGCGATCCCATTGGCAGCACTTAATTCTTGCTTGGAGAAATGAATGCAAACCATTGTAAATTTCTCTTAAGCCTGGAGGAAGGGAAAAACAAATTCTTATTCATTAAAATTAATGCCATTTGATATCTACATCAGGGGATTTCTGCAGGAATGTGACTGGAAGTGTTAAAAGTGTCTTTCATAAAATGCAAAAGAAAACAGAAGGAGTTTCTCAAAGCAACCTGCAAGCATCCCTGACAAAATTTAAGCAATTCACAAAAGGCAGCTTTCAATGACGCACACTCTACAAGAAAAGCAAAGGACAATCTCAACATTTTTACAAAAACCGAAAGAAGGTTCAGAGCCGTTGCTGTATTAGAAATCAGCAAATGCTAATGCACTCTGATGTGGGAAATAACCCTTTAAAAAAAGTCTGTATGTTCTGAAATGACCGCACATTTGTAATCCCGGTCTGTCAATCTTTCAAGCTGCCTATTCAATGATGGAGCTCTCAGAACTCGTATGTGAATGTGACATCCTTAGAGTATTTCACAAAATATGTTATGGTATGCCCCAAAAGATGAGTATTTAACACAGATAGTAAAAGCACAAAAATCACAGTGTAAATAGGCATGGTGAAACCCCAGGAAGACCTGGTGGAACAACTGTACACATAGTAAAACTAAAGTAGCTGTGAAACCAAATATTTAAGATCATTGAAAATAAATTACTTGCATATACAACTGGGAAATAGCAAGCAAAGCAAAGGACTGAGAAAGGTTTTAGAATACACTAAGAGAAGAGCATGTGATTTCCCAGCTTTCCCAGTATGTTATCAATTAAAAAGGGAAAGACTGAACTCTGTACAGCGTGCTAAGATAAAAAACCCCTCCCATATATTCATCAGAAAAGTAATTACTGGTAGAAATCAAATACTGACATTGGGCATGATGACTGACCAGCAGTTTTCAAGACTCCTATCTCAGTGAGCCCTAAAGGAAAAGGACTGTAACATCTGACTCACAACCTCACCTCCAGTAATACACTGATAGAGAGACCCATCAGGAAGAATTAGTAAGAGAGGGAGAATGGCTACATTTTAAAAGAAAATTTTATGCTAACATAGCTGGAAAGCCTCCCTTGATAAGCCTTTTAAAAAAAAAAAAACAACCAAAAAACAACCAACCAAGAAGAGATGATGTGATATCTAACTAATGGATAAACTTAACAGGAAGTCAGAAAAAAGAGACATTATGCTTGGTCAACAGAATGTTTTATCCTCCACACAGTTTTCCTGGATGAAAATCAGACAGTTTATTCAGCATTTAGTAAGATTAATTGTCCCTTCCCATACAAAAAAATAAAACACGAAGTCCAGTGAATATGCTTTGATGTGAAAGCCATTTTTCCATGAGGAACTGCTTAGAACACTTAGAACAATAGGTAGCCATGAGTAAAGAAGTTTGGGCCTGATAAAAACTGAAAAGGAACATGAAAAGAAATATTAGCACCCAATCAATTGGCTAGAAGTCACTCTTTTGGAAGAAGGTAACCTTTCCTGATGTTCCAAAATGGGGACTGCATACCAGTTTAGCACTAAGCAGAAAAGTTATCCACACTCAGTCTGGAATGGAACAATTATCTTTCTGTTTTCCAAGCCAGTGCACATTATGTTGACATTCATCAGCTAAGAAAAGGAGAACCAGAATTAAATGCTCCAGTTAAACTGAACATGTGAGGAGCAGCAAGACCCTTAAGTGCATTTTCTACATCTCTAAAAGGAGCAATGGCAATACATCATGATCAAATATTGCTACTTGATCAGAGACCTGTAACAGATTATTGCTGTAAAATACTGCAAAAATGGCTACTTCATACTACACCAACAGAATTACTACCTACTCTTGGCTCAAAATTCTAATGCTAAGGACTGTATGTATAAAAAGCCATGGTACTTATTTGCACAGGCATATGAAGTCAAGGAGTAAAAGCTTTGCAATAGATATATACCAGGGAGTGCAGAACGGATGTGAGAGATTTAGAGGTTGACACATGACAGAAAGTCAATGTTTTACCAAGATGGAGGAGTCCGAGTATGTTCATTCCCACCATGAAATTAATAAACATCTGTGCTTCTGAAAGCAGCATTTCATCCATGAGATCAAATAGGGCAACAAACAGCACTAGCTGGGGAAAATACGAATTTCTAAAGTCACGTATCCTCAGAAGAGCGCGCCATTGAAATGCTAAAAGCAACAGAACCATAACCACCAAATACGTGTTTGCTTTTGGTTTTTTTTACAGAATGCAAGACAGTCGCAGGTAGCATTTTTTCACAGAATATGATCATCTGAGAACAAACAATACATCAAAAAAAGGCTTTTCCTACCAGCTGATTTTGGAGTGAACTTGTCCCTGTTGGCTGCACATACTGCCAGTAGCCTGTATCCAAGATCCAAGTCAAATCCTTGCTGAGCTGCCACTCGACTAACCACCTGCAGAGGGAAAGAGAGAAAGCTTCATTAGGGGTTGCTTGAGCTCTCTGCAAAGTGACATTAACCTGCTTATCAACACTAATGTTAGACACCTGAATTTGCTGCAAGAGCACAGTACAAACATGATATGAGGCAGTGCTCCTCAGGAGTTTCCAACACAAGCACGGAAAAGTGAACACAGGAGTATTCCAGTAATCCAATTATTTGACTGCCTGTCAGAAGACAAGCCGCGAAGTTCCATGAAAATTGGAGAGACAAAAGCCAGAAGAAATACTGGGAGAGCAAGGTATGTAAAGATTGCGTAGAATACACCTTACTGTATTTGAGATGTGAGGATTAGAAATCCTCAGCCTCTCTCTCAGTTGTATAGTTCCTGGCCCTGTTCCCAAGGGCAGTGCCTGGGTCCTTTGGGTTAAAGTGCCCGCTCCACACTGCTGGGCAGGGCTGTCCTACTTTGTGCCCAGTGTCACAGTTGTTGCATTTCAACAATACTGTATTGGGAAGCACATTTACTGCAGTTTTAGAATAAACAGGCCTGTGCAAGAAGCATTTGCCAAACATTAAATTAGAGAAAGACTTGTTGTTGTCAACTGGTCTAGCAGAACTAGCAAAACCAGGCAAATTGAAGATGTAGTTAAGGACAAAAAGCAGTCAGCTGTTTCTCCAAGCCAGCAACGCAGCTATCAGCCAAGAACGTATCCTCTTTAAAATCTGCATAGTACAAACACAATACCACAGTCATTCTGCCAAACGATGCTAAAGTTATACACAGCACAGCTTTTCTATTGCTTTCCAGTGGCACACGATGACTTCAGACCCAGAGGTACAGATAAAACAGATTATTCTTAACAGTGCCATTACTTCTTTGCATTAAAACAATGGTGAAGGAACTGCACAAGAAACAGAACACCACTTCCCGAGGCAAAAGAAAGTCCCTATCTTTAATAGCTTACAGTACAAGAAAACATCCTTTTCCCACCCTTTCTTCATCTGAAAGCTTCTTTCTTAATGAATGACACTGCAATTATCTGTGACCAAGACTGCAAAAAGCAACAGTAAAGAACAGAATGAAGAACTAACATATGTGATAACTTACAAACATTATTCTATACTTTCTCCAATATATCCACTATTCCTAATTAACAATTAAGAATCAAATTTATTTCTTAAAAAAAGAATTAACATGAATGAAGTTCCCAGGTAGCATTTTTGTTCTGTTGCTTCTATTAATTTAAAAATTTGACATTCATAAGACTTAATCAGTGGGAGTGTTCCCTCCCTAAATTTAACCCTTCCAACCTCAAAACTGAGAAAAGAACTTGAGGGAAAAGAAATGAAAATTGAGAATAAACAGTACAGTAATACACACCTAACTATTTTATAATATTTCTTTACAATTACAACTTTTAGATAGAAAAGTAAAAAGGAATAAAGTAAAAGAAATAATGCAGTTATTTTTGATAAACAAAAAACCATTTCCAACTTAGTAAATCACTCTTTAATCCTTTGCACTTAGAAGTCCAGTTGTTAGCATCCTGGCTAAGACTCTGGGTCCAAACTTGCAAAAATAAGAAAAAAAATAAAACTAGTAATAATAATAATTTAAAATTTAATAAAAACTCACCCACAAAACCATTCAAAAACAGAAAAACAAGAGCAGAATATGATATGTCATGTTTCATGCTAAATTAGCAATAGGAGTGAAGACTGGTGGGCCACCATGAGATCTGGAAAACTTACATACTTGGAAATCTGTTTCCCTTTTCTACTTCCAGTATCACTTTACTTCAACCACCCAAAAAGTAGATATTGGGAGGGGATGAGAAGAAAGCAGACAAAAAGCTCTTCTAAGAAACCCAAAACAACACTTTGCAAAAGGCTCCTGAGAACAATGTCTCATTAATGCACAAACATAATTTAAACTCCTTTAGCCATCATCTATCCCACCATCATGGAGAAACACAGTTCAGAGTGCCAATCAGGCCTGTAAAACAATGGAGAAAAGGCCCTTGCATTTTCTGTTTCAAAAAAAAAAATATAACCATTATTTTGAAAGTGGACAGGAAGGAATGCAGACACACCTGGTCATCAGTGAGCACACAGTAACTCAGGAAATGCACTGGCTGCTGATATGCTCGATTCGTTTCAAAACCTGAAGCTACAAATCCTGAGACTCTCCTAGCAAGAGGCCAAATCACTACTCTCAACTGACATCTTGCTAATTATGGAAAAAACTCTGTTACAAAGTAACTCAGGAAACAGAGAGAACTAAAACCCACAAAAACCAAGTTCTGCTTGCACTGTATTCACTGAATACACTGAAAAGCCTTGGTCAGTGCAGTCCTAACCACAGGCTGACACCTAACTTTCCCACATCACATCAGTTTCCTTTCCTTAATTTCCCCTGCCAGAGGAGCAGCGCCATGAAGCTCAAAGGGGTGGAAAGCAGAGCTTCCCAGTGCCAGAGTGTGCAGCCCAAGGCACAGCACGGCCTGGGAGCGACCACCTGACAGCAGCTGAGGCAGCGCCCCGGCAAACACCACACGAGCACTGAGCATGAGAAGGCACAGCCTGAACCTGACAGTGTGCACAGGTCAGCCATCAAACTATAACTTACCTCTTCATGCAACGCATGAGGGAAAACAAACTGGAAATCTGTTTTAGCAAAAAAAAACCAAAAACAAACAAACCAACAAAAACCCCCCAAAAACCAAACTAAAACAAAAAAATTAACTAAAAATAATAATCTAACTTTGAAAAAAAGTGCTTCCACTGACAAACTGCACAAAAAGTCTCTTCCTCTCAAAAGAACAAAAAAGAACAACAAAACCTACAGAAACTTTATAGAAAACAGATATTTCTAATAAAATTTCTGTTTTGCCAGGAGTCATTTTCCACCTACAGTTTTCTTGTATGGACTCCATTAAATGCAAAAGAGGGTCTATTAAAAAAACTGGTGGACTTGTGCTCAAGAGGGATTTCTCTGGCCCCTTCTGCCTCAGCTTGGTCAACATGAATAGGGCAGTACACATCTATTTCCCTTACAAGGAATGGTTAGGTCAACTCTGATAAGTGCTTACAGCATTGGAGAATGAACTCATGGTCAAACACATGGTGCCGGCTGCATGTTGTCTGAAATTTTTAACAAGGCTTACAAATACTTGCACTGACTGTATTTCAGTTTTTTCTTTCAACTGTGACAGTTTAAAGACTTACTTTTATTTCAAAATTAAGGTCAATGGAACAGATCATACATCCCCCTCCCAAGACCCTGTTTCAGGTGGTCCACAGTTCAGGTCAGATACTGCTCACTTGGTACTTATTAAACTTTCCTCTGTATGCAAAGGACCCTCTGGCTTTTTAAACAGACACTGAGAATTCTCAGAAACAAGATGACAATTGCGTCACAGGAGCACAATCCCCAAAACATAAAGAAATAGCTACAAGACATTTGGTAAGTTTAATATATTCAGGTCAGCAGGCCCCGATGAAATTTATCTTTGAGTGCCTCAAAGGAACTTGCCTGGACAAACAGTGTAACTGCTAATGATTATTTTCAGAAATTCATTCAAGACAGAGAGCTTGGAGGTATACCAAATCTGGTTTTAAGACTGTTAAGGGTGACTCTCAGAAAGTACAGATATCCAGACAGATAACAAAACAAAGTTTTAAAAAAGCACTAGGTGAGCAATACAGAACATGATCATGAATCCGTCACTACTGTGCAATTTCCTTCTTTGACAAGTTACCACAGCCTAACTCAAATACATCTTTTGACACTGCCTTTTGCAACACTGTTGTAACAAAGGAATACAGCCCAGATGACAGAAGTAAAATTTTACTCAGATTATTAATTACTAGTCTTTTGTCCAATCATAACTTGTGCTTGTCATGGGTAATTTCTACGTATTTAGTCCTGACTTGGACAACGACAGAGTGAACTGAAAAACTTCTAGGTGGTTTTGCAGGCAAATGAGTCTGCAAACACTTAACAGCATAGGCTAAGAGCCTAAAATCATCATTATAACCTGAAAAAATGTTGCAAAAATGAGACCAAAGACAACATGAAATACTACAGATTGGAAAGAAAAATTAAGTACATAAATAGAAAATTAGGAACAGACATTCATCTTCTCAGTGTATATGTGACTCACTGGGAAAATGTTTGAGGTATTAAAAATCATCAGGCACTGGAAAGACCTACCTACCATTCTCTGGATTTTGGAGGGTAAGGGGATTTATAGTAGACCAGACTGTATCTTTAGATTTATAGTAGACCAGACTGTATCACATCCTGGCTTGGAAAAAAGGAGTAGACAGCATGGTCCCTTAGGTCTGTTCCAAGCCAAACCTCAGTGATTCCAGACACCTGCTGCTGACTGGAGCCATCCAGCTCAGTCTGAACCCTGTCCCAGGAATTCTACCACATTTGAAACCTCCTGTGATTTCAGTCTTATTTGGATACCAGTGTGGATCAGATGGGATCAAGGCAACAATTTCAATAATCCATTAAATGTTATGGCTAAGTGATTACAATACCATTTGCAAACATACTCTTTCTCTAACTACAAATTCAAATCCAGCACATCAGCAAAAATTCAGACAACGTGTAGCTGGCACCACGTGTTCACTCATGACTTCATTCCACAGTGCTGTTAGAACTTACCTTACTTGACCTAACCATGGACAACATAGTATTCCACTGAAAAGTAGTGCATTAAAAAGAATCAAACAGACAGAGTTGCCAGTACCACAATCACAAATTGAGACCATCATCCTGTCCCCTGGGTGAGAGAGGTGCTTGGCCAGCTCAAGGCTCAAGGTTCAACACCTAATATTTCTCTATGTTATTTTACAATAACATTCCAGACAGCTAGACTTTATACAAGCTAGCCTATTTCCTACACACACTAGCAACACCTAGCTTTTATTAAAATTTTGATATGGCACTAACAGCTATTTTAAGCTGTCTTTAGAGGAACATACACCCTTATCAGCAAACAAATATTGTTATAAAATCAACTGCCAGTAAGAAAATCTGATCACTGCAAACCCCTGAAAACTTTAATCTGAATAATTCAGATAAACAGCATTCAAAAAGGAGACACTGCATTCACTGTCTGTGACTCAGCTCTGCAGAGTTCCAGATGTCTGAACTCTCAGGGTCATTGACAGCGAAGAGAAAATGATGACAGTGAGGTTTTAATTACCTAAAAAGCAGACAAATATGGCTACCAGCATATTGTCTTTGCTGAATTTACCTGCAGTACTTCCCCCCCCCCCCCCCCCCCCTTTCCCCTTTTGCAAGGCTAAGGAGCTTCACCATGGAGAGTCACTCTCTGCCCTGCTTGTCATCACCCCACGAAGTACTGGAACAATGTAGCTCTCAGCCTAACAGCCCTGTTAATCAAGAGAGCTACATGACTGCTTATTTCTAAACTCCCTTCCCATTATGTTGCACTTTCAATGAAACTCTTAACTAGCAGCAGTCAAGAGCACTCCCCCCTGCTGGCATCAGAATGAATTTTACCAATTCAATTTGCTGGTTGCTCAAAACTAAAAATGCCAGCTGATTGCTAGTTCAGACGGCTCCGTGTTCAGCCACTTGTGCACACTTGAAATTATCTGAATGCAGTTTGAAGACTACAGCAGAAATTTTGTAATTAGAATTCTGCAATGTAGATGGTAATTTTTCCCCCCTCAGTAACACACAAAGATCAGATAAACAGGAAGCAAATTGAGGAATTTTGCAACATGAATAGTGATCTGCCTCAAACAGAAAAAACAAAACAAAACAAAGCCAAAAAAAAAAAAAAAAAAAGGAGTAGGAAAAGGAGGAAGAAATCTGTGATCTGAAGTCCTGATCTGATGAGACTCTTACAATCCAGTTGCAGAAGGGCTGCCTCAACAATAGACAATCAAAGCAAGTCAGGGAAGTTATATATATCATTAAGTAGTTTCTTGCCTTTGATGCTTGAAAACAGACATTAAGTAGGTTCTGCAAATGTAAGAGACTTTACAGAAACCATGTATTCAAATTAAGTTTTCTGAATTTTTTTCCCCCACTCTCTAAGGTGGATAAGGGCCATACTTTCCAAGCGGAAGAAGCCAGGATGCCTGCCACGTACACCTTGATGCTTCCTGCAATGGTGACATAAATCATGCAGAATAAGGAGATCGCCTCCTTTACATCCCCTTCCTCTCTGCATGTCTCTAATAACCACAAACATCGAAGAGAAGGTCGCTATACTCTACCCACTCCACTGAAAATTGTCCCAGAGGAAAAGAGGCAGAGATTGTGCTGTAATTAAACCAGCTGATCACTGGGTCACTGCAATATTGTTGCCACCTGAGTCCTGGCACACTTTGAACAGTGATTTGCATGAAACATACACCGAATTCTAGAAGCACTTCACTTTGGAGGCCGGCAGATCTTGAAGAGTTTTAAATAACCCACGACAAGCCTAAGGAAGTTCAGGCAAAAAGGGCTTTAGGAGGCCATGAAGTGAAAGGACAAGCAGTAACACTGCGTTATTTGGTAGCGCCAGAGCTGCTCTGAAGCAGAGTGTTCTGTGCCTGCTGGCTGTACCCTGGCAGAACAGCACGTACACAGCCCTGGAGTGCTGTGCTGCTCTGCAAACACAAAGCTGTGTGTTTAACAGATGCCTGGAGAGCATCATGGGAGCAGAATTTCTTCCACGTGAACTTTTTGCTCTGGAAGTCTTGGATACAAAGAATAAATGCAACATTTCCAGGGCTCTCATGGGCAGCTGCAACCTCCCATTTTCTGGGTATAGATATGCTGAACCAACTCTTCCATCTAATTAATCACATTCAAATCCTGATCTGATTAAAAATGTGATTTTTGGAGTGTCACAGGTTGATTTTTGATTATGTACTTTTCTGCATTAAACAGAATTAATCCAGGCAAGCATGAAGTCAATGAAGCAGCAGCTGCATTTGCACTCTGAGGCATCCTGTTATGGAAACCTCACGTAATTCAGATATGCCATTCTTGTATTTTTTTCTTTTTTAACCTGTATGTCTGTTTTTAACCAATTATGCTCTTCATAACATATCAGACAAGCTAAAATAGATTTCCTGTATTATGAAACTGAGATCAGTTAGGGGTTTTTCCTCCTTAAAATGATCTAGAATCATTTCAACAGTCTCAATTCCAGGACTTTCTGACAAGAAATGCAATTCAAAAGATTACTGTATTATTGTATCAGTATTGTTAAAACAGGAACTTTTAGCAGATACTTCCATCAGTTTATCATTGATGCTTGTTATTTCAGCAACTCTCATCAGCAGTACAGAGATGTAGTAAGAACTACAGGCAGAACCAAAAAATTAAATGAAATCCATAACCTTTAGATGAAGTACCGCTAGGACTACAGCTTTGTGTTTTGTCTGTTTGCTTGGTTAATTTAGAAATATTTCCTTCACAAACACGGGTAAGTTTCCCACATCTGATGACTGAGGAGGACCCAATATGTGGAGGGGGAAATCTAGAACATTAAGATTTGGGGGGAAGGTATTTTTAATTGCTATTGCAATGACTATTTCAGCATAGTTGTTTGTGGATGATTTGGGGTAGAAGGTCTTTGAATCGTTTGGATGCAGAGACTCAGATCTCAACCACAGTGGTTAGAGACAACAGCTTCCACTACAGGAGCCCTCTTGCATTCAGTGATTTGACCAGGAGTCAGCTCAGGTAAGCACACCCCACTTACCTGAACTCCTCCTACAGTCCAAAATCATTGTAGTGATGGATTTTAATTTCTTAGACGAAGCCCCTAGGTACAGCTACAGAGTAACTGCACACAGCTTTGCTGCTCTCACTCTTTTATTACTTGACTGGACACACTGAAGAGCCCTAAAGAATGATAAACTTGGTGCCCTGTAAAGCTGTAGCACTGCAAGAGAACAAGGCAGTGCCTTTACAGTCCTTTGCTGAAGACAAGTCTGTAAATCGGTACATTTTGCTCTCAACTGTATCCTCATTTCTATTTTTGCTGCAGCACCAACACAAATGTTATCCAAAGCCTTCAATAAGATCATTTACATGTTAAACTGCTTGGCAAGAGCAGACCCATGGGATGAGACTACACTGGACCTGAGAAGAGGCAGAAATGAATTAAACAACCTGGGCCAAATGCTGACTGAAAGTAATTTGCATTGCAGTCTACTTTGAAGCATTCTTTCCTGAAAAGGTTTTGACCAATGGTTTGCTTTTGTCTCCCATACACAGAGATATAATTCAATTACTCTGTAACTTTTTGCTCAACATTACTGTTAAACATGACTTTTAGCATCCACATGGATTGGGAAATGGTTAGGAGAACTGTTAACCTGTAAGTGATTCCAGTACTTTGATTTCTCTGCTTGGACTGGTATCTGATTTGGCCAAACTAGGGTTATTCTTTTAAACTGCTGTGTAGTAACTGAAGCTGTTTATTTCAGAAGACTGTAAGATAATGCCATATAAAGTATATTTTTAGAGAATTATATTCTTAAATTTATCAAGACTATCAGCCTTGCCACAATATAATCTAGTGCTAGAGTAAGAAATTTTTTCAATCCTAATAAAACACATCTATGTCTGGTTTGTGGAAAGTGGAGGCTGTTTTTATCAGCTCCCCATAACACTATGGAAGAAGTAGTATTATATACAAAAGAACACCATATCCATTGCCATTTCAATAATTTATAGAATCAATGATTTCAATTATAATTCAGTTTCTCGCCTACAGACTGTCTATTTGATTCGAAAATAACTACTGTTCAAAAATAACACCTAGCTTTTCTTGGCAAGTTAGAAGAAATTTTATTGTCTCTGAGAAAGATCATTTTTGTCTGCATGAGTTCCATAAAAGCTGTTTAAGGGAACCTTTCCACAGCCTATAGCTTGCAAGAAATAAAACAGATTCAAAGCTTACCCCTAAATCCCTGACTTATTATTTATCTGTTGAAATGAGTATTCTTTATAAATTTTTATTACCCACTCACATTAGTGATTTTCTGTAATGGGTAAACACAAAAAGTTAATCTAGAGTTAGTGTCTGTCAGAACTGTTTGGACATAACAACACGATGCACATGCATCACGTTTTGGTCAGAAGAGGCACAGCTTTTGGAGCTTAGCTAATGAAAAAATATTTTCTATTTATAGCACACGCCACTGGTTTACCCATGTATCCTCTTCCCTTTGACTGTTTGCACTGCACAGAAATATCCCAATTGTATTCATAGGCCTTGACAACATTAGCCTAATTTCTTAATCACAAAAGGAAATTATTTAAACTCTAAATGACTAATCATTTAAAGTATCCTACTTAACAAAAGCAAAGTATTTGACCACTGAAATGAAGTTTACATACCTTATTAGGTACCTCTCTGGCAAAATCTAGCTGTTGTATCAAATCCCGAGTTTCTTGTTGAGATAAGAAAACGGTTCCTATTACGTTGCATACAATGTCACTGGAGCCCACAGTAGCAAATGTAACTCCAGGATTATAAAGGACTGCTGATATGGAAAAAAAATGTCCTGAAAATAGCCACTATGTGCACTGTGCACAGATTATTCTAAAAAAACCCATAAAATTCACCAAGGAAAGACAAACACTAGACACGTGTTACACATACTCTTGTTCAATAATTGCAGTGTAGCAAACTCATGAAATTTTCAAGCCACCAAGATTTCTCTAAGTGCTGGTATTACAATTCAAGAAAACCCTCTACAACTGCCTATTCTATATATTATGATATATATATATACATATATTCTATATATTATTATCAAAACCAGTAACTCCATAAATGAAGCTGGAAGTTCTTCTCTTATTGCCCAGGCAGAATATTTCTAAGATCATTCTTCTGCATTTATTCGAAGATGGGCTGCAGGAATAAAAAACATTCAGGTGGTTATAAAGTTACCAGATATTACTGACAGTCCCAACACAAAGATGGTGTGTCAGGTAAACAGAACTACTTCTAAGAACCACTTTTTAAATTCCTTATTTCAAGACTGTGAGTGTATTTGTCCTTTGTTAATAGGATTAAATCTAATTGGTTAATTTTTGCAGAAGACTATACATGAGATTTAAATGATGCAAATAATTTGTTATACCTATTCTACCTATGTTACGCCTGTCTCTAACAATCTACTAAGCTGGCTATTCATACCACAACAGATCTGTTTTGATGTTCTGTCATTACATCTGATGCATTTTGACTTTGCAGCGTGTCAATGAATGGTTTGCACATTCCTGAGAGAGTCTGCCCTTCTGCATTCATGACATCCTAATAAGTTTCAATTTGGATTAGTTTATATCGTGTTACCATTCGTAGGACATGATCATTTTATATCCCTTGATGTTTCCAGAACAGTTTAGCATACCACTTTTTCCCTGGGCAGAGAGTTAATAGAACAGAATGTCATAAAAATAAAAAAAAAATCATTCTCATTACTAAAGAGGGGAAGCTTTATGAGCAAGCAAGCATTTTTAGTATTTGTAGAATTTCCAAATGAAATGCCTTAAAGAACCACACAGCTCAAATGTTGTAATGATGCTTGAGATTACTTGCTTTAAAAAGTATATCCAAAAATATGGCAATTCTAAGGGAATTGATTTTGAAGGTAATTTTAAAGGCTGGCAAAATAAAACAGTAATCCTGTTTCAGTGGTTGAATAGACTTTCATACTGGTTTTTCATTTTTATTTTAGCGCAATCCTTACAAAGAAGGACACTGGTAAACGTTGTCAGCACTAAGAAAAATAGGCTCCTCATAGTACAGAACATGTAACTATGCAAACTGATGTTAAATTTACTCATGATATTACAGTATTTCAGTTCCCTTTCACTTATTTAGAACTTTCTGAATAGTTTCTCTGAAAACAGACTTAAGTTCTACCACATTTATTAAATAAAAGTAGATTAAGTTCTACCACATTTATTAAATAAAAGTAGATTAACAAACCCTTTTTCCTGTAAGAAAAATGACAAGTCTCAAAATCCATGTTTGCTAAATTATGAATCAGAACATATTAAATAGTAAGAAATTATGTTTGAAATTATGTAAGCTGAAATAGAAAAAAAATATATCAAGAAAAATTATAAAACACGTATTAAAAAAAGAGACCCTGCCCACTGTGCTGCTAATGTGTTAAGAAGATACAGGAAGTACAAACCTCGTGGGATACAACCATGCTGTTAAGTCTGTTTAATGGGAAGCAGGAAGAGGAAGAGGGATGTACACAATGAGAAATTAAAGAATATCTTTCTTAGAGGGATTTTAAAATTAAGAACAAGAAACATATTCATTGCAGTTTATAGGCATTCTGCAAATCCTGTGTATTTATCAAACACGGAACAAGCTACCTGGTTAAGTTCCTGTGTTATTTCCTTGTCAGGAATATAATGAGATTACAGCATGTGATAAAGATGCTGCTGCCAGTCAGCCCTACACTGCAGATAGCTCTCTCCCACAACAAGCTTGGGAAAGGGGGACATGCCACCCTGTTCAGATTTCAGGGAGAAATATGAAGCAAAGCAATACATGTCACTCAAATATTAACACTAGTTAGACAGTAATACTGTTTGTTGTTTTTTTTTTTTTCTTTCATTCTTGTCACCAGAAAAACAGTATTTTCATTTCAACACACTAAAAACCATGTATTGTGTTTTACCTCACCAGTTTTCATGGAACATTTCCTGCCCACTTTCTGTACACTCTGTGAGGAGAATGAATCACTGGCAGTCAGACCTTATTTTGACCCTCCACTTGGGCAGGGCTGAAGATCTGCTCATGTAGGAAGAAAAGATTTAAACAGCAAGGAAGTCGCAGGTCAGACTCACAATGTTCTAGCAGGGGCTGCAGAGAAATACTGTGCACAGACTGTCCAATTATACTCGAGGTGAATGTCTCCTTTCCCAAAACCTACCCTGAAAAATGCTAGCAAAGTCTTGAAAAAGTATAAATAAAATATAGTTATGGTCACATCAGACATTATGTGCATTTTCTCATAATTGACGCTACCTTAACTTTTACTTCAAACAAAACTGTTAAATATTCTACCTTTGGAATTTACCATTTTTAACTTCCTTTATTTTATTTTTCTCTGACTGGAAGATTATATGCATCACTTATTATAACTGCATTTATTGTAACTTTTTGACATACAAGTCTGAGGGATGCTATACACTGAAGCACACTAAGATGGAGCCATTCCTTAACAATTGGATTTCTGGCAACTAAATCTCAGTCCTAATGTCTGTTTTATATATACCAGCTACAGAGTGCATGAAAATAATCCATGCACTTCTGCCCCACAACAAATAAAATTACAGTCTCTTCATTAATAATTTCAGATTTTCTGTTTCTTTTGTGACTATTTATTTACATCAACTTTCTTGGCAAATTGAAGTGAGGCTTTTTAACCCTCCTGCTCAAAATTTCATTCACCTAAAGTCTTGACTCCATATAACAGTTCTAGACTGCTGCTGCTGGAAAATTAAATTTTCAAAACAAAAAATGCACAGACAAATATGTATTTGAATGCATTACAATGAAGTCGCATTGGGCCCTGTAGTGGTCTTAATGAGAAGTGAATGGAACGAAGAACACTGAAATCAGTGGAACTGTTGGAATTAGTATGTCAGGATTAGACCTGCAGTCAATACATGTAACAAAGTAAGCTAAACAGTCAGGTCAGAAACACTGTTCAGCTGAAAGCACAGCACACTTAGAAAAAAATGCCAAAGGAAAGCAAATACCTGTAAAATTCATTACTGTGTAAGAATATGGCTCACTTAGCAATTTCAAACCATGAAACAACACTGCATAACAAATAATCTAGCCTGTGCATTTGTAGGTAATCTAACAAAAAATGTTTCGCCCTCTTATGCTCTAACTTCTTGTTATTGCATTTTGCTTCCTGTAAAGCAATGGAGTCAAACAGGTCTTGGGATCTGGCTTTATGTATTTAAGGTAGAATGACAAAAATTCCTTTAAAATGAAGATTCTGAAAATCAAGTTCCCTTGGCCACAAGAGAGTGAACAGAGTATAAAACAGAACTGGAGCTACTGTCAGAGTAGGATGGACCTACCGTCAAACAACCCATCAGGCTCTGCTCAAATGGTCTCTGGAAGGCTCGGGGGTCTCCACACCAGTCCAGGAGCTCTGTTGCTGCATTATGGAAGTTTGCTGGGTTCTGTAAGTGCTGGAAAAGGAAGGCAAAGCAACATGGTAAATAACATACACAAGGGCTGACATACTCCTTTCTACATCACATTATGGCCAAGTCTGGCAACTAGGAAAAGCATGTAATTCAAAAGCAAGACTTGAAATTGCACAGTGAATGCAGAAAATCCTACTTCATTCTTATTAATACTTACACCATCTTCTGACATGACTTCATTAGTTAGAGACAAGCTGTGGCTGAAATACCAGAGTTCCCCAAACTCTTTCCTCCACAGCACCACCTCTCCCACCTGCAAATCATAATGGATTCTACTTGGAAATCAAAATTGTCTGAGGCCAAATTAAGGGAGATTTTAGTCTCAGGTTCAACGTCTTTGAAGCGTGCTTATGCCCCACTGTTGGGACATGCCAGCACAGCACCTTCCAATAATCAAGATTTCAATCTTTGCTGCTGGCCAGTGAGGCAAACGTGACAGATTCAGCAAATGCCAGTGAGAGGGAGCATACTCACTGTACTGATCCTTTCTAGGAGCCTTGATTTCGGTTGCTTGTGACAAATGGAGGGTTATTTCTTAACTGAAAATACCTTCACATGCACAGAAGGTGTGCAGACATTTCAGAGTGGAAGTGGAACCCTACATCTCCTGAAGAAGGTGGCAGGATTTTGAGAGGGAAGAAAGAAAAAAAATCTGGTTTTGTTTTGAAATTTGCATGGGCAGTGGATTTATTTTTCTTTTTTTGGACTACGACATTAATTTCTGCCTTTCTACTGAAAAGCTGGAAGTCCTGATTTTAGAGGCAGTTAGTAAACTTACCTAATACTATTGTTCACACTGTCACTCCTCACTGTCTGCATTGCCAAAGTATTCCAACATTTTAGCCAGAGCAGAGGGATGGCACAGGAAAGAAGGGGTTCAATTTACATCAGTAATATTGCTACTAAATTCTCCAGTTCTGGTGATGGTAGATGTTTCGGTGCAAAATCCAGAAACAACAAGAAAAGAGAGTATTTAAGAATTGGGTTTTTTTAAATAGTGGTTTTATAATTCTTGGAATTGCTGAGAAAAATATGAAAATGATATGAGTGTTTTATCCAGGAGGCACAAATCTCAAGGGCATAATTTTTAAAATATATCATTACTTTTAAATCAGTTGCATAATTTGGGAAAACGTGACTGCTCATTTCTAAGCATCTGGATGAACTATAATGTTCACAACCTATTTTTTCTCTCTTCATCCCCTCATGCCTGAGTAACTGCATATATTAGCTTTATGACAAATGAAGGGGAAAAAAAAATTCCTCCCATGCCAGGTTTTCAGGAGTTCCCAGTCTGCGAGCTTTTGGATCATGTTACATTAAATAATTCTTATTCAATGAACGCTCTTGGTCAGAGGCCTTGTTTTAACAAGAGATGACTGACATGCAGGGCATGGATTTTTAAAACAATAGCAGAATTTGGAAAAGCAGACAGGCATTGTGCAAAGTGGGTTTCCACCTCTGCTCTAGGGTAGAGCTCCCACTACCATCCAGTGAGAGCTGTACCTAGGCTGCATTTCAGAATTACATCTCTGGCTGATCGTATAATTATTGGTGGAGGAGTCAAATGAATGTGCATACAGATTAAAGGCAAGAATCCAAGTAAGTACATGTAAGAAGCCATATTTTAAGGCTTCATGAAAAAAAAATTTCCATGAACAGAGCCAGCAGTTTGGGTTATGAATCTTCCAAGTAAAAGGAAAAAGGATGCCTTTTTGAACGCTTCACTTAAACCTCCAGAGAAGTGACTGCCTGACACCAAACCTCTCAGTGAAAACTACTCCTTCCACAGACCACTTTGATCTGCAGGGGAAACAGAAGTTGCTTCAAACCCCTCCACAACAGCACATGTAAGCTCTGCTAATATCAAACACACCATTTCCAGAAGGCAAGAGAGGCACATGAGCTGGTGAACAAATTGCACCCTACTGAATACCTACAGTACTGATAGGACTTAGGTCACAGCTCTCTCAAAAGGGAAAAATAACCCAAACCAAAAACCCCACCCACACAGAAACAACAGAAGGAAAAATTCACTGAAAGATATGCAATTCCCTATGTGAAACAGTTTTTAGTAACCCTTCCCTCCTTGTGGGAAGGGAAATGAATTGAGATCCACTAATCAAAAGCCCTAAGTAACAGCTACCTAGTATTTATTCTCACCAGTGTTGCTGCTTGCCAGCTACACACATCTTCTAGTAAAGCTTACAATGAAATTTCCCCACTGAGAAACAGACACTATACCTGAATGAGAACAATTTTTATAGATACAGGCTAACAGACAAAAAGCAGGGCACACCCTTATCCATATGCCTAATTTTCAGTTTAGCACCACATAAGGGTAATTTCTACTTACCATAACACCATCAAAAAGCAGTATTTTTTTTTCGTAAAGTAAAGTCTCAACATGTATTAAGCTTGCACTTTCCTATGGAAGAAAAGGCTCCTTCTATTTGCCTGTGCCAAAGCAGGGGTGCCCTCAACGACTTGGTTTTAACTATTTGTTCTGTAACCCTCCAGCAAGCTATTTCACTGCATCAGGACTGACCCCTGAGGGACTCTATCAGAACCCACCTAAATACAGAGGGGATACTGCAATCCTGACTTCTTAAATGCAACTCCCTAAGTGAAACTTGTTTAGAAACTCACTGGGCAAGATAAGCAATTCCATTAGTTCCATCATAGACTAAAAAAACCCAAACAAAACACAGGAATAAGTCAGAATACCAGTGGGCCCTGCCTCTGCAGAGAGGATTTGAGTAGTTTATGGAATGAGATAAAACCAGGTCCCGAGAGGACACTTGCAATGTCACACACAGTTCTGTCTGGGACATATTCCTCACAGCTTTCTGACTTCCTAAATAATTTTGCATTCAGGTTCTCCTCCAGTTTTTCTTTTTCGCATTACAAAGGCCAAGGCTACTTTTGTGGAAAAAACCCCAGAAAATCCAGCATGAACCAAAGCATGAAGGCAGGTGTAATTCCTTCCCTCAGTTACATAAGAAAACATTCCAAATGCCTACTGTGATTTTTATTTATTGACAACTTAAACACTGTATGTGGAGCAAAAAAACCCCAATGTCATTCACGTCCTCACAACAAAAAAGCCTGCCAGAGAAGAATATTACACCTACTATATTCATCAAACAGGAAATTAAAGAGATATTCTCAGTTCTTGATCCAAGAACAGAAGTACAAAACAAAGCTTATGCCAGATCCATCCATCAGCTTTGTTGTGAAGCCTTTTCCATGCATGGCTCCATCCTCTTCAACTGAAATTATTGGCAGCATTCTGAAGAAGCAAGGCATGTGTCTGAAGAGTCTTGTCTGAAACTGTGCTTCTTGTAAACAAGGGGAAAAAAAAAATCCACCTCATTAGTAGCTGGTTTAGAAAAAAGTGACAATGAACCAGATCCAGTTATGACACATCTTGGTGTATCTTCAAAGCTCCTAGTGAAAGGCCACCTAACAGCACCATGACTGCAAGCAATCATGTCTGCAGCAAGTGGAGAGGATTTGTATGAATAAAATCTGAAGCAAAATGAACAAAGCCAATGAACTGAATGAAGCAGTTATTTACCAGATTGCTTTCAGTATCATTTGCCTTTCAGAAGACTATTAGCGAAACATGACAATTTCGATAATTGAAAAAATTTAGAAAATTTTCAGTCTAATCATTTATAACACCCCAAATCGAATATGCCCTTAGCCTGAGTGGAACAGAAATCACAGAAATACTTGATGCATGTGAGCATACCATTATTGCATGGATCACTAGGTGATGCTCTAAAGAGAAAATGAGTTTCAGAGTAAGAATCTTTTGTTCTATGTAGCTCTTCAATTAACAATCTGGTGTAGAGGAACAGAGACATCAGCAAAAGACTTCATTGTTTATTTTACTGTCTCCAAGAAGAGTGAACTGTACCAGCAAAGCCCTTTACTGAGGACTGCTGACATTTGAGCTGGATTCCTGGGAAGATGGGAACATCTACTGCTGCTTGTGACCACCTCTGGCTTAAATGTTCCAACTACCTAAATAACAGACCATCTTTGGAAATTTGTGTGGACATACAGGCAGGGGATGGAGGTACATAGGAACCAAGTACACCAGATTCCACTGCAACTGTGTGCCCATTTCATGGTTTACTGCTCTGTCATTTCCTGGAGTGAGGGCAACAATGATCACACATAGAGTAACATACAACAGCTGAGGTGTGGCAATTTTTGGCCCCAACATTTCAAAATACACCCACTACTTGAAATTGTTACTCCCTTCCAACCAGTGATCAGAAAGTCTTGATATACAATAAAAAAATAAGCAATGGGCACAAAAATATAAGCTTCATTCCACATATGAATTCAGGCCCATATGAGTTTAAAAGGTGTATATATAATAAAAATATTATTTAGAAGGATATTAAAGCACAATTGAGTACTCTCAGTCATTTCACCAACACCAAAGTGGATGAAAACCATTTCCTGCAACCCAAGATGCAATATGATTTTGGAGAGTGAAACCAATTACCCACAATGAAACATGGTAAGGATAATGGCCTTATCTTCTTTAAATATAGAAGCCTGCAACCCATTTGTACACTTGTGTACCTTAGACAGAACAGTCTAGTAAGCAATGCAAGAATATCAGTCAAAATTAAGAACAATTACAGAGGTTTAATATTATCTCACACACATCAAGAAATGCTAACGTGACAGCAGTGGTATGGAAAGTGAATATTTTAAACATGAAATCCATATGTTCCAGTTTGCTGCTATAGAACACAAATGTTGAATTTCAATTTACAAGTGACATATCTGGTGGAGGGTTTTTTTCCTCTTTTCTGTGGAATAAATCAGACTGAAGGCAGAGACCTAATTTGCCACAATTTAACCTATTCAAAATGAGATGTCATGCAAATAAGTTTTTGAGCAGCAAACTGCTTAACTATGCTAAACAAGTTATTGCATTTATTTACGTGATGTCGCAGCAAATTATGAAGGCTGACTCAAGTTGTCTGTTTGTTTTGCCAAGTTACGTCTGCTCTGTGTCTCACTCCTTGATTTAATTGAACTGCTGAAGATAATATAACTTATCACGCAGACATTATGCCATGTTGTAGATTCTAGGTTAATTAACAGTAGCCTACAGTCACTGAATTTCTCACATGGTTAGCCACTTGGACCCTGTCTACTGTCTAGCTTCACTAATCAACGAGTCTGGGAATTTTACATCAGTGACACAAAACACTGGCAACACAGGGAGCTTTTCAGTGCACAGAAAAAGAAAACACAGAGAGATGTAGGTAGTCTTTTCTTTGCTCTGAAATTAACCCCTTCCTACACACCATGTGGCAAGGCTGCATGCTTGGCAAACGTTCTGGTGCACCAGTTGGGGAAAGCAAATCCGGGAGGCAGCTGTTCTCCTGCAGGACAGAAAGTCTGGGCTGCTGTTCCACAAGCACTGGGAGCTGCCAGCCCTAGAAGGCTTCTTCCTCCCTCTGCCTTCTCCTGCCTGCTCCCCTGCACAGCACAAGAGGACACATGCCTGCCTGCATGGTAAATTATCCTCATTCTACACTAACAGCTGGAGCTACACTGGCCCTCCAGGATGGCAGGAGGGCAGGTCCTTGAACCTTAGCAGTAGCAGGGGAGACAGCAGCAGTGTGAGCCACCCCAGGGGAGGCCCTTCAGGAGCCCATGGGAATGGGAACGTGTTATAGTACATCATTTTTGCACACCAACACTAGTCTGAAGCTGACCTAAATCTTAAGATACTTTTTGTTGGTAATGCTTAGTCTTACAGCAGGTTGTCTCTGTCAGCTTCCTTGCCCAAACATGTACTTCCAGCACTGTCAGTGTCTCAGACCACACTTGCTGTTCTGACCTCCCAAATGCTGACTTTGTAATCTAACCTCCCAAATGCTGACTTTCAGTCATTGCTCACAGTGAGATCCCTTATGTGACCACAAATCATTAGACCTGACTCAAAGAAAGTGGCAGTGAACAAAAGATAAGGCTGGGAAGGTACCAGGACTCTGCTCTCAGCAGCAGCTTTGGATTAAACGCATCGCGAAACTTCTCCCAAAGGTGGAGCTGTATCATCAATGTAAGAGGATGACACAGTTAAGTTCACAGCATAAATATTCCTCCTGCTTCATAACACCCTCTTTTAAAAAAAACAAACCCTGTATCTTTCAATTACTTCAAGCCAGATAAATATTTTGTTATTAATATTCCTCATTATTCTCCATAAAACACAATGCAGACAAAGAGAGGTGCTAAAAGGAAACAACATTTTTTTACTGTTCTGATCCTGTATTTACTCTTGCGGTAATCCTGAGACTTCAGCCAAGTTTAAACAGGTTCATCTGCATGCTCTCAAAACTTTCCAACGGGTCTAGAATTTCAAGGTATATAAAACTCCGTACAAAGCCCATCTCTTCCAAATGATGAGCCAGATACTCTGCATGACATAAATTTTGTGTGCAGGTGGTGGCATTTGAAACACCTGTGTACAACTCTGAGGTTAACATGACCTGCTTGCTATTTTCAGCTGCAAGCATGCAAGTTTTCAAGCCCTTCTTGACAACAATAGGAAGTTTAAATTCTCATATGGTTGTAAAATCCATGAATTTAATAACAAAAACTGAAAGGCAGCTATCAAAATTTATATATGAAAGTAAGTATACTCAAAACTATAAATGCAGAAACCGTAATTCCTTTGGAGCTAAACTGATAGGTAATGGCTGGTGAAGGAGCTGACTCACTTCTCCATGCCTACAGGGCTTTTCTAACTCTGGTGTGTATCTCACTCTGACCCCTGAGATGGGTTTTGGTGGCCAAGTGCTTCGGCAGATTCTGCCAGGCAGTTCAGATTTTTTTTTTGTCCATCTTAATGCTCATCCAGATATGTCTGCAGTCATGTGCAATGAAAATGCACTATTGTGCTGAAGGGGGGCAAAGAGGGGAGTAGGGAAGAATGGGACCTGGACAGAGAAAGGGCAGAGGGAACTGACAGATATTACATGCCCTTCAACTTCAACAACCTGGGAGCAGAATTACCGTGCTCCTGCATGTGGGGCAAAGGGCGTTCAGCTCCCAAATGGAAACTAATCACCTATCTTAAGAATGTAAATGGGATTCCTGGTCAGACACCCTTGACAGAGCACAACCAAGGGGAAACAAAGCTGGTCTCTGTGTGTTACTCAGTGCACAGGTACACTGCTACTAGACCTAAAATTGATAACTCACTCAGTGCCATAAGACCTGCAAATCAGCAAGAGCCATTCGCTTTAATACGTTAATAGAGCCTTTACTACTCTAAACCCTGAGCAAGCTCTCTGAGCGAGCCCAACCATGAGCCTGTATCCTCTCCTGTGCAAAGGCCTCTACTTCAGATCCCCATCCACCACTGGCTGCCAGAAAGCTCAGGTACAGAAATACTGGACAACACTTCCCAAGAATACACTTTAAACATAGAAAATGGCATCACCTGAAATAGGGGGTTTCTCCATTTTTTTTTTTTACAGTCAACTGTGATTATGCAGACCTTGCCCTATCCACAAGCAGCCATACTCAGTATATTAAAAACTCATCTGCAATCAATATTCAAAACAAATGGTCTTCTTCATGAGCATAGAGGGGAATATTGAGCTCTTTCCTGTCTTCTGGGAGTGTGACTTTTGTTTATCTGGATATGGGTATGGATAGTTCAATTCTCTACAGTCCCTTTCAATATCAAAGATTGTTTTATTTAGTAAAAAATTAAAAGGCTCAAGCTGTGCACTTTGTATTCAGATAATCCTCCCACACCCCCCCGCCCCCAATTTAGTGTTTGTGAGATTGAGAGATCCCTAATTAATAGAATTATCTTGCACTTACATGGCTCATTCCATCGAAGGCTTTATAAATATTTTATTAGGCTCACATTTTGAGAGGCACTAGATATACTAAGAGAGAGATTAAGACCATGTTAGCCATTCCTATTCATGAAAAACAGCAAATCAAGTCACCTTTTCCTCCTTTTTCCACTGCAGCTTCTTTTTCAAAAGAAAACAAATACTGAGCAATGACTAGTACCTCTTTATCAGGTGTTTTAACATCAAGAAAATACTGGGCAAGATCACATGCTAAACAAACGAGAAAAAGAACAAATCAAAAATATGAGCATCACTGAACTGAAAAAACCCTCAAGTTGTTCTGTTACGAACTGTAAGGGAACAAAATCTATACTAATGCAGATTTTCATACATGCTTCTCTCATACACTTTCAATATAAAGTCTGTGTATAATTCAGTACTGATTTGATAAAAGGTGAATGCCTGATAATTGAGCAGCCTTGTTCTGCTGCCTGGGTCTCCTATACCATGACTTCTGTGAGGACGACGGCACACCTATAAGCATGTGCTGGAGCAAAGGAAAGATATTGCAACCTTGGTTTGTCCATTAGTTGTACAAAAGTGTAAGATGGATTTAACATCTGATCCTCAAGAACTATATATAGAAGCCAGAAGAGCTAGCACAAGAATCATTCCTTAAACTCTGCTGATCAGAACTGCAACATTGTCTTCCTGCTCCACTCTTTGCAATCTAAAGAACTGCAGTATATTCATGATACACTTTCATAAAACTTTATGTTAAGTAAGGGAAGATGCAGCAAATTAAACTTCCTTAGTCATACCTTGCTGTTCCACCCCACCCTCCCCTGCCCAGGAGGAAACTGTGACTAGGGGGTCTGAGGGCTGTGATCAGGCCTGACTGAAGATGGAAATGGAGCAGACTAATGGCAGTGTCTTTATGTTCATCTCTTGGTTGCTGGTGCAGTTTTTGTACCTTCCTTACCCCCAGCACCTGCACTGCTATTATGTCAGCTGAGAGCAGTGGGAGCAGTATGATTTACAAAGACTCCACATAATCAGAAGGGTCAGAATTATTTTTCCTTAAGCGGTCACAAAAGGATTTTATGGGATAAAAGTCAAAAGACAAAGGTACAACTGCCTGCTCTTTCTCCAAGGCTCAGTCATGCAAGGCTCCAGTCTCTCTAAGTTTGCAGTTACAGTTCAAGAGAATTATGAAATCAGTTTGCCCAATCAGTTCACTTGCTCTTCCTGGCAAGTGAAACAACCAATTTCCCATTAGCATCTCCCTATTATACCATGCTAGCATGAGACCTCTCTCTGTGTGACTTCAGCAACAATGCTGAGGCTTCTTCAGCCTTACCATTCCAAGAGGCATTGCAATGATACAGGAGCTTTCTTCTTGAATGCCCTCATGATTTTCAGTCACTAGTTTAAATATCTCAACATATCAAGGAGTTAATTTTCTCAAAGCAGTGGCCATACTCTTTCTGTTAGAGTAGCACTTCACTATTAGAATAATGTTTCATTATTACAATAATATTTACCTAATTTGGTAATGGATTTTATTGATAAAAATAAGCTTATTTGTTCTAGACTTACTTACCTGCTGTCCTGACAAAAAAAAAAAAATCTATTTTCATAATGTGTTTGAGTAGAAGATTAAGTGAAGGAATGAGGTCAAATGGGGTGTCTACATAAATATTTCCGTGTTGTGAACCATTTCATAATTTGAGCTACATATCACAGCATTATGAAAAGTTTGGTTCAATTGTTTTCTTTTATGCAGTTCTTACCTTATCAAGGTGTTTAAGGACATTAAAGACGTATTACATCAACCCTTTACTGGAAGATTATTGTCAATAATGCATTCTTTAAAAAGAAGTAACACCACCTAAGAGTATAAAGTGAGTTGATAGCAAAGGGAAAAAAAAACCCCACCAATTCCTCTGATATTTGTACTGAATCAACTTTAAAAATTTAATTAAAATAGAAACATTTATTAATTTTCTAAATTTCAGGAGACTAAATTCACTGATTTTGAAAAATAACCAATAGTCTTCAGTATATCCTATTGAACAGCAGCACATTTGTTGGACATACTTTGTTCTGCAATTAATTTTTTTGACTCATTTGAGTAATTTACTTACTTATTGAGCTTTTTATAGCACTTTTAATCAACTGTTTTAATCTTTATTATTTTAATCTCTTAATCTATGCAGAGATAAAATCTCAAGGTGATTATTTAAAATGATGACTACACAAACTGATACCACTGTGGAAGATGTAAAACTCACATGACCTATTCTCACAGGTCCTACCAACCAGCAAGGCATTACTGAGATATTTGCAAATCAAAAGGAAAAATGCTTCCCCAGACGGTTTTTCAATTACAAAACTGCCCACAGCACCTGCTGTGTGACCTGCCCATGTACAGTGTGCTACTGCACAGAGGCAAGAAGGAGTGAACACCACAAGTGAAGAGACTTTTCCTTCAGGAGATGACAGCAGAGGTCTGCACAGCTGAAGGCTCTTGGTATTAACAGTACTTTTGCCACTACAACTCTTTTGTAAACACCTACTTTCACAAATGGTAAAAATAGTGCATAGTCATTGTGTGCAAACTCTAAGCCATATCTCTATGGATTTGCAGTTCCACACAATAGCAAACTCGAGTAGCAAGTGCATATGTAAGAGGAAAGATCCAGAAACGGCAGGACAGAAGTCAAGAGATGTCACTAGCTGTATCACATTTTCACTGTGGAGTCTGACCCAGCTGCTGACAAAAAGCTTCCTATGCTCCTCTGACACCAACGTGATATCATGGACTCAACTTAGAGATTTCCAGAATTTTCAAATATTTCTTTGTGCTTATTTACTGAAAGACAATTTTAAACAACAGGCCAGATTAATTTGTTGCACAGAAAAGAATAAAATTATACTAAATCTTATGGATACTGGAGGTTTTCTGTGTGAGTTGAAAATGCGCATCTTCCATTTTGAAATGGAAATACTAAGGATACTAATACGACTAATATTAAGAGCAATAACGCCCCAGCCCTCAAGGACAGATGCCGCAGTAAAGCAGCAGAACTGGGAATGGGCAAAGTGAAGCTGTCACAACTTTACCAATCCACCTCTCAACATGACGGGTTATATTCCACCCACTGGAATTTTGTCAGAGAAACAAACCAGCCAAATACCGCACACAACAAGGTGCTCTCTTCCCTTCCCACCAGAAGTGCTTCTAGCAAATTGCCTCTTTGCTCTTTTCCCTTGCAGCTTCCCTACCAGGATGCAGGATCTAACAGAGCAGGAATGCTGACTGACAAGTCTCTAAATGGACTAGAGCAGCCAGGAAAGCTGGTCTGCTGTCAGTTTTTCCTAAACATACTTAAGTCTTGCAGAGGAATATTTCAACAGACTGAGCACAAAAGCAGACAAAGAACTTGTGGCTATAGACCTCAGAAAAAAAAGATATGAAAAAAATGTAGCTACGAACACAACATTGATGAACCATTCAACCAATAAACTGTAACACTTGAGGCCCATCAAATGTCTTTTTAAGGAAAAGGTATTTTTCCCCTTTAGCCTTATTATTTCACATTTAGCTGCTAAACCCCCTGTAACACTTACATAGAATACCAAAAAAAGTATATTCTAAATAAATCCACTCTTTGTAAGAATACTTCTAATTTTCAAAGTTCTTCAAGAATGAAATTTTCATGAAACTACTGTGGACAGTTTTGTAAGCACATGCAAATGAAAAATAATGTATGGGAAGCATTTTTCCTTTTATTAAAATCTTTTCAGCTGTAATTTCATACCAGTCCTTAGTAACCAGTCCAAAATATACTAAAAATGACATGTTTAGGACTGCTTAGCATTTACATGAGTCTGCAACAATAACACTGAAGAGCAGAGGAATTAGTTCAAACACTTCAGCACTTAAAAACAGTTATGTAAATATACAAAGAATTCTATTTTCCCCTGAATTGCAAGCTACCAAAAACCTAGCTGCTGAATGATGAAAGAAATGGGCTTGCTTGTTTCCAATTTGAGCAAGAAAATATCAACACAAACACACAGCAATTACAACTTTTAGCATATCTCTCTGAATGGCTGGGTAGGCACTAAAAAGCATTGCTAGGCAGCAATTCAGCAAGCCTTCTGGAAGGAAAGAGGGGAGAAATGCTAATCAGTTTCTAGAAATCAGCTGTGTGACGTGTGTCTCCAGTTATGTGGTGATCCAGCACCATTTGATGATACTGCTCAATGTGACCTGATGTAGCATGACACAAGCAGCAGAAACAACCTTCTCTGTTCCCATCATGTTCTAATACTTTTGATACCAGAGAGCCTTTTCACACTTCAGCTTAACCTGTTACTAACATTTCAGAACAGCTTTAGTACAGAGCCTAACAACTTTACTCAGCACAGTGGGAAGATATCACACACCCTTTCTGAAAGGGGCAGCTTCCTCATAATTTAAATATAGAAAGATTTTTTTCCATCTACTTCTTTGCAAGAATTTCAGAAGAAACCTACAGAAGCCTTACCAAACTGACTGACAACAGAGACACAAAAGGTAGAAGTCCCTAGATTTATAACAGCTCAAAGTTTTTCAAGTAAACCCATTAGAGTAAGAGTAGAGAGATGTTACCCAACCCACTGATTTTCCCTGGCATTTGCTTGTATCACCTAACAAAAGCAATGGGCAGTGTCTGGTTAAAGCCACATCTCTGGACTGCTATGAAGAATGCTTTAAGAAACCCAGTCAACGCTTTACTGGGATTTTTTATGCAGCAGGAGCCAAGTTGGCTCCTTTAGGAGGCTGTGCCTGGGCAGCAGGCAGCAAGAAAGCTCCAAAATTCAGCTCTGTGCCCTTCTGAGCCAGCCTCCGCTGCCCCGCAGCTTCATGGTGGACATTGTGACAGAGCCACCCGAGCCACGAGTCCCCAGCAGATAAACAGATTATTACTGCAGCCTCAAATATGGCAGGGAATTCTCAGGGGCTATCAGACCTTTGCTCTGCACAGAAGTAATTTTGTGGTTTTGTTTGTATGGACAAAGACTTACAGGAAAAAGCCTGCACCCTGAACATCCAGCTTCCTCCAGCATACCCTGAAGAGCCTACTGCGTCATGACAAACTAATTGAATGTGTTAAGGAAAGCCTGTTACTTTGGCTTTTTCCACCGTACATCAAAAAAGCTATGTTTGATTTTAAAGCACACACACACTTACAAAGACTAAGGGAATCAGCTACAAAGAGACCACACAAGCTGTTCCAACCTTCCACAGAAGTCTGGGGTTTTTTTTTTTAAGCATAAATACACAGCCACCTCTTCAGTTTGCCCTTTCATCTATTCTGAAACGCTTCTTAACACACACTTCATTTCCTAACTAGCCGATCATATACAAGTTTTGGGTTGTAGCTTTAAAGCACTAAAAAAGATGAAGGTAAAACACAACCTTGATCCTGGAACAGAAGTCAGCAAGGATATTGTGGGTGTCTCACAAGTCACAGAGCTGGGAAAAAAGAAGCCTGTCCTGACCCTGTGCTGAAACCTGATCTAGTTAAAGAGGCACATGGATTACCATTTATAGCATTTCTCAGGGGCTGGAGTGAGGGGCAAGGAGGGCGGCAGACAGCTCTCAGTCTGGCTGCAGGAGTCACTGCCTGCCAGCAGGGTTATAAAACTTGCAGATGCTGGGCGCCAAGGAAGGATGGTTTTCCTCCCCCTGTTGCAGTGCACCTTCCACACCACTGCTGTGTTAACCACCCCAAAAGCACGTGTGTGTTCAGGAGAACAGCAGCACTGTTTGCTCACAGTCTGGGAAAAGAGGATTACAGACGAGACCAGGAAGAAAAGGCAGACACATTTTTGTCTGACCCTGCAGTTAATCCCCAGAATAGGTGAAGATACACTTACATGGCCATGCAAGGTAGTGCTTTGCTCCCAAACTCAACATGCACAGAGCAGTGTGAGGTCCAGTACTCAATGGGTGAACTGAAATTACTCTTTCTTGTATTAGCCAGCTAATGACCTGTCTCAAAGAACAAGGTAAATGTCTTCAAGTTGGAAATTTATGACTCTGTGACAAAGAGCTGAGTTTGTTCCAAAAAGGCAGTTAGTTTCTGTCTCTTTCTCCACCATGGCAAAGACAACAGCACAAGATTTTGGAACTATGAAAAAGCAAACAGCAGTTTTGATGCTACTTGCTTTAACAAAACAATTTAGAAAAAAAACCCCACAGTCATTATTCTCAAACAAAATTACAGGTACTGTCACTCGCACAAAAAAGAAAGAAGCTTTCTGAGACATATTTTTGGTGTTCAGCCACTGTCTCAGTTAGCTACAGTTTGTCACAAGCTGAAAACAAGAGTTTCCCTCTCTTCTTTTTTTTGGGCCTAAGCAGAATGGGGGAACCATGAATTCACAAGCATTCCTAAGGAGGATAGCTCCTTTTCAGGCATCCTTTGAGCTCTGACACAAGCATGAAAACCAGAAAACCCCAAGCTTTGTTCCAGGATCAGAGAAAACAGAGGAAGCTATGCAAATTCTGGGCAGCCTGACCTTCCTCCCTTCCCCCTGGCCTTCATCACCGAAGAAATATCCAAGTTGCATATGCAAAACAGCACTACGCATAAATGAAATTAGTGGTTTAACTGACAGAGTACCCATTACATAGGCAAAATTACCTCTTTAAAACTTTAAGAAGTGTAATTTGATATTCTCTTATCTAATTAAAATAATATAAATTATGTACAGAAACCGACAGCTCTAGAAAAAGGAGCTCAGCAACATCCTCCATTTGTCTCCACTTGATGTAAAGGTCTGTTCTTACAGCTAGAAGGTTAAATTGTTCTGCAATTTAACCTCCATTCTTCATCCTACGGCTAGGATGGCCAGAAAGGACACCAATTTGTACCAGTCAAGGGCATATTTTTTCTGAACCAGATAGTTGCTCATAAGAAACTGGGATGAAATCCTCAAATTCATATTTTCCTCAGGCCTCTGAAGGACCATTAGATGCATTAACTTTCACTGCAGATGATGAAAGAGAGAGACACCACAGAGTGAGGCTGGATTACAACCAGCAATTCTGCAGGAAAAGATTCTTATTTCTGTTCCTTGACCTATGAACTAGCTTTGTTTGATTCATTCTGAAACCCTCTCTCATAAAGGAAATATGGAAAGAAAAATCATATGGTTTAAGTGTGAGCTGTAATTCTTTCTGTATGACCCAAAGCATGGTCAGACCTGCAAAAACCCACACATTCCTGCATTTCAACACATTCTAGAAAATACGAACTTCCACTAATATCTAGGCAAAGCTATAATAACGTAATGATGGAGACTGATGAAGCTAAGAGAAGAGAAATACGTTTTTATAGAATCAAAGAAGGTTCCAATCAAGTTGGAAAGGACCTCTAAGTATTAATAAGTCCAACTTTCTGCTCCTCACAGCACTCTCTAAAATTAAATCATATGACTAAGAGCGTCATCTGGATGTTCCTTGAACTCTGACAGGCTTAGTGTTGTGACCACTTCCATAGGTAGCCTGTTCCAGTGACTGACCACCCTCTCAGTGAAGAGCCTTTTCCTAATGCCCAGTCTGAACTTCTCCTGACACAACCTCATTGCATTTTCCCATGTCCTATTGCTGCTCACCTGAGAGAGATCAGCACTTCCCCTTCGCTGCTTCTCTTGAGGAAATTGTAGCTAAGGAAATAAATTTAAAAATCCAGAGCAACTCATCCAGTACTAGCCCCATGCTTATCTTCTATCAGTTCCTTTGATTTAGAGTGCCTGTGTCTACAACACAAATCTATCAACAGAGAAATGTTGTGCTGCCTCAAGAAGCAATATGCATATGTCCTAGGGCACAAGTAGGCAGGCAAGTTTTTAACTTAGCTTGTACAAATTCAAAAACTAAAGCAGCAGGGCTCTGCTGTGACCTGATCTGACAAAGAAAACTGCTCAGACAATAGCGAAAAATTATGTGGGAACATTATTTCATGGAGTAATGAGTTTCTGTTTCCAATTCAGAAAATTTCAACCAGTCTGAAGAGATGAACTTTGGAGCTCATCTTCTGGATCCAGTTGGGATCTTCAAAACATCGGTGTGCAACTTGCATTTATACACCTGTTTGCAGCATGCATGCATTGATTTAGAGATAAACACAGGAAATATCAACATATCATCATTCCCCTTGCTCACTTCCTCTAAAAGGACCACTGCTATGAAAACTCTGTTAGGATTGTTGCATGTGGATAAGAACATACATGAGGGGAAAATACACACTGCCTGCAATCCTAGAGAGCAAAGTTCACTGAGAAGGGTAAAGCAGGGAAAGATGGTCTCTGCATCCTTGCCATTGTAGTTTCATTCTGTTATAAAAGCATTTGCAAGCACAGTTACAGTGGGGAAATCTGTAAATGAGACATAATTCACTGAAAGGCAGTGGCATGTGAAGAGCCCTTCATCTTCACAAACAGATGCTTCTGAAAATTTTACCTCGCAAACAGAAGTTTTTACAATCTCCATGCAAACTGATTAAGCAGCACTCTGAGCAGTTGGAGGCATGCCAACCATCCGAGTTCTGAGTCTCCAGGCAGTGCAGGTCTCAGGTCAGCTACTGGATTAAGATCAAAACTGGCCCGTTGGAAGTGTGGATTACTGTGCTCAGAGCACTAGAATGACGGCCGCCCGCTGTGACCCTCCGGGGCTGAGCTGGCAGGACAAGCACCACTCTGCTTCCAGCTGAGACACATTTGTTGAGTCTCCAGGCTGAAGATTTCTTAGAAAGGTGTAAGGGAAAGTTTGGCTTTTGAGGTTAATACACCAGCTCTCACAGCAGATAGTCTCTTCAATGACATTACAGTGTCTCATTCCTTCCCTCTGAAGGGCAAGGATACTCATTAACAACAGGTACCTGTAATATGCAACACCTGCCACACAACACCCAACCCTCATTTTGCAGCAATGACCTCCACCTTCAGCTTACCTGTTTTATGCACTGCAGCCGGTCATTGGTCTGCTGTATGTGCCTGTCCATAGAATTCATTTTGATTGTCTCCACTCTCTTCTACCTGAAAGCCATTAAAATCCCTCGATCTGCAAGACAAAAAGGACAATAAAGATCACTGAACATGGTCCCTGCACTTCCACCACCTGAACAATTCAACAGAGCTGCTTGCAAGAAACCCCTGAGCACACTGTGAGATAAAATAGTAATAATCCCAGTGACAATGACAACCTGGCTTTTGCAAGGACAAGAGCGTGGGGATTCTTCCTAATCTTCCTCTAGGAGAAAATACCTCCCATAAATATTAAATGAATCAGATACAGCGGAGTATTACATGGCCAAAAATAGCACAAAATGTGTGTCCTGAAGAATCTGGATTTCTGGATGGAAAATAAAAGCAACAGGTACATTTGAGACTCTCCTCCAACTAGCAGATCTATTTCATGAGCCCTTGAAATGGCCAAGAGGACAGGGCAGGAAGGACTGGGATCCACAGCTTAGCCCAGACTTTAAGAATGACAAATATCCAGACGCACAACCAAGCATACATGGAATAGGCCTAATCTTTAGAGCCAAGGGCTTCACAGCTCCTGCCTTCTAGAAAAATTGTGTTCATTCAGGTATCTGTGGCTGAACAAACTACTTGTTACTTCTGGAAAAACATGGCCTGCGGTCTTTAGGTCCATCTCTTAACAGACAGTGTAATTTAAGGCAAATTAAACTTTGCTATAACTTAAAAAAAAAAAATATCTAGGAAATAAAAATCGAGGCTCAGAGTAGTGTTTGGAGTTCATGAACAATGAGTGGGCACAGAAATATATACCCAAATGCCCCATTTACACCAAACTTTATAGTAGCACAAGCAAGATGCCAGTCTTGCACAGAAACCTGTCACTCAGGAACCTCTTCAGTGGCATTGAGTGGTTTGTTATTCAGAACACTGTTCGTGACAAAACTCCACTCTCTCCATACACGTAAGAGAGAGCATATTTTTCAGATAGCTGTCTGGTTAGAGAAGCTGTTTACCACCTCTAGTACACGACTCAACATCTCTCCAGTCAAACAATTCCAGCACTGTCCATACTCAACCCCCTTGAGGGGAAGAGTGTTGCCCATGGTGGGAGCCTTGATTACACAGCTCTCACAATGAGACAGACCCCAGGCCACAGATCCATGTGCATCCCATGCACCCAAACCGCCGGAGATTTCTGTACCTAGCTGATAATGCTCTTCTGTGGCCCCTGCTGGATTAGACTCAGGGGAAAAAAATCTTTTCTGCTAAACAACTAAATGAGGTCTTAGAACAGCAGCTCAAGCTCCTCACCTCCACACTCTAGACACAAGAGGGTTCAATAAAGCATTCCTGTCAATAAATTATAATACTTACGAAACAAAAGAGCCAGTTTCACATGCAAGTATTATCTTCTGATTATGCCACTGCCACCTTCTCAATAGTAAATGCCATCCAAAGGTCCTCTAGCAAATATAAACTGATATATTTTATTAAAAGCCAGTTAAACAGTCTTATCTGCCTGTAGGACCCCCAAACAGACCTCAGTAGTCATGAAGTTTAATCTCTCAGTGGACAGCAGAGGTATTTATCGAGATAAGCTAGCCTAGACATGACACTACTTCAGCAGTGATCCATCTTACAAGCTAGGACACATTATCTGCATTTTAATTGAACATCAGCACAGATGGAGAAGGGCATACTAAAAACAAATACAAGAACATAGGTGTCTGTTGAAAATTCTGAAGACGTGCAAACTGAGGCACTTTTTTTTTTTACGAAAGTCATGGCATTTTTGAATTATACAATTTCATGTGTACACATGTAATACCACCCCAGTTCGCTGCCTTACAGTTAACCATAAACAAAATCAAATGTTGCTATCAGCTACCTGAGCCACAGCTCCTTACAGTACTTGTCCAAATTGCCATTTCTCCCACATGGCACAGCTTCTCAAAGCCCGTCTGGAAAAGCAGAGGGGCAGAATACACAAAAGTAACTCACCTAACTGAGCTGGAACCCGACAAGGCTCTTGGAAGCAGGACTGGGAGTGCAATCCCCTACTCTCCTACACAGACAGGGCACACAAATTCCATAACAATCTGATCAAATTCAGTCTCCAAAATAGTTCTGGTTTTAAAACCCAGTGGATCTCATAGAAAAGCACTCTCTAACTCTCACCCTTCCTCTAGCAGCTAGAAGAATTTTCACTTCCATGCTCAATTCCACTTGTTCTCACGCCATTAGCTCTATGGCTGAGGCTTTGCCCTGCCAGGCTGCGTCTGCCTCTTCCCCCTCACGGCATGGATGGACCATCACCCACCAGCTGTTCCTGCCAACAGTGCTACTTTCACAGCCCAATCTCATTTATTCTCTCCTGGTCAAGAGAAGGTCCTCAGCCCACTAACTCGCCTGGACAGCAAACATTTGTTGCATGAACCAAACAGCCAAAACTGCACACATGAAGCCTCATCACATACAAGGCTTTGTATTTGAAATGCCCTGCCTCACCACCGCAAGACTCATCTTTATCTTTCTCTCAGACACATCATAAGAGCATCAAATAGAGTCATTTTTTTCAGTGAGCATACTGGCTCTAAGTAATTTCTGCTATAAAAAACGCAGAGCTTATTAGTGGGAAACCATTATTATCTGGAAATTACTCTTTCATGGGCTTCAGCAAGAATTAAAAGATTAAACATGGAAAGTGAAAATTATCATAGAGATCAGAAATTTCACCATGGCAGAATAAGCATTTTGACACCAGACCATTTTGGCTGGAAGAAAAATAACAGCAGAATTAAATTTCCAGTAACTATACCTACTACATGGGTATCGCTGTACTCAGGCCTCGCTCCCCACATGCACATCCACGCCCTGAAATTTTAAAAAATGCCCTTTCTGTCGATCTCATCCTATTTTAAAAGTAGCAGCAAGATGACCTTAGTCGAAAATAACAGTACTTAAGATACAGAAAGGCCGTCAGGGCTGAATAAGAACAGACTTCTATTCGGTTAAGTGCTGTGCACTTATCAGGTCACAAGTGAAAACGACTTTGCAGGGTTTCTGGCTGGCCTGTGGTGTCCCTGCATTAGACAGCACGCTAAGATTCAGGCCTGCGAGCAGCTCAAGAGACAGCAGGGGATATTGCGATCAGGATTAAGGGTACTGGCAGACGAGGATAGAGAAGGGAATTTTTCCCGGTACTTTGTAACAAATCCCCTCTGTTTGATGCACACATTAGCCAGAAAGGTTGTACACTACTGCTTTACATGCTAACTCCATGCAAAAGGATAAACAAAAAAAGAAGTGTTCCCAGCACCTTCTGGTAATTCAACAATAAAAACCCCCTTCTTTCTTTTCTGAGGCAAAGACCCAGTCTCCCCCTCTTAAAAAAAAAATAAAATTATGTGAATTATTCTTCCTTCCTCCCTCCCCTCTAGCATTGAGAGTTTATAGCCCTAGGCTATAAGTAATTAAAGAGGCCTCATTTACATATTTATGATGTCTCAGAAATAGAGGATGCTTTTTCTTTAAGGAACAGATGTATCGACCTCTTAGCTTTTTTTTTCTTAACCCTAAACATACTTTAAATCTTGTAAACCATTATTACAAAACTCTCTTCCACACTGAAAAATGAATGAAATTTTTTTACTGGCTCTACAAAAGAGAATTTCACGAGCTTCTGCTACACTCTGTGTTGGGTGAAAGTTC
Organism: Chamaea fasciata; assembly: GCF_029207755.1. Taxonomy (NCBI): domain Eukaryota; kingdom Metazoa; phylum Chordata; class Aves; order Passeriformes; family Sylviidae; genus Chamaea; species Chamaea fasciata. The sequence continues at coordinate 23,916,170 of NW_027094094.1, read as the reverse complement.
AGCTAAGGAGACTGCAATTACTATATCAGAAACTGAACTTCCAAGTAACACAGTTAAGAAAACAATTCAGGAAAATGTTGCTCCCACAAGTTCCTAAGGCAGCCTGAACAGCCTCTTAGAGAGGGGAAAGGAGAATTAAACCAAACACTTCACCACTGCTTCAAAAATCATCCAGCGTTTTGAAAGTGAGTGTGCATTGAGTTCTGCTCTGGGGTGAGCTCTCCTCATGGCCAGAACTGCCACCCACAGTGAGAGCTCTGCCCCGCGGGACCAATGGACCAGGGAAACCTGCTCCCCTGAGGCCGAGGGAGACCTGAATCGTCTCTGAAACAGGCCCAGCCTTCCCCTGAGCGTGGAGAGGCTTCACATGGTGCCTTCTGCTCTTGTTCCCACAGGCTTCCTTCCCTCACTGGGGCAGAGAAGGAGCTGGAGCGGAGCTCACCAGAAACATCAGCCGCTGCCCAGCCCCAGCAGCCCCAAGCACTGCCACCCACCCCCCTGCTGCACAACAGGGTGCATTCCTCCAGAAACCAAGTTTTTAGCAAATAGTCTTTCCACCAGAAATCCACTCGGAGGGCAGAGGAGGAAAGGCAGCCCTTCCCAGGAGGCAGGGCAGGCTGCTGTGAGCGGCGCTCGAGGCCAGCAGCGCAGCATTACCCCAGGTCTCCATTTCCACAGGAGACCAGCCACCCCGCGCTGGCCGCACCAGACAAGATCTCATTTGGAGGCACTTCGGACCACTCAAGGCAAGAAGGCCATAAATAAAAATCGGTTAAGAAATTTTAACAGTAGGTGAGAAGAGAAAATGAAGATCACTTCCTTAAGCAGAGATTCAGCGCAGCAGCTCTAAACATCCCTGCCCCCTGCCGCCACAGCACACAGGTTGGTTAATGCTGTTTATTCAGTAAGCTAAAACCTAGCAATTTCCTTCAAGTCTCCAGCATGCCGAGGGTCCTACGAGAGGGCAGACAATCTGTATCTACGAAGTGACTCTGATGAGGCAACAAGCCAGGCGGGAGCGCGGGCGGCAGCGGCGGAGCGGGGCCGAGGCCGGGGCCGGGCCAGGGCAGGTGCCGCCGCGGCCCGCCAGGGGGCGCCGCCGGGCCGCGCCACCGCCCGCCGCGGGCCCGGGGGGTCAGGGCGGACCGGGACAGCCCGGGGGGACCGGGGGGGAACAGCCGCCTTCCGTCGCCTGAAGCACCGAGCCCCGAGGAGCAGGGTCCGAACCAGCCCAGCAGCTCCCGGGAGCCTGTCACCTCCAGTGATGGATTTAAGAAACATAATTTCTCTCAGAGCCCTGTCCTGGTGGTAAAATGCGGCGGCTCGGAGACAGAACCCATCTAATTCCACTTGACGTGTCCCTTGCCATTAAACACACTGTATGAAGCGAAGTTGTGTCTCGAACTATCAGAACGCACCTCCGTGTGCACGCACAGGTTAACGCTACTAATTGCGTGTAATTGCATCGATCCTCCGCCGCAGCCCCAGGCGGTGTCCGCCCGCGGCACTGCCCCGACAGCCCGCACAGCGCGGGCACAATGCAGCTCCGCACGTCTGCACTCCGGCACATGGCTCACAGCATTCAAAGGGCTCTAAGGCCGCTTTTCAGTACGAGAATTTTCAAAGATGCTCACAAAGATCATCTGCTGGAAAAAGTTTAATATCCATCTATTACGACTAATTTATTTCTTCTACTAGATATGGTACAAAAAGTATAAAATGTCAGGCGAAAGGCTGTTTTCATCACTAAACACTTGAAAAAGGAAGTTGTTTTAATAAAGCTTTATTTACCATAAGCTGGTAAATAGCTACTGCTCTTGGCTTTGAGCTATTAAAAAGGGCCAGATGTGAGACAAAGCAGCGTTTGTTATGCTGGGTGAGGAAGAATAGATATTTGTGCTGCGCTGCTTTCCATTGTTGCTCTACAAATGTGCAGTAATCCCCAGAAGACTTTCTATCATCTTTGACTGCGAGAGAGGGAAAGCGAGTGTGTGTGCGCACACAGCGCCCGGCAGGCACGGCTTCAGGGAGGTGGGAGCAGGTTTTTGTAATTTATGGTGGCTTGAGCTGCAAAGGCTGGCAATTTTGTCGCGTTTAAGGAAGCTGTTTCCGCAGCCGTGTGCTTGGGAACGTTTTTATATACAGAGCCTATTATATGCAGGCACCAAGAGCCAGCCGGATACACACAAAAGCAAACCCACACATGCTTTTGAAAAAAAAAAAAAAAAAAAAAAAAGACAGCATGACAGCTTGCATAAGCAAGCCTGCTGGACTCCTCTGGGAGGAGGAGCGGCAGCGCGCAGAAGTTGTTCAATCATGAAGCACATCTGCACCCTGATTACAAAAGCAAAGGTGGTCGGGCTAGCTGGGAGCACACACACAGCACTGGGATACGACCTATTCTCCAAGGGTAGACATAAAAATATAAAAGAAGTCACACACTGTATAAGAGAGCTAAGCAGAGAGCTCCCTCGAGCCCAGACAAGTTGGTCACCAGCCAGCACTAACCATTAAGCACATGAACTGCCTTTTGCACTGGCAGCCCTCACCTCCAGCCCGCTGGCTGAAATGAGTGGTTTCCTCAGACCGAGAGCAGCATCTGCAGATCACAGGTAATTGCCCTGCTGCATGCTTGTATTATAAGGTTGGTTTCCCCGCATTCCACCCAGTTCCTAGTGTAATCAGCTCTGTCAGCTTGTTATCTTTGGGGAGAGCAAGGAGGTAAAAGGACACTGCAGTTTAAAACAGCAAGAGATGATAACACAAAATTAAAGGCAAAAGTGTACAAAAGAGTGCTGCTGGGGAGCCAGGGCTGAGAGCCCTGCTACAGTGCTCTCAGAGGCTTTGCACACTCCAATACAGACAGATCTGCTGGAACAAACATTGACAGTTCCACAGCAGAACCCACTGATCCAGTGGTTTACTACATGTACTGTAGCTTGCAGGTAAGAAATACTAATCCTCACTGGGACAGCTACAAGCAAATGAGCCATCCCTAAAAGCTTGCTGGGTTGTGCTCAAATAATTTCATAATCAGTGTCCCTGATCACTCCTCACACAACAATGCTGTAAAAAATGATAAATTGTCAGTCTCTAAACTGAAGCAGAATCAAGCACCTCTTGCCACCTTCTGGGCCTGGTGGGAGGATTGCAGAAGTCAGGTGAGCATAAGAACAGAAAAAGGTTTGCATTCTGGCATGCAATGCTTGCTTATTTACCTAATGAAAGCTTGCTTCTTTCAGAGGCTCTGTGGTAAGATGTAAAGTATTTGCTGAGAATACTTTGTGTCTGCCTACCAAATCCTGCAAACAGGGATGTAGTATTGCTAACATCACCTGGCTTACCCACCTTCTGGGGGCTGTCTATAGAGCTGCAACAAAAAACATCTATGAAGCAGAAACTTTTTACTGCTTTTGCTAGACATTTATCAGCTACTAAAGAAAACCAGCGGGTTTGGACATAATCACCTAAGTTATTTGCTTGAAACCTGAATGATGAGCTACAGAAGACAACCTAATATAAGCATTTTCTAAAGGTCTAGAGGAAACAGTAATGACCTAACCAAACTGTCAAAGACAGTCTCAGAAGGACGAGGAAAGGACAGAGGAGAGATGGCACTAGCAGCAAATATTTTAAACAATTACCTATCAAAAACTGAAGATGCTACCCTGTGTTTGCTATGCTCCAATCATGTCTCTCTTGCAGAAGACAGCCTGCTATATAACAAACAGAGGTTAAAATCTCTCGGGTCAACCCAAAGGAATGCTCCTAGTAAGAACTATCTGAAGCCCACTGTGAATCAGAAATGAGAAGGATTTGCATTCTGACACTGAAGGCCCTCTTACTTATCTGATGAAACCAGGCATGTTTTGGAAGTTGAACTGTAGCATTTGAAGGAAATTGCTGATTTCTTCTCATGATACTGTACCATCACAACTTCTATTCCTCATTACTGAGTGGCAACACAAAGAATATACCAATCCTCCACCCGCAAACTATACTGCACCAAGTAAAGGAATGAGGATAGATTTGGACTCCTTTTTTTCCCCCACTAAGTTTATCATCATAAAGAAGGCACATAGTCAAAGTGAATGGTAATTTCTCTTGGTTGTCTATAAATGTAAGATCTATTAATCATTTCTTTCATTTTATGAGATAAGAAAGTCCTCCTAAGACTAATGATTTCTGATAAGCCACCAGGGAAAGCATCACTACTTTGGAGAAGACCTCTCAGGGAGAGGGAAGGAATGGAGAAAAAACATTAGCTCAGTCAGCAAAGTCTCTGGAGAACAGAGCAACTGAATAGCTGCTTTGAGACACAAGCTCCAACAATTTTGACATCAGCCATTATTCTGGCCTGTTCTGATGAAATTTAAATATTTACCAAGCTTCCCAGAATAGAAGCAATATAAATTTCAGCAGGACCAGCAAAACCTGTAAAAACTAAATATATCAGAACAAGTAAAGTAGATGTTGGATTGCTGTAAACTTTTGTTACCAGAGAAACAGAGCAGTTGCTAGCAGCCAAATTACATTGCCTGCACTGCTTTCAGATGCTATCCAAATGGGGCTTCTCACAAACTCTCCACTCGCTTTGAGTTATTACAATTTAGTGCTAGGGGGTTAAGTAACTTAAACTAGAGATACTGGGCATCTAGACAAAACAAAATTACAGTTTTGGTAATGTCTATAACCTATTTTATCATCTTCATTTGAAGGCAGCTGACTGGATAGCCACCTGTATTAAAACTTCTGGACCTGCAGAATATACATTAAAAATCAAAGGATTTGGTTTTACTGAATTGTCAATACAATTGGATAAACATTCAGTGCTTCAAGCCGCCACCAAATCCTAAATTTTAAGGAACCATACTGAGAGTCTGTGTAAAATGAGCCAGGATTGGACAAGCAAATCCAATGTCTGTGTATCCCTCACGGAAGACTCTTCTGTACATACCTAATGAAACACTGTGTGAACACAATATACTGGAAGACTTGAAATGTGACTGCTGTTTATGTTAGTCTTAACAGCTAGTATTCAAGGACTTGAAACAATCAAAGGGACAGATTCATTGCTATTCATACTTTATCAAGAAGCCCAGAAATACTTTGGACACCCCAGAGCTGATTTTGAAAACAACATATTTTAAAACTAGTTCCAACAGCAATCCCTTCAATTCCAACAAAGTCAAATCTGCACACTTCCCTGCTGCTTGCTTATCTGTAGTGTAGTTGTTGCTATTCATACTTTCCAAGTACCCATAATTTCAGTAAGGTAGAAATTCTTCTAGACACCTAGATGACAAAATACTGCAGGAGCTTTACACAACAAAGCCTGCTGCCTTCAAGAAAGATTTTAACTGAAACATTCATGATCCTCTGCCCCATTTGGTTTTCTCACCACCTTATCATTTGAGAGGAACTTTTTATCTAGAAATTGGCCTCTGAGAATTACCAGTGTTCCAAACCTACTTTAGAGGCAAATAAAGAGAATCTTACACTTACTATGAAATAAGTTTCTTTTTACCAAGAATCTTAACAGTCAATTTAGTTTTCAAAGGTTTATGAATTCCATGGTTAAAGATCTGTCACATGCTCAGTTCATGAACAAACTTGGGGATAATCAGGAGCAGATTTTAGCAGAATTTCTTCTGGGAGCACAGATCTCTGTTGTACCTCCACTAGGTCTCTCACCCTCAGGTGATAGCACAACCAAAGCTGAAATGGCCTTTGGCAGAACACAACACAGCACCCAAGCAGGTTTTTAAAAATCCTCTCAAGTATTTGCAAGCAGCAACTATACAAATGCTAAATTTGTCCAGAGCAAAAGCTACCTTGACTGCAAAGACTAGGAACCAATGTGGTATCTCCTGTGAAGGAGAGCACAGTTCCCATCATCCCCACTGCTGTTTCCACTGGAACAGGCTGGGAGCAAGCCTGATAACTTACAAGAGACAACTGTCTCACAAACTTCCCATCTTTATTACAGACAATGTAAACAGGAACACTATTGCTAATGAATTATTTATAGTGTGGTTCATAAATTAAGATACTTAAGACTGTCTTGCATTTTTTGTACCACCATCATTACTACAAACTATATGCCCAGAAGCTTTTACCCATAACTCCAGGACAAAGCCAGCCCTGTGAACAGAGATCTGAGCTCTTCTCCACCACCAAAGGCTTCATTTCTTCAGCTTCTCTGGCTTTCCAACTACATCCAGTGCTGCTCTGGGTAGTCACTATCTCCACAAACACACACAGTGCCTAACACAAATCACAATTCAGACTAGGGCTACCACATGCTAGTTTAATACGGACAACAAAGTGTTACTGTAAAATCTTTAATGAATGTATTACTAGAAGTTAAGGATAAAACATCTAATATTACCCTTCCTGCAATTTCAAGACAAAATTTCCAGCATTCAGCCAGACTTCCAAATACAGAATTAACTTGATAAACTTCAACTGTACATCCAGGTGAAAGCTGGATAAAAGCAGTTCAAGTCCAGACGGTATTTTCTTCTAGCTCATATCCTTCCTTTTTCTTTTTTTTTTTTTTTTTGTTTAAATGGTTATTATAACAAAGTGGACCAGACCTCAAAAAGCTACACACTTTTCTTCTTTGCTCCCAACAGCAAAACTACAGACTCCAGAGGTCAGCTTTAGAGCCTTCAAGTTTTTCTGAAGCCCTGCCTGATTAGACATACTCTGGAGTGACTTTCATTGTGATCAAACGGGATGTGCTGGTGACATGCATACAAAGCTAGCAGAGCAGCCACACTGCAAAGCCTTCAGCAGGCAGGAGTCGGTGTAAGGACTCATTCCTAACAACACTCACCTCCCCTGGAAAGGAAACAAGCATCCCCTCTGAAAAGGGTCTGATGAATTCAAGGAGAGACGTGTTATTGTGACAATATCAAACCTTGCAGAGAATAAAACTCTTTCTATCCTACATCTCCTTGTCTTTTGCTCTTGAATTTTTTGTGTCCTGGGGTGAATATATGATGCTTGTATCCCAGTTGTCTGTTCTGTTTATGCTGGATATTAAGTTCTGCACCTTTAAGACTGGTTTCCAGAGCGAAGGAAGGAAAGAAAAAGCGCACAGTTTGTTTTCAGAAACTGCACTCACTCCTCCACATTCCTGTGGTTACACTTTGGCACCTTATTTTTTTTTTTTTTTTTTTCCCCCTGAGTAACTGAGGTGTACTAGATCTGAAATTCGGAGGGATATATTTTGAAGCTTGGTTCATTGGTTAAAAAGTCTAGCTGCCCAATAGGCCATATTACAGGATTAAAAAGGTTCCTCCTTATTGCATGACTGATCCAGGCAGAGGTAGGAAAGAAAAGGACAGGTTGGCGTGAAACAAGTCATGTTCCAGGAGCAGCCTATTTGCTCCTGTCACATTTGAGACAAGGGAAGCAATTCAAACAGTATCAGATGTGAGAGTTATTTTTTCTGATTTTGGTTCACTTGATGTAACCAATTCATGAAGAAGGAGTTATTTAGTAAACAGCAGTTCTTCCTTCCCAATCAAAAAGCCATGTCACAAACTTGAACTGCTTCAGATTAAGGACTTCTTTGACCCATACTTTCCTACCTTTCCCGTAGGTCAGATATTGAGCATGGCCCCACTGTCCCTTATAATACATTTAGACACTCACCAGTCCTGAATAAGGAAATTCCTACTCTCTTACCTTTTTAGGTTGTCTATCAGCTGCTCGAGACCTAGGCACTTGCCGTTTTACCTCCTAAGGTGATGGTGGTATTTAAAATGGCAGACAGTAAAAGACTAACAATGCAGAGCTCTATCTCAACAGCAGACTTCTGGGCTATTGGTGAACCGCAAAGCAGCAACAATTAAACAAGTCCTTAAGTCAGATGCAGGAAATAATAGTTTTAAAACAAAAGTCTAACAGAACAAAATTCACCAAACTTTTTACAGGTTGGCACAAACACTGGAGAGGTACAGATAAATGGGATTGCTATAACAGAAGATATGACAAAATATTTTCATGAAACACCAAAGGACAAAGCGTGACTTCCCAGTTCCTTTCAAGAACTACTTCTCTTTAGAAAAATAAGAATTTTTTGACAACTTTCTCTTACCAGCTCAAATACAGAGGTATTACTATAATACTAGGCATTACGGCCACCTGCATGGCAGGACAATTTGTATTAGCAGCCAAAGAAAAGCCCCCCAAACCAAACAACTGCCACAGAGTCTGCAGAGCGTAAGTTAAGCAATGTTAATCACTTTGCTTTGCATTCATTAAAGCATTACAATGATCTAAGATTTTCAATAAAATATCAGTGTTTATTAAGCACTTGGCATGAATTCAACCATACACTCATTGACCATAAAAGAAAGAAACAAATAAATGGAAACCCTAAAATGTCCATTTTGTGACTGTAAAAATATTAAGCATTAGTTCCTTGTACGGTCAAATCAGTCCCTGAAAATATCCTATGATAACAGTCAAAAGTCAGTGGATCTTGGTTCCACAGAATGACATGCTAACATCTGCAAGTGTCATAAATCTATTGGACAAGCTGCCTATTTTCAAGCTTCTCCCCATTTTACTTTGCATGAGAAGGGACCCAGTTTCCACCAAAAAAAAAAATTACTGCCTTCAATAACCCTGAAAAACTTTTGAGGGATGCGAATGCCATTATATAGCAACACTGTGACTTACTTCTACTGCTGAGCAACAAAATAATACACTTTTTAAAAATAAGTAACTGGAAAGGTATTTTGCTCAAAGGTTGACCTTATTTTAGGAAACCAGACTTGCTCTCTACTAGAGCTTTGTTGCTCTGGTATCCTTTACAGCAGAGGTATATTGCAGGAGATCAGCTGCATGTTCTCTAGGTGATTTGTCCAAGGTGTCAACCTTGGACTTGGTTCCAATTTTGAACCTTCCTTCCCTGTCTATCACAAGAAGCTCAATATGCTAATAGATTGTCCTATTCTACTTCTTGCTGACATTAGGAATACAGATTCATTCTCTGAAATGGTTTAAAACGAATTTAGATATCTGTTTCCCGGGGATGACTCTAATTTATTCAAGTCTCTCAAGTACTGGTTAGGACCTAAGTCTATTGCTGCCATCTCTTCAGACTATCAGAGCTGCCATCCTCGCTCCCTCCCCGCCTTACATGCTGCTTCAGGTCTTGTTCAAATCTCTAGAAAAGATTGGTTTATATTACCCGCAATTCAAGGTTTTTAAACATCGCGATGTAATACAAGTGCTTTTAATAGATCACACCTGTCACAGAGTCCAGGCTTACTAATGAACTGCATAGCAACTGCAGTGCTATTACACAGCTATGGGGAGAAAATCTCTGATGGGTGTTAGCAGCAAAGTTCTCAAGAGCTTTCTGACTGGCCTGTGGAAAGCACCTCACCAGCACAGAATTTTTTAATAAGCCTCCTTCCTTTTGAAAGCCAACTGATCTGCTATTTATAAGGCTTTGATTAAGCTAATACATGCAAATACAGATGTAAGCATACGTGTGCACACAGAATGGGATGAAATGCTGGGGAGGAAAGAATTTATATTACAAACTCAGGTAAACTCTTGCAAGATCAAACAACAAATCCTAAGTGTTACGGAACACGGAAGAAAAGCTCACACAAGTGATACTCAGCAAATTTCTTGCAGAAACAGGGACAATTCTGCAGCTTAGTTCATTTATGATGCAGAACATGCCTAGCTTCAGCCTAGGTTTTTATGAATAGTCCCATGTACTAAATTGTATGGGGAAAACACAGGGAAATGTGATACATTTTTTTTGATACATCATACTGCCATGACTCTACCTGCAAGAAATTGAATTTCTAAATTAGTTTAAAACATTCATTTCAGAAAACATGTCCAAGAATTGAACAAGCAATTTAACACTCAAGGGAATAAAGCAGCACTTAACCCTGAGGGTGAGCCAGCAGCCCCCTCACAGGTTCAGTGAAGCCCTGGCTGCTCTGTCAGTCTCTGAGAATGAGGCAAGGCCGATAGGTAGAAGGGAGCCAGTTAGGACACACACTGGCAAGGAAAATATCAGAGTTGGAAGGTCATATAAATTGCCAGACATGGAGACGAGATCTGTCAAAAAGACAAACTACCTAACAATTTTAACCTATTGGCTAGAGCTGTCCGTGTCAGCATAATGTTAACATATATTATAACCTCATTGCAAAAACATCCACGTAGGTGGAAGAGAACTGCAGCTAAACTCCCTCTCTTATCTTCTGTTTAGACAGGAACTCATTCTAACAGAGGCTTAAAGAAGTATTTTCTCTGGGTTTTGGGTTTTTTTTTAATCCAAACCTAACATATCACATATATGTGCGTGTATATATATATATTACAAGGAAAAAAAAAAAGCTGGCTAATATGGTAAAAACATCACTGTCGATTCCTCCACAGTTAAGTTCATCAAAGCATCCATCACAAGCACCTCTATTTCCAGACAACAGTGAGTCTTTTACTTATTGCTACTTTAAAATAAAAGCTTTTCTGAACAGTCACTGAAATATTTAAAATAGAAAAGTGGGCATTTGGTAGACAGGAGATTAACTTTTTCATCTTTTAAACTGTCTGCATTTCTCCCAACTATTATGACTAACTCAATATTAATTATGGAGCTGTGATTTTTTCTCTACCAAATGCTGATGACTCTCCATTTTAAGGTAAAATCAAGTCATGGTATCTCTTCTGATGAGATCTCTGCAACTTTTCTACACAACATGACTTTTACAGGCTGCCTCAAAGCCCCACTGCTTTGTAGTATCTTGCTTGTGTCCCCCCTCCCCTTATTTGTATCTGCATTAGAGAGAAGGCCTGGGAGCATTCATCAAGTTAGTAGGTGGGACACTTCCCTGGGAGAGAGTATTAAGTTAAACCTCCACGAATACTCTCAGGGAATCCTGATATTGTTAATCCCCCAGGGTTTATGCATGAAATGTGACATTTGAGATTAGTTCAGAAGCATCTGTTCATAATGCCGAGCACTGAACCCCCAAGAATGTATCACACATCATTTTCAGAAAAAGACACCTCCCTAAAGCTTCATTTCCCTTTTGTGCCACCAAGGCAAAAATCTGATGATTATAAAACTGACCTGTTTCTCACATTATGACCTACTAAGTGACACATGAAACTCAAACCACAAACCTCCTTCTAAGTGCCATGAGGTTAGATTCTACTTATGGTGCACATCCTACTTCCAGTTTCTTTTTTTTTGTTTTTGACAAGTAAGTCAGGATCACTCTTACATCTCAAGATTATTCTTGCATGTCAATTTTTATAGTAACCAGCCTGTTGAGCATGTTGATCAGTGAAGATAAACAAAGCCAGCAAACAGAAAATGAAGAATTATTGGTTTCTGGTTTTTTGTTTGGGTGGTTTTCTGGTTGGTTTTTAGGGTTTCTTTCCCTTTTTTTTTTTTTTTTTTTTTTTTTTTTTTTTTGGTGTGTGTGTGTGTGTGTGATGTTGCTTGTTTCCTGTTTGTTTTTTTGGGTTTTTTTTCCCCTAAACACAATACAAGCAGAAGCCTATTCTGAAGGATTTGTAAGGGCAATGTATGTTCCCTCCCAGCTATTCAAGCAGGCAGTAGATATTCATGAGTGCTGAGAGATGCACGTAATTATGCCTGAATGATTATTTATCTAGAATGAAGAGCAACTGTGAAGCATCTATCACTCTTTGTTCCAGGTCAGAAGTTTCAGATAGCCATTTAAAAAGAAAAAAATAGCATCACATGGATGAAGCAACCAACAATATAGTGAGCACCATGAATACTGAATACAGAAATCAAAGGGTTTCAGAAACAATGAAGCTCTAAAGTTAGAGCTGTTTGTCATGTATTTCTCAACATGAAAAATCAGTTTGGCTCACAAAGGAGACATTAAAAAAACCCACTAATTATTTTAAAAGATACGTTATATGCTTAGGGTAGCCATTTTCTACTGATTGTGACATCTATCCTGCTAACTTCTTTTAACCAGACACTAAGCAGACTTTTCCAACAGGAGATGAAGTACAGTCTATAGATCAAGGAGCCCATACTGAAGTACTGAGTGACAAGAACAGCATCCCATACACTTGCAGGGTCTAGTTCCCATATTGCATCACCTTCAGAAGGTCAGAAAGGTGTTAAAGAGCTGTAACACTTAGTTTGCCATGGCCTCTGGGCACACAGTTCTCTAAAATGTGCCATTTCTACTTGAAAAAAACCCTTTGGCATACTCTGGTACCATTTTCAGTAGTGCTTTCCATCGACCAAGCACGGTCTAAACCAAGGCAGTGTGGCCACACCTACGTACGGGATTTCAATTCCCTGCCATTATCAACAGCATTTCCATGGAGACGGATGGAAAGGAAAAGGATATAGGAAAGGACAACTAACACTTTGGAAACCTGCAGCAAGACATACAGTTTTACTGCTGTGCCATTCTGCATGCCTGTGAAGCATGTGATCTGTCTGCACGAGGACATCCAGCATGAGCACCACTGCTGGGGGTACCAGCAACTGGGGACACTTGCTGCAAAAACATGGTTGCTGTAAAAAAATTGTCTGAAGTAAATGAACTTAAACCTTTCCTCTTCTTTCACTGGTTCCAATACCACAATACAAACCCTCACCCTCCTTAAAAAAAAATAAATAAATCAGCAAAACAAAGGATGGAGTTGGTTTGACTAACTTTGTTTCATTGACTTGATGTAGAAAAATAACCCAAAAAAGAAGACCATGGCAAAAAGCTGGAATTAATTCAAGTAATAAGTTGAATGTTTCATGCTACCCTTCTATGCAGCAAGATGAGAAAGGAATACTAACCAAATTCTAATCTCAACCAGGACAGTTTAATGCTCATTTTTAAATATGTCATCTAAGAAAACAATGAATGAGTTAGGCTTTAAATTTGTTCTTTCTTCAGGGAAAAGAAATAGCAAAGGTATTTAAAATTAAACAGGACATTCACAATTAATCTGCTTTTTAATTAACTTACTTTGCTGCTGTAAGTGATTCTGCATTTACTCTCATTCTTTTGAAAATTCCAAAGTGCTACTTCTGACCTGTGATTTACTGTTGCCGTACATCTTTATAAGCAGTACTTTAGTTTAAGTGGCAGTTGCATATTAATTACCAAGTTAATTATGTGCTATGTAATCATGCTGTAATTCATTAGTTTACTCCGCAGTGCGAAAGGATAATGCTAAATGGAAGACCTGATGCAGAGTATTTCAGTAATTTACATTTTTTGCATCAAATATTCAAAATATTAACCAGAAAACAATGTCTGCGCTTAAAGAAGCCTATAAAACAGCTCATCGTGATTCTAGTAGCAATTGTGCTAGAACTTTTCCTCCTTAAAACAGCTGCAGAAATTTTAAGCAGGGTAAAGTATCTTCTCTAAAACCAAGCACACAGGGCAAAAAATCAGGGATATTGGACAAGTTCAAGCAACCAAATTTGATACTTAACATGACTCATCCTCAAAAGACATGTGCTCTCTGCTGTCTCAAATCATTGTCTTTAAGCTGTTTCAGCTTGGAAACCTAAACACTGATGCATCCAGTAGTATAAATCACAGTTGAAGATATTGGCTACAGGATTTTATGATTCTTCATTACTGACCCTTTGCATGAAGTACTTATAGCCAGGTAATTTACTACTTGTTTCTGTCCAAAATCTGCAGGGAAATGCAATTCCTGTTTGCACAGGTCTCAAAATAACTCCGTTACTACTGATCTATGTTTCCCAACAGAAGTACTGAACACAAATGTAAATATTTATTTTTAATATAATGATTTTTGGTGAAAAATGAACTGGGCATATGAACAATACCATAAAGCTGCGTCTCTGTCCCAGGTTTAATTATCCCTGGAACTATTCAGCTTACTCTGATCAATAGAAATACAAGACCAAATTTTTACAAAGATGCTCTTAGTCATGAAGAATTCCTCTTCTGCTTTCAAGGGCACTCCCCTACCCCTCCAAAAGTATTCCAGCATTTACGGTTCTTCCTCAACCAACACTGATTCTTCAACACCAGTTCTTGAGAGGTTGTAGTTTTTTCCCTTCCAGTAGCTACCACAGTGACACAAAGTGAGGCTCTTTGATAATTAAAAATCAGCAGAGGTAGGAGTTTCTCCTCCTAAAACTAACATCATAAAACCCATGATAAAAAAGCACTAAAAAAACCCGTGATAAAAAGCAGCTCTATGCAAATTACAATGCAAAGGGTCTATGTTTTTCAGCACACACACTGCATCTGTACATTGCAGCTATATTCACTCACTAAAACAAAAGCAAGGCTACTTTAGCTATTGGTATGTCTGCAGAAAACCAAGACGTGCCATGAACAGAGTAGTCAACTTCTGTGCAGTGTTTTGACTGCACAATCTTTATTATCAGGCAGATTGCATCAATGAAAAGAAGCCCTAACTATCCAAATAAACATGAAGCGATTACCAAATCTATCACTGAGTTTGCAGCACCTCCACAATTCTGTCTCATGGGCTGAACAAGTTCCCCTTTAAAGTCATTTGGGAAAAATAAAGATCCATGTTTTTTCTAACAAATTATGACAGTGAAACTACCAAGAGCTTTTCACTCCTTAAAATTCTAGAACAGTTGTTTAGAAAACATCATAGGGACCTCAAAATGTAAACAAAATGCACAAAGAGTAACTGAAGTTCCAGTGAAAAGAAATGGAATTAATGATATGGTACGACTGAAAATTTAAATACAGCAAAAGAGCATACTGTTCCGTGCTACTGCAATTTGAATACTACCTATATAATTATGTGGGGCTGCAGCTCGTTATTTAAACTTTCTTAAACATCAGTGAGAAAAAATGCACATGTGCCAGTGTCTTGGTAAAAACAAACCTGAAATCTATGTAAAATCTTGATGTACTCTGTTGTCTCAGATAACAATACACAGTTCTCTTTCTTTGAGCAATATGGTTCTGGATTTTCTAAGAAATGGAGTTGAAAAATTAATCTCAAGCATTATTACAAAAAAAATACATATTCTGCCTAATACAAAAGGAATTTTTAGGATTCCTAATCAGTGGAAAAAGCAATTTTACTTGCAAAGTGGCGCACAAGTACCACAACACCTTAAAAAAAACCACCCAACCCAAAAGCCTTTTCTCCCCCTTCAGAAACAGCCAGAAGACATCTCACTCACTCAGTAAAGCTTGGACTTGCTGAGCTGTGTAATTGGTTTAGGTCTGTAGGGACTGGGTTACAGAAGGGACAGATCTACGATCAGCTTTGGCTTCTATTTCAGAGCAGGTATCTAACACTTGTTGTTAAAATGTGAATGGTATGGGCAGATCCCTGCATTGGGTTTTATACAATCCAGAAAGCTTTTTTAAAAATTATTATTTATTTTAATGTATAATGATACATCCAAAATCCAACAACAATTAAAAAAACAAACGGCAAACAAACCTCAAATTCTCTTCAACATACAGGAAGTATTAGCCTTCTACTTTTATATGGTGGTGGAAAAAAAGCTTTTAAGAGTATGTAAAGCTTTGAAAAATAGTAAGAGAATATTTTATTTAATTTAAATAGAATATGGTTATATAGTTGATTCATCCTTTTAGGTTTCTTGGTGATTTCTGCACAGAAAACAAAGAAACAAACCAAACCAAAACTTTTGATCAGTGACTCTTCTCCTACTTTAGCAAAAGGACCAGTAACTTTGGTTTGGATTCTCAATATTATCCATCTCAAAGACAGCTTTTAGCCTTAGGTAACCATCCAGATTCCATCAACAGAAAGCAGTACTTTCGGAGGGCACTTTGTCCTTTGCCAAGTCAGATGTCAAAAATGGGTGGCACAAATTGCTCTCCGGAGATACCTATTTCTGATTCTAGTCATTACAGAGAAAGTCTAGATAATTTCTTAAGAAGCCTAAGTCTTCACAGACTTGGAGGATGATGAAGACTCTTTAATCCCAACCTCATTTTTGAACACCAAATTTATTTCCTAGACACTTCTGAAATTGTGTGCCAATGTTACAAAACACATTAATTTTAATTTGAGCAGAGTTAAAAGTATCTGAAATTAGAATCCTTAATTGTTACATGATCCTTGGTTTCTCATTACTAAAATATGGCAAATGTTTCTTACATAATTAATAAGACCTATATCTAATTGCAAATTGTATGTAAATATGGTCCTGTATATTCGACTTGCCCATTTGTAAAATGTAAGTACACTCTCTTTCAAAAACTGTTAAAAATAAATATGAAGAGAGCTTTCTAGAGGCTTGAGTTTTGTAGAACATGGATAATTTATGTAAAATAGTCAGTAATTTATATAAGTCTCATTCTCTACACTAACGTGTGCAACTGCACATATGCTTCATACATAATAAAAAGGGAGAATATTTTCCATTATTTGGAGTCCTAGACAAGGGATCTGGGAAGGTGCATTCAACTTCTCAGTCACTCCTCCCATGAAAGTCTGGGAAAGTCATAGATTCATCCATGCAGTTGTTTAACAGCAGTGGAATAATACACTTTCCCAGGGTGTTATGGGAACAGATCCATAAAAATTATGAACCACTCAATTAGCCCAATCACACAGGTAACATTAAAGTATCTAGATGAAGTATATCGCAATACAAGTGTTTTCTTTAAATTAAATACTTCTCTCTCAGCCATGCAATGAAGCTAAATTACAAAGGCACCCTAAGACAAATATCCTGAAAGAAAACAAGCCTACAGTCCAGTATGATGTATTACCACCTCTAATTATTAAAAAATTAATAAAAATTACAAAACTCTGAGATTACTTAGGCTTTTTGCCTTTATCACCGAATTTATTCTAGAGCCAATTTTTAAATAGAGCCCAAAACCAGGACACTTTAGGCAAGACCATTAGCACATTCTTTTTTGTCCTGGTACAGCCTTAAAAGAAGAGAGTGCTACTGATTTACAACTTTGAAAGTAAACAGGACTGCAAATCTCTTGCACATATCTTCCTTATCACCCTTCTCGGGACACGCAGGCATGTAATGAATTCCCAGGGACAGCACAGGCCGCCACCTTGTCTCACCTTTGCTAACATAAGGCTTGCATTTCTCATTTGCTGCTGGCTGCCTGTCCTTGTGCACCTTTGCTCGCCCGATGGCTGGCACAAAGGGAGCCGGCAGCTGCTCCCAAAGCAGCCCTCGGCTCTGCGCTGATCCCCCACCACCACCCGGCAATCAGGATGGGGCAGCTCTACCTCATCACTGACGTCTGCACGAGCTGTGCTTTTAAACAAAAAAAGACTCCGTTGTTCAGCAGTTCCTACTGAGTCTGAAAGCTCAAAATGTGTTTCTGAAAAAAAGTAATATATCCACTAATGGCACTCTAAGCCTTCTGTTTTTCCTTAGTCATGTTGTAAGATGAGCGACAAATCTGGGTCTGTTCCCTCCAGAATTCAGCAGCTTGGTCTCATTCTTGCATTAAGTTCCTCATTAAATGGAATTTCTGCCCACTAAGACCAAGTTTTGGTCACTCTTGTTATCATTCAACTACAATAATTATCAAGGAAGTAAGAATGCTGAGTCCTTGCTCTGTGCAAATGTAACAGTTCAGACAGCATTCTTAGTGTGAAGTCACCAAAAATTTCCTTACCACTTCTGCTATAGGCTTCTGTATCACAAATACAGCTAGTAATTTCACATCTCAATTTTTTTTTAATGGACCACAAAATAACATATCTGAGTGCTCTAGCTCAAGATGTCTCTATACTTACAATCTTTTAAGGTTCAATTGTCTTCTTCCTATAAAAGCATCTCCCAAGACGACCTTGTCTGTGAGACAATTTTCTTTCGAAGGTTTACCAGTCTCCATACTCATGGCGGAGCCTCCAAAGCCCCTCAAGTAGCTTGCCCCGGTACCAGCAAAGAAAATGAAGTTGGTAGGAGAAATTTTTAACGCTAAAAACCAGGACTGCCCCCTAGTGAGACATTTGTCAGGAAGCGCTTCATCTTCATAGGTGGTCTGATCAGCTGAGAGCATAATTACAGCACCATCCCTCCCATAAAGCCACGCCAAGTATGGGAAGGCAGGAGCAGACTGCGTGGGTTTGTGCAGCGCTGATGGGGCAGAGCTGGCACCGAGGGGCTGGCTGGGGAAATGCTGAGAGGCCCCGCTGAAGGCTCTGCTCACCTCAGACACAGCCTTAGTTAACACCAGCAGGAGTTTAATAAACACACATCAAACACTAACTCATCTAACAGTACCTGCCCTCTTATTATATGCTTTGAAATGCTTGCCTCTCATCTTACAACCTGCTTTATTCTGTTGTTCACCTTTAGAATATTAAAATTACTAAACTGGAAATGATACCTAAATGAAGAGACCCAGACACCACCGAAGCAGATAAAATGAAGTATACATGATCAAACAGGCAGTCTGAGAAACTCTGCATCGTGTTGTTTCATACTCTAGAACTGCTGATCCATCAGCAACTCAAAGCACCTGTGAATCTTGCAGTGTGCCTGGCAGCAGTGCTTGCAGTGTAAGCCTCAGGGTAATTTCTAACATATTACAGACCTCTTTTTGTCAGCTCATGACGGCAGTTCTTTGTAGGGATAAATAACTTGCATATCCATCTTTGCTACATCTAAATAGAAATATAGTCATGCTTTACAAGTCATGAATCAGAAGCACCACTACTTTGCACTTCCCCCCAACCTGTTTGACTGAGGTTTTCAAGAAACAAGTGTAAAACCATAAACCTTTTGCCTTCAAAGAATACAGACTTTTACAAATAAATAGAAAAGGGAGAGAGAAAATTAGGTATTAGAGGCCACAGATTAATGAAAGTAGTGGCACAGTGCTGAATATTGATAATTACCCGCACACTCACTAAATTTGAAGAGATCAATAGGTGTAACATCACCAAAGAAAAAGTCAGGTACTGTAGGTGTGCAAGTCAGACAGCACATAACAAGAGAATCGCAGGGATCACTGTTTAATCTGAAAAAGGTCTCTCAGGACAATTGTTTTCTAATTCTGTAAGAAAAAAAAGACAGCAACAAGTATGAAGGGCACATAATAGAGTAAGAGGGAGAAGGGGAAAGATTGCATTTTACAACAGAAAGAAACAAGAATCGCTCCTGAGATAGGATCTTGGAGTGTGGTTTTGCTAATTAATTTTTATTAACATGAGAATCTTCAAAGAAGAGGCTGCTAACATGAAGAGTTGACAGACTATAACACAGAACAGTAAAAGAAAGAACAGATGGAGTAGAAATGTCTTCTTTTCCTTCATGTATCTGTGAGATGTTTGACTTCACTCACATCCCAGGCTAGGTATCAACACTAAAACTAAATTTGATGGGTCATAGTCAAATAGGATACAGTGGCCTTCACATTTAGGTCAAGAGTTCAAATGCAAGCCAAATCAGTGGTGACCAAATGTTGTTGCCATCTGCCTGTTTAGAGGCCTGGACAAGAAGAGAAAGGTTGTTCAGCTCAGTCCCATTGTTAATGGGCAGGTGTCTCCATCACAGCAACAACCATCATGAGTGTTACTAACTGGAAGTTGAGTCAGAGAGGTCAAGAACTGAATGGGCATAAAAACTAAATTAGCAGATTAGAGAGTCCCTCTAGATAAGGGTCAAGGCAGTTGTGTGTCTAGATAAAGAGCATTTCAGTCTTCAGGGCTTGCAGTCACATGCCTAGCACTGAACCAAATTATTTTTAAATGGAAATTGAATTGAATAAAACGATTCATAATTTGATTTAAATTTAGCTATTAGACTGGTTTCCATTTTCTTTAGCATCAGCTGGAGCTACACAGAAGCATACACACATCTGAGGCTTATGCAACAGCACTGCTAAATATCAGTATCCTGAATGCTCCAAGGATTTCACATCCTCCAGCTTGACAGGTAGCAGACATGGCTACAGCCACACCATGGCTACTTCACACAGGGCGAGTGGATTTCATACAGCAGGCTTGAAAACTCACCTGGGCTTTAAGTGCTGAGATTTGTAGTGACAGCACTGGAAGGATGCACTGGATTTTACTGATAATATCACACACAAACAGGAATCTGTATTTTTTTTTCTCTTGCAGAATTTGGTATTTGCAAATAAAGAGTGATAGCAGAGCTACCTTAACTAAACTCTTTATATTGATACTGCTAAGAAGCTCTTGTTAGTTTTAACTCTGCTGTTAATTTTTAATTCCTTTATGTTCAGTTGTAGTTCTAACAGTGTCTCAAAATGCTAAGGCTTTATAGGCTTAGTTCAAAATGTTTTTCTTCCCTGTACACATACATGTATTTTTCCCTTCTACTTAGATCCACTGAAATCTGATGATAATTACTTTGTTTTGATTCTCACAGTAAGTGTTGTGCTAGAGTCAACAATGAAGCAGGAATATGTCAGATGTGCAGAGAAGATAGCTAGAAGCATCAGCTTTGAAAAATTCTGTACAGATAGTAGCTCTGCTCTCCTCCCTGTCAGGAGAGATAATCTGGGCTCTATGCAATTTAAAGCATGTATATGCATATATATCTTTGGGAACACTAACAGGAGCATGAGGTTTGTCCAAGGAGGAGGAGCTAAGTCTGACTTGCCCAACAATTCCCATATTACAATTGTCATGAATCAGATATTTTCTCAAATCAGATATTTCTCTTTGTCATTGTACACAACAACACCTTTCAACATCACTTTGGGAAACACGGGAGTAGTCTTTTCTACCCTGCAACTCCCACTGTTTCTCACTGGTATCTTACTTGGAGCATACTCTTTGGATGCTTTCCACGAATCATAAATATGAATATTATTTAACATGAATATTTAAAGCAAGGAAACAAGAAAAAATTCTTATTCACAAAGATGTTTGAAAAAGAAAAAAACAAGAAAAGGATAAAGGAACTTGCTGTTAGTCTCCGTAAAAGTCACAATAAAACTGCAGTTTATGTAATTCTCACTGCACTGACACACCTCCCAGTAAACTATAGTTTCTTAAGACAGAAATAAAACAATTCCTACTCCAATTATTTCCTGTCATCAGACTTGAAGGCAGTAACTGATGGGAAGTAACTGGGCTTCATAGATTATACCTGGGCTTGGTAAGTTATTCTCATTTACCATGGTAGAATGGATATTTTATACTTTTAGCTTCTTCTCCTGGCTACAATATCATCCTGGGAAAATACTTTTCTGTTACTGCTATACATTGGTTTTTCAGATTTGCCCCTTTGGGACAAAAACAATCCAGTATTTCAAGACTATGAGACACAATCTGGTCACAAATTTTTATGCTTTACACAGAAAGCTTGTCCTAAAGTCCTCTAGTAACTGCTGTATTGGAAAATAAATTCCGTATCTGCTAAAGGTTAGGTTCAATAATTTTGATTATGCCTTCCTATTAGAAGGTTCCTGGGAACTGGTCACAGCAGCCTGTTTTGAAGAGTTAGGAGCAACTTTCTTCTATTTCAACTGAGCAGTTTGATGACCATGCTTTAGCAGGGTCCCCCTTTTTCAGAAAGGGCTTTTCTTTGGACACTCCTCCTGAGTGCCTGCAGGGCTGAGTGCACTGGAATGCAACGTGGAAACCACTGAAACCTACCGAGGCAGTAAAGCAACTGAACAAGATGATGCCACTGCAGTAAGGAAACAGAAGTGATCTTACTGCCACGGTTTGGACCATTTCCTCTGCTATGCCTCTTGAAACATACTCTGCATGCTTTGCTAGAAAGAATCATTGAATTCATTCTCCAGGTCATTTTCAACAAAAGGAGAAACTTTTATCATTTATAACTGCTCCAAGTTCACTATTCTTTTTGCTATTCTTGCTGTTCATTACCTACAGCATTAAAATATTCTAAACATTCTAAAATAGGATAACTAATACCCTGTTAAAAACTGAAAAAAGGAGAGTACTCAAACGCTGCCCATAACTAATATGTCTAGTGAAGTAATTTTTCAGTGAAGCTACTGAATTACAAGCTCCACATCTAAGATGCCTCACAGGAAAATGAAATATCTGTCTAATGACTGCTTCCAAGGCACACATCCATCATCTTATCCAGCTGCTCAACCTACAGCACTATTTCTTTGCACTCTGCCTTTGTATTAGATGATGCTTAATCTCACTGATGTACTAACACCAGAAAACACAAGTAGGGAGCATGAACTGCTGAAGACACAGAAACCACATCCTCAACCCTGTTAACCAGTTGTACAGAAGAGAGAGAAAAGCTTTGGGAAAAGCAGGTTCTAACTGTGCTGTGTAAGCACCACTGTTGAGGTACCTGAAATGTTTCCAGTTTGCAAGTTCTCATCACAAGCAGTGGTGTGGTCTAGAATACAGGACAGTCATCCTGTCGCCCATGACTAAATGTGTAACTACTTCCAGGATGTGCAAATGATGGTGAAAGGGATTAGGTGTGCTGGATCTTAGCACAGTTTTGTGCTACGACTAACACTTTGTACAAAAGGTGTGGCGAGAGGCCCAGGACAAACCCCACGGTTATGCTGAAATATGTGAAAGCTACAACCCCAATCAATATTCAAAACAGACTGAATCACAATCCTGTATGCACCAACTTACATACCTTGCCTCTAGAACCTGCTAGTAACACACAAAATCAGTTCTTTTAAAGGCACTTTTAATTCCACAAAAATAGAAGAGAAAGACATTGTTAATCACAGTCGAAGATAAATGTAAAAACACAGCTATGGTTTTTGATAAACACAACAAATCCATTTGAACTTCTCAGAAAACGTAAGTGGAAGTACATGTCTGAATAGCCCACTGACAGTCCTCCAGAAGTCTCACAAGGCCCAACGCTCAGCAGACTGCTAAGTGATAACATTGCAAAAAGAGGGCAAATCCTGGTCTGTTTGAAAAGCTGCACAGATAGCTGCGGATTGCTCTCATTAGATTAAAGGGGACCCAAAGCCTTAGAACACATTGTGCTTTCACAGAATAATAATAACACCAACAAGAAAACAAAACCTTTCATTTATGCGTGTCTCTTGGAAACTTTCATAAACAAATTCGAAAGGAAGGTCTTAAGCATTCTATCTTCAGAGCAATCAGAGCCACACCTGTTCAAGGCTACAGCTGACAATCTGGCAACAGCCTCCATTATGAAAATCATTTTTTGCTATCTACTTTAGACCCAACTTCATTATGTCACATATTTTACTAATAAGGAGACAAATCTAATAGAACTAATGTGAAAGCATAAATTGGTGAGTATATATAAAATACACAGGCATACATATACACACACAAATAAAATTAATTGCTATTTTCTGAGTCTGCCTACCATCTTGGCCTTGCAAAGACAGCATTCTTTACGTTCATCATTTGCGTTAGATGTGTTTGCCTTTTGCCTTTCTGTTTCAACAAATCCATCTTTGTTCTTATACTATGAAAAGAGAATAAAAGATTGTCCTCCATACTATTCTCTACTTCATATTCCCCCCTACCCGTCCCCTCCCCCCATTTAGTTGTCTTCTAAACTCAGTATGTCAGTCTTTAATTTTCTTCCTCCTCCTGAGTAATACTTTTGTTGCCAGGATTTAAATCTTGTCTACCCTGTTTCTTCATAACCAGACAGAAAATAAGTTTTTATTCAAGGTGAGGTGACCTGTGATTCATCTTTGGGTACTTCAGCACTATCCTTCAAATATTTCCCCAGTCCAAATTAATTTACATCCTACATGAGACAGCCTTGCACTTTTCCCCATTTTGAAAATAAAAAATAACCCCTAAACTCATTGTACTCACAGAACTTTATTGGTGAGAAATTCACCTTGTCACACCACTCTAGTTTTGTAAGGATGATTAACACAGGAATAGGCCTGTGTAAGCAGCCTGAAAATACAGTGTATTATCAGTGGTACACATTGCCAGTATTACACCACTGGTAAAGAGTTTCCTTGACATTTGTAACTGATCACTAATTATTATAACCCTCCTTTCACACACACAGGGTACATAAAACATAGTAGTGAAAACAGGTGAAGTTTGACAGACTCCATCTTCACGACCAGCTTCCCTCGATAACAATTTTCCTATTATTAGAGAGGGGTTTGCTTTCTCTCTCACAAGGGCACCGTGGCTCCAACTCCCCAGCTGGTACAGCACACAGTTTACATTATCACACCACTAATGTGCCGAGACAGTAGCAGGTTGTGGGTCTTATGTTGCAACTAAACTTTTTTTTATTTTTAAGCTACCTAGCACACAAATCCAAACACATATAATTTCTCCGCTCTCCCAGACTTTCTAGCAATCCAGCTGATGACTTGAGCCTCCAACCCAGAGTGCTCACTAAAGCAAAGGACAACACAGCCTCCCACAAGCCATGCCAGCCCTGAACCTGCTCCTGCCCTTCTCCTCCTGTTGCTTCATGGGCTGTTTGTCACACAGCCTCTGCTTGTGATGGCTATTGTCAAATCCAGAGTGGGGGCCACAAGAGAGCTTTCTGTCACACCACTGCTCTCAAAAGACACCTTCTAAGCCCACTGCCAACACAGCATGCAACCTGTGTGTACTCCTTGTCTTGCCTCTGCCTCTTTATGTCTGTACACCTTAGACAACACTGAGATCAGAAATGGCACTCCAGTCAGAAAATTATTACTTAAATTTTTGTGTAGGACTAAGGAGAAAGAAAACACAATTACACATACCAGACACACATACACACGCCTCATCTCTAATTCAAGGCAAACATTTCACAGTCAGTTTCTTGGCATTTTATATGAATATATATTAAGTCTAACCAGGCTGTATGTTGAATGTCACCCATGTCATACAGAAAGCTGTCTATCACAGTCTTTCAGGAGCCACAAAATGGTGAAACAAACACACTGGGGCTCCTGACTACCATCAGGTGCTGCTGAGTGATCTGTGGAGGCTGGTGACCAAAGTCATTTAGCTCTTCCATGTGGACCTTGGACACGCATGACTCAGTGTCCCCCTTGGTGTGAGCTGCCTCCTGAGCAAGAGCACGGCCACCTCGACCCGTGGGCACCCTGGCCGAACCTGCCCTGCCCTGCCCCAGCCATCAGGCACTCCACAACTGCTGCTGCTGCTGCAAACACAGCACACATCAACTCCTAAGACTGACACTGCTACCCCAGGTTGAGGACAGACTGTGGTTCAGCTCTTCAGCTCTAATTATTTTTTTTTTCTTTAAGAATCATCTTTCATGCTATACCACCAGGCAGGAAAGTTTAAGATTATGATAATTTTCTGTTATTCTTCTCTGGCCATGTCTGATACTTTCTTATCTGCATTTCTTTTGCTAAAGACATTTGCTGATCTTAAATCTGGCTTGAATGAATAGCAATTGTTCCCTTCTGGTTTTGAAGGTACTTTGTTTGTCTACCCCATTCACTGGCCTGAAATCAGCAAGGCCTCAGATGGCTGTTGCTATGGCAACTCTGTTCATTCAACACTGGCATATAATGAAGACAATGTGTTTTCCATTTAGATGAGTTTTAGAGCAAAAGAGAGAAGACTCCTGCTTAACAGTCCCTGAGAATGCCAGGGTAATATAATCAGGGTTTCTGTAGTACCAGTAAAATCATCATGTCTAACTAAAAGAGTGAAGGAAAGAAAGAAAGCAAGCAAGAAAGTTACGTTGCTGTTTCACAATAATTACAGTGCTGGGCAAATTAATCAACAGTGTGACTGCACTTCTTTACTCTCTAAGACCTTCTCCACCACGAATAATTCAGAAATAGATGTTTTGCTCATACTTCTTTCCTAGCGGAGTGGCAATTTGGACACTACTGCCCTGCTAACAAGACACTGAAAACCTTCTCTCTCCTACCTTGCTTCCTTAACCAAAGGGGCACTGTGAAAGCACAAGATGTGTGGGTATGTGCTTGTTTTCAGAACAAGTTTTCATGAACACTGACAGGCAGAATTACTTTCTCTGCCTCCTCTCATCTGCCAGGTCCTGGCCACGCAGGCTACAGCAAAACAGAAGCAAGGAACACAGTTAGCAAAGAAACGGCTCTTTAAATACAGATATCTTTCACTTTTCACATCTATGCCCCACATTTTTCTACCTACCTCAGTGATGCTAAAAACAGGTGTAATTAAGTGTGTGTTAGGAGAGAGGAAGCAGAAGGGGCTCCTGATCACAGGGAAGGGCTGCTCCTCTCGGGCTCGCTGTGTCCCATGTATCGTTACTGAAGAAGGTGTTTTAAAGAGCTCCTTACAAATACAAACATTTCCAAAAAACACACCACAGAAAGTTATTTACTCTTCTGATTAATGAAGTCTGGACATTTTCTCTCTCTCCCCTTCTCATTCCATTTCTCTTGGCCTCCCCACAAACCTTTTCTAACTTTTTATCTGGTTACCTTGTGGGCTTCACTCAGGAAAATAAAATAGGGATTCTTAAGATCTCCAGCAATAACAACAAAGAAGAAAATGGAAAATAGTTCTTTTTTTATTTACAGTGGAAACATTGACTTGAAAAGATTTTTCTTTTCCACTGTTTTTGCAGAGCAGCAGGGAGCTAACACTTCCTGAAGGGAAAGCCAGTTTTCCATACTCAAATGAAGTCCAATGTTTTAAAATTCTTCAAACAGGAAACATTATGTTTTCAACTGACATATCATTCATCTAATCAGGTTATCTCCTCTTTATTTTACTCTAAGGAGGCGAGCGAGCTTGGAACTTAGTTCTTTTCTTTTAGGAATCACATTAAAGTCATTATTTTTCTTTAATGGCAAAGTGGAAAAAAACCTAATATCAACCTGGAGTAAAGATACAGCACCTACATTTCTTTACCTTCAGGGTAGTAGGTCTTGCGGTTTTTTTCCTCATTGCTGAAGTTAAGATTTTCAGGAGTACAGAAATGGCCCATTTTAATACACTCTTTTCACACATGGAAGGGTTGTGGAATCAAAGTCAAGAAATCCTGGGTATTCTCAGTGATTTCACCCTTTGCACAACAGCACTCTATGAAATCACACACACTCACTGCAAAATGCAAAGCACCCCAGAATTTCAAATACCTGTGCTACCAGATTGCTTAAAATTTATGAAAATAAAACAATATTCTCCATATAGATACCCACAGTAAGATTTCTGAGACTTCTAATTATCTCTCAAATAGAAGGTTTCCCCTTATACCACCCTTATATAAGGGCCAAGTAATGTTTCTCTGTTATCCAAGACTGCTTGGGCTTTGATGGGTTATAAAACTTGGTGACTACTCATACATTTTGTAACACTATCTAAGGAGGAGGATGATGTATGTCAAGATCTGTGTTTGTTCCTTTGCACTTCTACAGCTGAAGAAAGCAGTCATGTTTATGTCTGTCAGATCTTTTCTGGCTCTTCACTTGTGCTGACAGCTTACAGCCTTGCTTCAGTTCCTACAAAGCTCAAAACCTGCAGCTGCACTGGCTGGCATGCCCTTTCTCATTCCTCCCCTCCACCCTTTATCTCCCCCTTTCACACCCCCATTGTTATTTCTTTTTTTTTTTTGTCTCGATCAAAAGCATATAGTCACCAAACCTGACCAGGCTCCATGGAGAGACCAGATTTTAAGGCATAACTACAAACATGTTGTACATGCACTCACACTTTCCTCTTGATTTCAACCAACCAACCCTGAATTCTGAAGACCAGCAACTGCACTGATCTCACTTACTGCCAGCATACCAAAAAACAGCCATCATTTATGCAATGGAGACAGCAATATAAATCAAGACAAGTCCAGGGTACTTGAATGTAGATTCATTGTCACTTCAGACCTTGAGACATAGCTCTTTGGCTCCTGTCAGCTAAGTCAAGATTCAAGGTTATGATTCAGATGAAACAGACAAACCCATTTTGTAGTGTCAGCCCAACCAAAGGGTAGTTTTGTTTAAATCCAGTAACATTTAGTTTTGTAACAATACTGTAAGGAATAACATCAGTTCTTACAGAAATCTCTGTATTGCCTACTTTTTAACAGGCACAAAGTCTGCATGAAGAATTGTATTCTAGAGTTTGCAGAGTACCTGTACTGGCAAATGAAGTTACATTGAAGCTTTTAAAGCGTTTAACAACACAAGTACATTCAGGTCAAACTTTTAGCTAAAAGATAAATTTGTTTCCTTTCCTCAGCTCTCTTCTGTAAACAAAAGCACTGCAGAAACCGTGGTGAATAGGGCACAGCTGTAGAAGTGCACAACACAAGCCAAAAGAGCAGAGTGTGCCACAGCAGAGGGTTCAGAAGGGAAAATTTTGCTGGTTTTCCTAGATCCAAATGTCCTGGTTAACCCAAACAGACAAGACAGCAGCAGTAAGCACTATTCCCTCAGAAACAAAGGCAATTTCAACAAAATTCAGCAACGAATCCACCCTGTACTTCAGTATCACTTGTCAGTGTTCGTACCACGCGGGCGTCTCAAAGCTCTTGGCACAGACCAGCACACCAGCACAGGAGGTGCTGCAGGGGCCTGACTGTAAATGTGAATAATCCCACAAGCATCAGGGGATTATTCTCCACGGTTCAGCCATCTCAGTCTTTGCACGCAAGGTGGGGGAGAGGAGAGAGAGGCTCTGCAGCCTGTAATGCAACGCGTACACATCCAGCCTCACGACACAGGGATGGCACCAGCCGCCAGCTGGGACCGTATGCCCTAGTGGAGTTAGTTGAGGTGCTAGCTCCCTAAACGAAAGCCCACGTCCCTGTGTGCAGAGCCCCGCTCCCTCTGGCAGCCAAGGACCCCGTGGTGTGCAGCACAGCTGCCGAGCCGAAGTTAGCAGGTCAGGCTTCTGCGCCAGCCAGAACTCCCTGTGCCGCGCTGTCAGCAGATGAGGGGAGGAGAAACAAATGCCAGGAACATCTTCTGGGCTCATTAACTTATGACCTGCACGGGAAGGGGAATCGCTGGAAGATGGGGCACGGTGGGGTAGCCGCTCCGTGAGATATTTCACATTCCTCACTCTTTTCACCCCTTCTAACGCATAAACTCGTGCCTTTCTCTGCAGTGAAGCTGCTCCTGTAAAAGGCCCGGCATGGGTGCGTGTACTGAGGGAGCAGGGAGGGGAAGCCCCCGTCCCAGGGGGACGGCTGCGGGACACCGAGCGACAGAAACACAATCTGAATTAGCACAAGGCCAGGGTCCTTACAGCAGAGGTCAGCACAGAGCAAAACATGGGAAGATGGGAGGCTGCTTAGAAGGAAAAGCGGCAGCAATCACCTCACAGATACATTAGGAATTCCTGGTGTAGAAGATACTAAAACTGAAAAAAATCTTATTTATTCTAACAAAAGGAAGTAGTGTGTTAGCTAGTGTTCATTGCCCTCATATCATCTACTTCTGTGACAACGTGATTCATCTATATGAGTTTAGAATCTTTCTGAAGTAGTAGGTTTTTAATCTGCACTGAAACACTGCAAGTTCTTGAAAAAGAAAACGTTTCCTTTATATTTTAAAAAATTTTCTCTCTTTTATCATCTAGGTATGCATACTACCTAGCAAACTGCAGTCAAGTCATAAGGGAGGCGCCTCCTAGTAATGTCATAAACAACTGAAAGAATTGTTTCAGCAAAACCAGTTTGAACAGCAGAAATAAATTTGTTCTTTTCACTAATGCACTAATAAATAGCTACTACAATAAGAACAGAAGCAGCAGCAGCAGCAATTTGATTATTCAGTGTCTACAAAACTATGTAGTTTGTAAAAATTTCCAGGAAACTTTTAAATTCAGACAAAGAAAAATGTTTTAATTTAAAAAGTTTCTATTGTCTGTAAGCAAGCTGCTCAGCCCTTGACTGGGCTCACCCAACCCTGGTTTTGTTACAACGAACTGCTGAATACAGAACACTGTCCTGCTGAACACCCACCCAGAATATAACATGTTCCAGTAAAATCAATTAGAAGTACTTTTTTTTCCCATCATATGCATAAACACAGATGTCATTTTCACTCACAAATTCTTCCTCATCTCAGGAACAATTACTGACCAAACTGAAAGCTGAGATTTTCAACCAAACAAAAATTGTCATTAAAATTATACAGTTACATACAGAAGTCAAGAGGATCTAAGTGTTCATTAGGTAATTAAGTAATTTAAATATTAAACAAAGTTATTCGCATTCTACATTCTTGTTACCCATAACATGTGAGTCACCATTATGAGAATTTTGACGAAAAGATCATTTTTTCATAGGGAATGGGATTTACCTGGGTAGATGGCCAACAGCTCTATGTTATTTCTTCTGGGTTACAAGACAGTGCACCAGCTCATGACTTCTGTCTAATAAAGATATTATAACATGAGCAAACATCATGGCTAAACTAAATCCTAATGTAAACTACTGTTAGAGGGGTATTACATTGTTTTCATTTGCTCTGTGAGTTGCAGACTTTAGGATAATAATATTACTCGGTAATAATGATAGCTTAATTTCATGTTGTAACACCCTAATGACTTTATTGTTTCACTCCCATTCCAATTCCAATCGCTATTACCATTTAAACACCTGTATTATCAAAGTGCTGTGGTTGAGTACCTTCCAGATAATTTACTTATGTTACAAAAGACTAATTCAAAGGAAGGCTGGATGTTTCTCTAACTGTTGTACCATTTATCTTCTAGCATTAGCAGAATCCATCAGGAAAGCATGTGTTGATTAAAACCACCAGTCTACAGTTATACTTCATGTGCAGGATATATCTCTCTCAACATGATGATGAAGGGGAGAGGGACAAAAAAAAAATTTATTGTAGAAAGACTTTCTAAAAAATTTCCAGGGCAGCAAATTCTTATTACACACAATTAAGACATTCTTATTACGCACAGAAAACGACTGCCCTCTGGTTAAAAAGGTAAAGTTATATTAGCTTTTAATTTCTATTTTCAAAGGCATGCTTATGAAATACTTAAATTTGTAATAACTTTTCCCACCACACGAAATGACTACTGTGCGTTCGCTCTTGTGCTGCCCATTTGCCTATTCCAACCACTCTTTACCGTGAATCTACATCATAAATATAAATTTTAGTATCTGTGAGTATCCATACATAATAAATGGAATCACTAACTTAACACAGAGGGGAAAACCCCCCCAAACATTGAATTTCTCTGCTTTTTCTGAGAAACACATGAACTATATGAAAGGACCAGGACGTTGCAGCATCCAGAGATTCCCACCAGTTTTGACTCCCAGCCCAGAAGAAATCTGCTTAACACTCGACTTTACCAAAAACTGTACAAGAAGACAGCTGCTTTAAAAAAGGAAGTAGAAAATAAAGCCAAATTTTAAAAATCCCTAATCTAGTTCACTATTATTTGCCCAAGGTCAGTTCTATTTCTTTTGCAGCATGGAATCTACAAGGAAACTGACACATACCGAACAGTCCCCTACAAAGGAAAAACAGAAGCAAATTTCAAGGAAGGAATCACATCCAATTTTGCAGCTTTTTGGTTCTCTCTGAGCAAACTCAAAACTCCATACATCAAAGTGTATTTGGTAGTTGGTTGGCAGCAAGGTCACTGTGGACAACCAGGGGCTCAGCAGGCTTCCCCAGGGCAGGGCAATGGAACGATAAATGCCAGTACAGTCATCTCGCTCACCTAAGAGGAAACTTGTGGGCACAACACTTGAGTGTGTGCATGACTTTTTGGCATTTAAAAATTGCAAGCGCCTAAAAACATCTTCATTCCAACATAAATCCAATTGTGAGGCTAAAACACCAACGTAAGAAAAACTAACCCTGATCTGTAAAATTACTTGATGGAAGTACACACAGTGTTTTTCATCTCTCGTTTTTTGGAATAAACAGCAACAGCACACACCTCCAGAGAATAAAGCCAAACTAAAACCTTTGTGTTTTGTCACTCACACATACGCTTCCAGCACTTCAGCTCTTGCATGGCTTCTTTCTCAGCTAGAGCCAGCTATTGCTGGAAGGGAGCTGACAGCTTCTCATGCATCAAAGAGCAAAGCAAGTTACCTGAGCTCTCGGTAGCCAGCCTGTGATAAAGGCAGTACCGAGGAAAAGGATGTTCTTATTTAAAAAGCAGCAAGGTAGAAAATTTGCCACACGTATACCAGGCAGGGAAGATTTTGAAATACATATTAGCAACACCCGAAGAACAGTTTAGCCTAAGATTCAGTGGAGTCTGAGATGACAGACACTCAGACTGCAGTAGATGTATGTGAGCACTGGAGCTCAGCAGGGCCTCAGCGGAGGGCCAGGACAGGGAGCACACGGCAGCCGAGCCCAGGAACGCTGCCAGCGCGCCCCTCCGCACCGCCCAGGGCAGCCCGGGCACCGCCGCCCTCGCCGGGCCGCACATCCTCGTCTCCGACCCACAGAAACCTTGTCTGGGGGCCACCGGGCACAACCGAGCTCAAATCTCACTCGTGAGGAATTCCATGGCTTCTCACAGAGAATAATAACGGTATTTAGGAGATTCATTTCCCCCTTGACGTGCCCAGACTGTCACACAGATTAGTACCTTCAGTGAAATGCTGCAGTGAACACACTCTCCTGTCCACCTCGGTTTGATCCAATCTGATTCTCGGAAAACCACGTGGAGAGTTTTCCGCTGTAAGCACCATTTCTTGCACTGTGTTATTTAATTATTGTACAGGAGCTGGTTACAGACCTGATATAGCACTGCAGTTCCTAATTCTCTGGCCTTCCAAGTGAAAAGCTAAATAAAGGAATCATTCTTGGTGCTATTTCCACGATGTTAATGGTGTTGCACAACTTGAGGAAGAAAGCCATGATCTTGCATAACTAGGCAACAACATGCAGCCAGCAACAGCATTGACTCATTTCTGACTTATCCTCAGACTCATTTTACCAAGTGAATCATGCAACAATGAAGAAGTCTAAGATCTCTATTTAGCTAAGACTTAAACTAAGATTCAGTAACTTACTTAACTAAATTCTAAGATTTTTTTTTCTGCTAGATAAAATGTTTGTTTACCAGGAATCACAAAACTAAACAAAAAAGCATTAAACTTCTCTGATGCTCCAAGTTTTGACCTAAACCCCGAGGCACCAAATTAACTTAATTTCTCAGTGCCTGATAGTATTTCTGCAGGATATCCACTCTTAACTTCACAGTTAGCTCAAAATCTTCAGTAATATTGCCAGACACCAGGGTGGCAGGGTGAGATTGTCTTCTTATTTATTTCTCCTTCCCAAAGAAAAAGAGGTGGTGATAAACTGCATGCCTGTTAGAACAACATGATTTAAAATTTTACAACAGAATGAAGCTCCTGTGGTACCGCCTGGTTAATAAGCTGTCAGTTCATTTATTAAGAACTATAGAGATCTGATGGAATTTGGGCAAGCGGCTGACAGCCCATCATATTTCTAATTCTAAGGTACATCCTGTCATTCAGTAAAGTTTGAATGAAACAATTCCACATGCCAGGTTTGCAAGTGAGCTATACAAAGAACAAAGACAGTTGGGAGGAATCTTGTAAAAGATTCTTGTAAAACCTAAAGCTTTGTAGAGTATCTAGAGAAATGTATCTATAACCAGACACTGAATCAGAGTCATTTCCCCTGCTACACTCCCCAGTGCATTTTCTCCCATCGCTCCTCCATCCCACACAATGTTCTTCACTACAAGGAAGTTTTGAAGCACATTTACAGAAGGTAATCACTGTTGGAGGGAGGAAGGGTAGGAGTTTTTCATTTCCAAGGCTAAATGAATGAAGTTGACCTTAATGGATAGCATCTGCAACTGTTCTCAGAGTGAAAAGGGGGTTTAAACTAGAGAAGGAACAAAAACAAGTCTCAGCTTAAGGCTAAGAAAAAATGGTAGGGACAAATCGAAAGAAAAAACCTTAGGAGTTTTGATTCTTAGCTGTCCAAACTGCCATTTGGAAAAAGGACTGCCTACCTTAAAAGAACTGAAAGTGATGTAAAACTTAGTAGCCTTATTGGATGTTTTACTACATCCTCACCAGGATCTTCATTAAAATCCTACTTAAGATTAAGTCAGTGGCTGGTTGCAATAGTAAAGTGGCACCCCTGGGATGTTGCCCAATGTGATTAAGAAGCACACAGAACAGTGCTGCAAATTGAAGCTTTTCCAACTTGGATATCCCAGTGGTTTTGTTTTCATTTTTAAGGAAACATCAAGAAACCTTTTGATTAAAAATACACCAATAATTAGGAAATATCTTCTGCTAGAAGAGAAAAGGTGTGCCACACTAGCCTGTGGGATTGGCACTAACACAAGCAGCTCTTCT
The DNA here is from genome assembly GCF_029207755.1 of Chamaea fasciata. NCBI lineage: Eukaryota > Metazoa > Chordata > Aves > Passeriformes > Sylviidae > Chamaea > Chamaea fasciata. The sequence goes on along the minus strand of NW_027094094.1, from coordinate 23,881,933 downwards.
GCTGTGACAAAACAGCATCAGAACCAAAAACCTGATTGCTGGAATCAGGGGAACCGGTTCAGTTCCTGAATATTTCAAGTGCAGCTAACGCTTTTTTGAAATACAAAAAAGGACAACACAGTCTTCCTTATATTACACAATGTTGGAAGACCACACATGAATAATGTTCCGATTTGTATGTAAAAGATCCAAGTCCATCTGCTGCTGAAGTCTCTACATGCCTCAGTTTTATTTTCATGATTGTCAACTGGCAGAAGAAAAACAGTTTTACCTCTTGCTGGTAGGCCAAACAATAAGTCCTAGAAAGTTCCACTTATTCCCCTAAAACCACACAGGAGAGTCTGACTGAGCCACAACTGAACATAACACATCCTGGTCAGACCAGGCCAATCAATCACAAAAATACCTTCTTGTAACTCTTGTCATAAAAGAGAATTTTGCCAAGATTCTCTGACTTACGAGTCTCTAAAACCTAGAGTTCTGAAAACGGATTAATCTCCATGTCATGACTAGCTCTTTTTTGGTTACATGATCAACATTACAGCTCCGAGTCAGGACTGCACTACCCAATATAATTAGATTCACATTAAGTACTCCACAAAATAACATCACACTTAAGTAAAACATGTGTTCGTGTCCTTTGCTAAGCTCTGGTGTTAACAGTGACATAAAAGTAAATATTTTTATAGCTCAAAAATCTCAAAACCTTTACTAGCTCTTTTAATCCCTATTGTTTTAGGTACTATTATTTAAATGCATAAAATTTATTTACTTTTTTATAAAAACAAAGCATATAAAAATGTAAGCATGTTTTCATTTTTGTAACTGTAGGTAATGCACAAGGGACCAGAACTTGCACACATTTTATCACAGAGTATGATACAACAGCATTTTCCAAAATTGCAGTTTATTCTCTCCGTTAAAACCAGAACAAATGCTGAGAGAATAAAAGGGAAGATACACCTGTTCTCTCTGTGTTGTAATGTTTTGGTGAATTGCTTGTTTTCAAACTGCACAGAAGAACAACCTAATTTGCAGAAACATACAACTTCTCAATGGTTTGAGTTTAAATATAAACAAACAAAAAATGACTGTACAACCGACATAACAGTGAGAACATTTGGTAAGTTGCTAGCAAAACTTTCAATAAAAATTGCTCATCAATTACAAGTTTGACAAAGCAAACAAGCTTGCCATCCTTTGAAACCCCTCAGAGGAAAAGTGTGGTAAGGGACGACATTCTGGGGAGTTTCTGTTTTTCTCCTGCCAGCTGGAATTTGCAGCACCCCTGCATGGATGGCCCTTTCACAGCAAGGTAGTGTCAAACAATGCTGATGTTTCCAGAATAGTTTAAGAAGTCCTATGGGACCCTAAACTGAATGGTTTTAGCTCTAACCTTGTGAAGATACTTTTGAGAAACTCATCGGAGGCATCAAGCTTTCATGAAAATTTCACACAGAGAGGTTCCTGCTTGTATGCAGCACCTTGTTGGATCCAGATCCAGGATTAATGAGTTGCACTGGCTTTCCTGATGAAATAAAAATTTCTTTACAAAATGCTACTTAAACATGAAATGTTTCTAAATACTATGGCTCCCTGCCTTAGACACTGAAAACATCACAGGTCCAATAATTATGAGCATTGGGACTTGCTCTTGATTAGGTGATTAAGATAAGCCAGGGTCTTGGGTCAGGACTGCCCTACCACTGCATCTCCTCACAGCTCAAGCTACAATGCAGGTAGAATAATATTTTTGTTTACAGAATGAGAATGGTGACGTATACAAAGCTAATGAAAGAAACTGGAAGATGACAGCATTCTGGATCATTTAAGAGGTAGCAATTTCAAAACAAAGCAATTTTTAGTAAAGTTTTTTTTTTTTTCCCGAAAATTTGGAAGACATGGAATGTCCAGTTAATCTGAGATGGAAATTCAGACTGCCTGAAAAATCCTATTTCTCATACATTTCTCAATTCCAAAATGAAGAATTTCCAAAGTCTTAAACTCACAGTGTCTTCCATTGTAAACGCAGGATGACAACATATATGAGAAAAACCAAAACATATTTTAAACATGTTATCATCATTTACAATGTCGAAATTCTAATGAGGTTAAATGTTAGAAGGAATGCTTCTTCAAATAAGAGAGTAGAATACTGTTTAGAATGCTTAATATGTCTGCCATTGCCTAGGTAGCTGGTCACCCAGGCTTCTCTTCCTAAATCACTTTCATAAGTGATGCAGATAAGTGAAATCGTAAGTGATTTCCTAAGTGCCGCAGATTTATTGAAAAAAATAAATGGGGAGGGGGAGGAAATCAGGGTAGAAGAAACCAAAATAATTCCTCAACTCTTAAAATGCTTTAAAATATATTATGCTTCATCTATCACAGCAAGTTCTCCTTCTTTAAAACCTGAATTGTGCATCTTTTCTCAGGCATCACTAATTGTCAGTAGCAGTAGCACTGTGCAAACCTCCAAACTTCCAGTAGTTTTGGGCCAGCTTCAAGAAGTTGACACACTTACCAGCACCTCTTTGGTCCAGAAATCCTGGGAAAGTTTCAACTTGTCCCAATTTCAAAACAGTCACAAATATTTCAAGAATAGCCTTTGCTGTGGTATTTCTCTTTCCTCTTCCAAAAAACCCCAAACATCACTTCAGAGGCATGTGACAATGCTGTAAAATGCTTTCCTTAACTACCTAAAAAGGATCAAAGTTTTGGATGAAGGTTTGCTTTTTGAAGCAGGATACACAACAGTAACCCATGACAAGCATTATGAATGCTCTCTGCAAAAGTTCACCTCCTTTTACAGCCCAAATGGGAACATCTAAATCTTGTCTTCCTGGAGTCACAGAATCTTGTTGCACTTGCACCTCTTACAGCAAAGGTCAGAATCACACACTATGCTACCTCATTTACAAAAAAGATGCATCTTTTTCCATATTTCCCTCATGGAAGCTACTGGAGCCAACAGCTGATTTGTACCTTTAGCCTTCTGATAACCTCACAACTATGACACTGCCCTGCAAGGAACTGAGCCTTGCTCTTCATCAATTCCAGCAAGAAGCAGGTTTTACACAAGGATGCATTATCTTCCCAAGACTGAAAAAGATTTATACAATGAAACTTTGATAAAAATCAGCTCTTTAGAGCAGCTACAGGATAAACTCAAAGGTCTAAGTGAGGCAACAAACAGGTTTAGAATCACGTTTGATACAATACCTACCAAGGCCGAAAAACACCACTGTATCATGACTAATTTCAGTGGACCCACGTTCCCGTGTTTGGCCTCAACTTAAGACCCTTTGTATTTGAGAAATTAGGGGACAACCTAAACTTTAGCTGACCTTCTGCAAAAAAAAAACCAGCAATAATGCAAGAACTCTATTTTACAGAGATGAAATTTCAACAAAAATAAGCTACCTTAAAAAGAAAAACAAAAGAAACCAAAAACAGCACAGAGGCTTTTGCTGCCAGTGACTCACAATATTATTTTTTTCCTTAACTGCCCACCAAAACTTCATGTCTGACCGTAATTGTTTCAGCCTTTGTTGAAATATGTTCCCACTGAAAACCATCACTGCATCATCACTCGAGGCTTAACATAAGAGGTATCGCAGACAGACCACTACCACAAAGTCCATGCTGCCAGCAGCCCTGCTTTTGGTTTACCTTCATATGTCAAGCTATCATTCACAGCCGGTCAGCAGCTGCTTGGTGAGCAGCTCTGCCAACCCCACTGGAGCAGAGCAAGCTTCCGAGAAAGGGAGCAGGCAGCTCGAGGTGAAACCAGCTCCGGCGTCCCGAGACAAGGCAGGCTGCTCATGAATCACAGCCATTAGTCACGCTTACACAGCACAAACACGGGAGCCGCACAGCAGCGCGCCGGGCTGGGGACAGCTGCCTGCTAACTGCTACAAAGGTGCTCATTAGAGCCCCCGTTTCCTTTTGTCTTGCAGGTCCCCCTTGTGCTCCCATGCCAGACTGCTTTTGAAAATTACACTTACCGCTTCTACGAAAGCCTTGGCTTTTGGAAGAATAAGGTGTGTAGTCTAAGCAACATTTGGGGCCTTTCCAAACAGCTGAGGATAGCTGAAAGTCAGTGTAGTTGCAATATGGCATATCCACACTAATGCAGAAAACCCACAATGGTTTTGTTCCATAATGACAAACACATTTCAAACTTGCCTGTATTCCAGTGATGTCGTGAGCTAAAGACAAATCTTTTATTTATAAATATATGCCAATATATACCCTCCCCTCCTGGCTTAAATTCTAGAAAGACAAGAAGCAGATTATTGCTCTCTTTTAGACAGTGGGACTAAATGGCTTTCCTAAAGTCCCACACCTATCCAAGAGGTATTTGTCTGTGCCTTAAGCACAAAGAACTCATCCCCAGTGTGATACCACAGGACATCCTGCTTTGTTGGCTTCAGCAACTCCATCAGCAGTCCTCTCTGTCGAAGAACTGCTGCACCACATGCTCTAATCTAGCGCTGAGAAAGTGAAAAATCTCAAAACTGTTTGTAAGCCAATTAGCATCTTGCTAGCACCACCTTCATATTTAATTATATTTAGGACATAATTATCAGCAAAGACCTTAGTCAATACCCTGTCTGCTATTAGCAAAGTCACGCCCAAGGAACAAACAGGAACAGCATAGGAATATTATCCAGAGTAAGCTGAACCACATGCACATTATATTGTATTCATGTCAGGTATGTTCTCTTTGTACCGTCTTCATTTTTTACTTTCTAAATTACTACATCACATGACATCTTTTAAAAGCTACAACAAATTAAACAGCTTGACAGAAATATTATTGGAGAGGAGACTCTTGGCTGTATGCAGAAGCACAGATTAGACTTACATATTTATCCTTTCTGACATTATAAAACAATTAAAAAGCCATCTTTCTTATGTTATTTTGAATGAAAGTGTTATTTTGTAATTAAAGAGTCAAGTCCTAGAATTAAGTGACTATCACCTGTAAATCTTAATTTCTCTCCCTTTTAAAAATTTGGTAGGGTGTTAGTAGCAAAATACTTGAAAAATAGACTTGCTGTGTTCTGAATGGCATAGAAGAAATAATCTCAAAAAACAACAAAACAACCCAAAAGTAAAAACACCCAAAAACTTAGAAAAAAAAAATACTCGCTCCTCTACATAGCAACCGGAAGCACGTAAGGTTTTCCTCCCACTGACATGCAAATCCATGGAATTTCAACTATTAAACCCTGAAAAAGACAGAGCTGAATTCCCACAACTCAGCCACAGTGCTCATCAAAGGCAGCAGCGCAGGAAGAGCTCGGTGCGAGGCCAAGCCCGGCGCAGGAGCCCCTTGTGACACGCAGCGTTACACAACAAGCTCTCCTGCCACGCAGACCAGCAGCTTCTCCGCACGGCAGCATCTGCGAGTGGCCTGGATGCAAGTCACTGAACTGGAAGGGAGAGCCTCCCATGTGAGTTTCTTCCCCAGCGCCAACGCGAGCATGAAGGGGATCAGAGCAAAATGAGAGGTGAACTGGAACAAGAGTTTCATCACATGGAATAAGGCAGCCACTTTCCCGCAGCAGCGTGAGCTGTGCTCGTTAGCATGTCCATGAGTTAACAGTTATCACATTGATCAGCCGCTCCTGAGTGACAAGGCTTCCCCCAAGGAAACTGACTCCGACCGCAATTAAAATATACAGTTTATACAACAACGCCACGGAAAGCCCTCTACTTTAATCAGAAAGAAAATACTGCAAATATTCATGTGTTAGGTTTTTTGCATTTCAGAATGCATTTGCAAAACTTTACATGGACTGCACAACCACTCACAGCATTTATTTAGTTGAACAAATAGCAAACTTCATGTTAGAAGGTTTTTGCTGCTTGGAAAGCAACACAGTGAATGAACTTTTTTGTAGATGAGTGGGCACCAGAGCAAGCTTATAAAGAAACCCCTATCTCCGTCAAAGGCTAGTGTTCCAGAAAAAAACCCTTTTATCTTTATTTCTATTATTTGTTTTACAATAATATCTAAAAGACCCTCTGCCAGATACAAAAGAAAACTATGACAAGCATTCTCCCAGCAGAGATTTATAATCTAATAACAGGATATGGCATAGGTGAAGAGACTTGTCCAAGGTCACATAGTAGATACACGCCACAAATAAGAATGTCAATGCTTCCTGACACTCTCTCTAGCCCTTTGCCATCTAATTCACATTGCCTTCCTACACCTTTTATGACAAACAAGCAACCAACCTATTTAGGGTGGCAGGAAGGGGATGCGTGTGATCCTTCAGATGAGTTTGAGCCTATTTTGCTGATAAAATAAAAGGTTTCCATTTATCCTTAAACGGAATAGTTGCAGTGCAGTCTTTATTTGCTTTTACCACAAAATCAGTACAAGTCATATCAATAAATTTATCTACAGAAGTATGTAAAAATCCTTTTGTTTAAAGATTGATTCTTAAAAGTGGAAAAATCGACACCAATTTTCTTTTCATGACATTTGTTGCTGCTAATTTTCAACAGATACTTTTTAAGAAGAAGCATTAAAAACATAAGCATAACTATCTTCCTTCCCTGCCTGCCTTTGTTTACCATGTAAATTGCCACCCACACACTTTCCCATATAGAGCACAGTGGGGTACTATTGACCAAGCCAGAGCTTCAGCAAATGCAGCTCCTGTCCCCAGCAGGAATAAGGTTGTGTCTGGAGTTCACTCTTTAAGTCACATGAGTTTATCTGGGGGTAACAGGAAAAAGAGGCTGGTAAGAGTTACTGAGCTAATTCAACTTACACCTAATGGACCTGGGGGAATGGAGGGAGACACAGAGCACAAAACACACAGAGAACAGATCACCTCAGGAAAAATAATTTTAAAACGGTGAATTTACATTTTACTGGGGTTCCTTGATGACACACACACAACCAACATACCGTACTATGCATCCAAAAATGTGCCAAATCAAGAAACCAAAAAGTAACACAAAAATCCAGAACTATGTAAGTTCAAACTTCAAAACAACAAAAACTGTTGAGAAATATTTGCAGGATGTCTTTTGGAACATTACTTTCCTCCTTTCAAAAGGAAATATTCTTCTTATTCCTTTCCTTAACAAATGCTGTGCAACCTCAGAATCCATTGTGCTGTCCCACCACTGTACACTCAGAGAAGGCACATGATGTTTCTCAGAAAAGTATCAGCATTGGTATTTTTATGCATTCAACACAACTCCCATCTGTGTGCCTGCAAGCTGGAGCTTTGTCAAATGGGCAAGGAGCTCCGGGAGGGAGGAGAAGTAGGGAAACCTTCCTATGCCTCAGTCTTCCTTTGGGTAAAGTATTAGCCACCTCTAGAGAGTAGAAATAAGACCTCTACATTGTTGTATACCACAGACTGCAAAAGAAAAAACAGAAACACACACGTGAGCTTTGCACAGGCAAAAGTATTTTAGTCCCAGACCTCAATGCACTGCTACAGCAGGGGAAGACAGGTGCTAAAAAACACCCAACCGACATGGAAGGAGCAGAGAGAAACAGAACCAAAACATTCTAGCGTCCCCATCTGCAATATATCTCCCTTTAGAGGTCCACATGGACACACATGCACAACCAACACCTCTACTTTCCATCAGAAGACAAAATGCATGTTGTGCAAACACACCTGTAGCACCATGTGCACCCACTAACTAAAGCTACATTCTTACATTTACAGAGGAAGAAAAAAATCCAACCCTGACTCAAAACATACAAAAACTTAATGCAAAGTGTACGCCTGAGGATTTTCAAGTATCACTTTTCCAGTTACATCAGTAATAACTTTTATAATTTTGAATTTCCATGATGGGGGTATCCCTTGCAGGTTTCAATTAGTAGTCGTTACTGTTTGAAAGTCTTTACTTTAATCTAATTTTTTTTTTCCCCTGCAGTGAAATGTTTTGCCATTAAGCAAAATGGAGGATTAGGAATAATGACAATTAATGGAGCAAATGTTTGTATAATGAAATCATGCTTGTATCAGCAGGCAAAGAGAGAGACTCGGGACAGCCTTTCTCCACTCCTGATTTTACACTGTGCAGCTTCAGATATTATAGGAAAACAACTTAGAGCAAAAGATTATCCTCTGGCTCCTGATCTGGCATTGTGTTTACTAAGGGCACACAGAAGTGACATTATCACAAGTGACATTTTAGGCAAGCTTAGAACTTACATTTTGTTCTCTCTCTTTCTTTTTCACTCCCTTGAAAAGGTTTTGGGCAACATGGATTTTTAAGACTACCAAGGAATTTTGTGGTTGCGGAATTTAGAAATTAAGTTGCCCATTGTCTAGATACCTTATCCTTTCAGGGAGACTGCAGTGTGCTTTTAGGTCTCTTTTCTGAAACATCTACTTTTAACATCTATTTATGATCATTCTTGTCTCCAAATATTTTCTTTATTCTAAGAACCAGAAGGCATCTACAGATTAGACTACAGGCTTCTCACCTGCAACCCAAGTTTCATAGACAAGATAACAACAGTAACAGGCACCTTCACACTTCCACATAAAGAATTAGATAGGAGGTACCCAGTAAGAATGCAGCTCCTGAAAAATTTCAGAGTACTCCCTCAAAACTCCACTTCTTCAACTATTCCCAGGTTAGCTTTGCCCCCAAAGTGGCATCCCCTGCATAAGGTGTCTATGCAGGAGGCTGCAGAGACTGCTCAAATCCCCACAGGGGCAGAAATGAGGAAAGGTTGGTTCTCACTGACACTTTAATGCTGTTCTTTGCATTAAGAATTAGGCCTTGCAGAATGGATGGAAAGCAGCCTGTGCTGTAAATATCACTATTTAGTAAGGGTCATTTATGAAGTGCCAAGGTAACAATCTCTGTATGAAAGAAGTTGTGCTCGGGAGCTTGAATGTTAAAATAAAGGTTTTAATTTTGAAGGGAAGAAAAAGTCAATAAAAAGCAAATTGAATCATCTTCAAAAGACTTCAGTGCATAGCTCAGAAAACACTGGCAGAAGACAGATGCCTTTACCACAATAGGAGGACAAATGAAAATACGTATCGGAAAGGGGAACTTGCTTTCTTGGAAACTTTACTGCGAGTTCTAGAGGCCTTTGCTGCCAGCTAGTCTGAAGTTAGCAAGCTTCAATCCAGCTTGCTACCACTTCAGTTTTAAAACATACTCTAGCAGTCTTTCTTCAAAGGTTAAAACACAAACACTCTTCAATAGGTAATTTCTTACACTTTGACAAGACTTATGTGCAAGACTTATTGTAAAGTCTGGCTAAAATAGTATTTCCAAGAGTCTTGTTTGTTTTTACCGTGAAAAGCGGCTGTCATTTAATTTCTACCCTCTCCCTGAAAGTGAGCAGGTGAGCCACTCAAAACACTGCAACTGACACAAAGTGTGTGCACTTCACTAAATTTTACTTCTTTCCCCCAACTAAGTGAAACCGCTGAACACTGCTTTTATATAAATATTTGAACATACCAGGTTTATTTAAAATATATATATAACCAGGAAGGACTTCAGAGAAACAAACTGCTCTTCCATTCTCTTAATTCCCAAGTGCCTGAATAATGGGACAACTATATAATTTCTTCTTACTCTGTTTTCCCAGGAGATGGAAGGCATGGCATACACTCGGGGCTGTATTTTTCACATGCTAAAAAACTCCAACAAATTTAAGATAATATGTGCACACACGCACAAAAAATGCTTTTTTTTATTCCTTCAACTATTTTAACTGGTTTTCTCTGGAGTCCCAAAGACACATCTAGATTTAGTTTACTTCTGCCAACATGTCTGTACAACATATCTATTCAAAGTAGTGTGTGTTGCAAGATTAGGGGCTGCTTATGCTTTTACTTAAAACTGCTGACATTAATATCACGTAAGATGTACAGAAATCAGGACTGGTAATTCTGGGATAGGTACTAGGTTACACTGTAATTTACTGACAGAGTCAGGGTGTCCACAGAGGTAAGGTTTAGATCTGCTCTCTCCCAAATTCTGACAAATCAACTGCAAAACTCACTTGCGACAAAATTACTTCTCTCAGCTATACACACAACAATTTTTCTTTGGTCAATCATGTGTGCCACAACAACGTGATTTTTTTTATGAACGGTGTTTTATAGTTCAAGTCTTCTGAACAACCCACTGAGTTAAACTATTCAGTTCAAACAAGTTCTTTCATGAATTTTGGCCATGTTATGGCTGGTTCTTCTTGAATACTCCAACTAAAAGATTCATCATTCATAAACGCACACTGAAGAGGTTACAAATCCATTTCTGATGGAAATTTGGGGCCTGCTTACCTTTCCTATGGGCCATTTCCTTACTCAAGGTGTATGACTGGACACAAAACAAGCACTTACTATTGCTACTCCGACTACATTGCTGACAGAGAAAGAACACTGCCTATTCTCCTTTAACTTCCTTTCTCTCTCCTTTAAGAAAAACCTCAAAACCAAAAATATGTCTCAATGCACAATTTCAGGCAAACCTCTTAGGCTAGAATCTGTGGGACTCCCTCAGTCATTAACACTGTAACAAAGAAGCCCTGCTTAACCACCTACTTCAGGAAATATAATGACCCTAAGCCAAATTTTATACTCTGATTTAGTAAATATTTTTGCATTACTCAACAGCTTTTACCTAGCCAGAGCACATTCTCAAGCACACATACACAACAATGTGTTCTTAATTACTCTGTTGGTGGGAAAGTCTGTCAGGTTTCTCACCTTTTATTTTTAGCCACTTCCAAGTTCTTTTTGTCCAAGTCTAAACCGGGGAGCAAGGAGCATTTATTTCTATTAATCAATCAATGATGGCAGTGGTGGTGCTCTCTAGTTTCTCATTCTGACTGCAAAGCAAAATTAAAAGCTATATTTTGCAAATTTACGCATTATAGATTGTAGCAGCAGCTGGTGGACTGCTGCTGAGACAGACCATCTTTTCCCTCCCAGTCCCCTGTGACTGAGATGGAAGAATTACAGGACAGCACTAGCAGCTGCTGCTGCTGCCCCAGAAGCAGCAAGCCAAGGTCTCTGGAAAAATAATTGGGGAGGCGGGGGAAGGGAAGAAGGGGGACAAAGAGGTTGGGGAGGGAAAAGCATTGCCAAGGCTGGCAGCACAAACAGCACACTGCACCTTGCCCTCAAAAGAAACAAATGAGCTGGTTTGGGCTTCCTTCAGTAGACACAAGACTCTTAAGCCATTGTGAGACTTGAAAACACTACCAGTTTTTGATAAGGACTTTTACAGAATTAAGAAAGAGTGAGAAAAGGCAATATTCCTTCCAGTCCGAGGCTTGCAGCGGTTTGCTCTCGAATCCTCTAAAAATAAAGCACAGTACAGTGTGTAATACCCTTCCTTGCAGCTCCAGACAGAGTCACTCCATGGAGCACTCTGCATTAGCACAGGCACAGTCTGCAAGTCATTTCGTGCCCTGTCTGTCTCCTGTAAAACAGGGGCAAACCAAATCCTTTCTCACACACACGTAGTCATGAAGATAAATAATTAATGACTCCAAGACATCATCAGTGTGAAAACACTAACAATCACTCATTTTTAGACAGATTTGAAAGTGGCACCAGTGGGAATTACGCCCATTTTTAAAAAAACCCCAAAACTGCTCAGTGCAAAAATCAGCTTGCTTACGTATTTGGTAACCTAAGCAGTGGCTCAGTGCAAGCAAGCAATACCCATCGATGCTACTCAGCACACTAAATATAAAGCTCATCTCAACAGGCCTGAAAACCACAAAAACACTGACAGACCAAACCGCATCCACCCACATCTGAAAACCTGAAGTTCACCCCAAAGCTTTCATGTTTCCCAGTGGCTCTCCCAAGTTCAGGCTGACCTCTGGGGTCCCAGTGAGTGGGACAGCAACACGCCTCACTCCCTGTGAATGAAGAGCACCCTTTACAACAGTGTCTTCAGTTTAAACAGAAGAGATTTATGGAGGCTCATTTTCAAGAGAGATAATCTGTTATAAAAAACCACACATGGGTCAAGCATGCTTGTCTCACTGTTCCTTCTCCTAAGGGGCCTCAATGCAAGATACTACTTGGTCCAGTGGACACTGCTTCATTTTCACAGCAGTGACAAAGACTTCCAGATTAGCCATAAAAGAGATTATTTGAAGAAAACATTCAGTTATTCCAAAAGAAAAAAAGAAACAAACACCACTGCCACCACAACAGATGAAGCTTTCTACGCCCTGTTTACAAAGACTGATTCAAAAGCCATACATTAATGGTTTAATTCCTCTATGGGAGAATATGCTTCATTTTAAATATATAGCTTTTCTTTTAATTGGAGGATCTCTTTTCATCCGGTATATTTGGTCATTAAAACAAGGAGTAAAAAAACCAGGACAAGAAAACATCGAAACTTCTTTGAACTGATCTCATACACATAAGCCAATAAATACTTAAAGGTCAGAAGAAAGTACTGGTGGCTGAAACAGTTTGCATTGGTTTTGTTGTGTGTCAGAACCCCTCTCAAGATAAGCCAAGAACACTGTATACAAAACCAGCACCATTATAAGCAGACACAGCCTTCTCTCAGTGTTTGTATTTCACATTCATTTTGGGAAGCTAAGCTAGTGATTGCTATCTGAAGAAACAGCTTTTGATATATCATCAATTTCCTGAAGAACATATAAGTTTATTGAGCAGGGGTTTTCAGACTCTTATCTTATTTGATAGTATTATGCCTTACTTTTTTAAAAAAATTTTTTTGAAAACTATAGTTAAAATATTGAGATGCCAGTAGAAGACACTTATTTCCTCAAAATCTAACTACAGGTATCAGCTGCTAAGATTATTAGGGACTCAATCTGTCGAGAAGTTTTTGAATAAAATTAAATAAATCCTTCCTCCTCAGCAAATTAGATCCTATGTTTTTTCTAAACCCAGAGTATTTAGTGAATGCACTTTTACACAAATCTCATATTAAATCCATCACCATATGAATTTTTAATGCACATAGGAAAGAAGTTTCAGCAACATTAAACCATTTCTGCTGCTACAAATGCTTCAAAAGTCATGACTTCCAAGGTGTTAGTGATGATAAGGATTAGAACATACGTCCAGCATTTCTGTCAATTCACAGCTGTGTGAGTAAACAGCAGAGGACAAGAAGGGTTAAATTACACAAAAGCCTTCACTGTCTTCCTAAAAGTCTTAACCAGTTAAGGAACAGGGCAGGTTTTTTTCTTCCCTAATTCATGAGGAAGGATTTATAGAATGGCTTGGAATATTGCCACAAGACAACCAAGGCATGTGGCTCAGAAGTCCCAGCATCACACACATGGAAACGGAGGATCAATAGAGACCAATAAACAGGGTACAGTGACAACCTACACCCAAAGCAGCCTATTTCTGGTGGAGATATCATATGTCTCTATACTGAAAATATTAGCTACGGCAGGCCCCTTCCTCAGCAGCAGTTCTCTCAATGACATCTCAGACACTCAAACGTTATCTGAAGTTACTCATCTCAGTGACTATACAGTCTCTTTCTCCTCCCTCCTTTTTGACCCAAAGCTATTTTTGAACTTGACCTTCTTTCAGTCTCTCCAGTAAGTAAAAAGCCTTTGATTTTTCTTGCCTTTGGGATCATGATGGAGAGGTAGGCACTATCCACCATTCCCTGTGCAAGAATGCTTTTTGCTCTCCTTACATCATCTCTTTGTCACTCACATTCATTTACCTACAATCCGCTTGTTTCATTTATTTAACAGATCACCATACCAGTATCTTTCTTCCCCTCTTGGCTGGGAGGCCTCACAACACAAAAACCTACGAAAACCATCTACTTCACGAAAATTAATTCAGCAGATGTTTCTCCTTTGCAGTGAGTTACCTTGGTGTAACTGGTTTTAGACCTACTAAACATAAGCACATATGGAGGTATTTAAGGTATTCCGTCATTCACTTCACTTTTCAAGACTAGGAAGTCTGAAGTTCAAGAACATAAGAAGTTTGTTCCGAAGACAGAGCGGCCTTACCACACGCACATTTTCATAAGACACTTGAATTCGCAGACTGTGCCTGTACTTCATGTTTCATAAACATACATACAGCTTCTGCACTTGGGCAATTACTTCACATTTCATGCAAAAGGCATTAGAAATATGACACCTGGGCTCACACATTTAGCCTGAAGCTTCAGGCTGAAAATGCACTTTGTGTGTGTATGTGTGAATGCACATTGTCCAAAAAAGAATCAACTGCAAGCTTACAAAAGGAAGAAAGCAGACATACTGCAAAGTACAGCCCCTCCATCAGAGAGCATTACAGCTACAAATATTCTGGTAGCTTGTATAGTATATTCATGTTACATGTAGTAAACTGAGTTTGGATGTGTGCATATCCAAAATAATAAATTTACCAGCTACAGAAAACAAAGGCAAAACCTTCCCAAAAAGGCTGGATGTTATCACTGGTGTATTCTTATACCACTATCAAAACTGAATGCACTCCATTAAAACTGTTTGCAGAAGTCAAGCTACATCTTGGCAACAAAAGGAGCAAAGGTAGTTGATTTCCTGGCTTCACATATAAACCCAAAATGTCAGGTGGTTATTACTCAAAATCTTTCATAAGACATAATTTGAGATTAGTATCTACAGTCCTGCACCACACTGTGGATGAAGGGAATAAACATTGAAATGAAACTCCACCACAAACCCTATTTCTAAAATACTTTCAATTCATTATTAAGATTCATTCTGAACAAAGAATGTTCATTCTACAAAGAACTGGAAAGTGAACCTGATATCAGTTCAACTCTAAGTAAACATTGACAATACTTTTAAAAAAATTGATCGTGGCTATTAAAAGGAAAGTTCTGGTTTTGCCAGACCTGTTTTTGAGGTTCCCTACTGAGGAACGTAGTAAGTTGCTGGCTGATTACTTTATTGTGTAATTTTTCAGAACTTATCATATACGCATCATCTCATAAGATAATATGGCTTGTCCCACAATCTTCCTATTTTCATGACCAGTCCTTACAAGAAGCTAGAGGCACAGGTTGGTTTGGCAAGTTTCTGTATCAAAACAGTATCTGGCAATGCTTCAAAATGACAGCAATCAAAAAACATCACAACAGAGTCAATGGCCAAGGACAGTGAAACCTGTCCTCCAGATGTTTGCCTTCAGTGGGATGGAAGGAAAACAGGCTTTAGCTGTGTACCACCAGTGAGAGCAGCAGGATTATTTCTATTGAGAAAAGCAGACGTTGAATTATCTAAAACTTAGTGCAGAAAGTGTTGTAGCATCAGCAAATACATTGAAAAAGCAGTACAAGTGGAACAATAACATCAGCATCAGGCCACTATGTATTTCTAGTATGCTACATGTATAGCTATAAACCACACTACCTAGTATATGGCATGCATTTGATAGACAACAGAGATCGCTCCCGTTCAGAACTTTACGTATTGCTCACTGCTGCACCATGATAACTAGTACATGTCCCTTACTTAGGAAAAGAAGTCCCAGAAAATTTCCATGTTAATTCATTTCACTAAACAGCTGGAATAACGTTCTCTTCACAAGCTTATAGCCTTATGGCTTCACACACACTTCCTCAAGACCAAAATTTTCTTCTTGTGGCACATGAAAAGGAAAAATGTGACTGAAATCTATTTTTAACTACAAGCTTCTGAAGAGCTAGTATACAGATGTACATTTCTTGTACTTGCATATGTAATCAATATTTTACATTTTCTATTTTTACTGTAAAATGACAGCTCACAGGAGTAACTGCTAACTGCACAGATCACTGGAGACACACTCTGGGGAGTTCTTTGTCTATGGACATTTTTCAGGAAAGCCCACTGCCTTCAACTTGAAAAAATACCCAGTAGAAATGGTTGGACAGAACTGGCTTCCTGATACACATTTTAAAACAAAAGCTGGTGACAACCAAAGCAAAATCAAGATCAAATAAAACAGTCCTCAAAATCTAAACAGAAACTTTATTCTCTGTGAAAGCAGTCTATACACATGAAAAGAAAAGTTTAGTCTTTTCTCATGGAAAAACAAAATGAAGCAGAGGCAGAGGGCATGGAAGTAATTTAAAATACACTGAATAATATTTGATTTTTTTTTTTACATACATGAAAGCAGGAAGAACAGAAAACATGCTACTGTGAGTTAATTCAGTGATCCCTCTAACTGGGTATTCTGAACAGAAGACACCTTTTTAGGCAGGGTACAGGAGCCCAGCTATTGCCTGTAGTTTACTGCCTGTACTTCCCAGCACCCAGAGTCTGACAGCAGCAGGAACATGTGCTTCCCTCCATGTCTGCTCACGGAGCTGTCGCCCACAGCCGTGTTTAACCTGCTGATCTGCCTTCACAGCCTCCTACAGCAGCAGGTCTGCCAGGTAAGACAATGCTGCCATTGGCTTAGCCAGCACTTCTCTACAAATACCAGCCCTGCCACTACTCCCTAGTAAGATTTTAGTGCTATCTTATGTATCTTTGTTTTAAAGACCTGTAAAAATAATGCCCAGTTGTCCAGGATCCTCCCCACTCTTTTGAGCACTGGTCTGCAGCAGCCAGGCACGCCTCTTGCCCATGAGACTTTTCTGAGAGTTTCCCATCACATGAAGTGCAGCAAGAAGAAAACAGGTACTACCCTACCACAAATTGGACCGTCTTGTAGATTAGAGGAAACCAAAGTCTTCAAATAACCAAACTGTTGTTGGGGTTCCCCCCTCAACCACTTGGAGCACAGAAAGATGACAGCCATGCCCCCCCATTCGTATGATGGCCACTCTGTTATCCGAAAAGGTTATGATCCCCTGACCAACCAGCATGTTACCACTGTCATTCCCACCACTGGAAGTTAAACATCATTTCAACTTCATTTGTTGCCAGTGATCCTTTTTTATCACTGTTTTTATTTTTAACAAATGCTCCCAAAACCTGTAGTTTAAACAAAGTGAAGGAAAGATGAGGGAAGACTGGTGTGGTGAAATCTGCTATTAGACAGCTAAGCTACTTGTGTGATGATTATCTGTTTAGAAAAATGATCCAAAGCTACTATTTACATGTTTAAACTAACCCAGCCCAGTTTGTCTCTAATGGTGTACAGAATAATCATGTGAACTATCTAGCTAGCTGATCTGAATGGCAGCAACTTCTGCCAGAGGCACCAATGAGGTGCTGAGAACACATGCTTTTCACAGCCTAATACTCTAAATTCAACCAGAGCTGTCTGAATGATGACTACATTTGAAAAGAGGTATCGAAATCATTATGATGGGCCACACACATGAATTTAGAAGGAATTTCTAAAGCACAAAGGGGAGAGAGGCATTTACCTCCCTTAGTATAGTCAACCACAAGAGTGCCCCTGCCTCTTAGTGCTAGGGACCTGCTCTGGAAACACCCACCTTGGAGCTCAGAACTTTCCATCATTCTGGACACCTGCTGACCACAAAGCCAAATACTTGAGCTTCTGCTTGTCTCTCAGTTATTGTGATTCATACAGAAAAGCCCCCAACCCTCAGTACAGTGCTCTCTCACCAGCCATTTGAGCCATCTGCATCTATTACTCCCCTTCCCCTCCCCTCTCAGTGTTTGTTGATTGTGCAAGTGGTGCACAGGTGATACACTGGGCTGAGATGGGGGAGGAACACTGGTGACCAACGTGCCATTTATTTTTTTTAAACCCCTAATCTACATATTTGGAGAGGCAAAGAAACAGAGAATATACGATTCACCCTTGACATTCCACCAGATAACTTCAATCCTGTAAAATGCCCCCTAATGACCTGAATATAATACCATGGTGTTACAGTGTCACTTTAATACTGCAGGGTTCTTCCTCTGGCAGTGCAGTCTGCAGACTTAATATGTAATGTACAGGATTATACTGCCACTAAAATATTACTTAGTGCTGCTGAAATTTCAAATTAATTCAGGGAGCTAAATCATTATTCAACTCTGCCTTTGCAGAGATACATTCCCCTGGTTGTTTTAATAACAGTGATTTTAGAACTAGAGGGTTGTTACTGTCTCTTCAAGGCTTGCTCAAAAGGAGAAGTGGCCTCTAAACTGTCAGGCAAGTTAATGCAGTGATGCATGGATGTTTGTGACTAAAAAATAGTTTGAGAAAAATGGGCTCAAATTTTAAGAGAGCTCATAGCAATGTGGCTGATGAATCACTTTATTACTAAAGGATAAATTCAGAGACTAGCCCAGTTTTCTCTATATTTATATACATACACACTCCTATGTTCCCATACACCACCACCTTCCTCCACAGACAGATTTCGTAATAATTAAGGGGACACATTCTTCATGAAGCCAATGACACAACTGCTGGTAACTGATGAAACTGATCTTTGCCAGTTGAGGATGTGGCTTTCAAGTAATTCTGAGCTCCAGCTTTTAAAACCTAAATACACAAACATGAACTTTTTACAGCTCTGGGTTTCTTCTTCCTGAATAATTCCTGTTACTAATGAGTATCCTGTACTTTTAGGTCACTACAGCACTTCAACACTTAATATGGGCCAATCCTTGCCACTGCATTAGAGCCAGTGTACACAATAACTTGCTAGCATATGAAGTAAGGGAAGACAAAAAACAGTGGATGGGCTAATCATAAAAGCAAGTTTCTATCCTCTGAATGTTTGCCCATTTTTTTAACATTGTGTTTAGATTAGTTTCTGTTTCTCAGTTAAAATACCAGGCTGCTCACTTCTACAATGAGGTTTCTTAAATCTGGGAAGCATTCCCAAGATATACTGAAAAAAAATCCTCAAACCAAAACCCCTACAAAAACAATGTTAAATGAGGAACAAGATAGGGCCAAACACACAGACTGAAAACAACTTGTGGCAGTGAGTCTAAATCAGGAATAATCAAACTTTCTCCTTATTAAAACTGTTACCTACTTCCTCATCCATTAATATTATCCTTGTTTACACTTGCGGCCAGGCCAAAGATTTTCCCCTCCCTCCAAATATAATTTCCTGCTATTGACAGACATGTTCAAGTGCGGGATGTGTGTATGTCCACATGGCATACTGCAGGCAGAGGCGAGCCTTCTTGGCCACCATCCAAGCCAGCTGTAAATGAGCCAGCTCCAAACTGGAAGCTGTGTAAGCACAATTAGCACAGCAGTAAGCCTGATCTAACACATCCTGCCAAGAGACCGAGCTTATTAGCTCGAGCTCAACACAATGCGAACGATGGATATGGGGCTTCTGCTCTGGCTCCACACAGAACGTGGGCAGCTGAAGACAAGCACATCAAGCTTGTATCTGCCCACAAGACATGGTGTAAGTACATCTTCTCTTGGGGTATACCCTCTGCTGCAAGCACTATGCTTTCCCTCTGCATGAACTTCCCAAAAGACTCTGAGTGCTGTGAGCAGATGGAGGGAACCGGGGTCTCCAGGTGAGAACTTCTGAGGCAGTACAAGAAAAAAGGCACCAGGCAGGTGTTTAGGCACCAGGCACCAAAAAGGCCCAAGGGAAAGGTGAGGGAAAGGCAGAGCAAAGCACTGCAAGACTCTACAAACTGATAAAGAGCACTCCACTTCTGGCTTCTATCAGGTCCAGAACAATAATGACCAGAAACCATTACCATACTGTAGATGTTAAATGGGTTCTGCACAGGTCCTCCCACCAACAAACAAAGAATTCACTATTTTTTGTGGACATTTGAACAGTTCAAAAGAGGAACGTGCCCAGAGAAGGAAATCTGTTATCAAACTGGGACCCAAGAAACTAATGCCCCCCTGGTGCCATAGCTTTTACTAAAGGAGCAGTGTCAGTCTAATGGTTGGCAATAGTAGTATGAGAAACTTATAAATTCAGAGCAAAATCAGACAAAAATCAAAGGACAGCGATGAAGATCATCGAGGGGGGGCGGGGAAGGCAGATTTTAAGAAGAGAGCTGAAGAAACTGGGAATGTTTACATTTAAAAGCACAGTAATAAAAAGGTCACTGCTAAACTACATTTAGCAGAAACCAACCTATTCAAGTTAGTGAGCTTCTGCCCACCCAGTAATAGAGCACTCAGGCAAGAGGAAATTCCATTGAAGTGCCCTAATCAAAGGCAACAAAGAAAACACCTTATTCAACACATAATTATTTTGTTGCATTCTGTGTCAACAGACTGTTCTGTAGCAAACATTTTGTATCTTTGGAAGGTGGTGTTCATGCCCGTTTTCTTTTTCCTCCCACTCGACTGTAAAGGAGTATTTTTAGCTTTCAGTTTGAGCTTTCTGATGTATGGGACATATACCTTTAAGCAAGAGAGAGAAGGGACCCCACAAGGTGTGGCAGACACACTCCTCCACACATTGATATTCTGCAGATGAACTAGTTTTATTTTGACTCCTGAGATTTTAAGATTACATTGGGTATATGGAGGTTTTCCATGATTTGCTAGCTTAAAACATTTTCTTTGAAAAGGTTTCGTTTGATCTGTGGTGAAGACTACACATTCTCAGCAGAGTACAAGCAGTCTATATACCTGTCCCTGTCCCTTGCCTGATCATCAGTTTGGGCAATACACCTGCTGGCATTTCACACAGAATTTCTCACACTCCAGTAACACAGATCTCAGTCATATATATCTCTATGATTCAAGGCAGCATTTGAATCACTGATACTTGCTTCAAAAGAGTGTTTTGCTTCCCTTTTCCCCATCCTTTCATAAACTTCTAAAAACATGACCAAATCAAACCAAATTAATCACACCAGGTTAAGAGAGAGAGACAAAAGAAAAACTGAGAGCTGAGATTACACTTGTGCTGTTCTTTTGTCTTGAGAAGGAAATAATTTTCTCTCTCTCTTCCCACTTAAAGGCCTGAAACAGAAAGGTGTGCTGTCAGAAATATCAAGGCCTAATAAAATGTGTGAAAAACCAGTTATACCTTGAATTTACTAACTTCAAGGAGGTGAAATAGAGAAATGCAGTTAAATACTATTTGGTATGAAACATTTAAAAATACGCAACAGTATGATTATTGTAGGTTAATTTAACCTTATTTAGATTTTTCAGTCATTTAAAAATACATATGTAATCCTCAACCACTGTTCCGACAGCGACAACTGTTCTCAATTTACACATACATCTAATGTATCTAAAATATACAGTATACATAAGTGCAGGGTATAAAAGTCAAATAACCATTCAGTCCCTTTACCTACACACACTTTCAGTGAAAAGATAAAAAATCTTGGCTTGTAAATCAGCTGATCTAAAGTACCCTAAAAGAACACATTTCTAACAGTCAGAAGAAAACACTGAAGAGATTAACATGATTAAAGGAAAAAAGGGAGGGTAGAGAACTAAAATATTTGCCAGTTAGCTCTGAATGCTTTTGTATTGAACAAAAATAAATACTCAATCTGTGTATTATTTCCTTTGGAAATACTTCTTTGCAGAGAGGAATGCAAGTTAGCATCCTTTATAAGGCCATAAGAATCTTGTACATACCACCATAAAGCAGTTCTAGTACAGGATACAGCGATCTCCCATGCAGTGACATGATAAACAATCCTAGAATACTGATTTTATTTGGTCTCCCTTCAAAGCAATACTTACTTCCAAAAAAAAAAAAAAAAAAAAAAGATAAAATAATCAGAAGCCATCTGCCAAAGGAAGTACCTCAGACTAAAAGACCTGTCTACGCTCACTGCGTGTACATTGCTTTTTGTTTAGACAAAGTAAAACCAGGATAGATTGCAATGTGTCTGCAGAAGGTTCTTGTATTTTTAACTAATACTGTCCTGCCAGTATCAATTCATCCAGATAGAAAATCCTTCATTAAAAATATAATTTACTTGGGTAGCTTTCCACTATGTTGAAGTGACATCTTTCCCAACCACTGCCAAAGGCCATTAGGAACACAGAGCTTTTGAGAACAAATTTCAACCATGACTCCTGTTGGCCTGCCTAAACAAAAGTTTCCTAAGAAAGCTTGGGAATCCTTAGATGGGAAGGGGCAAAGCCAAAAGCCATGAAAAATATTATCTGGATATACATAGTATCATTACAAAATCAGAAAAAATCTTTGCACTGTTTCCTACAGGCACAAAGTGACAAACCAGTGAAATATCCTAAGGAACGAGACAGAACTTCGGACCATCTCCAAAAAAAGAAGGAAGTTCTTGTAGACTATTTCTGCTACCTAAATAGGTGGAATTTTTTACCTGAAACTTGGGGTGCTACAGCATTTTACTAAAAAGTACAACACTGAAGACAACTCAAGCAAGAAGCTACCAGCATTTTATGCAGCCGTACACATTTCTATGTGTCCAGTGGAAAAAAAAAACCCATATATACAAGCAGACAAGCTCAAAACACAGTTTGCCTTTGGACTCATGGCTTACTTTTACAAAAGAGTACTTATATTTACCAGAGCTTTTATATTTAAGGCAGTATTTGAAACTCTGTTTTTCCTTATAAATTACAATACAATAGTTCCAAAAAACCTTCTCAGCTTCATCTCATTCCATTCTCAATCAACTGCTCTAGCTACAGAGCAGTAGAGTAGGAGTCAGACAATGTGACAACCTGTGGCAATCAGACATCACAAAATTCATTGAACTAAAACATGAGATGTACTTTATTAACATAAATGATTCTAAACTTCATACATTTCAACACTAGGAGAATGTAATTCAATGATTAGCCACACTTATACAGAGAATTCAGAAAGTTCAGTAGGAGACAGGAGAAAGGAGTGAAGAAGCCCTGTCAAAGTGCAAAATCCAAGCCATTGCTCAATTCCAGACCTACCCATGCTCCTCCTCAGAGTGCCACTCTGGGGCCTGAAGTTGGGAAAAAAAACAACTTTACCGCTTCATACTTAAAAAGGAAGCTCAAAGACAAACTATGCTGCCTTTTTGTAACTTCTGATGCAATAAACAGTCTGATTCAGCAACAAGCCTGCCTTGATATGGTTATACACCTCCCACTAACCACGTCCTGAGCAGTCCCATGGAATACACAGGCTCATGGCTGGGGGATATTTCACAAAGGGAATCTGAAACAAGCAGTTCCTATCTCTGGCCACTTGTTACCAGCTCCCGCTGCACTGCCTTCACCCCACCCCTCCTGGCAGTGTCAGGACAGCTTCATGGTGCTGTGCAGAGAATGGACTTGGTTAAGCTGAAAATAGTCCATTCATCCTCCCCTCCTCCTCATTTTTGCCAGGTTATTTTTAGGACAGATACGTTCTCTGCCCTTGTTCAAAAGGCAGCTTGGCTGGAAGGGGAAGGGAGGAGGAGAAGATGCAGCTTTGCCAGCCCAGGCTGTAAGAGGGACCGCAGGGTCCCTTCAGCCCACCTTGCCACTAAGACAACATATCCATGGCATTACAGACACACGGAGGTCCTCATAATCCCAGTTTAAGATGGTGTATGCAAAGTCTGAAAAGGAGCATGAACTGCTCCTACAGTTGGATGGAAGAGGTTTGCATAATCTTATCCCTCATATCCCAGGAGCCAGAACTAATTCTGTGCTTTTCTGATTTGACTTGGGGATTCTACGCCACCACAGCAGGACTCAGGAAATGGCTCTTCACTGTAACCTTGTCTGAGTGCTCATCTTTTGTTTGCATTACTCTGCCTTGCAAGATGACAGCTATCAAGTCAGATTACTGAATGCCACTCACACTGACACATGCCAAAAGTAAACCATTAAGACCATCTAAATAAGAGCCAGGCTTAATATGCAGGTTGCCAGGTATTATATCTAGTAAGAAATAATTCTAGACAAGCTCAGCAATTAAAAATCACTAAATATTTTAATGTAATTCTTAAAATTCACTAGACTAATCAAATAAAAACTCTTCTGAATTCCTAAAAGAACCCTACATTTGAAGTGCAATGAATTTAGACTGTCAGAGGGGAAAAAAAAAAAAAAAAAAAAAAAAAGAGCTGGGGGAGAAAAGGAGAAAATACAGCAATATTTTTAAAATTCTCCTAACCCCACTGTTTTTTCTGCGTGTTTATGAAGCCTCCGGAAATACCAAGGCAAACATTCCAGCTCTACAGCAGCGAGGCCACATGACCCAAAGGCACAGCAAAGAACTTCTTTCCCAAGTTTCCTTATGGTACAGAAAAGTGATTTTTATTTTATTTTTTAAAATGAGGATCCAAGTCTAGGGAAATCTCCAGGAAATTTTCAAGAGTACAGTTTTAAAAACAGAGTTCTTCTTGATGTGGTGGGGGTTGGTGGTGTGTTTCCTTTTCTTATTTATTTGCTGCATTCTATTCCTCACATACTATTTTTATTATCTAACACCAGCATCTTAGACCTATATTCAGGGACCATTAAATACAGTATACCATTTAAGTCTCCTCTAAAAACTACTTGTAATGATCTCTAAATCTTCTATTAGAGTTAAAATCAGTACTGCTGTATTTCTTAATACAGCCATGATCTTTCCCTGGCAAAAATTATGGCACTTAAAACTCTCCCCCTTCTTGTCTTTCAGGATTATTTCAGCTAGCACTATTAATGAAAGGAGTTATGCAAACAAGCTTTGCTAAACACCATGAAAAAAAACCACCCCAGAATCTGAACCTGAATCACAACCTTGCATTTTTACAAACAATCATGTGTACATACTTGGAATTAACTGAAATGTAGGAGTATTGATGAATCATAATGTAATAAGTGAGTATCAGAAATTTGTGGCTGTCTGAAAACAACATAGCAGAAAGCATTGGGAAGGAAAACAGTCGCGCAGTAGAAATGCACAGCAAATGGCAGGCACTCACCGCTATCTTGCTTGGTAACCATGTCAGAAATGCTTCTAATTATCAGAGGTAAAAGAGGGATGGCATTTCTGCTGGAAGCAAGTTTTACACTTTAGTCTTTCCTCTCCCTTCTCTTTCAGTCTATAAATATTGGTCTTACACATTTTTCTCCCATACAGCTCTTGAAAAGGTTGAGTTTTTCAAGGCTGAGAGCAGACAGAAATGTTCATCAAGAAATGCCTTGAGGTCAACTGTCTGTAACTCATCAAAGTACAGCACTGAAAATATGGAAGAGGTGGATTATATGAGCATGGTAAAGCAGACCTAAAATAATAATAATAATAATAATAACAAAAATCTATGTTCTGATGATCAGTAACATTTTTTCTTTTTGGAAATGGGTTCAGTTATGCACCCCCAGTGGTGATGGTCGCAGGGTACTGAGTCGCCTCCTAATTTCAGATGCATTCAAAGCAACTACAGATGCATGGAAGTCTCTTCAGTGCTATTTCCCAATACATGGAAATACCACTGGGATATGACAAGGAGCAAAAATAGAGAAGACCAACACAGCAGTGTAAGGAGAGGTAGCTGGTCCACAAGAAAATTACAATGTAGGCCAAATTTTTGAGAAGCAATGAACTACGCCGAAAATAAGGCAGAGATCAGCTTACCTATGACTTTATAAAGTGCTTAAAAATATCTAAAACAACCCCAAAAGCAAAGGAAAAGCAGCAACAGAACAAGTCTGCAAAGATTATTTTTCTTAAGTCAAGGAGGAAATAGAAACCCTGGAGTGCCCACTGTGCTTTTTTTAAAATTCAGTACAACAGCCAGACATAAGATATTGAACACATTATTGAAACTACTGTTCACTTCTACTCAGGGATTTCTGCTTAGTTTATTATAAATGCACATTTATTGGCAGCAAGTAGAACATATTATTGCTCTGTTTTATAGCTCGAATGGTTCACGCAAAGAGTAATTTGTTTGTATTCTGTATCAGGATCAATACTGTACCAGGGATAGCCAGAGGAATGTTTATGCTGAGGGTTTTGCTTGCAGTGTTTTGTTGTTGCAATCAATTGACCAAACAGGGCTGCTTCTTAAAACAACAAATAAACTATGATAGTGACCAGATCAGCCATTCAAGCATCAAACACGACACAGTGTCTGGAAAAAGAATGAAGGCCCACAAGAGTTTTTATTGCTTGATGATCCACACAGCTCTCCTACCTGAATATTTCCCACCGGCCTTTCTTCCTCTCTGTAGCTGGGGACTGTTTCCTCAATGCCCTCACAGAACAAGATCCATTTTCCTGCAATCAAAATACAGACACATCATGCTTCCATTCTGCTGCAGAACACAGCAGCATTTGAATTAGCTCACTGAAAAGACCTGAAATGAATTAAAAGCATTTAGAAGTACAACGACCAAGCCAGGAGGACCAGATCTGAGGGTGGGTTGGGGCTCCAGCCCAGCTCTCGCCACCTCCAAGCTTTTGAGACTCACTCAGCAGTTTAAGTATTACAGGTTTTCATGCCTGTAACAATGAAACAAGGAAAAGATAATGAGAATTCTCTTGAGGTTTATATCAAAATTTCCTGAGCCAAATGGTAATTTTTTTCAGTTAAAGGTCATGCTGAAGTCTCTTTTATTCTCTTTATAAAGGGTACTCACTGACTGTTGTGAGCTAAGTGCCATTAAAAGAGATAAACCAACCCCCAAACACTGCTTAAGAAAATACGCCAAAATACCTCAGAACCACCATCCTCTCCGTAGCAAAACAAAACAAGTTTATGGATTACACTGGCACAGCACTGCAACTTCTAGGAAATGTTTTTTTAATTATAAAGAAAGATTGCAAAGGGAGATGGGGGAATGTTTACGGGTAGTCTGTATTTTGTTACATGCTGTTTCAGCAGGCAGACAAGGTGTCCTTACAACATTACACTACCAGGCTCCAAAACTCGGCAAATATTGAGAAAAGTAACACAGTGACTACGTTTTGCCTCTCTTTTAACTGACTTCCAAATAACTTCCATACAAAAAAAAAAAAAAAAAAAAAAATTCCATTAAACATAAAAAAGCATATACTACCAGAAAACAAAACAAAACAAAACAAAAACCAACACAGCAAACCCCAGGCAACTTGCAACCAGCCCAGGTTCCTCCCCAACGACCAGCTGTGGGAGCAGACCCTTTCATAACAACTCAAATGATGCAAAAGTCACAGGTGACTTAAAAAAAAATGCAGAAGAAAAGCCTCAAGTTATTACAAATAACTTGTTAGTTGCATGCAATGTTTGTTCTGCAGCCATATTTATCCTTTTCACCAGTAATTCACAAAGAACAAAAACAGAGTGAAAACCTTCTTAGAAGCAGTCATCCCACCCCAACACACCCAGTGTCACCAAGGGACTGTCTGCTCCATACAGGAACAGTGCTGGTTTTCTTGTCTCACAAAAGGCAATTTTAGAGAAGTTACATATTGACAAGCAGCCTGGGTGAATGATTTGCTTTAAAGCCTCATTGCACTGTGAATGTTTCCGCCCAGAAAGGATTTATTCTCATCCAGAAGTTTTCCCCAGTGCTTTTCTTTCGCTTATGCAAGGCAGGAAAAACACGTTAATTGACTCAAATTTAGTATGTGTTAACGTGACTTTCTCAGCTAATGCAGACTGGTCTTTAATGAAGTTACAATTAGTTATTTTAGTTTGTTTCTCCAAAGGAAAAAACCTAATTTTCTGCCTGCCCCAAGATCTGGGTACCATTCCAGGTGTAACTGGATTGGACTTCTGTCAGATCAGGCTATATAGCACTCACCTGGACATTTGAATTTCACCTCTCACTCCTCCCTCCTGGACTCTTACTTCCAACACTGCATTTGTGCAGCTGCATGGTTAGCTGGAATGGGGGAACTAATTTCCTTCAGCATGTTGTCTCATAAACAGCTGTGCCAACACAACACAGGGAGCGGGCCCAAGACAGGAGTGATCAGCCATCATGGCAGAGGATAGGAACAGAGGCTGTTTAAACCAGCCTGAACAGCACTGCTGCAGCACACAAACCCGAAGCTTTGCCCCCCTCCTCTGTGCTTTATTCTGCCCATCTGTAAAACTGGCACCACAATTCCTACTTTGTTTTATAAAGCATCTCTTAAAATAAAAGGGCTATCCATTAACATTGCTGTGAATTCACATTACCGACCACCCACCCCTTTCATAAAGCAGGTCCAAGCCGATTCTAAGGACACTGGCACTGTCCCCACCAGCATCTGCTCCCTGGTTTCCCCTCACAACCTGCTCGGGGGTTGTACAATGTCCCCCCACCACTCCAGCCCCAGCTCTGCCAAAACACTTCACAGGGTCCTGCTGGGAACCGCAATCAGCTTCTAAAAATAAAACTAGCTTCTTAAAGCCTGGTCCCTTCTCTCATGCTGTTTCTAGAAAGGTCCCCAAAACAGTCTCACTGGAAACTTGAGGGGTAGTGGGCTACACCTGCAAATGAGAATAGATGGTAGAGAACAGGTGTTAACTGGAAAGCCCTTACACCTGGCTGGCCTCGGCCACCCTTTCCAGGTGTGTTCTAAGCCTTAGGGTGGCACAAGACCTCCATGCTGCACAATTCCCAGCCTCTCCCACACCCACCCCGGGTCACGGCCCATGGCGTGCTGCATGAGTGAACTCTGGGAAGCACCAAATCCTTTCAGCAAACACCCGCCGGGCCGCTCAGGGAGCTGTGGGTGCCCATGGGGGAAGGAGGGGGATGCTCCAGCCGGGAGGGCTTCCTGCTCTTCCAGAGACAGCAGGGGGAGCACACAAAACCACGTGGGTTTTTGGCCACAAACGCTTTGTTGGCTACGGACCGCTGGATGCTCGCGATGCTGGACACTCTGCACTAGGCTGCTCCTACAGTAATGTGTTTGTGGTGCTTTACCATTACACCACGGCACAACTCTTGCTCCGAGTAGATCACACCGTAAAAATCAGCTCTGTGAAGGAGCCGAGCTGGACAGGACAGGAAGGCTGCAGGAGCCGGGGGAGGAAGGAGAGGCTACACAGCAGGGCTGCCAACGCCAGCGATTTTATTGTGTCCCTTCTCCAGCTCTCCAAAGTCTCATCATCACATAAAAATTTCAGCTTTCAGCTCTTTTCTTGGTTTTTTTTTGTTTTTACGGGATTTTTATCTCTAGGTTTCCAAAGTTCAAAACCAAAGCTGTAAAAATAAACCCTAAAGGTTTAAATAGTAGCAAAAGCAATACAAGAATCATCCAAACCTGTTGTCTGCACATCACGGGCAAAAGAATCTCAACTCGGGGAATTTCATATAGTTTTATTTTATTTACTGACAATTAACACACTGTTAATTATTGTTCCAGAAACTGAGGAGGAAAAAAAAAGGAGGCTCAGCAGTTCAGCAACTACTGATGGGAGCTCTCTTCCTGCAGCTTCCCAAGGGTCAACTTGGCTCGGACACCTTTCCTCCCCACAGCTTTCCCAGCCTCTCCCCTGGTTTGCGCCATGCCTCACCCCCAGCCCAGGCCATGCCTTTGCTGAGGCGACAGGCAGCACAGAGAGCGGCGGGGTGTGTCTGCAATGCCTTCTCTGCCTGCTCCTCCTCGCTCCTCATTTGTCCTTGGGCTACTCCTTCCTCCTTCACTCCCTTTCCCCTGTCCCAGGCTGGACCCCCAGGTCCCAGTCCCCCCCCAGGGATGCCCTTGCTTTGGCCTCGGTGGCCACAGCCCTCAAGGGTGACCCTCACTGCACTCCGGGACAGATACCATCCCTCAGGGCACTCCTGAAGGGCAGCCCAGGCAATGCCCCACACCCCTGCAGCCCCTGCTCCTAAACCCACCAATTTTGGCCCAATATACTACATAGTTTCAACATTTTTTAACATGGTGCTCTGTTTCTTAGTGATTTTGCCAAAATTAATGGAAACGGGGTGTATATATATATATATATATATATATATACACACACATATACATATACATATATATATATATGGGAAACACCCAGAACAAACTGTGCATTCCAAGTCTTAAAATGAAAAGATATAAAAATACTCTAAGGGGGAACTGGAGGAAATCCAATAGGGAAGTAACAAGGAGTTCATCTTTAAACCTCCTAATCTCAGCTGTATCACTGCAATGGACTTAGGTCAAGCACAAAGAACTTTCCCTGCTTTCTCATCATATCCATGGTGGCTGTCAGATTTTAGAGACAAGTTTATAATAGATCTCTCTGGACTACCACAGATAGTCCTGGAATCCTGCTTCTCTTCCTCAGCCTTACCCTCTGTGGAAAGCAAGAGCAACCCCAGGGTATCTCACTGTCTATACCTCAGCGCTTAGCCTGTGCTGGACTTAAAAACCTGCAAATAAATCAATTTCTAAAGGTAACCAAGAGTTTCCATACACAAAAGATCACTTGGACTCCACATACCCAAACAAAAATGAAGAGAGCAAACAGAAAACACCCAAGCAGAAATTCTTGAAAAACAAAAATACTGCTAGGATAGACAGTTAAAGAACGTTGTATAACCTTCCTATGGAAATGCATAAGAGTGGTGCATTTTAGAGTATTTTCCTACTTTCACAAACTATTTCAAAGTTCCAGCATTATCCTTCTTGAACTGCAGAATGTGTTCGAACTCAAAATTCCCTTAAAACCACAGCATGTCAGCAATCCCAACTTCTCCTTTATCCACAGCAGTAACTGGGTCATAAGTGAAGAACACGAAGTGCTGCTCTTTTTAAATAAGCTTACTGGTCAGCAAGCATACTTCTGCTATGTGAAAACATTAACAAACTTCTACAGAGAGTTTAACTATTATATGCAGTCCTTATTAGGTATCATAGCCCTCTATCAGAACTTTTTAGAAACTTGGGCTTTCTTGAAATTCTAAAGCAACTCAAAATCAACTGTGAATAAATGCCTGATGAGCACCAGATGCCATCCACACTGACAAGGAAACAGCCTGCTAGTTTAATAAGAGAAAAGCAAAAAATGTTGTTAAACTAAGTAATGCAAAATAGGCGACTGTTTTGGGGAGGAAAGAAAGACCAATGTCGTTGCAGGTTGGTGTGCTCCTTCCTGGGCAGAGACAGAACAAGGGAGGAAAGTAAAGCTGGGAAGATCTGTGCAGAGGGAAGCAGGACTGCAGCTTCTGACAACTTTGAATTTTGCCTACACCTAGACTTGCTCCTCAGCAATCCTTGTTAAAACAAGAACCAAAAAACATGCAAACACATCACACCAAAATGCAGCAGCCACATGGCTGTAAAATACAGACATTTATCTGATGGAACAGACAGGATGCACACTCCTTCCAAACACAAGTAGCAGAAAGCCACAGAAAGTGGCCAGGCTGCACTGGAGCCTGCCATGTGCCTCACCCAGCAGCACCTAACACATCCTCCTCCCTGCCCCTGCAGTCAGCCTACTGCCTTCCCCCCTGCAGGGCTCCTCATGCCCTGCAGAGTCCCAGGAGAAGCCAGGGCCAGCACTCTCCTTTCCTCCTGACACCGTTTTGTTCCCAAAATAGAAGAAGCAGGTCCTCATAGGGGGCTGCAGCATTGAACAGTGCAGCCACTCTCACACTCAGTCAAACCGGTGGCTCCTGTATCAAGTCATTACTACAACCAGTCCTCCGAGATTTCTCAAGCTCACTCTGCCAGGCAGAATGCTACAAGAGTACAGCAAAGTAAGAACGAATCACAGTAATAAGTATGGAAATTTTGCTTGTGTTTTTTCTCATCTTATTTCTCACCAGTCCATAGAAGCAAACGTTTTGTTTATTTAGTCACCATTTTCTCTAGCTCTCCCAATTTAAAAAACCAAACAACTACCTTTAGCTTTTTCTCTGCATGAACAGAAATGAAAGCCTTCTCAAACTTGTACTTCACATTATTTCAAAAAAATAAAACATAACTGAAGTACACATTTTCTCAGCTGTAGAAAGCCATTAATTTGCAATTTCCTTATTTTGGGATGGAAAGGAGAGGCCCAGGTTGTTGCCATACCCTTTGCATTTAAGGCCTAACAGGAGCCGTTTGCAGTAGTATCATGACCTCCAGTTTAGAACAACAAAATCCTTTTCTTCTCCCAAGCTGTTCCACAAAAATCTAATTACTGAAAGAACCACTTTTCCAATCCTGTTCTCTTTCTCAGGCTGCATCTAAGATGGATCCAGTGCACCTAAAAACACGGGCATGAGTCGGCCAAGATTGCTGTAGTCCATGTCTCTGCTCTCTTGTCACAGCCCTGGAAACCCTGAAGTCCCTGGGGCACTCCTGCACCCCACCTGCCCCCCAGCCTCACAGCCCAGATTTAAGGGGCTGCACGTGAGTCAGTAGAACAGATCAGGGGTTTAAGCAGGAACAGGGAAATAAGACCAGGAGGACAGACATTTCAGTGTATCTTTGCAAAACTGTAATCTGATGGAGGTGGCTTTGGCCCAAGCTGAAATAAAGATTTTGTGTGTCTGGCCCGTGCAAAGCAGTCCAGGCAGCTCCTGCTCCAGCCCAACAGCGCCCAGCCAGCTACAGTCAGTGTTAGCCTGGGGCTGATGGACCCAAACCAGCTGAGGTTTGCAATTCGTTATCGTTTCACAAGTGACCATCGCAGTCCCAGCTCCTCCCCAGGCAGCAGCACATTAGATTGCATCTGTTTGCAGCAGAGGACTGAGTTGCCAACCCGCAGGCACAGGACAACAAGCATTATTAACCTTGGCTTAAACTGAACCATTGTTCTGGAGACTGGACATCTCTTGTAAAATCCCATTATTAAAGACCATTGGCCATCTATTCCCGTAGAAACTTTTTTAGTGTGTTTTGTTCTATTTTAGAAAAAAATTTCCCCTTCCCTGTTCCTTAAGTCCTATTGTACTTACACAACCTTAAACAATAATCCACTCAAGCACAGCCATGGAAGTAGCTTGAAGGAACAAAAGCTGCTTCTGGCATAGCCAGTGCATCTGACTCTCCCTGCATACAGCTGCCTGTATAGCCTCTGCAGATTTGTAGAGCACCAGCAGCTACCGATTTCCCTCAGCTCCTCTCGTGTGTTGGATACAAAATAAACAGTAAACATGAGGAGTCGACTCAAATTATACTTGCACCATCAGCTAAGGGCACAGGTGAGTCACAAGCAAGTTCTGCAGCCTATCTTGCTAAAGGAATAGCAAGAAGACTGACCTTAAAAGAAAGCAGTAGGCGTGAGTAAGACAAATTTAAAAAAAATAAAAATCTACTCCAGGGAGACAAGGCAGTGGAAGCAAAATGTCTCAGGCTCTGCTAAAGAAGATTATTGCCACATCTAGCAGTTAGCACCCACCCAAGTAGAGTGCCATCAACCTAATTCTCAAATGAGACTAGCAAAACAGCGAGATAGGATTAGACATGCTTGTTTTTAACCATTCTTTGCTCTCTCTGGTGGAATACTATCAGCACAGCATTGGCATCAAAATTACTACCCGTCAAAATGTGCAGAGCACATTTTTTGATTTTAAATGTAGCAGTTATGTCATCTGGGGTTATTTATTTTTTAATATAAAGTGGTATAACATATTTAATCTGTTTTGAGAAAAGAAAAAATTGATTTAGTGAGCAGTTCAAGGCTCTCCCTGGAGACACTCAACCACACACAGAAATCTGGATATAAGTTGAGACTTCGCTAAAGTAATTTTAATTGTAGGTCATAAGAAATGTCAAGATATAAACCACCAAGGAATACTAAAAATTAAGCCATCATCTCTGAGTGTAACAAATGTCTTATATTTGGCAGTAGAATAATTTCTAAATCCTTACAGCATTACTGCTTAAGGAGAGTAGCAGAGCAAAGGGCTTAGAACTACATGCAACACGTGTGCATTATTTTTGCTGGGGGGCAGAACCAAAAACCTGCATAATGGAAAAAAATACTGGATTGAAGGAAACTTACACCACCACCAATAAAAATGTAGAGTTTTATCTTTTTCACCTTGTTTCACTACACTGAACATCTTCTGTTAATAAACGAGTTTTGATTTCTTTTGGTCTGAAAACGTTCCTCCCTATGCAGTATGGAACAGAGTTGTGAATACAGCAACATGTACGTGCAAAAACAGAGCACCAAAGTGAGGAAAGCTGGTTTTTGAGAAAAATTTAAAAACAAACAAACAAACAAACAAACAAACAAACAGAAACC
This sequence comes from Chamaea fasciata, assembly GCF_029207755.1. Taxonomy (NCBI): domain Eukaryota; kingdom Metazoa; phylum Chordata; class Aves; order Passeriformes; family Sylviidae; genus Chamaea; species Chamaea fasciata. The sequence continues at coordinate 23,847,987 of NW_027094094.1, read as the reverse complement.
CACAAAGCCTTAGACCATTTCTAGAGCTTTGTACCAAGGTTTTACAAGAAAAAACTCTTCACTTTCCTGTAGCTAAAAAGTACTTCTTAAACAGGTGTTTTCCTGTAGAAGGTACACCCCAACTTCTGCATTTCTGAGCTGGATCTGCCACTTACTTAAACCCTTTTATGGAACTTAGCTGAGATCCCCAAAATTTTCCTTTGCCCACTTACCTCAAACGACAGTGGTAAGAGGGCTCTGACCTTAGCAGTTCAAAGTGAAAATCCCTCCAGTTTAACCTTGAAACAGAGACAGTTAAATTAAGTGTTTTTTTTAACACCAAAAGGCAATATCTGAGAGCTCTTACTAAAGTATCTGAAGAAAACACATATAAACCATTTCATACGCCCACCTGAAAGTTAAAAGCAATGTAAAATCAGGATCAGGTTGGTTTATTTTTACCATCTCTGCCTAATAACCTCCTAAACTTCATCAACATACAAATTCCCTTTCCTGCTCTTACCTTCCTTTCATGGGAGTGGAGATGAGAAGGCTATTTCCCTGCTTTTAGTTAAATCAGAATGGAACTCACCAGTGAACAGCAATTTGAACAGAAAGCAGTTCAAGTGATGTGAAGATCCATATTAAGGGAAACAAGCTCGTGTATGTGGATGGGGAAAAAAAAAAGCAATTTAACATTCTACATTGCTGCCAGTCAACTCAATTATGAACATCTATTTTGTTGGGTTTAGCCACTGTCCCTAGCAGGTGTGCCAAGACTTATGGGTGAAATTCCATTTTTCTAAATGCAAAGGTAGGCATTTCAAAGAAGTTTAAATGTATCCTCTGCCAAGTTCATTTTCTTGAGTGCCTTCACATCAGCTCACTGAATACCCTAACCACCCTCTTCTGTGATACTAAGCACCATGCATATCCAACCCCATGCCTGCACAGGGTGCAGCAGGGGGGCTATTGCCTGCTTTGCCTGCCTGAGTGCTGCTGTCATGGCAGGGAAGTGAAGGGCAGGAAAGCTGCAACACTACGACCCAAATACGATGCAGGCAAACACAATTTTAGACATCCAAGCCTTTAATGCAAATTAATGTCATAGCAATAAATGCTCCAAAAGGAATAATTGCACAGATGTCTCAGAGGAAGAGTCGTACCTTGGGATTTAATAGCTAGAAGCAGCTTCCCCATCTTCTCTTCAGGTCATTTGATAGTTCTCCTTGCCGTCTATCACACAAGCTATTACACAAGTACTCTCAAACTGGTAGCCCTGGATCCTGGTTTTCTGGTTCCCTGGAGGGCTGCAGGGGCTTTCCCCGATGCCAAGCCCTGCCAGGCTGCCCATGCTAAAACTCGAGGTCATCTGCAACATCAGAGAGGCAGTGTTACACAATTCATGCTCTGCATGGACATCTGAGCTGGAAAGACAGTAATTTCAAAGCAAGATGCAGTTTGCCTCGAGATCTTGCAAGTTTTACCGCAGGCTGTTCTTAAAATCTTCCACTGATAGCATTTGTAAAACTAGAATTAATTTTCTGTGACATTGGAAGAGGGAGGGAGAGACCCTAAACAAAACCCCAGTCCTGCCTCAGTGACTTCACTCCTTATATTTGCACAAATATCCACTCGTTTCTCCGCTGTCCTTGAAAGCCCTTTCTCTGCAACACACCAGAAGCTTTTAACCCATATCGAAGCCACTGTCACCCAGCCCCAGCTCCAAACAGGCACTGCTGTGCCAAAGCCACTAGTCTGTGAGAGGGGAGCCCTGGAAAATCTTGCCCAGGCACTTGGGGATGTGGCTGCCACGGCCAGGCTGCTGCGTCCCTCCACCAGAGATGAGGGTGCTTCGGTCAAGGAAAGTGCTCTTCTTACAAGAAAGGGGACTGAGTTTCAACAACTGAGGCAGAGGCAAACAGTGCCCTCTGGCAGCTCCTCTCCCGGGGTGGGATGGACATCTGAGCAAGGGTGAATTAGAGGGAGAACAGCTGTTTGTTCAGTGAATGAGTCACAGGACTCAGCTATTAATTCTTCCTCTCAAGAGAATATGCCCCCATGCCAGCCCACCCACCATCCCATAAAACAAACAAATATATAATGGAGGTCAGGGAGGGGGAGCTCAGCAAGAGGAAAGGAAAAAAAAAAAAAAAAAAAGAGGAAAAAATAGCCAAGCATTTAATATTTACATAAGAATGAAATGTTTCATTAATTACATACAGAATCAATTTGCAGCTATTTTCGTTAAATTTCTCAGTCAAACCCACAGATATGAAGCACTTTGAACTGTGCTGCACCAGTAATTGTGGATGAATATTTTAGATCAGTCTTGAATCACTGTAGAACACACACCAAATAAGCTACTCATGTGTGGACTACTAATGCATTTTCTTTCTTTGCTAGACAGATGGAATACAGTCTAAAATCAGTTGAATTGGCTACTGGTAATCTTCAGAAAGGCTTAGAAAAAATCTTTAGTTCTACTGTTTTATCAAAAATACCACTCAATAGCCTGTGTGCATTAGAAGAGAGCTGGCAATACACAGAAAAACCCAAACAAGTTTTAAAGATACGAAGGAAGAGTCAGGCATTTCACATGACTGTAGCCAGCTTCAGAGAGTGACAACGAACAGTGCATTGCCAAATGTTTTTAAAGGACTACTGCAAAGCTGGACACCCCTGCCATCTATTTGATATTTATCCCAATACAACCATTTATGGGCAGTCATTTTAAATCACATATAGCAGCATATCAGTTCTATAATCTGACAGATGTGTTCTAGTTTACAGAAGCATCTGTTGAGTCATCAGGACATCAGAATAGTTAATTGCACTTTGGGGATGCTTTCAGAGATTAAAAGTTGCCTTACTTCAAGCAAATTTTAAGTATCCTTATAGATTGAACTCCTTTTTCATATACAAAATTAACATATGTACCCACACTCCAGAGAAACTAATGTATGAAGTGTAAAGAATAACTTCCCTCAGGGATCATCTGTTTTCTTCCGCCTCTTGTGCATTGCCTCACACTGTGCTCAGCAATATGGAACAGAAAACAAAAATACAACTTTGAATCATGCATGATTCTGAAATATAAACTATGACATGGCCTACACTGTCTGGGCAAGACTAACAGAAGAAGCTGCTTTGGGTCAAGACTGGGAGATGATGTCTGTTTCTTTTTTTGGCAAAACACTTGTAATTATACTTCAGAAGGCTTTGTTACTGTTTATCCTAAAGGGAATGTTGTACAAGCTGTACCTTTCACCACCACAAAAGTATGTGAGAAGCCAGGAGAACCACCCACAAGACTGAACATGGACTGATAGACATTGAGCCATCCTTAGCTGAAGTTATAGCAATTACTTCCCCTACACAGCTAAGGACTGGAAGCAAGCAAACTCCATTCATACACATAACTGAATATTTGAATTAAAAGGAGTGGAAGACTTCTACACATGTGTGAGCAGATGAGATCTTCCCCATGCTTTCAATCTGAGTTTCCTTGCAACCTTCCGGCCTCCACAGCAGTAAGAGGATTAAGAAAACGCGTTTCGTAGAAAGAAAGATCTATCTTATAAACTTTGATTTAAAACAATTCAGGAGTGGATTTTTCGTTTGGTTGGTGTTTCACAAAAAACCCCCAAACAAACCAACAAAACCAAATGAATCATTCAAAAAAAGGTATATTTGGCTTTCTCAGAGGTGATTGAATCCATCTGGGCTGTAGCTCCCGAACCACAGGGATCCCGATTCATTCAATGAACTATTTGGTTTCACTCAAGAAGTGATCATAAAGCTGAAGTGCAAGTGCATAACCAAGAGCACCTTACAAGAACACAGACGCCAACACTGCATCTGGGCTTTGCTTCCTATAAATCCTGAGGTGACAGCACACCTCAGCCTAAGTGGACCGTTATTCTTTACTGTGGAGCAAATCAAACCTGAAGTGAGAGAGTAAAAGTTGAGACAAGCACTGCAGTCATGATGGTGCTTTAACAAGGTGCCATACTTCTGAAGTTACAGCATATTCCCCCGCTGCTAAACCAAACTGAGATTGCTGTCTCAGTTGCATTAAATTATTAGCTAATTAGCCCTGACTAAGGACAACAGTATGTTGATGCTGGCAAGCTGTGAAAAGAACACTTCAGCAAAGAAGATCAATAGCATTTTTTGTCTGGCTTACAATAAGAAAACTGCTGGCCCAGGTTATGAGTTTAAGCCATTTTTCATTTGGCAGACAAGACAGTACTAGTGACAGATCAATACAGTAACTTTATGATAGGCTGCTGCTCCTGCAGATGGCAGGACCATAAACAGGCATCATTTTTAATGCCTGAAGCAATCCATTACTTGGACAGAAACCACCTGACCTTTTATAATATTTACACTTTTCTATCGAAAAAGGAAAATCAGAGAACAAAACAAGAGAAAATCAGCACAATTAGCTGTCCTGCAAGACAGAAGAGAATATTGCTTGTTTGAAAGTCAGTATTTAAAGTAACAAGCTTTGTGCTATTTGGGAGATCACGTTAAAGCCACAAGGTTGGCACCAGGGAACTACTCATCCCTTCAAAGAGAAAATGTTATTGGGGATCGCATCTTATATGATGCAATTTTCTTATCTCCTAGTAATGTGGGATAACAAAAGAGCCTATTTATTAATCTTTAAGGAAAAAAAAACCCCAAACCAATCAGCCAGTTTAACATGTCATTAAAACATTAAACCAGTCCCTTTTAACACCTACAATACTAAGCAGATGAGAGAATTCAGTTACAAATGGGCAGTTATTTTTCCCATACTGCAGTATACACACTGTAGCATTTGCACATATCATTTCCTATTCTGCACCAGTATTTGCATTGTTGGGATTGTCTAAAATGTTCCACGATTTTAACAAAGGCGAAGCAAAACAAGAGATAGGTTTAAAAATTCTGGAGTTTTTTATGGCAAGACTTCTAGCTGAAGAGAATGTAAAGGACAGCACCTTAATAAATTATTCAGGCCACATCTTCAGATAAGGACTCAGGTGGAGCATCTGGCCCTATACTTATAGTCTTCTCTTTACTATAAACATGAAATAACCACAGAATATGGTGAATCAATCATACTACCAGCTTTCCCCTGCCTCTGTCTGAGGCTGGTTTGTGTCAATTATTACAGAAATATCTGCCTAAGCAGGAAACTAATTTTACAAAAGCACATTGGGTTCATGGGCTTTCATCAATACTTTTTGGTTGCTGCAAGTAAGTAATTAACATTAATGTCAACATAAAGGAGAAAAGGAGGAGGAAAGTATTAATGAGCACAATATAAAAACTGAGCTGGCTGCTTCTGCCCCATACAGTAGTGCCATGCAACCAGCTCCTAGTCCCTGCCTGAAAAATGAGTTATTATTAATTTGGTCGCTAATTTTACTTTGCATGATGTAAGCAAACAGCACTACATTTTCCCCTTAACGAAGGCCAATTATACACAACATTAGTTTAAAATACAACAGAATGGCACACAAACCAGAAGTCTTTTGACTGGGCTCCACTCATGCTAAGAATAACCTGGCACACACGTACACGATGCTAAATCTGCCAGTGATTTGCTTTGCTCCAAAACTCCCCCCTCCGCATCTTCTACAAGATCCTAAATACATGAAGCTGTGTTAAAGCAGAAAACCTACGTACTGAACCTATTTTTAAAACAAATTGGATTTCTTTGACCTCCAATGCAAGGGACGGTTTCAGCAGTTTCGCGTTTATAATCTCATGCGTTTTCAGCAGGCACAAGGGCTCTTTATTCCCAACCGCGCACAGACGCTGCCTGCCACATCTGCCAGCCCACAGCTCTTGGGCTCAGCCCAGGGACTCTGTCAGCCTTCTGCAAAATCACTGGTGCAAACACACAAAGCAGCAGCCCACAGCTCTGATTCGCAGGACACAAAATATCCTTAGAGATAACGTCCCCATGACCACACTAAAAAGACACTAAAATTCAATGGCTTGGGATTTGTCATTTTGTTTTGTGGTTTTGTTTATGGGGGGAGGGGTATTTTTGTTTTTTTTTAATGGGTACCAGGTTTTTGTTTGCAAACCTCCCACTCCCCAACATTCATAAGTAAAACAAAAATTGCAGCACTCAGAAATAATTACTGATGCCTCTTTTACAGTGCCTGAATGACATTGAAATTGTGGCAATTTTAAGATAACCCAAAGCATTTCATTCATGCCATAGTGTGTGGATGCAAGTGGTGACCTCAGGCTGGCTGTTCAGAACTCTGGTTCAGCCTCAGCACACCTGGGATGCACATCCCGTTTCAGCTGCTTGCCATCTCTGGGAAGGAGGGAGGGAGGGTAACTGGGTTTGGCAGAGCTCAGCTCCATGGCCACTTGCTGAAGGCAGTGTAAGCAGGGATTATATAACCTGGCATCGGGCTGCTCACGGAGAGAGTTCAAAGGGAGGCAAGGGCTGTGCCTGAAGAGAAGGGGAAGAGAGCCCCACCACCAAGTGGGGGACAAGGCCATGCCCCTCCTGCACCCTAAGTGGTTGTAATTTGCTTTTTGATCCAATGACTCCTCTGAGCATACAACTGTATTTCCACTTATGCTCTCTTTCTTTTTTTCCCTACAACCCTATTGCATCTATGATCCACTACTTTAATTCCTGTTCAGTAAGGTCCTCACAACAATGTTGCCCTTCTGCTATTTTCCCACTGTAACTGTTAAGATGCAAACTAAACCCTTACATCCAGACCACTCCCTGCAAATTCCTGTTCTGTCCCTTCTTCCATCAAATTCCCTGGACTTTTTGCACTGAGTTTTAGTCAGTAAGAACATTAGCTTCCCTTATTCCTATTTTACTATTAAAATGATATGGTTCTTGTCTGAAGATAAGAACATGTAAACAGCTTTACAGACTTTAACATTAGCATCAATGAAACCTCACTGAAGACCTCAGCCATTTCTTGTTGAAGAAAGTGTATAGACGCGACAAATCCACAAATACAAATGACCATACAGCAACTCTGCTACTGTTCATGAGGTTAATTAAGTTGTCGGGAAAGAAAACCAGGCTTCCAACATCATACCAAACTTCCTTGTCATTATAGCTCCAGACTCCACATTAGCTACAGAAACCATAAACAACACCTCTTTGTCTATTTTTCTTTCCTAGAAAAACCTTGCTTGAAAAGTTATTTCTTTAACACTTGCTTCACACCCATTTAAAAAAACCCCAAAAGCACCCCAAGAAAACATCTTTGTGTTCTGGAGATTGCATTCATGTGAGAGATATTCAATATTTGCTACTATAGTAATAGTATAAACTATTAGTTGGATAGCAAAGCATTTGCAAACAACACCACCTCTTTGTTATGTCATGTCACAATCATATTTACCTTCATGATGGTGACCACAAGGCAAGCGCACAATGCATATAATAACAACACAAACAAAGAAAACTCCAGCTAGTGCATTCACACTGCACATTGTCTGTACCACCATCCACCAGAGCCAATCCTTTCGAGTGAAATAAAGTGAAGGTATTATAATTAGAGAGTTCATAATGCCATTTAATCAAGTGTGGAGCTGGAGCACAGTGGGTTATATACTAAAGACAAAAACCACATGAAGCAGTACAATGTTGAGTGCAAGAAAGGGCACACACATTCTTCAGGGAAAATAACAAGTTAGTACAAAGCCATGTTTGTTTTCAAGTACTCAATCAAGAGTTTGCATACTAGGTAATTCTGCATGATGAAAATAAGTTATTTCATAAACTGAAAATGAAGTAAGACCACAAAAATGTCTTTTGGTTCTTACAGACAGAAAACCTCAGTTTCAAGTTCTTAATTTGTGAATTTATTCTTTGTAGTTTTACTGGAAGAATTAATTGTGCTTCAACAATATAATAATTGTTTTTCTACTGCAGCTTATTATTTACAAAGTGCTCTGTAATAACTAACCAGTTTCTGTGACACCTGTAGCCGTCTCCATGTAGTGAGGCTGAGACAGTAGTATCCTGAGCTGCCAACAAAAGAAGAGCAAGTGAAATCAGAAGTAGACAGAAGACTTTTCTATAATCAGCCCATTTTTTTCAGGGGTCACATGCTTATCACAATCAAGATAATGATGCAAATGCTCTTTCCTGCATTTCAAAACTGGACTGGGAATTACCCTGCTTCTCTCCCATGAAACAAAGCCTGATTAAATAAATAAGAAAATTAGTCAGAACTCAGGAACACCCCCTTGCAAATGGGAAGGATCAGACACTGACTTGCATGTTTTAGATTAGGCTCCTGACAGACCTGAAAGATCTTGCAGATCTGCCAGCCCAGGACTCGTGTTGCTTGAAGGCAGCAGTGAACACAGGACACAAGGAAGGATCCTAATGACAATGGCTGCAGCTACTGCTCAGTCCCTCGCTGATACACCAGAGATGTCTGGCATCATTCTTTATAGAAACACAGACTACTCCTGTCCAAAGCAACCTGCATTTTAATCATACAACAACGTTTTTAGGAAAACATCAAAAATAGTTTCCATTTTATGTATGGAGAAACTTGCTTGACAAACACAGAAGCACCATCATGGAATGTTTCAAAAAACCCATACGGAGCACAAAGTGTTATAGACCTTCTCTTGATCTTGATTTGGGACTGTCAGAGGCCAAATATAATTTTTCATTACAATACACAAAAAACAATAAATATACCTAATCTATGTATCCAATGTATCAGGTAAATCTAAAACCACATCAGAAACAGTTGAAAAATTCTAGCAGAAAAATGATGTGACAGCGCAGAGCTTCCAAAATTTCTTGTGGGCAAGCAAGAGTCTTCAGACTGAAGCATCATTTAAAGATTTATTACGTATATAACAGCACATTCTCAAATGGCTGCAGATCAAGAAATGAAAAGGTTGGAGCTAAAACAGAGTCTGATTTAACAGCATTAAGGTTGCAAAAAAAAATCCCATTGACTTTTGCCAGCATTGGGTCTTACCCTGGTCACACCACTACACAACTTCCCCAGGCCTTTCAGCTTATTTGTATGACAGTTCTGCACTCAGCCGATCCCAAAATAGCAAGGTACGACCTCTCATCTGCCTGCATGTTCACAGACAACAGCACGACACTCCTAATGGCCAAGAAAGGACTTTGCAAACTGAGAGCAAATTTCACCATACACTGTAGAGTCCCACACAACTTTGCCATCTCTAGAGAAACACTGGATCATGAACCATTTATCTTACCATATTTTTGAAGTTTTATAGACTAGTTTCTTCCTCCCCTGCCCATCATGCTCAAATCCTTTTTCATAATTACATGTTTAAAGCAAGAAAGCCACAGACATCACATGCTTTTATCACTTATTCCCAAACAGGTCATTAATTTAGGAACTTGCATTGAGTTTATCGGGTCATTTACACATTTAAAATACTTAGGTGCTTAACTTCTGTAGGAATGAGTAGTCCAAAGCATCTCCTATTGTCATGAAAGGGAAATGAGATGTTTGCACATCTGCACTCTAAAAAGTATTACTTGAAATATGGGAGAATGCTTGAAAAAGAAAAATACAATTTGAAGTACACACACACACACAAAAAAAAAAAAAAAAAAAAAAAAAAAAAAAAAAGCAGAACAAATAGTTTAATTCTCCCTTAACAGATATACACCATATTTCACAGCTTTGACATGGATGAAATAAACGTCTACTCTTTATTAGTGAATATAAATGTCTGTCACCTTAATTTCCAATATGCTATTTTTCCATAACTACAGGGTATACTCCCAGTTGAGTCTGAGAGATATTTAGGCACATGATGTTAAACATGTCGAGTAACACGAATCAAGTTGAAATGTTGCAGAATACTTTAGCCACAAGCTGTAGCTCCCATGAAACACAACACAGTTGAGATAAAAATCATGCTGTTCTAATACCCTTATGGATTTATTCTGCCAGTATGAGAGACACTGGCAAAACACAGTAACGATAAGGACAAAACGTACCTGAGATCCCTCATTGAAGCAGGTGACTTTAATGAATGCTTACCTCTACTGCTTTTGACTGTGCCATGATACTAACCTGTTTAGATGCCCAGCTGTTTCATTCTGCTTGCATGTGCAGTGTTGATTCCACAAACATCCCACAGGGCCATTTACACCAGAGTATGTTGGCTGTACTGACTACATACCTCAAATGCCATTCATGTCTGTCTTTCAGAAAGTCTGCAGCACCTTGTTTGAAAGTCAAGCTTTTTAAGAGCTGTAAACTAGCAAACTCAAAAATCAGCACCCAAATCCAAAACTGAAGGTTCCTATTTTTCTGTATGTTCAATTGAAAAATTCAATTTTATTATTTTCTCTTGCTCTATTAATTGCTATCTAAAATACGAGCCCTTTATTTGCACCATCGTTTCTTGTTGATCCATCAAAGTGAAAACCAAATGCACTTGTTAGACATGGATTAAAACCATTCGGCATCCACTTCAAATAAATAAGTGTTCCACACCTAAATGCATTGCATCACACCTCCTAATTTTTTTATTTCAGTCATTTTAATTTTCCCTTAGGCAAGACACTAGAATAATCATTTTATTATTACAATCACTTACAATGACCCTCAGAAGGTGACAGCATTTTATCCCACTTGATTACATTAGTCTTAATAGATCCTAATGAAAACACAAGTAAATCCTTTTTCTTATCACTCATTCTCATTACTTTCAGCAGTCCCTATAACTTAACTGCTCAAAGGGTTTTAAAGCACACGCAGAGCACAAATGAAAGAACTTGCCTTTCAGATACACCTTTTATTTAACACACTGAACGAGTTTAGGGAAACTCTAAAAATGCATTCCCAAGTGTCCCAAGATAGAGCTGTCCCAGTGCCAACTGAGGTTAACTCTGTACAACACTGACAATACAGCAGCAGCCCACAGGAGAAAAGATCCAGGAAGGTGTCTACCCCAGAGCTCACATTCTAAGCAAAATCAAATAAACAGGGTGTACCTGGAAGGGCATAAAAGAAACTAAATTCGACTGTTTTTACTGACTGACTTCTTGCTGACACTGCAGAAGTATTGCGTTGTTAGGTGGAACCTGAGCCAAGCAAACAGGGAACGAAAAATCTTGTAAGGAATCATGTCCCATGTGCAGAAAGCGATTTCAGCAAAGGAGTGAAGAATATCATGGGGGAAGCAGGCGGCCAGAGCATCAAGACTCACACTACTGAAAGAACAGCCTTCTGGCAAAGACAGTCGCCTACAGGTGCTCACATCCTCAGTGCCTGGAATTGTTCTGGCAAGCCAAATACAAATGCATAGCTCCAGAGGGTGGCTGTCATCTGTGTTTCCCTATCTGATGGCACCTTTAGAAAACAGAGGTCCTGACGTGAGAAATCAGAGTAGCCCACAAATGAGCCAACTGTGCTGAAATCTGGTTTGACTGTGGAGGTCAGGACAGCTCATCAGCCAGCTGCTCTGCTATGTAAGTGTAACGAGACACTCGCAGCTTGCTGCCCCTCCCGTGTAATTGCACATCTTGTTCTTTGTAATCATCCTCACCACTTAGCACTGCTGTAGAGACGTAACTAATCCTCCCAGATCCCACCGAGAAGCAGGCAGAAAGTATTACCATCTCCATTTTGCAAATGGAGAGAAATATTTATTACCTACAGGAGTCAGTTAATGAGTGGAATAACCTGGTGCACCTCCACAGGCCTGGGAGGATGCAGCCTCATGCTCACCTGTGGCCAGCTTGGCCAGCAGAGGTCAAGTCATTTGTCACAAGCCATAGGGCGTTATTGGGAGACACAGGATGAAAACTTACAGCGCTGAAGCGTGCTTTGTTCTCAGGCCACTGTGAAAACCACATCCAGGAAATGCCTTTGGCAGGTTGGTTTGGGATTTTTTTTCCTGGAGTTTAGGGGCCTAAAGGTTTTTTTGTCATCATTTTGGGGTTTGTTTGTTAGTAAACCAATCCATAAGTTATTCTAATTAAAAATAAACCAGAAGTTTTGCTACAGTTTCTCAAGTAGAAGAGAAACTACCCATAGTTTTATTGATCCTGAAAACAAGTACAATTATTACTTGTTTTCTGCAGCATCCAGAAAATAAAATGGTAGCTACGGCCAAAAGAGAGAAAGTGACTTATAAATGAAATGTGTGAAAAAAAACAGGGCAGCAATACATAAATGACATGATGGATATACAGGAAATAATAAAATGAGAAAGTAGCACAATATCTTTTTTGTTGTTACACAGCCACAAACGCCCTGGTAGATGGAGAAAGTTTCAATAGCCACTTCTTATTATTTTTAAGGTCTCAAAGTTAAAATTGGGTAAATGTAAATAGCTATTTCTATGTTTAAAGCCAAACATGATCAATAATAACCAACCAACCATCCCAACTTCCCTGATAATCATGAAATAACATTATTTGTTCCTTAAACTCTTCTGCAATATTTGACTTGCATTTTCCATCTCTTATGGATTTAACATTGCTAGGAATTTTGGGAATGGAAAATGATCCTATTAGCTTGGTCTAAACGATCATCTGATTCCAAAAAGCAAGGTTTTAAATACAATTATCAAGACAAGGCCAAGAGCGAGGTTGGGGAATTGACGCCGCATTATTTTCAGATCCACTGCTATTGCTCAGTCCCTTTCCAATGTACATCGCCCATCAAAGTAGGAGTTATCCAGCTTACAGCCCTGCACTGAAGTTGCTTCCCATTAGCAGGTAACATTCACAAAGCCATTTTAAGGCACAGATTGATAGTTTTAGGCAGTTTTAAACCCAGACAGAAACATGAACACAGCTAACCAGATAAACTTTCCCCCCACATTGTCTTTATGCTGTGGAGAATTTTTCCATCCTTTGCTAATGTTCTTTTTTTAAAATTCTCTGCTTGGACAAAAAGCAGAAAGGTTATTTTTCATCAACCTTAAAGGAATCCTCTCCAAACATCTTAGACTTGGGTGGGAGGTGAAAGGAGAGGAATTACCACAAGAACTAAGCTGAGCAGCCAGTTGTTCTAACCAGGCTATGCATCTGTGCAAAAAAAACCCAAACAAAAACAAACCCACAACAACAATAAAAAAAACCACACGATGCTTGCTTGTTGGTTGCTTATTTTCAGGACCTCTGCTGAAGGAAACTTAGGATTCACGGAAGGCACTGAGGCTTATTTTCTGTTCGTGGATGCCAACAGGATCCATTACTGTAAAGTAAGATTGCTCTGCCTATATTTAAAAAGAAAAAAATTTATTTTCAGGATTGAATATACCTTACACAACTGAACTCAGAAGACATGAAGGTGAATTATGTGACACTATGTAACTGAAATCCAACATTAACATAAAAAATAACTTTCAGTTTGTTTACTGAGCTGCCTGGCTAACTGCCAAAAGACAGTGATTTCAAGGGGTTTTTATAGATTCACTCACAAAAACAAAAATAAAAATCCATTTCCTAGAATAGGACTCACAATTCACCAACTCCTTAAGAAAAATAAAATGGATTAGAATTGTGCCTTTCTTCAAACTTTGGTTACACAGCTTCACAGTCAAAACACACATCTCAGGATAAAGCAACTCGCCTGTTTACAATACCTTTCATGTTTCCACATGCACAATTTGCCTACCAGTTTTTAGGGATTATGTAAATAGTTATTAACGTCATGTGGTTTTAACTACTAGGAGAAAATCCCAGATAAAATTGCTCACCAAATGACCTTTATAGCTTTCCTTTAGCACGCAAAATTAAGCAAGAAAGTAATGTAATAATCATATGTGCTTTTTAAGTAACATTATTTTAGAGGAAATGTCTTCTTTTTAAAGAAATAAAACTGAGTTTGCACAAACCACTAAGGTTTGCACAAACCACCAAGACACTCAACAGACAGATCAGAAGACATACTCCAAAAAATCTAGTATCAAAGTGCATAAACTTGAAATATTTCCACACATTTTAGGGCCCCCAAGAAATTATAACAGCAATCTCCTAAACTGATCTCTCCACTCCCACTAATAATCATTCAGTACTGCAGGGATCTCAGAGCCACAGTGCACTTGTATCATTCTTGGATTATATAGCACATAAACACATTTTAAAAGCTTGTTACAGATACAAATATATGTATACTACAGGAAGTTAGAAGCCTACTGAGATGAAGTCAGAAAATACAGTATTTTTGTTCTTTTTTACAATATAGAAGTTTTTTCTTTTTCTAGCAAAAAAAAGAATTCTGACTTCTCACTGTAGAACTGTAAATGAAATCCATAAATTGTTTGGTTGGTTTTGTTTGTTTTTTCTCTCCAGCAAGCGGAACTATTTTGGGCCAAAAATTGAGGAGGGAAGAGGGGGAAAAGGAAGAAAAGCAAAAAAGCCAAACCAACCACCCCAGGGTACCTTGAAATGCCAGATACACATTTTCCAGCGCCAGTTATGTTGTAACAACACCAGAGGTTTCATTCTATTAGGATGTCAGAAAAGGGCCAAACTTGTATCCCACCAGGTAAGGGCAGGGCTGTGATGGGAGCCCAAGCACAGCTGGCCAGGCAGCACCCAACCCCAGCTCTTCAGGAGAATGGCACACACAAGCCTCCTGCCTCAATTTCTCCACCTGAAGCAACACCATTTACCCACCTCACACCAGAGCCCTGAAAAGGTTGAATCATGTGTGCGAAGTGCTTTTAGAATGAAAGCACACTTTATTTCTCTCCTTTCAGCAACGGCAGTCAACCTGGCAGAAATCGGAGTAGCCGGGAGCCTCCTATTCAGCCAGTTATAAAAGTCACGGTTCTCCTGAGAGCTCTGCGTGACCCACTTCTGCACCTCGAGCCTGCCGCAGCACTATGGAAATGTCGAGGAGTTTATCAGCGTAAAACTGGAATGTGAAGGGGGGGAGAGTATTAGTGGGGACAGGAAAAGGCAAAATTTATGACACATAAAAGGCACTGCTTATTCAGATGAAATTTATTATATCCCATTTGAGTTAAAATATCACATATGTATGAGACCTTAATGAAACCATAATCCAGGCGAGAGGGGAGAGAGGGCTGAGCGAGCTGTGCGCTTGTGCAGAAGGAATTCGCTCCTGAAGCCTGGCAGGCAGAGGCGTAACCAGCTGCCTGTCTGCCTCTGTGTTCATGGCCAGCATCAGCAATGAAAAAACAAAGATCCCTAAGGCCCTGGAAATTAATGGAAGTGAATTGTGGAAACAAACCAACAAAGGAAGATGTATCAAAGGTTTCAAATCTATTCAGTATTAGATGTTGTGGGGTAAAGGCACAATGAATCACAGCCGATTAGCGCTAAGCCTGGCTCTTACTGTCTGCGTGCACAGCAAGTACCAAGACACAAACCCAAACCCTGTGGGATGCTTCAGCAGTTTCCAAGACAAAAATGTGAAAACAATCATTTCCATAGAAAGGGCTCTTCTGCAGATTACTTAAACCAAGTGGGTTTAGTCTATTCCATCCCTTGCACAGGAGGCTTGGAGCAGGCTTTCCCTTACCCTTCCTGTGGATGAGGTATGGATACCATTGCCAGTTATCTGCAGATGAAGGAGGAGGAGGACAGCAACTGGATTCTTCTTTAGTCCCATTTAACGTGCAGTGGTACAAGCAGAGCTCAATGAGTCTGGCCACTGCCCTTTCTGCTGAAGCTGCCAGTGACTCATGGACACATACACAACCCCATGTCAGATGCACTACGACTGCACTGCTGTGCCTCCTTTCCAGAGGCTTCTTCCCACACTGCTGCTTCACCACCTCTCATCCACCTCTGACCAGCACAGGACTGTACAAGGGAAGTTTGCATTCACAGTGTGCTGCTGGCATCACTGTTAAGGAACAAAAGGCAGCAACATCAAAAGACATCAGCCTAGCTCATTTCAAAAATTTTGAATTTCTTCAATTCCATCTTTCTCCTGTGGCTGCCTTTGCAAATACAACACATGCTGTATACATCTTTGGTTCAGTTTGTACTGCTACTGCAAGAAAAATTTCAAATACTGAACTATGGAAGTCATGGTTCAAGGTGCCTGTTATCAATTGACTATGTCATCAAGAAATACTATTAGTGAATATTTATTTGCTAGATTAAATCATGATTAAACATTTCTATAAAGCAAGACAGGTGTCTTCAGCACCACTTAAGTAGGAAGCCTGAAAGCACGGCAGCACTTACAGGAGCCACTCTTACGTCAGCTGCTCACACACAGTGCTACAGACAGCTGAAGCCCAGAGACCTGCAATAGCACATTAACTGCTGTCCTGGGATGGCTTCTCCTAGCACTCACTGGCATGCTCTATCTTGTCTCATCCAAAAAAAAAAAAAAAAAATCTTCCTACATTTCTCATCCTTATTGCTAAAAAAATTAAACCACAAAAAGCCAGAACATATATCCCTGCAGAACACAAGACAGACTGTTAAGGCCAGACAAACTTAACTCTAATTTCCCTCATTTTGAACAAGATGAAAGATTTTGAGAAAATCAATTTGAGGACAAGTATTAAATCAATATGCTATGTTTGGCTTATGCCTGTTTATGAGCCTCATATTTTGTTAAACTTGTAAGTGGATATTAAGTGTTATTATTGAAGCAAGTAAATATGTGCATTATTCTTCAAACAGTAAACATATAGCAAACTCATAAACCAAGAAATATACTGCATTTGTAAATAGCATGAAGAAATCCTGTGGATATATTTCTGAGTATCTAACATGAACTTTCACCTCAAAAGGAGTAATTTCTCCATATGGACACTCATACATGACTGCAGGTGTAGTTAGAGCTCTGTCTAACACACAGGAGAGCCTTAGCAAGAATGGTCAGAATTTAGGAATTCTTGAAATGAATATGCCATACAAAGAATGGAACATCGACAGCTAAGCCTTAAAATGCAAGTTAACAACAGCTAAATTACATTAATGCTTTTATATCATTATTTTCTGAAATACAACACATGCCTACTGTACTGAAAACAGGAACTTTTCAGAAAACAACAAAAAATCTGGTCCAGTGAGAATAAAGAAAGTACAAGAAACAAGATGTCTCAGCATGGGCAAATACTAAAAAAAAAAAAACAAACCACCAAAACATAACAAAAAGAAATACCATATCAACCACCAGTAGTCTGTTTTTATCTTTTTTAAAATACCTTCATTCATAATACTGGTTTGTAGTTGCTTTGAGTTAGCATACCAAATTAATGACTTCACCATAAGCTTCATCGTAAGCAATGCTTACATGTCCTGGAGTTTGGTGGTTATCTGAGAAGACTGTCATGGCCATTGAGGCAGTAACAAGCAGTAGACAATGGATTTTCCTCTAGATATATTTTTTGAATTAGCTTGACTTGCTCTGTACAAGCATCTTATGTGGTGATATTGTCAGAAATGCTGCCTCTTGAGCCTAGATGAGCACTACGGTGCCATTCCCAAATGCCTACAGAGGGGCCAGGTGTCCCATTCCTGGCCAGACACGGGCTTGGTGGCACTGCCTTGTGCTCTGCACTGAAATGAACAGCTCGTCACCAGGCTGTGAACTTCCACCATCCCTTTTAAACTTGCTCAAATTAGGAAGTGCCCCTAGATGAGCCAAGGTGCAACAGGGACTCGCAAAACTAGATGCTGTGATTTGTGCTAACAAGACAGAAATAGCAGCATGACTGGGACCCCAGTACATGATATGACACGTGCAGCTGTCTAAATAGCTCTGCTGCCACTGTCACTGCCTGCTAATGGCATTCCCTTCTGCTTGGCCTCGTCTCTCCACTTCACACAAGAGCTTGAAAATTCAGGCCCTTCCAGCTCCACCTAGACTGAACTACTTATTTAAACAAATAGAAAAAATAGCTACACAACTGGTTAAAATATCACTCCTTTGGAAAGAAGTGTGAAAAAAGGCTTGGATCACATGGCAAAACCTCACATATCTCTTATTTGAGGTGTATTAAAGAAATGGTGGCAAGTTTTGGTTTTTATTCATCTTTATGGAGGTCCTTTTCAAAGGAAAAGTAGTAGGAAATAAAAGCATGTACATCTTCTATACATCAGCAATCAATGCAATATTGTGAGAATATCAAAAAAAATTCTGTTTACCTGTCATCTTCCTAAGAACATATTTTACTGGATAAACTACTTTGTGGTGAAGTACTGTGTGCGCTTTTATGTCTGAAACGTCTTAAAACAATTTCAATCACAAGAACAAGAGCTAGAAATATCCCCAGTAATTTACCAGTCCAAGAGATGTATGCCCATCATGATGTCATGTCTCTTAATTTTACAACCTTGCATTAATTTCAAGGGAAGAAACCCACAGTTTTTTGAGATTTATACTCCAATTGCATTGTGACCCCAGCATAACGTTGGATGTAGCATTCCTGCAAGAAGCAGCACTTCAGCTTCTTCTTCATAGCACCCATGCAACCTATAAGATATCAACAGCTAAAAATGTCAGTCAAAAGACCTTTCTTCTCTAAGTGATTATGTGTCCCTACAAAGACATTAATCCATGCCAGAAAAATCCAGATCAAATCATTTTAGGAGGTTTTGGGAGCATACATGTTTGGTAAATTCTAGATGCCATCACAAGAACTTGGACCTAGACTTCTTTTTCAGATTCTAAACTGGAAAGAAATTTTAGATAGACCAAGACATGAAAAAGTAGAAGCTTATTTGTGATTGGATTGTGGCACCAGAGTATTACAAACCAGCTAAATACAGTAAAATACACACTACTTTTTTACTAGCCAGCAAGAAGGATGCTAAACCAGAAATTAATCTACCTTGCTAGTATAAAACATCTCTAGTGTAATACGGGGCATTTCTGGGTCTGTCACCTGCCAGATGGACGCTGCTGTGCACAATAAACAGAAGAGCTCCCACCAGAGGCACCAGTGATCAGACACTCAGGGCAATCAGCCACTGAAGGGCCAACCAGGCACTGCTGTGCCTCCTCCTAAAACGTCTACATGGCCAACAGAAAGCATCTGCTTCCAAGCTGTATCATTTTGGGTGTAGGGAGGAATTACTCCAGTCAGCTTTTGAAGACATGAAAGAAAATAGAGATGGTCAGCCCTTGTATATGAGGGCTTTTTACCAGCTCTAAATTCTCTTAAGAAAATATCATTGGCTTCAAAGGAAATTAAACCTAGATGTCAAAAGCAACGTAGAAAATCACTTCCCAAAAGCAAGCATTTCTTTGACAGCATACTGACAGAGCACCAAATGCATTCAGAGCCCATAGAAATGTAGCAGGTTGAGGATTTACAGATTCTTATTAAAAAAACCCCAAACAAACCAAACTACCTTGTGTGTGGCTTTAAAGGGAACTGCATATAAAGATATACCATCAAAGATTGAGCCATTCTATCTCAGGCAGTTAGAGAAAAAAGAAAGGCAATCTTTATGCCTGCCAACCTAACGCAAAAGTCAGAGCCCAAGATTCCCACTTGGCCTCAGCTGCAGGAAAAGTTTCTATCCCATGCAAGGAGACCACAGTCACCTGAGCATTGCCCCATTCAGAGCCACGGGCCATTGCCCACTGCTGGCAGTACCATGAACCTGGGCAGGAAGGACAGGTGAGGGTGGAGAAAGCCACGTTTGATGGAAACATTCAACATCTGTGCAAATTAATGAGTTCAACTTAATTATCTCCCAACAGAAAGATTAAATAGGGTGCAACTGGTGATATGAAATCACCCTAATGGGTTCCACTGCTTGAATCCACCACTCATCAAGCTGAATTGATTTTTAAACAGTGGAAATTCAAACAACTCCCATGAGAAAGTAACACAATTCCCATCTCAATCAAATACATTGTAATAGTTACATATGAAATGTGATTTTTCAAGAGGGAGAGTCGATTATTTCTCCATCTTTCATTTCTGTAGGAGACCTGTGAATTGACGGTATTATCAGTCAATGCTGGAATACCAGCACACACTGAGGATGTAAAGTGTACAAGCACACTATGAAGAGTATTTTGCAAATAACTCAAAAGTGCACTTTTAAAAAAAGGCTGTAGCTAGGTGTTACGTGCACTCATTTTTCAAGCAGGACAGTTAGCATATTGTTAAAGTCTTTATAATCCTGATCTTCTAGAAATCAATTTGCAAGTATGCAAATTCCCTTAAAGTAATTTAAGATAGCAATTAATTTATATTTAATAGTATGTTCCCAAAGCAAATATTTCATATTCTGCTGCTAATTTTGAGTATCCAACTGAGCTACTTCAAGTGCACCTGAATGCAGAATGTGTCATAAATCCTTTACACAGTTTTTACTTCAGCATGAACAATTCTTGAGCAAAAATCACTACTGAGGTCAGGGAAGCCCTGATTTCAGAAAAAAAAATTTTTTGTGTGTGTATTTTAATTAAAAGACCCCCTACTGTGGTACAAAACTAATCCTTGTCTTTTCACACGTGCATGAGAAAATTTCTACATAAAATACACAAAATATCATAATGTCTTTTTAAAGAAGTTTTTCTTTTATGACCTCTGAAGACAGACTTAATTTCAACTATTTCCACTAAATTTCATCAGAAAAAGATATTAAAAAAAATGTATCTACAACTGAAAATAACTATCTAGACCCGAGATGCTGACTGACAAGTCCTATCTCCGATGTGAATAATGTGCTGACAATTTGCCAAAAGAGGGTCCATTTATCTGCTCAGTGGGCAAGCAAACATTTGTGAGAACAATTGGTATCTATGCAAGGCAGCCACAGACCGAGTGGTCATCAGGTGTTAAGTAGCAACTGACATTTAAAATGGAATCCAAGGGCTGTCAGCATCAAAGGTGCTCTGAACTGGAGCAACTGAAAGAAAGGTAAAGGAAAGAAAGATAAAGGGAAGGGTGCAAACGGAACAGCTGGATGTCTTCTCAGTGGTAGTTCTGTCCAATCTTATTTTTGCTCATCAATACCAAAACAATAAAGCATTTCCAATATTGGTTTTCTGTAGTAATTCTTCATTAAATCATACTTGCATGAAAGGAAATCAAACTTACACAGCTTTAGAGTGAGGCTCTATTCTAGGTGACATCAAAGACTAAAACAGGAGGGAAAAAAAAAAAACCCAGGGAAAATAAGAAAAAAACACCCTGTGCAATGTTAAATACCTAACAGGAGATGACAAATCAAATGGGAATTACTGTGGTAAAAACATAATTAAAAACTTGATTGAAGTTAAACAGAATTTACATAACACTACAAATTAACTTTATGCTGAAAGTATTCACTGGGAAAGCAATAAAAAGGCATTTCATTAGTAATCTATATTTAAACAATATGTACAATAGAGTTGTTCTAATGAGAAATGTAGGGTTTTTAATAACAGCAGTTTCCAATGGCTGCCAAGAGACATTGCTATCATGGAGATCTCTGCACATAAACAAACAATCTGTGGCAACACTGTGTGTCGATTGTAGCCCTGAGACAACCTGAGAGGTTGGTGTTTTACAGCTTCTTGTTATAAATTAACTGCATTAAAAACACTGGCACACAGCCCTGGGCTACCCATTCATACTGGGCCTCCTGACTTTGTGTGAAGGCACAGCCCAATTTTAGCAAGACCAGGATTTCTGCTTTTCTTTAAATTCTCCTTCTTAAAAATGTATTACATTTTCAGAACTACACATCTGTTGCTATGACATTTCATTCCCACTCCTTTAGAGACATAAACTATTTGTGGTAGCGATGAAGAACCACATTGCAATCATTAACTAAGTCACATAACACTAAATTACCGGTAAAATAGCAATACTGAAAATAGTACTAAAAGCACATTAACTAGAAACTACCCAGAGGTGTAGCATTCGCTCCAAATGATAATGACAAAACACAGACAGAAGAAATGAACTACTAAAATCCCAAGATGGAAACTTCCTACAACCCATGATGGAAAACATAAATACAGTTCATCCCAGACTTCAGAAGGAATCCAGAAAGATCCCATTCCCTTAATGATTTCTCACTTCTTCCTTGCATCAGCCAAACACGTTTTGGTCTTTTTCAAGCCACAGATTCTTCACGAATTCTGATTAAAGTTTAACAGGCTTGTGGCAACAACCCTGTTTTTATAAATAATCCAGTTGTCTCCTCAGGTCACTCAACCACAATCTTGGACCCATGTCATAAAACCAGTGGGGTAGTTCACATCAATACTGTTTCATACTTTTACTTTGTAAATTTAGTGGCAAAGTCTACAATTTCAAAAAAGGATTAAGCCGCCTTCAGGCGCAGGTAGATACTCCTGACAGCTTCTGACTAGAATCAGGGTTTTGATACTTAGAGGCAGCTTGCTGCCTTTCTCTACTGAAAACACTTCAGGGAAATCCAACCCAGGCAAGAGTAACTCTGAAAGAAAAATAATCAACCAAGCGAAGAAAATTAATCAAAATCTCTGTTAACAAGAATGAAACATAAAAGCTTCTTCTGGCACTTTTTGACCTGACCCAACCATTTTTGTACCTTTCCTGTAAATAACTGTTGTGTGCTCTGGCACTATAAAGTAGTATCTAGTGAAACAAAGTAAAGCATACAAAAGCAAGATTTGTTCTGTGTCTTGCCATGACAGACATCAGAGAGCTGCAGGTGACAGGGGGCACTGGATACTATGAAACTATAATGTTGAAATGGATGCTACCTTCAAATGCACTTCAGAATATTCAGAATAAGACTCAATTCCTTTGTTTGCAATGTTTCCCACCTAAATAAAAGGATTTAAGTGAAATGGCTGTAAGCAAAGTGGTTTATTTCCCAAAGTGCCCCACACACAAGCCCTAAGAGCAGGAGTCAAGGGAGATGCTCTGCAGGCTAACCTGGAACCTGCAGAATAAGGAGCTCTTCTGAGACATGGAAATGGATTGAAGGTTTTGTGATTACTGCTGGACTACTGTGCTCACTGAGAGACTGTCTACATGCACACCCCCAGATTTGTGGGTGTCTGTTTTAGGAATCAATATTTTAATTTTTTATGCCATTAGACACAAAAATCATAAACAATGTAAGTGTCTGAGACATGTTTTTTTAGCAAACTGACTTTGTTTTGGGTCTTTTATCAGTAAGAAATAAGACAAGCAAATGGTGCTTCATCCTGTTTTGGCTGCTGAACTGCATTAAAAATATTTATACATATAGATTAATTTCCTCACATTTGTTGAAAGTTTCATTGATAACATTTGTTGAACACTTGTGCATCACGCCAATTTCACTGTTCCTGTCCAACCCCCCCAAGTTTTGGAATTATTTATTTCTCTAAAACATGCACACACCCACACCCACACCCATATATATAAATATATAGAACAGAAAGCAAAACAAACCAGACCACTCTGTCCTGCCTAAGCATACAAATACCAACACCATCTCCACAAATGGGTTTTCTTGGAGAAAGAAAGGAGACAGCCAGCTTAGAAATCTCTCTAAGTAGATGGCAAGTCAGGAAAGATGCACAGTGAGTAACATGACAAACCTCACCAGAACCTCTTTCCTGGCAGAGCAGATCCTCCCCAACTTGCTGTGCCAAGGCTGGATTTCTCCAAGTGGCAGAGAAGGACAGGAGGAGGCACATTGTCCTCGGGCTCACCCAGGAGCAGTGAGCTCAGGAGAAAGGAATTGCCCCATCAGTTCCGAGAAGAGCATCGACACACTAGAAAGCAGGGTGCACTCGGTGCTTTTCCTTTTTTAACACGGTGTATTTATACACAAGAGAATGCAGCTCACATGCAGTATCGACCCAGGTTGGAGAGGCTGCACTTTCACCACCGAGGACACAGAGAAGGCACATGTTTCTAAAAGCTTTTTTAATGCTAGCCTTACTCTGTACCCTGAGGAGAATATGCAGTCTAAAGGGGATGCTGGATTTCGGGGCAGAATGACTTAACTAGAGCTTGAAGTGGGAATGAGAAGTATTAAAAATACGTGTTGCAGCAAAAACCACAGGTCCAGCTAAGACTGCAAGTCCATTGTGTTACGCACTGTGCAAACCCATGAACATGAAATGGTGTTTTAAAAGGCTTGTAATTCAAGGAATAAAGAGAGAAGATCCATAGCATTTTTAAGGCCACATATAAAAATACAAATGCCCATAAATATACCAAGAAATGGATTTTTGTAAAGCTGTTGCAAGCTCTATATTTTTCTTTAGATGAAAATTATCAAATTAATTATTCTTGCCTGCTTTTTGAAACTGCAAAAAGCTGTGACTTTATTTACATAAGTTAGGAAAAGGGATATTGGGAAAAACAGAGACAATGATGAGTGGGAAACTGGATATTCCAATACACTCTTAGGATTACTGGTTATAAGTAAGTGACAAGGCAGGCAAACTTCCCAAGGGCTCTAAGAGCTGTACCACCCCCCTGTCCACTATGAAATTCAATCCTCTGCTCCCTCTTCCAAGGGTGTGCCGTGCTGGCCAGCAGGTAACTGCAGTAAAGCCATTGCTCAGATCTGAAAACAGGACACTGTGGTGTACAGCAACACTGCCCGCTGGCTCGAGCCTGGAGAGCACCAAGACAGCTGTGTCTGTATCATGGTACACTTCATTTCTAGAGCTCAAACTGTTCACACCAAACCAGCTCAGCTGTATCCCCAAGACATCATAAAAATCAGAAGCAAGCACTGTCTTCCCACACATCAAATGTTCAAGACAGTCCTATTGTAACATCTTTGTTTCCAGATCTGAGCAACCAACAACGAAGCACTTGGTACCTAAATCCCCACCAAGTGGAATTGATTAAGAAGTGGTAATAATTATAAAAATTGCTTGCTGAAGCAAATGAACAAAAAGAAAACACGGGCTAGGTCCTACAACTGCCACCTCCCTTCTGTCATTAACATCTCCTCGCACATTTGACCACCTGGAAGTATCTACAATCCGCATTATCCATGAGGAGGGCATGTGGCAAGAGACCTGGGCACACTGGGAAATTTATGACTTCTGAGAAGACTCTTAGCATATGCTTTTTTTGTTTTCTCTTAAATCTGCCCTGTCTGAAATGGGGACAGAGATAGCAGCACAACTCCTGTAGGAGGCCCCAGTGTAGCTAGACTCGCTTCAAGCAGCAATAGCCACTACAGCAAATCCCAAGAGAAAACAGCAGAATACAGAGGAAGCAATATGAACAAACAGCTCATCCAGTGAACTGGGAAGAACTCAGACCCCAAGTCATCTGCTCTTTCTGAGTCTGAACACTGCTGCTCTTCTCTTACTCAGTTCAGCTCCAAACAGTGACCGTCTCCAGCCACATGCAAAGTCCTCTCGGCACCGATTTCCAGAGGACCTCAGGAGAACTGCTCAGGCCTCTGCAGAGCCCAGCCTGAGCAGCGTCAGTGCCCATCTGTGCCTGCTTTACCTTGCCCATGGCTCACACAACTGCTGCTCATCCCTGCAGGCAGCTCTTTATGCAGTCCAAGCTCTCTGCAGACAGCAACTTGCAACTAACTCTGAATGTGCAAGGCGCCAAGGCAAAAGTAAGCTTTCCAAAAGTGTACCAGAAATGGATGTTTAGATTAAAGAAGCTCCTGAACTGCACCGTGAGACAGAGGGACTGTCCTGAAACATGGTGCAGCTCAGCATGGCACCCTGGAACTGAGCAAATGCTTCTTTCCTCCTTGGAATCCAAGAGCTCAGCACTGCTGCTTCAACACAGCAGCTATGGCAGCCACAGAGACTATTTAGGTGAAAAACCAGAACACACATGAAGTGCAAACTAAGGGATTTTGCAATTTTTTCGTAAGAGGAGGAAGAAGGTTTTAGCTTTCAGAGACACAGCATTTAGAAATACACTAGGTGTTGGTCTAGTCACTTGCTGGACGCTGTTGGCAAAACAAGCAAGCTGAGGGCAAACTGATCTAGTATAGCAAATTTGTATGAAACATTATTATTAAAAAACCTCTCAATTATGAGTTAGAAGAAGTGACAAAACCTAAAAACGTCTCCTACAGAAGACACCATCTTTCTCCAAAGACAATCTATATATATCCTCACTTGATGTGTTGCACAGGTAAGGATTATTTACAAACTGAGGGAAAATTCACTTGCCAGATATTGTACAAGAAAACCAAAAATCAATCTGCTATCTTTGAAGCTGCTAGACACTGTAGGAAAGAGAAAGAACAGTATTTTCAGCTGCCTGTACACAATGCTTTTGCTGTCTTGCTCCATGGCCCAGCCTTGCAATCATCTCATGCCTATAGCCACCTACAAAAGTATACTATGACCTCCTGTTAAGTTCTTTACTTAATATGAATAAACTCTGATTTTTTTAAACCAATATTCTTGGTGCACTTATGCACATAAGTGCATGCATATTGTGTGGATTTATTTTACACAACACAACAACATAACATAACATAACACAACATAACATAAAAATATGTGTTAATGGCAAGACAGAAACCTCTGGTAAATCTTCCCACTTCCAGCAAGCTTACTGGAAATAACATCAATTCAGCAGTCCATGGCAAGTGAAAGTATGAGTTAGTACATGTTAGCTAATGCAAAAGGACTTCTACAAATCTAATAATTATACTTAATTTCATATACAAAGGTCGGCATTAAATTCTCTGTAGTTTTGTATTTCAACAGATTAAAACTTCAGCAATAATTTACCGAACATAAGAAATAATACCACAACATTAATTACCTGTAAACAGCAACACTGCAGAGATTTTAACAGGGTGTACTGGAAGCGATACAGTATTTTAGCTAGTGCACCCACACTTCAGCCATTTTTAGACCATATCATTAAAGAAAGAAAAAAAACCAACCCCCAAATTCTAAACCTAACAATTTCTTTTAGTACTCGAAGTCAAAATAAATGCAACTGAGTGGAAAAGCTGAATAATTTCCAGTTGTGAGAGAAGAGGAAGTAATAACTGTAACTGAGGTTGAAAAGCAGTGACGCAGCCAGCCTAGAGCAACACCACAACAGGCAGTTTGCATAAAAACCAAGGCTGAGCCAAAGACTTCTTAAGAGGCATTACTAAACAATTTTATCTCAACAGTGTACTGCCATGATCTAGTAAGATGTCCTCAAGTTTCACTATGGGTGTGACAGAAGAAGGGGATAGATATCCCATGATGATCCTGGCTTCCCCACTTCTAATCTGCAGGCCAGGCTGACAAACCAAAACTGACAGAAATGCCACATGAGATGAAGCAGATTGGGCAACTACTACAGAACCGACCTGAAAAGGCTGGCCAGCCTATGAAAAGGGGAAGAATATGTTGGCATCGTTGCTCATACTCAAAAAAAAAAAGCCTGTACTATTAAAAGGTAGGGGAATTCTGCAAGATGCAAGGACGTAAGATTACTTTAAAGCAGAAACGGTAAAACACTATTGCTTCTGATTCTCCTGTGAAGCATTTCAAGAGTTGACCCTCTGAGCTCACAAAGCCACACCCAGATCCATTCATTTCAGTGTTTTCATTGACAGGCTGAAAAAAAACCACATCACTTCCCTCCCACTGGGCATAGCACTTAAAGATTTAAAATACTTGAAAAATGTATCCAAAATCCACAAAATCAGGCAACATTGATCCTAACATTCTGGAAGTGGAAGAGAAAGTCACCTAGCTGGTATACAAACAGCAACCTGAAACAGCATCCCACTGGCACAATGCTGCCATACCTCTGCCTCACGAAGCTGCCACGGAATTGAATTTTAAGAAAATCATGATACACCAAACAACTGCTACCAATGGTTTAATTTACGTGCAGGGCAAAAATAACTAAAACCAATAGTCCTGATTTCATGTTTCTCAGGTGCACAACAGCTAGACAGAAGGAAGCATCAGCCCCAGCAGAAGATGCATTTGTGCAATGGAGGGCATAGAACATTGCGTGGGGCTGGGGGCAAGCAGACATGGGAGGGTGGGATGGCAGGGGGCATTCAGGAATGGCAAGAACTTGGCTTTCCCAGCCAGATGGGTTTATTACACTAAGCCAGGTCTGGACAGTGTAGCTGCAATTTATAAATGCTGAAGCAGGCCAAGGCATCTCCTCCAGCTGCCAAATTCCAGGCAATTAGAGCCACTGAGGCCCTCGGCTCCCTGGTGGGTGCCTGGACAGAGGTGCAGCAGCAGGGAAGAGTCTGTTATTGGGATAGAGAGAGGAGGGGTGCTGCTTTATGGCAGCATGGTAAATCAATTCCAGTCTTTATTTCCACTGCTGAATATTGTTATGCTCTCTGCATGGCTTTTATGAATGTTTGCCTTACCATAATCTATTTGCCAGAAATCAATACTCTCTTATCCTTGCAAACTAGTAACCAATGTCACCATCTTTCCAGCTTGCAGATCAACTAGCATGGCCCACTGCATCCAGAGCAGGAAACCTGGTTTCTTAATTGTCACATTTCATATAAATCTTCAGCTAGGAAAGCAGAGAAATACACCTATTGCAAGGCAGCTGCCAACAGCTTTTAAATCAAAGACTGTGTCTTAAAATACGCTTTTCCACTGAGCAAGTACGGAGGTACCATTACACGTCCCCATTAAAGAAACACTTCCTACCAGGAATATGAGCATTTTGAATCGCCACATCAGGATGTGCTGGAGATGGTTTGCTCTCAAGAGAATTAAAAGGCAGGGAAAGATGCTCTCTTACAATTCATAGGACAATAGCAAAAATTGCTGTTCACAATGTAAGCAATATAGAAAGGACCAAATGTTACCTAACAGTTTTAAATGCAACTAATTTTTATCTCTCATGAGAAAAAAGAAAAGCAGAAGTGACCCCATACATGTAATTAAAACATAAAAAAAAAAAAAAAAAAAAGATTCATGATACTCTGCATATCTCATTGTTATCTCCACAAATTCCTTCCTTCCTCTATCAGGCCTCTGCTGAATAACCAGATTCCAGTCTCCAGCCTTCAATCCAAAGTTCAGGGCAAGTTCCCTAGAAATTCTTGTCCTGGATTGTTGCTTGTTTTTCCTTGTAATTCTCTTCTTCTTTGCTACAGAACCTCCCAAAGCATGAATAATGTTTTAGAGTAACATCTGTACATGCCCCTAGCCTCCATATTCTTCCTAATTTTGCTTTTGCTTGGTTTTAAATTTTTCTCTACTGTAAAGGAGATAATAGCTGTCTTTTCACCTTCTCTTACTTATCTCCATTTACTGTTTATCCTCCTATTATGTATCTCCCAGCAAGCAGCATCTGTGAAACAGCTCTTCCGACCTCCTCCTGACTCATCTGCAGCTGTGGGGTTGTATGGAGGAGCTCCACTGTGGCTGGCTTTCAGAGCTTCAGACTGCTCCCTCTGACCCTTACTGAAAGAAAAACTTATTGCCCAAGTGATGGTGCCTCAGGGTCTTCCAGAAAATCTTTAGGAAGAAGGGCTTGCTCATCACCCAGAATAGAGGGCATCTTCTTTGAAAAATGGCAGCCTTTACTGGGACATACGAGAGTGCAGGAGGTTCTTTGCTCTATGCGAGCAAGTAAATCCCTTTTTCTTCCCATTGACATGGACTATATTTAGCAGAAGTTCCTATGACTGCATGCTAAATAACCCTGTAACTTAGAACAGCCACTACATCCACACGTAGTGCAAGTAGGTGCTTCTTTCCTCACTGCAGCACTGAAGAAACAAACCGAGAGCGGGTTTTATACACAACTCCGCATAGGTAGTGCAGCTACTGAACCTTTATCAGAGATGAGCTCCAGTTCCTGCATGCACGGCTGTGTGTGCCCTCAGCTGCCTCGCTGAAGAACATCTTCCACAAATCCAGCACCGAGGTGCCTGTACCTACCAAGCACTGCCATGCTCACTGCCCATCTTCCATCCCCTCCTGAGGGCATCACCGAGCTAGAGCAGAAAGCATTATTGCATGCTCTTGCCCAGCACTGCAGCAGGTTGGAAGTCCATCTATTTACAGGAATGCCTTTTCCTGTGACCATCTCTGACCACAAAGTGCAAAACGCAATCTTGCTACTGCCCCAGGCAAACACGGGAGAGGAAGCACCCGCTTGCTGCTCCTGTGAGCAGTCCCCGTGCTTTGTCCTCAAGGGACTCTCTGTTGCTGTCTAATACTCCTCTGCAAATGGGCAAGTGCCAATTTCCACTCTGTCAGGACTAGTAAATTTTATGTTTGTAATTCCTGGTTGGTGAAAAGAAAATAACAGTCTTGTTTGTGAAAAGCCCTGGGTTGGTAGTACAAAACAGAGAACTGGGAAGCTGCTTTGAGCAGCTCTGGATCCATCAGGCTGGGCTCAGATTATACCTCTGCAAAGCCATAAAACTGCTTCTGTGTGGAAGAGCCATCATTCAAATGACAGCCTGAGATAAACCACAATCTGATGACTGTCACAGTCCCTGTGACACCAACACTTACCATCTCCTAGTGTTTACAGACTAATCAGTTTAGCCTTCCCAACTGGCTGCAGCTGCTCATCATGACTTGCATTTTCTTAAAGCCTCAGAGAGCAGACACCCAGGGCTCTGTCATTTCCTCCACTCCTCGGTCTCAGACTACTCAAAAGCAGAAAGAAAAATATATTCATCTGTACGAGTCCTGTGTGGTTCTCATTTCCAGGGAATGCTTAGGATTTCGCTAGCTATTATTCACTAGCTATTAAAGAACAGCCTCACATATAAACCCAAAAGTTAACAGTTAAATTAACTGTTAGAGTAACACTTAAATTAAAATAAATAATTACAGAAAGAATTATAAAAATACTTGCATTACCAAATTTTAGAAAGGTTTTCTCAGATGCTGAAGTTCATACACTTGTAATATACACAGACATCTTGCTTAATGTCTAACTTTTTTTTAATAAATAAATTATATAAATAGGCTTCTTTGATTGCTCAGAGCATCCATCATTAAGTACTGGGGCATAGCTTTAGGCATAATTGTACTACTGAATTCATCAGCTGCCTAATCATCATTCATTTTGCATCTATTTCTGCTAATTAAAAAAACTCCTAACAACTTTTACATAAATACTGTATTTGTTCTCCACAAAGACACAAGACTAATTTACCAGTGATTAACTGATTATCTAATTTTATAGCTGTCACTCTGTAAAGACCAGCACCCAGAGGCACCAGGAAAGACCAAGCAAAGTCTGTCAATCCTTACCTGCTGTCCCTCACACTTGTCTGAGATGGGCAGCAAGGGTGGCAGCCTTGGCACGGGCTGTGCACGCAGGCTCTGCTGATCCTGCTGGCCGGAAAGGACAAGTCCTCAGTGAAAAAAAACCTCCCTTAGCTTCTGGGAGTGCTAAGACAGGGACTAAATGACCCGGGGGGGACCAGAAACCTGCTGGCCATAAAAAATCTGTCAGGGGCACTACACAGCACAAGAGTTCAGGGCGGTTATGCAGCCTTGCAAGACCCTCGGAAGCAAGTTGGAAATTAACTTCAGTGTGTTCCCTCTGCCCTCACCCTTTTGCCTGAAGCCCAATATACTGCAGACTGCAGCAGCAACCCCTCTGCTTAGACCCCTGCTAACACCAAAATCTTTCACTTTCAAAGAACAGCTGTCAGCATTTAAAGATCTGTCTGGCCAGCACTCGTAATCAGAGGAAGAACTGCCTCAGGTACCACCTGATCGCTCCAGGTGCATGTACCCTGCTGAGAGCAGAACCCAACCGAAACTGCATCCCCACCGGCTGCCCAGACCTCCAGGGTGAACTGCAGTGCGCAAGAGGTGATGCAGAACAGCCCTACAAGGAGCAGCTTATTTTTTCTCCTCATAAGCCAATTATGTTTAATTGGGAAATCAAATAACTTGAGAAATGTACCTTTAGACTGTGCAATTTTCATGAATTTTCACCAATTTCCATGCATAGCTGTTGCCAACCTTGTCCTGGTTCCAGAGGTACACACAGTACAAGCAGCTGTTAAAGCAAGAATGAACAAGGGTAACAGCACCAACATTAATCTGCTAGGCAAGTGCTGTTCAGTTGTCCATAAATTTTCTATTAGAGTATTACTTAGAGACATTACCACTCCCAAACCCTCCACTCCCTGCAGGAGACAGCAGGATAGGCAAATTATTTCCACAGGCAGGGACAGGCATTTAAGATTATTATGGCACCTTGGATTTTTGTAGCTATGTATTTCAAAAGCAAAAGAGGAAAAACCAGCATAGTCATATTCACTTTTGATAACAGGTGAGGAATGACTTTTAAAAATTCCTTTTTTGACCAGACTTAGTAACACACTCAAATAGCAGAGAAGGTAGGAAGGGGAGTCTATTTCAGCTATGGAGCTACATGATCACCTGCTTTTCTCATAAACCGGACAAAAGAGAGAATTGGGTTTTCCTGAGGTCCTTCTCTTGCTATTACTGAAAGCAGTTCCCATCCCAGGGAAGGCATGTACAGACTGTTCCCAGCAACTGACCTGCACAGTGCATCCTGGGACCCAGCACATCAGCACCATTCCTGAAGCATGGTTATATGCCTATCACCATATGCTTTTATTGCACGATAGAGGAGCAAACCAGACTACAGTCAAACAACAACCCTCTGTTTTTCCTGACCAGTACTGACTCACAATATGAAATCCTGTACTACTTTTGAAGGCATGACAGAATCTGTCCCAATCAAAATTTTCACTATGATGCACTAAATATGCGCTTAGACATCTAACAGAGACAAAACAAATCAGTTACCTTGGTAGACTTCTTCCTAAGTGAATAACCAAGCTGAGGAGATGGTGTTATTTGAGGAGTGGAAACATTATTTATTCTAAAAAGAGAATCCCATGAAGAACTGCATGCATTACGCAACTCTAACTTGATGCACCAGAAAAGGTGCAACTCAGCGTAACTCTCTGAGGAGGATCTGCCAAACAGTGCATAAAGCTGAGTGTAAGCATGAATGCATCCTAGTGGACTACAGAGAGAACACTATTTACAGCAGCAATTAACTGTTTCATAGTTAATACAGTTGTTGAAAACAGTTTCACACTGATAGGGACTAAAATCAACTGACACCCCTCCTATATACGAATACTGAGAGTACTGAAAAGCAGTGATTCTGAACTTGATTAAAACGTGGAAAAAAGCAGCATGCTATTCATAAATGCTAACTTCTTTGCCTCCACTTGACACAGAAAGCACTTAGATGCAAATTTAAATATGCAATATTAACTGGAGATAAAAGATTGGCAACTACCATTTATTTAACACCACACTGAAATGTGATCAGAAAGACAAAACGCTGATGTAGTAAGTACAGGTTTACATCAACATTGACAGAAAAAACATGCCACAAACACTTCAGACAATACCTATTTACAAAACACAGTACATGGAGCTGACTGTCTAGCCCAACTAAGAATAGATTATAACCTTACTTATAAACTTCAGTAATAGATAATACCTTAGGTATCAACTAGAGGATATTAAAAAACAGCTTGGTAAGTTAATGGCTGAAGAAATAATGATTCAATTCTCATCAAGTAAGAGCGGATTGCTTATAGATTTCAAATTAGATTTTCTCCACACAATTTCTTCTACAAAAATCCAGTGCATTTTTGAAACTCTAGCGACATAAAACAACAATGACACATAACTTTATACGCTACAGCTGTGCACTGGATTTTAAAGGTACTGATTTATCTGATGAGTAAGATATTGCACAGTTTTGCTCAAGTGGCTCATGCTGATTTGTGGATTTCAGAGCCATGTAGAAGTGCTGGGCTGAAGCACAGGAAGAACAGTTTTGGTACGTGGATCAATGCAACTAAAATGTTCAGGGTTCAATGATGTTTTCCTAAATTTTAAAGCTAAGTCAATGAATGGTCTGGATGCAGGAAATGGGGACGTCAGGCTCTAGCTCTGCCATGTATTATTATATAAATTACAGTTCACTTCTGCACCTGCAGCCTTTATCCACAAAAAAGGATCCTCTTGGATATTCTACCCAACTTATTTTGATAGTAAACACTCCAGGCAAAGGCAGCCTATTCCTGGATACTACTATAGCTCCTAAAATGACAAAGAAATTTTGAAACTGCTGGAATATAAACCACAGTTATAAACCTAGGATTGTTTACATCAAAAATGCCTGAAAAACTGGCTAAAATGTGTATTTCTAAGCGGAAGCAATTTGAAAAGGTATAAAGTAAATATATTTTACTCAATGTAATATAGTTACTACATAAATTAAACATAAATTCAGACCTGAATTTCAAATCACAGTATTAAGCATGGTGTTAATGACCTGAATCAGAATAATACAAGTTTTAATACAAATTATTACATTTTTCTGTTCCTCTTTATCACAGATGTTGTATTAATGGCCACTTTAAAAATCCCAAATCTGTCAGTAAAAAAGATACATGTACATGCTTATTTATGACATTAGAATTACATTTTAAAATTACATGTGATATCTGAGTATATACAAAGGTGATCAGAAGAAATAATATTCATGAACATTTTATTATGATATTCCTCAATGGAAATAATTTCTATTTAATTCCATTGTACAATTACAAGTTGTACAACATTGTTGCCAGGTATTTTAATGGACTGAAAAGAACAATTTAAACTTCAAGAATTTTTGCAACATTTCATGTCATAGCATATTTCTTAATATCCTCATTTTATTACCATTTCAATGTTAAAACTATAGGGTTCCCCAAAAGGCAGGTAAAATCTGAAAACTGTGAAAGAAATAAATTACAGACTGAATTTAGATAAAGTTTTCTCCTCTTTCCTACAGAAAAGTGAAATATGCACTCAACTGGAATATCTACTTCTTTTCCTTTACTAAGGAATCTTTTACACTTCTCCTGTCCTCAGAGGCACTGGCTGGATCTTCTTTTGGATGTTACATTTGCTGCTGAAATCACTGATGGACTGAAGCCAGTGGCAAAATTCCTACAGCAACTTAATGGGATCAGAAATTTGATTCTGAACATTCATAATCTCCTCTCTTAACTTTTCAAGTGGCAAAGTCATTCCCAAGTATGAATTTCTTTTCAAAAGTGGTTGACATCCTCCCACCCCAGCAGCAATAGAGCTTACCACAAGCAATCACATATGGTGCTCAAACATCCCTGCCATCTGAAATCCAACAATTAATAGTTACCAAGGAACTGGAAGGGGTTTTGACAAGGCAACATGGCAGAAATGCATTATCAACTTTGATTTGTATAATCCTTTGAAATGCATGCTTGAATTGCGAAAGAGAGCCATCACAAATGCATACATTTTTTTAGGTCTCCCAAAGCTGTAACTCACAGTATATTTCAAATCCTTTACATTTAGCAGGAGAAAGCAATCAAAGAGATGCGAGAATAACAAGGAATAACATGTTTGCTCTTTCTTCAAATGGACTGAGTCCCCCCGAGGCTTTTTTACAGCAATTAGTTCCAGCCTATGAAAGGCTAAGACATCGATACCACATTTTCACATTCTCCTTGCCAAACCAGACACTGTATTCTGAGCCCTTCATTTCTAAATCGAGTTCACTTCTAAATATATCCAGTCATGCACGCACACAGAGGGCTCACACCTGTAGTCTTTTACCACTGGCTAGCTCTGCTCCTGTGCCAGAGAAAGGGAAGGGTAGCTGCTGGTCTAGGACCTGACTGCACATAAACTCTTCCAGAGATGGGAGGTTATTCCCAAATAGAGCCAGTGTAGAGCACAGACTTGTAGCAGATGGACAGAAAAGGTCCCTGCATGGGGCAGCTTTTCATTCTGCCTGCTGGCCTCAGCATGAAGCCTCTCAGTGCTCCTTCCAAGCCGCCAACACAAAGCTGCACAAGGCTGGAATGCCACCCCCCCCACCCTCAGATCTCTGCATCCATCTTTTCTTACAGACATCACCAGCACATTGCTGGGGAGCCCTGTGGCAGCTGTGAACATGCAGGGAAATTTCCTTCACAGGGTGAGGAGGTGTTACATCGGACTGCACATGACTTGGCTTCTCCCTTGAACTGTGCCAGGGGAAACTGAAAGAGCCTTCCAAAACTTTTGGACTGGGTAATCCTGCTCCTGGAGGTCTCTCCATGCCTCAGGCAGATGGCAAAACCAGTTTCCAGTCTGCAGGTGCAAAAGAATCAAGCCAGAACTCTTGAGACACTTAGCAGACATCTAACATCCTTGAGTGGACTCTGCCCTGACTGTGTGCCAATAACTCTGTGCTAGCCTCCCCCAGGGCTCACGTTGCCATCCTCAGTGGTGCTCAGTTCAGCTCTGCTGCCCCCAGTTAATAACAGAGATCAGCACCCACCCCCTGCTCTTCTGTGGGAACAGAAAATGCAAGTACTGAGCCAGACAAGCAAAATCAGACAAACTACCTGAACTCCACTAGCAGCTCAAAATAACTTGCCTGCCTCTGGAAGAAATTTGGGAACTTTCAGAGGACTCCTGCCACATGCAGGCTGTGAGGAAGGTGATATGCAAAAAGAGTGCTGTGTAAAGTAAGTTCCTCCATGTTCTCATCTGTGTTTCACTCGCATGCAGTCTTCACTTTGTGCTATGGCCAACCACTTCACTGAAGACCATAACGCACATATGGGGAAATATGGAGAATACATACTGTGAAGCTCCTGTTCTTAACACTGCATGTAAAATGAAGCTGAAAGAGTGAGGATTTTGCTAATGAGACAATCCAATGGCTCACTGCTGTCCTAAAAGCTGGTTCCACTCCTGGCCACGCTCTTCTGCTGCCAACCTTGTGTTGGCTCTGGCATTCGACAGAAACCTATTCAGTTTAACTCAGCAAAGACTGAGAAGGGCAGATGTATTTGGGCAGTTTAGGGAGCTGATTCAGCTAAATACCTACTCAGGAAGACTTAAGAGTGGGAAGCTACATACTTGCCCAACTAGGAGAGCTGACCTACTCAAGGGAATGCAGCGCAAACACAGGAGCTGGAGATCGATCTTCCCCTTAGCTGATGGCTTCAGTTATCTTAAAGAACTTCACTGATAAGTGCTAGATCACAACCATCCCACAACTCTTTCCTTTAACCTGACATGAGATACTTCCACTACCAAAAATATAAATAAGAATTAAAATTACATAGGTGTGCTCCTTTATCCAGTTCATCCTATACCTCTCCTCAAAGTGCAGACCTTTATTAGAACATCAGTAAATGTGTTTATATAGTTCCCTGCCAACAGTACCTATCTTTCATCACAAAAAAAAGACTGACAGTAAGGCAGATAACGTCTTTCCCACCATTAATATGTCATTTTGCAGATGTGTTAACCTCTCAACCCTCTCTTGTAGACCAATACACTTAGAAGAGCCAAAGTCTTTTTGGTATTTCTTGACCTGGAGTTCTTAAACTCTGTCAAGTTCTGCTCATTTCCTCTGCTGAAATGGCTGACATCCCAGCTTTTATCTTCTTTGCTGCTTTCTTTTTCCCAAATAACAGCCTAACCAAACTGCCCAGAAACTTGACTTTTACATGTCTTACAGATTACCACACAGTCTTAAGTACACAGACTGAGAGGGGGACTGAAAAAACGTATCCTACAACATCCTCATGTTAAGATTCTGATTTCTCTGGGTACACTCAAGCTTCTACTCACGGGAACACCATGTAGACAGCAAGGGCAGGAGAAAAAAATTAACAAAAATCAGACAAAAAAATAATCTCAGCTTCTGTAAACTTCCCTATGTTTTATTGTTCTTGCCTTTGAACTTTCTGATGAACAAAATCAGAAAAACAATTTTCCTTCTTGTTCTTCTAATTCCTCACATTTAATCTCAATAGAAGAACAATTCTTTCAAAATCCAATATTTGAAATAATAAAAAGCGGCATTTTACAGGCAATCCAGTGATTTTTAAAATTCTGTGGTATTTCAACAGCTATTTAGTTGAGAACAATTTCAACAGGCCACTGTTAATCTTCCTATGCTACCACAATTACAGCTTCTTCTTGTACAACATAAAATATTACATGTGTTGCCAGTGACAGATTGCTTGTACCTTTCCACTAAGGGTACACCAGGCTTCAAAAATATAGTCAGGCTCAGAAAATCTAGCGCATAAAAAACCCACGAGCAGATAAAAGTTTGACATACACGGATAACTGATAGAAGACAGAAAGGAATGGCCAAAAGCAGCCCAGGCTGCTGCCAGAAGGCACACAGCTGCCCCACTACTGCTGCAGCAACTCTCCACATTGGCTAAACAAGAATAGTAGTAGCAAGGGGAATGGCAGGCGAGGCGGGAAGTCTTCCAGAACGAGATTTACAATCCAGCTATTTAAATATACCTTGCATAATAGCAGATGAAAAGGGGTCAGTACTGGGACAATACTCTGCCAGCCTCAGAATATAAAAATAAAGCAGACAGCTTGAACGTGAAGTACAATTTACACACCACTATGGAGAGAATTCTTACTTTTCCAGCACCGTGTGGATTTTTTTGTCTTTTCTAAAAACCTTTAGTTCATTTCCACCCTCCTGCCCTTGTAAAGAGTTATAAAAATCTGTAGCCTTAGGAAGATTTTTTTTTTAAAAGGTAGGAAAAAGAAAAAAAGAGAAGGCAGTGTGATGCACCAATTATTCTGAGCATGTTTACAGAAGGTGAGTGGTGGGGTGAGACTGTGAGCAGGGGAGCAGACAGCCCTGCTTTCTCAGCCAGCAGGGCTCTCTGGCAAGGATCACGCCCTGGCTGATGGGGCACCACTGACCTCAGCAAGATGATTCCCTCCATCACTCATGGACGTGAGTGCTGCTCTTTCCCTGTCTTCTAAAGAGGTCACCGTCTCCCACAGGCTACCACACCAGATTTCCAGGCTTCTCCTGGGCCAGACTTAATGGAAAAGGTTTACAGAACCCAGAGAGGAAGATGGGAACTGCCACAGCTACTCCCACCAATCACAAAATTAGTGTCTCCTGAGTCTCTCCCAGCTGTAGTCATCAACGCTGGGGTTTGGGTTTTTTCCACAGGGCTGTGAAAAATCAATGAGATTTGTGCTGCAAACTGATCATTATGACAGGGAAAGCTCTGCAATGAAATTGATTTGTGTAACTCTAACACAACTACTTACACTCCCCTACAACTTTAGGGGGCAGACACTCAAGAACTAAGACAAAAAGGTGTGAGGGCTAAGCCTCCTTTCTTAACCTGAGTCTTCCTCATTAAACAAAATTAGCTTTGAAACAGTTCAAATGAAAGTCAAACAGCAGAGATGAGGAGTGCAAAACAGTTCAGTAAACGAATGAAACCAGATAAATACATTTTATAAATTACATGCAGCAGCAAAGATTAAAGATTCTGATCTGTCCCGTGTTTTGTCCTCATTTCACCTCCTCAGAAGTGTAGCACTTGACTATCAGGATTTCCATAAAATCTCAAACACACTAAATATGGAAAGTCTAATATGAATATGGAAAAGAGAAAGCCATAATGAGAAACAAAAAAGCTGGCTGTCATTTTAACCTACAACTAATAGTTAAGTAGCTTGCACCAAAATAAGTCCACCCTGAATTAAGTGCCCTGGTCAGTTCAGCAGATGCACCACACAATAGACAAAGCACTGAAGCAGGAATTGAGAGCTGTTTTCTGTCCTTGACACTTCCCTTTTCAACAGGATTTGCGACAAATTATGTCTCTTGTGGAAGGAAAAACAGGCACTCACAACTGCTGACTCAAATGCTGAAGTTTTGGGGCACAGGCTGCCTGTTGCTTTGAATGAGCAAGATGGGGGCCCACCCGCCGGTGAAGATTAATCACTGTTGTAATACCACCGGTAATGAAAGAACTACAAGAGGGTCTTGTCATTTGAAGCACTTGGAGCTGCAGCCTACCCTTCCTACAGAAAGTGCTCAGCTCTTTGAGGGAAATGGCACATACGTACCAGGACTCTGTGCTGAGTATTGTAGTGACATCAAACAGCAGACACCAAGTAACACCACAGACACGTCCCAGCATTTGGAAGCAGGACAGTACACACTCACATCACACTGCTGCACCTGATTAACAGATACAGTGTGCACCTGAATGGCATCTACCTGACTCACAGGAACAACCAAGTACAAGTCCAGACACATGTGCAATTACAGGTACAAAAACCCTCACAACATCACACAAGAATCACACATCCATTTT
Source organism: Chamaea fasciata (assembly GCF_029207755.1). Taxonomy (NCBI): domain Eukaryota; kingdom Metazoa; phylum Chordata; class Aves; order Passeriformes; family Sylviidae; genus Chamaea; species Chamaea fasciata. The sequence goes on along the minus strand of NW_027094094.1, from coordinate 23,807,945 downwards.
ACTCTTCCACTCACTGTATTACTAAATCTCTGTAAATCCTAACCTGAACCAGTAGAAACTTTACTACATAAGAAGATACTGTATAACAGCTAAATAATAAGTTATCAGTTATACAATAGTCTTTTTAAAAGACCAAAACATACAAAATCTATCCAGTTTCATTAAATTAAATGACCTTCTCAGACAAGCTTTGTCTCCACTACCATTAGTCAAGGAGATTCAGAACACACTCAAGGAACAAAGTGACCAAGCCCACCATAATGGTTTGCTTTGCTTCCAATCTGCTTAGCTGCCCTCCATTCTGGGTCAATTTGTACTTATTCCTAGAGAAAAAGCACAAAATACAACCAGAAGGGTAGATATTACCACATGGCACTAATGTCTTTACTGTAATTCTTTTCCTTCTCTTACCATCCTAGTAGAGCTCAAAGATTGTGCCCATCACTCCTCAAACATCAGGAACGTATTGTGCAAATGCCATCAAGTGAAGGAGAGAGTTCAATTTCCCCAAGAGACACTTCCATGAGAGAAAATGATAGACTTCATAACAAGTTTGCAATGCAAATTAGCAAGTTAAAAGCCTTAATGGTATGACTCAACACCATTTTAAGTGGGCAGAAGTGTTCTGTTACGTCCCATTGCTAATTTCTTCTTAAACATTAATTATACTCTAGTGAGAGGATTTATGTATTTGCAAGCAGGTATCAGTGGCCTGTTGAAACAATCATGCTGTGGTACGTTTCTTTGTAACAACAGAGGAATTTCTGTTCTCTGAAGACCATATTCATTGGTAAAAGCACATAATACATAAACATATCTATAAATACACAAAACGTATCATACAGAATTTTTGGTCACAAAATTCAGGAGCAGAAGAAGCTACAGACATGCAATATAATATTTAATTTCTGTGTTACACTTTACATTTCTTTCAGAAGTGACTGGATTAGTGGACCCCTACGAAAGAAGAAAATTCATTTCCATGGAGAACTTTTAAGCATACTTACAAAGGTTTAAATACTGTGTTTGCAGCAGGTAGAAGTTATAGCAAGCAGCTTGGTGCCTACAGCTCAAGAACAGAGTGTAATAAGGAACAGAGTGCAAACACAACTGAGCCCCAGAGAAAATGGAAAGAGTTTCTTGGGGACAGAGAGGACTGCAAAGAGTTTTGGGCAACTCAGAAATTCACTGTATTGGATAAAGTCTGCTCTCAGGTTAAAACCCACCAGCAGAAACAGAGCAGCAAAGAGTTCATAAACTCTTATTTTCACTTCTTTTATTTAGCATGCTTTGTACTTTTTTTTTTCTATTTAAAAAGTCAATTATTCCAGCACTTATTAAAATAAAATCTTGTTTTTAGACATAAAAAGCTTTAATGTTTTTTTGGAGTTGTTCACCATTATGAAAGGTCTAGGCATATCCAACTCCGAGCTCTGAGTAATTCAGTGTCCTCTTGGTTCCTTACCAAAAGGATAATATACAGCAATCTAGCTTGATCCTAGAACCAAACTGCCAAATGCAACAGTGGCTGGAATTCTTTTGGATGAGGTACTAGCCACACATGTATGTAGTAAGCCCAAAATATTAACTCAAATGCTTGAAATCATGACATTGCCCTTATTTCAGAAGTCAAATTATTGTCAGACTGGATTTTGCAGCATAAAGGAAACGGAAAACCCTGAGTAGGACCTCTGGACCAGGAGAGAGGTAGGTGGCAAACTCTGTGTGATTTCACAGTCGAAACCAACTGTTCAGTAGGATCAGATTGTAAAGGCTGAGGACAAAGGCACCACATCTTACTTGTTGTTCAATACACCATTCTTAAAACACGTGAACAAAGAGCAAGCTGCCCAGGTTCATACATGGTACCCCTTTAGGAAGTGTGTTTATCCATGCTGTGAGAGCTGAAGTAGTAATCCCAAATGCTGGCAAGAGCCAAGTTCTCCTCCTGAAGACCTCCAGCATACGGTTACACTGCTCTGACATGCCCATGCTATTCCCAGGACAATACAAATATTTCTGCAAAAGGTTGTGCTATATGAACGTACCAGAGGAGGGTAGTATTTGCTTGGGCATCTCTCTATGGCACTCCATTGTGTTGCTTAGGAATGCCCTAAAATAGCAGATCAACTGCTCAACAGTTTTGTTAATCTGCATGTCAGTGATTTACTAGTCTGAGAAGTGTCTTGGTCCCATATAAGTCTACTATCAGTTTTTTACCCTTTCTTAAAATCTCCAGGTGACATTCAGTTTGGAAGAGTATAATGGTCAGTGAACCTTCAGCTCCCTCAACACCAACGTTTCTGATGAAAAGCTGACTTCTAATGTACAGCAGTGTCTGGCCTCCCAGTGTAATCGCAGGATATTAGAAGGTATATTTTGACATTGGAGAGGGGGACAAATGGGTAAATTTACCTTCTTGAAAGTGTGTCACTTATCACTAAAAGATTAGCAACAAATCTTGTACTGTTGTGGGACTCCCTTTTTCCTTTCTATGAAAGGACATTACCACTTCTTATTCTTCTTTTTCCTCATTAATAAGGAATCTGGACGTTTGAAATCTCAACTACTATAAAAGTAATCATAATTTGCAATCAAAGTAAGATTAAAAACTGGTTAAACTAATTTACCATGCTATTTTCCTCAAAAAGCAAAAGCTAGGAGCTGGCTGAAATACAGCATTCTCATCACAGCAGCGAGTGTTCTTTGCTTTATGCTGCTCTAGCAGCTGCAGCCCATCTATTTGTTTTATTTGGCCTTTTGAACATCTGCATAACTTGCATTCTTCAGATACTAGGTTACTTCTTTCTCTGGATGTGGGGGTGGAGAAAAGGGAAGGGTGACAGAGCCCTACAGTGTACCTGATTTTGAAATCCACCTGAAGTCAGACACTCAGATTTATGCACTTTAGATATTTTGTACTCATAGAAATATTAAGAAAAAGATTTTTTTTCAGGTACAGCTTCGAACAATTCACTTCTAGGTAGGTATAACAAAATTATTAGTAAGAAAACCAGCACAACAGCAATGCATTCACAGCTCCAAAAACATTAATTCAGCCAACTCCTATGGCTTAGTGGAAGTTATAGTCTGTGAAGAGCTAGAAGAATAACTAACAGATGGCCTCTGACCTAAAGTCTGCTAACTATTACAACTTAGTCCCTCAGCACAGTGATAGCCCAGCAAATGGGCATAAAACAGGCAGGTCTTGCCACGGATACTGTTTAGACTTTTGCAACCACTTTGTTAGAAGTGTGGGTCAAAGCCTACCACCAAGAATTATTTGTCTTTTTTTTTCTCCCCAGCCAGTACTCTCTTCATAGGCTTCACTGCTTGCTCAAATGGTTTGTGACAAGCACAGGAAATGAGAGAATGAGAAGCACTGACACTGGTGACAGAGGAAGCCAGGCAGAGAGAAGTTTGCAGGATTGTTTGCTACCGTAATTTGCCTTGGTGCATGAATTAATACTGCACAAAATTGTACTAAGTCCTACCTACAGGCATTACGAAAACCAGCAAACGCTGCTCTAGACTCAGTCAGTATAATCTACTGGAAAAAAGTACAAATCAATAAACTACAGATCAGATTCACAGCCACTGTAAACTACCAGAGTTCCAGCAGATTCACATCAATTTATATAATTTGTCTTATGAGTCCAAATAATGGTAGTTCACCAAGCCTCTAACTCAGACTAGTAAAGAGACTAGGAAAAAACCCTGAAACTAGGGGTAAGCAGTGCCAACTCTCCAGGAAAGGACAGGCATACTATAAAAGGGAAGAACCAGAGCTGCAGCAACAGCCATCAGCTTCAGAAGCAGCCATGATTAAATAATACATCAAATCAAAACACATGTAAAAACATGTCATATTTCCCGCTGCAGTCCAACTGCATTTGTTGAATAAAAAATAGCTTTTTTTCAATGGGCTTCAACTTCTTTCAAAGTTACACCTCATTTCTTGTTAGTCATGAAGATCAGATTACAAACTACCTGGTCTTTTCACACATTGCAGCACTCATTAAGAACCAATGACTCCTGACCTTGGATTAAGAAATCTGAGGCAGCATAGACTGTCAGCCTGAAATGAATGACACTTAATTGCTCCATCAAAACATTAAATGTAACTGAAGAAATGTTCACATCCACAAAAAAATTATTTTTTCTTACTGCACTGTCTGACCTAATTAAAACGCCTCTACCTACAAATCTTGTCCTTACAATTAAACAGAAATCCCTCTGCCTCTTCATTTTTACACTAAGTACTAGTTTTAAATTTCTAAAGCGGAGAAACATCAAAACTGTTTCATAAGGTGATTTATTTCTGATTTTTGCTAAGATTACTTTAATGAACAGCTATAGTCCCTGAAAGAAGACAGCAACTGGACGGAGGCATTACAACAGCTCCCGTCTCTTTTCATCTGGCAAGTAGGTAATGCTTCAAACATCTTTAATTTCCTATAGCCACAGGGGACTTTAAAGGAATCCAAGAGAAACTTGTAGACACTACTGAAAATCATCAACAATCACAGCAGCCTTCTGGTTTCACCTATATTTACCATTCACATCTTCTGTCACATAGGGAAGAGTGGTTGCGGATGACATCACACATTTCAAGAACGTTTCACATATTTACCTCTTCCCTGCAAACAGCTCATCTCCATGCAAGAGAGTTGGATAAAGCTGGAGGAACTCTTAAGCAAGAACATTTTACCACTGAACTGGGCAAGTAAAACCTGTTATAACAATTTACAAATGACTGAGAAAAGACAAGTCTCAGTTAAATTGCTTGAAATTTCCTGCATAAAGAATTCTCTGTCCGGGAGAAGTTGTTATGAGGAGGAAAAAGAAATGCAAGAGAAAACAGATGAATAACTGACCACAGAAGCAATCGATTTGGAATGTTTAGAGAACAAATCCAAAACCTGCAAACGGGCCTCTGACTTCATAAGGAAAGTGCCAGTCAAGTATAACTGTTTCCATTCACAAAAAACCCAGCCTCAATACACAGCCAATGAGTGTGTCAGTATTAATAATAACACTTTTGCACTAATGTACAATAAATTATACTTTCTTCTTTCTGAAGAAGCTGGTTTTTAATCAAGTATAATCTGATCTTATTGTGATGTCTTAGTACATGAAATGTATGAAGGATTTTGATTCTATTAGTTTTAATTTCCACCCTTTTAGCCTGTTTGATTCTATGTAAAATACTAATGAACTTCTTTAAGCAGTCCCTTGACTTCACTAGGGAACACGTTACCTACACCTCTATTAGTGCAGGCACATGTTGATGAGCATAAGAAGGCTGCAGTCACTGAGGTTACAAATGTTGTTTTATTATCATAGCAGCAAGTCACACTACGAGTTGCAATAAAATCCCTTAACATTTTATTCATATTCACAGTCATATTAGGTCAAGTACTTGTGAATAAACTCTAGAGGATGGAGGTCTGGCTTTGAGACCGTTGTTACCACTTGGTTGAATTTTAATAGATTTATTATCCAGCTCAAATTGCAGAGCTGTGACTTAATTTCATCAGAGACAAAATGTTTGTAAGATAAGTTTGAAAAGAGCAAGAGGAAGAAAAATAAATATGCATCTACGTAAGTATTCTTCGAGCCACCCAGCCACATCAGATGATGATGTTGTGCTGGTAACTGTGACACCACGCTAGTATACAAGCTTCAAGTTACTCCATTAGTGATCATGTTTTGTCACAAAAAAATGCAGACCAGCGTTAGTGATACAGACATTTACAGTCTTCAAATATAATAACCAAAAGTAGATACATTTGCTCTAGATAAAACCCTTGTAAATACTGCTGCTCCTCAACAATGTGGTACAAATACAGCATCTGTATTTCTTGGATACCAAATTTTAAAAGACCCTCAGCTCCTCATAGGATAGCCAATATCCTGTTTTTTCTGATCTTAATGCTAGCCAGTTTGCTGAAAGCGTTATTTAATCTAATTACGGAATATCTCTCATAGCATAAATATTCCAAGCTCTACAGCAGGCTTCCATTTGTAACTCAAGAGTAGTATAAAAACAAGAGTTAATTGCCTGTACAAATATTTCAGGGTAGCGTTTACGTAATCTACAGTACATTAAGTACCAGAGTTGTGCTCTACTGATAGGTGAAAGAACAACTCTGAAAGGCAACTGCGTTGCCAATTAGCTTTCAACAAATATGTACACAAGCTGTGCTTGCAGGCTTGTGCTCAGCTTCCTCATTCTCCCCAGACTGTCTGCTTTTATAATGGTGAACTCCTTTCTACTCAAATGCTCAGCTAACTTCACACTGCTGGAACAAAGGAAGATGGCATATTTTATTTACTTGGAGTTGTAACCCATCCAAATTTAAGATCATGACCTGTGACCAAAGCCACACTCCAGTCACAAGGACTGAACACAAATTCTTTAGTCATGTATGAGCAGTGGGGGAAAATAAAAGAAAATGAAATTGAAAAACCTTCTGCTGTAGTTAGTCCAAAGAGGATGAGGGTTTGTTTGAGAAAAACACCCCACAAGTCCCAGCTCCTGTGTGTCAGTCCTCCTCAAGGAGGCTGAGCCAAGAACATGTACACCCACGTGCACTAGCTCTCTGCAGCAACACCATGTTTTTACCCAACAGGGTTGTACACAAATTAAGAAATAAACCTAAGTTCACAAAACCACATGAAGAGACTAGTGTTTGCAGTCTTTGGGCAAATCTGCATGGTGCTCCACCCAGAAAACAGACACACTTCTTTTAACTCAAGAAAGCTTAGGCAGAGCCCTGTGCCTAGGACACTGCTGCTTTGCTTTGGGTACCCAGATTTTATCACTGGACAGTAGTTTGGGTGTCACTGGACAACAGTGTGCAAATCCTTTGTTTTCTCTTCCTAATTTGCTTTGTAGACTACTGCTACCCCCATTGTACTAGAGCGGATCTAAAAGAAACATTTTGCAGCTAGCCTTCCAATAAATGTTAAAATACAGCTTTCTGCAATGCTTCAAAGTTTCAGCCCTTTTCATAAAATATTTTTATCCCAACACCCCCTCCCCCTTCCACTCCCCCAAATTTAAGAAAAGTTATTGCAGTTACTAAGATGGAAACATTCTGCAGAATCAAGAGAGTTAAACCAATTCCAGAATTCTGCTTCATAAATTCCTTTGGCTCACATAATTTATGTTACATAAATTGTAATTTTGATAATAATGCAGCTGAAAATAAGTCTAGTCTTGTAAGTCGTGTGGGTGTATGGTTATGCTTATATAAAAGTTTAGTTATCCACATTACTTCATAAACGTATGTTTAAGTATGTTTTCATGGGTATCTACGCTGTCTGTGGGCACGTTTTCCTTCAGTATTTAAGAAAAGTATCACTGTGCCATATAGTGTAAAGCTTGTGAAACCTTTTTCTTAGGTAAAAGTCAGCAAAGCCAATTCTTCAGCTAGTAGTAACCTCATGCTATTGAATCGGCTGGAGAAAGGGAGGAGGCATGGTGAGACATGAAAGGAGAGCAGGGAGCCGTGTGGCCTTGCTACTGTTGAGTTAGAAAAGTAACTTCTGCATTTTCTGTAAAGCAGTCCATATCTGGACTCTGTTACAACAGAAAGGCTTGCCTGATGATCACTCTCAGACAGCCTGAAGACACCAGAGAATAACCAGCTGCTCCTTTGATTCATTTATATGTGATGGTCAGTTTAACACATTGACAATCTGTAGGTCCTTCATTTGCTGATGCAGTGAACAGCACAAACAAGCCCCCCACTTCTTTTCTCTTTCCACTGACTCTTTTGGAAATGCATTGGTTTCAAATGCATTGTGTTACCACACTGGGATGTCTGTTTCATAGAGTGGCTTATCTGCCCACAACTTTAGCTTTTCCTCAAACAGGTATTTGAACTTCTGTTGAGGAACAGCGGACCTGATACGCGTTTCAACAAAACAATGGGGTCATTTAACAAAGGTTAAATTTACCTTCAAGTGCAGTACTACTGAAAACCAACTCGGCCTAGCTTGTATAGCTCAGGTTGTGTAGCTCAGCCTGAGCAAATGAACACCTTCCTTGCTCCTGGGTGTGATGGATCACTGCCTCCCATTAGGGAGGATGAGCAACAGCAGCCCCAGGGCCCCTGCGCTGGGGCCAGAGCTTTTGGCACCTCTTCACTTACGGTGACATTTCCTCCAACAAAACCTCAGCTGCTCCTGTGCCTTTATGGGTCTTTAACACAGGGCTTTAAAGCCCAAGCTCAACTTTTTAAATAAGGAAGGGGATTCAAATAATACTCATTTCTGATGCACTTCTTCCAGATCACAGAGGCCTTTGGGATGAGGAACATACCCATGCACATGGTAGGTTAAAGAAGAAAAGCTATATACTGCTACGTACACAAATTACTTGGAATGCATTGCAACAGAATCAAAATAAAAGACTGAAAATACATATGGTGACTGGACTAAAATAATCATTAAAGAAGGGCCATAGGAGAAAAATAATTTGAAGGAATGATATAAGCCTTGTAAGAAGGCCTGTGTGTTATCTTTACATTATTTGTGAAGTTTCAAATTGTGTGTGTGTATATCCATATAAACATACAGCTTCACATATCATACTGCAGTATCTAAGTAGTCAGATTTTTTTAATCTCCTATTACTCTCACAGTAACATGTTGCTCTGTTTTAGCTTACATTTAGATGTACATAATCATTATTTCCCATACACTTCAAAACTTCCTTGTCTTTCCCCACACACTACATACAATAGACCTTTCCAATTATATCAACGGTAGTTTTATTGCAATGTAATGAAGGCACAACTTGTAAATGATAGACATAGAACTAGCTATGCACCAAATTGTATTTCCTCTTCCTAGAAAAAAGTCTGAAGATGAACAAAAGATTTATGCTGCTGCTTTTAAATAAAATACAGTTGTGCCCCTTAGTTTGTATTTAGAATTAAAAGTATTCATTTGCTTTAAGAAACATAAGCTTTAAAACTATCTTTTTAAACTTCTGTTTTCAACTGTCCTTTTATGTTTATGTAACTGTCAAGTTTGTCATTTTTAACATTATTATAGTGGTAAAAACATGAAGAGGAAGAAAAACACACTTAAGAAATATTAACATTTCCAGTCCTCTGCCGTTCCCTCTAATCCTTTACAGCAACATAACTTGTGGTTAATGCTAAATATCTAGTGGTATCATTGAAGGCAGCACTTAGCCCTATCCATGTACCTTGATATCAAGTGTTGTCAAATTGCTTTTCTTGCTATCACAGTTTAGTAAAATGAAACCAACGGCAAGAGGAAAATTTTGGAAAACTAAGGATGTTCACACGCGAGGATCTCTCAACTCTTCAGAGTTATGTGAACACAGTACCCACCCAAATCCCTAACAGCCAGAAACGATGCCAGTCACAGGAACTGAAGTTTTCTCCTGGCAGTTCACTCGCTGCCCAGCAGGTCACCTACAGAATAGCCTCTTGCAACTGCCCACCTCTCCCTCCCCTCAGAGCCACAGCCAACTTCACAGGCAGCAACCTGGGTATTCTACTGCTTCCACACTGATGACAAAGTGAATGTGGCAGCATGCCCTCAGAATATCATTTGAAAAAATAAAAGCACTCAAAACAACCCAACTATGAGATTCATCACTTTGATAGCCTGTTGCAGATCAGAAATCAGCCTGCACCTATTTAAATCCATGTAAGGTGGCTGCTTGGCAGATTAAAGCCAGGGTTGCTTTGGTTTGTCTTCCTTCTTCATCACTCCTCCACTGTGAAAGATGGAATTACTTCACTGAAAATTCTGGCAGGGGAAAGCTTGCACCAAAACAGGGAAATCTGTAGCAAACCAGAGGCGGCCCAGGCACACACTGCTCCCTCCCCTGATGTTGATGTGCACATAGAATATCTGGCATGTTATCTTCTTCCAGAGCTCCCCCTAGACCCTGCACTAGGAGCATCCAAAGAAGACCTTCAGTGGTCCTGGGCTCCATCCCCAGCAGCTGCATTCTGCTGCTGTGGTGTGCACGCATGGCTGGGGGTTCAAGGCAGGAGCCAACGCTGAACAGGGAATTTCAGGGCTCTCTGCCTCTGGTGGGGCGACTCCAGCAGCTTCTTCATTGGAATGCAAAGGGCAAAAACCAAGGGAAGGAAAGTGAGTGGCAAGAACAGCAAATGTTGCTCAAAACGATTTTGTACTCTTTCTATATGCAATAAATGTGTAGAGAGAAAGAGCTGATTTTAGCACCCTCACTCTCATGTTTAGTTGCATTCCTTTTCTGCCATTTAACTCCTCCCATCTCAGAAACAAACAAACCAACCCCACAGCAAAAGAACCCCAAATATCTGCCCTAATTTCTAAGTCAGGAATACTTCTTTGCTTCAGCTGCAGGACCCAAAGCTGGGTTTGCAGAATTTTACCTGAATTTCTGATGCATCACATCAGTTTTAAACTGTTAACATTTGTCTCTCAGTAACACTGATCTCTAGTTGTGCTAATTTTAGAACAATCTGAATCAATTCTGAAAACTATTGAAGCACCATAGATAAAGCTCAGTTAAAATCCTGTACTAGTTTTTCTCCACTGATATTTGAAACCATACAACTCATCAATACTATGGATTAATATTGACTTTTACACTTCAGCTCACAGTATTTCTCCAGCTACATTTAATGGCTATTACTAAAATTATCTGCATTTTATTTTTTTAGCATTCACGTTTTTCTACTACTTTCCCAACAGATTTCTTTTATTATCATTTTTTTGGCCCACTGCCCTTCCTCACAGTGTCCACAATCCATGGAGAAGAGATTGCTGATGGCGTTATCACAGGCAAACAGAATGAAGCTAATGGTAACAGGCACTCCTTGCTAGGTAATTATTATAGGAGAAGGAATGCAAATGAGCCCTAATCTGTCTCACACAATGGCAGAGGTCTCAGATTTGCATTAAACCTTTTGGAGCTCTCCCAGATTGGGGACTGCAGATAACAATGCATCTGCAGCCCAGGCTGCCCCAGCGGTTATTACATTGTGCCCCAGCAGGTACAGTGTCCCTGAATGACTCTCCCCTCCCCTTTTATATCTCCGGTCCCCTCCTCCTTCTCTCCTTCCCCCCAGCTTTGCAGGAAAAAAAAGCTAATTGTGCATGCCATTTGGCTCGATTCATGTTTACAATGAAGAAGAAAGCAGCGCTGTTTGGTAATTATAAGAGGGAAATGGACATCAGGAAATCTCCATTCTATTCCCAGCTATGTCATTCACTTGCCAGGGAACTGAAGGAAAATAACTTCGCTTTTCTGTGTATCCATGTGTTCAGTTAGAAATACAGGGCTGGCATTTGTAGTGGCCCAACAGACTCTCATTTTACAGAGGCACCTGCTGAACACTTTCAGGAAGCTAATGCAAGACTTCACTCGAATCTAGGCTGAGTTGATGATAAGCCGCGGTCCTTCAGAAGAACCACTGCCTCGATCTCAATTCCCCATCTGATAATAGGTTGTAAAGAATGATATTCTTTTCCAGGACTGTATTCTGGTTTAAAAACACCTAAACTAACACCTGCCAGCTGGGGCCATGCTCAGGGTTCACACAGGTGTCTGCCCACGAGCAAATCTTAAAAGCAGGTTATGTAGGAACTATGTTTGAGGTGCTCTGATCACAAGCCACATAGCAAAAGCTTTTCCCAAACCTTATCTTTTTTAGCTTCTTCCGTATGGCTTGTTTGGATTAGGAGCATTGGAGTCAAATGTACTGAACCTTTCCCAAGTGAGTCCCTGGTCTGAGGTCAAAACTCCTTACCAGCATGAACAGACTTTTCTCAACACTACTGCCTTCTTTCTTGGACACTCATTTTCTCCATTTTTGTTAAATAGGATATTTCCAGAATTGATCTTCAGGAATCAAAATCTCTGCCACAGAAATGCAGACTAGAAAATGCAGACTATCAAACTGTAAGTGAGCAAATAAACTAACTTTTCAGTATATTAAAACCCAAACAAGACCACCAACAAAAACCCAAAACAAACAAAAAAAACCACCAATCAAAAACCAAACCAAAAACAACCCCCCAATATCAAAACAATAAACTACTGCCAGAAATTAATAACTTTTTTTTACAACAACAATAGTTAAAAAAACACAGCCATAGAAAAGGTTACAGTTTTTAAAATACCATGTAACAAATTCGTTTTTCAATAATCAAAGTTTTGCTCATTTCCATCTCATGGTGCAGTAGGCGGGGTAAGTACTACTTCATTATACACTTACTGGAATACACTGTACATGTCTCTGATAGCTGGTATCCTCAAGCAACATTCATCACACCTAAACAATCCTTTTAAAAACCTATTTTTTTTTTAAATGATGCTAAGGCTCTGTTATGATATTGAAGTTCTCTGAAAGAATCTTCTCCCATTTGCACTGACATTTAAGGTTCTTGCCACTTTAAAGGACTGATACGGTACAACATTATGAATGATCAATCTTTACATCAGAAAAGCAAAAGCTGTCTTGCACTGGTTAGTTGCATAAAACAAGGAAGGGATTTTCATTCACCTGGTTCATAAAGCTGAAAACATTTTCCCATGTAGCCTTTGTGCTAGCTTTCCAACACTAGAAAGCATTTCACTCAGAACACAAGAGGATATTTTTACATTATCAAGGCATGGCGGGTATCAGAACCTACAATTTAAATTCTAACATACTCAGGCTCAGATTTGTCACTGGTCTCTAGGCTGCTCCTCCTCAGTGACCAGTTACTACCAACTGCCTACTGGTGCCAATTATATGTGCATTAAAACCTTCTTCCAAGACCAGACGTAGTTGTGGAGAGCCTGACAGACTCGCCCTTGCTTGGAAGTCAGGGATTACCACACTGCTGCTGGACCAGCAAAAGCACCAGGGCAGAGAAAGTCAGCAGGACAGCCCAAACCGATTTTACTGCCGCCTGAACACACCCAGCTGATTCTGCCTGGAGTGGACTGAGCTCTCTCACCTCCTCCTGCCCGCAGATCTGGGGCGGTGGAGGGGGGGGAAAGAGGAATCCTGGAAGGTAAGAAACAGGGAGCACAGATGCCTTCATGGGGAGCCACAGCTCACTCTGTGACCCTTGGCCCATCACCAAAGCCATACACCTCAGGACCACTCTCACATTAAGCATTAACTCAGCCAGTTCAGCTGTGTTGCCGAGTACCCGGTCAAATATTTACAAGGGTTTCAGAAGGTGCAAGATTAACCTCACCCTTTCAGTGTAAAACCCAATGTCCACGATTTCATACTCTGTTTTGCAAAGCAAGAAGTCACAATTCCGGAGCTTTGCGACTTGCAACACAAAGTCGTTAGAAAGAATAGTCCAAACAGGAAAACTAAGAGGGACTCAATGCACACTGTAGACAAAATACTGGCACCACATACAGTGCTGGCAAGTTGAGCAGCATGCTGTGTTCCTAAGGGGGAGAACAAGTAAAATCCAGCTCCTAGAGTGATGACTGCAACCTCACCTGAACAGCAGCTATCCCTTTGTCCAGCTGCCTCCAGGTCATTTGACAGTAAAGACAAAAATTGCCACTGCTCTTTCAAGGATCTCAACAGCTTTCCAACCCCGGGCTCCCCCCCCACTCCGCCATTCTCACCAGCCTTTTGAGAGTTCCCCTCTATAGCAGCATTCTGCGTTTCAGGGATTCAACCTTTCAACTGAAGCATGAGAGATCGCTTATACTGTTGAACCGGTGGAGCTGCCAGCCTCCCCTTTGTTGCCGAAGGATTTACACTTGAATGGCGCTGGGAAGCCGAGTCTTTTAAGGAAAGGCTGGTGGGGGGAAGACAATTTCCTTGCCAGCACCCTATTCGCAAATCACGTTCATCTACCACCTCAATTTCTCCAGTTCACATAACTACAGGAACCTTATCAAACCGCTAAGTTTGTAAGTTTACTGTGAGGTGACTTTTATGAATAAATTGCTAATTTTAGCTTATTTCAACAAGGATATACAGAGTCATAACTGAAGTTCATTTCCAGCTTAAATGTGGGCACTTAATGTAATTCAGCCCAATGTAAATTACATCATTATCTTAAGCTATGACTCATTTATGTATTTCCTATTATAGCCTTGCATTGCCATGCACATCATAGTCCATCCAATGGCTTCTACTGCTTTTCAAGAGAGACACTGGGGAACACCACAATGGCACAGATGCACTGCAGAAAAATCATCTGAAACAAGAGTATGCAAGCCTGCTCCAGTTTAACAGTGGCACGCCGGCTTTGGCCCTCTACTTAATCATATACACACTTAAAACCAGCCTGGTGCATTTCTGTTCTGAAGTTGCGAATGGCTAGATAATTACTTACTGGTTTCAGGCTATGTTAGCAGTTACCAAGAGGTATCGTATTGCTGCCTTTCAAACAGCAGCATGCTGGTAAATCCACACAGTTTTTTGTTTGTCTGCTTGCCTGCTTGGAAGCAAAAAGCCTTCTATCTCCAAAGAAAAATAATAGCATCCGAAGTTTGAAAATTGGCAAATGCTAATCTGGCATAGAAAAAGATCTGTAAGGAACATTCCTTCTGGTTTTAAAATGTTACACCTGCTTCTGATTAGATTCCATTTCCTGAATTCTGAATTGGCCACATGCTGAAACACACAGACAGCACAGCCTGCAGAGTGCAGCAAGGAAAAGGCTAGCACAACCCAGAGCTAGTGGCAAACCACAGTCCCCATGAAAACCACATGTGCCAGAGACCAAATATTTTGCGTTTTGCTTACTGCTAATAAAGCTGCTTCACTTCATTAAAAGCAGCTTATCATTTTATCTACTCACTCTGATTAATTAGCCTTTAGTTAAAATGAATGAGCACTTGATTCGAGGATTCCATTAATGTGACACTGGTGAACCACCACTTGCATACTTTTTCCAACCTTTTCCTTCTACTGTCCATCCTCTCTATACCCAGTGTCTTCTTAGGCCATTCAGACTGACATTCCCAGAACCCTCTGAGGATATCAAAACACTTTTAAGACAGAGGTGAGTAAGGAAATATCCCACAGTCCAAAATTCTTCCAAGGCTCAGTTTTCCTGCTGGAATATACAGATGTATGTAATCTACTTCTCACTGTAATTATGATCACAAGCTTGGAAAGAAACAGCTTGGAAAGAAGAAGGAGCCAGGGAAACAGACTGCGTTGCTGGGAGCAGGGGCAAAACAACAGTACCTTTAATACATACAACTTATTTGTCCTTCCAGAATAAAATAATTTTAACTATGAAGCACAAACAGCAGTCAGTTCCATCAAAAACCTGACTTTCTTAGAGAGCAAAGAACTTTCTCCCAAGCCAAATACCATGTGCTGTATATGCATAAAGACAGCTTCTGCTACAGGATATGCCTGCAGATTTCACAGTTGCATACGACCGCCAAAATCTCAATTTCTAGCAGCAAAAAACGTATGTTACCATTATTTAGCCAAGCATCTGAAGACTGAAATATATCCTAGTTGCTCATTTTGCTGGAAAACAGTGCTTTGCTTCATAAACCTAATCTTCTTGTCTAACCAATTGATTTTATTATGACTGTCAGAAACACCCAAATGTATTTGAGAAACTTTAAAAAATAAACAAAGAAAACCCAAAGCTACACACTTTCCCTTTTCTTTCTCTAAAATTTTAAGCTTCCACTCTTTCACAACAATGCCAACCAGAAGACTGAAAAATCATTCGGCCTAAAACTGCAACAAATCCATATTTTCAGGGAGGAATGGAAGAAAAGAAGGTGAGGAGAAAGGGAAATAAAACTTCCTGGGTCACTCTAACATTGAGATCTAATTTCTTGTTTAATCAGGAATAGTAAGGAAATGACTGGAAGCTTTCTATTTATGCAACAGGCAGTTTAAGAGATCTCTTTCAAGAGAATAGCTTGGTTACGGTATGAACTGCAGACTATAAGCACAAGCTTGAAATTCACCATCCAGCCAGACAAGGCTGTATGCGAGAAGGCACCAAAGCAAGGTCTGGTTTACATCACACAGCAGGGCAGTAACTGACCATGAGTCACTGATGTACTTCATCTGGCATTTAAGGCCATCAGCACCAGATAAAAATGTTTTAGGACACATTGTACAAAGCACTTCCCAGTATAAGTTTACCTGGCCAGTTCAAATCTGGATAGAATTTTCTAAACAAAATTTCTTCATGGCATTTCTCCTAATATGAAGTATCTTCTGTCCTGCAGCTGGCAAGATATTAGTGCAGCTCTCTAGTGCAATGACTGAGCTAACTGAACAGGATTCTTCCCATGGGCTGAGCCCAAAAGGGATGAAACAGGATGAATGATTTCTGCTACCACAGCCTGGGCTGCAAGTAGTACCCAGTCCTCACAATACCCAAGAGGCAGCACCACATAAAACCATGTGTATGCCAAACACAGTAGAAGAGACAAAAACCCCTGGAAAACATGATTTTGAAATATCAAGTCATGATTTTGGATTCATACTTTAAAATACTTGGTTTAGGAATGAAAAATTCTGCTGCTTTGGGTTTGTTATTATTTTTTTATGAATGGCCAAATTTTTGAAAATTGTGAAGAGTTCATATGCATCTTTGTGTACCTGAAAGATGGAGCAGTAAGCAACCAGGTGGGTCATTCCCTAGCAGTAGAGGACAGTTACCACTTTTAAGGAAATAAGGCAACAAACCAGGTCTTTTTCATTGCTAATTTCAATGAGGACTTTATAGCTGATTTGGGCCTTGCAGGTTTCTTTCTGAAGGACTAACAGAGAATATAAACAAAAGTAAAATACCAAAACCTGCCACCTACACTAATACCTACGCATTACACTACACTTCATTCCTCTCAGCCATTCATTATGGATTAGCACAACAGGCTCTCTCAGAAACTCCTTCCTTTCCACTTCGTGTACACTTAAAAACACCAAAGATGTTTAAAACTCTTTCTACAGGTACAAAACAAGCATTTAGCTTTCTAAATCTCCATGGTAAACAGATTCTAAACATAAAAATTACCTGGAAAATGCACTGTGGGGATGGAAGTTATTTTTCCTTCTCCAATAAAGTTTATGAGATTTGAGTCTTCTCTGTACCAGAATAAAGAATTAATACCTGTAACATTCTTGAAATGAAACTGGAAAAAAAATCAAAGGTTTTACTAAAAAGCAAGAGAGGGCAGGCTTATTGTTAAGTTAATGAAGTACTTAAAGACCTTAAGCAGTGGCAAAGTCCTGATTTAAAGTGGGAGATGGTTAAGGCTTTGCAAATTGAGAACTCTGGAAGAACCTGTCATCCTCTCATAAGGTGCAATACAGCTTTGACAGGCACATCATTTTACTAAATACAGTTATTGAATGAGAAATCCTAACCCCAAAGATCTCAAAGGATTTGAGGGAGAAAAAAAATCCAAGACCTGAAACAAATACCTTGTTAAAATGCTCTACTAATGCTCAAGAGCTGCAAACTTGATTTATATATGAAAAGAAAAACAATTAGGGCAAACTTCCGACTGACAGCTAACTTATTACAGACATGTGTTTAACATACAGTGTCACCCACCTGAAATGTTAGCTAGCAGCAGTACCACCTTTCCTTTGGAAATGGCTCAGGTTGATACAAATAAAAAAGGAATGATCAGGGGAATAAAAGTTCTTTAAAAAAATCAGTGCAAAATAGTCATTCTAGATGCACTGGTACAAAACATAACTTCTAAAAAAATCGGAATGGAGGTAGGATTGCTCTTTCAACAAACAAGAAAATTAAAAATTATCTTTGCCCAAATTTAGTTAAGAGGAACGGGCAGAGAAAAGCATTAAAGGCAGAAAACAAAACACAGCAAACTGTGGCTCGCTGGACAGCCTGATCTTTTGTTGCCCTGTCCGTGCCCTGCCTCTCCCTCTCCTTTCTGACTCCCCCTTCAACACCTCCAAACCGAGAACAAGTATATGTTCCCCATCCTCCACCTCTACTGAACCTGCTCTAGAATTTCCTCTTGCTTTGGTTCTCAGATTTCACTGTCACATCCAGCCTCTCCCCCCTGAGCTTTTCACCCCGAGGACTACAGTCTGCATGACTGCATTTGATAATACAGACTCTGCTGCTTAAATACCGTACATTTGCAGACAGTTAAAGCATGTTTTACAAAGGTACCATAAAGGGGTTTAGCAACGTACACTTCCTGGGCGTGCAAGCCTGCAGCAGCTGGAAAGGGACCCTGTCCAACATGGGACAGTTTCCCTCTCCTCAGCAGGATGAGAAGGAGCACACAGAGACAAGGCCTTTGTGCTGGAGCCGTTCCCAAGCCGTGGCTTCAGAGGAACGATCTGTCTGACATGTTGCAACTCAGGAAGCATGTGCAGGAAAAGGAGGAGGGGAGCAGCAGGCAGGGATTCCCCTCCAAATTTCCAGTGCTGTGCAAGAGGGACAGATGTACCCAGCCAGAGAGAAACAGCAGTGGGCTGTGCACAGCCTCTCAGCTGATCCTGTTTAACTGAGCAGTGGCACTTGGCTCCTCTGCACACCACCGCATATAACATATGCTGGGAGGGAGAGAATTACAAGAAGCAATGCCCACAATCCTGCAAAACAACTCTAAAGCTTGTGCGCCCCTCAGCCCCCAACCCAGGGAGTTGGAAGGCATTCAGAAAAAGTACAAAAACTCAGCTGGAGCTACGAATCCTTATAGAATCTTTCCTCCACACGTGCAGTGCAGCCAAGCCTCTCACATCTCAGTGTGCCCCAAAATTTCGTGTTTCAAAGGAACTTTAGAGCCTTTGCTTGTTTGGGAGAAAACAGGTTCAGAAGCCACAAGGCAGCTCCTGCAGGCTCCTCAGCATGCCACGGCATCAGCAGTGGAGGCAATGCCTGCCTGCAACAGCACAGGCAGCTGCATTCTTTAGTCTGGCACCAAGGAGGAAAGCTATCATCCATTTTTAAGTTAGATTCAGGGAACCAGCTGGGGACTGGCGATTGCCATTTCTGAAGTGCATGAAGAGGAGTGTAACCAGCCTTTCCATAGTAACGAAGATTAGCGGCCTTGAGTCTGACACTCCTCCTGCATTAAAAGATAGGAGACAAAGAGAGAGACAGGTAATTACATAGAAGGAGCCCTGGGGAAATTGCAAACTCCTTGAGAACCCTTTAGCTGGTCTGTATGTTTCTCCTTGTCTCCGCTTCAGCTGAAGGTCCCCAAGAAACATTTGCCCATTAGATCATTAGCTTTATTGCAGAAAGTAGCCAGACAGCTGGTAGTGGCTGTTCAATAAAGACTTAGCTTGCCTCTGCACCGGCAAGAATGAGATGGAAAATGAGAAAAAGAACATCCCAAGGCACATTACCTGTCTGGAGCTTATCCTTGATATGTTAGTGTACTTAGTCAGTGTGAGGGGTCTGACAAATGAACTCTGACAAATCCTGCTGGGGCAATTTAAGACATTATTGCATCGCACTGTCTTTCAAAACCCTTCACAAACATTAGCACCACCGAGCAATCCAGCAGGAAAACTTGTATTGTGCACTGGCCTCTCCGATTCAGAACCTAGCGAGTTAGCATAAACCCCTTCTCAGTGCTGGATTAAGTTAAGACATCAATTCTGAACCAGAATGGTTGAGGTCTAGACAGAAGATATTACCTCCACTACAAAGAGCATTAACATCTATCACAAAGATGGAAGAGGAAATGACATCTCAAAGCGCTGCAGCTCCTAAGCAAATACAAATCTTTAATATTAAAATACATATGCAATTTGTCTAGCAACAAACTTGACTCTACTCATGC
This sequence comes from Chamaea fasciata, assembly GCF_029207755.1. NCBI lineage: Eukaryota > Metazoa > Chordata > Aves > Passeriformes > Sylviidae > Chamaea > Chamaea fasciata. Next base: position 23,788,172 of record NW_027094094.1, on the reverse strand, counting down.
AGCTCACGATGCTCTGTGAATCAGCACTAATTTCTTGGACTTTATATGTCCCTGACACACGAACTGAATGTCTTGCAGTGAAAAGACGGACATGAATTTTTTTTCAACACCATCAGATAACAACAAAATTAAATTCCTCTCACACACCACATTTTGCACTTCTGTCCAAAACTGGAAAAAGTCCGAAGAGTTAAAGACTTGCCACATGTTTCACCATTCAGAACTAGTTGGGCTTCCAGATAGTTCCTGTCTTATCTGTCAGTGATACAACCAGCCACAAAATCATGACAGACCCCAGAGAAGGCATCAGGTTTAAAAAACTAACTAAAATAACAACCAAGCTAATCTATATTTGCCTGATCAGATGCACATGTGTGATGATAATAATAAAAACACTTTGAGATATGATTCTTCAACTTGTCTTCTCCAGACCTAACTCTCTGTCTTTCTATCTAAGATGATATTGAGAAAAAGATTTAGTTAATCAGTCTGCAATACAACAGTTTTACTTTTTTTCCTCTGCAAGCATTTAAAATATATCTCATATTCTAAATTTTCTCAAAGGACAGTATCCTACACTTAGTAGTAGAGCAAGAAGTGCACAAAGCTTCTGTTGGCATTCCATTATTAGAAGGGCTACCCACGCGAACCAGAAGCTTGACTAAACTTCACGTAGACAAACTTCTTCCTCCATCACCTGCCCTTCCAGAAGAAGCAGAGCAGGCAAGACACCTTGAAAAGCAGATAACAATTACCCCTTACCTTTCTGAAGAGGCCGCCGCCAATTAGCACATTCCTGGAGCTTCTGAATCAGGCAGGAAGAAGAACGGAGGGGAGGGGGGGGAACAAAAAAAGGGGAGGAGGGAGCTGTTTTCTTCCTCAGCACGACAGTATTTCCTGAGGGGAGGAGAGAAAAAAAAAAAAAGAAAAAAAAAGGAAATAAGCATTAGCTTTCATGATTTTCCAAGAGGCTACTGATTACAACTCCTGCTTGGCAGAGCTACTGTGCCACTACTTCTGCAGTTCTAAAATGACAATTTAGGGTGTCCTGTATTTTCTCCATTGTGACTTTATCAAAATAGGGAACATGAATGTCAAGTCAACCCTTACTAAGAAAAGCAAAGAGAATGGGAAAAAGTCCCACACTAGAATGGGTTAAAGTCCGATTCAAAAATATTCTCCAGCACTTTCTCTATTATGTAAACATGCTTCAGCCAAGCTCACACCCACTTCTGTAAAAATTCAAATGAGCCACATTTACTATCAAAATAGTTGGCAAAAGGCAAATTCCAACATGCATACTGAACATACAGGTATATACTGACATTCAAGTGCTTATGTACTCTGAGAGGATGATACCTACAATTATGAGGTATTTGCAACTAATCATAAGTTCTGCTTCTTTTTAAGAAAACTTCTCTTTTCCTTAAGACAGTCTATTCCAGCTATATCAAATCTTTCAGTAACAGCAAGAATAAGTATTTGTGTGGGGTTGTTTAACACAGAATGAAGGGAAGGGGATCTAAAAAACCTTTTGACTAAAGGTACCACTTAGAAATCCAGCTTCACTCCCATAAAACCACAATTCCTCACCTCAGACCATTTCTCTCTCAGCCCTACTCCTAACATGACTTTAAAGAAACTTACAGACACAGAGATTTAATGGGCCCCTCCCTACCTCCAGTACCTGCCTCTGATGAAAGGCAGGAAAATCAAGTGGAAAATTATTTTAAAGTGTGCATGCAAGACATTAACATCTTTGAGGAAACGGCAATCAAGGTTTTCCACGGGGAATGAGCAAAGGGAAACATGTCCAGTCTGTTCTCCATCACACTTTGTTGGTTTATATTCATGCAGAAAAACTCTACCCTTTTCTGTCCCATGGAAAATCTGAACACAAGTTCTCAAAAGAAGGAAAAAAGTCTGTGCTACCTTACATTTCCACACACACTTCTGCCATCCCTCAAAACAACAATTAACCCATCTGCTAACAGCATACAGATCCTAGTCTCCTGGAAGAGATTTTAAATAAGGGGCCCCAACAGATAGGAAACAACATAAAAGGCAGCACTTCTATCACAGCATCTCCCTCAAAGCCACCACGTCTGTCCAATTCTAAATGGCCACAGTTCCTGCATTTCTCTAGGGGACAAAAGCTCTCTTTTTCTCTCCTCCTGTCAGCAAGACTTAAAGCTGCAAGAGTAATTCTGTCCAGATTCCCCTCTAGATAGGCAATGATTTAAAGAATTCATGAAGTAACAGTGGCAGTGTAAATAAACAATGAAAAACTAAATAAAGATCACAGAAGACAACACACAGAAAATGTGCACCAAGGAGAGAAAGAACAAGCTCGGTGATTCAAAACCTCTTCTGCCTTGTTATGTGCACCCATAAATAGGCGCAGCAATAATGTGACAATGCGAAAGAATGGATTCTGACACAAAAATGTAACTACTGGAAAACCTGCGTCCTCAACCTTCTGCCTAAAGGCAAACCTTCCCACAGTGTTTAATTTCACTTTCTCAATGTCTTACACCCCTCATCAGTTGCGTTTCTGCTTTCTGTCGGCTTTCACCATCTTGTACTAATTGATGCAAAGCAACTTAAACCTGGAGAACTCAAATCGTTTTGTTTTGTTTTGTTTATTTAAGGGAAACAGTGCTACAGCCCCCAGTGTGGGGACGGGAGAAGAAATGACCCTTAGTGAATTGCTCCTGACACGTGTACATCCCGAGGCTATGTGCAAATCAATACTTACTGAGCAGCTCAGCACAGATCAGGTTGCAAAATGCAAGAAAAAAAGAAATTGTATCACCCCCTCAAACATACACTAGTTTTGCATCCCTAAATCAAACGAATCACTTGCTTTTCTTTTTCATTATCAAACCAAAACAATGCTTTTGACAGCATTTTTCTCCCTGCTAAGAAACACTTTCCCCCCACCAGATCTCTGGTAAAGTCTGTTAAGAACTGAAATACTGGTTTTATTTAAAGCATTTTAAAATTTTGCACTTCCGTCCTATTACTAGTAGGAGAAATCATTTAAAGCAGACGTGGAAGACTTGAAGAAAGCATATTTTTAAATCAAACAAAGTCAAGAGCTGGCAAAAAAAGAAGTCTGAGTGCAAAAAAACAAAGTTTTAAAACAATATTCTCAGAGAGACATAAATTTGTCTCAAGTACCATTCAGAGACACAGGTTTGACACAACATCACTTGCTCCAAAGGTGAGATTGTCTGTTCTCAAATCCTCAGGCAAGAAAAAAAATAAAGTGAAATAACGCATTACCTGAAAGTCAAATTCTAAGTGGAGAAACCTCGCAAAATGACTTACAATACCAAAAGACTTGACTAAATTTCTGGCAGGGCCAGAGATAATTTGTATGAAAAAAATGTCAAAATGTTTTGGGTATACAGCCACTACAGGAAGGAAACACACAGAAAACTGGGAAACACTCTATCAAAACCCAACAAATCGTTGACATCAACATTAGATAAATGACTAGGCATATGTTGAGTCAAACACCCTCAAGATGGTGTGTGAGTCAACTCCTGCAATGAATTTAGTGGAGTTGCTTTCCTACATCAAGCTTAATAAAAATAATCCTCAATTATTCCAGCTAGGTCTGGTTTCTCCTTAAATCTCACATGATGCGTGCCCATTCTGGACAGTACCTGAGCTGGAGATCTAAACATGGAGCAGGGAAACTGGAATGTCATTTTGACTAATCTTTTCTGAATGATGATGCCAGATTCATTCTTCCTCCTGCATAACAAAGGTAGCGTTTTTTCAGGCATTATCCAAACACAGACAGACCACTTCCTATAGAAAAATGCAAAAATCCTGCAGGACATTTGCAGGTTCTAGGTCTTAAATGATCCAGAGACTTTTATATTCAGAAAAAAAAAAACCCTGGGGAAAGTAATGCATGCCCCTTACTTCCAATCTGCATTGCATGACTGGAGAAGAGCTTGCTGACCTTATCATGTCTGACCCCTGCATGGAGCCCCAGTCAGCTCTTAGAGGAACTCCTGTGTCAACAGAAGCCCCCATTTTACACAACCAATCTGGGTGATTTTCTGGTTTATTGCATTTTCTAGCTCTACTATGGCTATTAATTTCATTACACTGAGGAATTAGATCAGAGCACTGCGGTATGCAGCAGAACCCTCCCCCAACTTTGTCCATAATATGAGGGTTTAAACCAAAGTAGGCATCATCAATACCTCTTAAAATTTAAACAGAAAACCAAAAAGCATTCTCAAGGTTCTTCTATCTACATTTAACTAACAGTTACTTTTCTTCAGGTGAATTATATGTACATTCAGAGTGCACTAGTAGATACAGGTCAAGTTTATATCACAGTAAAAAGATCTTTGGGTTTTTTTCCTGTTGGTTTTCAACCTTTTGATCTAGGAGAGGTAATAAAACAACTATTTCCTTAACATCTATTGAGGGAAGCTGCAGTCTCCATTTCTTCTTGCAAAAAACAAACAAGCAAGATAAGAAAAAAGGAAGATTAAAATACCTGCTCTTAAATAGCATGATGAAACTGAACAAAACCCCTCAGCCTTGAGGTTTGAAGTCAGGAACCTCTCCTGCTTCTGAATCAGGTTCTTTCTCCAAGCTATTTTCTAGTATCTACAGCTGGCACAGAATCAGTATGAAATGGAACTTCCATGTTTCGTTTCATGTAACATGTTAATTTCATGTAACATTTCATGAAAACACAATATAACGTTTACCTACAGCAACATAAAAAGAACAAGCTAGAAATTAGCAAATTCTCATTTATTTTAGTATGAATTAAAAGCATATCGCTATTATCCATGCATATGTGTGTGTGCATGTCTCATACATACAACAGGGTAAGCTTTCCACCACAAACACCTGAACTGGAGATATTTGCGAAGAAAGAAGCTTCTTCATACATAAATGCTATTTTCCCAGAAGTGTATCTGCACGAAGACAGGAAGCTCTTGTCAAATATCTGTTACAAGAAGCCAAGAAAAAGTAACCAAAACATTGTTGCAGAAGCACAGACAAAGCTGTGGTAAGAGTCAATGAAAACACAGACCTCCTAAATAAATTCTCCTTTCATTTGCCTTGGTGAACTCATGGAATACACCACCAACAGATGTCTAAATAAAAGACTAGATTTTACTTACATGAAATATATTTCCTAAACAAGCAGTGTAATTTTTATTCATTTGAACAACCATTAGTTTAAATACCAAATGTATTTTATTCCTCTATCTTTATACAGATGTGTTCACACAATTGTTTCCTATGGCTTTAATGTTATAGCTATCTGTATTTACCCACCTGCTTTCCTTGGATTCTGAAAAAAACTCTTCCCAAAATGACATTTTTCCATGAGAAAAATCTGAGCTTTCAGAAGCACTATTCACATAGATGTATTTATTAAGTAATGTGCCTGTTAAAGCATACCAACCTCTGTATGACATTTACCTACCAGTCTAACTGCAATGACGGCACCAAGAATGAAAAAAAAAAAATTAATTTTCTCTTAATCACCTAAATGGGTACATAAGGAGCACAAGTAAGATTTATACCCCATATTTTATATGCAAAGCCTTAAGGACCAAACTCAGTGCACCAAAGCACAATGGGAGAAGCTCATCACTTGAAATATTTGGTCCCTTCCAACAAACAGGGTGGGAATAATTTTGTCAAACATTTATTTCTCCCTTCTAGATCTAGAAGGGAGCAGTATCTTTGTCTAAAAGCCTTGCCCCTTAACTTTCCCCAAGTGATTAGGTGACAGGATGCTGATAAACCAGCTAAAACAACTGGTGGAGTGGGGCCCAGGACCCAGGACACAAGGGACGAGAGAGTCAGGTGCATGGCCACATCTGGGAAAGCAGCATCCTGCTGTGGCACCCTGCTGGGGTGGTAGCCTCTGTGCTGCTGTCAGTGGGGACTTTACAACAGCCCCAAGGATAAGGGGGGTGGGAAGGGGGCATGCAGAAGCTTTATTTTTTTTTTTTTTTGCAGCGACTACCTCTATATTACAAGCCTGATTTTGTATTTTTCTATCTTGTTCTTAATTAAAAAGAAGATACACTTCATGTTTGAAATAGGCATTTTTTGAAGCTTGAATCATTTAGCCTATTAAACCCAAGCCTGTATTATGGGTGTTATTTCTTAAAAACATACAGTAAATGCATTAAATTATTGATAGTCATTAAACAGGAAAAAAAATTTAAACAGCTCTCAGCTTTTATCAATCATTAATGCAGTTTCCACTTGCACATCTCACTGGGTTGCTATCATATAGCACAGAGCAAAGAGTACAAATCCTGAAGGCATGAATTCATTTTCTCTTGATGCAGAGTAAAAATATTCTTGGCAGCAGGAGAGAGGCTAAAACATGAAGCAGAATGGTTGAAAGGAGGCTTCTGTCTTTTGCAGTAAACAGGTAGCAATAGGAGGGAGCAGCAATTTGAGGCACCAAAGCCCATCCACGTCTCCTGTAAGGGCCAGTAACAACGTCATCAATCACTCCCAGCACCTGGCAGCAGTTAGGGCCAGCCCCAGAGTGTTTGCAAATTTTTTTCCCTATTTGAAATACTCGTTAATTCAATGGCACATGGGGAAAATAAGGAGCATTGAGGTGAATAGTAAAGCATCCAGCAACTTGAGCAAGATAAAGATTTCACCCCAAGCTGCTCACCAGCTCATGAGCCAGTAAAACCCATCATTTACAGAAAACCCCAACCTGTGACAGGGAGAGCCTGAGCTCAGGAAAATGACAGAGACTGGGATAATCTCTTGAAGTTATTATGAACCTTTACTGGGGCAAGTTATAACTAGACCTAATGCTTTCAGCAGGTCCGAATGACTCAATATGGGGAATCTGGAGACAGATGCCAGTTGGTGGCACCTTGCCTGCCTGCAATAGGCCAGCTAGCAGAGAAGAGATTTTCACCAACATCCCATTCTTTGTCCATTTTCTGCTTGGACTGAAAACCTGTCTTACAAGAGCTGCTTCTCTTACCTTTCATCCCTGGCAATTTATTGAAATTCACCACTTTAAAATGCAACAAGGAGCGAGACACAATCCACAGCGACAAGTCAGGTATGATTCCAGCATGCAAGGACTGACCTGACACACCTCTACAGCAGCAACTGTAGGTGAGCCATAGCCACAAAAATATCAATGCAAAACACACAAACGCTGGCTCTGGCTAGATGTTCAGACAGTAAAACCTTAGCCCTGCAGCAGGCCTGCTACTGGAACCCAAATTAATTTGTTTTAAACTACCTTGTGTCTGTTTAAATGAGCTGTAATAATAGCTCTGAAGCAAAGTGCAGACACATGCAAAAGCTAAACACAATGCTGAGGACTGCTTGAGAAATGTGTGCCCACACCCAGAGCCCACTTAGAAACTACTAGCAGGAAAAACTTGTCATAATCCAAGTGTTCCACTCCCAGCGATGGCTTCAATCCCTTCAAAAAACCATTTCTGTCCACACAGAAAAAAAATGCATGTTAGAGATTAGGAAGAAGTACAAAAAGAATCATTGTCTGCAACCAAAATCTAAGTCCTACGGAGGTTAGTATTTTTTCCTGAAAACAATTCAAGAATGCACTGAGTCGAGCAACTAGATAATGCCAAATGTTGATACAAAAGCAGCCAGGAAAAGCTGCAGTCACTGGAAAACATTCTCTAGCCTGATTGTTTACAGGCAACTATGTTATAAAATACAAAAATATTTATTTCCAGCCATCATTAGTACAGATCTACATCATGTTAAAAAAGAAACACGTCTCATTACACTGAGTCCCAGGGAAGGTTGCACAGTATCTAAAGTAATACTATGAGAGCTGTTACACCATTGAATTGATTTCATCATATATCAACAAACTAAGTAATTCACAATAAATTTCAATATAATATTAATCCTTATCTATATACAGAACTGTAAGAGTAATAGCCCATTAGTACTATTAATGCAGCACACAACCACTAGCAGCTTTCACACTGGTCCAGGAACCAGTATGAAGCTCAGAGAGATGCCCACTTATCCTCCAGGCCACAAGCAGCGTACCACCGTGCTACCTGCCAAGATAAGGAAAATGGAAATCATTGACAGGAGGTGCTTGGGCCAGCTCCACAGCTGCCTGCATGAAGCTGCTACTGCAGCTGAAGGGAGCACAGGCTGAGCATCCAGCTTTGCCAGGGCTGATGCCCCCTCCCCACTGCCACGGCCTCTGAGGTGAGACAAGGAAAAGGGTCTGGTTTAAGTGGGTGTTTGTGTGCATGCAGAAGTATTCACTGCTTGTAATGCATCCTTCTTGCCAAACCTTTTCATTTTTTTAAAAAAGTGCGTTTTTTTTTTTAGACCACTCAAGTTCCTATCTCCTCCCTACACCCCACTGAGAATGTTCATTTCAAGCACCTACAAGTGCTATTAATTTTTGTCTGTCCTGTAAAGCACATTAGCCTTCCAATGAAGTATTTGGAATTTTTATTTTGAAGCCACAATCTGGATCTCTAGCTAAGAGATGTGTTGGAATCACACAATTGCCTAACATTTCCCCTTCCTAACCGATGCAAGGCTTGTATATGACAACATAAGCAAAGGCTACAAAATAAACTCAAATCCCCACACAGAAGTCTCATGACAACTGCAGCTAAGTCTAATGAAAAGCAACTCTGAACTAATAGTTAAAGCCTTTCAAAATCCCTTGCTATTTGTAAGGAATACGTTATCAGAGAAGAGAGATGTATCTTTAGTGTAGAATTGCATGTTTAACTGAACCACCACAGATCCACACTCAAGGCTTAACTATTTGAGTTCCAACAGTTTCAGAGCCAGGGCCTGTATTGGATAGTTGGGTTTGATAGAACAGTCTCTGTGCATACTCGCCACCCGCCCCTCTTTGTTTTAATAAACTGATTCCGTGATAAAAGTCATTTAAAATAACAAAGCCAAACAACTGTCAAACTACCACTAATATGAGCCTTCAAACAGCTTTCCATTGCATAAATCATTTTGGTGATCTAGTTTCACACCACCTCAGGGGAAGTTACACGCATAACAGAGAAAATTCACTATCAATATGCAGAGATCATTTGGCAACCATATCGCTACTAGTAAAGACCTGTGCAGTGGCACCATGGTTTCAATGCATTGTCTATACAGGACAGAAGAGCTCTTAAAACCAAATGCATTAGCTCTAGGCTTGCAAAATCAGCATAAGACAACCAGTTCTGCTTCAAGTGGTTGGTCATCTATGCCTCCCTTAGCCAGCACAGAGTGGGCAGGTAACAGGGCATTAGTGGTGGGTACTAACTTGCCACCCTCAATAGGAAAGTAATTTCAAAAATTCTCAAAAGATTTGCTAATGACCCCAAAAATTCAGATAATGAACCCAAAAGTTCAGAGACCTCAAATATGGAAGACATTCTTCTGTTAGTTGAAACTTTTTCATGTCTCCTGTTCAAAGACAGTTCTAAGAACATTATTATTATCCACACTACACACGTTTTCAGGTATTTATTACATTAATACTTCCTATTATTTTGTAACAATAAGCTATATTTAAACTACTTATATTTTCTTTGCTTCTTAATAAAATTAATTCTCTTACTCTGTTCATAAGTTCTGATGTTTCTTTCCTTTGTCACAGACTTCTGCTATCAGTGGTCAATGGATGAGACTGAGTATTAATCTCCCAGAGGAGGGAAAAAAAAATCAGTGAACCATGATCTGGGTGTGCAAATATGGCAGGCTCTGTTTTCTACCTCTAGCACATTTCCTTGTCCCGACGCTCAGATGGTCACAAATAGCCCTTAGTCAATACTTTTCCTCAGGAAATTCATCCAAGAGCCAATTTCTCATTACAAGAAATACAGCCTCAAAAATTTAATCAGCAACCAAAGCAGAGGGGCAAAACAGCTGTCTCCAAAGGATTCTTTACAAGGACAATCCCCCGAATGAAACTCTTATTACAAACAATTCTGATGTTCCTAAAACAAAAGTATAGCTGCAGTATATGGATGCCTGATATAGTATGATACAATTCATGATTTAATACTATATATTCCTCATGCTCCAAAACCAGAGGCTTTTCCATAGCTCATACCTCCCACGTGAATTATTTCCTCCTCTCATCAAATGATCTGAAATACTTTTAAATAGAACAGAAGTTGAGCAAGAAGTATTTACTAGCTGGTTATCTGAAGTTATTGACTAAAGAAAGTATTTTCATAATAATTGCAGTTATAGCTAACGTGAAACACGGAACTGGAATTCCTGTAAGAAGGTTTCAGCTGAACTTCTTCTGTGAACAGTAACAAAAACACAGTAGTCAAGAGAAGACATTCAGGATTGAGGAAAGAGGTAACTGACAGAGCAGCCAGACCCCAAAATGACCAACAGGTAACCATCTTTCAGCCAGAGGCTCCAAGTTTGCAAACAGCACCATGGTGGGAATCACTCAATTTCCCTGGGCTTTGTACAAGCCAGTTAGCAAAAACAAGGTGTACGTGGCTGATCCTGCATCTCCCATTTGGTCCATCTGCACTTTCACACATCAGCAGTGTAACAACTACTAACACAGACCAGAACCATTGCATTTTCCTGAAACTTGCACACAAAATCCTGGCTATTTTCAATGGTACCACCTGCTCCCTGCTTTCCCCACCAGCATCCCTGTGTACTTGTCATGCAGCATCCCACACTACCACAAAGGTCTTGAGCAGGCAGGACAGGAACAGCTGATGGGTTTGTTACCAACATCTTGGAGACCAGATCAGAACACAAAATTTAAAAGTTTCATTAGCTACAGGGCCTCTGTTTATGCTGTGTGTCAAGAGCAGAGTCAGTAGAGAATATTTGGATAGAAAGAGGTGGGGAAATTTTTCAACACTACCTGTGTGATTTATAAGGCCCAATCTCACTGTGTATCACAAGCTGGCCTCTTCTTGGTACTCTATTAGATGTAACTACAAACTATTACTCAAATTTATGGACAAATATCAGTTGTCAATAGAATGTTAAGAAGTAGAGAAAAGGTGCAATTTTTACCAGTCAGACAGTGAGAGAATTTCTCATCACACTGTGGCACGTATGCAAAGCTTCTCAGCAACTTGTTCCATGACAATGGATTTGCAAAGCAAGAACTGAGGGGATTATTTGATTCAGCATCTAGTCAAGTGGCCAATTCCTTCAGCAATCAATATTAATCAGCAAGCTGAAGCCTTGTAAGAAAAATCAGACAGAATCTGAATCCTTCCGGCTGCAGCAAGCAGGGCTCTGAGGCCTTATGGTCCAACAAAGACACCTCAGCCACGGCAATTTTGAAAAATGAATTTTACCTGGGGCTCAAAATGTACCCCATGCTTCTTTCCAAATGCCAGATCACAAAGGCTCACCTTTTCAATGAAATTCTGAGAGGAAAAACACATACATACATACATACATACAACTTGGGTCTAATATCATCTATTTATTACTTTGCACTTCAGCTGTGCAGGAAAAATTTTAAAATGCGCACAGGGGACCAGGGAATAAGAGAAACACATTTTAGAGCAAAACACAGGCCATCTTCACACACACAATTTCTGCATTAATAACACCAGGAATTTTGCTTTTTCCTATTATTCATATATATCAGGAGGAATTATTAGGAGATATGAATTACATAGCTGTAACAGTATGCATGGGGAAAGCTGAGTGTCAAAACTTTATTAAGAACTTAGAAAACAACCCAGCACCTTTGGGTCCTTAGGAAAACAAAACAAACAAAAATCACCCAAACAAAAAACCCTCATAAAAGAGATTTAGGCTAGGTTTTCAAATGCCCCTTCTGTTCAGTTAAAGCCCATGTTTCAATGCACTTCTATTTCCTTTGATAGCATATTAAAACAGAAGCCTTCAGATCATCAAGCAAACCAGAGGGCCTTTGGCAGCTGTTAAGGCCCAGTATTCGAGTTGTGTTTTAACAAACCTGTGAGCCCTTGCTCATCTGGCTTTAAAAAGCAGAAAGTACACAAATCTGTTTTCCCTTCCATTATACGGTCATTCCAAATCCCACTGCAATTACTCAGTAATCCTTGGCATAGCCATATGAAAATCACCGAACCTACATTCAAAGAGAATAAATTGGCAGGCAAGCCATGTGGACTAGGTGGAGGGGGAGAGTTGGGAACACATTGTTTGTTTCCAGGAGTGCCACACACTTGGAGGACAGGGCAGAAACCGGACAATGAAATGATCTGGTAGAACAGAATGGCTTGTCTGTGTTTATCAGGGGACAGCTTGCTTGGATAACAGGAAGCATAATGACCTCAAGCTGCAAGAGTAGCCAGAATCAGAAGGAAAAGTACTAGGGTTTGGGATTCCTAGAAAACAGCTGAAGAAAAGGAGTGACTTGTAGCTGTGGACTGATCTGCAGCAATAAGTCTGGCAACGAGGAACAGCTGGGCAAACCTGAAACAAAAATACCAGATTTCCCAGAAATTCACCCTCAGACTCAGCAGAGTTTGACACACTGGCAAAACCTGGATTTTTGTATTTTAACTAAAGCTTTAAGAACAATTCAGACGTATATTTAAGTTACCGTGAAAAATGTATGACCAGATGTCAAATGCTCTGTGCTGAGCCACTGCTAATCTGCCAGCACCCAATGCTCAGTTCTGTGCTTTACTCTTCATTCACCAAAATATATACAAATTGTTCCCGGCAGAAAAATCATTTCCTCCACAGCCCTTTTAAGATTGCAGACAAGTAAATATAAACGTGTATACATTACAGATACATCCATGTTTTTAGAAGTTTAATATATAGCTATTCTTTGTACCTATTTACATGCATTTACTATATAAATTCACACTTGTTTATGCAGAATAAAAGCATAACATTTTAGAAATGACCAAGTTACAGTTTTTGCACTAGGCAATGATGATTAAAACCTGAATATTTCATAGTAGTGAATCACACTGCCAAGTCTCTAGAGACCAGAGCAATTTGAATTGGCATAAACGAATGTTTCCCAGTCTTCTGCTGATTCTGTAATGAGTTATCTTCCAGCCCTGCCAATCATTTCTCGGAAGGCAGCCCCACTCTCCAGCTCTTTAGCTTTATTCACCACTCACAAGTGCTGGGAAGGCTGTGTTTGCTTCCACAAGTGCCACTGCTGCTGTCTCAGAACAGCAGCTTGTCTACACTTTGGCCCTTTTGTCAAAGCCATCCATGCACATCCTCAGCATTTTCGTGACCCTTGTCTGCACAGAGCCCATTCTCCCATCAGCTTTATCTTCCCAAAACACCAAATAAATTAACTTCTAGATCAGCAATGATGGAAAAAATGCCAACAAAGCAGTTTCAGTCCCTGTACCCACATTTAAACTGGCTTCCTTCTAGACAGACCGTGAGCCTTTTCATGCCAGCGGCTCTGCCAAAGAAGTCTCTGGAAACCTTCTGATCTCAAATGCCAACACATTCCCCTGATGAGATAAGTTAACCTCATGAGAAGATAGGGAGGGAGCTGCTACACACAGGTTAGAGCTGATGAGCAGCAGGTAATGACTGGAGCTGAGCCAAATTTGGGTTACACCAGCTTTTCTTTTTTTTTTTGAAGGTACAAATGGGTTCACACATCCCAGTTTCTTTGTGAGTTTACTGTGCAATTATCTGAACTACAACCAAAACTCTGCCAAAAAAGCAGAGTTGCAGGGACTTGTGCAGACTTGCCTGAATGGCACAAGAACATTACAGCAAACGTGGATATAGTTTTGCTTGGGGGTTCAAACAAGTAGACTTGCAGGTAACTAAAATGGATAAAAGGTTAAACCAGAGCCTACTAAACTCGGGCAGCTTTTTCTTCCAAAAACTGACCTGACATTGCCAATCTGCTTTATGAAGATACACTAATTCTATGGTTAATGAAGTCAAAAGTTTTGTTTCTATGTTTACACACACAAGACAAATTTTGCTGATACCTAGGTGCTAACTTTTTTTTTAATCTCCCATAGGTCCTCAGCCTCCAGTTCTAGCGGAACATATTACTTTTACCTCAAAATGACCTTATTTAGGAGACTATTCAAATTGCTGACAAGACACACTGCTTCAAGCTGGCATCCTCCCTCCTACTGCCATGAGTGCATTTTTATTATCACACAGCTGTTACTTTTTCGTGTTTTTGCTTTGTATTTGGCCATTTCTTACGGACTTCAGCCACAAAATCCAAGGTTCGAAGACTATAGGCCAAAGAACCCAAACAGTGGTGAAAAGTACAGAAATATATTGATTTAATAAGATGTAACAGGTCTCATCACAATATGAATACAGTGACCCTGAGGGTATGCATATTCCAGTTCATTGGCTCCAATGGTTGAAATAAAAAGAATTTAAAAAATGAAAAAAAAAAAAGGTCCTTTCACTCTTTCTAACAATACCAATGTCAGCCTGTAAAATCACTGCATTGAGTAAATGAGTTATCAGCAATTTAAGTTTTTGTTCTGGAATGGAGAAACAAGAAAAAGAGGGACTTGCAAAGGAAATTTTTTGAAGTAATAACTTGGTAATAGAAAGTCCACAACGTTTTTAATTTATGCCATATCCCAGCCCCCCAAATGCTAACAGCTGTTCATTAATCCATCAGTTTTGAGGCCCCATACACTACCTCTCCTCCCTGCAACTCCAGCTGTGTGGAGAGGAAGCACAGGAGCCCTCTCAAGGATCACATCGCTAAAACTGTTTTCAATCCCCTAGGAGCAGTGGTCTCACTCCACCCTTTTTATTACTAATAGTATTTTGAAGTCAGATACAAGATGGTCCTTGATCAAATTTTCAGAAGTTGAAACTTCAGCAACACCCTGGGAGAAAGCCCAAAATGCCTAAATAAATCAAAACCACACAGAACTTGTATCCAACAGAGCTGTGTTGTCCATTTCCTGACAGCTTCTATCTAGCCAACAAATTACAGCCAATTAAGTCCTTTGCAAGGAAAGTTTTCTGTTTACTGTAATGCTGAAGGGGGGAAAATAAAAGAGCTAGGAGGCATTACTCCAAATGTATTAAAATAATTAATCCATCCACAAACACCACTGGAAATTGCCTTGGGTTTCTCCAAAGGACTTTAGTTTTGTTATTGTATGTAATTATAGCAATCAAGAGTTCCTAACCAGGTTCTGCAAACATTAGGTTAGTTAGAATCCATTTTCTTTATTCTTTCTTGCAACTCTTAGGTCCTTCCCTTCCACTAAAAGAAAACATTAAAAATTGACATGTAGATCAATTGTTTACCCTTTTTAATCTAAGATCCTCATATATGACAAAGAAAAACCAAGCTCATAACACTATGGGCTTCTTACTGCAAGAAAACTAAAAAAACAATGCTCAGATTCTCCATAGCCACACAACCAGAAAAATGAGCAAAGTAAAAAGGTAACTGGACTAGTAACCTGAAAAACTAATTTCAGAATTTTTAATTTTGGAAATGTAAACCTAATAAGTACTTAGAACCTTCATCATCCTTCCCCAGTTCTAGTATCTCCTCGCTGTTAGTCTAAAGCATTTTGCAATCAAACGATAAAAACTTTGTGTTCCTGAGAAATGCTTTTATTTAAAACAGTTTAGTGTCTGGTGATGCAAATGAGCTTTCTTTTCCACACAAGGAAACTCTGGTGACATAGCTGAGTACACAGACACTTAAATGTTAATCTAATGGTCAAATCTGAAAACACTTTCTGAAAAAGGTGAGTTACCATTGAATGAAATTAGGTTACATGCTCATTTTATGAAGGCCTTAATTCACATTATTATAACCTATCAAGCAACTATGATTTCCTTGAAGAGAATTCAACCTTTTGAAAGAGAGGCACAGAGGAGAAGCAGAGACTAAATCATGCCAACTTGCCCCAGCAGTTGGTGACAGAAGGAAGTGCTTGCCTTATTGTCCCACACATGGCTTTCCTCACGCTGCGCGTGTGCGCGCTGTTAACGGCACAGTGCAACCTCCGAATCCAGGGCTACCTTCTGTACGCTCCCCGACAGAATGCAAACATCTCCTGGATGCAGATAATGCATTTTGATGCACACAGCCCATGACTTGGGTAACCTCCACTGCTTTTTAGATCTTCCTAAAAGCAGATCCTCAAAATCATATTACTGAATCAGGGCTAAGGAGACCAGAAAACAGTAGCAGCAGATCTCGCCGGACAAAGAAGGGTGCTTCAGAATAAATCTTCTTGTTCATCACCTGTGTGATCCCTGCACTCTGTTTAATATGGGCCTTTGCCCCTAAATTCAAGTGAGCATTGTAACGTATTAAAGAATACTTTTCAAAAGACTTTTAAGCTCTCACAGAAACTTCAATGAATCTCATGGTACAGCACTTCAGCACCAGTGAGCAGGTTGTGAGTCCCAAAATAAAGCTAGCTTGTTCAAACAGAATGACTATGTATGATTTCAGATGACTCTGGATAAAGAATCCAGGAAAGTGTTTTGCTACAATGGTATACCCTGAAATTAAGGGACAGCTAAACAAACAAGCATTCATTTCTTTCCAAAATGCTTTGCTGGGCAGAACAACAGCTAAATAATTATCTATATTAAACAAAAAACAACAAAAATCCCAACTCAAACAAATAACCCCCCACACACTATACCATCCATCTTTTTCAAGTACCATTTTTAAGTAGACCACCAGATTTCAATTCTTGACTTTTTGCCAGAGAGCTTTTGCAGTATGTTTCTCTCAAAAAACCTTATCTCTGAAGGTTAAAACAAGCTTGACAATAATAGTCAGATGGCATTTATCTGCACAACAAACTCAGTTACAAACCATCAATATTTATTTGACATAAATCGCAAGCTCTCTTCCAAGTTACAAGTTAAATAAATTAATCTTACTCAAGATATTCAACATATTTTCTAACTTTAATATCAAAACAACAACATACACCAAGTTCCCCTTGTCATAGTCAGCAGCTGTTTGTACTTTCTGTACCTTAATCTTATATTTGGCTAAGCTAATGAAATTAATATTCTAACTTCCTTTCTTTTCTCTTAAGCTTCAAGGTAAAACTGTGTCAAGTTAAAAATATGAATAATAAGTTATTACTAACATGTAGAACTAGCACAGATCAGAGGAAAACAAAGCATTTGCAGTGTAAAATGCACTGCATGTTTTTAAAAATGCAGCAAATTCAGAAAGAACTTCCAATTACAATGTAAACCTTTGAATCTTCCAAAAGTACAGCTGGGAAAATATTTGAGAAAAAATATAGCAAGTGATACCTGTAGAAAGAAATAACAGATTTTTACAGGGCTTCTTAAAACTTCAACATTAAATTGTACAGTGCTCTGGTATTTCCACCAGCAGTTATGACACTACATGAAGAATGTAGAGCCACAGACCATGTTCACTGGTTTCCCTCAAGCCCAAAATGAGACAGCATGATATATTTACAAATTCCTACTCTACTCCTAAAATTCTCATAGCACCAAAGATATTCTTATACCCACTTCCTGTTAGGAGGCGCAGAGGCTGCGATAAAAGCAAGCCAGCAGAACACCTGAGGTTTTTCAGAGTTTAATTCAGCAGCTGAGGATATTTAAGCATATGGTCAATGTAAGCATTTTTCTGAGTAAGGACAAATTTAACGTGTGCTTGACTGAACTTAAGCTCAAACAGACTTAAAATTTAACTCAAAACTGGCTGAATTAGCAGTCACACAAAACAGACCTGAATATATTCTAGCTCTTTCTACATACTTAGTTTTTAGAGTACAAAACACTCTGCCCTCTCTTTTTAGAGGTTACCATCAACATTCACCAAGCACCCCTATTGATTTAACACACAAATACTTCAGAAGGGAAGAACACACTTCCCCTGAAGACGTGATATGGAGGATTTACCTCAAAGCAAATGGCTTTAAAACAATACTCACTTTGCTCTTCCCACCCAACACAAAGAGTGCAATCGGTGAGAAGTTTCTTCCACAAGAAACAAATCCAATCAACCAACTAAATTATTCTAAGCAGTTTTAGGATAAGCTTTACGCATTTCATACCACAGCAAATCTAATTAAAGGTATAACTAATAAACTTTTGCCCAATTCTGAAGCCTGTAACTGAAACACCCTGAATGCATGCCTCAAGACATCTAAAAATACACTACGTACACACTTTTTATTTGTAAATATAGTGCACAGTGGCACACAGTGTTTGTACCATTATTGTGCAGTGTCGGTAAGCTCAATGAAACAATTTAGACAAATAAGTGTTATCTTCTGCTCATCAACAATTACAGTTGAACAGCATCTTTCATTTCTGTAACACACAGAGAAAACTAAAGCTAAGTTTCAAGAGCAATAATTACATGATGTATTTTCAAAGAGAAACAAGACAAAGACAACTTCATCTTATTCCAGCCATTTTTCTTCTTGGAGAAATCTGAACTTTTAAAAGCTCCATCTCTTTGCTTGTTACTACTTTGTCTTTCCATCTCAAAGAAAAGATATGAAAATCGGTTGTAATTCAAGGCTAATTCAGTCTCTAATTAGTTTGGAATCTTAAAGGCTCTGATCCTATGTGTTAAAACTAATTTTTATCATGTCAGATACTTCACGGATGTGTCATGTTCTTGCTAATCTGGATCAGCACTTTTGGCAAAATTTTATTATGAGTAGAGTACTATGGAGAAATTTCAAATGTCAGATCTTGTGACAATCCTCCAAAAAGCAAACGTGAAAATAACGCAGCTCAGTTGATTCAAAAGATAGAAGTTTTCTTTCCAAAAGAGAATTAGGGAAGAAAATCCCCTTCCAAAATTCTACATCAGGTTGTCCTTTGACCTTAAGAAAGGGAGAGAAATATATATCAATTCAAAACTGTTCCTTCTAACCACTTTTCTTAGATGCTGCACTTGACAACTACAAGTAAAATAGAACAGAGATCCTCTTTATTCTTATACCTGGGTTCAAATCAATTGCAGTCCACAGAATAGCACAGACAGATTAAAAGAGGATGATGTATACGTTTTACTGGAGCAAGTTTGGTTTTCTTGACATGATGGGTCTATTTGTTGGGGCTGTCTCACTGATAGTGAATGCACTGAACCCAAGGAAACACGGAATTTCATGCTCCCATTATACACTCTCATCTTCCATCAACAGCATCTACTTTAAAAGCAGCTTCAAACTTACTCTAGTCTGAGCCATTAGACTTGGGTACATTTTAAGATGTAAAGATGTTCTCAACTGATTGGTACTGTCTCAGTGTAGCAGTGGGTGGGTGCAGTCACAAACCACTTTGCCTCTCAAGAGAAGTTTCTTTCTAAGATGTGCCTGGTGCAAGCCAGCTGATCAAGCACATGTTCATTCCAAAACCATCACAAGGCTTGGCATCACATTCAGTATTTCCAGAAAAGGAAGCCAGATGTATAATAATATGGATAGAAAAAACCAGACAAATGAACACAGGCCAAGGCAGTAGAGATAAATGTTCTACATCCTCCCTCAACAGACCAACCTCAAAGGGATGATACTCAACTCAAAGAGTCACAGAATCAGATAGGCTGGAAAAGACCTCTGAGATCCTGAAGTCCAATCTATAACTGAACACCACCTTGTCACCCAGACTGTGGCACTGAGTGCCACATCCAGTCTTTTCTTGAACACCACCAGGGATGGTGATTCCACCACTTCCCTGGGCAACCCATTCTAATGTCTAATCACCCTTTCTGTGAAGAAATTCTTCCTGATGTCCAACCTAAACCTCCCCTGGTGCAGCTTAAAACTGTGTCCTCTTGTCCTGCCACTGGTTGCCTGGGAGAAGAGACCAATTCCCAGCTGGCTGCAACCTCCTTTCAGATGGGTGTAGAGACTGATAAGGTCTCCCCTGAATCTCATCATCTCCAGGCTAAACAACCCTAGCTCTCACAGTTGCTCCTTGTAGTGCTGGTGTTCTAGACCCTTCACCAGCCTTGCTGCCCTTCCCTGGACACATTCCAGCAGCTCAACATCTTCCTAAACTGAGGGGCCGTGAACTGGACACAGCAGTCAAGGTGTGGCCCCACTGGTGCTGCTGGTCACACTATTGCTGATGCAGGCCAGGATGGCACTGGCCAGTGGTCAAGTGGGCACCCTGCTGGCTCACATTCAGTCTGCCACTAATCAGTACCCCAGGTCCCTTTCTTCCTGGCCACTGTCCAGCCACCCTGCCCCAGCCTGTAGCGCTGCAGGGGTTGTTGTGGCCAAAGTCCAGGACCCAGCACTTGGCCTTGTTAAGCCCCATATCATTGTACTCAGCCCATCTTTCCAGCCTGTTCAGGAACCTCTGCAGAGCCCACCTGCCCTCCCGCAGATCGACACTCCCTCAACATTTTGGTGTCATCTGCAAATTTTCCTCAGTATCACGCACTGAGAAACTGAAACCTATAACCATTACAACAGGGACTTGAAACCTGAGCTCCTGTTTGCTGCTCTGGCGTGCCCTGAACCCCATGAAAACATCCACTTGAAGTATTATTCAGGCCAGAAATTTGACTGACAGATTTTAACTCCACTGAAATTTTCATGCCATGAAGAGCTGGAACTTCACATACTCTGGCTCCACATCTCTGCAGCAGACTGCATGCAACGTCTTTCTGCTTATCTTCTAACAAAATCCCTAACTTTAAAAGAACAGTTTCACAAACTCCTATGAAGAGAAAGCAAGTGGACAAGCACATGCACTCAGTCTAAGCTGAATTTGTTATTATGAACTGGACTCCATGCTTTCTTTCACATAACACTCAGCTAACTCTACAGTTTTATAAGGTGCCAGAGGAATGTATTTCCTGTTATCTGAAACACATCACTTCTAGAGCACATGAACGACAGTTTGTGTCAAGTGTGTACAATAAACTAAGAGGGCTGTCAAGTCTGATGGCATATTAGTTTGTCACTTGTAACAGGCAAAGCTGTGTGAGCAGATTAGACAATGCTACATAATTTAATAATTTTATCATGTATTCTACTTGACATTACCAGCTATTCCTCATGATTTCATCTGCCTATGAGACTACAAGCCAGATGCAGAGCCTTTTTGCTAAAATGAATACTGTCTATCCATACACAAACACTGTCTAACACATAAAAGGGAAGCTTGGCTTTCAACACCAAAAAAAACTCTTCAATTGTAACTCCTGAAAACTCACACATAAAAAAAGAATTAAAATCATACCATACCAAAAAGCCTCTGATAGCATCACTTCAGAGAAAATCAAGTACCTAATACATAGAACAATATCTAGTATATAGCAAACAAATATATGGAAATCCTACATACACAGACACCTCTACACATGCATACAGTTTTCATGAATTAAGGAAACAGATAGTTATCAATGAGTAGAACAAGGGGAGGCACCTACATGTGAACCAGCAATAGTGTTTAAAAGAGCAGCAGCACATTGGCCATATGCATGTATTTGCAAGCACTGCAGCTTGCTTTCTTTACACAGCCTCCAGCTCTAAGGCTTGAAGGAAAGGGGGAACAGACAAGAGATGAATAGAAAAGTTTAGGACATCGGGAGGAGTTGTAGACACATTGAGTGAACTACTTACAATGAAAATTAAGATCTTCCCTGGAATGACTGTTTCAGAATTCCTTACTCTGTGTATTATCCACTTCAAAATACAGAAGAGATAAAAATCAAAATATTTTGCTCCAATTCTTTTGAATTTGACACATCTCTGCAGGTATTCAATATGAAAAACTGTTTTTGTACAGATACAAAAAATCCCAATGGGGCAAAATAGGCCAAAAACTTTTGCTCAAACTTTTGTTAGTTGACCGCAACTCATAGAAATATAGCCAAAATGGCAGCAAATAAAGGAGTATGGATAAGGCATTAGCCAAATCCAAACTACTGAAAAAGCACTGTGTTATGCTGAAAAAAATTCCTCTGAGTCTGATATCTGCCCACAGAGAATCAGCCTATCAAATTTTCAAAGGGCATTTCTTTTAACTAAACTCCTGTAATATATTTTATGCAGAGTTACATTACTAATAATTTCCATGGGATTTCACACAGGAGAAGCACCAATTACATCCTCCTGTAAGAATCTGTGGAGGTAGAACAAGGGAGAAATCATGATGCTTTCAAGTTTTATCTATAAAGCATCAGCACGTTCACTTTGTTCATGTCAAAAATCCAAACAAGAAGAACAGTTTCCCCCAAAGTCTGCTGAGATCACAAATTCAAACAACAACTCTGCACGAAGAGTTATGCCTTATGCCCTCACCTGCAAGAGCAGCTCAAAGTATATAGCCTGGTCCCACACTGCTTGCAGGCAGCTTCAACTCAGCCAACTTTGGCCCAGAGACTCCCAAACCTATTGCTAATGTGATGCAGTCAGAAACTTACCCTTACAATGGGCAAGAATCTGTTTTGTGTTTCTAGAAATCTTATTTTGTTTTAGGAGTGTGAAGAGAGAAAAATTCACATCCCAACTTCATGAGCATATAAATCAGTGTAGCCCGTAATGAAAACTTGGTCCTCACAACTCATAGGTGCAAAGTGCTCAGATTCAAATGTCCTTATCAGTATTTACTCTTAGCAAACTAGTTGGTTTATTTTTCCTTTATGTTGCAGATATTTGTGTCACTTTCCAGCTGTTTATGTTATTCTGATTAAATCAGGGTCGATGGCAATTTGCAACATCCCCATTTGATTTTTTTCAAGTAACTCTTCTAGAAGTCTTTCAAGTGAGTTATTCTGAGGATATAGAGAATTCCTAATTTCCTAAGCAGTTTAAAACAAAAACATGACAAAAAAGAGTCAGAAGGACTGGAAAAGCCACTCATCCAGTTCCCCTGATACCTCCCCGGTACAGGTAGTTAATCAAGATACTGAACAACTGCCTTCCTTTTGTGTTCAGGCAAGTTTCTTGATGATTAGTTCTGCTTCCAGTTTCCATCCCAAGTTATTATAATGACTAATAAATCACTAACTGTATAACAGGCGATCACTGCATTGTATGTCTGATGTGATGCCACCATATACAGAACAATGTATTTAACAGTGAACTTGCCTCTTCTTATAACCTCTATCTCTATTACTAAACATTAAAAAGGTGCAGCTATCATTTCAGTCACCAGCAGAAACTGCAAAGAAGACCACATATGTAGTGAACATAAGAGACAGAAGTGACAGAAATTGATAAAAACTTCATCACATGGCTGACACCCCATATATCAAAGCCCTAAATCTCATTCTCTGCTTGCCTCCAATTTCCATCAAAGCCTGCCAGCTGCACATTTATTGAGAAGTTTGTGATCTGACAGCTACTGTATTACCAACATTAATGATGCATCAGTCTCCAGAATTACTGGGGAAACAGTCCAATTGATTTTATTATTATTATACAGAGTTCCTCACATTTCATTTCAGGCAGCTTCCTACCACAAATTTTAGCAATAACTAAAAATGCTACACAGCTGATGCAGAAAATGCTAGGGCGAAAGATGGTTACCACAGCTTCATGCCACTCCATTCTCCCTCCAGGAGAGCTCCAAATCACTCAGACACTACTGTGTAACCCATGAGTTATTGGTCCATAGCTAAAAGGGCTTACACATTACAGGGTGATAAACACTAGTGCAGCACTAATATTCAGTGATTTGCCCAAGAAAGCTACAAACAGACACATGATGTCATCAGCTCCCAAAAAAAGCAGTTTTCTCAAAGTCTTCTAAATCCCTGCTCATGACATTCAAAAAAAAATTCCCCAGGGCAGTGCAGGCAGGGGGGCAGGCAGAGATAACTTTCAAGATACTTCCATACAGACTGAAATTGTTTCCACCGGAACCATAAAGAGAATATATTTTCTTTGCAGCAAATAGCCCACTTTAGTCTGTCCTTTTCATCCTAGAAAGCTTTCCTCACTTAAACAAACAACAATCACAGATACTACAAGATGCAAGACAAGAAATCAAGCTTATGGGGGCTTTTAAAAATCATTAATAAATATTGTATTGTATATATTATACAATAAATAATATATATGATACATAATAAATAATATATTATATAATTTAATATATATTATATATATACGTAACTTGAAATTTCCAGTATCTGTTAGGAAAGGATGTCTGTGAAATATCCAGCATTTGTTTCCAGCAGGCCCCAAATTTACTATTTTTTGTTGTTGTTGTTGGCTTTGGGGTTTGTTTGGTTTCTTTACAAGCCTGGCTACAACATCTAGCAGAGACTGTTTCCTGTCACTTTTTAAGTTTGAGAGAGAACACATAAATGCTGTCATAGTTTCAAGGTTCCATATCTCGGGGGGGGGGGGGGGGGTAAGAAAGAGAGAAACGCAGTTTTCCTTCTCTATTTTTAATCTCCTAGGTTCAACTTTTCCAAAGGTCATGAACAAAATATTTTTAAGCACTTATATTAACAGTGGTTTACTCACTTCCTTGGATAGACAAGTTCTGCAGCACAGTGACAAGAGAAATATATCAGATGGAACAAACAAGAACTGCTGCCCAAGTGGAATGAGATCCTTTCACATTTACCTTTTTTAACTTGACAACAGCAATTCAGTGAAGTTTTGTAAGAAATGAATTTGAGTTATTAGATGAGATAGACCTTCAAACGGATCAATACAAGTGCTTTAAAAAACCTGCTACAAAAGAAAGTACTGTATCTGCTTCTATAGAAACTCTTCCCTTGCTCCATAGCAAGATCTCAAATTAGAAACACTACAGAAAAAAAAGCTAATCGCTAGCAAATGCACAGAGAGTAGCAAGCTGCTTCCAGATGTGTAACGCAGCCCAGACCTTACACAAGTAAGTGGTACAAAATGCTTGTTCCATTTTTCTTTCTTGTTTTCTTGCAGCCCACTCTTTAAAGGACATGCAACATATTCATCTGTGAGTAACAGCCACAAAGTCAGCCTGCATCCCTCTCCCAGGCTCTGCTCCCCAAGCAAAGAGCAAACATATCTGGACATAAGCATTACCTATATTAATTATGGGATCACCTAAAATGGATCCTAGTCTTAACTGTGCTCAGATTCACAAATTTAGAAGTAGAACCATGTTCTACACTGCCCACCTGACACCTGCCAGAGGGTCAGTTCGGCTGTGATTAACACCTTACTGATCACATCCTGCAAAGCCAAGGGGAAATGAAATGGGTCCTCGTACACTTCAGTACAAACAGTTCAGCAGCTCCCAGACAGAAGCTGAAATGTCGGAGGAAGGGGCAGAGCAGACCAGCCCTTCTGAGCAGGAAATCGAACAGACAAGCCCAAAGCAGGAGATTTAGTGTGCGTTGGGTTTTTCATTGTTTAGCTTTTGGTTTGGTTTTTGGTGGTTTTTTTTGGTTTTTTTTTTTTTTTTTTTAAGTGCTACCTAATTATCCACTTACATATGTATAAAACTTTCACCCATACTTGTATCTGGCATCAAGTACAGCAGATACTTTCTTAGCATTACCTTTTGAGGTATCCAAAAGAAGAAGCAAACCACTCAAGAGGATAGAACTGGTTTGAGAAAGTAGAACTTTCCAAGTATCTTCCTGACTGCAATGAGCACAGGTTTAAATACCCACAAACCGTTTAGAGGACAGTCACAACCAAACTTTTTTACTTTACTGGAATGGCTTACCTTTAAACACACACATGAAGAAAATCCCAAAACATTGCAATTATTTTGTAATACATGTAACAAACTGAATGCAGGAAACGAATAGGGAATTCATTAACTTGGGAACAAACAGTTCTTATAATTAGTTACCAGAAAATATTCAGCACACATTTACAGGTTTATTCTTGAATCACTAAGTGCAACTCTAGGCACTAAGGTTGAATGTCTTGGAGGGGGGAAAGGAACAAAAGCCCTGAAGTATTTAAACTACCATCAGTTACCCCATGATTTCCTAGACCAAGAACCAAACTTACACTGTTGATTTGTTAGAAAGCTGTTTTTCACCGTGCAAAGTGACGACTTCTGTAGGTTGAACACTAGCATGAGTAAGTTGATAAAAATCACGTTAAACTGGGACTTTTATCTCTCTTATACAGCTGGTGTAGATGCAGGCAGTCATACTGCTATTAATGTTTCAGATTATTAAAAAGACTGCTTAAGTGGAAAATGCTTAATATTCATGAAGTCTCTTTAGTATCTGATTAGGTTCTTCTCTTTCCTCTGCCTTGTGCTTCATTTATTACATTTTTCACCTGGGCCAAAATATGCAACTACAAAACCACCATTCTTTTGCTTTCAGCAGACACTGAGTGTTGCTAAATACGAAGGGATTTCTTTCCTTTTGGAAGCTGGAATGGAACATTTACTCAGCAGAAAAACAAACCCAGCTTTCAACTTAAACCAACAAATGCTTTTAACATACACTGACTTATGGTAAAAGCAAGTCACACTAACGTAATCTGTTCTGATAAGCCATTATTACATATTATTATATTAATAATTAGGCTCCTGGGAATGGGCAGGAAGTACACAGTAATGGAAGATGGGCCCTGGGAGACTGCACCGACCAACAGCAGCCCTGAACCCCGCATCCTCAAAGCAAGGGTTCATGACTACCGTGCACAGATTACGTGATGCCAAATAAATTATACCTCATGCCAAATAAATGCCCAGGGGAGCACGATGACAGGAAAAACCCATGCCTAACAATGAAGGCCATGATTTGACCTGTACGGCGAATTTTATTGTCGTAGTTCACGCAGCTTTCTGAGGGCTTAGGAAATGCATAAACGTCCTTAAAGTATTAACTTTATTTCCTAAAACAATCTTGTTTCATCGCAACCACTCCTTAAACTGTGGCTCCAGTAGGCTGCCGTGTGAAAACGAACTCATTTGTGAGAGGCACAAACTCGAGCTGCATCCCGTCGGAGGCCCCTGGGCCGCCCTGGCCGAGGCGTCCCATTCGAGCGGAATGGTTTGGGTCGGAAGGGGCCTTTGCGCCGCTTCCCCTCAGGAGGGGAACGCCGGGCCGCCCGCAGCACGGCCGCGCCGCCAGCCGCCCCAGGCCGGACAGCGCCCACCCCGCACGCCTCTGTCTCCTCGGGATCCTCCCTCACGACTCTTCTTCACGGCCTCCGCTGCCTGCGCTGCAGAGGTGCTGCAGGCAGCCTCACGCAGAGCTCCGAGGGACACGAGGTGCCCCGAGCGCCAGCAGCCCCAAGATACCATCCTCCTCAGGTCTCCGTTAAAAAATAGGCAAACTTAAAGCCCTTTTTGAAATAAACGGAATTTTAAAAATTTAAAAAGATGTCTCAATTTTAAGAGTTAACACACACACACACACACAAAAAAAAAAAAAAAAAAGGTGAAGTAGCTTAAGTTCATCTCCTCAGTGGTAATAAATAAGGCCTAAGCTTGGAGGCAAAGTTAACCACAATCCTGGGACTCGATCCAAGTCTCCCATGACAATAGGAAAACATTAGAACTCTAACATTCAAAATATTATTTAACTTTTAAAGCCTTAGCACAGTTCAAAGTCTCCTTTGTGGAACAGCGCTTTTGAAAATGTCGGTTGCCTTCCAGAGACCATTTCCTCCTAATCAGGCCCGGCATTATTTAAATAGCGAGGAATACCAGGAAGAATAGGAATCGCTTGGCTGAGCCAGGGAGGGAGAGAGTCCTTAAAATCACTGCAGAATTCTTAAATGCTGGTAAAAGGCCTAATCCTATATAATGATTTACGAAATGACAAGGAAAATAGATTTACTGTGACAGTTTGAAAGGAGACCAACATAAATAACATTACTGCTGACATGGTGGCAGCCTCCCCACTGTCCCCTCGGTGGCTGCAGCACCCACAACGGGAGCACTTCACCACCCAGGCCTCCCAGACAGGCAAAGCCAAGGAAAAAAACAGCAGAGCAACTTAAAAAAAGCAAATTATTTGCTCCAAAGTCAGAAATTCTTTCCAAAGCACCAACTTACTCTTGCCAGTGCAGCAGTTCACAGGTAACACTTCTATGTATGGTTAATCTAGATTTGAAAACAAAACAAAAAGAAGACGACTTTTTATCCCTCTCTCCTCACAAAAAAAAACAAGAAAGCCAACTCCACAAAACTTAGACCTAAGAGTTTTGAGCTTTAGTTTTTTGCATTAAGTTTCCAACTACAGCAGTGTAGCTGCAATACACAGGGCCAGAGCACAGCACCAAGTATGTGGAGACCAAACACACTCAGCACTTCTCCAGCCACTAAGCGGAATGTGGGTCAGGAAGGCCTGGTACCATTTATTTATGGCTTTTTTAATATACGGATGGCATACAGCCTCACTTAAACATTTCTCTGCTGAAGGGCAGATGAGGCAGCAGCAGGGCTTATGGCTCATGTGCCCTCCCCACCACCAGGCCCCTGTTGTTGTGCTGGGGTCTGCACAGCCCAGTCATGCAGGTGCTGCGGGACAAGTTTTGCTCTGCTGAAGCAAAGCCTTTCAGCTCCCAGCTGCCCGGCAAACGCACCCAAGTGTGCTGGGGAGGGACCAGCTGCTCTTCCCTGCCTCCACAGCGCCAGGCAGCTGGGCTGTTGCTGTCCACATGCAGACCTACCCCACATCAGCCCACACCCCCAGCTTCTGCATTCTCTTTCCTGCAGTCTGGATCCTTCTGCATCCATACTGCGGGGGAAAGCCCTCCCCTGAAATGGGGCCACCCTCCTCCTTCTCCTACATGCTACATCCCTTTGTACTGCTTCACTCACTGCCTCCTCACAGCCAGTGTCGAGCATCTTCTGTAATGTGAAATTACTGAATAAATATGACGAATGCCCTCTCCCCGGCAGAGCCATGCCAAAGACTGTAAGCAGGTCATTAACTGCCAAGGTCATCTTGTTTGTGAAAAAGAAAGGAAAACATTACCATTAAGACTCTAATACGGTAAAACAGCAATGACAGCAACAAGGAAACATAAGCTTAATGTTTCCTTTAACCCTCACTTAAAAACACATTTGAAGTCATCTGATTTGGCCACATGACTTTGCAAATTACCATTCATTGAGCAGGTTTGGGCTGGATTCAGCCCAGTTTCACACTGGTACCCCAACATTTTGTGCATAAGGATCTGTTGAACCTTATCTCAAAGGAGAAAGCAATGAATTAATCTGACGTTTCAAAACCTGTCATCAGGAGGGCCACCAACCCCCTCCCACCCATCAGCTTTTAGGGCACATTACTGAATCGTTGCATGGCCATGTGGGACTTGCCTGGGTGCAGCAGCAACTGCCCTGCAATCCCCAGCAGACTCCCTAGCCTCCCCCCTTTCCTGCAGGGAGCATATAAATTTTTCTCCATCTGAGTCTTAACTACTGTTTGTCTGCAGACTTGTAAAATACACTAAGAAATGCCTAATGAGACACTGATCTGGCATCCAAATGTTCTCCCCCATGCATTTCCCCAGTGGGCCGTTGCCTGAGCAGCACACACGTTGAGGCTGTAATTTGTTTGCCAGCTCTCCAAGGAAGGAAGGAAGGAAAGTGGGCGGGTGGGTGAGAGCTGGAGTCAGTGCAACATCAGCACATGGCTGGCTTGCACATGTTTTCAGTCACTCACTACTAGAGAAAATATATACGTATACACACACACAGAGAGAACAACTCTGAAGGCCAAATGAAGACAAGGAGGTTGCTAGGATAACATCACTTCCTTCACACCAGGAGCTAATAAAATAAGTAAAAAACACATCTCTCAAGACAAAGACTGACACATGCTAAGATTTTGAGAGCCTATGAAAATGCAAACCTTCCCAGTTCCAGGTAGCTGCACTTCTATACTACCAGAGACCTTGGCAAATTATTTACCTTACAGTAGCACTGTAAAAGTAGCTTCTGCACACCAGCTAGTGAAGTCCAGGCAAGTGATGGAAGATTGCATAATTAACCCTGTGTGCTGACTTTCCCTCTTCACCACAAATCAATTCATGCAAAACCAGCACACCCTGTTTTATTACCGAGACACCCCGAAGTCGAAACAATCTTTTCAAAGTTACTTTAGAAGTTTGGAGGGGAAGAATTAGCTGAATCAGACAACCACAGCCTGGAGTTCAGTGACCCAAAGCCAAGCCTCCTGCCCTCTAACTGAGCACTTAACTCTTGCCAGAGAGATCCTGAACATGTAGACAAAAGCATCTCACAGGTCGGTGAGCTGTTACCTTGCCTGCTGCAGCCGGAAGGAGTTACCCATGCAGATGGGTTTGCATTCTCTGAACGCATCTTCAATACTGCAGCATAAGGCCTTGCAGTATCAAAAAAACCAAAAAAACAACAACAACCAAAAAAAAAAACACAACAAAAACAAACTTTTGAAAGGACTTTCAGTATTTTAAAAACCTGAAATAGGTTCCAGACTACAAATATTTACATACATTCTTAACTTTATGTGCAAGGAGTTTGACTAAGTTTAAAAAACTATTTTTATGTCTAACCTTAACTATGTACATAAATATTTACAGGGTTGTGACTTTGATTTCCCTCCCCTGTGCTCAGTACATCATCTGGTTCTTGAGTGGCTGCGGTCAAAGAAGTGAGCTGCTTTCTCAGTGTCATGGATTATCCCTATCTTGCCTGGCTTGCTAACAGAGGAGGAACAACGGGGAAATCCAAAACCTAAAACCCCAAGCTACTTTTAAGTGGTTAGCGTTCTGCAAAAACACTGTCAAAGAGCTAGACTGAAACTTGAATATTCAACTGTTCATATTCTGAAACCTCAAGCAGACTAATATGTGCAGATATTAAAGGGATGCTGTAGACCCATTTTACTCTCTTCTGCAAAAACTTACATTGGAGTTACTCACATGGGAGTTAGTAATGAGGCAGCTCATGTGGCCTCAGTGGTGTGCACACAGATAAGCCTGTGACCTCTACAGGCAGGGGCATTTTAAAAGCTTCAGGATTAAAAACAAAAAAAATCAAAACAAAACCCTAAAACTTCTACTAGTTTAATCCAGGTTTTAGTCATAATGATTAAAATCTGGAAAGATACAAAATAAGTTCTATGAGTATGAGCAGCAGCACTCCCTTCTTGGTTCCCAGGAAGCAGGGCTCAGCCTTCTCTTCACCTTCCCCATAAACTCATAGCATGCAGACAGGGAAAGGGAGAAGAAAAAAAAAAAAAAGCTGCATGCAGCCTAATTTCCCGTATTGCAACAAGGCTCAATCAGTTTAAACAGCATACTCACCTCTCTTCCTTCTCTGGCATCAGTCACAAGAAACACTTAAAACCAGTAAGTTGTTAATATGAATGTTACTTTTAGAGGTTTGTTTATGTGTTTGATAGCACTTAGGCTTCACTACGTTTAACTATTTCCTCTCAAAGACCAGCTCATCTGCCTGTTTCCTCTGTTTGTGTAGTCTTTGATAGTGAAATAGGACAGAAAAAAAAATTAAATGCTCTAAGTGCATGCATTTTTTCTTTAAAGTCACTAAGCCTGGCAGAATGATTCACTAACAGTCAAAAACCCCCAAACCATGTTCTCTTTAAAAGAGAATCCAGTATTTATTTTGTACTTCAGTAAAAATAGTATCTTCTATAACTTTTTATTAATTTGTAATGCACCTAAGTCTCACCAATAATTTCTGAAACCTGTATAGTTCTTACAGCTACCAGAACACAGCATCCCATCAAATTTGAGTGCAAACTTCCCTAACATGACATTAATGGATGCAAGCACTCTCTTAACTCGGGTAAGGCTAGAGATGCAAAGTCTGTGTATAAACTGATTCCAATAATATGCTGTGAGAGTTTAATATATTAATGAAAAGGATTTTAAACAATACAATTTCTCTAAATTCAATCACTGCTGCTCAACAGATACAGTTATGAAATATCACAATGAATATTAATGGCAGAGGATTACACTACGTTATTCTTGATATCTTGACACACAGAAAGATTTCACTATGGTAATTTGTTTGGAAAATAATTAAAAGAACCAATCATAAAAAGAAAAACCAAAATCCCTGCAAAAATGAATCTGTGCCCTTGATTTCTAGAAATAGTCTATAGACTGGAAAAACTTCAATGAATTTGGAGATGTTCGAAAGTCTCGCTTCATCTTATTTGAAAATATCGAATTTTCAGAAATAGCATGCATTGGAATTGAGACCTGTTTCAGTCATTTTACTTTATCACTTGCCTTAAGAAAAATCAGCCTATTTCAAGAATTCTATTTCTAACAAAAACAAAATTTGGAAAGAAAAATTAACACGAGACATGAAGGTATTGACAATTTCTGTTTTCAACCATAAGTCATCTTATTTTTTTCCTGAGGTCTGAGAATAAGCTTGATTTAAAAAAAAGTAAACATGAACTGGAGCTATTAAAAGCTATTTTACAATAAAAGTTTGATGCACAAAACATCTGTGGATGAAGCTATCAGCTCTATTCCAATTTGAACATGAATTTCTTCATCAAAATCTTTATGCTGTGTGGCATCCCAAGCAGCAATCTACTCAAAATCTGTTCACAACATCAGGACAAGGTCTAGACCAAGGTCGCCTGTGTACGGATGTACTTGTTAACTTCAGGTATCATGAATGGTCCAGTAGAATACTTCGCTGAGATGCCTTAGAGTGTCCACAGTAAAATGCACACAAATCTGACCAGTTTAAGGTTCTGACTTGCTTTTTTATATGAGGAAATTTTCTCCAATACCCAAAGATGACTGGTTTATGCATTTCTGTTCAATGGGGGTTCTGGCACTTCATTTGTGTAAGGCATGAAGAATGATAACATCCCTTAATAACTAACCCATGCAAAATAAACAGAGAGAACATTTAATTCCATAGGAGCATGAGGCACCCCACAGATGTAACTCATCTACACCCACAAGCCAGCCAGAGTGACTTATTCCACCCTCCCGAGGGGATACGGCCACTTGCAGTCTGATCCGTGAGCTCCAGCCCCCATGCTTGGAGCAACAGAACACCTCTAAAAATACAGATCAAAGAAACACAGCATGCCATGGTCTTTAGGAAACATAACAAAAAATAATTTAAGATCACAACTAGCATTTAGACAACATGCTTCGTTTAATAATAAGGGTTATTTTTGTTATCGTGGTGCCCAGGAGCTCCAGCCACCAATCACGGCTCCCACCACAGCAGGACTGTACAGCATGCAAAAGGCACCCTTTTAGCACAGCTTCTTCTGCAGCACTTCAGCCCCCAAACGAGGCTCTAAAGCTGCAAAAATTGAGCAGGGAGCAGGAGAGGCACAGAGCCAGGGGCTGCTGCCAGCTGGCCTCAGTGGAGGCCACGGCTCCCGGAAAGGAGCCGCCTGCGCTGGACCGCCTGCCCCATGCGGGCACCAACAGGAGGTCGCCCACCAGCTACTGGCTCCCTCCAGGAAGGGTGGGAAGAGCAGATGCTAGCAGGAATACTTTAGGGCTGCAAACCGGAGCTTGGCTCTCCCTTCCAGGTTTTAGCTTTCGATCTTACTGCACACTTTGTGGCAACACACAGCTGCCTTTTCTGCCAGGGATAAGGGTGACAGAAGTATCCTGTAGCCACACCAGCCACAGGGCAGGACAGGCTTCAAGCTCCATGATACCTCCTCCCTGGCTGTACAGTGTAAAGTTCCCATGACCTGGTTTGACAGAAATGGAAATAATCCATTTCAGCTGAAACACAGGTTGTTCAAAGGGGGGGGGGGGAAAAAGTGTCTCCTATGATCTGCATTAGGGCTTTTAGTCTGTGAAAACCAGAGGCACTTTCTGCAAAACAGAAGCCTCAGAGCTGGGGGTACTTGGTCCAAAATGGAAGAACCAGCAGAATGCAGCACAGCTGGTTTCAGTGGAAGTTCACACATTACCTCCTACCTCACAGGACATACAAGGGCTTTTGAAAAGCCATGGGTTCTCCAGTGATCCCAAACTACCCATCCCATTCCCAGGACAGCACCACGCAGCATGGGGAGGAGTAAGGCTTGAGGAGGACTACTCTTTGTGATGGGTAGCCTTGGGCCTGTCATGCTTCCCCAGTGCCCTCAACCACAGACCAGCTGGAGACTGAGCCTTTCCAGCATCTTTTCACTTCTCCGGGGCATATAGCTGGAGATTGCAGAGGCTCCAACCTCCCAAGATGATACAATGGATGAAGGGCTTTAGGCAGGAACCTGCATGGGCATGGTCCTGCAGAACGAAGCTCCCTTTGTTTGGGTCTTGCTTTCAGGACTCCTGACTGGTCCAGAGGCTGCTCTGACGACAAGCGGTGCCCGATGTAAGGAAGGTTATGTGCAATTTAGGTTTTAATTTAGTGAGAATCTACCTGCCCACAGCAACAGATGCTCTTGTACTAATAGGAAAACAAGTTTATGCAAATCAAAATATTGTGGTTTTAATCACTTGATCCAATCTATTTAAAAGCTGGGTTTATTATTTTCTGCTAATTGTGAGGCTGTGGGTCTGTCTTATTTTCCTAGGCAGGAGGGCCAGTTAAAGCAATTTTTCCTGCCTCCATGCCTGCCACACAGCTCTGCTTCCAAATCCTCTGCTGCGGCCCATGTGCTGCTCATGCGTGATTGGTGCAGGCACACAGGGAAACAGATGAGGGAAAAACCGTCTAAGAAACACAAAAGGGTTTTTTTTGTTTTCATCCTCATCAGTTCAGCAGTCTGATTCATTGTGCACCTGCACAAATATTTATGCTAAGACAGCATAAGGATGGGAAGAACATGCAGCAGGGAAGTGAGAGGCTCAAGTAGTCCTGACAGCACAAAACCACAGGATGGAAAGAGGGACTGTCCACCTTTCTCACAGAACAGCATGTTCACACTGGGCATCATGGTACAGCTCCCCTCAGTATTAATGGCATCATTTATTCCTGTCCAGGAGAAGTGAATGAAGAAAGCCATAAAAGATGCTGACCCATATATAAGCCACTCACCATGGCACAGTGATGGCCCCTTGCTTCCAAGCCACCCTACCCTTCCTGATGCCCGTCAGCCCTGTGTTACTGGCACACAGTCAGCACCACCTCCAGGACACAATTTATCTATTCCTTTGAGAGACAGTGAGAACAGACACAGGTGGGACCCAGCACACGTACACACCTTCCCCTCTGGTCCTCCTGCTAGCACAGAGGATGGGGGAAAGGGAAGGAATGTGGCCGTGCCAGGGACCTCACAGTCAAAGCTCTGTGTTGCTAGCACCAAAGCTTGCACACTTGCACATTCTCCAGCTTACCCTCCCAAAGTCACCATGCCACCACCCAATGAATGGAGCTTCAGCAAGATCAGGATTAAATCAGGTGAGGCTGGTAAGAGGCATCCAGTTCAATGGGACTTAGAGGAAAAGAAATGCACACAAAGGTGTCTGAACACATTGGCTACGTTACATAAATATAAAAACTCGGGAAAATAGCTTCTCTTGTACACTTGTCAATGTCAGAAGAATATTCTATAGGGGAAAAAAAAAAGTGATTTTAGAAAACCAGCTTGCTGCACTGTTCTGAGGTGTATGAAAATACTCTTAGTTTTTGGGGGGAACTGCAAGGTGCTTGGAAACTCTGAGAGAAGTGTCACAGTCTAAAGTCAGTTGAGCTGAGCTCAAAGAAAGGTCCTGGCCCTCCATCTGCTTAGCTGGGGTGTTCCCAATGTTTCTTTCATTGATGCAGAAACCAGACAGTCATGGACAGTGGTATCAATCATAGCAAAGTCTGCTGAAAATGAACCTTAACTAGAAAACAAACAAACAAACAAACCCAGCCACAACAAAAAAAATTCCAAAAACGCAAAAGGCTTCTCTCAATCCAGTGATCAAATCCTGCCGCCCAGTAGGGGGGAAGGGGTGGGGTGTAAATTTGGACACAATTATATTTAAGTGATTCTATTCAAAGGACCATTTCTAGTGAACGCTTTATTGTATGATTTATATAAACAGTTTCAAGTACAACAGACAGACAGTTACATTCTAACCATAAGCACAGCGCAGCAAAACTGCAAGAAGTCCTTGCAGATACTCAAGTACCTCTGTCACAGTGGGGATGGGACACCGCTGCCAGGCACTGCAGTCACACCTGCAGCAGCGCTGGGGCAGTGCTTGTTAGGACTCCTGGTGTTCACCACTGTGCTGCAGTTTGGAGCTGTGCTCCCCAAGGCCCAGAGCCAGGGGATCCTCATACCTGAGCCAGATGCCCAGCACCCACAGCTGGGGCTGCCCTGCCCACACTGCAGTCCCAACATGCCCGTGTGTGTTAGCAACTTCTCCCATCGTGGACAACAAACTGAGAGCACATGAACTCAAAAGGATAGTCTTGCAAGACTGCATATTACAGCTATGAATGTCCGCCAGCTGCAGTACCTTTCTGGAGCAGGGCATTGGTGTCATGTTCATTTGTCTAAGCAAAGTGGCAGTAACTTCGAAACTTCTAAGCAATTAATTTATCAAGATTAAAGTCTATTAACCAAAACCCAAGGGATTAAGTTGAATTACATATAAAAAAAGATTTGAACATTTAAAAACATATTCTGACATGTTATGCTTTTAGCAATAATTACATTATAGGACATGTGTTTGACACTTATTTTCTAGTGTTCAAAAATATTTCGGTTGCTAGCTCTTTGCCATCTGTTTCCCATCATTATTTCATTAAAATAGTTTTCATCTCCCTTATAGCAGAAGAGCAAGACTGCTTTCAATGTGACTGGATTATCACCTCAGTTACTTAAACAGCATCATTCCAGTATTTTTTTTAAATTTATTTTTTGAAGAGGCATATGTACCCCCTCCAAACTCCACCCAGCAGGCGCTAACAAAGCAAGCTTGTTAAAACCAGCCAAATACATCTTCTTCTCTCCACCTGTCAAGAACACTTCTCCAAAGTCTCTGAAGAAACTAAATCAAATAACTCATCTGCTGCCATAAGCATGGGGATTTTCCTCCCTGAAAGGGAAAACTCACACTTGAGTACACCTTGGATGAAAACCAAGGTCCAATGTACAATATGTAGCTTACAGCACACAAAACACCATTCCCAGGCAGAATACTAGAGTTCAACAGCTTACACTGCTGTGAGTACCTGTGCAGGGGCAAAGTCGCCCACATACAAGGAAGAGGTGGTTTCTGAGCAGTTATCAGGAGTGAGTGCAATAATTCTTACCTGGAAAATGCTGTTTGCAGCTGCTCACCGATTTGTCAGCACACACGCTGCTCTCACCTCATGATTTATGATGCTCTCTCCAGCACTGAGACTTCTATTACTGTCCTCGTTTATTGCCTGCAGCTGTCATTCTCACCAACAATTCTACAGTTGTTTGTAGGTGAGGTATCAAAGGTATTTAGTGTGCACCTAGAGACATAATTTTAATCAAACCTACTCACAGGCAGTATTTAAACGTTAGAACAACTGCACAGAGTGCAGCAATTAATGTGAACTTGACCAACCAAAATTATGACAGCCAGAAACATTTACTCATAAATGCCTCAAAAGGATGGATGTCCAACAGGCCTGTGA
Source organism: Chamaea fasciata (assembly GCF_029207755.1). Taxonomy (NCBI): domain Eukaryota; kingdom Metazoa; phylum Chordata; class Aves; order Passeriformes; family Sylviidae; genus Chamaea; species Chamaea fasciata. The sequence continues at coordinate 23,750,711 of NW_027094094.1, read as the reverse complement.
ACACCTGCTGATTTGTAAATGAAGATAAAAATAGTACCCATAGATCACAAAGCCTTCCGACAGGTATTTAAATGCACAATAAATATTAACACAAGTTCAGCAATTTCACTTTCTGTGGCCAAAATGTTGCTATGGCAGTAAACACAGCTACACCTTTCTCATCATGTATTTTTCTCAGCCAGCTATTTCCCCCTTAAACTAGTCAGGTTTTCCAGCATCTCCTCAAAAGCTGCTGAATGTGCCCAGTTTAGAGTAACGACAGCGGAAGGAGGAAAAAAATTTCCATCCAAAAATTTCACTTTTAGAGATCTCAGCGTTTTCTAGATGTTAAAATTTTGCAAATCAGAAGGTTCTGACCCACTGCAGTCTTAACTTCTTTGGAAGCCACAAGTTGCTCAATGATTTTAAAAACAGGCAAGCAGTGTTACTAAGTGTGAATACCAATTGCACTACCCTGTTTCGAGAAAGGGTGGCAAACACCCTCCTTGGGTAAATTTGACCTAACATGGCACGAAAATGCAGCAGCACATGAGAAACAAGTCCTGGAGCTAAGCCTGATAGTACTTTCATGTGTACTCTAAAGCTCCAACTCCTTAAGTGAACCAATTATAACAGCATCTCTGTCCATTTAATGAGTTTCTAGTGCTTGTGAGCCAAGACAAAACCTGAAAATATGAACCCTAAACAGGGTACTAAAGGCAGATTTTGCAAAAGGATTCAAGTTTATTATTATTGAAAATTATTTGATATGCCTGGATTCTAATGGCTAAATATTGTAAGACTGGCAATCTTAAATTAGTCTAATCATTAGTCTAAGCACCAAAATCCAATCCCTGTATTGAAAGTTCTTTTATTCAAGACTATCCACACTGCACAGCTTGAAAATGGCACTCAAGGCAAAAACAATTGTGAATTTACAAGCAAAAGGTAGCCTGAAGGCCGTCACTGTCACAGCCAAGCTTGATTTATAGCTGAACAGATAGTGTCAAAATATAAACTACAAATTAAACACAACTCTAAGTAGAAAAAAATCCTGGTTTTACACTATGATAAACTACTAAAGAAGCTCTGGTGTTTGTAAGTTGTTAATAGTTACAACATATGCAGATATTGACTGATCCTACTACATCCCCATGCTCCAGTCCCTTCAGCCAAGGTGATGGTGTCACATTGAGAGAGTTGTGCAAGAAGATGCACTCACTAATTGTTAGCCCACATAAAACCATGAGTTGGTGTGCAAGACCCTCCTTTCAGGTTAAGGAACAGAAACTCCTTGTAGAAAGAAAACTAATGGTAGCACATTTCAGAGCTCAGGAATCTTTTAGTTATATAAATCCACATTACACCATTTGTTTCCCATAACATTTATTAGGAAAACAGATCAGAATTGGTCATATATGCCTCATTAGGGAAAAACATCCACCATGAAAAAGCTGACTTTACCTATATTTTTAAACTTCAGGCAGCTGAGAGGTCATTTAAGCTATAATTGCTCTTAGATTCAAACACAGACACACATTCTATCCTCAGATGGTGCCTCTAGGATCTGATCACTCAAGCATGTGTATGATTCTTCACTGACAAACCACCTGACTCCTCTACTTGTGCAACTTGCATTACTCATAAGAAATCCTTGGCAGAGGCAGACCAACATATGTTAATTACTGGGCTGCATTATAATAGGGCTGACATCTTGTTTTTCATCCAGGGTTTAAAATAAAAGGAAGCAAGTCTCTTTCAATACAAAAGTACATATTTTTGCATCTCAGGCTAAAAATATGCTACGTTAAAAACACAAACAGATCAACTGCCAAAGAATCCCTGCTTCTTCAGTGTTCCTTTTTGGGGGGTTTAGCCTTATTAAACAATGAAGGAAAGCAAAGAGAGGTTGGTGTATATGTATTCACCTTTTATTTACTACAAAATATTCCTAAATTGGGTGCAAGAGGTAAAATGGGAGCTTGACTCCCCAGTATTTAATTTCTTGTATAAACAGGTTTTCAGGTAATGTTGGCTGTCGGTTTCTACGGCAAAATAAGATATAAATTCATGAACACTGAGGAGCATGACTAGAGCAAATATATACTTTAAAATATATTTTTATTTTTCATATGGCAGGAGATATGTACTATTTCTTTATTTTATGATTTAATATGCTGGGATATTGCTAGGACAAGATGCTGGCAATATTACAAGTATTTTTGATTTACATTTCTCTTTATTGAGAAAGAGATACTGAGGGCCACAGCTGCAATTTCAGAAAAAGGAGTAAGACTCCACACTGACATGCTGTTACTTTTTGGGTGACCAAATTCAAATTTTTAAATCTGAATTTCAAATTGTATGACACCATAAAACTGCTAGAAATATGCCAAGTTTCATTGAAATTTTCAAAACACTAATATTCTAAAATTAGGCACTGGTACCAGATTTTCTTGCACAAAAGGTGCTGCGAAAAAAAAGTTTATGCATTGAATGATTTATACATGCATTTAGGATGTAAAACCTTTAAGAATATGCTGTCTCAGAAGTTTGGGGAGGGTTTTTCCGAAGTGATTAAACAAGCGTATCGCACACCTATGATCAGAAACCTGCTGGGCATCCATTGTTCCCTCCTTGCCCACCCCAGACTCCCTGCACTGGGTGCTGTGCCGAGGCAGCGCTGGTCCCTCTCCGAAGGCAGAGTGCCAGCCGAGAGGCTCCAGCCAGGAGCAGGCAGATGGTGGCCAATAAGGAAACTATCACAGCGTCTTAGTCACCATGGCACAGCCTGGGCACCGCACAATAGCAGCCTGACTGTCATCGACTTTATCCTCGTTTCAGCTCGTTTCATGTGTTTACCTGCATTTGCCTGGAGCTCACAGCTCTGGGCACACAGACTCGGAGCTGTCTTGGGTGAACCACTCCGGTGGCATGGAGCTTACAAGGACTCATCACAGCCCATCAGAGAGCTAAAGGCAGAGATCCAAAGGTTACAAAACACTGCCTTAAATGCAGCATACCAACCGCCACTCTGTGAGAGCAGCTTTAGGGTAGCTAAGAGGAAACAGGCCAAAGTCTTAAAAACAGATGTTCCAAGTACCAATCAGTTAACAAAAGAAACATCAACAGATGAATCCTAAATTTTCAGTATTTTTTGGTTTTATCTGGGGATAAAACAACCTTGCTTAAGGATAAGACAAGCAGCACAATCCTGAATTTAAGGCACTCAATTGTTTCTCCCAGCCAGTTCCTCAAAGCTCCACTCTCAACCCTGCAGCAGCAGATGCTGCCACCACCTCAACCTTGTCCTTCTCTTCCCTGCAGACCCTACACCTCTGGTTCCTTTAGAAATGAACAATCTGCCCTGAATACAGGTAGAATAAAAATGATTGCAAATATTTTCAGAACCCATTTTAATCAAAAAACCTCTGAAGCACTAACCATTCGCAGCACTGCCCTCTGCAGAAGGAACCACTGCCTGCCTCACCAAAGCCTGTGCAGCACCGAGCACCATCTGGTCTGTGCCCCAGGGGGCCTTTCCACTATCCCAACCTGCACAGCTCCAGCCAGGGCCACCGACACTGGAATCCAGCAGCTCTGCTCTCCCTGCTGCACAGACTGCGAGGACATAGCAATTTCATGTGGATGTTTTAAAATATTTATCTTATGTCCGGTTGCTGATTCCTTCTGAAGTATAAACCACCTTGGAATGGCCATCCCTTAATGTGTAATTCATACCCAAGCATCATTCAGAATGCAAGGATTGGTCACCAAAGGAAGCATTTATAATGCTCACTGAAGTCCAAGTATGGCATCTTTCATATCTCAACTGTATCTTCTCTAAACACCATATTTAAGTATTTGTTATCAACAAACATTGCAAAGGTTCCCCTGGATTCATTCTGTACTCTGTCTCTTGCTGGTCACCAACAGCTGGTGTTTCACTTGTCCTTTGCTAAAGAGTAACAAGGCCAAATGAAACAGTGACTCCTGAGTTACACATAAACAAGCAAGTGCCCGCTGCAGAGGTGGGACTTTGTTTAGTGGAGTTTGAAGCCCTCCTGGGTATCCAGCTTCCCACGCAACTCCTGTCCGCCTGTTGCCACAGAGCCTGGAGCAGCGTGCTCACAGAGCCCCCCAGTTTTTCCTTCCTTTCAGTCCCACCTCAGAGCAGCTGGGACTGGGGAGTGAAAGCCAGGGCTGAGCAGTGCTGAGTAAGCCCTTCCTCCTCGAGGGCTCCCCACAGCCACATGAATTGCTGTGGCAGAAGCAGGTTCAGAGCCAGCGATGCAACCCAAGCAAAGCAGAGGGCAAATGACTGAGAAAGGACACAGCACCCACACACTTATATATTTACACAAAAAACTGCAGGAAGAAGATGGGAGACCAAGTACTTTAACTTGCAAGGCTGATTTAACAAAGTCTGAGAGGGCTCTGCTAGTGACCCAAAATAACTTCTCCTTACATAATACTGTTATGATTTTAATGTGAGAGATGTCAGAGTATTACAGTGCCAAAAGCCAAAGCTACGCATTCATTTGGAAAGCTAGCAGGCTTCCATCTCTAATGGTATCTAACTCCAGCTGGATTGCAACCCAATACTTTTAAAAACAGTGATGTAGATTTTTGGAGAAATCTCACACTTGAGCGAACAAGCAAAGACTCAAGTACAGTTCCTGAAACAAACATCTAAAAGCAGGACTGAGAGCTGCTTTAAGTCTCACCAGGTGAGACATATCAGAGTGGATATCTCAGAATCAAAAAGAGACTTGTGACTGGGACCCATTTGAACAGTAGTTTGTAGAGAAACAGCCTTAACAGCACAACACACGTTGAATTTGCCTTTTTAGTCACAGAACTACCATCAACATCTGCACATAAGTGCCCATTGCAACTCAGCATCTTGGTTTTCTGTGAAACAGAAAGGTAAGGTTTTGTGGTTTTGTAAAGCACCTAAAGGAGAGTGAACTGAGTGTGCAGATAGTCAGGATCACAAAAGCATGTACAGGATGACAGTTCACTGGTCTGACATCCTTTAGAACAAGAATTCCAGTTTAAAAAAAAAAAAAGTTTAATTAAAGTGCATCAACCTGTGCTAAGTGGAGAAGAGAAGCTTTACTTGAAAAGACTTAAGGAAAGCCTTGGGTTGCTGTAAGGGAGACCTAAGCATAAGCTATATAACAGCTGTAAAGAAGTTAACGTCTTCTAACTTCAGTGATCCCACTGCTGGGAAAAGAGTTACAAGCATTAAACAAACACAGAATTTACAAGAAGGACACTAAGAGACTGGGTAGAGTGCCTGACAACCATATCATTCTTCTTTTCCCCTGCAAACCTGCGGGATAATAAAACTCCTCTTTCTTTCATCTATGGATAGATGTGTAAACAAACTGCTCTTCCAAGAATTCAGTGTCAACAAAGTCTCTAAAACTACTTTTTAAATCATTTTCTTGCCCCTTTTCTTTAGGGGGAGGTAGGGTTGGCACAGTTTGGCAGGACAGGGGGAGATAATCAAATGGCTCTTCCATTCACCTAAAAAGATATAATAGTTTTAAAACTGTGCATATTGTCAAAAATAGTTTAGCTGCAGGAACTTGTATTTTGCAACATATTTTATGCAAATGCATTCTCTAAGAAAATTTTCATGTTTATAATGCTTCTTTTTGTCATTTACAATAACCAAAATCTTAGATGTGCAATACAAGGAAAACTAAGGCTTATGTGAAAGCAATGATATATATTTCTTATTTTCACATTATCTATGGGGGGACCCCACCTTTGGGCTGCACAAACAGAAGTGCTGTTCAAACTGGGCACAGAGGGACAGCAGCTGATGAATTTCTGCCATTTCCTCAAGAAACTGGCTGTAGTTGGAGGAGTGGAAGTCTTGCAACTCAGGGCTCAAGTCTCTCTCTCCTCCCTGTCATTCAACTCTCTTGTGGTGGGTTTTTTCCCCTCACACAGCACACTCTCACACCTCTAAAATAACCAAGAGCAGATGGTAACCTTTGAGCTGGAGAATGCCCATCTAGCAGGCGGATGCTGGACAACAGTCAGGTCCACGAGAAGAGTGCAAGGGAAGGGTCAGAGTTTCACAGAAAATCAAAGTCATAAAAAGAAGCTTATGATAATTTCTGCTTTTGATGAGGTAGACTCCAAAACCCCCTTTGTCAGTGTGAGACCAGACAATTTCCAGGAAGTCCCATTTCAAACCTTTTCAAGGATCAAGCACCCCACAGTGCCAGCCTCGACACTGTCCTGCACTTCTCCCTCATCCCATGGTGCCCTTATTTACACAATTAGATCAGCTCATCTGTTTTCAGAATGGGTGTTCAAAAACACAAGAAGAGAAACCTGCACCTCAGAATTTACTGATGGAGATACAGAGGTGTGTATTTCAGAGCAGCCTTAAAGACTCCACTGTTCTCAGAGGGAATCAGGAACGTAGCCAAGAAACAAGCAGATACACATCAAGGGAACTGTTTTTGCTACTAAATGGCCAATTGAAGCCCCTACTATTCTGTCATATATCTATGTCACTGCAGTCCCAATAAATAATGCTTTCTGATTAGTTATGAGACTATCTAGAAATCTCTACGACAGATACCGTTCACTGTGCCAGCCAGTCAGTCATCGGAGCCCTGATGTCTCAAAGGAATGAAAAACTATGTGAATCCAAAGGACAACACAAACTTGTCAAGATATTGCTTTTTTCTCTTACTCCTCAAACATGTTTTTACCTAATCAGCAAAGATGGCAAACAGTATTTCACAGCACAAAGAGCAGCCCTTATGAACAAGGCAGTTTCCCCACAACTGTGCATTAGATCAAGCTGTCAGTATTCTCTAGTTAACGCTATCTGGACCAAGCTGACTACTAAACTAAATCACCAGAAGAGTTTACCAGTAACCAGGCAGAGTTGAAAACATAAGAACAAGTAAGATTTGAAGAAAACCAAATAAAGACAACAAACAACCTCCTTACTGGTTTTGCATGACATTATCAGATGCATCACTTGTGTGGCTTTCATTCTCGTGCTATCTTTGACAACACATATGTATTATTGATATGTTAAGAGTTGTTCCCCTTTCTGAAGTCAGGCCCCCAGCAGTGCTGCTTTTCTCTGCAAATAAAAAAGGCTTCAGCAACCACAGATCCTCTGTGCCCACAGCCAATACCCTCTCCCAAAAAACTGGCATTCAGCCCTACAGGGAGAGGATAACACAACTGGCTATGGATGAGGCAGCTGGACAATCACCTGGGTAGGTTTCACAGAACTGAAGGAGGATGTCTTAGCATGAGGACATGAGTTATGTATCAGGTCCCCACCATCCACTGACATAAGCCAGGACAAACAAGCAACAAAAAATTAATAAGAAACCTCTTATACAGACTAACAATGAGCAGCAGAGGTAATGCAAACTCACACTTTTATGAAATTTGCACAGGTTTGTAGCATTGTGCATATCAATAGGTTTTGAGCAATTTCTTTTACACCCTCCCCCGGCCTGGTATTGAGCCAGGAGCCTTCCAGCTTCACTTTGGAATAAAGTCAAAGCTGGTCTGCAGAGTCAAAACAAACCCTGGATTACCAACCAGAGGATATGCTTCTCACATTTATGTTAATAGAATGTTACTGTGATAGGCTGTATGTGACTACTCCAATGTTAGTACACTAGACAAAGTACAAACCAGCTTGATCTGTAGAATTATCCATGTAAAGGACAAAAGTCCCTTTTCAAGCTTAGGTATTTCACTAGATCCTAAACCTTATTTAAAAATGCATCAACCATCACCGACTGGAAAGGATTTCTTGGATGTTACACCATTCACCGCAGGAGTAAAAAATTACTTCCTCTGTCCTCTGCTCACAGCTAAAATGTATAAGCAACTGAAGGAAACTACAGGTATTCCAGAATGAGTGATCATCTATGTGAGCCTTTGGAAGGGCAAGTTCTTTTAAAGAATGAGTCATTCCCTGTGGAGTAACTTAATTTCTATTGACACTTACAGGAGAAATTAGGTTGAAAGTGATTTTGTCTGTCTAAGAACAACTTTGCTTTTTTACTGGATACCTAATACCCATAGAAATCTGCCCTGCTCCATAAAGGGAAGGGCAGAGGCACTATACTGAAGCCAGGAAACTGCATCTTTGCAGGCAATGTAGACTTCAGTATATCTTAAACTATTAGAACCAAAAATAACATGTAACAAGTGTAAGGCCATCTCCTATTCTCATAATACACTACTGCCTCCAACAGTCTAGCTGTGGAGATCTATTACACCTCATTGCCTGGACATTTCCCTAGTAGCCCATATTCTCTTTAAAATATTCTAACATTAGCCAAGCTGAATGTTAATGATCACATGAAACCCAATGGAAGTAAAGAATTGAAAATTGCTACATAAGAATTTTCTGCTTTATAACAAGAAGGGGGGAGGCAGAAATCAATACAGCAAAACAACCTTTTAAGCCAAAGACACCATTTTAAAGCAGGAATATTTCTAATACCACTGACAGCCTCAACTTGTCATCAGCAGGAAGGCTTGCATACACTTGGAGTGAACATGTGAACTGAGTGTAAGGGAAACATACGATATCTAAGCTGGAGGTCTGTCTGTGGTGGCTCTATATTGATGTGTTGTTTACTGTGTTTTCCCACAAAACACACCTAAATGGATGAAGAGGGCTTGTGTTGCTTGTCCCACGACAGGCAGTTGACACGAACAAGCATAGACCAACATAATGTGCTTCGGCAATATTCTCACCACTTTGCTGTAATACAGGATAGGATTTCACAAAAATTGGTCGAACCAGGAGTGAACAAATTAGCCAATTGCATAGTGGTCAAAGTTACTACCACAGGCATTAAATGCAGTCCTACTTATTTATGAGAAACAGGCTTCCCAGGTAAAGCCATAACAAGCCAAGCTCACGCCTCCTGCAGCATTTGATCACCCACGTTGTTAGAGCAGCACAGCAGGCACCACGAGTTCCTGGCCAGCCACTACCTCCATTTCTCACAGTCACATTATCTACTGTGTGACTGCAAAAAGGCTGGATCCCTGTTGTTCTGAAACCTATCAACAACACTGGGGAAAGCAAAAGAAATTCCAACTCTTTTTCCTTTCCCAGATCTATTTTTCTTCCTTTTCAGGAGAGAAACCAGGCTTTCCAGGCTGCTAGTACAAACATTATGTTGCTAAACACCGGCCAACATTGTCTCCAACTATAGTATCAGTGATGTCACTGCCATCCATGAGGGTTTGGGGTGTTGGGTTGGTTCTGGTTTGGCTTTTTTTTCCCCCAACAGAAAACCTTTGGAGCCCATAAAAGTGGAAGAGATCTGGGGCAAAGGGCAAGCAACTCCTAAGAAAAGTTATGAATGGAACTATGCTACAGAGCCGTGCCTTTCCACTCCTTTTACAGGAGAAATCATTCAGATGTTGCAAAAACTGATCCATTATCTTTTGCGGGTTTCTTAAAATAATTTAAAAACATAATTGTACGCCATACTAAGATTGCAGACTTATTTCATCTCAGAGAGCACAAAACATTCTCTGTATGTAGACACAGCAACTCACTTCTTTCCTGAAACAAAGTTTTCATTGATCCTTTGCCACAGACTCAATTATTGTTTCTAATCATGATCAACGTTTATTTAAGGTATTGTGAACTGTAAACAATGCAAACAATAAAAGCATCTGTCCATGTTGACATGAATGTAATTGGCAGGTTAGATACCTATATCAACCGGTCCCAAAGGCGTTCTTCTTAAATTCAGAAAGCCCAAAGTAAAATTTAAATTACAATTTACAGAATAATCTTGAAATCAGCCATTTTTCAAGGTAGTGTTATCTTGTGTAGATAAAAATCACAATCTGTCAATTCAATCCCAGGAAATACTTCATTATTTTAAAACATAATCCTAAAGACTTTTTTTTTTAAGCTTCTTTCTTTTTTTAATGCAGTAAATTCTGAAAAATTCCTGGCCCTCCTTGCAACCATAGGGAAAAATAATCCTCCTCTTGCAATGTAGCAATTACAGATATACATGTAAAAAGAGCAGAACTCAAAGCACTTTGAGACAACACTTAAAAAGAAAAAAAAAGTACTCGACTATGGGATATTTAGGGGATTTCAAGTCAGGTTTTCCATAGCTTCATTGTAAAAATAAGCAACCTTTTCCTTCTCCTCCTTCCCACGCCAAACTCTGTGGAAAACGGCCACCAAATGCACTCAGCTAGCCTCAAAGTCACACGTGCTCCATTGCAGATCTTGCTTTCAATGTCTCTTTTGTTTGATGGCTGGTGTTTCAACATCCTTAGCTTGGAACAGAAAAAGGTCAGAGCGAGTCTTCTGGCATTCGCAAACCTGCACCAGGCCTCGCCAAGAGAAGATTGATGCCATAGTACATTTTCCCCAGTCCAAGAGAAGGAAGTGGAGCTCTGAATGCACGACCAACTATGTTCGTCAGAGGGATTCATTTGCTAAAGGTGTTTAGCTTTGCTCCATTCTTTTGTGAAACTTTTCTGCTGGTGCTAGTAATATTTTTGAGTTACCCATTGTCACATGTTACTTCCCCAGTATCGTAACCTGAACAGGTTCCCACCAGTAAGTTGTTTTAGCCATACATTCCAGCACAGAGCTTTATTATTATTATTATTATTATTATTATTATTATTATTATTATTCCCCTCCTGATTTTGCTTCAGCCCTTGGTTACCTCCTGTGCCCTCACACCTGCCTGCTGCCCTTGCCTTTCCTCCCCTGCGTGGGGAGGAGAGGTTGCACCATTAAACTTCCAGTGCGCAAGGCCAAGGTCCGTTCCATAGCTAGAGAGAAGCTGTTGCTATAAGATTCCTTAAAAGCTCTGGCACTTCACGGCAGTTGGAACTACTCAACCAGAGCTGGGAGCCAAAGCTTTGCCACAGCATTAATGGGCTTTTGCCCTTTTAAATTTTATAAGCCTGTCGCCTTTCTGATGCACGCAGTTTTATTCACAGCCCTAAACGGCCATTTCATATTTAAAAGAAAGCTTGCATAGGTAGCACCCTAAAACTACCCCAGGTCATTCATCACCCCAGCACTCCTACTGTCTCTTAGGAAACCTTTGATAGAGCATTTGTTCAGGCTGCCAAGTTAAATCCTCTTCTCTCGTGTCAATGCATTGAAAAAAGCAGCCAGAACAGCTTCACTCAGGCCTGCTGAAGTAAATGGAGAAAACCAATTCCTCTGGCACTACAGAGCCATTAAGCCGTTTGCAGATTATTAACTGAAGCTCAAAAATACACACGGCGCACGATCGGACGACAGAGCAGAGCTATGCCTTAAGTTTGCTTCGGTCTCGATTAACTGACGATAGAGCCGCAATTTGCACCAACTCGTGCAGCTGCCGGGCTGGTGAGCGGGACCCCGGCAACCCCAGACAAAAGCGGCGATGCGGGGGTCCCGCTGCCACGGCCGAGCAGGTTCCACCTTTAGAAAAGACGGTGATGGGGGCTGCACTCGAAGGGGCACCCCCGAGGCGCCGCCCCGCGTCTCTCATCGCAGCCTCCGAGGCGGCACCGAAATTAAACTTTACACGTGCAAAACAAAGTTTACAGTCTAAAACCCCGATTATAGTAACAACTTCCTCCCCCTGTCTCTGGCTGCCGTACTCCTTCTCCGCTACCGCGCCAGCCCAGAATGCTATCCCGAGCTCCGCGGGGGGGGGTGGGGGGGTAAGAACGTGGCTGGATGGCTCCTATTTTTATGTTTACATTCCTGAAGTGTCTTTTCACTGGCTGCCATTCCCCCTCTCCCCGCGAGCAGCTCCGCCGGCCGCCCCTGAAAGCGCTTCCCCCGCTCCCCTCGCACAAAGGCGGGCGAGCTCCGGCCGGGTCGGGCCGGGCAGGGCACCCCCGGCCCTCTGCCCCCGCGCCCCCTCCCCTCCGCCCGGCGGCTTCCTGGACAGATGCACGGGGGGAGGGAGGGGAAGAGGGACGGAGGGAGGGGGGCTGCTCCTTCCTCCTGCCTGGCGAGAGAGGCCCAGGTCCCAACTGGCTCTCAAAACCCCGACACAAGGAATTTACACCCAGGCAAGCTTCCCGGAGCCCCAAGAACAGGCGCGAGCTTCCCCACGCGTCTCCCGAGCCCCGCACGGGCGGCCGGGCACGCACGCCCCGAGCCGCAGCCCCGGCCCCGCTGCGGGGCTCCAGCCCACCCCGAGGGCGCTCGCCCCGGCCGGGGGCAGCCGCCGCCCCGGTCCCCGCAGCCCCCTTTGTGCTCGCGGCGGCTCCGACGCCCGCCCGCCTCACGCCGCGGCCGCTCCAAGTTCGCCCCGGGCCGGGTCCCTCCGCGACCCCGCGGCCGGCCCGGGAAGGGCATTGCCCGGGTAGAGCCGCTTCCCCGCCGCCGGGCCCGGCTCCGCCGCTGCTCGCCCGCCCTCGCCCCGCGCCCTCGGCGGGGACAGTATGCTCCTTTAAGAAGTCGCTACACATTTTCTCCCCTTGCAGAATAAATATGTTGTTGTTTTCCTTTTTTTTCCCTCCCTGTACACCTATTTCCCCAGCGTGACCGCTCCATTGTTTCTGCTCCGCCGAGACGCAACCCCTGCCCGGCCGCGAACGGGGAGGTGCGAGCAGGGAGCGCAAATAGACGCGAAACTTACCTACGGATTGCAAAGCAGCCTTGCAGCAGCAAAATAATAAGGAAGAAGGCAGGCAAAATCCTCTTTCCCCAACTGATTTGCAGCTCTACTCGGGTATTTTTAAATATATAATTTTGTTTATTCCCCTCCTTTCTTCCTTCTCCCCCTGCTTTCTTTTTTCTTCCTTCCCCCCCCTCCCCTTTTTTCCCCCCTTGCCCACAGACAGTGAAAAGGAGCTCAATGTTAGTGGGTGAGTAAGTGAATCAACTAGCAGAGAGCACAGCAAGTTGAAGTGTCAAATTACATTGGCTATTCTATTACCAAAGGGCCATGCTTTGTGGCTGCTGGCAAAATCTGTCCCAGATTCCTATCTGAAAGGGAGCTGCCTCCTACAGGGATGTTCTTCCCTTCGCCCTCTCCCTTCCCCTCTCCTCCCGCAACACCTCTCCCCCCCCGCGCCCCCCAAATCACACCAAGTTAAAAATCTTAGATACGAGTTAAAATACAAATATTGTCTTACAGTGTCTTTTAAGGCGGGGATTCTCGTTTTAGTCTTCCTGAATACCAAGCACTCGGAAACCCTTCCACTCTGGAAACTGAAAGCTGGAGAATATGTATACTCCCTTCGGTGTTTTTGTATTATTAAATAGGGGAAAACCACCCTGGACCCAACACACTCTCAAGCATGAGGAGTCTCCGTCTCTGTCGTCTTCACGAGAGAATTTTTACGGGCATGGAAGGAACTACCGGGCGGGCAGGGGGATTACACGGGAACGCCGAGACATCCTGCTGCTCCGTTATTGCACTTTAGCCCCCCCACCCCCCTCCATTTATTGCCACCACCGCCACCCTCGGGGCCGCTGTTATTTTCAGAGCCCGGAGCTCCCGCCACCCAGGTAGGAGCGGGGTTCTCCCGGGGGTCCCCGCTCAGCCGGGGAAGCCGGGCGGGCGGCGGTGCCCGGCGGGGCGGGCCCAGGAGGCGGCCCCGCCGCGGGGGGGGGGGGCGGTCAGGGGCCGAGGCCCCCCCGCGCCCGGAGCGCGGCCCCCGGCGCTAACAATAGGGCGTGTTTTTGTGCTGTTTTTTCTTCCCCTGCGCTCCTTAGGAAATCCAGCCCGATTTCCAGGGAGAAAATAAGAATAAACCGTCCTTGTCTGACGAGCACCAATCTGCTAAAAACATCTCCCTCGACTTCTTTTCCCCTTGATAAAACACTTCCAGGACAATCAATATTTTATGATGAGTTGTTAATAAGGCTAATATATTCATCCCTGCTCCAACGGGGCTTGTTAGATTATGCAATTAAGATAAGCAATTTAAACAGCACTATGTAGCTTCTCGCTGGTCACATTCGTCTTGTTGTTGGAGGAGGAGAACGATCGGGACTGTAAAGCGATGTCGGATCGCTCGGGGAAAGGGAAAGATTGTCTAATTTTTAAAATTCTTTTTTCAGCTGCGTGCAGGCGGAACAGAGCCGCTACCGCCGCTGTTAACGCCGCTCCCCGGCGGAGCTGCCCCCGTCCGCCGCCGCTGGACGCGCTGATCTGCGCGGGGCCGGCAGCAGAGGGGCTTCGCCGCCCGCCCGTCCCCCGAGGGCACTGCCCCCGGCGCGGCCCCCGCCCCGCTCATTTACGCCTTCGTGGCTTCCCCAGAAAAAAAAAAAAACCCTATTCCTGCCGTTCTCCCTGTGCCTCCAGCCGCCCCTCGATCGCCTCGGGGCGCGGGGGGGGGTCCTGCGGACGCCGCGCCCGCGGCCGCCCCCAGCGCGGAGACAGAGCGGCGGCCGCCCGCCCCGGCAGCGCCGCGGGGGGAGCCCCGGGCGGGCAGTGCCCCGGCGGGGGTGGCCAGCCGGTGGCGGGCGGCGCGTCCCGCCGCTCCGGCGCGCTCCGGCTCCGCGTTTTGCGAGCGGCCGCGGTGTCAGCCGGGGAGCGCCGAATAACAAAGGCAAGTTTGAGAGCAGCCGCCGCCGCCGCCGCCGCACAGGCTGCGGTGACGTCAGGGAACAATGCCGCTGCCAGCCCGCCCGCCCGCCGCCCCTTAAAGGCGCACGGGGCGCTGCCAGGGGCCCCCGTCGCCGGCCCGGGGATGGAAGGAAGGGGGTGCCTGTGCTGGGCCCTCCGCCCTGCAGCCCCCCCCCCCGCCCCCGGCCGCCGGCGGGTCCCTCCGGCATTGCCCGCCCGGACGGGGAGCGGAGGAGATCCTCCGTCTCGCGGCTCCTCACGGCCCCGCGCGGCCTCCGCCGCCCTAATCGCTGCCTTCGGCTGCCCGGAAGACGCGGCGGCCGCCGGGGCGGGAGCGCTCGGGCCCCGCCGGCCCGGGCCGCAGCTCCCCGCGGCGGTGTGGGGCCGGGTGGGCCGCGCGGCCTAAGGGCCCACTGCTCTGTCCGCAGGTACGAGCCCTGTGATCCGCCGAGGGGGTGTTTTCGCCAAAGGTCCAGCACCTCGGGGGCAGGACCTGAGCGCTTCCAGCCAGTTCGGCTTCTGCTCCCGCAGTGACCCCTGGCCTCTCCCCGTCACGGTGCGCTGCCCTGCTCCCCGAGCCACACCGGCCCCCGTCATTGTAACCTGTAGTCCACAGGCTTAAACAGCGGATACAGTCCAGTCAGTGCAGCCCATTTCATTCCTGCACAGCATTAGATGTGTGATCGAAACAGAGGCAGGAAAAGCCCAGCCTTTTAGGTAACCAAAAAAGACACTGTAGGAATACAATAACTGATAATCACACAGACTTCAGGGCATCATACCTTAAGAATTCATTTGCAATTAATATCTTTTTAAGGCATCAAATTTAACATCTTTTTAAGGTGTCAAAACTTCTGTCTTTGACATAGGGGAAAGTCAAAGCAGTAGGTTTTGATGTTTTATTGTTTGAAACCATTTTACAGAAATAGAAGATTAGAAAGTTAAATCTTTGTGCAGCAGCACCATTATAAGGTTACAAGTCCTGTCCACTGTATTTAACCACAACTTCCACTGATACTATCCAGGCTGAAATCAAGTTGGTAAGCACACTTTTTCAAGCTTTTTGGAGTTTTCCTGCAGACTGTGTTCCACATGAACACATCATGCAGGATTTACCAGCTACATCACCCTGCCTTCTTTCAGCAGCCAAGTCACCTGATCAATACAGTTCGTGGCTAGGAAAATAAAGGAATTGCAGGAAATCATTGTAGTGATTTAGCAGGTGCCATTGTGCCCTCTGAACCTGCCTCTACTAAATTGGGCTGTGCCACACACTGTTCAGAGGCACCAGAGAGGTTGGAAGTGCTACCTGTCCTCAGGGGATGTGCAACCCTAGCAGCCTTTGCCAGTTGCAGTCATTCGAGCTCAGCCAGCACTGCAGTGACAGCCCATGTTAAGTGGTGTCACAGCCAGATCCCAACTTCTACACCTGCCCACACAGAGCCCTTCACTTCTACAGTCACAAGGAGACGTTTCCTCTTTCCTCCATAGGGTATGTTGGTTACCCGTGAGGTTTTGCTCCAAAAGTGGTTGCAGCAGTCAGTTTATCTAGTGTATTTATCAGTTTGGTTGTAAATTAAATTAATTCCCTGAGGATTATGACAGCCTCATATGATTCGTGAATTGAGAAAGGTGCCACTAATGCATGTTGATGTGCTTGTTTTCAGCCAGGGACCAAGTTAATCCACTACAAAGAACTTTTATAGCTGCCCCAATTCACTGCCAATTGCCTGCTGTGGCATAATGGATGGACTGGTGAGTTGGACTGAAAAAAAGAGTTAGGAGTTTACATGTATGGCAGGGTTGTCTTAGGGTATTCAGTGTTGCCCCAAGAATACTCCTCTAAACAAAGTCCTCAACTAGGCCGATCAGCCTAATTATCAAACTCAGTTGCAATGTCAGAGTAAAGCAAAAACAGTATTCACAAAATGACAAAGGATTGGGCCCTTTTTGTTTGTTCTAAGAGATGAGGCTGCTCTTCGCGTTCTCAACAATTCTGAGACCAAGAGAACTTGGAACAGCTTTTAAAACAGAGGCTGCACAAGCCTCAGTGCCTGATCTGGGACCCCGGCTTAGCAGCGTTCTGCAGTAGCAAAGCCGTCAGCAAGCATGCAGACAGACAGTTATCCACATTATTCCATGCTCTGTGGTGGGCCTGTCCACGAGGGATTAGACCAAATCTGCTAACCTCATTTCTGTTATATAACCTAAGACAGATCTGAACACTTTCCTCCAGAGGATTGTATGGTAAACCAGAATACCACCTCCCCCTAGCCCCCTCAGCTGGAGTTCAAATTAGGTTTTGCTGCTATCATAATTCATCCTGTACCTTAATGAAAATGGAATTGATTGAGATGGCATGTAGACATTGTGTCTAGACATATCCAAGTTACTTGTATATACAAATTTTATCAGGTATCTGCTATCAATGCAGCTTTTTGTGGAGCATAGGACATAGCACAGACCACGGGGGCCAAAGGTGGGGAGCGTGTGCTTAGATCCCAAGTCCACACTGAGCTATGACATGCTACAGCCACTAGTAACTAGGCTCACTAGGTTAAGAGCTCACACAAGTAAGCCCAACAGGGACTGCAAGTGTACAATATGCACAAAAGACTGCCTGGGATCAGTGCTGATTTTGTAATGGGCTGACATCAGCATTGCTTTTCAGGTGGCTGTTTGCCACACACACCCCTGGCAGCACACCAGCTGATGCTCCCCAGGTACAGACATTTAGAAGTCTTCTGAGCCCTCATGAAACTGTTCATCCATCAGCGCAAGTCTCTGATCTGCTCCTCTGTCATAACCCATAGGTTTAGCTTAAGCAAATGCTTACTCTAATCAATAGTTGTGTTGAAATTTAGCAAGTCTTTTTCTGATATTGCAACAGCAAAGGATGCTAGAAATACTACTGGATGCAGTAAAATTGCACCTATGTGAAAGTGAGGTTAACTTTCAGTAAAGCTGCAGTCAGGCTGTACAAATGAGAAACTGATACCATGTCCATTTTTGTCTTTTCATTAATAGCATGGGAAAGAAAATAGGTTTTTTTGATTCATAAATTAGAGATGAAATTACTATGCAAAGACATTAAGGAAATTTGCTGCTACACAACTGGAGTCCTAGAAGAAAAAGTACACAATTTAACTGAGAAAAACAAATTGAAAACAATTACAAGACATGAAGAGGGAAATAGCTGGAGGTTTGGACTTTTCTTTTTTTCTCTTCCCTTTTCCTTTTGAGGCCTGAAAACTTTTGCATATTGTCTTAAATTTCATGCTTTGGTCCTCCTCAACCTATGCTGCTTAAGTCACAGAATCATTTGTGACTCAGATGAGGGTCTGGGTTCCTCCAAAGGAGCTTTCATGTGACAGGCAAGACAAGGAGCATCAATGAGACATTTTTTGGTCACTAAGGATACACATTTTGTCTTTTCTGGGAATTTACATTGACACATCCTTTTTACAGTCATTCTTTCTAAACCAGGTCACTACTCACACCAGTCTTCTGCAAACTGTTCTCTGTACTCCAAGCCTAAAACTCACTAGGAGCTCTGTGGGATGCCACAGTAAGGCAACACAGACCCACAACAAGCCTCCAGTCTTGCAAACACAAGCGCCAAGTAACTCTGACTGCTGAGCAACCTTGCACCCATGCCTCAGATATGCATGGGGTATATTCTGAGAAGGACCAGAGCTACACTTTAGGGCTTTGTCCTCAGCTCTCACATGCACGATTATACGGGGGGGGGGGGGAGGGGGGGGGTTTAATTACTTTGTCAAAGAGAATAAAGCCATTAAAAATTGCATAGGAAGATAACACTGAACACCAGGATGTATGCCTTCAAGAGGCAAAAGTACAGCTTAAAAGAGAAAAAACAAGGGAAGGACAGGAAGAGAAGGTATGCCATGTATGACCTACTGAAGAGGAACTTAACATATGTGAGTTGAGGAAATGGAGCATCATAAACATGCTGTTTATATAGTGCCAAAAGGATGCTTTTATGGGGTTATAAACATTAGGTACCCCTGAGCATGCAGGCTAACCTTGTTAAGAAGATAAAGACTCTGCCCTGTTAGAGCCAAATCCAAGTCCAAATTCGAGAACCAAGCATGTCTCCGCTTTGAGAAATTTCAAATCAAGATTTGGTCTGGGCTGAAGTCACTTGACTTATCCAAACCTTGCCCTTAAAGCAAATAATTTCTAGGCATCCCAACTGAGACTGGTAAGAAGGGACTGTAGTCACTTCTGTTATTAAGCGCTTTTCAAACTACACTATTACAGTTTCAGGAGGTAAAGTGAAAAAGAAAACAAAACCTTATCCAAGTTGAAACTCAGGGGAATGTATTCAAGCAGAATATAATTAGCAAAGCTGGAAGATGGCCAGCATGAAATATGCAGCATCATAACAAAAAACCCCCAAAACCTCAAGGATTTTGAATGACCATAACCACCAGGACCTTATTTTTAAACTGCTCCATACAACATCCAAGCAATCAGATAACCTTATGTAACCCCAGACATGCCTGTAGCTACCTTGAGAGCATTTCACTTTGTGTGTTAACCGAGGTGTCCATGTTATGGATTTCTATTTCATAGATGACAGAGGAAATACTACTCCATCTTTCTATCATCTGACTACCTACTGCCAGATTTTGTCAGGAAGCAGGTCTTCTTTTGGCCTCACTAAATTTTAATAGAGAAAGTTAATGAGATTTAAAGCGCAACGAATTAAACCATGTGTAAAACATGAATGTTGCAGTCAATGTTGGACTTGTGATTTCCCCTTGTTTTCAGTTTTTGTGTTGCAACTGGGGCAAACAGATGACAAAAACCACCAGCACCAAGTGGAGAGCTTGGGTTCAGCTCTGGTCTGAGTGTCTGTGAGAGATTTTAGTCTAAACTGGCTAGGCTGACAATGTGAAAGGAGAGCGAACGAGTAAAATAAGATGTTACTCTCAAGACAGTGAGAACTGCTTCCTATCAGACAGAGCTTGCCAGGACACTATAATGCTTTGTAACGCAGCTAGTCATGCTAAATAAAACGTAGTCTTAAACACACTTAGGACTAGATTCTCAATGGGTCCTTCAACTAAGCAAGCAGCATAATCTATTTTTTCCCTAACCAACAGTATTTAGTACCACAAGGGATAGTTAATACAATCTCCAAAAAAGAAAAAAAAAAATAATAAATAACCATAAGTTGCTTGCATACATAAATGTTCTGGAGCATGGGATTTTATTCACTAACTGTCATATTGGTCATAAAGCATGCCTGAGAGCCCAAAATGTTACTTTATTGCATTTAGCAGCAACAATTAGCCTCTCCATTTTTCACTGCCCTAACAAAGAGTATTTTTTTTACTGTGTAAAAAGAGATGAAAAACCAAATCAAAACAAACCCTGCTCTCTTCCATGCAGCAGTGCTCTCCAGAGGCATATGTATGTGCAAGTGGCACAAAAGGCCATGAAGGCTTGATCTGTGGTCCATGAAGTGAAGGAAACAAAACAACAACAACAACAAAAGGAGCAGATTATTTTCTTTCCTATTCTAGGGGACTACTTAGGGCAGAAGGAGCAGTGAAGAATTTCGTAATAAGGCTCTCTCGCTGAAGTACCACAGGCAACAAATTCCTTACAGCTGAATAGGAGAATAAGTGCAAAACTGAACACAACAGGAAGAGGTGTGGTCCCTAATGCATCATTTGCTGTATTTTATTGTACATGAGCCAAGAAAAGTAGAAGGCCACTGAAATTCCTAGAGAACAGAAGAGCCCAGAGAACTATGGAATTAGCTGGCTTTCTAATGCTTGGGATATTTATGTTAAATACTTTCTATAATAAAGGAAGCATGTGTTTTGCAAGAAAAAGCATTAATGAGCTGAAATTCCCCTCATCATAATTCAAAGATTAATTAAGATAAATAATATAATTAAGTAATTTGGAAACACTTTTTTCCCCAGTAGTAGACATTCAGCTTGACATAACAGCCAAGGGGCATGTCATGAGGACTCCAGTCATGCTGACACTTGTAACTGGAGGAAGACTGCAGAGACAAGAGAAATTTGGAAATTCTATTCAGGTGAACTACAGATGTGATAGAGGATATAGCTACAATTAACCTATAGGTAATCAAGAAGTGTCAGTGTTACACTAACTGACAGAAGCTATGGCATCCTGAAAACATTGCTGAAAGTATGTCTTGTATTTTCATCTCACTAGAACTCTAATTTAGACAGCTTATTGACCTACTTTCTGTATGTCACTGCTTTCAGTGTATTAACCACCCCCCCCCCCAAACACTTACGGCTATTTTGAATAAGTGCAAGAACAAGAAAGACCGTAGTACAGATGTTGCTTGTGCATACAATCAGTGCATCCCTCCCCCACTAAAGTTTAATAAGGATTGTTAGTACATCATTGTAGCTGGTAATTGTGTAGGTACACATGGTAATTGCATGTATTTGCACTAATTATGTAAATGCACAATAATTAAAGCTCCAGGGTTTTCATGGTAAATTTTTAAGACACTCATGGATTTGTCATGGCAAAAGTGTCAGTCATGTAACCTAGTGGGAAAAGGGAGGAGGAAGAAGTTCAAGAGAACATAGTTCTTAAATTAAATGCAGATATTTAAATATAGATAAGTGGATAGAGGACACTGTATCATCAAACAGTGATGTCGTGCCCAGGCACACTTTCTTTCAGTCTTTTATCAGATTTGAAAAATAAAACCTAGAATAAACCCCAAAACACATGGAAGTTAAAACTAAAGATCAAGTACAGCTCCCCTTTATCCACCTAACATCTCATCCTTTTCATTTAACCAGTGAAAGGCAGAAGTGAATTTGTGCTCTTTTTGCTGTTGTGATCACTTTGTAGTATTACCAGTTTTCTCCCTCTCCCACAGGCCTCATCACACTCCACTGAACACGTCAGTGGAAATATCTTGGCACTGCTTGGTTTTGGATCGATCTCCCAGCACAGTGTGCTGTCTTCGTACAAGAGTCATATGCTGCAAATTTAAGTTGCTTTTTGGGGTTTCCCCCCTTTTATACCCTCGCTTGAGACATCAGGCATTCTTCTCACCCTCAAAGCTTCAGATACAAACTTGCAGGTTTCCTCCAGGGAGCACCCAGACCCCCCTGCAAGTACTTCCCTGGTGCAGCAGGCAGGAGCTGCCTGTGTGTCCCCACCAGCCCATGCTGCAGCTCTGGCTGAGCCTTTGCTGCCATGCCCCAGGGACCTTTAGGCTCTCGGAGAGCTAACTACACATTAATGACTTCAGGCATGTGAAGGAAATGCAGCTGTGGAAACACTCAGGGCACATCTCCTACGAAACCAAAGTGGGACATGCATGTTCCAGCTGTTTAGCTGTTCTTAATCACCTCTGCAGCAAACCTGAGCACCTCCCTAGGACAATCCCATTATCTTTATGCCAGGACCACAAGGGGCTGTTCAAGAAGCACAGCAAGATAACATAAGGTACTATGAAGTCAGAGCACTACTAAGCATTTCACACTAAAAAGGCTTCCCTTTCAAATCACAGTGGTTGAGATCTTAATCACTTAAGTCAAGTGCTGGGTTTTTTAGCCATTGGAAATTGTCTACATTCGTAAGACTTAGACCACTTATAAAGCATTAACCTGATTGCACTTAATGCAGAAATAATCTGTATGCCATCACCCCCCTTTTGATTGTGGGTGTGCATATTGGTCCCCAGAGCACAGCAGCAGTCTCACCGGGTCATATACACAGCTGCCCACCTTCACTCGTGGACACCTCAACAGAGAATCAGCACAAAGAGTTTTAAGCCACTTAAACTTGAGAGCTAGACCCAAGGCACAAAAGAGAGCTTCCTCAGGATTTGCAACAAAACTATGAGAAGATTTATCAGACTCAAACTCTCACATTGGTACATATTTAAATCTAACCCCACAGAGATGGGTCAAAAAAGCTCTCTCTATCTGCTCCCGTTACTGTACCCAGCACAATACAAGCTGCACTCCTTACCTGGAAGACTGGCTCCTGGGTAACAGAAGATCCCAAACCGTAGCTTACAGCCTTGAGACACTTGTAAATCCACAGCAAACCTTCCTCCAAGACTCCCTGGGGCATACCCAGCTACAAATTTCAGGAGGGCTTTTAATACAGCTGTTTCAAATTGGCTCCTCAGCCACAGCTGGGGCAATAATGAGCTTTCTCTTTAATACTTCCTGGGCTGGAGGGGTTGTCAGGAATGCTTTGCTTTTTTAAAAAGCCTGTTTTTGAATGTCCAATCTACCAATTGTTTTCTGCTTTAAAAAAAAAAAAATACAAAAAGCAACCTAATTCAAACAACCCCTTCTCCCTGCAGATACCCCAGTCCTATTCCCGAGAAGTGGACTAATAAATGTTTCTGCACTTACTTAACAAAAGAGAAAAAAATTACCAGAACTGTATTTGAATCAAGACAGCATATTTTTCCTGATACTCTTTTACTTTTAAAGCTAAAAAAATAAAGAAAAAATGTAGCTATATGATAACAATGGGTCAAATCAGAGAAAAAATATTTCAAACACAGCTTTTAATTGGTGGGTTCAATCCAACAAGAAAAACTGCTGGGCACAGAGTAATTTCATCTTTGTTTCTAACAATAGACATATCTTCGAGGTTTTTTTCCCCCTATGGTAATAAAATTCCTATACTTATGCTTGATGGGGATTAAACATGGTAAGGTGTCATTTTAAAATTTTCAATTTGCAGTAATGTTTTATAATGAAGTGAGAACTTTTCAGGAGCAGAGGATTTCACACAAATGCAGTCTTTCTGAAAAAAAGAGAAGCATTGCTAAAACAGTGATCTGCTGTATTAATTTGCTTTAATTTTTCAGTAAATTCATCTGTTCTTCAGACAATGGATGATGGATGTCTAAAATCGTGGAATATGGGGTTTGAGGGCATGCATGGAAAGCAGACGAGGTGCGTTACAGCTGGAGCACATTTTCTGTCTGTCTGTAGGGAATTTATTTCAGCTTGTCTTTGTTGTACAGCAGCATTGCCAGGTTAGGTTAGAGCTTTAACTTGTGCTAACGCAGGACCAAAGGTCTTTCGGATGTTTATGTCTAGTGGCAACTTGGATGATAAACACTTGCTTCCAGCAAAGGGACTACCCCAGCTGAGCAAGCCTGCAATCCAGTAAGGTCCCCTGGATCCAATGCTGCCCAAATATATTTGCATAGACAGGAAAAAACCTCATGCCTCTGTGTAGGGAAGATTTACATTTCACAAGGAGAAAAATTAATTTGCCTGGGCTCGAGGGATTTTTTTAAGACCTAGTGAATTGAAGGCATTTATGATATCTGCTAATATTATCTGTATATGTCCTTTTGATATCTCATACTCCAGCTGTGATGTCTGGTGATGCCAGGCCTGGTGCAAACACAGAGCTCTTCTCTTTGTATTGCCTAAATGTCACTGTTGCTTTTCCAATATGTTTCAAAGATCTTTTCACCAGCAAGGTCAGTACCAGCACCTCCATTTCACCGGTGGGAAAATTGTATCATCAAAAAGTGAAATGACCATAGTCACTTAGAAAACCAATAGAAGGAGGCAATGTAGATTTTTTAGTACTAGTCCTACTCACTCTTTTCTGCTCCAGTGCAAACACCTTTTTTTTTGTGAAGCATCTCTCTGGTTAGTGCCTAATTTATGAAAATAGTTTTGCTTAATCAGATTAGCAAAACCAGTTTGATGGTACATCTGACATTCACATTCCTTAGCAAGAAAACTTGCACTCTACTTGTCTGAAAATCATGTTCTGAGTCACTGATAGTGTCTCAAATTGATAGCTTGGACACAAAAATATCTGCAGTTAGCAAACAGTTTATTTAGAAATTAAACATCTGTGCAATTCTTTTGGCCTGCCTGAAAAATATGAATAAACATTGTTAAATACAAGTAGATCTAGTAAATACAAATATATGCATATCAATGAGCCTCACAGGTGGTGGTTGTGAAATGAACTGGTTGCTCTGAGATCCTCCCCAGAGAAACGCTGACACAGCAGGTTATTAGCAGGGACTGTTGGAATATACAAACCATGTCTGTTCCAAACCTGTCCACACCAAACCTGCCCTTTACAGGATATTTGCAATCCAAGCACCCAGCAACAGAAGATACTCTTACAAATCCAGGCATCAGGATTTACTCAAAAATCAGTGGCAGATGCTTGACCAGAACCTGCACCTGAACCTGTTTCTGAAAGAGAAACTGCATTGTCAAGTGCCTTGTTCCAACAAGTCGGCAACAGTGTCTGCATATTTTAAATCGCTGTGTTGAATCATAGTCATTTAAATGGAACTTAAACCACCTGAGTATGTTGTCCTTACTATCCTCCTACAAACAGCTGTGGAGCTTTCCTCTTGTAGGGCAGGCACAGCCCCGTAAATTCATCCGTGGTGTGAGCCAAAGCTGGGCAGTTATTTTCTGTTGCTGTATCACAATATATGGTGACAAAGGGAAGTGTATTAGCAGGAGTTTGCTGTGATTGTTCTTTTAAGGAAGAATAACATCACTATAGTTCCAAGCAAAATTACACTCGTTCCACTTTCCCTTCCCCTTGAAAATTTGAAAATGGAAAAGTGATCATTTAAGTAATCATTTCTTTAGCTGTGGGGTTTTATTTCATTTAATCTCTCTATATATACCTTTTTCCAGTATAGACACTGAAACAGCAGCTATTTGATTTTCTGTTAGTGATTCTACCTTTTCTGTGACTGTTTTGCTTTAAACAGTGGCTCATGCAGCAAGTTTGACTTGAATTAATGGCTTCCTGACTTTTGATGAATTTTTTTTTGTGAATGCTACTTTTCTGTACTTTTTATTTTCTTTTGGCAACTGACATGCAGCAGTTATACTCCATCGAAATAGTCCCAAGCTGTAGAGTGGCTTTAAGACCACTTCCTACCACATCTTTAAAAACCTGAAATATCCCCAAAACTTGGAAGCTCCTATGGCATACATTGATTGTATGGCTGCTACTATGGATTTTGTTTAAACACTGAATCAAACTTGTGAATGGAAACAAGAAACCAAAGTTATTTTGATTCACACTGCATAATTTCATGTGACGGGAAGAGCAGAGGTTACCAGTGACACCTCCAACCTTATGTTCTACAGTGGCTTAGTACGACTTGAAGACGAGATCAGTGGAATACAAGGTACCCTCATCAAAGCCCTGAAATCGTAAGACACATTTACCAAATGAAATCTTAGTGAGGCAATCCTTCCTAATGCAGCCCATCCTCTCTTCAGTCTTGCTTCTTTGTGTGATATTTTAGAATCAGTCCTTGGGGACTAAAGGGAGACCTTGTCTGGCCCTACAGAGCAGGGAAGAGACAAGCAGAGCAACCATCCATCTCTGTCACAAATGATGGACATGGGAAAAAGTAAAAAAGTGATAAAAACAATTCCTTAGCCTGATATGAAACATCCATCCTCTCTTGTTTTAAATTGAACTGCAGGAAAGGGTACAGAGAAGTGACTGATCTTTTAAAATATATGAACAGTCTTTTTGCTGTTTTATAGGAATGTGGAAGACACATCTTGCCAGAGCTGAATTCATGTAATTCATTAAATATTTAGACATCTGTAGTGAGATTATTTTTCATATTTTAATTTAAAAACCCTGCACTTCTCAGTCTTTTTTGCTGTTTAGACTACTGAAGAAGGTAGCTATTTCTCTGGGGAAAATGTATGCGAAAAAAACTGGCAGTACTTAAATTTCAAGTATTATAAAACATGTAACAAAAAGGCTGTTGCTCTCTTTTTAAGGAAGCTGAACAATGAATCCCACTGGGCATTGATGGGAGCAGAGTCAAACTTCCCTCCATTTCAGTGGTTTTATTCCACTTTTGTGACATGAAATTAAGACCCAAGTTATACAAAACGCTCAACAGGGAAACTGATGCAGTCCAGTGCCTTCTCTGAGGGACCATTTGAATACAATTTGTTGCAAGATTAGAGTCAGGGGCTTTTTGCTCCATGTCTCTCTCCTTCAATTCTATATTTCTGTTGTTATGTTTTTCTTGGTACATTTTAAATTGGTGTCTGCTTCTTTAATTGTTTGGCTGCCAAAAATCAGCAATGAAGAGTTTGACTTCAGAGCAAGATTCAGGCACGTAGGAAAAGTGATAATAGTTTATGAGATATGTAAGGACCCATTTCTGCAAGCCTGAGTCAAGTCCTAAATGACCTGAGAGTACAGTCATGGGACATTCACAGTGAAAATGTAGCATCCAACTTCAGCTGTCCTCCTTTGGCAGAGGTCATAGTCTCCTGGAACAATGCTGCAAGATAAAGCTGCTCCTCGGAAGTCAGGGGAGCTCCTTTGAGTCCGGCTGCCAAGTGGTATATATCGAATCTAGTTCTGTACATTTTAGTTTGATGGTAAGATTTCTACTTCAGAATTTGTTTTCATTCAAAGTGTGAATAAAAAGCAGTTGGCACATTGTAGATTTCTCCTGCATATTTAACAAACCATGCTTGTCATCAAAATATTCAGCAGTAATATCAATGTTGCAATACTTGGTATACTGTAACGTTGGAATCCAAAGAAATTGAAATGAGTCAGCATGAAATGTTTTCCTCTTATCAAAATAATTTAGAGTATTAAAACAGTGCATTTCTGCTCTCTGCCTTGGAAAATGTCATCAAAATCACCATATTCTCACAAAAGGTTTGGATTTTCCTTTTTTTTTTTTTTTTTGGAGAAGTATATGCTGTATGCTCTCTGTCAGGTGAGATGGCTGGAAGAGGCAGAAGGAAAGGATCAACTGGGCTTACACAGGAGTAAGAGAGAGCAGGCAAGTGCAGCATGGTGTGTGCTAGTGTGTGTTAATTCACATGTACCTGCTTAGAGGGATCCGTGGTCAGCTCAGAACATTGTGATGTGCCCAATTTTTCTGTATGAGTAAAGAAGAGTATGAATACTTGAATAGCCGAAGCCTGTGCTGGAGTAAAAAAGCCAGCCCTACTACAAAGAAATTCTTGTGCCTCTAATTACCCTTCTTCACCTATAGGTGGAATTTCCACTCCAACAGCTTTAGCAAGGAGCCTGTCGGCCTGGGAGGAGATTTCTGTTTGTCTTTGTACAGCAAACACTGGCTCTGTTGTGCAGCGCCAGTTTCTGATTCTAATGATTTCCTGAATTCATTCTCTTTTGTACCTCAGGGAACGAAGAAGTGATCCTCTTGAAAATTCAGATAATTGCTTTTATTTGATTTTTATTAAACCTCATTCAAGAATAATATGATGGCTTTTTTTAATTATTACATTGTTCATCACTGTGGCATTTTAAAATTTTCTTTTCTAAAAGAAAGAATTTACTAAGTCAAAGATTTAATTCTATGATTTTTGCTGAAAGAAAACTGAGAGCTCTTTTTGAGGTTGGTTTTGATTTCAAAGACTTTTGTAACATTGGTATCTATCTACTGTCTCTACTTCTTCTTTTTAACGGCTCAGGCTCCTTCCCCAGCCCCAGCCAGCAGCGCATGCTGTGGTTTATTGTGTGTGCATCTGGAGCTGGCTGGGCTGGCATGGCCCCGGCTGTGCCCGGCTGCTGCTGAGGGGAGGCAGGGCAAGGGACGCTCTTTCTCCCCTGCTGTGGCTATCACATCGCCTGGGAGACGCCGATAGCAGCTCTGGGGAAACTGCAGGCTCCAGCTCCATCGGGAGATAAGCACGGGGTCAGGCACAGAGTTGCCATAGGGGTTATCCCGCCACAAAGTAGGAGGAAAGTCTCCCTCTCTGGCTTTGGCTTAGTCTTGGGCTCTGGGGTGACCACTTAGTCTTCTTGCTGGGGAGCAGGAAGCGTGGCAAAGTCCTATTCCTTGCTTCCTTCTTTCCTTTATCCCTCCCTCCCTCCCTCCCTCCCTCCCTCCCTCCCTCCCTCCCTCCCTCCCTCCCTCCATCTCTCCATCCATCCCTATGTCTCTTCTGTAGCTGATGTTACAGGTATGATTCTCATTGTATTCACAGGGTGACTGATGAAGAGAAGCAAAATGTTATGCACTTAGGAGAGATAAAAGTAGACAAAATTCAGGACTGACCACTTCATGTTGCTTACATACAGTAACAAATATGGATTTGGGAAATTTAATCTAATTACCTCTTTGCTGCCAGTGTGGCATCATCCACCATCCTTTAATAAGTCACACACAGAGCTACTTGATGTGTACTTTTATGAGAACTATTATTTTTGAGTATTATTTTAAGAATTGGTCATTTAAAGACAAGTGTTTGGGAACATGAGATTTTCATATACTTTTAAAGCAAGTTTTCCCCTTTTTCCATTTTATCACAGGAAATGACATCTCAGAACACTGTGAAGACTTTGTAAAAGGCTCTTTTGATTTGCAAAAAGTTTTTAACAAGAATCCAGTCATCTTAGTTAATCCCTTTAAACTGTGTAAATATTTACTTTTAAGTGGAGTTTCAAATACTCAATGAGCTCCACTCTCAGTTTACTCAGGACAATTCTCATTGACTGGGAATTACAGCTGAAGACTGCTGGGGTTTACCTTGGGTCCTCATGGTTACAACTGGTGATGGCAGTAAGGATGATGGGATATCTGTTGTTAGCATATGCATCTGTCCATGAATAAGTGGGTCCCCCAGGACTGCTTTTAGTCAGCTGTTGGGCTCCTGTCACATCTGTGATGTTCTGTACCCCCCACAAGGTTTCCAGAAGGGCCCATGGTCATTAAAATAATCAGTGTGGGACTTACAAAACAGCGTGTTCACCCTTGTCTGTTCATCCATGTATTTTTGGAAGAAATGTGGCAATTTGGCAACAGCTTGACCCCTGCTCAGAAGGGTGACAGAGAGGACCAGTCACAACCCCCACCACCCTGCAGAGGGTTATGTGCCCTGAATGAGCAGCTGATCCCCATCCACAGGACACAGTTTTGTTACCAAAAGCCTGTAAACACAGACAGGGCTTCAACAGCTCTTGGAGGATAATGGACAGCTACAGCTGCTTCAGCATAGGTGTCTTTGACAGAACTAAAGACTCTTATTAGGCACTGCAGCCACTTCCCATGGTTATCTGCAACCTATAATTTGTGAGAGAAGCACATTTTTAATGTAACTGGCACATAGACTTTTGTTTTCTAATTTTGATGGAGTAATGGCAACAGACTTTGCCCTGCAGGACAAAAGACACGCAGATGGAGCACCATTTCATTATATAGTTACCCTGTTTCACCTTCCCTTTCTTGAGACAAGGGACAGGATATTTCATATGACACGAGACAGCTTGCCCTTGCTCCTCTCTGGTAGTAGATGTATTTGGATCAGAGGAGAAGTTGCTGGGTCCAAGATGTGACTGACATCACATTCCTTAAATTATCTGGTCAATGTGTCCTACTCACATCCTTGGTATTATTAAGATTTTTTTGTTCCATTTTGAGCTGGGTTTTCCTTTGCTTTTTCTGAACAAAAAAACATTGCTGTCTGTAATGGCTGGGAAGTTTAATTCAGTAAGTCCTCTGTTACTGCAGTGACATAGGATATTCACACTACTCTGATGCACTTCTTATCTGTCTGTGATAAATTATAAATCCCTGGCCTTTTTTTTTTTTTTTTTCCTTTTTTTACTATAGTTCTTATTTATCCTGAGGAGCATGAAAAAACATTTCCGTGGTGGAGGGTGTGGAGTTATCAAGCTGAGGAGTCTTCTGTCATTAAATGTCTCCCACACCATTGCAGGAGTCACTTTGGATGATCTGGGTGACCCCTTCCAGTGCCACAGGGTGTCCCAGGCAGGGGCGATGTTTCCTATCTGGTAACATGGTAACAGAGAAAGGCCTCACCTCACTCTCATGATCTTCGGGGGGGGGGGGGGGGGGGGGGGCACCACATGGATATAGAGAAGGCAATTGAAATAATTAAAATCTTGCCTGGCTCCTCAGGATAACGCCTGGCCTCGGACACCGTGTTCCTTGTCATTTTCCTGACCATGTCTTACTTGGTCACACACTGTTTGCACTTAATGTTAGTGAAGCAAACTGAACATTATAAAGCTATGGCAAAGATCAGAAGGCAGAAAAAGGTGAGTAAATATAAACAGTGAAGTGAAAGAATGTGACCGGAGAGCAGCGAGTGCTAAATGGTGTGTTTCACAAGAATCTGAGCATGAGCTTCCCCAGGAACCACGCACATCTTTGCAACACAGCTCTTAAGTCTCCAGCTAGTCACCCTTTTCCTTCCAGATTAATACTCATTTTAAGACACCTCTGCTTCTGGCTACTGCTGGCTCTGGGGTATTTATTTTCTGAGAGACTGGCTTTCACATCATGTAATAAATTACTGGGATATATGGGGCATGCAGAGAACTGCTGGGTACATTTCAACTAAAAAACCAGACTGGATCAATCTCTCTGCATAGACATATTTCATTTTGTGAGTAGGAAAGGAAGCTATAGATGATTTTTCTGGATTTTCCCCCACAAAGAGGAAAAAAAATTGAAAATGGTAATAACCTCTCTTTGCTTTTAATTTCTTTTCTGGTAGAAGTTTGCTAAAATTCAACATTTTCAGAAATATTTTAAGCTTAAATAAAGTAGATCTGGATCTGAAATTTAACTAAATCAGAAATGCAAAACCTTTTATCATTGCTTTCACCTGATGTTAAAGATTCTTCATATTACCATGATCCAGTATTTTGGGTTGTTGAGTCACCCCACAGAGTGACTCTGGAGCCCCCATCCGCTGTCACAGCTGTGGCAGTTCATACCATATTGAGATTTCTTCTGTGTTCTAACTGCTTTGCAGAATAAATGGGCAAAGGCACTGCTTCTTTGCTTGGTCTCTTTGGAATCACTCAAAAATAAACCAGCACACATCAGATGAACCCTACATGTTTTGTCTCTCAGATTCTTCACCATCTGGAACAGTTTCCTTAGGGCTCAAGAGTTTTTTCCTGAAGACCGCCCCCCCACTGAAGCATGCTTTTCTCTTCCTCTCTCCTCCCCAAAAACTTCCTTTTGAACATTATGAGTCCGTTATACATTTCCTTATTATTGTATGGTCTCATGGTTGGTCAGAGGAGTGTCCTGTGTCAAAGTCTGTTTGTTGTCCTTTGGCAGTGCTTTAATAGATGACAGTCCATTCCAGTGTACAGTAGATCCCCAGCCATGTTGACATTTAGGAGAGCAGAGAAGCTCTGCAGCAAATCTCTCCATCATTCCCATTTGTCCTGTGCTGGTTTCATTTGCTGTTTTGGTGCATATGCATCGTATTCCTTGGGAAGAAAACTGAACCAGAAGTTCTATTTGAGGTACACGCCAGTGGTGCTTCAATCCCTTTAGAGGGAAAAGACATCCATGGCCTACACTTAAACCACATGGATTTGGGATGTCCAGTCCAGTAAATCAAACTAAATGAATCTAAAGTAAAATGCCAAATCACATGCACTCTAAATGTGACTGTGAGCCCTCTCAGCCAGCTGCACTGTCCTACTGCTCTGCTCTTACTGTGCCTAATGGCTCACTAATGTAGGCAAAGTCAGAGGCACATAAAAGGTACAGCAGTTTTATATCATCAGCTTCCTAAAATCAATGAGTTCATAAGTTTCTGAGATCATTTAAGCTCCTGACTTATGTCTTCGGGCAGCCAGCAATATACAAATCGTATAAGTCTACAGTACCTGCAGAGCTGAATTTGTTAGATGGTGCACAATAATTAATGGATTTGTAAGTGATAAAAAGATGGGGTGAGCAGAGAGATCATCTATCAGTATTTCACCTATTGGGAGCCATGATTAAGTCCTTTAAGCTTTGAGATGTGGTCAGGCTGCAGAGCAGTTTAGGATAACAAGTGAAGACTGTTATCAGGTCCAATTACTCTCTAAAGGAAATTAAGAGAGGCAGAATATAATTACTTGAACTGGAATGTAGCCAGGGTGTTGGGATGATCATTTGCTGTATGACCATTAATGACTGTGGTAGAAAACTGTGGATTTAATGCCATGAGGTAAATATTCACTCTCACCAAGGAGTCTGCTCGTTAAGAATAATATGGATACAGTCATAAAAGAATGTTAATTGAATCCTGTGTTTGGCTGAGCATTCATCTTCTGAAACCAAGTATCAGCACTAACATCACTAAAAATACATAGAAATGCCGTTGAACATCTGTTTGGGATAGGGAATCGAAAGGGCTCTCGATCATTTTTTTTGGTTCTGATGATAAGGAATAAGGTGAAATTTCCATAGTGCAGACTGGCCTCTCTCGGAAACTACAGAAGCAAACACAC
This sequence comes from Chamaea fasciata, assembly GCF_029207755.1. NCBI lineage: Eukaryota > Metazoa > Chordata > Aves > Passeriformes > Sylviidae > Chamaea > Chamaea fasciata. The sequence continues at coordinate 23,717,841 of NW_027094094.1, read as the reverse complement.
AGGGATGCAAGCAAAACTGCTAAACAGAATGGATTTAAGGAACGGCTTATCAAAAATACTAGATATAAGAATAAGATTTTGCGATTTCATGGAAGCCAGAGTGTTTAGCAAATGATGTATTACTGTGCCTTTTGTCCTTCTTCTGTCCTGAAAGTAATAACAAGATTTTGTATGTCAGTAGTCTTTCATGCATTTAGATTACCCTTCAATTGAGTTTCATAGCACTCCAAAACAGAAGGATAAACACTATATGATAATTGCTTTACCTTTTACTGCAGTGCAGCAGATACATAACCACATTATCAGTAGAGGTGTGAAAAAAAATCAGTGCTTGACAATGCTTCAGGAATTTGAGACAGTAGGAACCCATGGTTTATATTTCTAACATTTGATAATAAAAGCTTTAGTCCTATGACTTATTTCTGTGCAATACTTAGGCCATCAGCCACCAAGATGGTTACATACATCTTTTATACCCAACCTAGCAGTTCATAGCAATACCCGTTAGGATGCCGAGCACTCCAGCGGCTGCCAGACTTTGAAAACTTTTTAAATCCTTTGCTAGTGAGAGGTGGTTTGCTTAATTAGTGCCCACAGTAGCCAGGGCTTCACAGTTCACCTGAAGGATCTGGAATATGTGGCTGCTCTGTGTCTCCACACAGCGCACAGGTTCAGTCAGAAAGGCCGCCCTGCTGAAACAGGTGAGCTGCATCCACAGATGCTTCTACAAGAAAGAGCTTAGAAAGAAGGACCTCTGAGTCTTTATCAGGTTGAGGAAGATCCTGAAATTATGTAATTCAGGTACAAAGCTACTTCCTAATATCCACTAATATAGTTTATTGCAAGTTTCTTTCTTTTAGTAGACCTGAATTTACATAAGATGCTCCTGTGCTTGCCAATTTTTTGCAAGGAAATCTTAATAGATGGTGAAAAATATTAAATACAGCTTGTGAAGCTTGTTAGTAAAGAACTGGCCTCTTAAAAATGCATGAGACTTGATCCAAAACTTGCTCAATTCCGTGGGATAGTCTCCTTCACATAGCAGGTGAGGATTTTTTGAAAACTGATGAGCTTGCAGGAAGGTTCATCCAAACCCAGAGAAAATGGTAAAGACATTTGTGAATGAGGAAGGGGGGGGGGGGGGTGCCGAGAGAGAGGGAGAGAGAGAGAGAGAGAGAAATAGCAGTCTCTCCTCTTACTGTTTTCCTGAAAGTTCCACAAGCCTTTTTGTGCTTCTGGAAGGGCCAGAAGTAAGAGACCTGTTTGATTTAAATCAAGAGAATCTTGTTAAAAATATTCAAGCCTCTGAGAGAGCTGCTTACATTAGCATGATTATTTAGTCTGGAAAAAGGACTTCATTGCAGTCAGCTATGGGAGGCCCAGAGTGCCAGCTGCAACTCCTGTGAAAGGAAATTCCAGCCAGCACAGAGAGTGCTCCTGTTCCCATTGCCCAGTCTCCTATGCCTGGCCAAGGCTTCTGGAGACTTCAAGCCCCACTCACTCACTGCTTTTCTACAGAGTCAGAAGGCTCCTGTCATAAGCACATAAGGACCAGACCTGCCTTCTGAGGCACCACTCACAACTTTAAAAACTTATCTGGCAGAGGACAACCAGAAGAAACCGGATCTGGAACTGGCAAAGGGACCTCAAGGTCAGCCCTATTTCAGCACATTGCATTTCATAATGGAATGTGAACAATAAATCCCATCATGTCTTTAATAATTCAGTAGTTAGCATGCTGCGAGAGGAGAAAGTCTGTGGTGTAGTGCATCAAGTTTTATGCCATTCTCTCACTTCTGAGCCTGTAAAGGCGGCTAACAGCACTTAACCTAACACTGCTGCTACTGCTACACAGGAAAACATTCATTAAACTGCATAACTCTGAGAAGAAAACCCTTAATTCACCAAACCATGAACATCAAAGGGGGATCTTTTATAACATCGTTACATGAAGGGTATGTTTTTTTCCTTTTTAACTGAAACTATGACAAGTCAGTCCCTCAGGCACCTTGTAATGGTGGTGGCCATGCCACAGGTTGTGAAGGATTTTATTGACTATGAGGCCTTTCATACCACTGCCTGCAATGAAGAGGAACTTTATTCTAGCAGAAATATACAGGATATAATGAGCAAACATGGGCGCTGGAACATGCTGCCTTGTGCAGAAAAGAACCTCCTGTGTATCCAGTGCAGTAAGTTAACTGCTCCATGGACCATCTCTGATGGTGGTGTCAGAGGCTGTGCATGGGCAGCTGACATGCAGGCGTGTTCCCTAGGACTTGTCAGAATAGGAGTTTGTGGGAAGCAGATGAGTATGTAAGACTTGGGCTGGTGGGTTGGCTAGAGGGAAGAGTTTTAAATGTCATTGTAGTTCCAAATTTCCTGCTCAGAGCAGCTGAGATGATTAAGCAGAGAGAAGGACACATCTGACTTTTTTAACAGGTATAAGCTTATAGAATTTTTTTTCTTCCACATGCTTCTGCTATGAATTTCCAAAGGTATTCTGTTTTCTTTCTACTCTGTTGCAGTCAAGTACCCATACTGAGGCTTTGGAGCAAAGCCACAATTCCAGTCTTTATTTCTAGCCTCCTGGTATAGATCCATAAATAAAGTAAGCCCCCTTATGGCAGAGTAATCTTCAAGAATGCCTCAACATGAATAAACTTTTATAGCAAAACTATAACCCTTTCCCTACGACTCAAATGAAGCTCATCTGATTTGTATCTTTTGTTATTATCACTGTGGACCGCAGTGAGAGTGGGCAGGTTCCCTGTTTCCTGGAAGACAAAACACCCAGAGTACAGGAGGTAACAAGAGGCAGTTCAGTGGCAGTGGCAGTGCACTGGCAAAGCCCCCTGGCACAGGCAAGCCCTGGGCAAGGCACAGTCATGGCTCCTAGGGGTTTCTCTGCTGCCTGCCGAGGTCTGTGGCAAAAGGAAAAACCAAATAGGAAGTAACATTTAAGTTTGGTCTTAAAATTAAGATGCAAATCTGCTACACAAATATCCTACAGCAGGCAAGTCCAAAGGGAGCATGTTTCATTTTGGATCAGCTTAAATTTCTTAAACTAACTTCACTGACATTTGTCTTCTGCTGGTTAATTTACTTATGTCTGCTTTACACGCTCACACTAAGCAGAGATAAAGTTCTCCACACAAAGGTTTGTGCTCGCATGACAAATCTTAGGCTGTGACAGAAATGTTTTTGTACCACACTGGCCCCGTGCATCGGAACAGCCACCACTGTGCAGGGTTATTTGTTCTTGGCGGAACATTTGCTGTGTCACAGGCAGGCTGTGAAGAAAATGGGAATAAGCCTTGTGCCAAGGAAGATGCAGAGCAGACTTGAACAGCTGAAGGGAGCAATGGAGGCAGTTAAAACCTTGTGGGTAATTTTTAGCTGATCCTGTCTTTTTTTTTTTTTACCAGAAAATACTTATTTAAAATATTTAATTAATATGGGTATTACAAATATAGAGGGATTTCAATGCCCTGTGAAACTCTTAGTGATTTTAGGAGTAGAAGGGTAAAGTTACTGTAGAAAGTTAACCCAAAAATTTGTAGGATCTTTTTCCCCCAAAATTATCCTATTCTAATTCTCTTTCTTTATAAAGGAGAAAAAAAAATGAGTTTTGTAGAGTATTTTGAGAAAGGTATAAGTTCTCAGTCTTCACTTCCCTATCCTCCCACACCCCAAAAAATGCCTTTACTTGGAGAGTTACATAGTTCACTTATCAAAAAAAGAAGTTAGAGAGTCCCCATTTCTGACAGACCCTTTCATCCAGTGTATCACAGTTCCTATCGCTCCTTATGGCTGCTTCTGCCTTTCACAACAGATAGATAAAAATAAACATGTGCTTCTAGTTCTGCTTTCTAAACCATTGGAATAACACATAAGCAGAACAATAACATCAGTGGCTCAGGGTTTTTTCCTTTGCACCGTCGTGATCCAGAGTCTTTTGGGGAGCAGCAGCCACCAGCTCCCCATGACGTGGCTGAGCGGGGTCTGTGGGGACAAGGGTCAGTGTCCCACCTTTGAGGACGGAGGAACGGAAATGTAGAAAAAACTCCTGCTTGTTTAAGGGCAGGGAGGAAGGCAGTTTCTTCTCTTCTAAAGCAAACTGCAATTTCAAGCTCTCTCTGAATACCTTTCAAGTACATCTGCTGTAAAGCCTTTGGAGCCACTGTTATTTACAAAGTAGGAAAGTGCAACCAATGCAGATTATAAGAGCTCTTTTCCAAGAAGAAAGCAAGAAGTATGCACTCTTCCAGCTCCTACCAGGGCTAAAATTATGGTGGTTGCACTTGTAGGCAGGCAAATAGTCATTTAGCTTGGTACTTAGCCTGTACAGTCACGGTGCTTGCAACGATTAATGGATAGGTTAATTTTCTCTATTTCATTTTAAATAAATAGCTCTTCCGGTTAGTTCTCTGCATATTATGCCATGTGCATGCTATGTGCAAAGCCATCCTGGTATATACTGTCCCCAGGCACTACAACACTTTCATTTCCCAAGTTTACTCCAATGTTGACCAAATGGAGTAAAGGAAATATGCATAATTTTTTTCCTTTCCTAGCTATTGTCCCAGTTATTTTCATCACCATTACTTTTCCTTTCAGCTGTTGAGTGAATCAAGTGGCTGGCACTGTTCAGAGTGATTTCTTCTTCTTCTAGTCTTCTACCTGCACTTACAAAGTTAAGTTTCCTGAAAATATTTGCTATCAGAATATTTAATTTTTAGTATTTAAATATATTTGTGCCAAATTCAGAACAGTAACAAATAGGTATAGATCTGACTAAATGACTCCAATTTAACCTCAAATAATACCTGAATTAGCTGCATCTATATGAACTATGAAATCAGGGAATTATTATGCTGTGTTCCCTAAATCCACTCTACTCATGATTTATTTTAAATTATTTTGGGTAGGGTCACCTTTGAGTGTGTCGCTATACATGAGCGTTTGTGCATGCAGAAGTTGATCATATCATACACAGCTGTGATGCTGGGATGAGCCTGTTAAATTCTTTTAAGGTGCATCTTGACATTGTCTTCACACCAAGATTGGTACCTATGTGAGATGGAGGCTGCATAAGAAAGTTCTCTGAAATAAAAGCAGAAAAACTGGCAAAAAATTCATTTTCACTGGGACCTCGTGCTTTCCCTATTCAACAAAGATATCTGGTCCTCTCTCTCTGTGCTGCCCAGGACATTCTGCTGTGCAAAGTCCTGTATTTCACCTGTAACATTTTTATGATGGTTTGTTCTGTCATCACAGAAGGATTAGCAGATTGCTAACTTCTAACATGTCCCTTCCTCCTTCCTTGCTTTAAATGACAAATCAACATGCTGGGAGTCAGACTCCAAAACCATTTATTTCTTTAAATGCTACCAGGCATCAAGGTCTGTCTCCAGCTACCTTTGTAATTTTGGCCTAAGTCTGCACTTGTCACTCATAAGATCTACAGTTGTGGAAACTGTCAGCAGTACAGCGGTATAAAATTCAAACAGTCTCTGTGTGGTGGTGTCTGATAAGATAAGTTATTTTGTGATTTCGAGATAGTTTGTCTCCTCTGACAGCTTTCATTTCAGTGTTAAGGAGTTCTTGCACAGCATTTGTCTGTACTTTTAGGAAACAAGTATAGTTTAGGAAACAGTTTACTTGATTTTTTTTAATATAATAAAACTACCAATGCTGATTTTAAATGAAATAAGGATTCCTAAATGAAATATACTTAATATTCTAATATGTGCAATTTACTTTTGCATTTCATCAGGTCTCACTCTATTTCACTGAAAAATATTAAATCAGAGAAGGGAAAAAAATCACATGATACAGCTTTCACAGAAGGACTGTTATTTTTTAGGTTACTTGAAATGTTGAGAAATGACAGTGAGGAAGAGCACTTTGAAAATTTTAGATTGCTTTTTTAAAGATCTGGTGTCTTTGGAATGGTGTAAAAAAAGAAAAAAAAAAAAGTAAATCTGCAAAATAAGACCTTCATTCTGCAGTTTCTTTCTGGCTGGGGCTCATGTAAGGACATCATTTCCTGCTTAGGAAAAGGCTCTACTTTCTCTTTAACAGAGATGGTCCTGTTCTCATTTTCTTTATTTTCTGTTTATTTTGGACCAGCATTTCTAGAACTCCCAAAGTGTGTTACAATCATAGTACTACAGCATATGCATTACCTGCTGCAGGCAATGCCGCCCGGTTTTATCAGCATCTACCTCAGGATCAAAATGTTTTCTCTAAGCAAGGTGAGCGCAATATGACCTCTAAGACTCTATTGCAGAAGAAATCTTGGTTTATACTGTGATAGTTTGTGTTCCTCCATGTATTCTCCAGTCATGCATGAGGTCTCCTGAGTGTCTTTGCCGTGAAGTGGAGCTTCCCTGAGACTTACTAAATGTGCTCTGGAGCACTCCCCATCTGTGTGCTGCCATCTCTGTTCATACAGCATCTGTGGTCTCTACTCTGCAGGGTCCTGCTTTTAAAAATTAAGTCACCCTAGGATTAGGGGTGCAATGAGCAAGCAAGGCTGTGAGGAGATGCTTGGCCACGTTCTGATAAAATATTAATGACATCAATCGGAAATCAATGTCAGTTTTATAGTCCTTGCAGAGTCAGTGCTAGATTTAAGCTAATGTAGAGCACTTCTGAAATACCCAAATGTGCAAAGCCTTACCTGTTTGCAAGGGAGAACCTCACAGAAATTAACTGCCCCACACAAACCAAACTTGCTCAGGACTACATGCTCTCTGACAACAGCATCCACCTCCACAGTCTAATTCTTATCCCACTTTATGATCATTCCTAGCAGTTCCTTTCCTCCTACTGCCTGTACAGCCGCAGCATGGAAGTTTTCCCACATGCCTGCTAACTCAGCTCCAGGAGCCGTGCAGACAGACCGGTTAACAGCCTGTATCTCAGCTCTGTGCTGCGGGACACACAGCAGACCTCCCCGAGGCAGCAACATTGCCCGGACCACGCTGATGTGAGAGCTGGGGTGAGGGCTTTCCTCGCTGCTCAGGTCCTGACTCTCAGGCAGGGGTGGAGGTGTGCTATGACTGCTATGACCTTGAAGTCCTCCTGAAAAATATGGTTAAACAGACTAAGAAATTTGCTGTAAGTCATGTCCATTTCCAAATTTTCTCTGTTCAAGGGAAGGCAATATGTGAATATGTGCTTTTTTTTTTTTTTTTCTTTTTTTTTTTAACAGGACACAGCATTCTCTGTCCAGGGTTTGCTCTGGAAACTAGGTTTACAAACTTTTCCTAGCAATTTAGGAAAGTGTAACAGCGCGTTAACATTTCCTCAGTATGGAACCTAACTTGGCGATTGGGCAGGCAAGTTTTGGAAATTTTGGACAAATGTATGAAGGGCTGCTGGAATCCATTTTAGCAGCTAATATGCTGAACTTTTAAGTAAGGGAGATTGTGCTGGTATATATTTTCAAAAGATTGAACTATTTTTTATTACACTGAAGATTTGTTCTTTATCAGAACGAAGAACCGAAGAGGTTTAATAAATGCTCTTCTCCCCAGAGTCCTTTCCCTTTGAAAATTTTACCTGCACTGACATCTAAGGGTCCAATTCACACACCATGGACTTGGGGACAATGTTCTTCTTTAATGTAAGGAGAGGGCTGACCCAGGTCCCCAGGAGAACACCCAAAGCCATCATTACATGCAATGCTCATCAGCCTTAAGTACCACACAGCAGACCATTTGAACAGGTTTTGTGTGGGGGTTTTTGTCTTCAGTGTTTCTGTGGTGTGTGACCGAATTGAACTTTATAAATATCAAATAGGCCTGTGGCCAGACTGCTGTGGCTGCGGCCTGTACAAGGAAAAAGAGAAAGGCACTCTTTGAAACTTGTAATTTTCCTCTCTTTGCTTTCTGTGTATTGTACTTTTAACATTTTAATATCCGTGTCTATATTTAGAGGCACCTGCCAGCCTCTTTGGCTGCAGCACTTCAGAGATCACAGCCATACTGTGCTGCCTCCACTGCAACTGGCTTTGTCCTCTGGTTTCTTTTGCCTCAGGTAACTTGTGCATGTAAATATATTTTGCTTCCTGTTCTGTAGAATTGAAGAACCACATGCTAGTCAAAAAGGGGAAAAGAGCCTGCCAATAACAAGTGGATCTTTCACAAATATGATTTAAGAAGCCTTGACTGGAAATCAATTAAAGTCCATCACAGAGTGTTTGAACTTCAGGACATTTTAGTTCGAAGATGAGGCAGGAGAAAACACCATCAGGGTCCTTTATAGCAGAGGGAGATCCAATGTTTTCATTTTTCATTCCAGTGCTCCAAGGACAGAACACACTCCCTCAGATTTTTGCACCGGATTCAGACTAAACAACCTGAATTTAATGGAGATTTCCCTTTCTCTTTTTACTCAAACCAGCAGCCATGCTGTGCAGATCTGTGTGGTTTATGTAAACAGCAAAATCAGGGTGTTTTCTTACATTTCTAATAATAGTTTTAACCTCTATTCTGTGTACGTCCCAAGACTGGGGACATCAATAGTACTGAATCTGTTCCATTTATGTTCTTTTTCCATATCCAAGTGTGCTTGTGGTTTTTGATAAAATTCAGCCTGTTAATTACTCAGAAAGGTTTATATTAAAGAACTGGTCACATCAATCACATCTGTGGCCTATTGGCTCATCCTTACTTAACCCTTCACAGCATAAAGCTTTTCTGGGAGTACAGCCCATTGCACATTCTGGTACAGTCATCAAGTGCAGTATGTGATCATAATTGAAAGAAAAAGAAACGGGAATTGCATTGCCAGTCACCCTATGACTGTAAAATTATTATTGTAAGCAATATTTTTGTGTAATTGGTTTAAACTTTCTCAGAGGTTACTAATTTTAGAGGCGTTTTAAGGGCATTCCTTTAAAAAATAGTGGTCACAAATCAATAAATGCAGTGATTTAGGGGCCTTCCCCCCATTTTATTAACAAAATCCTAGAACAATTAATTTTAACATTTAATCACTGCTTTTTAGTTTTGTTTTTTTAAAGGCCATCATATGTTTTATGTGGGTCCTGAAACACAATGCTTATGTCTGACTTTCTCCTTTTACCAGCATGTGGACAGATATAGTGAAAAATAATTCTTTCATTCCAGGGCTTTCTTTGCTTTTGTACTTTATGTCCAAATATCTTTTCTCTGTGGCATAATATCCTAATTCACTTGACGTGTACTCAACTTCAAGGTCCAGGTCTCTCAAGGGGTTTGTGGGATATTGTTCAGTGATAATCTACAATATAGGAGATAGTGCATCACATGCACTGACACAGAGTACAAAACATACACAGGAATTGTGGGGTTGCAAGACGGTGATACCTGCACTCAGGCTGCAGCACAGAGCAAGAAGCAACACAGGCAATTTTATAGTGAAACTTGAAAGGATCAATGTTTATAGTATAGATTTTAAAAAATATATTAAATAAATAAGGCCTGTTGGGGAAACAAATGTCTGGGAGAGTAGAAGCACAAGAATGGGGAAGGCAGTTCCCTAGGAGTTATCAGACTGCACCTGGAGAACAGAGAAGTTAAACTAAACCAGCAAGGAGAAGTTTGCAACAATACATCTTAACAGTGTGGTTAAGCAACATAAAAACACTGAAATCAGCCAGAGATTCTGATATTTAATGCCTCATATCCCAGGAGCTGACTCAACAATAGCACAGGAATATTTCAACATACACTTTACAACATATTTCCCTTGCCAATGTGCTTAGGCCAATCTATAATTAGATATAATAATTAGGAGCCAGGTAATATATTATTTGAGTTGAGTGAATGTTTTGCAGTAAAGACATGCACTTTCCTTGTTTGAATTTTCCTTAAGCAAACCGTATTTCCTAGGGATTGCCAGCTTACTACTCTGATTACTGCTTTTGCAGTGTTCTTGAATTGCAATGATTAGTGTTTGTCTGGATTATTCTCAGTCACCTACACTTCTGCAGGAGCTAAATCATAGATAAAATAGAAGCTGAGAATTTGAAATTTTGGTTTGTGTAGTCCCATTATGTTATGCTTATTACACATGTGGGTTCTTATGAGGTCACATCTCTAAGAAAGTGAGGTCAGGTCTTCCTGTCAGGGCTATCATTTAAATCAGTAGAAACTGTTCTCTTGACATGTTCAGGGGAGGCCACATCCCTTTCAGGTTTGTTACCTTCTGCTGGCCTCACTGTGATCACTGACACAGGAACTGCACATGGATACAAACAGCCCTGCCTTGCCTTTCAGCTCCTTTTCAGATGCATCTGTGAATCCCTGGGAGGGATGATGGCAGGGATCTGCCCCTGTTTATCAAAAGGTGGCCAGTATGATTAGCCATTTTAATCTAGAGTCCTGGCCACCATGCTTAGGACTCCCAGGTTTTCCATGCTGCCATGGAAACACATATAAAGATTTACCAAGGAAAAAAAAAAAAAAAGAAAGAAAGAAAAAAAAAAAAGAAAAAAGACAGAAATCTGGGAAAGGTAGTAATGTTCAGGGGACAATGTTTAATCCTCATTAAGTGGTGTAATGTTGAATATGATTTGCTGTACTGCAGCTTTGTTAGTCAGCTAACACCTTGATTTTTCAACTGTGCGCACATACAGTTAACATTTTTATTTAAGAAATCCCAATAAAGGTAATATGCCTTGTGCTGTAGCTATGGCTTGAAAAATAACTGAGTTAAAGCTGAGTTTCTTTATATGGCACTTAAAATTTAATAGTAGTTTTTTTTCTTTTATTGATCTTTTGAATGCTTCATTTGATACCAAAAGTAGAAGGAAGCTGAATCACCCGTTCCAAAGCCTTAAGGCAAGATTGGGCAGTCCAGATCTAAACTGAAATCTGAATATTGAAAGATCACCTTTCATCTATGATGCTAAAACAAAACCTCCATTTCCTCCTCATCTTCCTGAACTTTGGAGTGGCTGATCTTGTCAGCCTGTGTAGAGGCTGTGGCAGAGAACACCTAAACTGTCATGCCGACCTTGGCTACGAATTGCCACCTCTTCTAGGCAAGAGCATTTTCTTCTATATATAGCACACTCTCTGTTTTTACTGTGAAATAATTAAAATGATGCAGTAGAATTCAAGTGGCACAAATACCCTGCGTGGCCTCACCACCTGCCCCAGCTGTGGCTCTGCTGTTGGTGGCACTGTCCTGTTGAGGGCACATTTGCTGTACGTGCAGCTGCTCAGCCACGATGGGCTTCTGATTTCTCACCCTGGCTATGCTACGCAATGTGATTAAATTAGATCTCTTACATTGTTCACTGACTTCTGGTAAATTACACCTTTGATTTCTGGTCCAATGAAAAGGTGCTAATTATCTTTTTAAGTGCTCATTTAATGTTCTGCAGTGACATAAAGCATGAGTGCAGCCGCCTGCATGCCCAAACCTTCCAGAGGTTTCTCCCAGGCTGCTCACTCTCATCAGCCTTTTTCATTTTTCCTCTGCTCTTTCCCTCTGTCCCTCCAAGGCACCTGCTGTGTGACAGTTCTGCAGCTGAATAAATCTCCAGCGTTGTTTGCTGCAACTGGCTCCATTTTAACCCATGAAAAAAAGAAAATTGGAATCCTGTCTGCATTGCCCAGCTCGCATTAGGATTTCTCTCTTTGATGGAGCTTAGCAGACCTCACTTTGCAAATGGCTGCCCCTACTCTTCCCTTGAGAAAGAAGTTTATCTGGGGAAGCATTTCACCCATGCCTTACACAGCTTGCACCTGCCCTTTTTGAAAAGAGTTTTATAAAAGCCCTCTGCTCTTGACTGTGTTATGTGACCAGCAGTCCTTGGAGGCCAAGGTTCCCAAACCCACCCACCAGGACCTGCACACACACATCCCTGGGGAGCAGCTGGTGCCAGGGGCTGTTATCTCCTGGAAAGCATCCCACAGCCTGGGCTCCCCATCTCCAAAGTGGTGGAATTCTGGCCTATTCAGTCCATGGATGTCCTTTGGATGGCTGGGACACTGTCCTGCTCTCAAGCTTCTCACTTCATTCCCTGTCCCTAGACCCGGATGCTGGTGACTCCAACCTCTGCATCTCAGTGAGTTGAGCCAAAGCTGTGGCTGCTCTCCAGTCTCCCACCTCCCACATGGGCACACAGCAGTGGTTCTGCAGAGGGGTTTTCACAGCTGCTCCCTGGCAGCCCTACCTGCCCTCCTCAGGGAGAAACTGCCCAGTACTGGTGGGTAAAGGCACGGCTCCCTCTCTACTGGCTCTGGGCTCAGGTTTTTAGTGGTGGCTTTACTGCAAGGAAAGCAGAGGCTTAAAATGCACTTGTCACCTAAGTGCATGTAACTGCATTCTGTGAAAAACCTGCCAGATTCTAACAGCTTGTATTTAAATAGTGGAAAAAAAAAAGCAACAACCCAAACATTGCTTTTCCAATTGCTAATGCCATCCCTGCCGGTTCTCCATGTGTGTTCTGGTTGGTGTCCCCAGACCCTCACAGCCCCACAGTTGTACTCTGGGCAGGGTCTGCCCCAGGCTCGGGGTTACCCTGTCCCTGGCAAGTGTCAGCCTTGTGCCAGGCTGACTGCCAAAAATGTTTTAGTTTGGGTTCTATAAATGGTGAAAATCCAGCACAGAAGAAGAGTGGCACTAACAGCACCCAGTGCCCTGCCTCTGTGGGAGAGGCTCGCTGAGGAACCCACACATGTATTACAGGTGGACCAGGCTGAGGCTGTTTCATAGGAGATTTTTCCCCTCCCAGTTTGAGCACTGTTAAACCTTTTCCATGTTAGCTCTGTTTGATGCAACCTGTTGGCTGTGTCTCAGCAGGGGCTCTGCTCACAACTAACAGGCACAGCTGTGCTCCCGGCCACTCTCCCAGGACAAAATGTGTTGGTGGAGCACAGCAGTGGCCAGGTTCAGCAGGGCTGGCTGGCGTGTGCTCATCTACTTCTATTATATTTCTCTTTAAAAGCACACTGGCTTATTTTTTTGTTGTTACTTCTAAAGAAGATTAAATATGCCCTAGTTTGAACTTGAAGAATTATCTTGCTTTCACTCAAACATCCAGCTATGCTATATGAAACCCAGGCTTGTGAGGCTGCTGCATGAGAACTGGGTTGCCCCCATCTCCTTTTTCAGAATCCTGCTGCCAGAGGTTTTATTCCCTAATCATTACCAAGACAAATATTCCCAGGTGCCATAGTGAAGCACAGTTGTTAAACAAAGAGAGAAAGAAAGGGGGAAAAGCTACAAATCAGATTTCAAACAGCACTTAATTTGCTTTACCATCACTTGCTATGTGCCAGGGAGCCTGTAGGTATTTGTGGGAACCAGCCCACAGCAGTGAAGCTGCTCTCTCTGACTGAGTGTGCATCTGGGCCTTGCATCTGCTTGCCTCTCTTCTGGTCCTAGACTCAGTTTCTCCAGTTGCCCCCACCCTTAGACACGTTGGCTACTGCACTTGTTCATGGAGATCAAGCCCATACAGAGCGGACAGCTTCACTTCCAGGCACCACTCCAGAGACAAAAGAAGTTGGATTTCATCAAAGTTTGTTCCCTAACCTGGGGCTGGGCAAACAGTACCTCTCTGGGGTTTGTGCTCTCCAGTGCTTCTGCAGCTCCTCATGACACACAGCATTCCCTGAGGAAGCAGGCTGCTTTTGTGCCATGCTGATGGCTGTCTGTGCACCTTAGCACTCTGGGCACTTGGAACACACATGTCTCTTCTGTGTACATGTGGTGAGGGCACTGGTGTCACTGCACAGACTGGGAACCCACAGTTATGTATCTTGGCGCAGCCAATCCCCTTCAAAGAACTGAAGTCCAGAGCACTGTAGACACAATTCAGTGCAATCCCATTGACCTGTGGTCCTGGCTTCCCTCTCTGGTGTGGTCCCTTGGGATGGGTTGGGGTGAGAGCTTTTCCTGTTCGTTGTGATCAATTCTTCCAGCTTATATCACCATCAGCCCTTTCCTGCATTAAGCCCTTGCACGCTGAAATAGTGTTTGCAGACATATTCTGACAAGGCCAGGGGGATGTAAGCACATCCAAGGACCAAAGTAAGAGGATTTTTTTCTCACACTTCTCCTTTGCAACCTCTTTTAATATGGCTGCACTGAACAGTAAAACAACATTGACCTAACCACAGCAGTCTTCAGAATTTAATCTCTACCAAAACTTTATACAGTCCTTTACAGTTTGCATATCTCTTCATGGGTCTCAAATATGCAGGATTGAGAACAAAGAGGACTGTGTCAAGTGGAAAGATCTACCCAGATAGTAAGAAAGATTATTCTATACGTATACCTACAGAAAAAGATTTCTTTTTTTAGATGTAAACTGGGGAGAGTTAGTAGGCAGCAGTGATGTTTATGAGCTATTTATGACCAACTTGTGAGGTGAATTGTTATTGTTTGTTGTTTTATTCTAGAGAAGGGGAACCTTGATGCAGAAAAATATGGGAGTGCAGTTAGACTTATTGAGGGCACAATTTTTCTTACTTAAAATGGATTCTTACATTTTAACCAATGCAATTTGGTTTAAAGGAATACTGAGAAGGTAAGTCATTCTCTCAGATTAGTAGTTATTTTTGTCCTAAGAAGCTGTGAGGTTAAATTGTTAACACAAGATTTTTGACACGTGTATGATATATTAATGACCCAATCCATTCCCCCAAGGAGCCATTTTGTTTTTAGCTTTTTAACTACGTTTTTTAATTTATATTGAGGAAACAATCAAACTCTCATCTGGGACTTTTTTTTCATTGACATCAGTATGATTGCTTTGGGCTTTTATGAAGGAGAATTAATTAAGGACACTGATTCATGATTGAATCAGCTTCAACTTTGGTGGCTAAAGAGGTTACTTCTGAGGTGATAACCCCAGCTCTTCTGAACCCGACAGGAGTCATGAACCAGAGATCCCTCCTGCTGCAGCTCACAGCCCAGCATGTTAACATAAATTGAAATCAATAGATGTTAGAATGAATACACCACGTGCTGTGAACTGGGGTGGCCCAAGAGCAGGGAAACTATCCCCTCTGCCACCCTGCTCCAGTAACTTCTGCCAGAAGGGTGGGATGGACGTCAGGAAGTGATAGATTTTTCCGTGGTCCATAGCCTGCAAATCCCCTCAGTGTTGCACCATCGAGCTACAGCATGAAAGCTGGATATTAAATATCATATCAAGCTGGATTTTTGTTAGACTCCTGCATCCGCTTGGCTTGGCTAGCACAACTAGTCTGGTTAATTTCAGAAGGAGTTTTGTGGAGGTTTATGGCTCTGCAAAACAATAAGCTAAATTCTGTATAATTTTACTTTGAAATATTCCAGACAAAAGATATTCTTTTCTTCCGTGTTCACATCACCATTCCCTGCACAATAAGTATTTTACACATGATTTTAACTCAGAGGTGGGAAGAGAGCCAAGAATGAGTTCCCAAGGTATACAAAACCTTCCTAAATTGGAGCGTAATACTAGGAAAAAGTGCACAAGCAGATGTGAATTGAACGGATCTTCAAGGGGACAACGTTTGCTTTTCCAATCCTATTCTCATTTCTACAGCTGCTGGTGATTAAAGCCCAGACCATTGTAGCTACTGCCAGTAAAAGAAAAGCCTAAATGTAAGTAGTGTCTCCAAGACAGGAAAAATTGAAAACAAGGTGCTAGTGTCTGGCTGTTAACACCTTAGACAAAGACCAGAAATACAGCTGGATAATTTTTTCAAGTGAAAAGACTTTCATCACAGAGGAACATTAAAAAAAAAACCATAGTTCAATGTCAGTCAAAGTTAGTTGTGAATTTGTGCAAGGTTCAGTGTAGTAGGTTCTGCAGATTTTCTTGGAAGAAAACAACATGTGATTACATTCTTCAAATGCTTCTATTTTTGTCTAAAACTTGAGTAAAATATTTAAATAATGAAGGAGGAAAAAGACATCCCAAGTAAACCAGATGGTTTAGGTACTTTTGGAGGAGAGCAGAGATAGGGACATTTTCTCAAATGCTTTTGTTTTTAGACCCATGACTTATATGCATATAAAGTACCAAATTTCTCTGCCATTAATCTCAATTTCTGAAGGTTTTGTATGTCAATAAATAGCTATTTATCTTAAATGAATTTGGCCCAGAAACTTGTATAGATATCACCTTTCTACAGTTTACATTTGATCTCAGACCTGCCATGTAGTCATTTCAGTAAGAACACGTGTGATGGCAAAAATGTACAGCATTCTTATAATTAGGCATTACAAGACATTTATCACCATTACTGAGCTGTAACTTAGGAACTATATTGCCAAAAAGTGAGAGACTCACCCAAAAGAGCATCCTCTGTCATTCTTCCCAGCGCTGGCTGATTTCTGTCAGGGATTTGGGTCAGGTGTGGGACTGGACTGTCATTATCTTGTTACTACGTGCAGCCCTCCCTCTGCTCACTTTCACTGGGAAGGGCGAGGTGGATGAGACACAATCTGGTTCTAACTGATGAGTGACCAAACCACCACAAGTCTATCTGGTTTTGCCAGCCTCCTCAAGACTGCAGTTCCTTGGGTTTTCTTGTATGAGTCGCCAAACCTGGTACCACTCAGGCCATGGAATTATTTTTAATTCATGGAATCCTCAAGGTTTTCACTATTCACAGAGGGCTGCCCCCACAGCGATCACGCTTCTCTCTGCAATGAGTGATGATGCAATTCCTACTGCTTTCCTAGCAAATGGGGAGAGGTATAAGGAGTGGCACTTCATTTCTTATTTTGGTTATGAGTCATCAACTCTCACCTTAAATACTAGGGCGAGGTCTCCCAGTAACAAAAAAAAAAAAAAAAAAAAAAAAAAAAAGGCTCTAATCATGAAAAAAAGTAGCCAAGCCTGGAGAGAAGGTTTAAACTGATAGTTGTGAGGGGTTTAAGTAATCCCCACATTTATGAAGCCAAAACCCCCATAGGAGATAATACTTTGTTAAAAAGCAGGGCCTCTACTGGCTTAGAAAAGCCATAGGGACTGTGCCCACTCATGTAACTTTGTGGCACCTCACAGGATTAGAAAACTTGTTTTAAGCTGTACTCTTTCTGAAAAATTAAGCTTTCTGTTTCTCTCCCCCATCACCTAAATTGCTGATAATTATAGCAGTACTGGAGTTGCTAATTCTCAGGCTCCTGGAAATAAACTACCACTATTCTGAAGCAGAGATCTGGTGCTCATACAGAGCAGAACCCCTGACCCAGCTCCTCCATGGTGCAAACCTACACTGAGCTGTGAAGGAGGCAGGAAGGAATTCTGATTTATAGCATCTGAAGGGCTGACCCAGAAGCTGGAGTAAATGGGCTTGATCTAGCAATCCCCAACATCCTCACACTCCAGCAGTATTAACGATCAATTAGGAGGCACTTTGTTTCCATACCGAAGCAGCAATAGCTTTAGCCCTCCTTTGAAAGGGCACAAAAGGGCAGAGGGCAATGGCTGAGCAGAGAGATGACAAAATAAACTGGGGAGAAACCAGGGACTCTTAGGAACCTAACTGCAAATCTTGTAACAAAATGCAATTGGACAGAAGGGACTTGGTTTCAGATGTAAAGTAAGCTAAATAGGTGAAAGAGTTCTCTTTAAACTGTCATCATTAATTTAAGCCAAACTTAATTAAAAAAATAAACTGAAACAGCTGGGTGTAGGAAGTGGCTGGCTGACCTCAGTGCTGAGGCTGTTTTCCTTTCTCCTTTTAAACCATTGTTCATCAGCTTCCACTTAAGGCAAACCAGAACCGTCAGACTAACCACAATCAAAACCATGGGGCTTGCTTGCATCTAATATTTCTCTCTGTGTCATGACATCCATTAATAGAAAGTAAGGAGT
Organism: Chamaea fasciata; assembly: GCF_029207755.1. Taxonomy (NCBI): domain Eukaryota; kingdom Metazoa; phylum Chordata; class Aves; order Passeriformes; family Sylviidae; genus Chamaea; species Chamaea fasciata. Next base: position 23,700,011 of record NW_027094094.1, on the reverse strand, counting down.
ATCACTGGAAAATTCCTTTAACACATGCACATAGTGCCATGCTATGTTACCTGAATGAGAGGACCAGTGAAATACTTAGAGTCTCAAATGCATCCTCTATTCCAGAAGATCTTTGAATGTGCTCATGTGTTTGTAACATTTGAAAAAACATTACTTCTACTTCTTATTCTACATAAACTTCTGAATAAAAGCAAAATTACTGCTTTTTCCCTGCCTCTTACCCTAGCAGAGGTAAATTGTCAGGTCTTTGGGGTAGTTACTATCTTATGATGTGTGCCTTCAGAACCTCTCCTGCTACATTTCTACCTGGTTCATCCATGCAGAAATGCAGTACAAGTCCATGCTGATGTCTGGAAGGCTGCCTACTCCAGCTCTGGGTGGAGAACAGTGCCCTGCTCCTCTGGAGGGCATACAGAGCATCTAATTTACTTGATTTCCAGATACTGGGAGTACGATCAGCCTGCCCCAAAAACGTTCTAGTCCTGGTGTCACTGTGCTAGTCCAGCCCGATGGTGGGTTCATTCCTGCACTGCTGTCACCATAGAGCCCTCTCAGAGGGAAGGACTACCCATGGCTCACCTAGTATTGATTTTCTGTTGTGGGGTGTCCAACAGAACATCTGTTTCTATGTGAAAATGCTAGAGTGTTATTGAAACTCATCAATTCTGCAGTAGGAGGAGATTACTAACATACAGCACACTCCCTATACCTTTCAAATACAGATCAAGAGATAGTTTCTGAGAGAAGTTATTCCACAAGTAATCAATTATCCTTGTGAAGGAAACAAGATCTCTCAGCTTTTTCTTAGCTGATAGTCATCAATGCCCTTAAGCACATCCTTTTTACTTTGATGGGACTTACTAATGTGTCTGAAGTTAATAATATGTTTAAGATCCATATTTCAAGAGTCTGAAAGACTTGTATAATGCAAATAATCATCCTACCTTTGCAGGGCTTGTCTTGGCTTGGAACAGGCATCAGAAAGTCATTCAGGAGCAGTTATGTTTTACTACACAGAGAACAGAACTTAAAAAAAACATTTAACACCACACACAAAACCCAGGATGGACTAATGTATATTTTTGTAGTAGTGAGAAGCCTTAAACCCCATTCATCATGGTAACAAAATGGTGGTGACATTACAGCTCCTGCTGCAGCAGGGAGCACTGGTGCATGCACAGGTGCCATGTACAGACAACAGATTACATTATTTTTCAGTATCTCAGCAGCATATTGCCACACTTTGGAATTTCTAAAGACAACTCAAGCCAAATATCCCAATCTGCAAAACTTTGATTTTCAGTCTCTTCATTTTTAGTGTTAGTTCTCATGTCTAGATTCCCAGTACCACTGTAACAAAGTAGGAGTTTCTGGTGGTTTTGTGTGAGTTCTCTATCCCTTTTTGATTAGTCTAGCTAATGCATTTTTATCTCAGTGTCACTTGTCCTCCCAGCCCACTGCCGTGGCTACCCAAGTTGTCTAATGGCTTTGAAAAACCTACTGTCATCTCTGGATTGTTTCATACGCTTAAAAGGACCATCTATCAATTCACTCTTAAAAAACCACATCAGACTGAAACCCATGGTGGTTCTGTCTGTGGAAAGGGAATGGTGACCTGCCCATCCAACAAGGATTAAAGTTACCTTGTTCCTTTCTGTTCTGCTAGCTCCTAAAAATCAGCTGGGACCATTGTGGATGCACTCAGAAATGTGCAAACCACAGCAGGAGCTTGTGCTGCAAAGGGGAGAGTGTTCCTCAGTGCTGTACCTGGCATGTCCCACTGTGGGCTGGGGAGCACTTACCTGGTGCAGCTCTGGGCTGGGGCACCTCAGAGCAAATCCCAGGGCTTCTGTCCCCTCCGTGATGGGACTCCCTCCACCTGTAAATGGTGCTGCCTGGCCCTTGCTGCAGGGGAGCCCAGGAACCATGAGATGAGTGACATGAGCCGCTTTCCCTGGCTCTGCAGCACCTTGTGGAGTTGGAGCAGTGCTAGAAAAACAACCCAGGGAGTTTTCCCTGAAAAGCTTTGAAATCAATATTCCAGTAAATCATCAGATGCTGAAGAATAAACAGGTTGTCCCAGGATGAAGCAATTAATTTGTTTTACTCTTTGACCTGCTAAAATGCAAAAATTGCTGTGGAATTTACTCTGTGTGACATGTTCAAGCAACAGAGCAGTCTCCATTAGTGCTAGTGTTTTTCTAATTACAGCTATAAATAAAAGCTAACCTCCATCCCGATTCCAAATGGATTCCATGGACTGCCAGGTGCATAGGTGATGCAATGCAGAGAGATGAATGCAGCAGCATTTGCATCATCATATTGACTTACAACTCGGGGGTTAATTATTGCATCTTTTGCCAAGTACCGGGACAGCCATTTTTAGTCATTTCCAAAATGCTAAAAAGAAACTTGACAGCTTCTCATTAGATTAGAATAGACAAGATGCTTGAATCAACGGTGGAATTTTATTAGGGATGCTCAAGTATAAAAACAAGAGCTTTTCATTTTGATATTGTATACTTTATGCTGTATTGATTTGGTTTTATTGACTTTTAATAAAAAAGTGTAAGTGTTTCTCCGATGGTGTAAATTAATTGTTATTGTGCCACAGAAAACAGAAGACTGCACCACAGTAATTAACATTTCCTGGCAAGGAAACTAAGTGAGCTTGCTGCAGAAATGGGCTTTAAAGCATATTTTGACACAGCACAAAGGAAAGCATATGCCTGTGAGGCATGATGTGGCAGGCACGGCAATTGCTGCGAGGACTCGGATTGGGGCAGGAGCCCTCACAGCTACACAAGGTCCCGTGTCCCTGAGCTCAGCTGGGGCAGGAACAGCCTCTCAGCCCTTCTCCCGTGCTCTCCACGTGGCAGTCTGGGGGTGGCTGTGGGTGAAAGGTGGAGTGTACCCCTCCTGTGGCAGCTATTTTGAGGCAGCTCACCAAACTGCAGAGGTGCAGCCGTGAACCATGCTGATGCTTTCAGTTCTTGGCATCCACACATTATCCTCTGTCATAGCCAGGATGCCCTCCGTAGGTGTAGGGGGCTTCTGGGCAGTTCAGCCCTCAGGCTTGGCTGGGGCTGCAGAGCACTGTAATGGACTAAGAAGCTTGGTCCTGTCAAACGAGGGAAAATGAACCACCACATACAGCAGCGATTCCAGCATCAGCTGAAACAAGGAAACTGAAGATAAATGCCTCTTCTCCTCCTCCATGAGGCACCTTTAGAGGAGTTGAACAAACTTCTGTAGAATGAAGTCAATGCAGCTAATTCCTGAAAGATTACAGTTTAACTAAGAAGGGGAAAAAAAAAAAAAAAAAGCCCAGGACTTTCTCTCTAAGTAATGAGTAAGGAAAGGGAGGAACAGATAGCTGAACAGATTAATTAGCAGCTGGGAGATGAATACTATTGTGTTAGCTACTGTAACTTAAACCAACTCAATCCCTTCTTTTGAGACCATCTACATTACAGACTAATTATAAGCTATGTGCTACAAGACAGGAAGCTCTTCTTAAATAAGTTAAAACGCATCCAGTGACAGTGATAAATCCATTAAAAAAAAAAAAGGAAAGCTCTCTATAGCTTTTCTCACACAACCAAGTTTTCTTCTTTTGTACTAAATTAAGAGAAAATTTTGATGAAGTAAATAGCATTTTATCTCAGCAAAATGGCTCCACATAAACACATCACCAAAACCCAGGAGCTGGTCTGTGTGTACCCTCAAACAGAATGTAAAAACTGCTGATGAAGACTAGCCCTAAAGCTGGAAGTAGCAGGGCATGGAATATTTAAAGGCATATTTAAAGGAAATTCTATACGAATAGAGAATCTCTGCATTAGGAAGGGAAGAGCCTGTAACCACCCTGACTGCTGGAACCACTAAGGTCTTCAGACTTGGCTGAGAGAACAGCTAAAGCCCAGCCTCCAGGTCAGGAATCAGCATCCTTTGGCCTCTAAGGCACCTGGTGTGTATCTCTTGTCCTAATCTCCAGTTTCAGGGAAGCTGAAATTGAATTATTAGCTCCCTGGTTCCTAGTTCTCTGGTGAACATCCTACATCTAGGCAAAAGCAGAAAGATATTGTGTAAACAGGCAGAAGATTTCTGTAACTGTTTTCATTCGTATCACTTCACTGGAAGTGATATAAAAGTGCAAATTGATAGTGCTTTATGTTTTGTTCAGAGGGACATGGGTTAGATGGATAGGTAAATCTGGTCTCTCACCTACTTTCCCAAAAATCTAACTAAATCTCAGGTTATTTCTGGATACTCCATCCCACTGCTATCTTTCCCTCTCGTGCAGATCTTCACATGAGGGTCTTGCCGTGATACGCAACTCAGACTCAGAAATAATGTCCATATGTTATTTAGCCTTTGGTACATGTCCTCTAAGAGGTACCAATCTTCTTGTGAGACCACCAGTGTGTTCCAACTACCTGGTGCAAAAGTCAGTTCTGGGGTGTGTTAGTGGCTCCTTTGTGAAGTTTCTACGAAGCATGTTTCAATAATTTTGGACAATTGAACTAGATATTGTATCGAAATAAAATTCTCTGTCAAGGTAGTATCTTGCTATCCACTGTTCCTATTGTCAAATTGACTTTTGCCTGTAAAGGGCAGTTATTGGTGTACACATACTACCAAGTATTTCAGACATCCTGCTTATTGATTACAGATGGTTCCAAATCAGAGCCTCAGATTCCCAAACCTTGATATTTCAGATAGACTTAGAAATAAAAGAACAGAAAATTTTATTCCATCAAGGTAATAGTCTATGAGATTAGTTATAATACAAAATTTATTCTTCATGAGTACCATTTTCTAATCTCAGTCAATTTTCCAGAAGTCCTGCTACTGGATGAATGACTCAGAAAGCTTTAGACCTGACAAGCACAGCCTATATGAGCAGATGGTACAAATTAAGGAAGTTGTGCTATGTTACTTCAGCCAAGAACCTGAAGTTCAAATTTTTGTCTCTGTTTTTCATATAGCTGTATTTGATATCAGGAGCCTAAACCAGAGAAAATAGCAGCAAAACTCTTACTGGTATAAGTGGAAGACTGAGATGGGCAGAACTTCCTCCAAACAGGCTCGACAGAAGTCATCTGTCACAGAGGTGACAAAAAGTACTAGCAAGCACATGGGCAAGATGAGACCAATAAGGCAAGAGCAAAGCCATGGGTGGTTCTAACTCCACTTGGTAGACCACTGTGTGATCAAAACTTGCTTTAAATATTAGGAAATAATATATTCCAATGGGCTGGTACAAAATATATCTATACCATTCAGTGGATCAAGACATTATGGTGTTAGTCATGCTGATAAGGTTTTGTTACCCTTATGGTGATCTGTAGGAGAAAGAATGTTTGCCTGCAGATGAGATAAGACAGTAAAACTGCTCTGCTCTTGTGCTGCCGTGATTCAGCGGTCAGGAGCTATTTCCACTACTGAGAAGTTCAGGTCCAACAAAAATCCTCTGGCACTCTCAGCTAGTGACTTCATGATAGCTTCAGACAAAGCCTTTTGCTTGAGATAGGATATGAATTGAAACAATCTGGTAAAGAAAAACATTCAGTCAGTGTTCAATAGAAGTGCAAATCTAAATGTCTCCCCCCACCAGACATATTTTAATGAATGCATAGTTACAGGGTGACTATGTCATCTCATAGTTTTCTTGTGTCATTAAATAGAAGAGAGTTTTTAAAAAGTGTCCCCACAGAAATCATATTCATATGTTTTATTATATGTTCCAGCATGGGCACCACTTTAGTTTAATGGTATGTTGGATGATGGTACAAATTTATAGCCAAAGGTTTACATCACAGACAGCTGGAATGAATAACAATAAATTAATTTAAAGTGCTACAAAAGTGCTCCCCATAGTATGCAGTGCTTATGTGCTCAAGGCTAATAATTTATAAATGCATGTCTTTTATAATACTGGTCTAAAGTCCTGAAAGCAGCTAGTTAAAAAGCAGTCACATGACATAAATTATTTTTATTAATATTTCAAATGCATGATTAGGGTGGGCACCATGGTCATTAGCATTAGATAGCGTTCATTTATGATCAAGTGCAATGAAGCAATAGCCAGACACAGAAACCAGCTAAGCAATGGCAAACAACCATTGTGAGTCCTGGGGTCATTCCTGCTGCTTTTTCCACGTGCTCTTTAGAAGCTAGTGGTCATCACAGCTAAAGCTGTTCTCCTTCCTTCGGCTTCTCTGTTGTGTTTGTCACACTGGACACTCAGAGGGCTTGAAGAATAAAAAGATGTCCCGTGAATGTGGTCAGAAGCAGCTGTGCACCTCTGCTTACCTTTCCTTCCATCCCCAAACAACAAATAGCAACGGTGCAGAAGGCAGTGAGGGGGCCAAAGGGTGCTCTAACCCCTGCCCTCATTACACCAGCAGTGCTAATTTCAACACTGAGTGAATACTGAACTCTAGTACAAACTCCTTCTTGGATGGGGTAGGTTACCTGAAAACATTTTACTTGCTTCAGGGTGACACATTTTTGATTCTGTGTCAGAGAATAAGAGAGAAGTGATGCAAACAAGTATTTGCAGTAAAGCATTGTAGAGACTAAAGATCAGGGCAGACCATAAGCTTTCCTTCTGGAGCACAGGACTGTTTTTTTCCTAGTGTAACCCAATGTCTTTCTGCAGTCTTCCATAGGGAAAGGGTATATTCACTATTACTAGTGAGGGTAAAAGAGAAACCAGCTCAAATAGCTTGGGCAATGTTGCATCTTTTTCCCCAGTGCAGCTCTCTGGCGTACCTCACTGCAGGAATGTCACTTGCCTTAATACCACCCTTACTTGCCCCAGGCAAAATTGGCTGCTTCTCACTTTTCTTGGTGAAAATAATTCACTTCTTAAATGCAGAGTTATTAATCTGAGGTTATAGAAGGAGTCTTTCACACTGAAAGAAGGATCATGAATAATTTCTGTGTCTCTTCTTTTGGGCCATTGCCATGTATTAGACTACATATTTGGGTCTTGGCAGATTGAAAAAATATGCACCACAATCAACCCCATTCACTTTGGTGGTTCTTTAGCAAAGGAAATGGAGTGACACACAAAGTGGGCAGAAGTATCATCATCTGGTCCTTCCCTCCCTCTTTTTAAAGAAAAGAAAGCTGTTTGTGCTACACAGAATTCAAGCTTCTAAGTAACAATGCCTGATTAACTTTTTTTTAGTATCACAAACATTTGCAAATTCATACTCTGTCTCCTCTTCCTTTCTGGCTTTCTTTGAAAGTACTTTGTAATGTAACACGTTTTTCCAGAGGTCAATGGGGACATATTTGCATTTTGATACACTTCAAATTTTTGCCTCCAGCATGCCACTCAAATGCGCTGTGCTAATCAGAAGCCAGTAATGATCTCCTACATGCTTCAAGCGGGTGGCTGGGCATACAAAAGCACCTCAAAATGCAAAATTCGTGAGAGAGCAATACACAGAGTAAAGATAAATAAATACAAAAAAAAAGGGACGATGCTGGCAAAAGCAGTTTGTATTTGAAAGCTGAGGGTTCTGCTTGAATTAAGCAGCTAATGTCTTTATGTGCACCACTGGAGTGATAAGGGGATTGGGGGGGCCTCAGCCAGCTGCACTGATGGACTGCAGGTTTCTCCAGCAGATCACTTGTATGTCAATATACCCAGATGAGGTATAAGCATTTCTGAAGGTTTTTATATCATCAGTGATACCTCATGCTCTGAATGATCCAAATCCAAGATTAGGTAGGATCTAGGAAAATGGGGCAGCCCCAAAGCATGGGTTTAATCTGTGTGGAGGTCTTCTATTTTTAGCAGTAAGGATAGGTTACACTCACATTTGCCTGCCCAAAGTGAGGGGGTGTGTGAAGCTGAATGGGAGAGAAAAAACCCCCAGAACTCAGGAGATTATTTATTAAAAAACATTTTTTCTAAGCGCGAATATCTTTGACAGACAGAGTCGCAAGAAAACCTGAGCACTTCCTCAGTTACCACTGCATCAGGAGAAAAACTCCCGATAAGCAGATGTTGCTTAGGCAGCAATCAGCCAGGCAGTGTGTGTGTGTGTGGAGGGGGAGAGGGATGCAGAGAGAGCCAGGCAGACAGGTATTAAGGCACTGTGGTGAATGTGTGTGTGTGGCTGCAAAGGATGGCAAACTGTGTGTGAGAAAATGACATATGAGCAAAACCAAGCTGCTCTGCTGAGTATTTTATATGCATTTTTAAGAGAAAGCAGCCAGAAGAAACCAGGAGAGAGAGACTAAAAAGACAAGGCAGGAATGGCCAAGCAATTGCATGTCTGGGCTAACAGCAGCATAAGGCAAGAAATCCAGGCATCAGGGAAATAATTTAAAGCCATATTGATTCTTTTTGGAGGTGAGAAAAAGCAGATGCACTCAGCTACTATGGAATGGCTCTGACAGCAGCTACAGCTGCTTGATTTTCCTTTTTTTTTTTTTTTTTTTTTTTTTTTTTTTTTTTTTTTTTTTTTTTTGTAACGAGTTTCATTCACAGAAAGCTGGCACTGTAAACCCAAACCAGCCGGGGCTGCCATCGGAGCGTGTCCCAGGCAGGCAGCGCCTCCAGGCAGCGCCTTCCATCCAGCTGAATGGAAGGGGAGAAAGAGAGGGACAGGGGGAGGGCAGCGGACCGATGGCCGAAATTCAGCCGCTCTGGCCGTTTGCAGTGAGCTGGGGGCGTTTGGAGGCAGGGATGGTTCGGAGCCCATCCATCTCCAGGGCAGAGAGCAGCTCTCTCTTCCCGGGAACCCTGCCCGGCCCCGTCCTGGGCAGAGCACAGAGAAAGGCTTGCAGGGGAGACACGGGTCCGGTGCTGCTCCGTGCTGCTCCTTGCATCTGGAAAACAGGAGGGGAATTGCACCTGGCAGGGGAAAATAAGCGGGTTTAGTATTCTGTAGGAAATCCTATGTGCTGGGTAGAGATGGGGTGGGCGTTTCTATATGGAAATACTGTCAGGTGCTGCCTGCACTGCTTCCAGTAGAGCAGCACTGTGTCAGCGGGCCTTTGCTCTTTAGAGTTGTACTGATACCTTAATTCAGCTGGTTCTTCATCTATTTATCCAAAGATGTAATTATAGAATTCATACAGAGACACCGTGGCTGAGATCTTCAAAAGACTGCTTTTCTGGAAGCCAGACACCTGTGAAGATGGCCCTAGGTGACTTATCCTCAGTCACAGAGTGAACCTGACCCTCGGCCAAGGCTTCTGAGTCTTCCCCAGATTCAAATTTTCCTCATGCAATCAGCTTATTCACTGTGAAGTGTGGTTTCAGACCTACAAAATTTAGTTCAAACTTCGAGTGTGGCTATAATGTGCTGTCCAAAATTTTCATTTTCAGCCAGAAAAGAAACCAGACTCCACAACAGTGAGGGTAAGGGATGTTCAGGAAGGTTTCCTTAAGAATATAAATAGTACTGTTTTATTCAATCTGAAATGAATTTTGGTCTGGCTTTATTATTTCTGGAAACAAAAAAATCTAGCTGTTCTTCTGAATTAAACTCCAACTGCTCCCACAGAACCTCAGATACTGTCCCATCCTTCCTGTTTTCTACTCCAAGAACCTTAGGTGTAACCAGGTAGGGATGTGTACGTGTGTGCTTACTGGCTTGGAGTTTCACAAACATCTGCTGAGGAGCATCTTATTTGTATGAAATGTGAGTTTGGCATAAAAAAAGGTCAGAAAATTTCTATCAGGACAGTTTTCCAAAAGAAAACAGCTTTCAGGAAGATAGAATGCTTTGTAACTATATAAAATTCCATTTTTCCATAGAAAATGGGTATTCTGGTCAAAACTTAATATTCACTTCACTGAAGGTACATGAAAAAATAATCAAACATTGGCCTAACTGGCACTAATTCACTTTTATTATTGGCTACACTGAGGAGTATAAATCCAGAGTTACTTCCTCAGCCTTTGCCTTATCCTGTTGCAAATGAGTTTGAAATCTCAGTCTGGTTTTTGTGACAAATTTCTTTACCTTCTAGGTATAAACATACAGACAAAAAATGTAACAAAAAACCCAGTGCAATTCAAACCAAGAGGCTTAACAGAGTCTGTGTCAGGGCTGTTGTGAAGAGTTCCAACTCCCAGTGGATTTGGTTTCAGTACCAGTGGTTAGAACACGTCAGAATGTGTAAATTTATAATTAAAAGCAAAAACATACAGCCAAGTACTTAAAATAATTTACAACTATATTTTTATCAGCTATAATTTGAAAATGATCAGTGTTACACAGTACACTGGCTCAATTTTAAAGGTTAGATACATTTTCCACTAAATTAAACATACCCTAAAATACTCTTAGATCTGATGACTGAGTAGTTTAACAGCATCTTAGCAATATTGAAACATCTTTATAAGTCTTTAGATTTATTTGTTGACCAATATATTTTCTTTTTCACTTGCTAAAATAATTAATCCTTTGCTTTAGATAAAGAAAAAGGATAAAAATTACCACGAGATAGGTGAGTGTCTTGTCTTCAGAAAACCACAGACCATTCCCACAGAAGGCAAACACAGGGTACAAAGTCTTTGTATTACTGGAAGAACTTCAGGATCTGGATTATAAGTCAATGGTAGTTCCCTGCATGGATTCAAGTGGAGAAGTTAGTTATTAATACAAAAATGCTATTTTTAATTTTTAATTCAGCTGGTTTGCAGCAGGCCTGATCACTTAATCTAAAAGTATCAATTAAAAACATCAAGAGTGCTGCACTGCTTTAGTGTGACAGGTATCACCTTGAGCAGGATCTCTTGTAATTGACTTTTAATGCTTTTCCAAAAGGGTGCCAATTTTCTCCGTCTTGTAAATAACCAAGTTGGGGTAATTCTGTTTTCCAAGGCAAATATATAAAGTGAAGAAAACAGGATGAGAGCAAAGTCATCCCTAGCATAAACTCACTGACTTCAGTGGTATTACACTAGAAATACTTGCAGATTGGGGTTTCTTATGTAAAAACTGACATGAATTGTGCCTAATAAGAAAGTACCTTAAATCATGCCTTGGGCAAAATAGCTCAGTTAATGCCAAAATGTTGTTGCAAGAAAATCCCTTCCTTTCCACAGTTTTCTAAGGGAGTTATAAGGCATGTTACATAGCCAAGCTTTTCCAAGGATTTTAAATAATTTCTTTTCTTGATTCAGATCAGCCTAATATTTTTGTGAAACATTTTATTGGTTCATTTTCATCTCTTTCCCCCTCCCAGCCACAAACCAAATAGATTTACAAGGTTACTTACTCCAAAACTTCACAGCTTCTCAGTCAGTTCTTGTGTATAATACAGAAAATGCCAATTCTGCTTCCTTGTCTCTAAGCCGCTAAAATAATCTGGGCCCCCTTTTAATTCTGCTTGTATGAAGTCAGGAAACATTTTCTTAGAGTTACATGAGCACTAAGTTACACAGCTGCCCAGAAATGATTTTTTAAAATTTCAGTATCTAATAAAACCAAAAGAAAATGAAGTGAAAATGGCTAATGTAATGAAACGTTGGCACTCAGTTAGGAGTTACGTTCTGAGTTTTACTTTTTCTTCTCTGACCTACACTTTCTAAAATATTATGAGAGAAAAAAAATACTAAGATGACAATACTGAAATGAACCCCAAAACATTTCAGAAAAATCTCTGCTATGATTTTTTCCGTCTGTAACTGACATATACACTGGTAAATCTTTTTGACAAAATAATGTTTACAGAAAAAAGGATTCTGTCAAATAATTTTCAGCCAGCTTTACAAAGGAACACTGCTGTGAAAAAAAATTTTATCCTTCCCAATGTGTCTGTGTGGTGTTACCATACCCATTTGTGACTAACCCTCGAGCCCAACAGTTTCAGGTTTACCCCAGTGCTGAGTGATTAGCTTTCTTTCCTACTGATTGCTTTAATTTCCGAAGATGGCAGCTTTCACATGTACAGAGCATCCTGCTCCCTATTCCCTTCACAGCACTTCCATGTGCAAAACAGCAGCCACAAAAGTCCACTCTGCTTTGCTGGTGATGTGCTATGCATCAGACTGGCTTGCAGTGCTGGCAGTCTGAAATACTGCTGAGTAGGGGCAGCAGGAGCTGGATCTTAATGATTTGCCCCCTCCCAGTCATTTGGGTTCATTGATTTCTCTAATTAAATATGCATTCCACTTCACCATTATTCCCAATGATCGCGTTTAATCTCAACGACAGGGCCAGAGATACAAGGGCCTTTGCATACAAGCTGCTTTTGCAAGCCCTGCTGTTCTGCAGAGGCTCCTGGATGCCTCCAGGTATTTGTCCGGTGCTCTTTGGCTGCATCCTCCTTTCCTCATTCAACTGTGTTCCCCTACATATTCAAGCCTCTCCTCCTTTCAGTTGAGCCTTCCAGCTTCGCTTTGGAGAGCTGGAGCTGCAGTTCTGTCTGACAGTCATGTATGTGAAGCTGATTTATTTGGCTGCTGTGGCACTGTGCCAGGGAAGAGGCTGTCTGAATGGTGAGGCAGTTAGGAAACTAATTGCATGATGGACTGCAGTTACAGGAGAGTCTTTACTGTTTGCTTCATCTAATCACATTTGCTACCAAGGATTTTTCTTGTCTGCCCCCTTTCCATTGTTTGAATTGGAGGAATACCAGGTTTACACCAGGGATGGCCTTGGCTGATTGGTTCCCAGGCCTGTATCACTAGCTTGTCGATCCCTTCATATGTTAAAGAGACTGGAATACTGTCACTGCTTTGAGTGTTCCCTTGCTTTCTCATCTCAGACTGGGAGGCTTTGAGCTTGCCAAGCTCTAAGTTCAGCACTCTTGTTTGCTCTTCTTGTGCTGATGAAGTCACTAATCTCTAAATGTAGGGCAAGGAGCTGTTTGGGTTAGCAATTGCATCATCTTCAAAAGAGAAAACAGAAAGCCTTGCTTTCTGAAGAAATACAGGTGGGTTAATAAGAAAATGATTTCCCTCTGCCTTGCTTTCAAATGTCTTCCTGAACAGTGAGCCTGAACTGAAACCCTGGGTTGCAAAATACCAGCCTATGGAAAGAGCAAAATCGTGGAAGAACTCTGTGCCACCAGATCATGTTTATTTGGACCATGCTCCATTTCTTTGCAAGCAAACATGCCTCGTTAGGTATTTACATGACAGAAAAGCAGCCACACTGCTGCTTGTCTTTACTGTTCCTACTCTGGGAAGGAGTGTTGGTAAATGATGGGCCTAATGATAAGCTGAGTGATTTCCATCCTCAAACAACAGCTGCCTCCGGGCCAGTGCCAACCACACTTCCCCAGTAGCACCACAAAGTTTGTTACTCCACTTGCATGGCAGCATTGATGCTGTTTCTGTGCTGCTGGTGATCACATTTTTTCATTTGAGAAGTTTATGTTCATCTTCCTTTTGGGTACAAAGTTCAAGTCAACACTGACTGCTACCAAACTAGAGAAACTTGAGGTGACAACTCTGAGTTTCTCCTGATTCCACCATAAAAATTTCTCCACGGCCACCACCTGCCTCCTGGGAGATGAGTGCTGAAGCTTGAGCCCAGACCATATGCTGCCACAGAAGAATGGCTTTATGCATATTTTGTGGACCCCTTATATGCAATAGTTTTAGAACCCAGTCTTATTTAAGTCACTTTCAGGTAACCTTTACATGTTTCATATCGGACATGTATCACTCAGCTTTTCATTCTTAGCTGGTGTTACTCTATGTTTTTCTTTGCATAAAACAGAATTAATCAGCTGGTCCTTTCTTTTTGAGGTCAAGGGAAAGTCTCCCATCAACTTTACTGAGCAGTGAACCAGACCTGCTAAATTTCAATTGTCAGGGCAATTTCCTCCCCTCCTTCATGGTCTCAAACACCAAAGGCATATTGGAAGGTGTGTGCTTGGAGCAGTCTACCTGAGCTCTAGGAGGTGCTCCCTCTCAAAGCCAAGATCTTCAAATGGGAGCCTGCACCCACCAGTAACAGCCAGCAAGCAAAGGGAAATGACAGCTGGAGCTAAATGCAAAAAGTCAGTCTGAAAGCTTTGCTACATCCTCCCAAAAGTCTCAGAGAGAAACTTTTGTCAGCTGAAATCTTGTGTACAATCCCTGGTGCTCTTTCTGCAGGGGCGGAGTAAGTTTTAAACCAAGATTGGCTACAGCTTTCTCCATCTCCTAAGGCAGCCACTACTAAGAGCTCTGCAATTTAAGCCACATCAGGATGTTGCAAATTTCTATCTAGTTCCCTCATTCATGAATTTCAGCCCAAGCCTGAGGAAGTTCAGCCAATACACCACCTTAGATCTTCCCCATAAGCTTCCTTGTGTAGGAAGTAGCAAACCTTGCCAAGCCTCAGGCAGCCACCTTTCCTTTGCAGGGCTACACTTCTCAGCAGTAAGGGGCAGGATGACTCGGACGACAGAAACATTCACAAAACAAGATAGCACTGCAGAAGTTTTCAGAACTTGGACTTCTGAGTAGGAAAGGTTTGGGGAGTTAGGGTTTCTGGGGAAAGTGGGAAAAAGGAAATAATTAAAACAGAATGATGAGTAGAAACTTATTTTGATATACCCAGTCTTTTAGCAGAGAAGGAGAGTCTGGTTGTCCTTGTGATATTGCACATCAAGAAGCCAGGACTGCTCTGTAATATTCTATACGAATCAGACTTTATTTTCCTCTCCTTGCCCTAACCATGAATTTTTCAACTCAAAGAGACACTGCAGATTTGATAAGAAGGAAAACTACAAGAAAAAGGTAGAACAAGACAAAACACATATGCTGCCTGGTCACATGGTGGTAAGAGTAGATGTAGGCTTTGTGGAGCCTGAGGACATTCAGAACATTGTAGAAACGCTGCAGAAAAGAGCCAGTGACCATGGCACTGCACTGGTGGCAGCTTTGAAGAGAGCAGGTGAACGTAGCAGATTTCTTCTACGCAGTGAGTACTAACAGTACAAAATGCACTGATGTACAGAAACTCATTTTCTATCAGTGGTTTTTTGTGCATCTCCCTCTAAGCCCTCACATAGTTTGAGCTGCACATCCTCCTCACATACCACACTCCCCCAGAAGATTAGCAGTGCTTATCTTGTGTGCGCCTGGGGAGCATGCGCCAGCGCGCCTGGGCAGGGAGCTCTTGGCCAGCCTGCAGTCATTTTTCTGGGTCCTCCTTAAAGGCAATTAGCAGCTTCCCCCTTTAACTTCAGAGAGCAAATTCAATCATAGAAGAACTTTCCTGCAGTCGGTACAATTAGCAGGAATGCGTTTGACCCCGGCTTCACCTTTTCTGAAATGCAGTTCCTGGTACAAAGTGTTGCAGGGCTCTTGAGAGTGACGTGTTAGGAGTAACTGGATGTCAGGATCATCGTGGGAAAACAAACAAATCCCCAAATAACTGAAAAGTCCTGAACCAGAAATTGGCACAATAAGGCAGAAATAATTCCTATTTTCACATATTACTTCTCTTTTCTCATAATACAAAACCAGTGCAATGCACCACAGCCCTCACCCCAAATGTGTTCCGTTACCTGTCATGCCTTAGAAAAGCACAGCCAGAAGTTGGAGTTTGATGGCTGCTGCATCTGCTTTCACAGAGATAATGACTGAAACACTTCTCAGTGCCATGAAGAAAGTGAAAACCTTTGTTTTCATACATATTTTTCTTATGCAGCTTGATATGTTTGTTTGTTTGTTTTTGGTTTTTTTTTTTCCTAAGGAAACATCCACAACAGCAATCTGCCTAGGCTTACACTGCTCCTCTATTCATATGTAGAAAAAGAACCATCTATCTTAGAGCTAGGAGGCTGGGATTCCTAAGTCAGAAGGAAAGTCCTAGACACCCAACAGACCAACAGTGCTGGCATGTGGCACCCAGTATCAGCTGTGGTGTACTCTAGGCACAATATTATTATTTCTTGAGAAATACCACACACACTGCCCTGTCTCTTCCATGATGTATGTACAATGACCTCTCTTTTCCATGTCATACATGATCTAATCCTTTTTCCTGAGCATCATTTGCACAGTAATCCTTTTCCTTCTGTGACAAAATAACATAAGTCTCTTTCCTGTCATTTGTAGAACAATCCCTTACTTCTAGCAGCATGCAGGCAGAAATCCTTTCTCTTTGTGCCAAACACAAAATGATCATCTCTAACTTGTCTCCCATGTTTGACAATGAAGCCCTTATACTAATTCTACGAAGAACACACCAGTCATTTTATTCCCAATTTATCCAAACACAACTTTCATCTGGCCACTGCGCAGTATGAAATACAGTAGTGAAAAATGCAAGGTATACAGCCCAATTTTTTAAAATCTGTTTTAAAAAAACTTCAACTTTTTGAAATGTTTAAAGAGAGAGACAAAAACAGGTAGATGGATATTCCAGCTTTTTTGCTGTTACTTTTTTTTCCTTTTGCTCCCCCCTTTTTCAATGACATGATGAAAAATTATCATGGGGAGGGTAACAGGAGAAAGATAGAAATTTGGATGTGACTCAGAACTTGAACCCAAATGTAGCCTTTTAAATTTCTCTGGCTTGGGTACTTTACATGTGAAAGATTTTTATTTTTTTTAAGCTAAAAATGCTTTGGCTTAACACACACACTCCCACCCCACTTGCATCAGACCAGTTATCAAGACAAATCAGAGTGAGAAGATAACAGAGCAGTGACCAGGACTGCCAGTGTCATCAACTGAACAAGTAATTTAGCCTGCTTTACTCTGAGCCCTATCCAAACTCAAACACAGACTTGTTTAACCAGCGCTTAACAGGAAAGCCCTACCTGTAGCTCATCCCCTGGGAAGCTGCAGCAAGACAGGAATCTGGTGGGGGTTGGGAATCAGCCCCCTAATTTGATATCCCCTGTAGACAGCAGCATTGCATTTAGTGATGATTTGGGTTTAAGTGATCCTGTTTATTTCTTTGGGATGCCTATTTCCACCCTGCTGCACAGCATGCTTTCAAAACAGGGTTCAATTAAATAAATGCTAAGTGTGACCTTTTGCAGAACCCCCAGTTTAAACCCATTGATTCTAAATGGGTTTTGCCTGCCCTTGGAGTGCCATATGTCTGCCAGCTTTGGTTTTGGCACTGCATCTTTGGTTGCTGCACACAACTTCCTCTAGGTGCTCCTGTGTCTGTGACTTGCTTTGACATCCCTTGTGGCTGGTGTGTTTGAGGTGCAAGATTTCCTGTGTTTGCTCCCAGAGCAGTTGTGGTCAGTGCCTTTAGCTCCTGACAGGTACAGCCACAAGGGCTGCTGAATGAAATTCCAGGTGGAAAACCACCACTGCATTTCCTGAACAAAGATCATAATTATGATAAGTGTATCACTTTAGCATTTTTTTGCCTGTGTTTATGAACAATGGTGTGAGCCAACGAGAACAGCATTTTCTTCCCTTCAAATTAAGTTGTGCTTTGGAATACCAGGGTAGATAGGATAAGACTTTTTGTTTGCTATGTTTTCTTCTGCATCTTTTCAGTGGTGCATTACACAATCACCACAATTCTTCACTTCTACTGTCACTTTTATGGCAGTGTTTTCCTTTTCCTCCTCTTCAGTCATGGGCATACTAATCTTTTGTGTCACAAGCAGCCCAACCCCTCCTTTACACAGGCCTCCTCCTGCCTGTCCTGAATTATACAGTTAAAAGAAAAAATAATTTCACCTACAAAATGTAAAACAATGTAATTTTGCCATTGTTATTTTTATTTCCATTACCACTAAATCCAGCCTGGACTGAATAATTAAGCAGCTATGTGTGTCACGGATTTCAGTGCTGAATGTAACCCATTAACCCCGCAGGAGCAAGGTCCTTGAATCCTGAATAATTCTGGGACTAAGCTGTGATGAATCAGGACTGAGATAAGAGCCATGCATCTCTAAAAAAATCTGGAGTGTGTTCTTGGCACTCGAGGTTTTTTCTGTGTTGCAAGCAGTTTCTGCTCTTCCTTTTTTTTCTTCCCTCATTCAAGTGACTGTCATGGGAAATGCAGAAAACCTCTACTTGGAAAAAGTGTTTGTTATAGTTCATTCTATTATTTTCTTTTTTCCCCTCTGCAAAATTTGTATGTAAAGAGCACCTTACCATTCTTTGAGGCTCATCTGTTCAAATTGCTTATTCTGTGCTTGGAATTGTCATAAATCTCACTCTGGTCTCATTTTTTTCCTTCAGATGGAGCCTTATTAGCTGTAACTAGTCATGGACATGCTGATACAGCATGGTTGGGTGAGCACAATCAGTAGCAACATTCCTGGCACCAGCATGAGTGTGCTGGCCTGTCTTTACACCTAGCAAGCTACGAGGCCAAACTGTTCTTTAAACTAAAGGTGGGCAGTTCTCTCCTAATACATCAGCTGCTGCTGGAAGCAAGGGGATGAATGTTTTCTACATAACACAGTCCATTTCAAGGTCTCTTCCATAACAGATACTTGGGAGGCAGAATGACAGCTCCACCCACAGATGCACAGCTCTGCAAAATAACAATAAAAAAAGTACCTCTGGGCATACACAACACCCTCCCCAGATAAAAATTCATAGCATCCTAACATAGTTGGAAGAGATCCACCAGGATCATCTAAGTCTATTTCCTGGCCTTGGACAGGATCATCCCCAAGACTCACACCGTGTGCCTGAGAGCATTGTCCAAACACTGCTTGACCTCTGTCAGACTGGTGCTGTGACCCCTGCCCTAGGGAACCTGTTCCAGTGCCCAAACAACCTCGGGGTGAGGATTTTTTCTCCCTGAGGAAGAAACAAGAATTTAATTCTGATTAATATACAGAAAGTCTCCTACAGTTGAGATGGTTAACTTACAATGGAATACTTTATGGGCCATGGCTTTGGCTCATCTGAATGGCTTCTGTGCAGCTTTAGCTTTGCTTTATGGACCTCTAAGAACAGAAGGCCTCACCATTTAAGCAGGACCTGTAGCTGGTGCTGGAGATTAAAGGGGCCTCCTGATGTAAGACAGTGACCTGTGAAGGACCCATTGTCTTGGGAATACTGCACCAGTGTGAAACCTAGAAGAAAACATAACCACAGCAGAAACCAGCTTGCACATCTGTGAGCTGCCTCCAGTTCCTCATAAACAAGAGCTGTAACCTCATTGCCAAAGACTGAAAGAGCCCTAAGAGAGACCTGTTTTTTACTTGTGCAGGACACCTCGTTCCCACTTTCTCCACAGAAATAGCAGGAGTGGAGAAGGTTTGATGCTAACAAGCCCTGTCCCCAACATCCCAGCCCACCCACTTGCTAGGGAGGATTTCAGGGGACTTCAGCCACCCATGGTGGCTGTATAACTGAATCAAAACACTGCAGAAAAAACCCCACCTGGGTCGGTGTGCCAACGCAGGGTGCTAATGGTCAATGGCTGAGATGACCCAACTTCATGTACCTGCAGGTGGCTTGGAGCCTGGGTCACTCTCAGTGGCCTGTGTGCTTGGGGTCAGCCCCTGCTGTCTTTTCCATATCAAGAGCCAGCTTGTTCCCTGAAGCTGTGGAGGCAGAGGCTGCTGGCCAAGAAGGACCTTGCTTCAGCCTTGGGCCATGAAGGCAGGTGTCACATTGCCACCTCTGCAGCTGCCACTGCCTTTATGACCAAGGATGTGGTGCCAGGACGTGTTTCACTAAGCAGCGATGTCCCTGAAGCTACTCTGCATCGACGGGCATTTGTCATCCCTTCCCATGTGGAAAAGCCACATGTTTCTGAAGGACTGGAGACTGCTACTGAGATCCCTGGTGTTGTACACGACCTGCCACAGTGATAGATTCTCATCCAGCCAGGAGATATGTGCTTCTCAAGGAGAAAATTACAGTCTGGGGAGGCACTCTGTGGGCTCAGTGTGCACAGGAAACAGCAAACAGAAGAAGTCTGTGGTGTTGGAGAGGAACATGGCACAGTCGCATGAGTCAGTCTGGTATCAGAGTATTAGAGAATGAATTGCACTACCCCGAGCCTTAAGGACTGCAGATAATGCGCAGCAATGAAGTTTTATCTGTGCTCAAGTGCATATTTTTTATGCGGCTAAAGCTATGCTGCAGATGTTCCTCACCAGAATAGATTTTGCCTTTGCTAATCCTGTATTAATCTGCTGGTAGAGCTATAGCTGCGTGATTACCAGCGGGCTCCTTGCAGAGAGGAGCCCCTGGTGACTGAGGGCGCAGCTCCTCCGCCTCCCCCGCGGCAGAGCCGCGGCTGGGGTTCGTGTTTGCTGTGCCGGGGAGCACCCCGGTCCTGCTCCCGGCGCCGTGCTCTGCCAGGAGAGGGAGCTAGGACTCTGGGATTCAGGGCCTTTGATGTTTGCTGCTCGCAGACCATGACGGTGGTACGGCGGCCCAACGTTAGCCTCGGCTTTGCCGTGTGGCTGAATGCACGTCCAGGGGGCTCATGGTTTTCTGTGGAGGCCACCGACTGAAGAGGTGTTTGGTTCCTGCCAGAACTCAGAGGACTCTGAGGCTCTGAACTGTGTTTTGAGGCTCTCAGTCCCTTTTTTTGACCGCTTCACCGGGTGAACTCCAATGGGAGTTTGGACTGGGTGAGAAGGAAGTGAAGCCTTCAGATTCTGGGTTCATGCAGTAGGTTCAAAGCCACTGCTGGAGTGGAGAAGGCAACCAGTGGGTGCAGAGCAAGGCGAGCTAGGCTGGGAAGAGGGAAAATTTTTGGTTAAGGCTACCATGTGGCAAACAGATGTTGGACAACATTTCTTTTAAACTAAAAACACATCAGCCTTCTTCCCCCTGCAGTATATGTGTTTCATTTTGAACAAGTAACTGGCAGCTGGAGAAAGTTAGTAGAAAATGCTCCGTCTATATTCCAGCACTTGCAACAGCAGCAAAATTACCTATTTCCTATTCTGCCCAAGCTTTCTGTCTCCTTTCGTAGATATTGTTGGCCTCAAGTCAAGTTTTGCTTAAGTTATGTATCAGAAAGAGAATAAGTGGAGCTCCAACCTTGTTTAAAGTGTAGAAAGGGGAATTTAAACAAAGCTGGCAGAGATACTGACACAACTATTATCTAGGTTCTGGATGTGGTTGGGCCTGCTGGTAAGAAAACAGGAAATAAGTGGGAAAACAACTCTTAAAAATGTGAAAACCAGCCAATTCTACAGGGCTCCACTCTGTGTTCAAAAGTCTGTAAGTACTGATAAAAGAGCACACGTGATGTGAAAGTGCTGTGTCATTATCACCGGCCCTTTCAGTCTTATTATTGTTTCAGTTTTCTCCGAGTTATGAAGTCTGGCAAAGAAAGAGCATGCTAGTGAAATCTGGTAGTGTTTCCTACCTGATTTGAAAGTAAGAACAGAGTAATTAATTTGGGACAATTTCAGAGGTTAGAAGAGCTTCTCAGACAGAGCTGGGCTCTGTTATCCAGGAAGGGGCCAAGCTAGAGAAAATATTGTTGAATAAAGCATGGTGTGAGCAGACACTGGAAATAGCAAATAGTAAGGGAGGCTCCTTCCTAAGAAATGCATTTTATTAACTCTGTATGAGTCAGAAAAGTCCTCTGATCTGTTGCCCTCATTGCACATTACTCTGTGGTCCAAGGGGTTGGCTTTGGCTGCTGGTGGCTGGGAGGCACTCCAGAGCGCTGGGAAAGAAGCTGCTCCCAGAAGGGTGGCCAGCAGCCATGGGGGTGCAGGAGGGTTGGTGGGCAGCCCCCAAGTTTACGGCTCTTAGCATTTCTATCTTCACAGAGGGCTCTGACTGATAAAGATGAATGGTATGGAGTTGTGCATGCAAGCGCCGTGGTTGTGACTTCCTATCTCTGTACTAGCCAACAAGTTATTATAAAAATAAATACCTCAGTGGCAGCAGCAGCATCCCCAAGGGCCTTTTTACTTCCACTGGCATGAACTAATTCCTGCAGAGGAGCTCAAGCCAAATCCTGCAGAGACCAGCGGGAATCTCTCCAGGCTCTTGCAAAGGCAGTTTGCACACTGGAGAAAATGCTGGTGCTTGGTCATATTTATTGCCATGTCAGTTAAAACATGTTGTCAGTTAACACCTTCTCTAACACAACATATATTTTCTAAAGCTGAAGGAAAGTGAGTTTTTTTACCTCCTTTTATTCTTCAGGTAGTTATTCTGATTTATTTCTGAAATTGCACAACGCACTAAATGCTGGTTCATGAAGTGGCCAGGGATCAATTATTACCTTTTCATGTGCAAACCGATCTTAAGGCATCTATCAATCTCTTATAGTCCTATCCACAGAAGATATGGTCAATTTCAGAAAACTGAAAACATATAAGGGAAGCTAGGGCAGGGTGACATTTGCTTTCCTTGGCTTGCTCTCTAGATGTCTGATGGGTGAGTTTATTATCCATAGGAACAATGAACAAGCCAATACTCCCTTTTCAAGGTTTACAGGTGCCTTAATGTAACTTGCTCATTTAATTTGGATCTATATACCTCCTGAGAAGGGCAGAAGATTTTCATTTTCAAGGCCTTATTTAGCCATAAAATGTGTATCCCATTAGCTAAGAGCAGATCTATGAATTTCATTTCGTTTGGTGACAGGAGAAATAGCGATGTATGTATCACCCTCTCAATAACTGCTATTAGAAGGTGCGTGTTTCATGAAGAAACAGTGTGTTCCATGTCATAACATCTTTCATGAAATGAAATTCAGGGAATTTGTAGCATGAGTATTTGAAAAGTATAAGTTTGCTCTTATTTTAAGACTGTGGGGAAAATACAAGCCCCTTTTGTGGTTGGAGCTGGCCACCTGAAAAATTAGGATGGATTTTGCTGGCTCCAACAAAGTCAGTAGGAGAATTTCAATGGCCTCAATGGGGCCAAAAATTCTCCTAGATTTCATACTATTATAGATATTGTACAATTTAGCCACCAAGGTCATTAAAATGCTATAATCCCTCGTGTGATACATGATGGGGTAAAAGCACTTACAAAGGTATTGCTTTCTAAACTGGTGTAATTATAGTAGTAATTCCCAGAGAAGTATTGCAAATGCATTTCCAGTTCCAGTTTCTCAATTTTTTGTCAGTGTTCATTACAGTAGTGATATGCTTGTGTCTAAATCTTGTTGATGTCCTTCCAGAGGGCACTAAAAACCCTAAAGTAAGTAAAGAAAAATTTAGTTGATGATTCTGACTGGCTGCTGAATTGCTGCCTTTTGAGCCCTGTCCCTCAGCTCATAATCTATAATGTTTGCTCTTATACTACACAGACTACTCTCTCTTTGTTTATATTCATCCCCCTACAGTTAGTCTAACTTAAGGAGAATTAGGAAAAAAAGAAGAAAATGAAAGCCCTCGCACACCAAGTGTAGATGCTTTGGGCCTAACAAGCCTGACACAGCCATCAATACTGAGCTGCATTTTCAGCCCCTAGGAAGTTTGCACTGTGGGGCAGTAAGGGGCTGCTCTTGGTTGGGCTCTGGTGGCAGACCGTGGGGCAGAGGTCCATCCCTCCTGGCACTGCAGAGGACAGGAAGCTTCTCAATGCACCAAAGAAACATTGAGTTGTGATCTCTTCCAGTTTTGAGAAAGGAAAGGACATCAGGTCTCTGAATTATGGCAAAAAAGGTTTGAAACTGAGATAAACATGAGTCTTGCAAGTGGTGAGAAAAGGGCCTGACTGTTTGCTGTCGGTGATCCTCTCAACAGTGATGAAAATCAGCTAGAAGTAAATAAAATTAAATATTGTCTCATGACAAGTGAGAAACCTGATCTTAGAGCCCACTTATTTTTAACTCTGCAGTTGCACCATATTCCTCAGTGACTGAGGATCAGGCACAGAGGTGTTGGAGGCTCTAGTATTTTGCTTTTCCCAGGGCTTGAAATTAGCCTCACATGCTCTGTACAGAGGTGATACACAAATTTCCATCTACTCAGATGTCTAGATGTGCATTTCTCTTTGCTTTATAAAACCACCTCCTTTCTGCTGCTTAACTAAGCTCTCAGATATTATTTGAACAAAAGTGCTGTTCTTCACTAAGAAAACCAGGAATAAGCCCAGCGTATTTATTCTTTTCCTTTGAGTGTGTCAGTCCTTTGACTAATGCTGACAGGATTTCTGTTCCTGTTGTGTTGCTAGCTTCTTCACGGGTGCTACCAAATAAATACATCAGTTTGGAAGATGATTTCTTACAACTGCCTGGCAAATTGCAGTGACGCTGTCAACTCATTCCTCACATGCTTTTATCAGACAGATACCAGACTAAAGATTAAATGAACAATACCTGCTTTGATCAGATACAAGGTTAAACATCAAATGAACAATATTTACTGGGCCTAGATTTGAAGTGGTCACTGGGTTCACTGTTTTACATCTCCTCATTAGCCTCTGGAGGTATCCAGTCACCAAGAGAAAACATCACAACAAGGAGCTTTGTGTCTTCTAAGGTAGAATAAAACCCTCAAATAATAACATTTTGATTAAATACACCCCCTGAAAGCTGGTGGTGTCTCAAACAGATTGCCAGTTTGGGCTTTCAGAAACCATGCAATTCGGTGTTTCTTAGGAATGAAAAGCATACAACATTCACATCTCACGATTTCATACGCTCTTTTCTAGTAAATCAAGCCAGGAATTTCTATTTTTTCTTTAACAAGAATTTTGTTGATGTTTAGTACACGTGTATAATACACAAGCAATCTACTAAATCCATGTTTACAGCTTTGTTCAAAGTTAAAGAGACATAGAGGTGAGTGGATACAACATTGACCTGGGATTCAGAGAGCTATCACCATGCTCCCACCTGGCTGGGAAAGACCCAGTTATTCCACAGTTTTTGGATTTAATTGTGGGTATTTTTTTTTTTTTTGCCTTGAGGTCTTTTGGTTGGCAGTGCCAAGAGGCCACCACTTTCTAGGCCAGGATCTCCAGTATTTAGCCAGCAGCTGTTGCAGCCCTTGGTGACTCTGAAAGTCTGTACCACAGCACAGGAGAAACAACATGGGTTTAGCAGCTGTGTTGGCCACGTGGGTGAGCCGTGCACAAGTCAAGCCCTTTAACCACGACTTTATGAAGCAGAAGGCTGCTGTATATTTTACAGATATAAAAAGGCTTAAATCTTCCAACTGGTGGCTTTGGTTGTTGTAATAAAAATTATACTAAAAATAGTGCTTGATGTATTAAATAGGTCTTTTTGTGAGAAATAGCTTGATCAGTTCTATGAGAAGGACAGAAAACTTGGTAGGACATATAATCTACTGGGACAGCAGGAACTCTGTGGCTGCTTATGTATCTACATGGGAAACAGGAAAGCACGAAAATGTAGTGCTTCAAGCATATTCTAAACAGATCATTGTGCAGAAAAATTCTCTCAACACAGAAATCAGAAGGTTTATAACAGGGAGAGGCAGTGCCTGCTCTGAAGTGACAGCTTCATGTTTATTTATTTTAGAGAGAATAAGAAGGAGATACTAAAGTAAAGACAGGATAATTTTATTCCCAGATCAAATAAAGGAACACAGAGTGTGTTCTCAGCAAAGTGATTACTTTAGGGGGAACTAATACAATGAATGTTATTAAATTAAACAACTTTTTTATAGGGCATCTCACATTAAGGATTTTAATGTAAGTAATATTTCTGTCAGGCAAAGTGATGCAAGACAAAATAGCTTTTGTAGAGGTATTCCTTATTACAGATATTCCTGTAAAAATGTATTCTATCTAGTATACTTCCTCTGTAGCAAATTATCACTTTGCTTAGCAGCTCTGAGAAACAGGGATGTTAGGAGCAAAGACGACTATTCTCCTTTCACTAGATGCCTGAAATCTTTGATTTTAAATTAGCTTTTAGGTGCTAGTGCACATAAAGCCGAGGTAAATGTCTGCTCAGCACAGATAGCTGGGTGAAATCCTCAGCTCCATAGGAGCTGTCTTCAGTGCAAATCCTACTGCCTTGCCTGCCTGCCCTACCATGGTGTGGGAAGCCTTGGGAGCGAGCCCTCGCAGTGCTGAGCGCAACGTGCAGCTAAGCTGAATTTTTTACAGAAACCATGCTTTCTCAGTCATTTCACCCACAGTGGCTGTGGCAATCAGAGCTAAGAAATGTGGACCTATTGCATCCTTTCCCATCCCGAAATGGACATCCGTATATCACCACACTTGAAGACCTGGAGCTACGTTTTATTATCCTTGAATCGGAGAGGTCTCAAGGGGTAATTATGTATAAAATGACTAAAACATCTTGCCTCAGGTGCAGAGTTCTGGAAAACCATGTCTTCTCTAAGGGTCGTGAGAGTGAGATGAAAAAGCCTGACTGCATCGTCTTCTATTGTTCCCTCCAGTGCTTTTGCTAGTAATTTATCAAATCTGTATTTATCTTAGCATTTATATATGACTCCCATTGCACCACTTTGCAATATTCAATTCCTTTATTCTCACAAGGGCCCTATCTGGTATATTCTGCATCACATCTTATGCAGTCTTGAGGAGAAGGATCACAGCAACAGAAAATGACAGGAATGCAGTCCCTTTTACTTATTTGCTACCTCAGCCTCTAAATTGTGGTTTGATGCTTACTAGATAGGGCTTCCGTCTCTCGTGTGGGAAATGTGGAAACTGAGTTTGTTTAGAAATATGAAGGGCTCAGAGTTGTCCTCTATTTCCTCCTACTTTTTTCCAAAATACTGAGGACTTTTCAGGAACTAGAGAATTTACACATCATGTCACTGCAATTATTTGGTCAAGGTCTTTAACTTTTATTATTCAGGAAAGTTGACCGCAAATTGCACATGTGCTTTTTGTGCTGGGGGCATAATTTTTTTTTTCTTGAGGCACTTGCTGAAATAAGACCTGCATGTTTCAACCCAATTTTGTGTTTTCTTTTAGTTTCTCAATAAAAATCTAAAAAAGCCCCTCAAAAATTCCTCAGAAAACAAAGAAGAAAAGAGCCATAAATAAAGATAATCCACCCCCCAAACCTTTTTGTTTCTTCTTGTATAGGGAATGATTTCTAAATCTTTTAATCCTTTCTCTGACCAAACATTACTAACCCCATGTGCTGAAATACCATCTTCAGTGGTCAAATGTGGAGATAGTAGAGATCTCTTCTCCAACCCAACTCTTCTCTGGAACAAGAGATCTTGAATCCCTGTGGTTCCTGAAGTATTGGGTAATCCCAGAGAAAGGCTGTTTGGGCTGGGTACAGAACCAAAACCAAATTGTTGGCAAGGCAGTGTCTGCCTATTTTCTTTATAATTCTTCCAAGGAGGGAAGCAGAGCATATGCTGTTAGCTATTTATGCTCATCCTGACTTCATAGAATCATGGATGGATGCAGGCAAGCGACACGTGGAAAAATAGGACTTGAGAACTCTATTGCTTCAGGAAAGCTTAAGTGGTAAAAGCACTGTCCAAGAAAAATGGAGGATATATTTTCTATGGAAAATATATTTCTGGTGGGCCTAGACTCAATTATTAACCTTGGAATTCCCCAGGTTTTTATTAGCAAAGTACACTACCTTCAGTCACAGCACTTACAGGGAATGTCAAATCCTGCTGTCAGAAACCACCTGTGCCGACTTGAGTGGTTTATTGGTCACTTGCACAAGCTATCAGACAAAGTGCAGTGGAGTAATAAAACAGATTTTGAGAAAGTCCACTAGAACTCTTTCAAAAGTTAGAAAGTTACCTACAAATACAGGAAAGGAGGTGCAAGCTCTGGCATTTTCATGTCTAACCCTCAAACAGCCATTCTCTCCCTATCGATTTGATACTAATTCAAGTTTTGAATAATACATTGGAAGGACTGTGATCCTGAGGACTTCTTACAGACATTTTCTCAACAGTCCTAATCCAGACTGGAGGCTGGAGGCTTTGGCTACAGGCTAATTGTTGATTCTTGTTTACCCTCTGGGCACTTTTCACAGTTCTGGCAGAAAAAACCAGCCTTGAAGTGTTTGTAAAATATGGAATACATTTGCATCGTAGCAAATGAGAAACGAGTCCCAAAGTCTTAATGCTAACGTTGGTATGAATGTAAATTTAATAGACCTGCAGTTTTTCCTTAACAGCCCCCACACCTTCTCTTTGTGATTCACAAGAGAAAACAACCTTTCAATAAAAACATATTTTAACCTTAGAACCATGCAAAGAAGTATTATCATCCTGTGGAAGAAAAAGCATAAATTCAGTGTTATTTTCCGTTGATTTTTATTTTGCTTTTCACACACAACAATATAAGCTTTCCCATCACTCCTGTTATTAACATATGGAAATGTTCAACTGCAGACCTTGCCCCAGTGACGAGGTTTTCTGACTTGCTCTAAACCATGGATGTTAATGCCCTGACTGCCAAGAGGTATTGTTCTTTCATTTATGAATGCACATTTATGAATTTCTGGGGATACTGAACTGCCTCTGACTACATATTTTGAGATAAGGACAAGTGCTGATGAGACCTAAATCATCTCCTTTGCAGACTTTAAGGGGTTTGC
Organism: Chamaea fasciata; assembly: GCF_029207755.1. NCBI lineage: Eukaryota > Metazoa > Chordata > Aves > Passeriformes > Sylviidae > Chamaea > Chamaea fasciata. The sequence goes on along the minus strand of NW_027094094.1, from coordinate 23,671,632 downwards.
AATGCACTTAGATGCTTTTATTATAAATAAATGCACCAAAAACTGCATTAAAAAATCTCTAATATCACGTATTGATTTCATATCTTGTTTCAACTCAAATTCAAACATGGCAAGTGAAACTGGATAAAACACTTCTCACCAGCTTTGTGGTTTTAGAGAGATTATTTAAGTTACTTTGCTGGAATTTTCTCACTGACAAACCTGAAGGAGTGCAACTAAAAATGATAGACAACCAAACAGCCGGTGAAAATTTCTTCATGCTAGGTAAAGAATGGACATAAAAAAATTATTAGTGGGCTTAAGGGCGGGTATTTTCCTGTCTCATTCTTTAAGTTCATTCCTCAGTTAAGGCAAATAATAATGAAAATTAATCTAAAAATATATTTTAAGTTTGCTAAGTTCCTGTATTTAAAACATATGAGTAGTTTAGCTTTCTCAGCATTTCAAGATGCTTGAAAACTGAGCTATAAAGGAAGCTAGACACCCAATTTGCAATGGAAATATATAAGATGATGAATTGGATTTAATGGGCTCCAGTAAATCATAACATTAATGCTATTGCATGATACTTCACCTTAGCACCAGATTAAAAAAAAAATCTGTCTCAAGTTGAAAAACATGCTCTAAACCCTCCAAGTCTGAGAAAAGAGCCAATTACTATGAGATCTGTAAGTGTATTAAGCACATCTGACTTTTGGTTTCAGCACAGATGTGAAACCTGGATGAACTATCCTTAAAATTTTTACACTTTAAAATTTCATATAGGAATTTTCAGGACTAATGGACCTTTATTGATTAACATGTTTTTCACTGTTTTAAAAAGAATTGAAGAGTACATCTGTTTTTGGGATGAAGAAACATAACCAGTTTCACAGATCCATTTTATCAAAACATCAATTCAGCAGAAAGTGCAAATATTACACAGAGAAATAATTAAGAAATGTATGAGCTGTGAATCTTGGATTATAACCAACTTTAAAAAATTGCAAAGTCTTAGTCACTTTATTAGATGCAACTATTTTCTACCTGGAACTCCTTCTGTTCTTTCTTCTGTTTCGCCCTGTTTTGTCTTTTGAGCCTGACTATAGCTTAACTATCTAAAACTGTGAGTGCAGTAGAAGCTTCTGTCATGTGGAATGGAAAGGAAAAAGCATTTTGGCAACTGACTGGGCAACTAACCCAGAGAGTCTCTGTTACTTAACATTTGGTCAGGATATTTTCCTGAAGTTCTTCAATGTGAAAAAGAAACCACCTCATTGTGAACTTCCAAGTGTGAGCAGTAAAGGAGTTTCATACGATTCATACGAAGGATAAGGAGACTGTAGTGACCACTGATTTCTGGCCCTTCCTTCAAAACTGCAGAAGACAATTATTCAAGCAAGTGTTGCATATGTAATTTAAGCATAACTCTAAAAAAGGCAAATGATTTGTCAACTTGGGAATCTAGAAAAGAGTTATTAAAATATATTATAATTATAATACATATTACTAAAATATATATACATAACTGTAACAAGCCGTAGAAAGGTTGCAGAAGTGCAGACACAATTACATAATATTTATGGTTAGGAGGAAGATAATTCAGAAATTCTCAGTTGTGCTAAATCCACAGACTCAAATGAGAGAACAAAGTAAAAATCAAAGCTTCCAGACCCAGACTGGAGTGAAACAGAACATTTCTTCACTCCTAAGCTTGCGTTCAGAAGGGCCAGATATGTCCTGGTGCCTCTGAGCTCCTTTGGAGCACACACAGAGCAGGCATGGCTGGGCACAGAGAAGGGAACTCCTGCCTTTGAGGAATTCTGGCATTGTCTCTGGCCTGTGGGCTCTCCCAGGAGCCGCAGATCCATTCCTGCCCTTGCTGCAAACCTGATTGAGTTATGAGCAGCTGTGCAAAGACCCTCTTGTTTTCCCCTTGTTACCAGTGTCTGATTAGACACTACCTAACACACAGGAAAACAAAGAGAAACCTCGGGGAGGAGATTTTCAGCTACCGTGGAAGAACCAAAGCCATGGAGGGTCTCAGAACATGGGGCTCCACGTGCACATGTCAATCGTAAGGAAACATTTGACTGACAGCCATGTTTGAGGATGAAGCAGCATCTTTTGAGTGTGTATTCCTCCAAAGGATGCTGAATACTCGGGTCCCCTGTAGGACGACAGACTTCCAGAAACAGCCTCTTTTCAAAGGTTTGAATGATTGGGTGTGGCAGAGACAGCATTGCCATTTATTGGCATCTTTGGCTAAAGGAGTTTGTTAAATAGCCATTAAAAAAAGAGACTTAAAATTTTACTGTTTCTCATTTTCAGCCGAAATAGAGGAATTTCTTCACACTGCTTCAGGAAAGGGGAATCTTTTCCGGCAGAGAGGGAGTGGGAAATGGGCAGCAAGGACAGAATCACAACAGCTGACTGTCTGTGCAATTTATGGCATGATTTTTCAGAGAGAAGTGCCCCATCTGTGCAGACTAAAGAAGCTGCCAGCAGCAGAAACAGGCAAGGTTTTTTTATATACTTGGAGGTGCTGGTGACATTTCCCACTTGAAGCTAAGGACAGAAATGTGGGGTGCAAAAGGAATGGTAGAAGTATTCCATTGCTTGTTTAACCAGGGTTTTAACAAAACTAGGGCTAGGGTCACCTAGGCCATCTACATTTTTATTACAATTGGGCATTTCGTTTTAGCAGGTTCTGAGTGTCATACTGAGAATTTCCATACTTGCTTCCTTCTATGCAAATGCCAGCCTGTTTTTCAATTGTCAATACATATGAGTGGGAAATTTGCACTTTGACTTGTGTATAAGAGACATACCAGAAAGGGGATGCATTTTATCTTTGGCAGCAGAGCAAAGCTTTTAACATGTGGCTCACTTATTAACCTGACACCATCCTTTAAGAGCTGCTGTAGTTATTATTTATCGTAAAAATGTGATATATTTTCTACTGTCTTGCTGGGTATGACAGAAAAGGAAATTACTCAGATTTTGCCTGTAACATCTCAGTAGTTCAAAGGAGCAAATAGAAAATAATTACATGAAGCAAAGGGAAAACTGAAACAACCCCCATAATTATTTTCTCCCATAGAGAATATTATTTTACCAGTAGCATTACTGGTATTTGGAATTTCCTCCTGCCGTCAGAACACTTGGATTTCCCTTTCCGTTGTACAATTCAAGCTTCTATAATTTTTGCACACCCAGAGCAGAAATATCTGCTTCTATTCCCTTGCAAATACTCTGTAGTAAATAGAAATGACCTGAAAACACAGTAGGATGTTGGCAGTTTCCCAGGGAAATCAAAGATGGGAGTTGCTGGGAGAATTTGAGTTTGGAGGGCTGTGTCCACACTGGGCTGACAGCTCCCACACAACATCAACTGCGGGGTGAGGCAGAAAAACAAGAGGGAAAAGTGTCTCTCAGCCAGGTCAGAGGTGGGAGCTTGGGTCCTGTGTAGTGGCGTGACAGACACTGCACTCAGCTCATGTCACCGTGCTGGATATGAGGCGGATGTTGGCCGTAGAACTTATTTCTCATGTACCAAAAGCTTCAAACCAAGCTAATCCAGGAGGCTGGCTAAGCTTTGGGCAAGTCAGAATGGTTATCATACCAACGGATCATATTGTGCTACTAACCTTGATTTAGGAAAGTTAGTGGGTTTTGTCTGAGTCACTCTAACACTGAAATATGGCCTTGACTTTAAGCCTGGGACAAAGTCCCACTCAAACACAGTTTAGAACACAGAATGGTTACCATGAACAGTCTTACGTAAGGCCAGAGTAAACTTAGAGCAAAAATATTCACAGTTTTATTAAATGCAGGTAATGAGGCCCCTCAGAACAGCAGGAACTGGGCCTGGCCTGATATGTTTGTGCAGCCAGGTTATAAGATCTAAATTTAGACAAGCGTAACCACAAACATAAACAATGTGTAGCGAGTGTTTAAAGCCTGCTCATTTATATATGCCATGATTTTTTCTGAGCATCCTGGCCCCATAAAATCAGAGAATTGTTTAGTTTAGATCCCAAAATGTCAGTTTGGGTACTGCTGGCTTTTTTTTTCTCCACAGGAAGCACTTAATTTTCAGGAGGTACTGAAAGAGATCTGTTCAAACTTATCCTGTGCTGGGCATCCATACAATAGGGGACAGCAGCCATGGAAATGGTACCTCTATTCCTATAACTTCTTTGCACTGATCAGTTCACACACCTATTGTAAGTGAGGAGTTCTGTGATCAGGAGGTGCACCTGCAAGCCAGCCCCACGCATTCAGAAATCCACATTTTCCATAGTTATAAACCTAGCTTACAATGTTCTTGGAGAAACAGATGTTTTCCTTGACTATAGCAGCCCGTATAGAAACCGAGATTTTAGTAAGAGAGGGAAGACTTCCTAGGTACAATGAAAGAAAAAACCAAGGCTCAAAAAAAAGTGAAAGGAAGAACTGAAAAAACTAACACTATCTATACTGTAAATATTCTACATTCTTTCCTGGAAGAGAAAAAAGAGGGGAGAAAAGGCTCTTCTGTAGATATATGTAAGAAGTTGAAGGTTTTGATTTGATCAGTTACTGGCATGATGCCATAACTGGCAAGATTCTTCAATAACTTAGATTATCTACCACTAAAATCTTGATATATAGGGTTATTAAGATCCAAAGTCCTGCTGAAACCAAAGGAATTTAGGATCAAATCCTTAATTCAGTTTAGATTTACAAGGTAGGACTCTCTGAAGAGCTGAGAATAAATCCTGCAGACAGGTAGTTCTGGCACTATTCCAGCTCTTATAAAAGTTGTGATGTCTTTCTAAGAGGTCCAGAAATCTGGGCAGTTTCTGAGTTTGTGTTTTTGAACATACCTACTGTGGGCACAAATTCTCTTGCTTCTCAAACCCCACTGGAAGAACAGCACCTCTTAAAAACAGTCTGGTGATAATAAAACCTCATCTTAAATGGGGATTTTTGTATAAAGCACAGGAAGGGTTTGAGCATTCACAGCTTTTACTGTCTCCTTCTACATGCCCAGTGCACGCAGTTCCATGATGCACCTCTTCCCACTTGTACAACAAATGGTGCACCCTGTGGCTTAAAACTCACTCTCTGTGCACTTGCTCTCATTATGAAATGCAATTGTATTTGGAACCTGACATAATGATGACCATAACTGACCTGTCAGTGTAGATCAGAACAAATCATATTCAACATGGCAGGTAATTGTGATTAAACCTTGGCCCTATTTCATCATATAAACAAGCATCTCAAGACCTGACTGAGAAGGGTTCTTATAATCAGACCTTCATTTTCAAACGTACAGAAATTTTGTCAATATAAGACAATAAAAGGGAGACAAGTACTTTAAAAATTAAAGGAATTAACATGATGTATATGCTGCAGGCTGTATTTTAATCTTCGAGAAGCACAGCTATCTGCAACATTTTTACAGATGCCTATAGGAAATTTTTAAGGTAATCGATGGTAAATGTATAACTTCCTTTCAGAACATCATCCTATACATTTAAAATCACTCTTGGAGCAAGCCAGGGTTTTCAAGCTGCTCTCTGCCAAAATGCCCAGTGTGTCCTATTATCTACAACAGTATGTGTGCTATTCTTTCCCAAATCAAAGCTGGTATTCAAAACTGGACACATATGAGCAAACACTAGAAGGGAGCAGGGCCTGAATATGGCCCAGGAAACATTTTCAGCATTTTAAGATCACAGCATTTTATTCTTTTGGAAGGTGTTTGTTCGTGCTTGTTTTTTGTGCAACATGATATTCGCAGGTATGGCTCAGGAGATACCGTCCTCACATACAGGAGCAAGTGGGTCCACCCCTGCGTGGCTGCACTAGATATTGATCGTGTCTTCTGGGGACACACAAGGAAAGAAAAGGAGGATTTTTCCCTTTTAAATCCGTGTATGGAATTATGCAGTCCTCCAGTGGAGCCCCTAGCTGGCTGTATGTGCTGCTTTGTTTCCTGTAGGGAGAGGGATATAAAAAGTGCAGATAACGAAACCTAACTAGAAGGGTAGGCCTCTTAAAAGTATTCATTGTCTGGGGAAAGAGGGAGGAAGGAACTCACCTGACCTTGACCACCCAAGCTTTTAACACTCAAAAAGACTTTCAAAGCTTTCTGAGGGAGATTTACAACTGTGAAAGGACGCTGGAATTACACTGCGGCAGAAGGAATATAATTCACCTTGACTCACTCCCCTCCCCCAAAATCACCCAAGTCACTTCTGCATTTTTAGAAATGTGAATACATAGTTTTGCAAATTGATTGACAGAATCAAAGGAATTCCTGGCTTAACACCCTCACACAATCTCTTCCTCTAAATTTCTAGCACTTCTCTCACACTGGCTGCCTTTGCTGTGAGAGTCAGCCTCCACGTCCCAGCTCTCTGTGCTCACTGCAACAAAAGAAACCCATCACCCAGGGCTTGGGGCTGCTGAAACTAACACATTACAGCCACAAGAAGTTGCTTAAAGCACTTACTGATAAAGGCAGCTGTTGTGGTCAGGCCATAGCTCTCAGCCCTCTGGGCTCTTATTATCAACAACAAGTCGAGTCTAGATGCCTCCTTACTAAACTACTGCAATATTATTGCTGGCTCTATCCCCAGAAAGTCCAGGCAGGGTTAGGAAGCCACTGTGTTGCACACTCAAAATTCACGGTCTCTAAATTTTGCATGATATTTTTACCATGCTAATATGTCCCAACATCAATAATCAAAAATATCTGCTTCCAGGGGCACTGAGAAAATGACTTCAAAACAGCCCCCTGTTCAGACCTCCAAGAGAAGCTGTTTTTGTTAAAGACTTCTTGAATAATGGGGAATATACAAACAAAGCTCCTGGACTCCTCAGCATCTAAGGCTGCTGCTTTAGTTTTAACTTGCACAAACACAGGATTGTTCTGGTGGCAAAAAGCAGGTGCTTTTCTCTCCTTATTGGAAATGAACAGTTTCAGGGTCTTTGGGTTTCTAGTGCCTAAGGATACAAAACAATTCAGTGCCTCAGAGAATGTATCTCTAATAGTTTCTTTCAGTCAAAGAAGCTGCAAAAAACAGACGGAAGTTTTCTTTTTCAGTCTTATTTTCATGCGTCAAGAAAATGATTAGAGGCTGGGGCAGCTTCTGGCAGGTGCAACTCCCAAAGGGGGCCTGTGCCACTTATGCTGGCGGTAGGCGATGTGTCAGATAGCACATGGGACTGCTGTGCTGTGTCCCAGCCTGTCTTACAGTGCTCCTGCCCAGAGAGATGCTTCTGAGAGCTGGGATCTCTGAATCTGATTTTGAGTTCTTTACTGAAGGTACAAATAATCACGGCAAGCTACAGGAATGTGACCCCTTCCCTTCCCTTCTCTTCTTTCTCTCTGCTATGATGTATTATAATGAACATTCTGGGGCAGATCAGTAGAAAGCCCCTGAATATAAGCCTCTGCACTTAAAATATCAAAATTGCAAGCAGGACTGTGTTCTCTGAGCTTTGGAAAAAAATCTGTACAATTTTATTTGCAGACTTTATGCTAGGATCTTCCTGAATTATTCTATTCATTATGTTTCTTCTTTACAATCAGTATTCATTTCACAAGTCAATAACATATGGGATGTATCAATACGCTCAAGTGAAGATGACACATTCATAACTCATACAGCTGTTTTTTCACACCTGAGAAGGAATATAATGCTCCATATCAGTGCTCATCCACAGCTGTACCACATAAATAAAAAACGTAGATTGTGCGGAAAAAAGAAACAGTGACTTAAAAGAAAACTCAGCTGCCTAAGTGAACATTGCTGCACTCTTTGGAAAGCTAGGAATCTATTAAACCCGATTGTGAGATGTTGTTCTTTCGAGATTAACTCTTTCTCAGGGAACACTGCACTGTTGACTGTGAGCTGTGACTGGAAATGAAACGTGTGAGGCACCAGGAGGAGAAACAGCCATGCCCTGGGCAGGGAGCATCCCTGGGAGCTGTGCTGCATCCCACGACTGGGGAGCTTTTTAGACCAGGAGGAAGGGGTTAAAGATTTTGCTGCATAGATTTTGCACTTTACTAAAACTCATATGTGTCTTTACGACCCAGCTGCAGCTCTCCAGATGAACTCAAAGAGCCGAGACCCGCCCCCCCCCCCCCCCCCATAGTCTCTCTTCCTAGAGCAAAGCAAACCAACAGCCACTTCTGACAAATGCCAAAACATCCCCTTTCTTGCCGTCTCTCCTCTTCCTCAGCATTTCCTCCTCATCAGGCAATGCTCAGACTTAGGACCCTTTGCCGTCCTGACAGCACTCATCCTGGCCCTGTCTGTGGCAGGGTGCCCTGGGGTGGCAGCAGCCCTGCTGGGACCAGGTGGGCACAGTGGCCGCAGAACCCAGCCCCCTCCCGGCTCCAGATATTCAACAATGCTCACACAGTCTCACCTTAATATCATCACCTGGTTATTCTGCTTCATGCTTCCTCATGCTGTTTATATGTGGGGGCAAGAGCTGCAGAGCAAATTCTAAGTATTTTGTTCAAAGTACATGAATGCGTCAAGATTTTTAAAAATGGTTTCCCCTCTTCATTTTTTTTGCCAGTATTATTTGATTTTAAAAAAGATCATCAGGAGAAAGAAAAAAAAATGTCAGTCTTTTAAAATATTGGCCAATTCTGAAACTTTAGAAGAAAAAGTGCTAGCCACTGTTTCTCTCAAACCTAGACAAGACCAAAGCTGTATGTTCCTGCAGCAATTATGTAAATAAATGCCCTGATCCCAGAGAAGTGCTGGCCTTTGTTGATCTTGTTTGTGAACGAATAAAGCAGCAAAAAGCACTGTAATGATCACACTTCTGCAAGAATAGACAGAAGGGAATTGGCATTTCCCAAACAGATTAGGAGGCAGCTGAAATGAACATTTCCCAAACTCTGTTTTTGGGTCTAAAAAAATAATGGAGGCAAAAATAACTACTAGTAAAATTCATTTACTTAAGGGTTATGAAACTCCTTCCTGTTCCTTGTTCCCAGCTGTCTGCTACAATCTATTGCAGGACTGTGACAGCGTTTAGGAGTTTAATGCCCATGGAATAGAAAGTTGTCACAGGTTGATGGGCTCCTGCTGCTAGATAGTGTCCACATCATTAATCATGGACACTTATCTCCTCTGCCTCACAGGAGAGCCACAGTGACACTTGCTCACTGTACAGTGGAGGACACCAAAAACTATAATCTACCAGTGGTAAATTTACCATGAGATTGTGACAAGGACCACAGACAAATACAGGCAGCTCAGGAACACATTTATCACCCAGTGATGAGGACTCCAGCTGACCTCCGGCTGAACCTGCACATCCCTGCTCCCACCTGCAGACCCCACACGGCTGCTCTGCCCTGCACCGGGCAGGGGCTGCAGGGAAGCCTGGTCCCTGATTGCCTCTGTGCCAGCACCTCAGTTTGCGCTCTGAGCTGAGGGACAGTAAAAACAACAGCCAAGGCTGTGTCTGAACAGAAAGAAACCTTTTTCTTTGCATTAAACCCAAAAACCTCCCTTACTTTCATTTGACACAGAAGAATTTTGTTGGGGGAAAAACTAGTTGCTTTATTTTCTTAAAGACATTTCTAATGTAATTATTCAAATGAAAAGGAAAGGTTAATTTGATGTAGGTCAAATGACAGAAGTGTGTGTAAAGGTAAAAAAAAATAGGTAAAATACTCTGGAAACCCAGATTAGTTGAAGTTCTAAATAGGACTTGAGTTAACAGGTCCATTTAAAAAAAGACTATTGTAACAAATGGACTATAAAATATTCTCAATGCTGTTAGCATTTTCTCTTCAAGGTGTCCAGCACTGTAGGGAGATAGAGGACACTACAGTGTGATATGCTCTTGATGAAGAGTCAAGTCACTTTGAGATTTGAGAGCTGTGCGTAAAAAACAGAGCCAATATCTGAATCACATTCTACCAAGAAAAGATGTGAACACAGTCACAGTATAAAATATTCTGGTTATTTTCTACTAGCAAACTCGGACAGCAAAGTCAATATAGTTAAGAAGAAAAAAAATCACCCACTGCTATAACTTATTGAAGGGAAGGTAGATGGCAGTGTATTCTATTCCTTGAGATATCAAAATCTGTCTACTTTTACACAAAAAAAACATATAAATTTAAAACAACTAGATTTGAGTATGTAGGGAGAATTTTCCCATGGGAGTTTAACTATCACCCCTCAAAGCCTCTTTTTAATCAGCCAAATAAAATTTTTTTTGCAGGCCCTACTTTTCTGTAGGTAACTGATAATTTACCTTGGACACCTCCCTTTATATGAACCAGGATTTGCATAAGAGCTGGAAGAGTGCTGTGAAAAAAGACATGACTATAAGCAAACAGCTGTCTTGATATTTGCAGCTCATATCAAAGGGCTGGTCAGTGTTTCCTTTAGTTTCTTTGGAGCAGATTTGGCATTCAAAAATCAGAAACTGGATATTTTTAATACCAAAGAACATCACAACTGATTTTGCAATCTCAGAGGGAATTATATTTTCCATTATTTTCTTCTCTATCGCTTTAATTTTTTTGCATAATCTGTAATGTGTCCCTTAAGTAGAAAAAATAAACCAATTCTTACTGCTTTTTAAAACTAAGATGTTAGATGTTAAACAAAAAAAATAACAAATCATTATAAGTGATAATCCATAAGATAATAAATGAACAAATAAAAGGTGCTGGGTGCTATTCATCATGTTAGATGACTGTTCAGGCAAATAAAAAGATGAGTACATTGATAAGGATGAAGTACTTTGAAATTATTTTGCTTAGAACTCAGTGTTACAAACACCGAAGGTGGGATTTTGATCCCACTGTGGCTTAAAATTGGTGTAATTTTGCTGAGTTAATTTGGCTTTATTGAGACATAACTGAGGTCAGAACTGTATCTTGATGCTGCTGTGAGTGAATAAAGGATGAATCAATATTAAGTTTGTTCTTTCCACGTTTGTGGTTTTTTGATGGCCTGTAACAATGAGACACCAGTGTGCTACTATTATCCTTCATAATGAAAACTTATCTTGACTCGGACTTTACATTTCAGAACTTCCTTTTGATATTTTCAGATAGTTTCTCTGTAAAGATATGTATATGAATGTTATGTTGAAGGGGAGCAATAAGATACTCTTCTAGTTGAGATGCCGACAGAGCTAAGTCATGCAATTTATTTTTTTTTCCGTTTTGCCTTCATGGAATTCATATTGCTTGATCTTATTTTAAAAAGGAAAGCAAAGCCAGTGATACCAGATCACAGAAATAAACGATCCTTTTTCCTTGTTTCTGTAAACCACTTAACTATTTGCTATATGACATAAAAGAAAAACATGCAAACCACACACAAAAGAAAAAACCAGATGAATAGGAAGTGTATGTTCTTAAGTGATTCTGACCTGATCTGTTATGATCACTTAGATACAATGGATATCTTAATCTTTTGTGCCATTGTGTATCTGTACGACAGTATTACATAAATAGAAATATGAGTGAGCAGAGATGTCTTTTCTATAGAAAATACTGAAATATTGGACCAGAAAATAATCATCAATCTTTTGAAAATTTGTGAATATGTGATTACGAACACATTTTGAAGATACTAGGAAAATTCCAGGCACTTTCATATTTTCCTGACTTTTTTCATTAATTTTTTGTTCTCAGATATGTTGGCCTGTTGCAGGTACACTTGTAACCTCCCCCTATGCAAACACAGCCTAATGGGAATTCTTTTGCCACAGATTTACTTTGAAAGATATGCTTTGCACATATCAGCCTATTTTAATGCCAAACATATTGTAAACCTTTATTAGTGATCATGGGTCACAATGGAAATGAAACAGTCGGGGTAGAAAGGAGGAGTACTTGTTCACCTTGAATTTATTTCAGGCTTATTCATTTTTCCTGTGTTTGAGCCTGTCTCTCATTCATCTTACAAACTCAAATGAAACCTAAAATTAGTGCACATGAATAATTTGATGTAACCACACACAGTATATGAAAGCAAAGCTCAGGAAGAAAGAATTGACATGAATTCTTCTGTTTTTCTGACAGTTGTTCTGGCCTGATAAAATGTTATATTTGTATATTTGCAGTGCAGTGTTCCAGTAGCATGTGCTCCTATATAATTCCATCCAGTCTCTTAACCTCAAAGAATAGATCTGATGCTTTCTTTCTCATATTTTACTTGAGATATTTAGTTTGCTTTTAATTATAGTAATGCTTTTAAATAATAAAATGTGGGATATCAAGAAGCTGGTACCATAATTTAGGACAATCTGGTTTTTTTACTATCTTCTCTGACACTGCTTTGCTCACAGGTTTAAGACAGCTGGTGAAAGAAAGCTACAGAAAAGCTCCATTCCTGGAGAAGGAAGAAATGCAAATCTCTGTTCCCCTGTGTCTTGTGCAGCATTTCAAACTCTTTATGTCATTAGGAATAACTTCTCTTCACCAAGTGCTTTGGCTTGGGACCATGGCAGGAGGAAGGTAGTTCAGTTACTGTCTATTCAATTTTAAAACATATAATTGTGTTAGTTTAATCATGGCCTCTGCTGAGGCATGATCTTATGATCCTATAATTTTTTTACTAGACTTCCAGGCAATAAAAATCCCTGAGAATTCAGTGCATCTCACAATGCTCACTTGATTTCAACGTTTGAAAAGTCACCATTCAAGAAGTCACTACCCTGGGCTATGGCAACAAATCACATGAGTGTTCCAGTTCCATCTCAGCACAGGATTGCTTAAATTGCCTCTTCACAATGGGTCAAAATAGAATCATTTTTTTAACAGCTACTGCTGTTTCAGGGTAAATATGTGAATAAAACTATGGACTTTGGGACTTTCAAAGACACCTGAGAGAATTCAGCATCTTGATTTTGTCAGTTCTACAGGTCTTGAAAACTTCAGTTGTGTGTGCTGAAAAACTCATCTTGTATCCTTTTAGACTCTCACAGTGATAAGAACATTTTTTATTTGTACAATATATGGGTACATATTGTACCCACTAAGTGATAGGTATGAGGAAGTGTCTGAAAGAGAAACTACATCATGTTGGATGCATGCAGCCCTCCAAAACATCAGTGTTACATGTTCAAATACTGAAATTTTATCACAATTTATCTGCTGTTTTCCAGGGAGACAAAGCTCATTTACAATACTCCATCAAACGTTTATCTCAAAGAATATTGTTCCTTAAGGAATAAAAATTAATATGAAATACCAGTAATCTGGAGGTTATTTGTGAAACCCAGTCACATTTGCATTTATTCCTCTGTCAATTGATACAGGGATGTTATGTCACATTTTAAGTTTGCAGATAATTGAGGGGAAATAACCATTATAATGAAATCACTGCTGGATTACATTCTGATAGGTGACAAATCAATTCATTTATAATACTTCCTTTATCATACTGAGGTATTTTATTGTGCAGAGGAAACCTCTCAAATTAATTAAACTGTTAAATCTATATAGTCCTATGTACCAAATAGCACACCATAGAAAAAGTATCAATCCTTCAAAGAATAAAATTGATAAGTGCTAGCATGATAGGTCATTTGGGAAAAGAATCTTGCTTTCAAGGGGATTATGCTGTAACAGTGATACACCATGGTATGAACACACGCTTATAACATCACATGCATACATCTATAGATATGTACACACAGAGCTATGCACACACACTGATGCTGTGACCTCTGTTATCTCTTTTGTATCTGATTAGCTCTGCTGGCAGGTACCAATTGCACACTGCACAGAAAGAGCACAGTGAGTCCCAAACAGTTGCATCACAATGTTATTTAATATTATTTCTGTGGTGCTTTTGATTTTTAAATGAAATATTATTTAATAACAAGAAATAGAGCTGTTTTTAGGCTCTTTCTAACATGATTTAGCTCAAATGGGATTTTGTAAAATTGCTAAACTTGCGTAAAAAGGAAAGAGCTTAGAGAGACTTAAAAATTATGTAAAAATGTATTTATTCACTCCCCTTCCACCACAGCCTTTGTACATTTCCAAGAGACTCATTCATCTTGCACAATACACTTCAAGAGGTCGTAATGAAGCTGTGACACCAAACCACCTTGTTAAAGATACTGCTAAGACAATCCTGGCAAGTATAGAGTGCAAAAAGCTCGACAGCAGTGCCCTTCAAATTCATGGTCTCTCTTTAGTGATCCCAGCACTAACAGTCATTTATTTGGTAACACTGAAAGAAATGTTTTTCTTCTTTAAGACAGTGAAACACAACATGGCACAAAGCAGGCTAGGCTGGAAATTTTAGGAAATTGACATATCTTGAGGAAACCGAATACTGGAAGACTAAAACTGCCTAGCTAATGGGTTGGGACTATCTATTTAATGCATGTTAACGTTTTTTGAAGTTTGAAGGCTTTCAAAGGGCACAAGGCAATAGTGCTAACTAATATTTCAAAGAACAGCTAGTGTGCTTTAAACAACAACAACCAACCAATCAACCAACAAAAAACCAAACAAACAAAAAAAAGAAAATGAAAAAGAAAAAGAAAAAGAAAAAGAAAAAGAAAAAGAAAAAGAAAAAGAAAAAGAAAAAGAAAAAAGAAAAAGAAAAAGAAAAAGAAAAAGAAAAAGAAAAAGAAAAAGAAAAAGAAAAAGAAAAAGAAAAAGAAAAAGAAAAAAAAGAAAAAGAAAAAGAAAAAAAAAGAAAAAAAAAAAAAGAAAAAAAAAAAAGAGAAAAAGACAAAGGCTTTTAGTTCTTTAATTTCAGATTCAGGATTTTCAAATGTTCCAGTGCTCTATGGTGGAGTTTCACTTTTCTGCTTTTTTAACAGAGGGGTGGATAAATGGATGGACAAAGAGGAGACTGAGGAATCCCAAAGCTCGCTCAATTCTGGCTGCACTTTACAATTGAACAGATGATGAAACCTACTGAAACTTGCTCAGTTTCCAAAATTTGTAAGAAATATAGAAATTGAGATAGAATTTTTCCAAGATTTTCTGGGAAATCTTCATAGCTATTTTCTCCATTGCTCAGGTCACCCTGTTCAGATGGTTTGTGTAACCAGCCCCTGAACCCCAGGCTCAGCAGTGTGAATTCTGCTGACCCAGCCCTTGTGCTGACTCAAAGGAAGAAGTGTGGGGTGAGGACCAGTCTCAGCCAGCTCTCCTACCCTTTGAACCATCAGCAATGGGTGCCCAGTGTATTCAGAGGAGGAGAGAGCCTCTGCATGCAGCACCCAAGTCTCCTCTGAGGCTGGAGGAGTTCATCAATAAAACCATAGCAGGGTCTATGGAACCAGCACCTATGAACCTTTAAATGGGGGTGGGATTTATCCTTCCCAGTTGCCTTGCAGCTTGTGTGCAACCCCCTATAATGCAGAGACAGAAATCTGGATGGTGGAGATTCCTACACTTGTTAGAGGCTTTTTATGATCCCTCCTGGATCTGGCATTCTTACACAACTTGTCATGTCACAGGTTTACCTTTTAGGAACTCTTTGAAACTGTCATGTCCTATTTGACACTGATACATCACCAAGTCAATGTGCATAAGATGAGTAGATAACAAGAGCTGTATTTTCTACCATATGCATAAAAATTCCCAGCACTGGCAAACAGAGACAAGACGACACATGGACTAACATCTTGAATAGGCTGCTAAATTTTTCCCCTCGAACTGGAAACTTTTGCTAGAACATCAGTGGTTGGACAGCAAGTAAACAACCTGTAGTTTCACAGTGTTCAAATGATTACAGCATCTACCCAGCAGTCCTAAAAAAAGCCTTGTAGTACATGATGGGCCACCAACACCATCTTAATCAAACACATTATAGGTTCACTAAATAATGGAACAGCTGAAAGATGAGAAATTTCTACAATAATTTCTTATTAAACTGATGCTCTGAGAATATGTTTAATGAGCTGCCAAAAGAAACTCAGCCTAGCTTAAAAGCAGTAGGGGAAAATGTAAACTGCCCTGTGGCACATCTGTTGGTGCTGCTTGTATGGACGGCTTGACTCACTGGGATTCCAGGCACCAATGCCAGCCTGATTTGCACAGATATAACTCTGTGCAATTTTGAAACAGCAGAAACACATATAATTCACAATGAAATATGATTCTGTTTCCAAGTGGCACTATGACAATGAAAATATATTTATTTAGGCATTTTAAAAAAATTATTGTTATTTTAAATGGAAGCATAGATTTTTTTCCCATGTGTTTACTCCTAATGAGACAGTAGTGGCAATTGATCTGATTTACTGGAAACTATCGTCACATCTTTTATAAATTCTTCTTGCAAAACCAGTGAGTTAAAAGAATTTAGAGTAGGGAGGTTTTACCTGCATCACTTGTGTCAGTGATTTGAAGGGAGGTGACAAATAGGCATATAATGAGACACATGGCTTTATACCTGGCAATCTCACACATAAAAAGCATGTCAAGTGTATTTGACAGAATGAAATGAAACTAAAATGTTAGCATTAATTGCTACTCAGTGCTGTATTACCAGCCCCACAATCCAAATCAATTATGAAGATTTGTATCAGTTGTGAGACCAAAAAGATTTTGGAAGCCTGTCAACTCTAGGGTGTCATTACCTAATGATGATATGACTGCTCTGGGTTCTGCTCAGAACAAGGAGAGTCATAACCACCCACCTCCAGGACTGCAACCAAAATGGTACAAATGGAGTATTTTGAAGGAAATTTGACAGATGCATGGTTAAACATCAGAGGTTTGAACAAAAAGATGTACTTCCCACATGGAAATAAAAATCTCAGATTGCTTAGGGGAGGACACCCCACCCTGCCCATCTAAGTTAAATAAGAATTACTTTCATGTGCTCCAGAAGCCATCACATTTATTTGATTAGCAAAATTAAAACACTGATACACTGAAAAATTACAGACTTATTTTTTCTTAATAGTAGATATATTTTGGTACCTTAAAGAAACAGTTGTGTGTTGACTTATCAAAGTTTGTTGCCTTGGTGAATTAGTCAAGGAAGTAACTTCTCAGTGATGACAGCAGAGATGATAAAACCTTACAGCAGAGAACTGCTAGATGAAAAGCACTTCTTTGTCACTGAGAAAAAAAATCCATCTAGAAGCAATGCATGGGATTTTTGTCACTTCATTCTATGAATGAGATCAAATAGATGGTGATTTAGGTGACAAGGAGAAGTTTCATGTTGAGGAACAGTAGGTGGATGTGACCCTCTCCACAGGCCTTCCCTCTGTGCTTGCAGAAAGGTAGAGAGGACTATACTCAAAGTTCTGCTTTTATTTTAAAAAAAATGAAAAAGATTCCTCCATTTTCAAGGAAATGAATTGCGCGCCCTTTGGAAGTACAAAATGCACAAGACTGTCTAGGAAGTGTAGGCTGCGCCTTTGTGGTGGGTTGCATCTTATCTCTTGCACAGTACATGACACCTCTGCATCCCTGTTGAATTGTTTCATTTGAGAGAAGTCTCTTGCATATACTGGAGAGAAAATATTAAGTAAAGCAAAATATTTCTGCAAAGTGAATCTGCAGAATGGAAAAAAGAGAAAAGCAGAGTTACCCAGAGGGCCAGCAGCCTCTGTCTCTCAGGGTTTCTTTTCCCACTGAGCTGTGATGGAATAGCAGCATGGACAGTTGTCACCCTTGTGTTGGGTGTTGGCCTGATGCATCAAACATCTCCTACTTCAAAACTTCAGCCTACTGCCCAGTGTTAAATGCAAATAACTGGGTAAATCACACCACCCTGAATCCTCCTAAGAATAGCACACCTCCATCCACAGGCGAAGGGAAAGGAGAAGAACCTGTCAATGAAGCATGACTTCCTGGGTTCCAGTGGGTTTTGCGTCTTGGTTTGTTGTTGGGGGTTTTTTTGAGTTATTGTTTTAAATGCAGATTGAAGTATATGAGTCTAAATTTGTCTCATGTTGTGAACACGTTTAAGCTATCTCTGTCTGTCCCTGATCTAAACTCTATATTAAAAAACAAGCAGTGCCAATAAGTAAAACCTACTACCGGGTGAAAATATCCAATAGAGAAGGATTCTAATTTTAGGAATAGGTAGTTTAAGAAAAAGTATATTTAGCTTTTCTTCAAAATCATCAAAGCATATATTAGTCTTTAATAGAAAAATGGCAACTACTTTGTTTTAGCCAGAGTTTACCAAATAAGGATGCTCTTTGGATGGTGCTGAAAATGGAAGTATTAATGCCAAAGCTGAATGAAACACTGTTTTACCATATGTGATTCTTGCTATAGGAAACAGACTCTCGATTTGCATCTTGGGACCGGCTCATCAGCACTTGTCCCACCCATCAATTATCAACTTGCAATATTTTACTGATCTTGACACTGCATGCTGGAAGGCAGGAACTGCTCAGGAGAGATCACTGAGTGAGGGAATATACCCTTCACGCTCCTTAGCACAGAAGTCCACTGTCTGCTTCATCTCCCTTCACCAGTGCATACAAGGGAGGCCACGAAGATTTAGAACTTTGCAGTATTTTAGCCAGCCAAAGAAATGTTAGAAAAGTTAGAGAGAGAATTAAGTCAAGAGCCATATAACTTATGCTTGGACCATGTTCAGTGGAAAGAAGGACATGAGCCCATCGCTTGGAAAGCTAGGTTAATGTTTATGCATTTTCGGTGGTTTTCCCTCCATATGGAGGCAGTACAAAGATTACTAACATAAGATTTGATTTTTGTCTCTCAAAGCCTCTAAACAGACTAGCAGTACAAAATGTTGGCTGTGGAGGCCTTGTGGTGGCTGGGCTCCCACAAACCTTGAGACTTACTGAAAATTATTTTTTACTGAGCTATTTCAAATCCTGTTTTAGCAAAATTTTCTAGTTCTCCTGACTCCTTTTCTTCTCAACTGCAAATTCACCATTCAAAACCAATTTAAATAGGACATATATGGTAAAACTGATATTAAAAAAATGGAAAAAAAAAGAAGTAATTCCCTTTTCAATAGCATGAAAATAAGATATAAATGTGCAGAAGTGGAAGTTTGGCAATTATGTCTTCCAAACTATATGCTACTCAGCATATTAGAGACCAAGTGTGAATCCCTGACCTTATTAATTTTAGTAGTCAGGGACATAAAATTATGCTCCAAGTAAAAAGACTTTCAAATTTACCAAGTATTCACAATGAGCATTTTCACTTACATTTCAGAATACCATTACCAAGATGATCAGTGCTAACTAGTACTTGTTACTTTTGAAATTTGTCCCCTGATCAAGACATCAGCATGTTTTGGACATGCTAAACAGCGTAACACAGCTGGCTTTCTAGTAAAATTTTCAATCTACTCTCTGCTCCTCCCTCCCCCCAGCCCCATATTATAATCACCTTTCTGAAATCCATATAAAAATTAGCAGTGTTCCTGTGTATGATTTTTAATGGTTACCATGTAATTTTTAGGATTATATCTTATCTTGCACACTTTCAGAGAATAGTACCGGGTGCTTAAAAAGAGACTTTAGGAGAAAGGCTAAACCCATGTGTGCCACTAACTGTCCTGTGATTATGGGGTATTTTGCTAATCAAGAGCACATTCATTCACAAGAAATACCTTGTTATAGACTACCTAAAAGAAACTTGTTACACGTGGTTAATTTTTCAGCTAATAAGGTCCTATTCTGGTTTCTTCGGTAATTCATCAAGTCCATGGGGCTCCTTTTTGATTACATCTTTGCATTAAAACCAAACCAAACAAAGCAAGCACACAGGAGCAGTCCCTCAGACTTGGATACTGCTGCCTGCACTACAAGAGAGTCTCTGAGGCAGGCTGAACTCTGCCAGCTATCCTGAAGTTTATGACCTCTCAAGGATGAATGGTGCACTTCAAGGAATAAGATTTAGAAATGCACCCATCATAGCACTGTGAAACAACAGACTGGAAGGATGAATAAGAATCTTTACTCTGGCCTTTATTAAGTCACGAAGGCTTAGTAAAACATTTCTGGGAGAGCAACTACATTTATCTTTTCCATTATAGCATTTGAGCCCTGAACATCTAAGAATCCTATCGTTCTTTTATCTACTTTAAAACAACACTAGTAACTGCTGTTAATATCATTTATAGACAGCATCATACTTGTAAAGAAATAAGAATTTCACCTTACTTCACACGCAAACACTTTACTGCAATTTTTGATTCTGTAATTTGTAATTGCACCTTGTGGTTGATTCAAATGCTCACAGTCTGCTCTGTAAGTGTTTTCCATTGCATTTTTGGGCACCCTTGATACACAGCAGGTGACTAAACTCAGTGCAAGCCTATTCCAGTGAGACACCAACAGGTCTGGATCCCAGTGCTCCAACACCCAGCCAAACCTGGGCAGGGCTGGGAGCAGTCCTGGAGTGGGACATGCCAGGGGGTGGCTGGTCTCTCCTGGAACGCTCCTCTGCCTTGTTACTGCCTCAGATCACCAGCAAGCATTCCATTCCTTCAAGCACCCGGCTGCTAAAGATATCTTCCCTCTGAATTTCATGTCTTGTTTGAAAAGATTACTCAAAATCAATGAGGAAGACAGGCTAGGAAAACAAGTGTAGCCAAGTAATTTCTTAAGCACGGTTATCTTTACACTGAAGAGAACACCAGGGAGTTACTAATCTTTACAAAACAAAAAGGATCCCTGAGACATACTGCTTTTCTTTACAGCCCTTCAGCTGATATATGAGCCCAAAGCCTGGTCAACACTTAAATCCAGACAGACTCCCTCTTGAATTCTCTGCACTGGCTCACTGTTTTTCTGATGAGTTGCAGTGGGTCTGTATTCAGCCCAGACAGCATCTTGCCTTAAATACATTTTTAATCCTGTTTTGCCACATAGTCAGTCTACATAATTTGAATCCTGAGCCTGGGGAAGCAACCCAATAGAATAATTACCAAGTCTTTCCGAAGCAATGTGTCGGGCCAGGCTGTTACAATAAAATCAATGTTTAGCATCAGCTCCCAGTCTCCACCCCTCCTTCCCCCAACCTCCAAATCAAGCTAGTTTTTCAATAAAAAGAGGCCCACATAGATTTTCACAGACAGCCAAACAGAGAGTTAGAAACCAGAATTTACAAACCAGACCTAGTTTGATACAATAGATACTGACTGGGATGAACGAGCTTTGCTCAGTGTCCTCACCGGCTGCTTCTGGTCATTAAAAACATCAGCTCCCAGGAGTATTGGTGTCTTTCCTACTCTGACACATTTCAGTGCAGCTCCTGAGATTCTCCCTTCCAAATCTGTCTGTTCTCATTTTAGCAGGATGCAGTATTTACTTACTTCTGGAAGGAAAATTCCTGCTCAAATTGACTGTTGCATAGCATGTCAACAGCATTTCCATTTGATTCCAAGGGGAAGAAATACATAAAAAGAAATTCTGTTTGTTCCAGAAAGAGAGAGTCTTTAAATTCTTTAGAAAGAGAAATGCTGAAATAAAAAATTTCCATTAAAAGGCCCATTGTAAAGTGTTTGATGGCAACAAAGGCAGATTCAAGAGAAGTTTACCTTTAGGTCAACTAGGTGGCAAATTAGGTTGCAAAATTTTAAGTGATGCCACAGAAAATGGAGTGAAGAATGGGTAATGTTGATGTACAGTTTATTCAGCAATCTTATCCTATTAACTTTGAAATAATGGGTTTGTGCATAAACAGGACTTTACTTCTTCAGACAATGTTTCTTTGTGGATTAAAGTACCCACTACGTGGCCTATAATTTGAGGTACTGCTCAAATGCATGCACAGTTTCAAAAAGCCTACAAATAACATTTTTGCCTTTTTTCTTTCTTCCCAAATGAGCCTACAGTTTTTTCATCAGTACTATTCTCAGTTTTTATCCAGTTCTTGGTTGAATACTTCGGCAATTCGCATAACCAAGAAGAAAAAAGGTGAAATTTGAGATTGCTGCCGTATATCCACTGCTGCTTTTAACATCTTTCTATGTTTCAGAGCAGTGATGGTTCAGAACAGAATAAGCACACAATGCAGCATTATTTTTACTCAACCCACTAATTATATTCTTTAAAGAAATTAGAAATTGCATTTTCTGGTAACAACAGCACTGTCTAACATAAATGCTGTAATAATAAAAATAGCTTCTAGATTAATAAAAAATAGCTTCTAGATTATCATAATAGAAAAAAGAAGTTTAAAATCCATTGGAAAATGTAAGTAATTTAAAGACTCTTTTGAAAAACAAGAGCTACTCTGGGCAGATCAGCATTGTATTTATTATTGTAACCATGGAAACAATATAAATTCCCATCTGTTAAGGTATTCGTTTGCTGCCTGCAAATGATGAGTATACTGTACTCAATAGGTGAATGAAATAGTTGTAATTTCAATGAGTAGCTAGATATGTAATTTTTCTTCTCTGTAAAACACAGAGCTCCTGGATGCAATTTAAAACTCTATGAAATGTTTGGAATGAGAGCACAAACCCTGGGAAATTTGCCTGGCTCCAACACTTTGTGACAAACCAGAAACTTGGACTCCGCCTTTATGAAGGTTCATACTAAGTTCTGAGAGCTGGGAGAGAGAGGGAAGGGGGAAAAAACCCACCAAAAAACCCCAAACAAACAACAACAGAAAAAAAGGCAAAAAAGCCCTGCAAAAAAAAAAAAAAAAAAAAAAGAAAAAAAAAAAAAAGAAAAAAAAGCAAGGGGGAAGCAATAACTTTTGTGCCATGACAAGGTAAGTTCAGTCAGTCTGGTCTGCTTGATTGAGTCCTGCTTCAAGGCTTGGGCTCATGCAGCGTGTGACTGCAGCAGAAGTGTCTGCTCCAAACTCTTTGAACTTTCCACATGCTGAGACCCTGGATCAGAGTTTGGGATTTGAACTCCACAGCTCGATCTCTCTGTAACGGGCTGCAATGAAACAGTTAAACTCAGCACTACAGAAGCACATTTGATTGTGGAATTCAGGCCTATTTCTGGTTCAAAATTGCAGTCAGAAATTCAGCAGTGCGCTTTTTATTGCTCCTTCGTGGGCACACTTTGAAATATGTGGCACCTTCCGTACATTCAAAAAGGTGTAGATTTTGTCTATCTGACAAAGACAGACTGTGTTCATCTGACTCTTTTGTCCTAAGGGAGCCAGAAGCTAAAAGATAAGGAAGCTGACAGAACTAAAGGAAAAAGAGAGAAAAAAAAAACCTTTACAGCAGTTGCTAAATTGTATAAAAGTCTAAATGTTTCTTTGACAGATATTCCTTGTAACCTTTGGGATTTTGCAAATAAACTTATCACAATACAGGTGCAATATGGGAAAAAGGGAGGAATTCAGAAAGAAGTCCAGATCTGTTGTATAATAATCCTTCTGACTCTTTGTATATCATTATTTTTTATAGTGTAAAACAGTGATACAGGAAGGGGACTTTCCCTGGACAGGACATTTTTTTCTTTGAATGTTTGAAAAGGTTGCTATCCAAGTGATCAACAGGCTAAGCTTTGAAATACAGTATTTTCACTCCAGGGAGAAATCAATGTTGTCAGCAATGACTCTGAAATGGTCAGAAGATAAAATATTGAGAATCACTGAAGAACGTATTGACTGACAACTTTTTTCCTTTTCATAATATCCTCAATTAGACTTAGTATTAAAAAACCTATTTTAATTATACTGTGAGATGTTATGCACTGTTGTCTTACAGAGCATTTTTAGTTAAGGAAAATATATTGAATGTCAACAAACATGAAACTAAAAATATAGTTGAAAAGTAAGAATACAAAAATTATACATTTGTTACATGTAAAGCCTCTCTCTAAGTGTTTTTCAATCGAACAGCCTGACAGTGAAGTCTTAGGATGACAGCAGGTAGCCCCATGTAAAAATCCCAAGTATAGACTTGCAAATTGGAGTTGGTTCTGCTTTTCACATCAAAGGGCTTCTCAACAGAGATTGGAAGTGACAAATATTTTTGGTAAAAAATTCCAACATGGAAAGAAAATGGATTCCTGTTCAGAAAGTTAGGAGAGCCTGCACAGCCAGAATCTATGGAACAAACCATAGTAATTGGATTTTGGGATAGTGTGTGGGATATGAAAAGCCATTTGAATAAAACTTGCATTAAAAATTTAAGGGTTATTAATTTTTTTAATTTAAGGATTGTTTGAAAAAAATCTTCCTGCTTGCTCTTGCTGTGGTTTTAGTCCCTGTATTTATACAGATCTTGGGAATCTAAAAATAGTTGGAGGGAAAGGATTAAAGGGCAGAGGAGTGCTGAAATACAGACCCAGATTTAAAGTTAGAGCAGGCTTTAAATTTAGAGGACTTCTCTGAGCAGGTAACTTTGAGAGTTATCTACATCATAACAAGCCAGAGAGTACACCAAGATCCTGCTGGATTTGGCCTCACACATAAGCTATTAGCTTAGACAACATTTGCCTTAAATAATTGTCAAAAATTTCACAGAACATCTTTTCAGAATTTGTTGAGCATCTATTTGTACATTCTCTGTGAATGCAAATGGTACTCATGTGTTAATGTGCAGTTTAATGTAGAAAGATTCATTTGGGGAGCAGCAGCAGATTTTGTGGGCATATTTAAGAATGTTAATTTGAAAATGTGTGCTATAAACTTTGGTAATTTTGGAATACACCCTAGAGAACTCTCAAGTGGCAAACATACAACACCTACTCAAAAAAGACAGAAAAATGAAGAGCGCATCAACTCCATTACAGGCAAGCAAGCAGAGCAGAGCAGAGCAGAGCAGAGCAGAGCAGAGCAGAGCAGAGCAGAGCAGAGCAGGGAAATTACCGGAAGGAATTTTACAAGACTGAATACCAGGATGCCTTGAAAGCCACCACCGACCTTCCAGACACGGCTGATTAATTGTCTGTGGAAGGACACAATTAACATAGAGGGAGGTTTTCTTTCCAGTGATAACTGCTACAGTAAACATGGACCCGATATACTTTACATTTTGATTTTTCAAGAAGTATCTGATATTCAGTTTCAGATCAGAGATTGCTGGCTTTGGCACTGAGACACAAGGAAAGGTACAAAGCCACCTGCCAGGAAGGGAGCTGTATTTAGCAGCATCTTTCTTAATGGAAATGCAAAGAAAGAGGAACTAAGAATGGCTCCCCTCTCTTTGGAACAAATACGTATGGTTCAGTCAAAGAATGACACTGTGAGCTATGAGCTATGAGCTAATGACTCCATTACTGTTACAAAGAGAACAATATGTGTCCCAGAATAATCTCACCCTGTTGTACCAGGAAGGCAAACATGGGAGACTCAATGTTTTATACACTCCCTTCACTGAAAAACACTCAGGCATTTTAAAGGATGAACAACTACAAAACTTTTTGAGTTGCAGAGACTGAAACAGACAGTCCAAGTAAATAACAAATGTAGAATTAAAATACATAGAGGCTTTTCTGAGAAGTCCTATGTATTCTTCTTAGAATCCGTATACCATCACTGTTTCCTTCTAACTGCAAACTAGAGACCAGATCCAGGTTCATTTGTCACACCAGCAATGTAGACTTGGTAGCACTTTCAAACTGAATCCTAGACTGCCAAACCTTTTCTTTCACCGCTTCTTTAGAAATCCGTAAGTATATGACTGCTAGGTATAAGTAATAACATCTTCTTCAAAGTAACTAGAAAGAGAAAATCCCTTCTCAGACTATGAAAGAAAGGATTATACTGAGTCAAAGGCTTTTGTCTTGACTGCTCTGACCATGTGTTCTAATAATTTTTTAGATTAATAAAACCCAGTGTTCTTATTATTCTTAAATATTTTTTACTAATAAAATAAATAGCTTAATTTTATAATAGAAGGCCTGGCTAAAAATCATGTCTGCCTTAAACTAAAAATATATTTATAAATAACTAGTATGAAATATCTCTCAGCTGTTTTATAACTTGTGGGAATTCTCCCAGGGATTCTTGCCCTTAGAGCAACTGTTTTCTGTGAGTAGCTAGATTACTGTTTTAGGAAGCTGTTTTCTCTTTTTTGCTTCATCAGGTGTTGCAGGCTGTTCTCATCTTTCAGGACATTCTGAACAAAGACAGTATTTGAGTTCAGAGATTTTTAATTTTTTTAACATTACAGTAATTTAATTTGTCTTCTGCTTCTTTCTTTCAGAGAATCAGATTTGATTATCTCTCTCCCAAAACCCACAGAAGAAGGGAAAGGACAAGGTCTTACACTACAATACAGAAGAGTTTGTTAGAGGTGAAGTGTGCTCTCCCATGCCTCTAAGTCTCTCATTTTTACACTCTAATGTAAAGATAAATTCTTCTCTCAAAACCAAATCTCAGGCACAGAGACTCTAGGCAGACTACAAGGAAATAAAACAAAAATATGCTTGCGTTCTCTATGACCTGAGGTCAGGAGAACTGGCAGAGCCTGTGCTGACTGATGGTATTTCTCTGCTGGGCTTGGCTCTCTGATAAAAGTGATATGTAGGTGGTCACCCCTCCTTTCAGCCTTCCTAAGGATCTGCTGCAGGTCCCATCAACCTCGCTAATTAGCAGAGGAATTAGAAGTTTCGGTGATCCTGAACTAAGGGGGTGTGTGCAATCTCTATTCAGCTTGCACAATAATAAAAACATGTGTAGGCTAACATACCTTCACAGCACAATAAAGCACTGCAAAACCCCCCAAATATTCTCTTGCTATTGAAATCAATAGCTAAACTGTTTCTGATTTCACAGCTAGCACAGTTTCTGTATAAGTCTTTACATTGTTCAGTTACTGCAAGATGCCTATGTGTCCTTCCAATAGCCCTGTGAAATGCATGGAAAAAGCATTTGCTATTGCTCATGATCACTGAAGGAGTTTTTGCTAAAAGTAGAGGTAACAGTCATCTGAGGCCCCCAGCACCTGGGGAAATACTCTGTACTCTGACAAGTTGCTGAAGCTGCAAGATAAGACTACAGTCTTTCAAAGGACAACTACACACATCCAAGCAGCCCCTCCAATGTGTGCATGAACTTGCATAAGCTCTGTACCTGCCATGTCTCTCTCCCCTGCCCCTTGACCACAGCAAAACATCAAACTGCCTCTTCATGGAGGCCAGAGAGCTGAATGTTTATTTGGACCCTGAAGGGCAGAATCAATAGGATCCATTTAGCACCTGAAGAATTTCAGCTCTTGCCTGTTCTAGCTTATGTAGGGTAGCCCATAACAGCACTGAGTAGCTTTTTTTATCATGGTGGTAACACAGATTAGAGGTTACAGGGAAAGGTGCCAGAGAGGTATTTCTGGGTAAACCCAAATGCCCTGACAGCCAGTGTGCTCCTCTGAACTGCTAGAAGAGTAATAGGGCAAGCCCAGGCAAAGCCGAGACCCTCCCAACTGTATTATTGTTTTTAAAAGCCCACTAAGAATAAATTGCAATGGTGAGATCACTCAGATGGATTTGTGTGGCATGGTGCCCAAAAACAAAATGCAGGAAGAATGGAAGGATCTGATGTGCTTCCGCCATGCTAAGAGGAAGGAATCTGTCAAGGGTGCTCTGTAGCAGTCCATGAACCACCCAGCTGAGGAAGAAGAGGGTAAAGATGGGGATCTAGTTCTGGTTTTACTTATCCCATTGGGTATAGGGCAGGGGGTCATTACAAGAGTAAGGCTAGAATTCAAGATTTGCTTTGCGTCTCACATTTAGGAGAGTGCCAGATGTCTGACCACAAAGAGAAAGTTAAAGAGCTTAAGAAGTCAAATGGATTTTTACAGATATGCAATTAATTATGAAGGCCAAAAAATATGACAACTATCGCTTCTGGAAGGAGGGAAACTCCAAACTATAAATGGCAAAAAAACAGACCTCCTGCATACATTCTGGTAGGCTCAAATCAAGAGATTTACCTGCCATGATCTCATGCTTTAAACATTGATGTCCCCAGTGGATAATCACTCATAAGTTCATTAGTCTGACATGCAAATCACCTTGAAAGTTCATATGCATGAGAAAGAATCACCACAGGAAGGCAACTGGAGAGATTTAATACTAGGTAGCAAATCAAACTGTTTATGAACGCAAAACCAGAAAATGGTTTCTGATATCTCCTACTCTGTGAATGGCACTAATCGTCTTCTATTCCAATTGTGAGATATTGATGCTAGACAGAGGTGCCATTGAGGCTGACATCTGTACTGTACTTGTTTAGCAGTGTAGAGTCAAAGAAAAAAATACTTAACAAAAAACCTAAAGCCCAATCGATCTCCCCAAAATCTAGTAGTTTTTACCCATATCAGTGTTCTGGGACAATTAATCCAGCAAGTTGACCAAATACCCCAGCAACAGGTGTTAATTTATAAAAATTATAATTTAGAAAAATACCACAGTAATATAGATAGTATATATGGTATATATAGAGCCCTAGTCTAGACATTAGTGGGTAGCAGGAGGCCAACAAGAAGAGAGAAGCAACAGCTCCTCTGTCCTTCATGACTATTGAAAGAAAAGGCTGACAGGTCTTTTAGAAAAGACCAGAACAGTATTAATTTGTGACAGAAAACCTGTATTGCACCTCCTGCAAGAGGTGCATTTGCCATGCAAGGGTAGTACACAGACTTACTATTCTGCTTATGTTTCTGAGAGACTCACACCCAGAATTTTGAAGGCATTGCAAAGCAGGAAGGCAGAAGGTGAAGATGTTCAGCTGAAGGACCTAAATAATCATACAGTGGAGACTCCTTCCCTTTAGACAAGGCCTGAGTAAATTCTCTCATGCACATATTATTTGTACAACATCTCATATTCCATTAAAACTGCCCAGGCAGACATGCATGTACTTCCTCCTTTGTGTTACACTTCTGGGACCACTGCTTGTCACTGATGGGGATAATTCCTACCCCTATAGGGACAGACGCTGTTGCAGCACTCTGAAGTGATGAGCTAATGCATCCTCTTCCTGACATACAAGAAAGAAGGAATGAACTAATAATTACTTGGAGTTAGAAATGACTAAATGTAGTCTCCACAACTTCCTCTAGCTACATTTTGAAGCATTGAACTTCACTTGTCTGTTGCCCAGCTGTATCATCAATAATTATAATATGCCTTCCTTTGAGAGAAAAATGAAAGAGCACAACCTCAGTTATTTCAGAAACAAGATGGGGGTTTTTTTATGTTTTTCATAGTGAAAATCCCTAGTATTACTCCCACGCTGTAAACAATACATCTGCTATTGCCCAATAATTTCTGTATCAATGTGAATAGCAACAATTTTACATAATTAAAATAGTGACTTATATTTCTCAGGCTCTTGCATTCCAAGAAAACACATTCTTTTTAGTAGCTCGAATTTTTAAACAGAGGCAGGGAAAACACAGGTAATTAACATGTAAGACACAGAAGAGTGTGGGATCAAATCCTTCGTAGTTGCCAAGTGCTGCAGCTCCCTCAGTAGTCCTGAGTTAGATACTGGAGAGGCATCTGCTGCAGTTTGCTCCTTCTGTTTCGTTCTGTTAATGCAGAAGAGAGTTACCACACTATGAGAAATATGGACCATTCCCAGCTACCTCTTCAGGCCAAGGATTTTCAGGGGACAGTGTAATTGCTTTGCATACGGTACCTAAAAACTCTGCTCTTATCAGTCCCTGATGGTTGGAAATGCTGTGGTGTTTAAGGACTGTAACTGCCCATCCATCTCATTTAGGTGCAGCTCAAAACTCACTTGTTTTGTTGTGGAATGTTCCATTTAAAAACCAGATTAATTTCATAAGTGTGGATGGAATTTTTAGCATAAAAGATGATTATCTAGATTATTCTGCTGCTCTGTCTGCCTGGTGGTATGATTTAATAAATACAAACTAAAGCTGTGGCTTTCTTCTTCTTAGGAATATTAAATTAATTATAAAAATAGTGTTTAGATTGCAATAGTGATGCTTGTTTGAATCAAGAAATTGAAAA
This sequence comes from Chamaea fasciata, assembly GCF_029207755.1. NCBI lineage: Eukaryota > Metazoa > Chordata > Aves > Passeriformes > Sylviidae > Chamaea > Chamaea fasciata. The sequence goes on along the minus strand of NW_027094094.1, from coordinate 23,641,770 downwards.
TTCTGTGGCCTATGGACAGAAAGACATGATTGTATTGCTCACAAAAACCCTTCTGATATGATGAAAGCTGTTGATGATTTTCAGTAAGAAAAAAATGCAGAAAGGTAGCTCACAGTCTATCAGGGAGGCTTTTTACATAGCAGAAGTTACAGAAATATTTTTTCCTCCAATTTACACTGTATTCTGGAATTTGAATATGAAGCTTTTGTTACTAGAAAACGATTATTAGTGAATAAAATATTGTGTGTTTATTGTTTCTTTTTTTTTAATGGACACATCCAAGCATTATAATCTATATATATAACTTTTCCAGATGTGTTTGTGACTTTTGAGCATCCTTCTTGTTAAATAAGGCTATAGGGACATTAAAAATAATTTAAAGAAAGAAAAACTAATTTTCAGTAGGTTTCCTTTGAACATTTTCTATGTTTTATGGTATGAGGGTACTACTAAGTCTGTTGAACAAACAGTGATGTCCAATTAATTTCTGTTTCAGTCTTTTGAATTCCATCAAATATAAATTTACCATCAAAAACTTAAATCTATTATCCTATTAGTGCTTCATTAATCCAACATGAATCTAATTTTAAATCTATGCTTACTCCTTATTGGCCCCAGGAAGGCATTTAGCAAGGTTTGGGAGCAGGAAGAAAAGGTGTATTACTAACAAAACTTATTACCAACTTTTCTCAGAAACAATTTCTTAGACCATTTATTTTGGCTCCCCAGTTATTTTTGAGGGTAACTCTGTCTGTAGAATTTGAAATAATTTTCTTGGACTGAACTAACAAAACTGCTGATTCTCTCAAGTGGAGACATTTTGTGCAGTTATCCCACAGCATCCCATTCTGTGCAGTTATCCAGAGCTTCAAAAACCGGCCCATTACAAATGCCCTCACATGTTAAGTCTCACAGTACAGTATTATTACTATTTCACTGGTCTAAGCTAGTTTGAAGGATTTTTTTTTTTTTGTTAGCCAAAGAAATCTAATTTGACCATATTTCAGGAATGTTTCCTGTATTTTTTTCTTTCCTTACATCAAATGCCTTAGAATTATATCAGAATATTCTAAAATCAATGAGAAGGCAGACTGAACACTGTTTATCTAGCAGAGCAAGCAGAATGTTGAATGGAGGATGACTGTATCTTCTTCAAATATCTGAATCCAATGCATACACTGGCAATTGCATAATCAAGGAATTCCATTGTAATTCCAGAGTTAACTGACATTGAGCATTAGGAATTTAAACACGGTACTCAAACACAGTATATTTGTACCTATTCAGCAGAGATCTTAGTTTCTGCTTTGTACCTCCCTTACTAGACCCTCACCAGGAATTTGAGAAGTATTTTACTGGGACAGAGTGGGTTATCCCCGTATTTTTTCTTTCTCTTCTCCTTGAAATCCTCAGCATAGAAGAGAAGAGACCTTTGCTCCCCTGATGCTTGGACTTTGGGTTTGAAGACTAGGTTAACTTGAGAAGAATTGCTCTTTGAGACAAGTGTGTGATATCTTCAGCTCAGGGATCTGAATTCCTTAGGATTTAAGTCTGCACCAGTGGTTTACATCACTGGTGAATTATCTGGATTCCCTTGACCACCTTTGCTCAGTCATTACTTTTGATTTACTCAGGGGTTAACAGAAGACTCCTAAAGCACTTGCTAAAGCCTCTTTTCAAACAATTGCCCAACACCTTCCTTCCGCTCCCACAGAACCATCTCCATCTGTGCTGTATCCCTGTTCTCCACTGCACCCACTCTGGTTTCATGACCAGCAGGCAATCACAAAATGGATACAGCTGACAGAGTATTTCTGTTTCGCTTCCTTCATCTGATGAGGACTTTTCATGAATAATATTCACTGCCAAAGACACAACCACACTAAGCCTTGTACTGGGAAATGAACAGCAAGTGCTGCTACAGATGGCCTTGGAGTGGTTAGCTCCTTAGCAATCGCTGGTGCACGTGCTGACAAGTGTTATGATTCATTTTGAGTGCCTGGTTAAGGCAGGTCACTTATTGACAGGGGACAGAAAAAGCAATCTCTTAACATTCTAGCACGTGGAAACAGTAAAGAATAAAAGAAGAAAGGCAACCACATTTCTCTACCAAAAATTCTTGAGCAAACACATGGACGTGATCCCTTGCAAAAGGTCAGGAAAGGCTACTGGAGTGATATATTTCCAAAGTGGATGGCTCATTTAAAAGATTCAGTCTAATTTCTGTCAGCAAATCCTCTTACATAAGCAATACATATTTAAAAAGTGCTTGAGGATTTAAGTTTTCCTCAGTTTCATAACTCCCATATTAGTGAGCTTTTAAAGAAACTAAAATTTTTTAGAAAAAGCTTTTTTTTCAGCACTTTCTGTAAAAAAATAGGTCACTGTCTCTCTGTCAGTCTGGGAGCACCAAAACAGTGCTTGGAACTCCCTCCACCAGGCAGTTCTGCAAATGGTGTCATTTGAAGCAGTGGTTCCCAACGAGCAAGGTGTGATCCCATTGCAGCTTTTTGGGAACATTACAGGAGAGGTGTGGAGCTCCCAGACCTCACATCCAGAGCTGTGACATGACAGACTTGGGGCTGACAAGGACAGGAGCTGAGGATTGGGTCAAAGCTACAGTGCAGGGATAGGGGAGGACCAAACCAGGTTGGTCCTATGAAGAGCAACTTGTCTTCCCTAGAAAGTTAGGAACCATTGACTGAGGGGCTCACTCCTTCTCTCCTTGAGGCTGCTGAATATTTTACCAATCATAAGAGGAGATAGATATGTAGTTCAGTTACTTAACTTTGAATGTGTAGTATAATTTCTTTCCCTCCACAGCAAAACGAATTAGCTCCATTATTACATTTTACCATTTGACAGCACTCTGGTAAACAGTGCTCAGAAGTAAAAATAGGAAGACTTTTAACCAGAATGCCGATTTACAGCTCCAGAGTGATAAGTAACCTAATGCAAATAAAAATAAAATCCTACATATTGCCTTATTATTTTTTTTTTAAATTAACAATCTCCATAGCTCTAAGCGAGAGAAATTAATTATGCCTGGCCTTACATCATGCTCAATGTGTACTGATGCAAATGCACCCTATTTTAATTCCTCTGAATGTTAATAATAGAGCAAATGAGCACTAGATTATGTTATACAAAAGCAATGGAAGCAATTAAACTTCATTTAATAAAATCATCAGGGATACAGAAGCATTAATGCCTTATACCCCTCCTCTGCAGGGAGTGGAAGACATGTTGGTACACAGGAGCCTGAGAACCACTGAGATGAGAGCAATGTAAATACATAAACAGCAATGCTAAGGTAAGTAGTGTATCATACATGAAAAGTCTTAGAGTGAAAGCCCCAGGCTACAATAAATTATTTACTTTAAAGCACCAGGAAATAGTACCATCTCAGGCAAAGACAGCAAAAATATCTTCCATCCTCTGAGAGGCAAAGCATCAGCACTGAATTACTTTGTAAGTGCAAAGCTGGTTAAATGTTGTACTGATGATGCTAGAGAAAAAGAAAATGCTTGAACTGTGAATGGTTGTTCACTTTGTACAGCCTTCTGTCCCTCTCTAAATTTCTATTCACAAAGAGCATTGTGTTTGTACAACTCCTGTCTGGAATAGCTGTTAGCTCTCTGAATGCTCTCACTTGGACACAAACCCATATATTCCTTATTTTATGACCATGAACACTAGATGATCACCATTTGTTCCTTGTTTTCACCCATCCCTAGACATTTTTTTTTTTCTGCTAGAGCAAGTACAATAACTGCCTCCTAGTTAGGAAGGGGGGAAAAACTACCATACAAATTAGTTGATGTGTACCCCAACTGATAAGCTGTAAAAACTGCTTATCAGCAAGATAATTTAAAATCAAAGGAGCTAGTTTGGAAGAAAATTAGAGAAAAAAAGCCCACATCAACAAGAAGTACTATTTTGTCCTCATTGCAAATTGAATGGAATTAATTTCTTTGCTACAATAGTACTCCCCCAAAAATCTTTCTATGAATATTAAAACTTCAATGACTGCAGGAATTTGTAGAAAGCAGATTTAAGTAATAATAAGTATTCATTTTTGTTTGGATTGTGTGCTTTTATTATAAGTATCTCGACTGCCTACAAAGGATTAATAACAATTGATGATAGCAGTGATTATATTTCTGTAGTTTTCCTATAAAGAAAAATCTTTGTGCAAGTATGAACCATTCATGGGAGAAAAAAAAAGCCTAACTGGACAGCATGTGTCAACAAAATGCTTCAGGTATTTAAAGGTTCTACATAAAATCTGGTTACAAATTTTACAATTGTTTTTGAGCATTTTTCAGAAAGCGTCCTCCTAGCCCAAGTCATGCCATGGCACTTAGCTGTGATGGCATTTCACCAAGAGCTGCACTTTTTAATTTTTTGTAAATAAGGCGGCCAGTCGTGACTTGTATGATAACTTGTTTTTTTTTTTTAATTTGAATTCCAGAGAAAATAGCTACTAATGTTTTGTACAGCATCATCTGTCTGTAGATCATTATATTGATAAGATTTTCTTAAGTCTCTCCTCTATCTCCTGAATATTTTCTTTTTTTTTAATGCACAAACTTTTTGATGTTTATCTCAACTCAGGCTTCATCCGCCTTTTCAGCTTGAGTATATTATACAAGCTATAATACAAATTATTATATTATAGCTAAATATTTACCAGCACGGCAGAAGGGATCTGTCCTGAGTTTAACTATGTCCATATCTGGCACTTTCTAAAAAGACTTGAAGTGACATAAACTGAGCATAAAATATCTGTTGCACAGTAAGTGATAGCTGTGGTATGTGATGAAGCTTTATGGGACTTTCTTGAAAAAAGGGCTTTTATGAAAATTAAATGTTGGTATTTCTGCTCATAAACTCTTGCAGAAATATAAATACATTTGGCAAAGATGTGACCGTTAAGTAAATGTAATGAGACTGTGACATACATCAGTGTTTTGTGTTATAAGCATCAATAATAGACAATAATAAATTTTCACGTCTGCCAAATGACTCAGGGCTCTCTGCAGCAGGGGTATATTAGAAATACTTTCTCATTAGATGAAAAGAAGACTTGAAGGCCAGTGGCTGGAGTCTGACCTCAGCTTCACAGGCCAATGTTTGGGGCAATGCCTTCTGCTCCCAAGGAGTTACTTTTTGTTTGCATCACTGTGTTCAAAATCAATATCTGTCCCCACAAGTACAGCAAAGGGTGATTTTCCTTCACTTGACGTGCAAAGAAAAAGGGGTCATGCTAGGAACACTGTTCTCTTGAGGAAAGACAACAGCACAATAAAAAAAAAAAAAAGTAACAGCAGGGAAATGTTCAATCAATCCTGGAGCATTAAGGTGGCACATCAATTTGTGCAGCACTAGTTGTCATTGTGTGGAAGCTGGCACTGGTGCCATTGTTTATCCAAAGAGATTTGACTTATTTTGTGAGCAACAAAAAACTCCCACAGTGCCTAGGACCCCCTTCTCCACTGTGAGAAAGCTTTATTATTATTTCTATGACAAGAGAGATCTATATCAAGCTTAAGGCAGGTTGGATAAAAGCAAAGAGTTCAATCAATAGCAGGATCCCTTTCCCACTTATATTAAAGAATGATTGAAGAGGAGTTAAAGACAGGTTGGTAAAGACAATTTCAGCAATATCACTGAACTGCTGAGACACAAAGCTTGGCTCTTTTACCTTCCTTTGACCAGGAATTAAATATCTTCTATTTTGTCAGATATGCAGTGCAGGAAACAAGATTGTGCAAGTGTCCTCAGATTTACACCAGTGTGATTGTGATCTGTATTATTATCAGGATAGTGTTTTTATATTGCTGTGCTTCTGTAATTCCCATTGAAGGACATCTGTTTGAGGTACAGTAAGTAGTACCTGTTTTGAGAAGCTCTTTACATTTCTTCACTTGAAATATTGATGACTGTTTTAAGCTAGTATAATAGCATATCATATTTCATGAAAGTGCTGCAAAACTGCTCATGCACAAAACTGCCTAAAGTGATACTCAAGGTAAAGACTGCAGAGGCTTTTAAGAATAGCAAGAAACAGCAGGAGTTGGTGCCACTGGTGTGACTCGTTTGAGAACCTCCTTGCTGAAGTTTTCCTCACACACTGTCCTTGACTCTGCCCTGGTGGCACATCTGGCGCTTGGAGCACCAACAACCTGGAGAACATTTCCAGCTCAGCCTAACAGGGAAACAAAGGGTGCAATGTTGGAACAAAGGAACACATATTTAGTCTGAACTGTAGAATTCTGTGTTTCCATAGGTTTAACACTAACATCCATCCTACCTAATTTCTAACTTGTGATGCTACGTGTACTACTCGATACTTCAGACATACAGAAATGGTGGGTGGTTTTACAGACCATATGTGCTGTAATCTCTAGACACATCTCAGCATGTTAAAGATGGAGAATCAGATGCAGTCTTCAGATTGAATTTTTGGTTCCCTTGTTTTGTGGGTTTTTAAGAGGTTCGCCATAAAGTCAATTGAATTCTCCTTTCATTTGGCTTTAACCAGATGTGTAAGTAAGAACTTTGCATGGAATTTGTTGTGACTTGAAATGAAAGGTGAAGTAGGCAGCAAAGAATTGTTCACAATTCAGTGAGAATCAGGATTAAACAAGTGACTTGTTCTTAATTCACTTTGAAAGTTTCAGAGTCACCCTTCTCTTCCATCAGAGTACAAGATGCTTAGCAGATACTATTAATTTCTAGTTTTGTGCACTCTGGCATGCATGATTGGCTCATGAAGTAATGACTGTTTTAGACTATGATGTAGAAAGAAATGAATATTTCTGTGAAGCCTTAGCCAATTTTAGAAGCAGTCTGTAGCCAAATCTTTCTTGAATTTTTTGGTGAGAATCTCAGCATGATTTTAAAACATTAACAATGTTAAGAACCTCACATATGTTTTAGAGAACCAGCTGAAGTGTGCAGCGTTCTCTGCATGGATCATAGCTCACTTATTTTCATATTTGGTTGCATGTAATTATAGAGGATGGTCTTTTTCATGTTTTGCTTTTTTACAATGCTTATTAAAAAAATTGACAATTAGTTAAATAATTTAACTACCTTTTAGCTATCTCCACAGATTTAAAGATGGTATCTCTGAAGATTTAAAAAGAGTGCCGTGCAGAAGCCCTCTGTTGGAGATGAAGCTCATCTGATAACACAGATAAAGCTGTTTCCCATCACCATTTCATTATATCAAGCATGCCAATGCCATGCAGATATAGCTCCAGTCTCTGCCCCAGGCTGACCTGGATGCTAATGGTGTATTTTTTGCCTTGTATTTTTGTTCCATTTTGATAATCTTTACTCAATCTAAGGAGTTCTTTTCTTCCTTTCCAAAGAACTGTTTCCAGAAGGGCACTTCCAGTGTGGTTAAACAAGGCTCAGAAGAACACATATACCTCTTAATTTAACTAAGGGCTATAAATACTAAAAGGAAGTGAATTTCAGATGAAATAAGACAAAACCAGAAAGCTTCAAGGATATCACCATAAAATTATAACCCTGGCATATTGCAGAAATCAGATGATTCTGATCTAAGTAAGTGTTTAGAAGTGCAGTCACTACCTGTTTGTACCAGACCATAACCACTGAAGGTCTGAAACAAAAGCAAAACAGTTTCAGTTAATACAAACTCTGTAAGGAAAATTTGCAAGCACAGGTTTGAAATGTGCACACTGAATATTGTTCATATAATGTTTTATATCCTATGGCACCATGGTAGTGTTAAAATTTGTCTCAGCTGAATTGGGGTGATCCCCCCAAACCTTCACTTATACCTGTCTCTCAATAAAAGTATAAATTGCACAATGTTTTTTGACTAGCAGCCTGTCAAATTATTAGTCTCTTTAAATGATTACCAGGGCAGTTTTTTGAATGAGGAAATTACAGCACGGGGATGTAGCAAATCTGGGGGTCCTGGCCTACAGAAGACGACTAAAATGTATGTTTGAACAGGACTGACAGTGGGCACACTGTAGAAAACTTTCAGCTTTAGTTTCAAGACCTTTCATACACCACATCCCAAAATACCTACAAAGTAAGGCAGAAGATATTATTGGTACACTGCTGAGACCTGACATGCGAGCATATTTTGCATCAAGTGTAGTTTATTAAACATGGCATCTGGTAAGAGCTCTGATGCAAAGTTTGTGTGTTTATTACAAAGACCCAACCCAAGCAACCAGAGCCCCGAGCCATCCACACCTTCACGATCGATACCTTCCATTTCATTAATTGCCCTGCATGCATATAAGCGCAGTAAAAAAAATTAAACAGAGTATGGCACGCCTACCAAATGTTACATGGCCACCACTCTAACACCATCAGTGGTGTTCCTACAGGTGTGCTGGGAGGAAGAGTCTAACTTGAATCCTTTAATTACAATTTCAGAGTGCTGTCAGCTGAGCTGGTGTTGTACACCGAACCAGACCACCTATTTCCTGCCAGGTGACAACCACATGCAGGTATTCATAGACAAAGATTTGATGCTGCTGTTCCAGCCCTCAAGAAGTGCTACCAAATAAAACTCTTAAGTTGTATCTTACCAGTAAAGACCCTGTGTTCTGATGCTCCAGCTCACTGAAACACACAGACATGCAGACAGCATTAGTACTGAGCACTGTGAAAGGTGTGAAAATGCTTATCAAATCTGCATATGCAAGGCAACAATCTAGCCACAGCCATTTCTCTCCAGCTTAAGTAGTGGTAAGGCATCTACCAACTCGGTGTGCAAGTAGAGCTTTGCCATTTGTGAGCCAGGTAGACATTTGTGGACCAGTGTTATTTACAGAAGCTACAGGAGAATTTTTGCTAAATGCATACATTTGGGCAAGGAACTTCATGGATATTCTGTATAGGAGAAAATTTTCCTAATCATGGAAGAACACTTAGAGGAAAATGCACATTTGTATCCAGTGAGATGAACTGGCAGAGCTTCCTTCCCCATGCTGCACCCCAAGAGGTGTAGGAAGCCATACAACCAGAGAGGAACATCCCTGCCCCTAGGCACACAACCATCCATCTTGGGAAGTTACAGGGCGCCTGCCAGCTTTAAACTGGCCCAAGTTACTTCAACTTCATCTGATATTGCTACCATCAGAAGACTCTCTCCTCTCTCCACCCTTATCTGCCCTGAACAGGTCCCCCTCATAATCTTATAACATTATAACAATATGAATTACAAAGTATAACTAGTTAAGGCAATGGTCTTGGTTTCAAATGTTATTTCATTTTGATATATGACAACTTCAGGGTTGAAATAGTTCCCTTTTTCCCTCCCTTCATTAGACAGACTCTTAAACTGGATGCTACGTCTTAGTGCAATTTGTTTCTCTAGAGATGTAAGTAAAACTGCTTTTTGAAACCAGAAGAGTTAAATCAGCAAAACCCCATAAGCATACTTTTATTTTAAGCCAAATACTTTAGGAATTATTTTTGACTCAGGTAAAGTATGCTACTCTTGCAGCACAATCTAGGGGATATACATCTGTTGAAACAATTCCACAGAAAAACGTAAAATACAGATGATGAAGCAATAGATGAGCCCTTTGTGCAGTTATTTTCATGACTCCCGATGTTGGTTCAGGTGGTTTCTCACAGTGAAACTCTTGTCCCAGAGTACATAAGGATGTAGAAGCTTTTATTCTGGTGATGGGAAACCAAAGGAAAGAAGCCAGCTCCAGAAGATTCACAGGGAAAGAAAAGAATTTCAGGACAAACTTAGGCTTAAGATTGTGTGGTTGTCCCCATTATTTTTAAACATCTGTCTGTCATGTGGGAATTTGGGAAAAAGGAAGTTTCACTTACAGCATGAAAATAAATAAAAATGTTAATTGTGAACGATGTCCATTGTAAAGTAGGCCCATTCTTTACACTTGTGGTTACTAACTTTATAAGTGCCAACATTGAGCAAATGCATGGAGAAAGATCATTCCCTACAGAGTTGTGTCTCATGGCTCAGCTGGGAGCTTCAGAGCCCAACAGATCCAATACTTTGACAGAAACAGCCGTGGGTGGGTTTGAGGACTTGCCCTTGCCAACTGGTGCTGGAACTCAGAAACAACACGTCAAAAATATGGATCAAAAAACTGGAGAAAAAGGAGAAAGAGCAAGGAAAATCCTACTAATACCCTGTACATCTTGCTCATACATGCCACGGGGTAATAATCTTAGATGCTGTAAATTAAGAAAATTGCATATAAGTACATACATGTGCTTATGGAGAGAGATCTATTAAGTCTAAGTTGAGGATACAACGTTTTAGGAGGGCTTGGAAGCCTGCAGTCAGGAAAGCACTATAGCTTTTAAGTTTAAATATGTGTTCTAGTGATCAATATTTAGCCAAGCTTACTGCAGCACAGGGGGAGTCCCACTGGTGTTAACACAGACTTTGTAAGTTGCTTCTGATCTAAGCATGTGTTTAGCTGACCTGGATGCACAGAAAGATGAAGCTTGCAAATAGGCTTAGGGAACATATCTTTTAGTGGTTTAGCATAAAAGAACACATAGAGATGGAATTAAAGTTTTGTTCAGTTTAATATTCTTTAATATAAGCCTAAATGCAAGTTATGTCCATATAAGCAAAAAAAAAAAAAAAAAAAAAAAAAAAAAAAAAAAAAAAAAAAGTAACATGAATTTGAATTAGAACATTTCCTCCAGACTTCTCTCCTTAGAGGCAGGTTCTTTGCTGGTGCAAATTTCCATAATTTAAATGAGTTACAACTGCTTACACCAGCTAGACTTGGACCCATCTATCACCTCTATTATCTAGATAATGTGGAAAATAATCTATTCAGAGCTTTCATTTTGAAAACAATGTCATGTTACAATTCTCAGCAGAGTCAAAAGGCTTCCCAAAGCCATGCATGAAAAATAAACTGTAACCTTTTAAGATTTCCAAGCTGTATGATAAATAATACTGAACTAATAATTACTCAGATAGAAAGAGAAGCAGTGTTTATCTTATTTTTCTGCTTTAGGGGAAAGAATCTAGGTAGCAGATTTTGTCATGATTTTATTGCTCATTTTCTGTTCTGCAGGTTTCTTTCTTTGTGCTCATAGATGGTAATGACTTTTGCAAGAGAAATAAATTGTATTTCCATGGGAGCCAGGGCGTTAGGCAAATTGCAAAAGATGATGATGAAATTTGGACTAAGCTCACAACACACTCTAGGTCCTGATGATTTAAAAACACTCCTTCAGCAATAAAAATCAAGTCCTTAAGTGCAATCCTAGCAGTCTGCATGAAAACAAAAACATACACAGGATTATTCTGGTTTGATTTATAGTGCTTTTGCCTACTGGAAAACTTAGTGCAAGAAGCTTGCCAAGGTCAGTGCTTCTGCTTTCAGATTTCTTTATGAAAAAGGAGAAAGCAAGCTGCATTTTCAATTTTTTTAAAGGCTCTGGCACAACGCCAGCCACTAGGAATTCAAGAGGTGTTCTGTAATCCATTCAGCTGTAACATAAAGTTTTGTAAAGGGTATGCTAGCATATTCTGTACTGGCTCTGCTAATCAGTAATGTTCCATTAAATTGGCCACTGTCATATTAAAGAAAGATCTACACAGTTTGTGCCCTCTTGTAACAATAATATTTGACAATAATTATAGTGATACCAAGGTGTAGGTGGTCCAGTTGGCAAGAATAGCACAATATTTCTCTTTAATAGTGACTTGATCAAACATGTGTGGGTGCTTTGTTGAGGCTTGAAGAGGATTATAATAGCTGAAATAAGATGAGATAATTTGCTGACAAAGTTGTTTCTTCTTTAGGAGAACACATCCTTCTGTGCATGTGTGTGTGTATAAGAACATCCCCCCACACAACCACCTCCCAGAGAAAATAACCCTTAAGTAGCTGTGCACTGAGAAGGCTGATGGGGTGAAGCACTGTGCCAGAGGGAAAAGGGAAAGCATGTCAGGCTTTGTCTATTTGGGAAGAGGCTTTAACAAACAAGGGTACAGCATTGAGGTTTCTGCCCTTGAATGAAGAAATGGTGACTGTGACATGGCAGACATTGTGCAAGGATAAATTTTGCTTAATACCACAGGCCCAGCTCTGCCAGCTCTCGACAGTCATGTCTGCTACGTGCTACAATTTGCCATACACTGATTGCACCAGCACAATAAATGATACAAGCCAGAGCACTGAAATGATCACCACGCAAGAAACCTCTCTATCCTCACTGCCTACAGAGCACAGGAATGAGCCACCAGCAGCAAGAGCTCCCAAGTCACATATCCTCCCCCCAAGCACCCAAACTGCCCCCTCCTGTGCTGAATTCCCAGCTGAACATTACTCACTGGGCCAGACAGCTCTACAGTGCAGCTCTACCAGGGGCCTGGGGACAATTCTTACCAACAGCTTAGCTCAGAATTCTTAATGGTGCTCTTGACAGACCATTGTGTGACAATGCCTTTCTGCATCCTTAGCCTGCCTTGGCACGGCTGGTGAAGCCAGGGAAAAATGGCAAAATGAGACACTACTGAGGCTGCTGCTGCTGGAATAAGCATTCCCCAGGAAATGGGCAGTGGTGGGAGCTGGAATTGTGGTTTTGATGCTGTCCAGAGGTATGAATGCATGTGCAAAATGAAAGAAGCTACAGCTTTCAGAAATAAATCTTTGAGATGACACAGGAACACACAGAATGGTTGGGATTGGCAGGGACATCAGGAGATCATCTAGTTCAATGCTCCTGTTCCAGCAGGACCCATTAGGACTGGTTGCCCAGTACACTGTTGTGAGGTTTTGAGTATCTCCACAGCTGGAGACTTCACAACCCCTCTTGTCCAGCTTACTCCAGTGTTCAACCACCTTCACAGTTAATGCTCTTTGGTGTTAAGATGGAGTTTCACACGTGTCAGTTTGTCCCCATTGCCTCTGTCCTGCCTCTAGGAACATGCAGCCTGAGACTGATGAATGGTCTGTCAGTTCCCACTGAATTCTGGATTCATGTAAGCCTGCATGGACACAGCAATCAACCTAATGTAGCAATCTCTCTGAAGGGAACTGTATTTCTTCCTTCATTTATCTCTACTTCTTTCCAGTATCCTGTCCAGTTTATCAGGAAATCCTAGTGTGGACATCTGCAAATATGACAACTTGAATATATTGAAATGCATGGAAGAAGTGAATGGGGGCTGTGGGGTGGTTATTTATTTGCTGGTACAGCGTGGTAAGGATGCTACCTGGGATATCTTTGCAAGTGTCAGATTTCTTTTAGCTGTACATGAAAGGTGAGTATAACCAATGCTGCAGACTTAAACTTGCTTAGCCAGTTCACAATCTGGAATTGAATTTGTATCATGATGATTTAAATAATTTGGTACTTTCTTTTTTGTGAGAAGAATAAAAATTAGTATTCTGTCAATTTCCAGATGTTTTAGTCCCTTCTTAAAACAATAACATAATTAAAACTGACTGCCCAATTTCAATGAAGCCCTGCATTCAATCCCTGGTAGTGTGTACCACTGCCTCTAGCATTTTACAATGCAAACCAGTCATTAGCAATCAGAAAAGAAGCCAGAGCCTGAACTAGTATTTCCCATTGCACTTACTGGTGATACCTTATGAGCTTTTTAAGGGATAATGCACAAGTTCCCCGTGTTTTCCCCTCTGTTTCCTCAGTGTCTCTTGTGTACCCTTTGTGTTATTCAAGGGACACCAAGCTCCCCCAGCAGGAAAGCTGTCCCCATACACAGAGTGACATTATGACATTGATTCTGCACGGATGCAGGGCAGGACAGCTGCTCCAGCCTGGCCACGAGCCCCAGGTCCTCAGTCCAGCTGCTGATGTCCCCACCTGATGCAGCACACGAGGCCACACAAGATCACAGCCTGAGGTAATACAGCCAAAGGCATATTTGCTGTCATTGTTCTGTTCCTCACCTCCACCTTCACTTCATGCTGAGAATATTTTCATTTGAGACAGTGGCAAAGACTGGCAGACCCCAGAAATCGCCTGTTGCACTTTCTGCTCTGACTTTTCCCAGGGAGGACAAAAAATCCATTATGGGGTATAGCCCATTGCTCCCCCCTCCTACCCCTTCAAATCTGGAAGACTTCCCTGGATAACTTCCAGCAACTATCCCATATGTCAGAATAGGCTCTTCTCTTTGTTCTAGAATATGTTGAAAGGAACTGACAATTACAAATAAAAATTTTAAATAAGTAGCAGAGAAACTAGAGAGAGACAGCAGTTGCTAGTGAAGGATGTGGCAAGATGGTCACTAGTTAAAACAAACAAGCCAAGCTCTAGTTAGTATTCAAAGATTTAAAAGAAACACTTTACAATACTAATACTATATGATCAATAAAATGATTTCTGGAAAGCTCTAGATAATTTTGAGATAAAAGATGTTACCCTGTTCTTGATTTGTTCATTCTCAATACCCAGGAGGTATGAGCAGGAATGTTATTAAAGTCACCTGAAAGCACATAACTGAATTTTAATTGGATGATCTTATAATTGTGTACTAATTCTGACAAATGCTTTGTTGACTTGTCTCTGAAACAAGAATAGAAAAAGAATATTTTGTTTAAGTTTTAGTGTTTTGATATAGTTTGTCAGCTCAGTAACTCCAGACCATGTTCCTGCTCTGTATATTATTTACAGATGAGCATAAAAAATAAGTGGACATTCATTTCCATAGGTATAACTATAAAATAGTGTGATATTTTAATCATATTAATTAAAGTAATTTTTTCTCTTGCAAGACAAAACACATCAACGAAATAGTCCAATATTTATAATTTGGAAGAAGTATTTGGAGAGGAACTTGTTTCAGAATAAAAAGCAGTTCTGAATTCTTTCTTCCTTAAAGGTCATACCTGCTTTAGCAGGCTAATTTTATACACATCTGAGACACTATTCAAAGTAATGAGATCGGAGCTAACGGGTTCATTCACCCATCATGAAAATCTCATTTTTTCTGTCCTTAATATGTGCTTGAAAATTAAAAAAAAAAAAAAATCTGGATTTTTGTCATCCAAAGAGGAACTAACAGTGAGCATGACAGAATAAGCAGTTTTCACAGAGGAGCAGATAGTCTGACTTGGCCTATCTGACTGCTCAAGGCATGAGACATCCTGCTCAGCTAAAGGATGCTGGAGCCTCCACTCATCACATCACTGGCTATCTGCTTTGCATGGGTGATTAAGTTTCATATGAGCATTGAACAGTCAGCAGCCCAGGCACCCAGCAGGTGTGAAGCCTCAGCACAAGCAGGGGTGCACCCTTTATGTGCCAGCAGAACCCATCTTTGCTGGAAAGGGAGAGCAGCTCAGCAAGTGTAAGGCAAAGCTTCTTGGGAAGTTTACACTGGTTATTTCGAAAAGAGCCAGCTGGCCACCATCACTAGAAGCTGAAGCCAACATGCAATTTAAATCAGACCACAGGCAGAGATTTATCTGTGCTCCATCTGTAATGTGGGGATGAGATCGAACTGTGCGACTTTGTGTTTGTGAGGTACCTTGAGACTGGGTGGAGGGCCAAAAGGGAGTGCCAAAGATTCTGTTATTATGAAAAGCCATTCAAAGATAAGCAAATGTTGATGTTAGCAAAAGCATCAACTTCCAAAGCCTTTTAAAATTCTTCTATGAAGTAAATTAATTTACATATGAAATACCCCAAATGTATTTTCTTTGGTAACGGCAAATTATCTTCCTATCAAGTAAGTACAGATTGCAGAAACCTAATTGGACTTTAACAACTTGTGAAAAATTATGGATGTTATATTTTATACATGTAAATGTTTGATTTTGTTTAAAAAACAGTCCCTTACCAAAGAAAAAAATCAATACATTTCATGTAAATGAAGCTAAACATAAATGTCCCTGTTGTAGCCTCAATTTGTTTACGTAACTCCATCGGCAGCAATGGCTGCTGTGTACATATCCAACTGAGTGACATATTGTGTTAGCAAGAATATCACAATTACAGACAATTACCTTTTTTTTTTTGCACCTGGTGCTTACAAGCATTCTTTGTTAGCTGGATTTCTTGAAGAAGTAAAGAATTTTATATAAATCTCTAATGTCTCCTGAAGTTAAATAACCCCAAAACCAAACTACCACGACAACCAAAAACCCCAGAACAACCCAGCAGAACTGCAAAAAATCACAAACTCTCAAAACACCACCATGTCATGATGGTGTTTTAAATTGCACGAAAGTAAAAAAAAGTCTTGGGTATAAACAGCTTCTCTGTTCAGAGAGAAACAAAAAAAGGAATACCTAAATAATTATCAGTAGTCTAAGTCTCTGCGTTATGCAAACATGTTCTGCAAGAAATCCTTTTCTACCCAATCTTCTGCACATGTGCCCCCTGCAGCACTTTATAACAAGTCAAATTTGAGTGCTCAGGTAACACAGGTATAACCCTTGTTCTACAGAACATGAAAGAGGAAGGTCTGTCAAGAGATAAAGACCCTTATAACTCAGATGCTGTTACACAGAAACAGCAGCAGTCCCAACACCCAGGCTGAATAATAATTTCTATTCTTAAAGAAACTTGTGGTATTTTTTGCAAGGCTGCAACACCCCCACCACTTAAAATGCTAAGAGTTGACAGCGACAAAATATCTATGATTAGGCTCTTTGCTCAGCCTATCTATTCCCCTTTCAGTTTGGATAAGTTATTAACTTCTGAACTTTGCCACTTCCTTTAAAGCATCTGCAATATTCTAGAAATTTTGTGTGTTCAGTCAAAACATCGCAATGTTAGGCTCATGCCTCTGCCAAAGCATCAGTAGTGCCACATGCTGAACCGGGAACACATGGACACGGATGCAGCACAGAGAAATAGAGTGAGAAATACAGAATGTCTCCTCACTGCCAGAGCTTCTGCTCACCTCTGTCCACTCTGACACAGCTGAACCTGTGGGCTGTACTCCTGCTACGATGTAGTTCTCCCTCTCCCACCCCTCCAACAAAGTGAGAAATTTCCTTTGGATTTCCTCAGTGAGCATCCAACGCTAGACCCCAATACCAGACACTAATGGGTCTCTTCAGAATCACAGTTTCTTCTACTGCAAACCAATTTCAGTTTAATTGAACTAATTGCAACTCGATAGAATACTCTCTCTTTGGAACAGGACAGAATTGCATACACGAGAATCTATTTAAAATAACCCTTCTAAAGTAAGTTTAGGTACTTGAAATGCACAAAATGGCAGATCCGTCTGGCACTTGACCTCAACTCAGCCCTCTTGCATGTACAGGGTATGATGCAGTCTTTAATTATATGGTTACATAATTATATTTCCACAGAAACCCAGATTTCTTCAGTGGAGTGGGATATAGAATGAAAGCATATGGCTTTAAAAATGTATTTATGGTAATTTAAAGAGATTAAAAAACAACCAGTACTGAAAAGATCATTTATCTCAGCAGTAGCAGATGGGGCTCCTGCTGAGATCAGGACTTCATTGTGCTCTGCTCCGTACATGCACATTAGATCAGACAGCAGTTGTTCCAAAGACTTTACAGTCTAAGTAGGGCAGTCAGGCAAAACTACAGGAAAAGGAATTATTTCCTTCATGTTACTAAGGGGGAAGTGGAAGTACTGAAGCACAAATAAGTTAAAGCAAGGTCAAGTGACTGAATTCAGCTTTGCTAAGGTGAAACCAATTTTAACCCATTGCTACCGGCCTCCTGATCTAATACTGGTCAGAACCACTGGTCTGTAAGAGGAATATAGTTCACAGATGTAGAGGTTGGGAAGTGTTATTACCATGAGCTAGGTTAGCCTAAGTAGTTTCCCATTATTCCAGATGTCTCTAAGTATCTGAAGGGTGGTGTCAAAGGATAGAGCAGAACTCTGCTCGGTGGTGACAAGCAATAAGAGAAGAGGAAATGGGCAGAAACAGATGCACAGGAAACTCCACCTGAGCATGAGGAAGAATTTCGTTACTGTGCAGTGACCGTTCACAGGAACACAGAAAGGCTGTGGAGAATCCCTCACTGGAGATATTCCAAAACTGTCTGGACACAATCCTGTGTGGTGTGAGCTGGGATGGCCCTGCCTGAGCAGGGAGGTGGGACCAGACTCATCCCCTGCGGTCCCTTCCAACCTGGCCCCTCTGTGATACCCTGCTGTACTTGTTCATCAATGCTACAACTGTAACAGTTTTGCTTTTTCCTTCATGGCCAAGTCAAGCCAAACTGCTCATTAACCTTGCCCTAGTAGATAATTTTGTTACATAAAATTAAAAATTATCAACTAATATTTCCTCCTAAGAGTGAAAAGTTCAAAAATGGCTTCACAGAATAAATTAAGTTTAGCAACCTTAGAATTAGTAACTAACTGGCTAAGCATGTTATACAAGTGTCACATGTTTTAATTGAATTTACAAGTTCTTTACAAAAGAGAGGAAAAACATTGCTATCAGAGTGCTGAAGGTCAGGACTAGGGATAATTTGTCTCTTCCAGAATCAATAGTGCCTAATAAAAAACATGCAGTGGTCTAGACCTAGTACACTGGATTCAGGAATTTCGAAATCTGAAAAAATCTGATGAGAAAGGACCACTGAAGTTTTGCTTATCCAGGAAAAGGTTTGTCAAAAAACAGAGATTTCCTTTAGGTTAGTAAAACCCTTCAGCTTTCAACTCCTAGACAGTCTTCCAAAAGACGTCTTAGTTCTCCTTTGTCTGCTCTCTCTCACCCAAACAAGCTGCAGAATAGTTAGTTAAAAGGAGTTCTTTGGAAAGGTGCGTGTGGTTTAGGGAAGATTTTGAACAGAAAATCAGTTAATAAAGTAATGTTATTTCAAAAGAATACAATGCAGTATTACAGAAATACAGTGTATTTCTTCTTCTTTGGGAAAGCTGGAGCAAATATATTTTTATTACATGTGTTAGTGTGCTCCAGGTAAAGCAGTAAGATAAAACACATTATTCAATTCAATTAGTATGGCTAAAAAAAGTTTTGTAACACAGATCTCACATTTCCTTTCCAGATATGAATTTCCAAAAAATTTTAAATCTATAAACCAACATAAACAGCAGCACTGCTTTTCAGGCCTCAATGATACAAGCAATATAGAGAACATAGCTAAACTCATTTGCTGAAGGAGAAGAATCAGTCTCTCATATTCTGTATGCTTTTAACCATCTGTATGACACACCTGAAGAAATCTTGCCATCGTCATCTCTAATTTGTAAATTCTACCACGTATTTCAAAAGAGAAAACCTGGTTCAGTGCATAGGGAAAGACTTTAGTCTGAATAGACTTACTCAGACTTTTTTCTAATCTATAACACACCTTGACTCAAAAAGAGCATCCCTAATATGAATTTCCTAATGAAACTGTTAGATGATTCAGGGTCAAGCCTTTGCATCTACAAGGCAATCTTGAAGCCCAACTCTACTTCTTTCTCACAGCTCTTTGCTATAGCTTATGTCAATAGAAGCAACAATCTTCTTTTTCGCTTGCCCTGAACAGCTCTGAAAATGAGACTAGCTGGTTTAAATAGAATAGGAAAGGGTGTGGGGAATGTAGAAATTCCCAGTGTTGGCAAGATCCCAGCATTTCTAGGATGGATATATAAAATTTTTACTCTGGCACAAAGTGTTGCAATCAAAAGCAGATTTCAGAAGGCAATAAAATGGCAAAACAATGTCTGACGTCTCGCAGTTGATACATAAAGTAAGATTAATATAGAAGAACCAGAAAAGGCAGAGACAATTATGATGCACAGTATTTCAAAAGACTTCAAAAACTGAGTCATCTTGAAGCAGCATTAAAACAAACAAACAAAAAACCCCCCTCACCACAAAATTAAGTCCCTTATCTGTCCTTTTATATGTCTAAAAAACGTGAGCCTGAAACTCTTGTAATAAGAGCCCTCCATTGTTACAACAGAAGTTGTAACAGTTTTATTTCTCCGTAGAATTGCTGGGCTGGAAATGTCTATAAAATATTAGAAAATACTGCTCAATTGCTAAAAGTTGCAGAGCATTACAGCATAGTATTGTTATGCACAATGAAGTTATGTTCTACAAGATATTCCTGAACAAGAGTGTTTGAGCCTGTCCCTCAAAACTGAGTCCTCAACGCAAGCTTGAAAACTTTAGCAAGAAAAATATGAATAAAGCCTTCAAGAGAAAACAGACATGCCACTGTCTGAAAAAGTTAGTCACATTATTTTACACAGGTGGTTAATTTCCCATCACATAAACAGAAAAGATAACACATTCTACTTGCAGAGCAGCAGAGTCATTTGCTTCAAGTAATTTGGGACTAAATTTAGTTACATGTATATTTACCTATCACAGTGAAGCCAACATCATCATGGTACTATTTTGGTTTTTACTCTGAAATTTCTGCTGATTAAAAAACTTGAAAGACTATATTTGTTTTCTCATAAGCTTCTATCTTTCAGATTAAAAAAACAAAATAAAAACTGCTTCTTGCTCATATGCATTTGATTCAGAACTATGTTACTCTTTAGCAGGTAATTAGATGTAAAACAATAAAGGCTGCTCATCTGGCTGAAGTGATGAAAATATTATCCTGAAAAAAAAGCATGCTGAGCTCCTCAAGTAGCGGTACTGGATATGTGCAGAGAAAGTCAGCTGTGCAAAAAAAAGCAGAAACATAGCATCATCACGATGTGTAGTTAAATCTTTAAGATAGAGAAATAAACATGCATAATCTATTAGATTGAATATAAATGAAAAAGAACCCTTTTATCCTCAGTATAATTTTTGCTCACTAGATAACCCCCAGCACAGTCTCCTTTACAGTGTATTTAGTCCATATCGGTAGCACAAGTGCATGGTGCTTTGATCAGCCACTCGACCAGCCAAATGTTTCAGATGGTTTTCAAAGGAACACATCTGCTCATGGAGACAAAGTCACATCTCATGCTCTGATGAGGACAGTGGTGCTGTTAGAGCCAGCATGCAAGTGGCAACCCACAGCTAGTGCCAGGAACTCTCCCTGTCACACCAACCAAATATCTGAAACAGAGATTTGTTTGTTTTGTGGGAAGTTGGGGAGCTGGGGGGTGATGCAGCAAACCAGAGGGAAGATGATGGGGTTCATTTCTGATGCCTCAATCCACATTAGCTATGCCAGGAGCATAAAACTAAATTGAGTGAACCTTACTTTCAGGGTATCTTGTTTTGGTCAGTTTTACATCCTGCTCTGTTTGTACTATGGGATTTTATTCACTCAGTAATGTTTTGATAGTTGTGCTGGTTTATATAATTGCTGCCCTTAGATGTTCATTTCTGCCCCTATGTTACCCCTCTCTCATGCCAGCACAATCATTTCTGCAGCTGATTTTCTCAGTTAACTTTACTGTGCAATCTGGCTCATAGTTAGCAAGAGAAAATGTTTTTTTTCATGAACCAGTTTCCTGAACTTCTTCACTATGAATATGTAAAGAAGGAAAATGCTTCTGAATACCTAAATTCTTCATGACTGCAAAGGGGAAAAAAAGCTTTTTTAGTATTATCCCATAGGAAGTATTCCATATTCAAAGTAATAGCCAGCCTGCAGAACTGACTCCTGGAGCACTACTGCCTTTAAAAGGCACACAAAAATTTCCCTAGTCCAGATCATCTAAAGGGGGAATGGTTATCACACCAGTTAGAGGTGGAGCAGAGCCTACGCTGTGGAGAAGAGCAGAGCCCCAGTGGAGCTCATGCCACACAGAATGTGATGGGACATCAATTTGTACCAGTTCTGGATCCAAGCCTGTACAAGGGAGGGGAAAAGTTCATCCTAGGCTGGTTCTAACTTCTATCTGCATGACATTTCTCAAGTCTAAGAAGAGCCAGCTAAGCAGTGAAACATGACAAAATGCCTAATTCTAAGGCTAGCATTGCTAACCCACCAGCAGAGCACAAGTGAAAACAATCTGCTACAGTTGGCTGTGTATTCATCCTAATATTTGGAAGACAGCATGCAGGGGGACTTCAACAGGAATAAGCCCTCTCTGTTCTTTGCTTGTATTTCACCCCCAGCCTCAACTCTTAAAGATCTAATTTCTCCTGCTAATATAGCTTGAAAACATGACTGCAATAAGGCAGTGTTTTCTTTAAACTAAAATTTTTAATTTTAAAAACAATTTTCTGTATATAAAGTCTAGGTAGATTTATTTTTCTATTGAAAATTAAAGTTTACTTTTGGCAGAAAATGAGGGACAAATGGGTTAGTGGAAAGCAAAGACATATTCTACCCTTGGCTTCTTTTGTCTGGTCATCTTTCCTCCATTTGCCAGAAATTACAAAGCAATTGAGTTCAAAGGCACCACACATTGTGAGTCAGAGACTGGATTTCCAGCGTGTTTGTGTTGGATGTATTTGCATAATGTTTGTAGTGAGCGCTGAGGCCCCACACCAGAGGCAGACATGCCCGCACTTCCACTAGCAGACTTCCAGTGCCTGATGGAACAGGAATTCCTCACTGGGTGGGACTCCCTTGCATGCTGCATATTTGGAAGAAAGCACTTTCGTATTGGCATAACAGATTCCTCATTAGTGTTTTTTCTTGTTAGAATACAAAACCTGGACCAGTCTCTGTTGTGCATACCCTGAGCCGTCTCAGGCGGCGGAGCAGCACGGCCGGGGCAGGCAGGGAGGGAGCTGCGGAGCTCCTGTCCCCATCCCTGCCCCATCTGAGCTGCGGCAGGCTGATGGAGCTCCTGTCCCCATCCCTGCCCCATCTGAGCTGCGGCAGGCTGATGGAGCTCCTGTCTCCATCCCTGCCCCATCTGAGCTGCGGCAGGCTGATGGAGCTCCTGATCCCAGCCCTGCCCCATCTGAGCTGCGGCAGGCTGATGGAGCTCCTGCCCCCATTCCTGTGCCGGGACAGGCTGTTGGAGCTGCAGAGCTTCTGTCCCCATCCCTGCCCTCGTTCCTGTGCTGGGACAGGCTGGCACTGCCCAGCCTCGGCTCCGGGATCAGCGCAGGGCCCGGGGGAGCGGCGTGGCAGTGAACTGTGCCAGTGTGAAATCCAACCTGACTAACAAGGAGCCTCACCCTGCTCCCTGCCCCTGGCATGCACCTCTGAGCCAAAACTTGCACTTCTCTAACCCCACAGTGAACCTGCTCAGAGCACTACACTGGTAGGAAACTCACCCTACCAAATGAACAAATGAAAACTTAACAACGTTTCTGCCAGATTTCCTACTTCCACCTCTTGAGCCAAATGCTGGTGCTGCAGCATCCAGCCAGGAGGCAAGGAATGCAAAGTACTAACCATTAGCTGAGTCCCGTCCTGCTAGCAGCCATCACTAGATCATCTTGGTTAATGCGTCTAATCACTTCCTGACTAGACACGGATATTCTTCGTAGCCTGCTGTAGGCCTTAACAAGGGGATGGACAAACATAGCCTTGAAAAAGCTACCCTGACAAGACTTAAACATATAGAGGACATTAAATCTGGCAGATAAGCTCTGCACTCCCTTTCCAAGCAGGAGGGGAACCCCAGTTCTTTTGAATACGTAAGAGGGGTACAAATAGAGGAGGTGCTCATACATGGCAACAGATGATACGGCAAGGCCATTTTAACAAGCTTTCAAATTTTGAATTTTTACAATTGAATTTGTGCCCCAAGGATGCTTGAGAGAAACGAGAATAAAACACAGATGCAAAGAAAGCAATAGTCAGAAGTGTGACCCCAGGGAAGAGCAGGGAGGGAGGGCTCTGTAGCATGAAAGTAGCTGAGGAAGTGAACATGGAAGCTGAGAGCACAAGAGTTCCCATTTGGGGCACAAGACACTGTCTTTCGTTTTGGTCGATGAACAGACCCACACGGGAGACACACACGGTGTGCACACAGAATGCTTCCCTTTTCCATTTAAAAGGCATGCTTAGGTCAGCAGCTCTCTCTGGGCTAATTGCTTGAGCCTGAAATGGCACTGCTGGTGTCTGGGAAGCTGTTTCTATTCATTATAAGCTTGTCTGTTCCCCAGGCTGTACCAGCACAGACTCCACAGGCAGGATCAGACCTTTCAGGTAGGGGATGTCATGCTGCAGTCCCGGGCAACCAATGACACTGCCTCCTCTGCTTGTCATCTAAGGAAAGCTAAGGCTCTTGTTTCAATGATTTTTCATGCAAGCTGCTTGTGCTAACCAGCTGCCATTATTTCAAATGGAAAACGTGCTTGGTAGAATGGGCTAGCCACTAGTATTTTCCTGTTTCCAACTGGTATCATGTTATCAAGTGCTAGTGCCTGCGATGGCACCTGATGCTAAAACACTGTATTAATCTTTGAATTCATGCATGGTAGCAGTACTAAAAAGCAAAGCTTCTCTTTCTCTTCATAAAAGAAAGAAGGAAAAAAAAATCAGTGTGGGGCAAAATCCCTCACCTGTAAGGTTTTTCTTTTCTACCCTGACAGTTTTTGCGTGTGAATTCTCGTAGCTTTTTGTATTGAAAACTGGCCCCTCCTAACTGATGAGCTCACTGCTGTTTGCATCCTGAAGTGACATTAGGACAGAAACTCAGCAACAGGAGATCAGTTGCTTCACCGAAGAAAAGTGAGCAGTGGTGATTTATGTCAGCTAAGAGTCAAGATTCATCCTGCTTAAAGACACAGCTTGTTCCAGTAAGGAGCCTCACTCAGCTTACAGGAGTGGGATGAAGCTGCACTTAACCAGGTCAAAGGGCAGGTGGAGAACCACAGATATTTCCAAATGTGCAGAAAAAAAAAAATGCCCTACCCCTGGACTTGAAAGATGAGTTGTAAAGAAATTACTGATTATACCAGTACACCAGTCCTATGAATTTTTCAGGAGGAGACTCACACAGGGCAGGACATATTTGATTACTTCATGGTGGGAGTGTAAAAACACATGTTCAGGAGAAGCAGCAAAACATGATTCCTCAGACAGCAAAATGCTTTCTGGAGTTCCCTGGTACTGGTGGAGCAAGCAGAGCAGGGTGGAGTCACTGCAGATTTCTACATTTACTGAAGAGGTGCAGTGCTTTTTTGCCTGCAGGGGGAAAGGAATAGGTGGAGGCAGACCCTTCTCTCCTCAGTCTGCTACCCCTTCCCTTTGGAAGTCACATCTTGTTATCATCTCCATCTCCCTCCTTCCCAAAATGCGTATGCTGCAGTTTGGACAGATGCCATGTGGTACATGGCCTAAGACCTTGGGGGAAACAACACATTCCTGTTGTTCAACTGATATTAACTCTGTGTGCTCATTGCACTCTAAGAATCCTTTCTGAGATCAGTGATGCCATGACTGCGAATATCAGTAGAACGACAATAGATTAGGTCATTCTTTCCTGCATTTGAATTTCATCTTGCATTGGTTGGTGCAATTTTTTCCAGAAGGCCACAGCTAATTCCCATTGTTTTACTCAATACAGTTATATTGGTGTTTCTGTTTCAGGACAGCAAAAACTTGTTTTCTTTTATTTCATCCCCTTCTTACTTATGGATGCAGTCATAGGTTTAAATGTGCTATGGCTCACAGTTGACAGCTGAGTAGGTTTCTTTTCCAGTATTCTAAAAATTACAGTTTGCCTTTCACAATTCCTACTACATGCCACTCCTACTGCTCAGTTGTTTGGCGGCAAAGCATATGAAAAAATAAGAGAATTAGAGAGTGTCAATTCAGTTAAAAAGAAAAAAAAGCCACTGAAAAGCCACATCACTTAGTTCTGATTCAGAAAAGATCACGTTCATACCTGTATTTCTACACTGAGCAAGGACTCTGAACCTACACCACAAGTCAATAGTTTCCTGCCATGCTTGTGGTGAAACACCATGGCATATTGTCAGGCAGTCATGATAAACGTATCTCTTTGAAAAGTTAGTTTCTATTTGAAAAGTTAGTTTCTTCAGCAAGTGGTTTGCCCTCCTTCCCCCCCCCCCAAAAAAAAAAGAAATTCAAAAATTTTGCATTTCTCCCAACATTCTAGGAATATTTTGTTTTGATTTGTTGTATTTGACAATTACTTAGTAATTATTCAAGTCTGACATTATGAAAATTAATGTAATTCCGTAGTATAAACTATCTTCAGAGGTCAGGTGGGAAAAGAGGATACAATCATGTCTTTGAAACACAAAGCTTACCATTCCAAATAAGAACAAAACGGCAACAATTAGAAAAATGAGAGAGTTCTCAGAGTAACAATTTTGCCTCCTGACTGATAATTTGTTTTTAAGACCTCTGCACTTTTTTGCTTTATGAACGATCTGCTGAATGGCCTTGTACAAGCCACTTATCCTCTTTATGCCTCAGAGCAGATACAGCTGAGAGAGATACACACGAGCTATAACCATGTGTCATTATGCCAGGGCAATGCAGTGTGTCAACCTGACTATTATCTTATTCTACCTACATGGGGTGCATCCATGCAGACTTTGCTTACCTAGACAAGTATCCCATTTGCAATTTCTAATAAATGAGGTAAGGAATATATACTGCAACTGCTCAAAGTTTAGAGAAATAACCCCTCTCTCCCTGCCCCAAACAACAACAATCATTTTTCCCTCTGTCTCTTGTCACTGCAGTTGTTGAAAGCAGAGCTGCATACACAATGCAGCTAAAGGCAATGGGTAGCTGTTTTCAAATATCTGAGGTACTGCTTTCAGCTGCATAAGATGTCGTGGTCTCCTGTTCCATGACAGCAAGAAAATTCAATGCCCATTTTTATGCAATAGCAGAGAGATGTGATTGAAATGGCAAACACACTCTAAAAAGAACAGTCACATCCAAGGAGAGCAGGGGGCACAAGTGTGTGGGCAGCAGCCCTGGGGGTAGGTGTCTGAGTGGAAAGATCATGTAAATAACATTTTGAGGTGCATTATTGTTAGCTGCCTCTGAGGTTGTCAAGTTGCTACACCTCTGATTGCTGCAGCCAAAATGCACCCCATAGTTATGAGGCTTCCCTTCTGAGGAAGCTGCAGGTTTAGATGAGCTTTTCCTGCTAGAGTGAAGATCTTTCCTGCTAACTACAGACCTATATATGTATTATCAATTGTGCCAGCCTGGAAGAGCTTAACCTGTTAACAGTAGAATGTTAGAGGATATTACAGCACACAAATGCAAAGAAAGATTATATTAAGCACACATTAGGATACCTGACATTAACTACAGCATGTTTACATGGTATATCTTCCCACAGCTTGTCTGCTTTAAATGCCTTTGCTGAAGTGGCAGGTTTCCATTTCACTGTTACCTGAAAGAGATGAGAGGAGGAAACTCTTGAAGCTGCAGCTCTGTGCTAGCCATATGTTACTTGCAGATGCAGAAGACTTACCTATTAAAATTCAGAGCAGCTGTGTTCAATGATAAAATGATAACTAGTATCAGCTCCTTCTCCAGGGAGCTGAGCCACCATCATCTGTGTAAGGGAAAAACAGTGAACTGGATGGAAAGTCATAGGCAGCCAAAGGAAGGACACAGAATCCCAGGAACTGGTTTTGTTTGCAGCATTTATTCAGGTCAGCTCGTGAGGTGAGGAATCCTTAAAGGACCTACACACTCCACAAAAGCAGACTTATTCTAGTGTATCCTTAGGCCTTCCTTCACTCTGTATGCACGGGAAGCTCCCTTTTACAGTTGCCATTCCTATTAGAAGCACTTTTTATGATCTTATCCTTCTAGTTTCAGCCTCAGCTCAGCACCCACAATTTGACTGGCAGCTGATCCTCTGTAGCTGTGTGAGCAGCCAACAAAGGTCTTCCCACTTTTTATCTGCAGCTCTTTATTACAACTGGAGCTGAAAAATGAGATGACACATCAAAAGGACTTGGTCTGGATTTCAAATTTCATAGTATTCAGGGTTTTGTTGATTCCCTCATTTTGGATTCAGACCAGTTTAAAAAGTCAGTCACCAATAGCTTATTTCACCTCCAGGTATCAAGTTCCCTCACACAAACTCACAGTATGTCTGGCTACACAGTCCTAAATCGTTTTACTCTGAATTGTCTCTTACATGCTGCCCCTCACCCTGATGACAGGTCTCTGGTAGCATTTGACAGTGACGTCCACTATTTGCCCTCACTTTGCTCTCAAAATTGCCCTTTCTACAGTGGCAACAAGAGGGTGTTGCAGTGACCAGCTGACCCTTTTGTGCTGGGCTGCAAACCCTCCACACTCCTGATCCATCTTCTCTTGAGTGATCCTGTTTTCATTAAGGATTCAAATCCATTAGTGGAAGGAGGCTAGGGACATAATGCATCTTCAATGTTTCTTTTTGTGAATACTTATTTTTCCTTCTCTCTTCTAATTCTTGAATTTACTTTAATTAAGCCCTGAAACAAAATCACTCAGGCTTACTCAGCAAGTTGGACTTGTGTTCTCAAGATGAGAGTAAAGTACAGCCAGTAAAGCTACAAGCATACACCCCAGTGGGCACAGGTGTCAGTCTCCTGCCAGTGTGCTATGGGTGGTCAGTGTTGGAGGAGTAAGGAACGAACTCCTTTTCTCATGGCACTCCAAACAGGTGCACTTTTTCCTCTGAGAATTCTGGTGATTTTCTTATTTCTGCCCCTTTTGGGCAGTGAGTTTAGAGAGGGGTGGCCAGAAGGCAGAATGAGTCCTCAGACTTTCTCCCTGCTTTCTCCCCAGTGCACAGAATTCCTCCATTTAGTTTTCTCCAAGATCTGCACTCTCCTGCTGGGAGAGGTCTCTGCTGCTTGCATCTCACTGTGAGCTCCAGATCCAGTGCTACCCTCAATCAGTGCCTGGGATCATTAAGTCATGATCAACATGATTTTGATCAGTGCTTAATCAACTGCAAATCTAAAGTCTTGGAAATGAAAGTTTTCCCCCACATGCTGTGCTTTTGCATAAATGCGAAAGGCTTCAAGAAACACAGCTAGGGATGAATGGCTGCAGTACAGACAAAAGTCTCTTCCCACAGAAATATTATACATATGCAGGGCTGTTGCTTTTTAAAATTCTCTTCTCCTGTCAGAATAGGAGACTTACAAGCCTTTCTTCATTTAAATATATGTTGTTCTCAGATTTCTACATGATAACTTAGACCTTTGCCTATTAATAGTACCACTCCAACCAAAACATGAAGGTGACACACTCTGCATCTCTTTTATAGAATATTTTTGTTCATTAGTTTTAGCTGAAAGCTGGTGTGGTCAGGAACCTTGCTTCACTGGTCAGTCAGTACCTGCCAGGAACTGAGAAGTAATTTGTGGCTGGGAATAATGAGTTTTTCTCCATCATGGATTCAGTGGAATTGCAGCATGGCAGTGGCCAACAAAGGTGTTTCAGAGCAAACCACAGCCATCACAAATAGGTGCATGCCAGAAACTCGACCAGAGCCCCAATGCTATCACAAGCTCTTAGAAATTCTTACACTTGAAGGCAGTTCAAGCATTCTATGACAGTTTTGTGTTATAATTTGCTAATGCTTTGAGGGTATAATTATGAAGATCAACAACCTTTCCTTCACGTAAATACAGACCCTTAAGCTGTTGTCCACTCCTACTAACATTACTTTTCTCAAGACCTACGTATCAATTACAGTTCTTTATTTTTAACCAGGAGACATCCCTAGTTTTCATTCTTGTAACTGCTCTCTACAATTTGTTCTGTCCCCTCAGAAGCTTCCAACCTACATAATATTTTACTTAACTCCCACCCCCTCCTTGTAAATCAGGAACATTTTCAGAAGCCTGTTTTTTTTCCACAGTCTTGTGCCACCTGAAAATTCCACAGTTTTTTGGTTTTCACAGCAAATTTTATCACTTCGCTCTACCCTTAACAAACAAATATGCAGTGCAAGAAAACTTCATTTGTGCCTTCTGAGACAGTGTTCAGTGCTGTTGTCTGTACCAAGAGTCACTATCTGTACAGAAAAGCCATAAAAGAGCAAGACAGAAGGAACCAACACATGCTTTTAAAACCAGGGAAGCACTGAAAAGGGCAATGGAGTAAATAGTTAAGACTATCAGTACAGAATCTGACCAGTTTTTCTATTCAGCATTTGTTTCATGTGTTCTTTAAAAAAAGTATTAATTTCTAATCATCTGGGAAAACTCCACTAGCTGTTAAATAGTATCTTCACAAGGTCTTTTGCCTTGCAAGTTTAGTGATGTTCCCTCCTCCTTGCAACACTGAAAAATATGAAACCTGAGAAATTACAGATTTTTATATGCTACTGAATCACTTCCGAGGCAGAAGCACAATGCATCTCCCCTCTAAACAAAGTTGTAATAGCTAGAAGAAACTGTGCAGAATTTAAACTAACATCTGCAAGAGCAGGCCATTTTTATTATGTTAAATGTATGGGAAGTGTTTGGTTTGGTTTTGTTGTTGTCGTCATGTTTTAAAGCAGGTTCCATGTAAGAGAGTTCCTATTTCCTTTTGAGGCACAGCTAATACAAAAGTTAAACTTAGAGGGCACAGCACACCAGGCAAGATGGGACAGTAGCCTTGCTAAGACCACAGTTACACAGAAGAAAGAGGAGAAGATGGAAAAAATGGAAAATTCACTGATTATGTCCACTTGCTTTCTCTTTCTGAGGGATAATCATAGAAGATAGTGGTGGAGATGGATACATTTTAAAAATCATAAATGCAAGGTGCAATGAGGCAGCAATTCACAGTTCCAGAACATAATAACACAAAACAAGGAAAACCTAAGTATAATATAAACTCCAATGCAACCAGTAAAGATGGAAAATATTAAAACTGAAAATGGGACAAAGAGTGGAACAACATGGATTACTAAATCATTAATGTGCAGTAAAACTAGTTTTTCATGTCAGTTGAAATGAAAGTTGAATTTCTCCAGTTGTCATTCTGGTTTTGTGGATTGATTGATTAGCATTAGCAATTTCTGCTTTAAAAAACAACCAGCTCTCCCCTTTCCTCCAAAAGACAAAAACAAACAAAAAAACCCAAACAAGCAAATCTCAGCAACCAAAACAAAAAACTCCAAAGGCCACTCAACCTCCCACAGCAAACCGTTTTACCATCATCCCATAAAATAGTCCAGTTTTATGATTAGAAATACAGCCCCTACTTTTGATTATGGTTTTTTCTCTTTCATAATGCATAGAAGATGCTTAAAGTCTTGGGAAAGAGAGAAAAAGAACAAATCAGCTATTGGTGTTTCAGAGAGCTCTAGATGTAGTCAAAAGATCTTGCAGTTCAGACACAGAAGAGTTTAGAGGTGAATGTTTTATTTGCTCCTGGAGATAGTCTGGATTGTTTAGGAGCAGAAATTTATTACTGGCAGCGAGGATGCAGCTGATTTTCCATTACCTGGTATGACTGGGCAGTGGAAGGTCATGAGCAAATAAAAGCTTTCCGGTCTGCCACATCTCAGGTGAGTTAAAACCAACCCGAGCCGTAGAATTTCAAGTTTTGAAGAAGATCAATAGCCTTGTGGCCTCCCCTAGGCCTGCATCTCTACTTCCCTGCTTGTGTGACAAGGGCAATAATGAAACAAAGCTTCATTATCACCTAGGGTGAGGAGCAGAGGCTGAGGCTCAGCTACAGACAGGAAGCGAGACCCATTTATGAAACTGGGAAGCCACACACAGTGAGCACCGGATGCTGCATGAATGACTTTGTTTTCCTTTTTAGAAGGAGCCAAATTCTTTCATAAAGAACATTTGCATCAGCCTGCAGTAATAAACTCCCAGACCTCGGTGCATCACTGACACTGTCCTTACCCCCTTAAACAATGGGCCACACTCCAGATCCTCTGAGGAAAGCAGAACACATTTGGGGAAAGGCACAGGGGCCTTAAGCCATATGACAGAGCCTATAGACACAGCAGCAGGAGCTAAGGCTGCTGACAAGTGTCCAGGCAGCATAGAGAGCTCTGCTCCCTAGACAGACGGATTTAAGGAATAAGCCTGATGTTTCACAACTTCCAACCGGTAAGAACATCTGTTGCTAAACACTCTACCTCCACGAGTTTAGAAAGGAGAATTTAGAAAGGAAGTAAACAGACACTAATGTAATTGAAATCCAAAGGCACATGGAACTAATATTACTGTTAATCTTGTAGGTAACGCCAAAGTCTCTGTGCATTACAGTTTACACAAGTGAAATCCATCTTGCATCGCAGCAGAGCTGTTTGAGCTGGAAGGCACAGACGCCAAGTTAACACGAGCACCAATGTGCACAATTGCAGCAGAACTGTCCCATGAGCACTGCAGGCAATATCTGCAAACAATGAGGCTACTGGCAGGTCTATCAGCAACAGTAAAGAGCTTTTTGTCTGCATGCTAGCAATTGTAAGGGTTAAGATCAGCAGAAGATGCAGTAGCAGTGATGAACCCCTTGCTCTGTGTGTTCTGGTCTTTTGCATGATCAGCCCTTATGGCTAAAGATCTGGACAGCTGTACCATCCTGGTACCCACTCTTGCAGACATATCCCAAAGAGGTGACCCAAGATTAGCTCCCCATCAGGGTTAGTACCATATGACTCAGTAAGAGATCAGCACTTTTATTAATATTTCAACTCATAACATTACTATTTAAAGTATGAGATCACCAATAAAATAAGAGATAGATTTAATTTAATTTTTCAATAAGACTTTACCCAGTGTTATCTAAATCTATGGTCAACCTGCTTTTTTTGTTCACTTGCAGTATCATTCATTTCACATGTTCTATACTGCTAGAGCCCATTGTGCTTCTACTGGTGTCTGTAACAACAGTAACAAAAAGCATGCAACAAAAATCTACACATCAAACCTTTGCCTCTAGCAGAAACAGCTTGCATCTACCCCCACTGAAGTGCATCAGCCTCACAGAGGGCAAACAGCAACAGCTCAATAACTGGTCACAGCTAAGCAACAGTTCAAGATGAGATTTGTAGAAACTTTGACTCTCTGCCACCTTACAGTTTACTCAGCTTGGTTTCTCTCATGTCTCAAATAAAAAAAAAAAAAAGACATATGAAAACATAAAGTATTCCACAATAAGTTTCACAGCAAAATATATCACTGGGCACCAAATAAAACAACAACCAATATAAACAGTTTGGTAAGATAGATAGAAATTGGATTACTTACAGCCCTAGCAGCCTTCCATCATCTTCTACAGAGGGTGGTTGCCAATTAGAGCTATATGTTTTAGTAAACTTAGTCGTTTGTGTCAAAAATGAGCGCTATTAAAAAAAGGGGAGGGGGCACAGAAATCTGTTTAGGATTAATCCATACCTTTGAGGTTGCGGCTACAAAAGTATTCCAACTCCCTGCCTCACACTACTTGGCCCTGCAGACCAAATGAGCTGTGTCATCTCTCTCACATGCAGGGCAAATTCACAACATCTGGTTAAGCAAAAAGATATTCCCCCACCAGAAGTTCATCATGCAAGGCAAAGCTCCTGCAATTAAGCCAATCTCTTTTACCTCACTACTGCTGTACTTAGCCCCACTGTTACAAACCTTTCTTGTTTGTATTCTTTGTGTGGCCAATTTTATTTATGTAAATATAAGTTTTATAGTCAATGACTACAGCTATTTTTGAGAAGGGATTGGATCAGTTTTGGAAAGTAAGAGAAATGCAAAACAAGCACAGAGGCTGAAAAATTGAAATCACATATCAAAGCATACCTTAGAAGGGCATTCTCAAAGTTGTAAATCAAAGTACTTTAAAAGCTACGAAATACTAAAATTAAATTTGTTTAATACTAAAATTGAATTTTTTTATGCAACTTTTTTTGGGGTCCTCTTGTGGGTATATGGTATAATAAAATTCTTAAAGGGTGATCACATGCAATCAATTCTTTTGAACCCTCTCCCTTTCATTGCATGAAATGGACAAAGTTCACTTAACAAGAAGCTATTCAATCTTTTGCAGTTTTCTTTGTTTGTTTTTCAATTTTTTATTATTTTACTCAATCTCTGGCCCATGCCTTACACCCAGTATAATGGTTCACTTCTGCTGAATGGACAGAAGCATTAATTTTTTTCATGGTCTATTTTACCCTGTATATTACCCTGGCATCCAGCTGTCCCACTGGTAAAGATGATTTTAACACATCCCTGGAATGAGAATGGAATGAGCCAGACTTCAGATACAAAAGTGGGTCAAAAATTGGTACAGTAAGAAATACCTTGTACTTTTGGGCATCTGTTTCAGGATGTGTATATACAATTTTTTTTTTCCTCTCCCCTTCTCTTCTCTCAATGAAGTTTGACATGGGTTAAAACAGAAGGAAGGTGATAAGGACAGAAGCCCATTTAACCATCTGAATACTGAAAGTGAAGTTTACAAGGAGGCAAATGTTACTTTTGTATCACTCTTATTTTGTGAACAGAGGAAGCAAGTTTAAATGCTAATTCAGGAAAACTACTGTAAGCTCCTATAGAGACACCACCACAGTGGTGCAATGCCCCTCAGTATTTTTATTATTCCTGCAACATCCTTGGTCATTCACACTTCAGCTTTTCTTTCAGACTACTATAAGGAAAGATCAAATCACTGTAAGAATTTCCACAACCAAAATACATTTTCAAATATTTCAAAAATAATGCATAATTGAGCTAGGTTGATGTGACTCTATGAAC
Source organism: Chamaea fasciata (assembly GCF_029207755.1). Lineage (NCBI taxonomy): Eukaryota > Metazoa > Chordata > Aves > Passeriformes > Sylviidae > Chamaea > Chamaea fasciata. The sequence goes on along the minus strand of NW_027094094.1, from coordinate 23,607,254 downwards.
CCTGCAAGATTGTTTACTTTCAGAAGTCTCTTCTTAGATCAGTCACTAGATACCCACAAACAATTCAAAGTAAAGGGTTCCACTTTTGTTTTTATCATTACTGCCTTACTCAATTCTACCTGAGCTTGTAGTTTTTTGTTCTTTTCTCAAAGTCAGTTGCTGATGTGAGGCTGTAGCCAATACATCAATCACTAGTTCTCTGTTCCAACTTCCTTTGCAATAAGTGCCACTGGAAGCTCCAGCTCAGGTCAGCACTGCAGTATGCACTGCAGACTGGTGTATTTCAGTTCAGCCAAACTATTTAAGACTTGTGTTTGACAGAGCCCTCGATAAATGGGTCTCTTCCAGAAGCAGCACAGTGAAAATCAGAGTACCAGCTGAACACAAAAATTGCTGGTAAGGTAGGAGATTGCAGAGGTTTCTGGGGATATTTTCCAAATGAAATATTTTCATGTCCTCTCTGAACCTGGCTCACCTCCCTATTGCTGGACATGAAGACTGGCTTTAGCCATCAGTGACTTATGTGGTTTTATATTGATCCAAAATCAGTGGCCTGGAGCTTTTGCTGAAAGATCATTTAAGTAGCATAACTATGTTTTCATCCCTGCCTTTAGTCTTGGTTCATCTCAGACAGACAGTAACAGCTTTCAGGAAAATGTCTTTTGATTAACAGGGCAAAGAGGAAATAACCTCTGCTATCAGGGGTAAAATCATCAAATCATAGAAGATTTTAGATTGAAAAAGACCATTAAGATGGCTGAGTCCAACCACTAACCCAACATTGTCAAGTCGACCACTAACCCATGTCTCTAAGTGCCACATCTACATTTTTAAGTATTTAAAAAATACTTCCAATGGCAGTGCCTCAGCGAATTCCCCAAGCAGCCTGTTTCAATGCTTATAAATGTTTCCATGTAGAATTTTTCCTAATATCCAATCTAAACTTCCCCTGGTGCAACTCAAGGCCATTTCCTCTTGTCCTTCCACTTTTTACTTTGGGGAAGAGGCTGACCCTTACCTGGCTACAACCTCCTTTCAGGTAGTTGTAGAGAACTATAAGGTCTTCTACCTCCATATAAGCCCATAGTAATTACAGCTGATCTTAATTTGTGCACTTTAAATTTCATGAGTTTTGTGGATAAAATGCGAAGTTGAACAATTTTGAGCACACTGGTTTATTAACAGAGACAAGCAAGTCGAAGTCGAAGAAAGGTCATAACAACTTATTGTTTTAAATATCGAGTTACAGCCTTCACATCCATCATGAATTCCATGTCTGTGTTCAAGTACTCATATGGGCTTAAGATATAGCTTTTGCACAGAATATAAGGAAAACAGTTTTAAGCTTCCAGACTATGGGAGCTAAAGCAGCAAAGAAAATTCTCTGCCTCTTAGTACAACTTGTTGTACAATTAATTTGATCTAGGAACAGAGTATTTACAGGGTAATTTGCAATATGTAAACTGTTAAGCACAAAATGGCACTCTTTAAGTCATTAAACACAATTCACCTTCATTACAGGCACAGTTGGGATCCAGGGATTTCTTTTTTTGTGAGTGTGAGCATAAAAAATGGTTGTTGTCAGGAGGATGACTTCTGTAGAATTTAATCAGGTCTAATACCAAGTATAAGTGATCAAAATTATGCTTGATCAACACAACCCACAAAATATTTCTTCTCAACAAGACTCTGATATTAAGCTTATTAATGCACTCAGGAATTCACCTTTAATGTGTAACTCTAGGAGCACAAAGCAGTTAATGTGATCACAGTCAAATTGCAATTAGGTTTCATCAAGACTGATATAATGGTATTTTCCTTCATGCTAGATAAACTGTTAGTTAAGGGACTATACCTTGGCTTCACATGCTTTCTGCTTTTAATAAGCATACAGACTTGAAAAAGCCCAATAGCAGCTGCTTTTAGCGTGTTTTAATCATCCCAAGCAGTTATTCCTAAACTGAAGTCTACGACCACGTACAGATTTAACTGTTTCACTGAGGGATTTGAAAGATTCAAATCCAGTTTTTCTTCCTGTGATTTATACATTTTTAAGGGAAACTAATATATTCCTAATGATTCTGGACCTAATTAAGTATAGACTACCTTTCCTCATGTGAAATTCATGCTGATTTCTACCAGCAGAAAGTTTGGGTGCAAGTACCAGACATTACAGCCTTGTCTGTAACTTTGAAAAGGTGGAAGGGCCAAAGGGCAGGTCCATTCTTGTGTGCAGTTTCCAAGAGCTCTCCCAAACTAGATAGAGGCAGTCTGTGCATGCGATTTCCCATCTGCATTCACAATCTAAAGAATAAATTCAACAACACCATTTCTTTGTACAAACAGGAACAGCTCCAGTGTCAGTACTTATGTAGAAGGCAGTAGGCCTGAGTCTTACTCATGTGGATGACAAGAAGAAACAAGAACAGTGTTTCTGACTAAAGGAAACTCTCAAAAACCAGATCAAGTCAGTCTCCTGTAAGAACTCAAGAGACTTTTACGCTGAAGAGTAAAAGGTATAACGAGAAAGTAGAATTTTCTTTTCCTGAGAGATGTGAAGTTGGATTCATTATTGTCCTACCTTCTGATTTAGAGCAGATATCATCTAGTGAACCTACAGCACACAACTCAGAAAACATTACTAGACAAAAATTACTTGCAAAAAGAGAGAACTGACAACTGCTAGGGATTTTGATTAAGAGAAAGAAATAACTTACTTAATACCCTGCATCGGACTGAAATACAATTCTGAGGACCAGGACTTTAAGAAATAACAGTAGGTATTTCAATACTTTCATTGATTCTTTTTTAATTTTAGTTGAACTAAATAATGTATCTTGAGATGGTATTTCTTAGACTACATGATTATGGCAAGAGAGCTTTTAAAAATACTTGTAACTTAGCTCATAGAGTTATTCACCTCTCTAACATTTTTGTTTGGTGCATGAAAAATTAATAGAATGACCCAGATTTTTTTAGAGTTCCATATAAATTAAAATCACAGAAACACAGAAGGGATCTCAAGAGAGCACTTAGTCAAACTCCCTGCATGAAGGAACAATCAAGAACACTTAAATCATCCTTACCATATAAACTGTTCTTAAAATTGTTGGCTATGGAGTATTACCAGAATGTTTCTGTATAAACCATTGCAATTTCTGAACACATTGAATTCAGAAGTTAAGCACATTTATTTTTGACATTGTTGTAGGCCACTTAGTGTAAATACTCACAAATTAAAAATGTCTGTGTTGTACTTGAAAGTTCCATATTTCCTGTAAGTCTTTTACTTTCTGGGATAATTAAGCAGTGTTTATTCAAACTTGCTCATACGCTAAGCCTTTATATACATCTTATCATTTTTCTATATGTAGAAATCTTCTCTAGAGTGTGGTGGCCAAAATTATTTACCAGCCAAAGCCTCAGCCATGGTTATCACAGCGATAGAGATACCTCTTATTTCTATGTGACATTTCTGTTCGTACATCCCAAACCAAATTCTTTATTTTTTGCAATACCATTCAATTCCCTGCTCATAACTTGACTGTTACTCTTAGAATGCATTCTGAACTTTGTAACTGCTCTGTTTCTGACTGCACCTATTGATTTTACTCTTGTTGACACCAAGCCATTTCCTCAATTTATCAAGATGTCTTTGAATTACAGTTTTGTCTCTCAAAGTGCTTGCAGCCAAACCCTTGTGTTTTGGTGTCACTCCCAAGTGATGTAACTGTATTCTATATTTCATTGTACAAGATACCAGTGAAAACAATACAAGAGCTGAGTGTAAAACTGGTCCTTGTAGATACTCACTTGAAATTTCCTAGACTTCGAGAGAATCTTTTAACAAGCTCTGCACTCCCATTACAGTCATCACATCAGGACTGCCCTTTTCCAGTACCCCTTGAGAAAGCAACGTTAGAAAATACCAGTTTCTTTATGAAAGATATATCCTATCTACCATTTTCCTCTGAATTACTTATCACAATCTGATAAAGAGGGAAATCGTATTGCTTTGATGTGACTTATTTCCCATGGATATATCCACCTATATTTTAATAGTACTGTTTCTTCCATGAAGAAAATAGTTTCTTTTAAATAGATAATTCTAGAATATTTGTGGAGATTGATCAGTCTGTATCACTCATATCTTAATTTTTCCATTTTTGTTTTATTTTTGAAAGGAAGATACCATGTTTATTCTTTACCAGCCTTCCACAGGCTCGCCAGATTATTTGAAAGTTATTTTGGTTAGTTTCCTTAAGTACTCTAAAATGAACCCACTCTGGTCTTGAATCCATATCCTACACAAACTAGTGGTTACAGGCGTGTCTTTAAATATTCTTGTCTGGTTCTCTCCAGTCCTGTAGAAATTCACAGTGTAAATAAATATGAAATAGCAAATTATTCAATACCTATATAATGATATATATTTGCACCAATGACTTGTGTGACATGATGCAGCGACTCATGAAGCAAATGACTCTTCAATTCCTGTTTTAGTGATACAACAGCAATTGTCTGTGGCTAAGAGATGGTTAAAAGAATAATAAACTAGAAGTCAGGTGTAGATGGTGTAGAATGAAAAATTGTAGATGGTTGTTGCTTTTGCACTGCAGTAAGACCACAATAGACCACTTAAAATATTACTGGTTTCAAGTCCAGGTAATTATCTACCACTAATAAAATAGTTTAAGCTGATGCATCTGCCCTAGAATCCCTTGACATCTTTTGTACTGCAACCATATTTTTTTTCTGTCTTTGAAACCAATTTTGTTCTCTGTGGTCCTCCTGCCCCCACCTTGAACAACAGGGAGCATACTCACTGGCTTAACACGGGAGGTCAAAAAGGTGGAAAATTTGTCATGCACCAATTTTAAGGAATCTCTTTTTTAACAGCAAGCTAGAAACTTCATTAAAAACTAAGAACAGAGTTTCTATTTTCATTCCCACATGGAAAAAATTCCCATAGAAATTTTTGGACTTCTAGTTAAAGGAAAATGATTTTAACTCCTCATGCTTTTTCTCCTGATATATACCCTTGATAACTGAAAGTTTGGTCTGAATGTTAAAATGTTTCTAAGTGTTACAATGTCCCTTTATTAAAAGACAGTCAATGTGCCAGAATTTCTTTGCCCAATGAGTAGAGTACAAGTGTGCACAGGTAAGAAGTGGACAGTTTTTTACCAAAAGTTTTCTAGACAGTGGAGAGAAAGGGGGAAGAAAGGCAGGGATGATAAGAAGATGGACTGACACTGCATTGTGCAAATAGAAAACTACCCCCTTCTTCCTTTCAAAACCAACCCAAAATAAAAGCAGAATTTGAGACAAAGAAACACTGCCAGAAGTGTTTACTAGCATTTTTTAGTACTTTTTTTCCAAAAATTATCTGTTCACTTTTTACATATCTGATTCAAAAGTCTATTCTTATTCTGTAAACGGTAAATGCTGAAATGTAGGTCCATATTTAGGGTCTAGTAATATCAATAAAGCTGTACTTCCTGGTGAATTACAGTCATACTACATAGACAATAAAATAAGGGATATTTTTTTCAAAGTAACCAGAAACTGTAAGAATAAGTGTGTCTGGTCATATATTCCATGAAGTTATGAATGGCATGTCCCTGCTTTCAGTCCCGCACTCCTCTGTGATTTGCCATAAAATAGCAAGCTTGATAAACCTGGAAGTGGTTTTTATATTATATTTATATATTTCAGAGGAAAAAAAAATGTTACACAAATATAATTCTCTATAATATAATAAGGAAAGTTGGAATCCCAGGAGTACAGAAAGGGATATCAACATTAGGAATTATTTCAAGGGTTAAAGTCACAGTATCACAGATATTGTAGACAGTTCAGACTTTATAAATCATTATAATTTCAAAAACCTCTAAATATTTCATGAACTAAATTGTATAATCTGCCAACATTTACTGTAAACCAAATAAGTAACTAAGCTGACCATTAATTCAGAGAGCAGAGTGTGATAATAAAACTGCTCTTAAAAATGGGAGTCGTTGTGAATGACTGCTTTTAACTTTTTAATAAGCATCATTAACTTCATATGAAAGGTTTATAAACATTTACTTTGCAAAACTTCTCTACTAGCAATAGGATGGATTTCATTGCTTGTCCTTACAGAGGTTCCTTTCTTAAATCATGAACTGAAAGTAGGCAATGTGCAGCCCAAACTTCATTGCAAACCTTCAGACCGGATAAAATATTATAAACCTTCTCCCATTCCTGAGATCTAGTTCCAACACATACCATAGGATGGTCACTTATATTCCACAGAGCTCACTTTTCTTTGGATATTTTCCTTCTTTGTCTGTTGCACTTCAGGCAAAACCTTCCTTCTCCCCATATTTAATGGAATAAACCTATTAGCAGTCAATCATTAATTCCTAGGGGGTCAATTCAGTTAAGAAAAAATTACCTCTGCAGTTGTCTGCTGTGAGATCTCCTGATGGCTGTGTAGATGAAGAGTCTGATCAAAATAGCTTATGTGGAAGTAATAAAAGGAATACATTGCAGTTACATGGCACTTTCTGAGTTAAGAATCTCCACATATTAATTAGCGGAACTTCACAACACCCATGTGAAGCAGGTAAAGACTATAAATGCTTCATGAAAGGATAACCAAGGTATAATGAGCTGAAAAGTACTTCCAAGGGAAAACTGTAAATTGTTGCCGGACCAGGGGTTAAAGTTGCTCAGGAAGTCACTTGGTCTGTCTCTGCAGTTTCTCACAGAGCACTGCATTTCTGCAGGTAGAAGTTTTAACCACAAACAGTTCTCCTTTTTCCCTCTCTGTGATGAAGCCCAGTTCTTCACTGCTCTTTCCTATGCCCCTTTGTCACCCATGCCCAGCTGGGGGGGAGGTGGTGGTGCGTTACCCCTGATGAGCAGAGGAGTGTCACCAAGCATGCTTGGTACAGAAGTCTATATATCATATAGTCAGCATTTCCTGACGAGTGTTATGGAAACAGGAAATTTCAAGGAACACTGGATGCTTTGTGTGCTGGACTGGACTGGAAACAACTAACACAACTAAGTTTACTATCAGAAAATTTCTAATGAAGTCATTGCTCTTATTTGCTCCTTACAGTATGGTCTGTTACTGCTGGGGAGACATTTAATCTGCTAATTAAAATTAGGCCAGGAGTGCATTTTTGCTGGTAGTGAGGACATGATCCTTTAAGAGACGTAAGAAATACCGTCAAAAGTCTTGCTGCAGACAAACAAATATCAAATTAAAGGCACTTTTGTTGGTATAACTTATTTGCTCACAACACCCAGTCTCAACTATACTGTCAAACCCATTTTTTTTAGCCCAGTTTCTAAGGAAAAGAATAATGAAATCATGCTACCAGCCTGTCTGTCAGCCCTGACCCTAATGATCTTGAACATGCCAGCCAATTTCAGCCACATCTGACAATGCCTTCAGGACACAGGTCTCAAAAATCTTCCTCTCCTAGGAGCTTAATGAAAATGAGGCATTGGTAGAGGAGAGAAAATGGCTGTATTATTCCTTCCTCTGAGGAAAAGACACGGAGAAAGGAGGCTTTCTTTATTCAGTTGGCAGCAGCTCGCTGGGCAGTCGCATGTTTTGTGGACTGCCTGATCAGCACAGCTCGCCAGTCAGCACAAATATCCCTGCTCCAGGTTTGCAGAGCTGAGAGCCAGAATGAAAATAGAGGGAGGGCAAGGAGAGGGTGGGAATGGCACAGAGCTGCAGGGAACAAAGAAAAATACGTGCGACAATGCAAAAAGGGGTGATTTTAGGAACAAGAGATGGAGCAGGGGTATGGACAGGGGTTCAGGAAATGGGTGGGGGGAAGATTGTAAGCATCTTTGGGAGATGGGGAGGAAATGGGGCACTGGGTTTATGGGGGAGGCCTGCCCTGTAGGTAGGGCTGCCATGGGCTGGCTTACTGAGTGGAGGAGATGTAGGTTAATTAAACCTGCTGCTTCTGGAATCATTTATTAAATTACCTGCAGCTTCTGCACTAGAAAGGTTGGCTGCTATGTGCCTGGATAGCATATTGTTTAGGACAGGCCTTACACAGGGGTGGCTTTCAAATACAAGAGGGCCATTTAAAGGACTGTGCTTTTTGCTTTTTTCATGGTGGGCAAATAGGCAATGAGTCAGTTCAGCTAAGGGGAATGATTTAGTGATTGATCTAAGTGTCAGGTTTGAAATCACTGCTGTAGACTCCTTGAAGTTACAAGGTCATCTCAGCCCTTCATCGTTCCAAGGAAGAAAAATTAAGTGCCACGCAGTTACCACATCTGATCCTGGCCTTTAAAAATGAAAGCCGATTTGTTCTACACGGATTTGAAAGAATCTGAGGAACCTGCTCACATTTTCACACCCCCTAGCGCTATGTAGCAACCTGCACAACACAGATTTGTGTGTTTACCTACATCCAGCTGATAAAGTATATTACAGATAGATAAAATATATACATATATGTATTACAAAATGATCTGTAATACAGATTACAGTACGAATGAGCATACATTTTGCACTGAAAAATGAGAGAACATTATTAATACCAGTGCTAAGCATGATTCTGTGTGAAGAGATTTTTAGATGACTGACAATTCACTCCTGGTATGGTACACACATGAAATTCTCCTCTTTTCTTTGTTTACTCAGAGTAACAGTATAACAGTATCATGCTAAGCCAAATATCAAAATAAATTAATTTGCGGCAAGCTCTGTGCCACAATGACAATCGCAGAGATTCAGCAGAAGCGAACATGCTCACAGGGAGTTTTATTTGAATTCCATCCAGACCCACATATCTGGGTGTTCATGAACTGTCACGTTCAGGAGAACATCTGACTGAAAACACCCAAACACCCAAGCACCTCTGAAACAGATGACTGAAAACACCCAAGCAGCACCTCCTCATCAGCTCTGCACTGACTCTGTGACAGCAGAGCTGCACACTGGCCAAACATGGAGCTGAAATAAGTCTCTTACTACCGAAGATTACTTCGCCATTCTTGCTTCTTGTTTGTACACAAAGTACAGTGTTATTGAGTGTACACAAGATACTCTCCATGGCTGAGACTACAATGTTCCGTAGAAACTGTACCAGCACTACAGTACTGATAATAAACATTGGCCTCTGGAACTGTCAGTGCATCCCTTTTCCATCCCAGCCGTACATTCACTATTGTCAGAGTCTCAGTTTTAGAGAAAGAAGTCAGATTCAACCATTTCACAGTGAAAACTAATAAAAAAAGAAATAACCCAAAGTGGAGAAATAATTTCATGCCACTTTTAAAATAAACTTAACAGAACAGAGAGTAAGCCAGGTAATAGCTACTTGTGTTTTCTATAAGTTACTTTGACAAGAAATCAAATCAAGTCAGGGAAGCATGTTTCTCCAATATTGAGAATGTAGCTATAATAACTGTTACATTAGCTAACACAAATTGAGAAAGCCTCCAAATCTGTGACTTGTCTCCACATGTCAAAAGGAGCATCTGGTCCTCTGATTTGCTGAGAATGAAAAATACAGCTTAGTGTAGGGGGAGGGCTGTAAGTGACTTCTGAACAAAGGACACAGCTATCTGAGTGCAGAAGGTGTCTGGTTTAAGTTCAGTTTAATCTTTGCACTTTTGCTTTCTTTGTTTGAATGTATCCCTTCAGATGGGGGAGACGAAAAAGTCTAAATGAAAGGAACATCAGGTACTGTTGAAACTCATTTAAAGTGCAATCTGCAATAGGCAGGGACTTATGTTGCTGACAGAATTATAGCATCTGAGGGGCCTGGAGAGAGGGGCCTTAGCAAAAACGTGTGTGCTTTCGATCACAGATAAGCCTTGACTTTTTTTCTTACGTGCTCTGTGCTCTGCACAAAGTCATTGCTCCTGGAACAGATAAACTAATAATAATGAGTTGGGCAAGGCACAGAGCAGACAAGGAATGTGCGAACTACATACTCAGAGGGCTGCAGGGAACCCCTGCTGCTCCTGCTCTCTTCTAACCCAAAGGCTCACTGAGCTGGCCTGAGCTTCCCAGCTCTCCCTCGTAAGGGGATGTGAGACATGAGAACTTTCACAGAGAGTTTTACTCTTGAATAGAGTAAATGTACTTAAAGTTATTGCCAGTTTACCCACAGTTTACTTATTGTCTCTGGATTTCAAAACTCATCTTGAACTATCTCTACATATTCTTCCCAGTTTTGTATTAATTAAACCCCACATTTTAAAATTGACCTCTAATTTCTTTCCCTTTATAGGACTCCCATGAATAATGGTCATTGATCTCATCCTCTTTTTTCAATTAATCTGCAAAACACCTTCTCACCTTCCTATTCCAGACCACTGATCTAGTTCTCATGTAAAACTTTCCTCTTTGCTTCAGCCAAGGACTGGCTGACCCTATTCATCTTTCCTTTCTCTTTCTTATAGCTTGCAAAAATCCTGCTAGCTTGCATTTTTTGCTCTTTGAAAACTTATTTTTCTTTCATTGTCCTTGACTCAAGTTTTCTCTTGAGATGTTTCTCTACTTCTGCAAAGTTGAACTGTGATGGGACCAAGTCCGCAGAAGCAGTTTTATTCACTCAGTCATTTTGTGAAGGAATGAGATTTCTGTCTCTTACAAAGTTGGTGGGAGAAAAGGGAAAAAACAAGAGACATGTAGAAACACCCCATACAGAATATGAAGGAGGAATTCATCTTTCAAGGAAAAAGGGTCTGAAGTGTTCTGCCAAGAAGTCAGGATATGTGGAAAGCCCCAGAAAGATGGATGCAGTTGGTTTCTTCAGTAAAGAACACTTTCAGTTTTACAAACATGGACTCTTCTCATGCTATTTTCTAAGAGGGGAAAATTAGAAGAGATGTGGCAAGGTGTGTACTTACTAATTTTCAAAATCCTCAGCATACCACAGAACTCCCTATCCCTGCATTTTCCAGCATATCCAATCTCCTCTATTTTCATATGTTTTTAACTCAAAGCTAAACTCCAAATAAAATAAATGTCTGCATTCTTTTTCTGCTGCCCTCATCTGGTTATCTGTCCCTTTTCATAGGCTCTTGGAGGTCAGACATCAAGTCTTTGAAGTTTAGCTGTAGCCTAGCTTGTGGTAAGTATTTATTCCTTGCAGTAAATGCAAGGGCTAGTACTGAAATGCTTTGAGACTGAGACTTGGAAGATGCCAGAAACCCTTCAGTGATTTGTAAACATTGTTTCACTCAGCTTTTCTCCCAATATCCACAATCCTAAATATGAAATTGTTTTTTATTAAAAGTGTGTCTGTATTGTTTATCCATGTTGTAATTCCTACCGATGTCAAGTAAGAGATTATTGAAAAAAAGGGGAGAGAAAGGAATACACATCAGATCTTGAGCTGGTGTAAATAGCTATTGATTTACGGAAGCTTTACTGAAGCTGACAAAGCCAGGATAATTTACTCCACATCAGGATCTAGACCAAAAGATCTACTCTCCAGCTGAGTAGCACCGAAATCCAGGTGTTCCTGGATGTGCTTTCATATGGACAGGAATATATTTTATGTGCAGTGAAGACATCATAACTTGAGCAAAAACAACACATAATGGTTTTGGAGTTTAGATGTGAAACCACTTTGTGGCCTCATTTAGGTAGATTTATTTCACTGCTGACTCCCTTCCTGCACATTCAGTCTAATACTATAAAAATCCAACCTGTCTTATGGAAAAATTTGATGTCCTCCAAAAATACCTCGAAAGAAATAAAATTAAAAAGTTCTCCCCTCCTCCTAAAGAAAATAGAAAATGAAGCCTATTTTTAAAAGATTTTTTACTCACTTCTACTCATTGTTTTTACAGCATCCCTTGTGAATAGTAAATTTTACAACAAGTGGTTGTTAGCCTGTGTCAGTTTTGAGGAGAAAAGATAGTTGCAATCTAATCTCCAGTAAGTTAGTAAACATCTTTATGCAGAGAAATAAGACAATTGAAAGTAGAAAAAGTCAATGGAGTGATGCTTCTTGATACATTTTAGATATGCATTACTTGGTCTGTACATTCACTGCCTTGAGCCAGGGTATGAACAATTACACTATGTCTAAGGCACTGTGAGTAGTTGGTAATCTGACACCAACCTGTTATTAATCAGTCAACATAGTTTAGAACTAAGGCTCTTCGTTTGAATATAGTCCCTTCTTTTTGATACTGCCTGGAACAAGCATCTTCTCACCCAAAGAAGTGACCATTGAGAAAGCAGTGTCACCTCTCCAGTAAAACGTGCCATAAGCCAGGTCCTTCCAGGATGCCACAGGATGCCACATGTGCTGCACAAAGTGCTCTTCTGGCTGGGGAAAACTGGCCAGAGAATGGGAATCCAGTACTGAAAAGCATCCAAGTGAGACCTGAGATAGGGTGTTGATCCTCACTTTAGGTACTTCAGCCTATGTTCATCACAGCAACTAAGCATAGGAGTAATGTGAAGGTGAAATTAGGGTTAAATGTCTCTCATCTTGAAGCCAGTGTCTGTTTTGCCACTCCTTGAGTAAGGACAATGTTTCATCACAAAGTATACTAAAAGTTTACTAGATACTGAAATAGTTTTCTGGGTACTTGCCTTTTTTGGCAAATGTAAACCCTGCTTTTTAGATTTTGTTGGTTTGGTTGTTTTTTTCTTTTTAAATTCCCAATAGGAGATCTATTTCTGCAGCCTCAGATTCATGATATTGCTTTTCTCATTTTCTGGAGAGTTCACATTTATCTGGAACATAGAGACTAATGAGAAACATCTGAGAAATGCTGCTTTCTTATCACAGTAGAGCCAAAAACCTTAAGCAAAATAATCCATCTCCTTTTTTGGGTATGAAGTGTCCTCTTTTATAGGAACTGTTTCCCATTTTATGTGTTGAATGGAACCAGTCAAAAACTCCAAACAGATAATCCATTTGATAAGTTGAGAGAGCTAGTAACCACTCTTTAAATATGCAAGTAAAAAGCAAATAGATTTCATATGAGTAGTCACTGTAGCCTCCTTTTGTTGCCAGAGCAACAAAATTGATTACATATCTAAAATTATGGAAGTTAAAGAAAATAAGAAAAATGCTATTTCCAATATTTTCACTTTACTATTTCCAGCCCACATGTTCCTGTTACCTCAGATCAATACCTTTATCCTTTAATTCAAACCAAGAGCATTATGCTGTTCCCATACTATTACGCTGCCCAAATTATTCTTTTAAAACCTGAAGTTCCATTAGAGCACACGTTAAAATAAACTCCTTGATCAAGAGCGACCCAACACAATCTTGCATGCCGCACCCCAGGGGTTGGCCAGGCCTGCAGAGCCTTGCCATACATTTTGGGATGCCTTTGATGGGGCTGTAACACCCCAATGCAGCAGCTCCCACCTTCCCTGCACACTATGGCTGGGCACAGTGGGGTCTCTGGTTCCCTTTTGCTCCTGACATGGCCACTGTAAAACCAGTGAGAGCTGTACTCAGAATCATTTTCAAATAGAGGCATTTGAGGCATTTACTTCTATTATTCCATTTAAACCATTGTATTTTTATATTGCATTCTTTTGGGAAAAAAACCCCAAAACCCTACTTTTGTACGTAAACTGGTGAATGCTAAACCAGACGCATTTGGAAAAAAATCAGTGAGGTGTGCTCTGTAGCCTTCAGTGCAAAACCGATGAAGTTCCTGCTGAGTTCAGTGGAGATAGTGTCTAGCTTACAAAAATTGTCCCCTGCTAACTAGTCTTCTTTACAATACAAACAAGGGCTGCTCTTTAGAAAAAGTGCAATCTTTCCTTAACTTTAGAGAATTTCCAACACTTTGAAAAAAATTATAGTTTTGTTACACTTATTATTAAAAATTCATATTTATAACCTCCAACCATTTCAACCCACAGGAGGTTCAAATTGTTCTGTCCCACATTGTACGCACATATGTATATATTTATACGTATGAGCCTAAAAGGCTTTCTTCTGAGTGTGTCCTGAGGCCATTGCTGTCCATACAGTTGACTGAAATCAATCAGAGGTTGTGTGATTCTCATTTTTTAAGCAAATGTATTTAATTTCTCTGGAAAACAACAAATATTTTAATTTTATATCTTCTAGTCTCTGCAGCCATTGATTTGTCAGTAGAATGGAATGAAAAACACTATCAAGCTCTGGCAGCAGAGCTGCAGTGGTGATGAAAGGTTGCCCTGTTTTTACTCTTTATTACACCACTCACTACCTTTCCAATGATGATTTGTCTGCACTATCGTTTTTATTACCTTTGGTGCAAAACAAAGAATACTCTTCTCAGGTCATGGTTAGAATGGAGAAAAAAACTAATCCTTTCATTTCCATCAAGGAGTTTCCGTAATAAAAATAGCTGAGAAGGAAAATCCTTCCAATTTAATTTCTTTTTAATTTCTTTCCTGGCTATACAACACTTAAAATACAAATGATAGCCAAGGTTATGGATAAATTAAACAAGCTGAAAAAAGGAGTCAGGGAAAAAAAGCAACTTTTCACCCATGTTCTTATCAAGATGTTCTGTGCATAAACATTGTGTCTATCCCTTAAAACTTGATCGATTTTCAATTAAAAAACCCTCACATATCCTGAAACGCTCTGTGGTAGAACTTTGCTTATGTATATTTTTCATACAACAGTAGCAAGAGAAAGAGTTGGGAAATCATTCATAGTAGTCCATGTCCATAGGGATCAGAAATAGTCTCCCTGCCTGGAGCTTGAGCCAAAGTTGTTTTTTATTTCACTCTGCAACTCCTCCAAATCAGAATCTCTTACTGAGCATATGAGGAATGTAACAAAAACATAGGTTTTGGATTGATTTGTAGACTAAAATTGCTTCCAACTCTGAAAAGGTCTTTATTTCATACTGTATTTATGGACATTTGGGGAGTGGGCCGGAACATTGTGCTCAGTATGAGAAGGAGGAAAGAGGGAAAACCCCCACTCCACATAGAGGTATTAACAGAACTTGACACTTTGGGTATTGACTGACGCTGGGAAACAAAGATAGAGACATACACGTTTAAGGTCTACTAGGCTAACATAGATACTGCACTTGGTAGTGTCAGGGTGAACTCATTGGGAATTTTACTCATGAGAGCAATCCCAGTGAATGCAATGGACCTGCTCAGAGGAGTAAAGCAACCACAGCACTCCTGTTGGGCTCAGACCCATGCAAATTCCCACATAGAACAGCTGATAGGACAAACGCACACATGCTCAGCAACAACTGATAGTGCTTAATGAAGACCATGTGTATTAATAGGCCTGAGCACAGGAAATGAGAGATTTCCCCCTGCTCTTCTAATGATGTCTAAGAGCAAGTTCTGTGTAAAGAAATATTTCTTTAGGAAATAGCTGACTGACTGGAATCCTTAAGAAAAAAAGAGACAGATTTCCATTACTTTTTTTTCTTGGATTAGAGTTAGTCTTGGTTTATATTGCCTTCCCAGATTTCTTAAAATTGTTTTCCAGACATTCCCACAGTGCTAATGTCAGACCAATATCTAATAACTTTTTCCTGAAGGCTGATATTCTAACACATTATCTTTCAGCTCAGAGTGCATAAGCCAATTATGTTACTCTCCCAGCCAAAAATCAGCACACACAGAAAAACCTCCCTGCTTATGATTAGTAGCAGATATGCTTTTGTAGTGGATTGAGACAAAAGTTTCCAAGTGCTAACAAGTTTTCATGACATGTTACCCATGTATATGTTTAAGCTACAGAGCCTGATCCATGCAATTGGTTGATAATGTAAATTCCCGAGCAGTCCAGGTTTAGTAGTACGGAAAAAAACATTTGTTGCTATTCATAGTTAATTATTGAACACAAACTGGACTGTTCATTCTTGTACAATTGCCTATTATCACAAGTAAAACTTCAAGTGTAGTCATAATTTTTTGCTGTTATTATTTTATTGCTCTATCAACATCACCTGATTTTCTTGAGATGTGCCAATGCATTACCAGGAATTACATATAATTATATAAGGAAAAAAACCCCAGAAAGTTATTCCCAATAGCTTATTTATTAGACAACACATCAAATTTCACTAGCAAATAAGACAACTTATTTTTAATAAGCAAGGCCGTGCACAATATTTATAACTTCACTGCTTACGCAATTTTAACCAATCTGCTAATAAAGAGATCTTGAGGGAATCCAAAAGCCTGTGCAGCACATTCTCACATATAAAGTGCCATCTATCTAGGAGTACTATTACCTGTATTAAGATAGTCTTGTCTGCCTTTCACAGCAGATTAGCCAAGCTTTGTCTCAGAATATTTCTAAGAGGTCCAAGAATTTCATATATGATCCTAGCCTAAATCAGGAGTAATCTGGCTTTCCTTTTCAGACTGTTCTTATGGCTCTTTATACTTTACATGCTTAATACATTGTGAATAGCATGAGGCAATTTCTGTGAAAAATGCTATCTTTTCACAGGACTCTTCATAGACCCAATTGCTCCTTAAAGAAGATGTTTTATGTTATCTTCAGTAGCTAGAATAGATATAAAATGTATATAGTAAAATGATGGAATGCAGTTTATTTTAAAATCTGTTATAAAGCTACCAACTGTCACAAAGAAAGCTAAATCAAACACAGTGATCTTCAATTTTCTGTTGACAGCCTTTAGAAAAGCACTTTTGAAGCTACTCCATTCAAGTATTTGGCCATGACAGCCTCAGTCTATATTGTTATGCAAAGTTCCTAATAGCACTTGGCTGATGTGATCGTGATGCTGCCCCAAATAAGTGGTTGCTCATATGTGTTACAGTTCTTAATCTGATTTTTCTTCCCAGCATTAAAAAGAGTATCCAGCCCTTTCTTGATCCTCTACACTAGCTCCAGATCTGGGCAGGGAAGCTACCCAGTTTTCTTCATAAAAGTGAACCTTCAGAAGCATGCAGATTTGTCTTTTTTTTGGACAAATCAGAATAATTTACTTAGTAGTCTCAAAAGAAAATTTTTGGAATGGTTTGTTGAAGTACTTTTAAAGAAACTGTTTCCTTAAGAAAAGAAAGAATTTTGTCCAAACTTCTGAACAGTGGTCATTTATGGAACTAACTGGAGGACCTCTGTGTTTTTAGGATGTGTATGCCATTATCCTCCAGATAGAGGATCTCCATATTTTTAGGGTGTTGCTGCCAGACAGGATCAGCTGTTGCTGAATTGTTCACCAACATGATTCCCAGGTGGATCCTAGAGGAATTTCTTCAGAAAGATTTACCAAGTATGTTCCAAGATTTTGATACCTGCTTCTGGAAGTGAGCAAGGTTGGAGCAAGTGAACCACCAGTTTCCATAGGATAACCTTGTCACCTGTCCTCATATTTCTACAAGACTTTAAAAGCATAAAAAAGATGCAATAATGTGTCAAAAGGATCAGAGAAGATAGCAGCTCAAAATATAGACAATTTTAAATGAAGGTTCATAAAGAATGTGTTTTCAAGTTTCTTTCTTTTAATATTTTTGCAATTCAGTTACCACAAATCTTTCATTGTTTGTAAGATATTTGCATTTGTATTCTGACCAAAAAGTTTTTATGAGGCTGAGATAGCTTTATGTGACCTTTACTTCTGATTGTTCCTGCACAGGACACACCTCTGTGTTTATCTTTTGCAGTGTCCTAGTCTATCACCAAGTGTGAACCACACAGCCCTGTCACTGCTCTGGACTGTGGGAGCTGGCTCAGGCAGCGTGTGAGCCAGCTCGCCCAAGGTGATGAAAAAAGAACAACCAAAGTTCAGTGGTAAGTGTGGTACATTTTAAGAAATATTTTAGGTGCCAGAGATGTGTAGATATGTGTGTGTACATAACACATGAGACACACTAGAGACAAGAAGAGAGTTGCAGCCCAGAAGTTGAGTCTAAGTTGTTTCATTTGCTCTTGCTCTGGAGACTTGGGCTGTTCCTCAAATCAGTCACTGAGTGGAAGGTTAGCCTGGGCAGACGAATTCCTCCCAGATGCAGTACATGGAGGGAGAGGGGCACCTCCTTCCATACACTGACCCCACTTCCCTCCAGGAGGAACAGTGCCCTCAGAGAGAGCTCTGCAGGGTCTGTGGCTGATCCTCTCCAGAACCCTTCATCTCACAGTCATTTTACTGCAAGAAAGCCCAAATAATCTTGAACATAACGGCGATTAAAAATTAGTTCACAGCTCATCTAAAGTATGCATCTGCAGTTAGCAAAGGAAACTTACAGTCACTTGTTGGTTTCTAAATGAGAAAATACATGGTATGCCGAAACATTCAGCAGGCTGAAATCAATTTATACTTCTGCAGTGTAAGTGGATAAAAGCCATCTTCAGAACACCACCCATATGGGCAATAGAGCTCACCCAAAACCTGGGGCAGACAAATGCTGCAGTTGCATGGAAGCAGCAAGGAAGAGCCTCAGGGCACTAGGTGCCAGGGAGAATGATTTTCAAGTTTAGATTTCGAAAAATCATCCACTCTGTTTTAGGTGGATGACAATGTCCAGCCTGAAGAATTAAGAAACGTGTCATTCACTGGAAAAAAAGTAGTAGCATATAAAACTAATGAGAAATAATATGAATAATAATATAACTGTGAACAATGCCATGCGCTTGACATGGAACCACTGGGATAAGATCACTTAAAACTGTAGGCAACAGCTTGCTTCCGTACCACCTAGTGTTTTGCTGTAGCAAAAAGAGTAAAGGGATGACAGGTTAGAGAGGAACATTACCCCAGTGAATGCCCTAGCACAGGGCAGTTTTGGTGCTGGCCTTTGGGTTCTGCCTCCCACTGCCTATACCCACTTCCAGCAGAGTGGCTAACTGAAAGAGAGATGCTTTTTGCTGCTTTACACTTCTGAATAAAACTGAAGAACTGGAGTTGAGTGGACAACATTTCAATGAATTCTTCATGCTGTGCAGAAGTTTCTCCTGAAATGCCAGTCAAGTGGGCTGGCTCTGGGTGCCTGGCACCTGGCTCCAGTTGTTTGGTATTGCTGAAAATCCCTGTGCATTTTCATGACATTTTCCAGGCAGGGCTGCAGCAGGAGGAAAAGAAGCAGAACATGTGCCTGCACACGTGCCTCTGCAAAGCTCAGCAGATCCTCAGCCTTAGCCTACCTCAAGCCAGCATTTTCAGCTAAGGCCCTGAACTTCCTATTAAAGAGTTAAACTACAAGCACTAAATTCCTTCTGCTGAAAGGAAAGGGAAGTATCGGGTAAAGAGGCAGACTATAAAACTGGGGTCAATAGACCTTAAAGTTCATTGGCAAGATCTCTGAAAGTGTACTGCCAGAGCTAAGGCTAGTCAGACAACAAAGTCATACATAAAAATCACCTCTAGCATGTTATTTGTATACTCACTGCATTCATTAAAAAGACAACTCTGCCTCTAGTAGGATGTAATGCCTGAAATTAAAACAGGAATATATATCATGTTGTTTCACCTTGCAATCTGTTATGGTTCTAAACTAATTAATTAGGCTTCTTACCACAAAGATAAATATTTTCAATGATGTTTTAGATGGTCTGTTTATAAGTGAACCCAAAAGACATCTTGACTTGACTTTTTTTGCCAGTAGCTATTAAATGTATAAACCAGCATCCTAGAGACCGGCCTGCAAGTGACTTTGCCTGTAGAGCTAAATGGAAAGTATTATTTGTTCCAACTGCTGCTTGCAGATGCTTTCTTTGTGGTTTCACAGCTTGGTCATAATGCAAATCCTTTTAATTTTTATTTTTTATTTTTACAGCTGTTTAATTGGGATAGTCCCTGCTCTGGTATTTATTTGTGATGTTTATTTACACAGAAGACTTTGCAAAGGCCGAGTTTTGCTGGAAGGGCCAGGTACAGTGTTTGTGCAGCTGGTCACCAGGTAACCCTCCCAAACATTGCTGGAGACCACTGGAATCAAGCACAAGGTTTGGAATGGTGCTCTCCCCAGGACTGTTTTCATTGCAGCACAAGCTCTGATGTTTGCTCAATTTTGTTTGATATCATGCAGACCCATAATTCTACTTTGAAAAGATAAAAACTGTGAAGCAGCAATTAACTTTTTTCAATAAGCACATTTTAAGCAGATGAAAATTAACAGTTTTATTGCTGAGTGTGGCTGGGGAAAACCATGATGGTTTATTAATAAAATTTCAATGCATGGTTAAGTCGATGCAGTCAAAAATCCCGAATCAGACCAAGATGTTTAAAAAAGAAAAATTAAAAAATCGCATTCATTCTCAAATAATGAATTTGAAACTTTACTTTTATGTGATGTTAGAGAATTTAGGCTTAAATTACGAGGTGTTTTTGAGTTTTTCTTTCTCTGGTTGAGGCAGTAAAGAACATGGGCCTGATTCTCAGCACTAGATTTGTCTCCTGTCCTCAGGACTAGGCACAGCATGTGTGTAATTAGCAGCCAGCCCTGCATGAGAAGTGAGGTCCTACTGTAAAGCCAGGCCTGGGGGTGCTGGCAGTGTTGGAGGAGCCTTTCTGAAGGGCACTGTTTTAATCAAAGTACCACTGGCTGTTGATAAAGATCTCTAAAGCTGGCAGTTCTGCAAATCTATGTGGAGCACTAACAAAAGGGTTTGAAGTCTATACCCAAGAGTTGCAAAACATCCAGGAAAAAACCAAACAAACCAACGAAACAAGCCAAGAACCCCACAACCAATTACCAAACACATTGAACACAGTTTAATCTGGTTGTGACTGTTCCCAGCTGGACATTCATGGCTCTGGACTGTAGTAAAACTTGTAAGAGAGATATCGTATACCTTCATGAATAATAATATAATCTATAATGTAAATACGAAATCCTCTGTTTTTCCATCCCTTGAGCCTGTTAGAATACATTCCCTCCCTGAATTACTCGGTGGGGTTGGGTGTGTGCTGTTGAAGAAAAATTGTTGAGGTTTTCAGATAGTCACAGGCTGTCAAAAGCTACAAATTTAGAAGAACATTTCTCACCCTGGTCACCTTTAAGTAGGCTTGAAATTAGTTAAGTAACAGGTTTATTTGGAACCAGTGGGAAGCAAAATAAATGTAAATAATAAATAATATTTTCTTTTGTACCTTGTAACAATGAAGAAGCACCAAGACAGTACAATGCACATTTATCAGGCCTCATACTTTTCATTTTGGTAATGTCCTGAATTTCATTATGCTTGACATGTTTACATTTCATAGTGCATCTGCAGCATTTCTAGTCATCCCTCTCTGAAACCCGAGTTGTCATAATCCCACTGCATTTCTGCACAAAGTGCAAGATAGGCAGTCTGCATATGGAAAACTGGCTTAGAACAGAACTCACCCAATTGAACATGTTCCTGAGCATGTGTGAGACAACAAAAGTGCAGGAAGGCCTTGTCCTAAAGGAATATGTCAGTCACACCCCTCACCCTGAACAACCTAGATGCTGAATGTTATTCGGTCTAAATTTCTATTTTCTTTTGCCTGGATCAATCACTGTGAGCCTTTTTCCTTTTTATCTTATAGTCACCTTCTGTCTTTTCATCCAGATATAACTTCAAATAATGGATTCCACAAGGGATTTTTTCCTTTCTCCTTTTCAACATCGAGAAAGAAGTTAAACAAGGAAAAAAGGTTCTGAGCAAATCAATGAAGCTGACGTTAGTGGCTTTTAAAAACAAAACCCCTATAGTACTCATACTAGTGGGTAATGGTAATTTACCAATCTGTTTCCATTCCCATGGTAACTAATCTAAGTACTATGGTGACAAACCTAAACAAACATAAATATTATCTTTCCTCTGGTCTCAAAATTTTTACATTTAATGCTGTTTGATAAATAGCTATACTAGCAGTTCCTCAACTATTGTTCACAAAGACATACTACAGTAAACAGACTCTCATTGTGCCTACCAGAATCTGCGAACAGTTGCACTGCCTAATAAATAATAGGTGATTATACATTCAGAATTGGTTTTAATTAACAATATAGGTGCAGGTAACAGCAAATAGCCATATGTCAATGAAACATCATTTTAAGTAAGACAGGCTTCATGAACTTACTGGCATGGCTTATCAGTTTGTTTGACAGTCTGCAAAACTAAAGCTGTTTTCCATGTTCCTAATACCTGTCATAAATATATTATGTGATTAACTTATGATTGTAAGGAGAACAGATGCCTTTAAAAATTATTATTCTAGTGGAAATTCATCTCGGAGTCCATATAGGCACTTGGCTCTTTTCCTTTTGCTCTGTCTCTCAATGTTATATACATTATTATTTACCCACAATTAAATTTTTGTTTAGTAGCTTGATCATATCAAATCTTAACTTTCTAATACAAATATATTCTGCTGCTCTCTGCTGAGTGAGCTTTCCAGTACACACATCCTGGGGATTTGCAAGCAGCTGCCTGAGGAAGCCCTGGCTGTGCCCTGCCCACCCTGCTGTGCCCAGCTGTGCGCTGCTCCTTGCAGGTGAGCTGACTCCAAGCAGTGCCTCCCTCGCCTGGGCGTGCTGCACTGCCCTTCTCCACACCCCTGGATCAGCACTGCCAGCTTCACACAGCTGTCAGCACACGGCAGACACGCCTCATCTGGCATGGAAGTTTTGCACAGGATTCTGATCAGACAGCTTGGGTTTTAAGAAGAGAGGAAGACAGCCAAAGACAGTGACTCTTTAGAAGAGCAGTTGAAAGGCAATAGTTCTCTCACTTATCTTTCCCTCAGAAATCCAGAAAGTCTGACAGTGCCCAAGAAGACACAGATACACCCTCGTTTATGAAGGAATATCTCCATCATGAAATAGTAAAAGTGGCTTCCAGAGCTGGGAGGCTCTTGCCCCTTTGTCACGTCCCAGTCTGCCATCACATGGGCCTGCTCAGCACTGCAAAGCAAGCACAGATTAGACCTTAATTCCTAACCTTGTTGAGAAGCAATGTCTTCCCATAAAAATCTGTTTTCCAAGGTAAGAGTTGTCTTTAACTTGATTTGATTTCAGTGGTAGTCATCAATTGAACGCTATGAGTTTTCTGCCCCTAGCCTTCAGTATTCCATCACAGAATTCATACCAGAGTATGAAGAGCTCAGTATTCATAGTGGAGTGTGGAATTTGTTTTAAACTCATGCAGAGACCTCGTAGGCTCAGACAGATTTACGTTACTTGAAGAAAATGGTTCCTAACCTGGCCAAAGGAAAAGGGCAGAAAACACTAACTCAAGTACCTAAGTGCAGGCTCATGTCTACAATGTTTCCACTAAGATTGCTGAAACTACACAAAACAACCAGCCCTTGATCCTGGCCTTGTTTGGGTTGGAGGTCTAATGCAAAATCTGTTCTCAGCTCTAGTCAGCTGCTCCTTGGCTTTGGGCATGACCACAGTTTTGCATTACCTCATTTTATCTGGAAAACACTTTGCGTTCTACACAAATAGAGTTAGTCTTAAAATGACAGATTTCCTGCTTTAGATTTATATATTTTTCTGCAATGTCTGTTTCACCAAATGTCAGCAGGGAAAACTGATCACTAGGAAAACTGATCTTGTGGCCTGTCTTTCTTGAGCCAGTTCATAGCTATTGGAGTTGCAATGGGAAATACATTTCCAGTGAGGCAAACTGTTATTTTTGCATAATGTGAGCTGATAGTCAATGACTGATAGTCAATTGTCAGTGGTGCTCACAGACACAAGAAGAAGCAATGGGCACAACTTGAAACATGAATTTCCATCTCAATAAAAAACCCCAAATCACAACTTGAGTATAGAACAGGATGTCTAGAGAGGTTGCAGAGCCTATCCCTGGAGATACTCAAAACCTGACTGATCGCAGTCACTGCTGTGGCCACCTGCTGTAATTAGGTGACCATGCTTGAATTGAACGGCTAGATCAAAAACTGGATCTCAGAAGGTCCCTGCCAACCTCAAACATTCTGTGATCTGTTTCTGGGCCAAATACTGTGCAAAGGGAAACCAGGAAAGGAGTCATCAAACCTCAGTGAGGTTTTATCTCTTCCATTTTCTGTAGTCAAAAGTGATATGAATCACATGATAGCGCTTCTCAATCCTATTCTTAATTTGTTGATGGAGAACTCAAAATCCACTGAGATTTCCAAGACAGATGCTTGCACTGAAGACCATATTACTGTCTCAAGACAACTATTTTCTCTCAAAAAGTTGCTAAATTCCCTGACCTATAAAACAGGTATAGTCACCTAAAGACATCTGTGCTTTGCAGATGTTTTCAGAATTAGACCCAGAAGTATGTCTGGAATGTAAAAATTTCTCAACAGTGAGTTTCATCTCAGAGGGATACAACTGGAGGCTCTATTTGCTTTCCTTTGAAGCAGAAAGCTCACTTACTTCAGCAATACAACTTAGATTGGGAAACTTTCCCTTAGTTTGCCAGCTTTTGTTTTCATTACCATTTATCTTTGCTGCGCTTTGTCACCTAACACCTCAAGAAAGTTTCAACATCCAAACACAAGATTTAGCCTTTTCTCAAATCCAAGTTAATAGGTTCAAAGATAAAAGCCTAGGCAGACCAAAGGATAGTTGATGAACAATCCATATAAGGTATTTCAATAATTTGCAATCCTTTTTCCCCTCTAATTTGGAAATTTTAAAAAAATATTTTGAAGTGGCCTAGCTAATCTCTCCAGATATTTGGGAGAAAAATGCATATGTTTGATTTGTCTCTAACACAAGCAGTCCTGCTTCTCTGGATCCTGGATGTACATGCACAAGAGTGTGCTCTGACGAGCTCACAGACAGGAAGTATTTGCTCACCAAAATGCTTTAAAATAAACCAGAAAATTTGACACACATGTGCAGAAGTTTGTTCTCCAAGTGTATTGTTTAAACTCTTAAAAAATAAAATTATTGTTGCAAAGGTCTTAAAGTGTCGCTATCTGCAGTTTGAAGAAAAGAAAAATGTCTTTTATGGAGCGGGACACTGTAAAGAACTAAAAGGGTTTGATTTGGGATTTTTTGGTATTATAAACAATCCATATTTTACACAGCTTAGCCATAAGGAATTAATTTTTATTAAATTCTAAACTGCAGTTCAGTGCAGTTTATTCAGATGATTTTACTGTCACTAAGTTGCTACTAAAATTATGAAACCAAAAATCTAATCTGAAAAACTTCCCGTCAACCGATGTTAGCAGACAGCACTAACTGCAACAACTGCTGTTTAATTTTACAAAAATCTGACCAAATTCACATTCTTTTGAGCAAGTAAGTAGCAGAAGCTCCAGTTCCACCCAGGCTGCAAGTAAGTGATGAATAGGAAACAGCCACAGAGTTCTAAAGCACTGCTGTGTGAAAACAGTACCAACAATAACCCTGTAACTCCCAGACAACATGTCAGAGTCTCTTAATAGCCTAGTGAACATGTTGGAGCTAGTTCTGAGCAATGTACACCTCTACTTTGTGCTGCCTTTTGCTCTATGCACATCTATTAGCCACCAATATTTTTACCTAAAATCTGCAATATCTGAAAAAATCAATAACTATCCTCAAAAATAAAATTAAATGTAAAACTAAGAAGAAATTAGCAAGTTTTACTTCATACAAAGCCTGGCTATTAAACAATTAAAGCACTTTGAACAAAGAGAACCTGAGAGTAAATAAAGAAAAAATGTTTTGACACTACAGAAAATTTGACACTAATTTTGTAGTAGTCTTACAAACTTACAGAGAAATTAAGACACTTCTCACAACCAGAATTCCTTGGACAGAAATGTACTGCAAGCAGGAATTTTTTATGATGGTATGTAAAGGTATACTCTTTCTTGAAATTCCTAGCTCTGATATTTTTATTTTCAGTCTCCTAGTTAGTAAAGTTCAGCTTAAAGAGGGTAGCTTTTCCTAAACACCATTACTGCCATTAGCTATGGATTTCTACCCATTACCAGGAAATCTGAACCCTGGAAGAAGAGAGGAGGACCTGCACTCTGGCAGTAGAATTTGTCTCCTGCCTTATGGCACTGTGGGTTCTGATTTTTCATTCCTCTGTTCCGGAGTCTCTCTTATTGCATAGCTCTTTTCTGTTGCTGGAGCAGGCATGACAACACCCAAAAGAAACAGTCATTCATTATTTATCTCTTCACCTGTCCCTTTTGGCATTGCTATGATATGATACAACGAGGTTTTGGTGACGTTCCACTGACACAAAGAAGCAACATATTGTTTAGAATGGTGGTTTGTATTTTATGCACAGATATTACCAGAAGCAGCTTTCTCTTTGTGCCCACTACACCACTGGAAACAAAGAAGACTGTACTCTCTCCTTAGGACTGGATATATAAAAAGAGCCCTGTTAGTGGGAGCACGTTGCACTGAAGTGTTTCTGCTGACAAGGTACAAGGTATTACAGTCTGACCCCTCACAGAAACGCATTTCCACAGCAAATACACAAACTGTTTACAGTGGCAGTGATAAAGCATTTCATGCTTCTCTCCTGTCTTTCTGCTTAGGCCAGAAGCCAAAAAAGGCCGAGGCTCCTGGATATTTCAGTAGTCTGGAAAAAAATGACCATAAGAGGCAGAGGTCCTCTTTATTAAACTGAGTCAAAGGCCATGTTGGACACTTTTGTCCTTTTCAAGCTTGCATTTCTTAATAGTTTGTAAATTTGGATTATTCCAGTAGGTGTTTATTTCTGGTGATTACTGCAGTGACTCAGCGCTGCTGGAGAGGGACAGGAACCAGCAGCTACTGGAGCACAATTCCTTGCAGGAGGCACAGGGTGAGAGCAAGCTCTGCCTCAGAGATCTGGGCAGGGCAGGTGTGGGAATGAGAATACTGAAGCACAGAGGAAGACAAGCCACGTGCCTACAACGAGCCAAACACAGAGCCTTGGAAAGAGTAAGAAAACTGACAATGCAAGCCCTGGTAGCACCTCTCTGCTCCTCAGCCAGCAGTCACAGAGCTCCACTGACATGTTCAATACTTGAATGAAGGGAAGGGAAAAAGTAGTTTTCATAACTATGAGGCAAACTGTCCCAACTCAGCTAGCTGCCTCCTCTCATCCTGGCATGGTACCCCAACTTATTACATCCATAAGTACAAAAAAATGGAAGAGTAGTTGTAGCTGAACATTTTCATGTATATTGGAAACTTTCAGATTTTCTTTTTTTTTTTTTCTTTTTTTTTTTTTTTTTTTTTTTTTTTCTTTTTTTTTTTTTTTTTTTTAATTTCACATTGCTGCAACAACCCACATCCCTGCTGGGCTTTGATTGCAGCTTTAGCTAATTATATTAGTTGAGATATTTTGTCATACAGTGAATCAGATCCTCAGATCCTCAACTGATCTAAATGAATGCAGCTGCACTGATGTTAGTGGAGATTTTCCTGTTCATACCAATTATTCATTATCTCCCCAAAAATGAAAATGCAAATTGCCATACTCTAAAATACAGTTTTTAAAGCAAAGAAATATACCTTTAGCAGCTCTTTCCAAATTATTTCCTAGAGCAATTCAGGAATTTTATTTGCACTCCAGAAAGAACCAAAATACCATGCTGGCTAACAAAGAGAAATTAACTATGCCTTCAGTACATTCTCCAGATGTATTTTCCCATAGAAATAAAACTTTAAGATTATTACAACATCCAAATGTATTACATATATCCAAGAAATCAACAAGCATGGAAGTCTACTAGATGACTATTTTTATCCAGAGTACGGGAGAAACCAGAATAGGGACGATTGCCCAGCAGTTTTCCTCCTGACATGGATTGTCGCATAGGAACAACCATAAAAATATTATTTATCTTACACCAGTTCTACTTGGTCTGAAAATGGTTGTGCTTTCTGGCATGTCAAAAGCTTTATAAAGCTAATGAATAAATTCACCTAGAAGCACACTAGCTTTGAAAGGCTCCAGTGTTCTGCAGCTATTGGCATTTAGGGCACTGGATTTGCTTTTTCAAACGGTGTGGCATTAGATAAAAGTAGATGACTTTCCTCCACCAGCTACAGATTTTCTCAAAGTCTTTTTGCACCGATGACTGTACACATTCTTCAGCTATCAGCACCCAAATATTCAAATTCTTCCTGGCAACTTGAACTCTGGTTGAATTTCAGCTGTCATCCTGCCTTGTCCCTAATACCTTGAGATCCATCTTTATAGACCCACTCATTTTCCATAGCCTTAAACCTTCTGGAAAAAAACCCAAAACACAACAACCCAAACCAACCAAACAAAAAAGGCGGTCTAACAGAGGTTTATTTCTGCTTCGGCATCTAGCTTTAAACTTCATAGATCAGATATTTAATGACTTGTTTTCCACAGCATTGCTGGCAGCAGCTGTGCCGCCGCCGCCTCTGTGTTTATGCAGAGGTTTCGGGCTGCTCTGCGGCTGGCGAAGTTGCAGGAGGTGGCACAGGAATGCCGCCGAGGGAGCGCCGCTGCCGCCCCGCACGCAGCCCGGGCCGGGCCCGCCCTTGGCACCAGCACAGGCTCAGCGTGTGTGTTCCCCCGCTGGGAGCGCAGAAACAGCTTGCGGAGACGCTGCGGCTTTTCCAGCCGCGGAACTGACAGCGCGTTTGCTGCTCTGTGCCGCCGCTGTGCTGCTCCCCCGGGCAGCCCCGGGTTCCCGTGTCCCGGAGCGCGGCCCCGGCGCTGCCCGCTCCACGGGGACAGCCCTGCGGCGGGAGGGGAGGAGCGGCACCTGCTGCAGCCGCCGCTGCCTCGTCGGCGCAAAGAGCCCTCCAGCCTTTGGGAACGAAGCCTTCTGCCGATGCTGCCTCTGGCGCTTGCTAGATACAAATAAATTGCCCGTTGTTCAGGTGGCTAGTGCATTATCCGCCTTTCCTTTCAATTTTGCCAATCCTACCGTTCAAAGTGCTTCTCAGGCATAACAAATAAATTAATGACAATTCATAATAATCGTCTGTGCCTTTTCCATTTCTCAAGGAAAACCGTTAAACCCAGTCCTTCCTGCTATATGGAAGCCGAGAAAACGTTTTCCTGTGTTCTTTCCTCTGACATTGTTTCTCTTCAGCCCCACCGGGAAAGTATATATTTATGAGACCACTATTCTTATAATGGCGATTTTGCTGAGTCTTCCATCATACATGCAGATGATTTTAAACAGTGCAGTGTTCAATTGCTTGATTGTGAAACTCTGATGTTAACTGGATTATTCATGCAGGCGCTCTCCATATTACGCAACAATTGCATAATCACTGCCTGAACATTGCCCTAGGTTCCAGCTCCAGATTCTCCAAAATGTCATCCTCCCACCCTGTTACAAGTTTTTATGCCGCATGCAGCTATGACAAAAACTCTCTCCAATAAGTACTGAAGATAAAGCAATTAAATTGGTATTCTTTCAGCTTTCTAATGCATATCTTAGCTCTAAAGCTCTAGAAAAAGCTTGATGGGATTTGGAGGATTTTTTCCCTTTGATTTTGTGTCTGATTCTTTTTTTGTACATTGTTGTTGTTTGCTAAAAGGAACAGAAATGGCAAAGATAAAACAGTTTTCTCCCCAGTTTCTTCCTACAAGTGAAACAGTTTTGTTTTATAGCAAACACAAATGGAAGTGCAGCTGTTCGAAAAGGATTTCTAGACTTTGCCATTCTGAAATGGAAAGAGGAAAACTAGGTGATGATTGCTGCTTTTCCTCAGCCTTTCACATTCAGACTTTGTTTGTAGCCACTGAGCTAATAATTCCACTACTTTTCTACTAATTACATTGTTTCTATGTGGTCAAAAGGTGGATAAAAACATTCAGCATTTCAAAGGCGCATTGCTCTGTAGGGACCAAGGCTCATCATCCATACTAGAAACAGTAGTAAAATTAGAGGCCATCTGGCTTATTTACCTGCTGATGGAGAAGCCACAGGCCCCAGGCCAGCTGGAGCTGTGTTTGCCAACATTTTGGAAGTCCCCAAAGCTGAAATTAATGACCAGATGTTAGTGGAAGCTCAGCATCACCACCACCACTTCAAACATCCTACTCCTTTCAGTCACAGTTTCAGTTGCCTTTGCGTGCAGAGAGCATAGAAAAGCTGGCCTTAGATTCTGTGAGCCCTGCTTGGAGGCTTAGAGTGAGCTAATTTTGCATGGTAGTAGGGAAGGAATGGAATGTGCCTATGTGTCCTGGGTTTGGCTGGAATAGAGTTAAATTTCTTCCTAGTAGCTGGTACAGTGTTATGTTTTGGATTCATAGGGAGAATGTTGATAACATACCTTTTTTTTTTTTTTAGTTGGCACTACTTTGTGCTGACCCTCGGTCAAGGACTTTTCAGTTTCCCCTGCTTTGCCAGTGAGGAGGTGATCAAGAAGACGGGAGGGAGCAGAGCCAGGACAGCTGAGCTGAACTGGCCAAAGGCATATTCTGTACTACAGAGCATTATGCCTGGTATATGAACTGGGGCAGTTGTTTGAGTTGCCAGTCATTGCTCAGGGATGGGTTGAGCACTGCTCAGCAGGCCATGAGCAATTTTTTTGTGAATTTCCTATCTTTCCTGGGGTTTATTGATTTCTCTTTTTGTTCCCTCCATTTCCATTATGATTATTTTATTTCAATTATTAAATCGCTTCTATCTCAACCTACAGGTTTTACCTTTTTCTTATTCTCTTCCCCATCCCCCAGGTGCAGGAGCAAGTGGCTGCATGGTCCTTAGTTCCCAGCTGGGTTAAACCACACCACCATAAAACAATGTCTGTGGCAGTAAATGTAGTCTAACCTCATAAATGTACTTGCTACTTTGAGAGTTGCATGTATGGAAAGCTGATCAAAATTCAAATGCTGTATATTCCCAGGCTCTATCTCTACTAACATATTTTCAGTTTTTCTATACAGTATCATTTGCAAGTGCCCTGAGTCTAGGATCTCTGGTTTCTTTATACTTCTATGTCTGGCTTTTTTTTTTTTTTTTTTTTTTTTTTCCCCCCCTTCTGTCATTATATCACAGAGCTAGGAAAATACAGAGCATTGCTGTGTGTGCAGTCAGCATGCGCTGGCTCAGTGACACAGATTCCTTCAAAAGACAATATTATCAAATTTATTACACCACTTTGTGAATGCACTTGGCATGCAGCACAAGCTGTTGAGATATGGAACTTGAAAGATGCTGAAGCCAAACCCCTCAAATCTACTGGCCTCTGGGGAACAGGATGGCAATTGTTGCCTGATATATTAGGAAGCTGCAACTACCACACAGTTGTGGGTAATCTCCATGGTACAGGAAGAACCGGAAGCAGCATGGCATTGCTTTCTCCCAGCAAGACTCTTCTGCTACCTGACATCCTAGTAAAGGCTGGGGAAAACTGGACTGTTAATACGTACTGCAGATAATTTGAGACTACAGATTAACAGAACAAAAGTTCTCCATATTATTTTCTGAACAAACTAGATTTCAAATATCCAGTAATGTTAATTTCACACCTTTGCAGATTTCTTATCTTCTATCTTACCTTCTATCCTTATTAAAGTCAGGATAAGAGACATCCCCTTCTCTACTAGACCACTGAACCACTTATTTCATCCTAAGCAAGCCTGCAGATTGTTCAGGAACAGTTTGCTCTTGCCAATCTATTCTGGCTGCTCCCAAGCATCATCTTGTCCTAGATGAAACTGAAGATGGAAAGTACAACAATGGTGTGCTGGTGACAGCCCACACAGATTCCTGAAGACTACACATAATTATTACAATGGCAAGGGCGAAAACGACAAATGCAAGACATGAATCACAAGTGTAACAATACAAGTGTCCCAACACTCTTCCCTCAACTTCTTCTCCCAACACTCCAGCTCCAGGAAGCTGTCAGTATTCAGGCCTATTTTGTATATGTAGGATAACTCAGATGATCCTACATTTTCTATAGCAACCACTGTTTGTTAGAGTAATACAATCCCATACTCAGAAATTCCAACCTAATATAAACCAGATGATATCAGCAAAAGCCAATAGAAACCCCTCCCTCTCTCCAGTTCAATTGCTACCAAATGTGCATGGTTTATCTGAAGGGACACGGGACATCTCTGCATCTCCCCATCTGGGTAGTACTTGTGTGAGAAAAATATGAAATGCTGGCAGCTACATCATTTTAATAGGGAAAACACATTAGTAACTGAAAAGCAGCTTGTCTATGTTTAAACCTTGCCTTAATTCCTTTCTTGGTGCTTAAAGCTCCCTTTTCTCCAGCACACTCCCTGACAGATTAAGCATGAGAAATTTCAGAAGCTAGCCAGTAACTCAACAAATTGGAAAACATTCTGTGCATCAAGTCATGTTACCCTTTTTACTCCATAACCAACCGGAGGCACTCTTAAAAATACTAAAGCTGGTATTTGTGCTTACCAAGGACTGATCTAAATTTCTTGGGAATCAATGGCAAGGATTCCATCAACTTACACTGGACTAAACCCCTGCTGCTCAAGAGGTGACTTCTGTGCACCACAGGATTTAGACACACCTCAGCTGTGTGTGTTAAAGGCATGGGTGCAAAACCTTCAGCTGGCTAAATCAGAGAGGTCCCATGTGGAAGGCAAGTCTCTAACAGGGTAGATGAACAACTTTCCCCATCTTCTCACCCCCTACTCCAGAAAAGAAAAATCCTCATAAAATACTTGTGGATTTTATTCTCTGTATGTTAAGAAGCTCTTAGGGGTATTTTCCTCTTGTACTGTTTTTTTTGTCTGCTGGAAATATTCCTCTCTATCCTTGGTCAAAGGGGACTCTGTTCTAAAGAGACTTCAGTTCTGGGGAAAAAAAATAGCACGCTGAACTGGAAAAGTGAAGGAGGACAGCAAAAATTATGCAGAAAAAAATTTTTAAAAAATCATAGTTATAGCTATAAGGGAAACTAGTCAAAAAGTACTTTACAATTCCAAGGAACTATGCCTGCTCTAGAGTTCAGGTTTGGACAAATTTGAGTTGACAGCAAGACATTGTCCAACCCACATTTTTTCCATAGAAAATAAGTTCTCAGGACCCTGCATTTGCACCGACTGACTCATTTGCTGTAAGTCTTACATTTCTCAAAACCAGTGGATTCTGGACAGACTAGCTGGGATCCCAGCCCTGAAGTCACAGGCACGGGACAGTTATCCTCATGCTTTCACCCAATCCTCCAGCTATACTTCACAGCAGGAAGCCGCAGAGGGGCAGAGCCAGGGTTCCAGCTGGTTGTGCCACCAGATGCTGCTACAGGGCCACTCTGCTGGGGCTGCTCTGGGGGCTTCCTCCTCAGGACACGGCTTGCAGTTTCCACAGCCTCAGAGACAAATGTCGCAGGACTGTGCACAGCTTTGGGGCAACTTGCTTAGGCTCCACAGACTACACTTCAGGGGCCAATCTCAGGACAGCCAGTTTTCCCAAAGTAAATATCCAGTCCTTTCAAGGTTGCTGGTCCTTGATAATCAGAATAGGAGACATAGCTTTTGTGGTCCTTACTTTGGAAAGACTTAATTAGACGCAGAAACAACTGGGCAACCTTTGTGAACATTAGGAGTGTTTTAGTTTCCACCACGTGTCTTTTGTCATTTTTACACATAAGAAAATTCCTTTGCCTCAAAGACCTCTAGTTTTAGTTCCTACCTTCCTTCATGGGCTACGTATTAGCAAGCTAAAGGTTTACCTATAGTCCTTGTCAGCTGATGGATCACAAACAAATACTACATGCAACTAATTTAAGATCTATTCCATTAGTTCTAGTACAATTATTTAGTCTTTTGCTTATGTATTGTACTGCATTTATATTAAATTCCTTTCATTTCGTGAAATGAATTCATGAGACATCTACTGCTCCCAAGATTTAATTAAGACCTGATCAGATAAGCAGGTTGTACCTTCCACACAAATGTAACTGCAGACCAGCAACCTAATTTATGAATATATATGCCTCTTTTTACCAAAATATGTCCTATCTAACAGGTCTCTGAAAGCCCGTTAATAAATATGCCAATAGATCTTATCTCCACTTTACACATACAAGTTTGTGACAGTACTCTTGTGTGTTAGTAGCAAAGCCATAAAAGCAAAGCATCGGAAAGTTTATACATATATGAAATAACTTGCCAGGAACAGATGGGGAAATGGAGTCAGAAGGAAAGTTTTCAGTAATAAGAAAGTACTTCAAGGGAGAAAACGTCATGTGAAATGTTTAATTACTTTTTCCAAAAAAACATTTAGTCCTGTGAAAAACATTGTATGTATTGTAACTAATAATTTCAAAGTGCAGAAATCTGTTGTTTCTCAAAATTTCACCTCTGATGCTTCTTCCTTATTTTTAGTTCACACCAAAAGCCATTATGAATTTTCCAAATGGTGAAACCTTAACTTCTGTGGAATATCTGAAGTTAATATCTCATTGTGATATTCTATTCCTCGAACATGCACAAAACTTCTACAGACTATAATGAAGCTATTGTAGGTCTTCATGCTTTTTTACAGACAACCAGATGTTTTCTAACTAAACAAAGATGAAAACATGGATGAAAAATACTAAAAGCCTTCAGAGCAGCACTGGTTTACTGAAGCGACCAGGACACCTCACCATTGCACAACTATTTTCCATAGTACACTGCTAACAACTTGCAAGGATCCTCATGGATACTGTGTGGCTAGAAGCTCCCCTTGTCACAAAAAGCCTGAGTTTGTCTTAAGATTCTTAGTTTATTTTTAAAATAAATTGGTTTAGTTCTTTTAAAAGTTAAAATACCACAAACGTAAAACACAAAACCAAGTAAAAGTATATAAAAAAATAGTATCCCTCACAATTTATTTTCAATTATTTTTTGTTCTTTTCTTCAGAATTGCATAAACCCGAACCCATAATACAGTCACAGCTACTTCTCAGTCTCTGCAACAGCTTGTAGAGCATAGAGTGGAAACATGAAACACACCAGTACTGAGATTGACAGCACACCCCACCTACAAGTAGTTTAAAAACTGCTTTAACACCATTGATGGAAGGATTTGCCTGCCTCCTAACAGCATATAGTTGAGAAACGGTCTACAGCACTGAATATCTCAGAAGATTCAATCTATCTTTTTTTTTTCTTGTGTGTGTGTAAAGCACCTAGAGAATCTAATCCATCATCTTTCCACTGCAAAAATAAATTTAATTGGTAGCTCTTCTGCCATACCTAAACCATCACAGTGTTATCCTTCAATTTATAATTTTGACCAGATATTTTATTTTTCCCTTTTTATCACTAGTTTGAAACCTCTAGGACAGATACAATAGTTAGTTCCAGGTCTGCCTTTCTTTAACTATCAAACTAGCTAAACCATCAGCTAGTGGTGCAACTTAGTAGTTTGACAGATTTCCACTGTATACAGCAGTTACACACAAAAATAGATTTAAATTCAGCTTTGTAATATAGGCTACCACGCACTTATCAGTCTCTATCTAAGTAAGAAAAAAAAGTCAGATAAAAGCCTGATGTGGTTTGGTTTGAGAATTTATACCTATATCCAATAAGCATCATTAGTCCTGGTGCCTGAAAGTTGTGGCTTATTCTATGTACTATCTTAGAAAATGGCCAGTCTGGACAAGAAACTCTGTTCGTTTCTTTAAGTAAATAAATAGGAAAACAGTGGATTGACCTCAGAGCAACAGAACCGTAATATACAGTCATCTACAGAAAGTTAGTGAACCTGGTAAATGTTTGGTCACTAAGAGGATGGACATTAAAAATTGAACCATTTAGACAAAATGAAATAAAAAAGCTTTTACTTTTAATGGAATACCCTTTTGTCAATTATATCAGCAAGGTCAGCATGTAATGGGATAAAACCCTAGATACACAGGAAAGAATAAAATTTTTTACCATCAGGATAACAGTTACGTACTACAATTTAGCAAAATTGAATGAAGGCTTTAAGTCTAATTCCAAACTTAGGGTGTAGCCACCACTGACTTCATCACACAGAATTTGGCTTGTAAAGGCCTTTTTCCTTAATGCACGCCTGGTTCTGCTGTGTGAGATTGCAAGTACGTACTGCAAATGCTACTACGGCATTTGCCGTGGACTGTGGAACGGCACTGGGATCACTGTTTTCTCTGTTGCAGGTTACTCAGGAAATAACCTTTTCCCTTTCATATGCCAGGTATTTGCTGCTATTCATGCAGTGATTGATATTCAACTCAATTATCTGACTCAGTGGTAAAATTTACTCTTTTTCCAAAACAAAACAAAAACCAAGAAAGAAGAATAAAAAATATAATCATAATAATAAAAAAGGAACACCCCCCCCCCAATATCCTCTAGAAAACACATTATGCTCTTTTCTGTTTATGAAGGTCTTATTCTGCTCCAGAACTATTACTATTCCTTGTACTGTTTACCATCTCTAAAAGAAGTGTCTAAACTTTGGTGTTTAGATATTCACAGGAAAGATCCATTTTTTTTTTCAGTTTGTAAAGTTAGAATGATTGGTTTGAGGTTGAAATGTTTTATATTCCCTATCACTTACATTTTCTTGACTTTACACAAAAAAAAATTTCCCTTTTCATCTAGGTCACTTCAAAGAGTGAAAGAGGAATCTCACCACATTTACAAAGTTTAACCTCCTTGCCTTAAAATAACATGGAATAGTTTCTTGGGATTTGTTACAAGCACTATGCACAAAGGCGTGTTAATCATCTGATCTAAGTTTACATTTGCTTTATCTTCCTTTTTTGCAGACTGTAGCATATTAATTTCATGCTGCCTTCTTAAAAATGGTTATTAGAGCAGCAACTGGCATTCAAACCAGCTCAAGGCAACTTTACATTGGACACGTGCCTCAATAGCACAACACTGTCCACTACACTTCTATGAAAGAAAGATGAGCTCAATGACAAAGAAGAAAGAAATCAACCAATGCTGAAGATTTCTTTGAATGTAATTCCGAATATGTGTCTGCAGTAATTTTCCAAGGAGAAAATTTTCTACTGGGTACAAATGTTGTTGATTTTCAGTGAGATCTTTGAGTATGGCTCTCTGAGGTGTTTTGGAACTTACTCGTTTCAGTGTCAGTAAAAACCCTTGTACCTTTTCTGTTAGCCTAAATAGCAAACTTTGTTTAAAGGGATAATGGGCTTAATAGAAACTTAAAGTGATCATACCTGTACTCCCGGTGTCCAGACATTACAGTACCAAGTGCAGAAGGCAAGTGGCCTTGTCAGCAGGTTTTCGGGTATTAGTCTACCTCTGAGAAAAATTATTGCATTGCAGGACACTAGAGACAGCTGTGTATGTTTTCCTTCATATGAGGTAAGGACAACTGAGGAAAATGGATGAGATTTTTCTTCATTTCTGTCAAATTCCATACACAGAGAACACATTTCATTTCTGAACAGGGTAAGAAGAAACCTGTATAAAATAAACAAGTCTAGCTTAAAAAAAAAAAATCAGGTACGAGATGGCAAGGACTGCTGCCAACATCTATAAGAAATGATTCCATAGAGTGGGGTAAGGTACATCTGAAATGACAGGACAAGATAAATGTAGCTGTGTGTTACCAACTACCACTGACTCACAGAATATAAAATCTAAGAGTAATGTTTTCTTCTGCTGCAGTTGGTCTAAAACAAGGCCTTCTATGATCAAATATTTAGAGGAAAAGGCTGGAAGAAACATATAATTCTGCTTGTGAATAAGTCACTTGTTTTTCAACTTTGGTGATCTCAATTAAAATTCCTGCCTTATGAATGAGTTAATTGTCTTCACTTTCATGACCAAAAAACCCAAACCTCTACCTTAAGATTTCGAAGGCAAGGTACCCTTATTTCAGAGTTAATGGAAAATACACACAAAAATAAGTACCCTCACACATCAGGAGGGCAGCAGATTCCTTCTAGGAATCTTTGGTGTGCTGCTGCATATAGGTGCTCCCACATGAAACCAGTGTTTTTGTCGTAGCTGGACTTCCTGTTCTGATAATGCCAAACGTTTTGTACATTTTCAACAGAGATGCACACCCAAATGCCAACAGCTGTGACCCAGAACTTTGCAGCTAAAAAGCGATCCTTAAGCACAAAATCTACTCCTGGGGTAGTGAACCACCTTGGCTAAAATCTTGCTGATAGTGCAGTGGAATTCATGTTCTGTTTGCCTATGCTGCTTCCACATGTAAAGAGCTTGTAAAGAGGAAAAAGCCTGATAATTATTTATAGAAGCATTATGGTCTTGCAACAATTGTATTGTCTTTTGTACAGAAAGAAGAGATTTTACCAGAAATCTCTGTGAAAATGAACTGAAGTTTCAGCTCGCAAGGAATTTCTAGGTGGAATGGAATTTCCACAGCTCTTGGAATTCCAGACTTAGGCAGGGAGATCAGAAAACTGAAAAGGTGACTAAATTGAGGTAAGTACCTACCCAGATAAAAGTCTCTGAGGCAAGAAACAGAAGCAGAATAAAATCCACTGCAAAAAGGCAGCAAAACCAAAGGGTGCTGAAAGAGATCCCAGAATGGTTGCAATGCACCAACCTCCCTGCTCAAGCAGGCCCATCCTCGATCACATGGCACAGGATTGCACTCAGACAATTCTGGTATATCTCCAGTGAGGGAGACTCCATGACCCCTCTGGCCAACCTGCTCCAGTGCTTGGTCACCCACACAGTAAAAAAGTCCTTCCTCATCTTTAGATGGAACTTCCTGTGCATCAGTTTCTGTCTGTGACATGAGGATCTTCTAACAAACAGCACCACACCAGCCTCAAACTAGAGACAACTAAATGGAAAGGGATGCTACAATTCAAGGCCCTTTTCTAAACAGTAATTTAAGAAATAGCTCAATCCCTATTTATTCCAACTTGAGGATGATTTGCTTTGTACAAGAGCTGCTCTGAAGTGCGGGGAGTATGTGAAAAAGTTGTTCGAAATAGCACAATGATTAGAGGGGACACCTCACATCTGGGGAAGAAATTACAAGGATCTGCAAAGAAATTGTTCCATGAGCAGTGGAACTAACTACATCTGGTTTCCACTGGACTAGTGTCTCCTAGTTGATTAACTTTTAACTGAATGTGTGAGGTCACTCGAACTAAATATTCAGTAGGTACTAGACAGAAAAAATAAACCTTTTTCTGTTGCTCCGTGTTTGAAAACTGGTAATTCACACAGGAAAGAAGCTTTAGTTGTGGAGGGGTTTCTCTAACGTCTGAAACAGAAAACATTCCAAAAGCTGGTTTTTTTCCAAGCAGCTAAGCATCCATGATGAACTATTCTGTGTTGGGTTTTTTTGCTTTACTAAGAATATCAGTGATTCTTGTTATTCACCCTCTCCAATGGACATATTGAAAAGATACTTGCTTTCCAGGAGAAGTATTTTATTACTTATTAGGAATTAATTGTGATTAAGAACTTTATTCACAGATACATCTGATTCAAAATGGAAGACAGGTAAAGATGTTTACATAAATCTTATTTCCTTAGGAAATGAGGATTCAGATAAATCAGATATGCAGAGAGGTGGAAACAGTCTGGGGGACTGAGTAAACTTTGAATTCATAGTGGTTTCCCTGTTGATTAGTGAATCTTTTTCAGCATTCCTCACAGTGGAAGAACAAATGTCCTGGGAAAACCCAAGTACTTCTGTGATTACCAGGCTCCCATCTACTTCTGAAGGAGCCCTTGATCCACGCCAAAAAAGGAGGGATTATTGCCATTTTACAAACAGGAAAACCTAATTCTGTTGCAATTTATGGTATTGATTTCTCTGCATGTTCAGGGACATGTAGCTGAATCTCAGTTTGGATTTCCACATGGCCATGCCAAGGCCTTGAGCACAGACCCTCTTATGCTCCTGGACATCCTCAGGGATGCATGAACTCTTCCGTAAGAGTAACCTCAGTGGGAAAGGAGAGAGGTCTATGCAGTGGAACATGGTGTCTGGCAAACCCAGCACAGGTGATTCTGCATGTAATTTATAAAAGGTAATTTAGGCTGCCTCATTAGGTGCCAGATTTTTCTCATTGTGGAGCGCAACAAGGTAGAGAGACTAAGCAAAGACACCTCTACAGAGAAATCAGGAATATTGGGTGGCAGATAAAGGCACAGACACTCTTTGCATGCTTGAAACACTGCTCCACTACATTGATAATGACAATGAATAACTATTGGAAGAAAAAATTTTCTCTATTCACATTTTAATTTACGGAACTGTCAACAAAATAAACTTAAGGTTTTACAATGGGCGTATTCAGAAGAGTAGTAATGTGTTGGGTTTTTTTAAATATGTGGCTACTACTAGGATCTATTTCAGCGAATGACTCAACTTTGAGATAAAGTGAAGCATGCATCTTGCTGTTGCCACTCTCTTCAAGTAAAAACTCTTCTTAGCACTGATTCCTGACCTCGTAGCATTTACATTATACTTGGGTTTGGTTTTTTGGTCCAACTTACAAGGGATTTTGTTTCTTTTAAAATACGTACAAGTGATAAATCTACTACGAAATTACAAAGCTTACTGAAAGGCTTGCATTTATTTAACAGGGAACCAAATGAGACCCTACTTGGCTATTAGGCAAAATGTACTTTACTATTTACACCAGAGAATACAAACTAAAAAGAACTAACCACTAGGAAAAACGTTTCCTGTCCTGCCTCTAAGACAGTCAGAGAATGTGTAAACAGAAAAGGAAAAGGGAAGTGTTACCTCATTCAAAATTGAAAAAAGTCAGAATTAACTCAGGGTGTCTCCACTAATTCTTGCTTCACAAGGAGCGGGAATTATGCAGCCCTAGGAACTTTCCAAGGCATGAGCTCTAGAAAAAGCAGTAGTTCATTAGCCAGTCCCATGAGCAGGAACCAACAATAAGCTGGAACCAACAACCTCTAAATTTAATGGCTGATTTTGCTGCTTCTCTCTTTTTATCACTTAATTGCATTAACATTAACCTGTTTGTGAGCAAACATGTCCTAAAAATCTGTTGTGGCCTCAATGGCTCCCAAATGCTCTATCCTAGCGCCGAGCACCCCAAAGACAACAGGCAGTTGGAGACTGAGGTGGTCTACCCTTCCCATGCAGTGCATCCTGCCTTAAGGCACAGGGAAGAGGAAAACGTAACTTTCTAATTCTCCTCAAAGCTTAACAGGCAACTTTGGAGATTAGAGACGGTACTGGATGTCCGGCTGGAACTACTCAAACTACTCACGGGGCAATGGTGATGAAACTTTTCACAAGTACAATCCAACTGCATGGAAACACTGCAGCCCCTCATCCTCTCTCATGGTGGGGTAAGCTGCTGTCCAGGGCACTGAGCAAGAGCAAAATCAGTCCTTTGTTTCCCAGTGCTGCTGTTGTGATTAAAAGCAGGGAACTTATTATTACAAAATAATATCAAGTGTACGGAGCACTTGCACAGATTCAAGTACAAGACCTCTAAATAGCATAGGAAGCAAGGAACACTTACTGCAACCCTGATTATAGTGCGATTCAACTTTTCCTCATTGAAAAACAGCTTCCCTAGTTCCAGTTCGAGGCAGGATTAACTTTTTTTTTTTTTTTTTAAATACGATTTCTGTGAAGAGATATCATATTCAAATGTTACCTCCTGGTCCTTAAATGCATTACTTTGTAATGGGGAAGAGTGAAATCAGACAGCTGGCCCTGTAAGGACCACCAGGGGAGACTGCAGAGCAAAAATGAAGAAAATCCTTTATCTGCTTTTCCCATTTCTGAAGCTGCATTGGCCACTTTCCATCACATTAGTAACAGCAAGAGGTTATGTCATTTTGCACTGCCTCCACCCTTCAATCCTAGTCTTCAGGGAGGATGCTCTGCCACTGGGAATTCAGATCATTTTTAGAAACTCCCATCCCCAAGAACTAAACCCCACAGCTTTGTTTTTTATCTCTTCCATGTCTGGGTAAGGCGAAAGATTTCAATGCCTTCCATATTTAAAGATGCCTTTCCATGCAGTCTGTCAAAACTTCTCTAAGGATTCCCTCCTCTCTGACACAAACAGCTTCCATAGGTCCAGAAGGAAGTTGAAGCACATTTTCTGTTTGTTCCACACAATCCTTGCAACAACGGCTGCTTTTCAGTGGAAACAAAAGGATAGCAGATATCGCTTTCCAAAATAGACAGGGAAATCCCAGAGCCCATCTTTAACAAAATACTTACACAGAGCTGATCATGCTCTCTAGAAGCTATAGAAGCAAATAAATATGTACAAAAACAGCAGGCTGAGCATTTGATCCTATTCCATACTTCTGCTTTTACACATTTTAAGCAAAACTCCAGAAAATATCCATGGGAGTCACAATTTTGAATCCGTTCTACCTTCCTATGACAGTATTTTGGTTTTGAATCTGGTTTTATTCAGTTTTAGAGGATCCTAAAAGAAATTGCAGTCGTTTGGTGCCACTGTGTGATGTGGAGACAACACAGTGGCACTTGGTCCGGGTATGAACATGTCAAGTGACTTGGCATACCCATTTAAATCCTCTAATGGAAGTTCTTTCTCTGCAGTCACCCCCAGAATATGTTCTTTCTATAAGTGATGTGTTCTGGGACAGAGTTTTGCATGAAGGCATCCATTTTTTGGCCCTACTGAAACCGCTGGCTGTCCTTTTCAAATATCCTCTCATTCCTGCCTCAGGACAAGTGCCATCTGCTGACAGCAAGAGCTGCTTCTGCTTGCTCAACTAAATTCATCAAGAATTCTAACCATAGTTCTGTTGTTTCAGCCAGCTTTGCTTCAAGTCTAAATGGTGAACAGAGGCCTCAAAGGTGAAGGAATATTTCAAAAATCTGGAATGATACGTGTCTGATTCCTTTGAAAACCTGCCTGTCTAAGATGTTGATGACTGATGAAGAATTTGCTAACAGCATCATCACTCTACCAACCTTTTGTGGGAAAAAAAAAAAAGCAAATCCAACAAAAATATTCATACTCTATGGATTATCAAGTATTTAATTCAAAAGGCAAATTAGAAATAAATCAAAAGAGCCAAAAATCAGTAGAAATATATGTCTAAACCTGGACAAAGGCAACAAAGCTCTATGTAAAGGAGACTGAGTATTACAGGAATAGTAAAAATACCACTGCATAGTAAGAAGTCAGCTGCATGGCTTCATCTGAAAGTGTTCTGGAAAAAATTTGCTATCAGTTACACCTCTCCTCTACATACAAGCTTCATAAATGAAGTATTGGGTTTTAAGAGACATTTTCTCTTTCTTTTGTCAGGTCTGGAGTCATTAAACAGAGATTAGCTGGATAAATAGAGGAAGTGATTTTTAAACTGTTTGCAAACTTAATGTGAAGAGCCCAGCCTTGCAAATTATCACATCTAATCAGAGATGCACGCTTCACTGCTCCAGTAATTGTACTAGTATTAGTCAAATTCTTGTTGTCTCCTCATTAGCCATGAAAAGGAGACTCAAGATGTACTTCATTAGAGTATCCTGAATATAAATTTTTAGTGTAAGGAGGAAGAGATGTCTTACATACTGTACCGTATATAGAAAGAAAAAATATTAAGAACATAAAACATATTGAATCATTCTGGTTTTTCACTGAATATATGTCTTTAACAACCAAACCCCTCTTTTCTCTTTTCATTTTTACTGTCTTGATCCCTTTTATTTGCACTGAGAATATAGCACTTGAAAATGTAATTTACAACCAATGTC
Organism: Chamaea fasciata; assembly: GCF_029207755.1. Taxonomy (NCBI): domain Eukaryota; kingdom Metazoa; phylum Chordata; class Aves; order Passeriformes; family Sylviidae; genus Chamaea; species Chamaea fasciata. The sequence goes on along the minus strand of NW_027094094.1, from coordinate 23,563,724 downwards.
ATAAAAAAATATTAAGAAAAGTGCTCTATTATGCAGCCCTTCCTATTTCCATAGCCAGAAGAACACAGCTTAATCAAGATCTGCCTTTAGTAGAGACCTTTAGTAAATTCTTGACTACTGGATCGGTGATCTAACTTTGCATTAAATGTAGATCAAATCAAAAGGTTTGTTCCTTTGATCAGCAAAGCATTTAAGCACATGCTCATGCCCTTCTTTATTCAGCAATGCCCTTAAGTATATGACACTAAATCAAGAGAATTTAAACACATGCCTAACACATGAAGCATGTGCTTAAGGGAATTGGGGTTTAAAAAATCCAGCTTGAATAGGATTTCCAAACAGGTCTATTAGAAGGCTAAAAGTAAAAACATTTCCAAGAATTTCTGCAGAAGGAGAGGTAAAGCAAATTTTCTCATTTGTTTTTTTACAGCTATTTTTCTTGGTGCAAATCCCAGTCTGAAATATTTGTATTACTCAACAACAGTTAAGGGAAGCTGAAAAGGAACTAGGCAGGTCACCAAAATGCTACCAATAGATGTCTTCTACCTCTCTGCTTTAGGGCAATAAAAAAGAACCAGAAAGCAAATAACATGCAAAAATGTACCCTTTCACCCCTTGAACTACAGCAATAGATCATCACAAAGTCAGATGTGTGGAAACTAGAATTTAAGCCAAATGTGGTGTAGCATTTGTTTTTGTGGAACACAAGGAATGAGGCCTCTAAGCAATTCCAAAAGGGAGGTAAATCCAGAATGCATTGTCCAACAACTCTGTGTACTGCAAGAAAGTGAACTCGATTTCTAGGCCTGAGGCATGCTCCCCAAGTTGTCTCTCATCAGAACACAGCAGTGCCCTCACCCAACTTCAGCTCTATCTCTCAATAAAACAACTAGAATATTCAGTTGATTATTATTTACTATAATTTATACAGCATGCAGGAGCTCATCATTGAAAGGATGATGCTTGCTTGGTCAAAGTATCCTGGACAAGGAAAAAAAAAATTCAAAATACTTCCAGGTGCCTCTTTGAACAATATTAAAACACTTCAGAAACCTTTCATTCAGAATTAATTAACATGAAAAACAGCCTCCACAATACAGCAGAGCCCTAAAGTGGCTTGTGGAATTTAATTAGGCTAACCTTCTTTTCACTACATTGGTACCACTCTATAAGAAGTGTAAATCGTTATTAATTCCTTTGGTGTTCACTGTAATAACATTAAACATGATGAACTCTTTTAATAGCAAAGTGTATGTAGTATGTAATTCCATAATTTAGCATTGACTTGAAATTAATTCATAAAATATACTATTTGTCACCAGACACTGAACACTGACAAAATTCCTCCTCACCATAGTATTATGATATTGAAGGTCCCATCCAACCTAAACTATTCTGTGATATGATTCTGTAAATAGTTCAGTAATTCATAATTTTGGGAAGAGGAGGCATGTCAGTGCAGCAAAAAGAAAATCAAAACAAGGTCAAGAACAGTCAGAGTGACTGTTGGTACTTGATCCCCAAAAGACCTGTGATACAGAGGTTTCTTTGGTCTAACCCCTGTTGAAAAAAACTGAAGTGAAGGAAATAAATTTTTACCAGTATTTTTGGTTTCTCTGGAATTTGAAATAAATCCAGAACTTGTGTATTGTTTGTAAAGAAACAATTTACTGTCAGAAAACTTCATCTGCTCATCAATTGTATCATTTTGTGAAAAATACAGCACAGACCTTGAAGCACAGAAAAAAAGAAAAGGCAAATACAAAGCACAAGTGCTTGTCAAGTGACACATCTTGTTGCCAGAAATGGTAAAATCATTAAGTTTAAGATGCTATCAGACACCAAACATATACAAACATCCTCAGTGAATGATACTAATGGAAAACCAGTTTTGTCTTTCCACAGATGATTTGTTTTCATCACTGGACAATACAAAATCGTTTATTAAAAATTCACAAAGGATGCATTTGGAATCCTTTTATCTGTCTGTCTAAAGTATTTCTAAGGTGCCAATCACTATATTATCTAAACACATTAACAGAATAGCTGGATTTTACCAATTACAAAAAGAGATTCTGTAAGCATTCAAGATGAAAACACCTTATCCAGCTACGGAAAGCCCTCCTTGGAGGGAAAAGCTTCTCATCCTCAGCAAGCCTGAGGATGTGCCCTTGGCCAAGTGTAGACACGAGCAGCACTTCACCCCTTGTACAGGGCCCAGGAGCTGATGAGAACACATTGACTCCCACAGCTGCAGCTCTGAACTCCTCAAATTGTGGATATTACAGTTTTTGGACTATGCTATAGCTGACATAAACTGTGTGTGAGAGTGAAGCAATGGCACATGTAGGCATATGCTGTGAGTGGGAATGAATTTTAGCATGTGATGCATTTTAGCATCTTGGCTGAATCATGCCCCTCACCACTTGGGCAGATCCTCAGTGGATTTTACATCAGCATTGCCTCAGCAGAGCTGCCTCTCCCTTAAATTGGTACAAGTGGAAACACAAGTTGCCTCTCCCTTAAATTGGTACAAGTGAAGCACAAGAATTATGTCCCATAAACCTGTGTGTTGAGAAGTATTTCCCACCTTACATGAAAAATACTGAGCACATATTTTGCTTTATATGATTACTTTCCTAATACTCTAGGTTTATGTAAAAATGGTTATTTAAACCGTTTCTTCTATCCTTATATTTAAAGCTCTACTTGCTCTTAAAAAAAGTATTAAGCTAATTTACATAAAAGAGGACTCTGCTTTGGAAAAAGTCGAGGATCCTTTGCCTCACCTATTTCCTTCCATGATTTAATGATGGATAAAATAGACCAGAATGATGAGATCTCCTAGTGTAGATAGTTAGCTGCAGAACTTGCATAATAAATACCTTCCTCTTTTATATTATTGATAATGTTAATTACAGGAGACCCTGTAAAGAAGAATCAGCCATGATCCTGTGGTGCAGCCTGCACTCAGCTTCCTATTTAAAATGTACATTCAGCTACTTTGTAACACAGAAAAAATTCAGTTTATTTGCCCCAAATCATAACATTTATTTTTTGAATGCAGAAAAGACTTTAATAATGTATATATTAATACCCAAATGACTTACATTTAAGAAGTCTTCTCAGTCTCCTCCTCCCCCCCAGGTTGGAACTTGACTGAATTCCATTTATGTTCCATGCCAGCGATAATTCACTGTGTGCTGCAAAGAAAGAAACAACAGTTTGGAAAAAATTATACTCTTTTCTTTTTATATTTGGTATTACAAGTATGTTCCTAGTCATGCTGGTGAGCTCTTCTTCATTCTGTATTTTTCTGTGTTTCCCTCATCGGTATTGGAATTTAACCATCAGAACTGGAGAGGGACAAATTTCAATTAGCCTGATCCTCATTACAGGAGCTGTCAGGTTTCTTTTGTGAACTGCCAAGGTCCAGCACTGGCCTAATTCCAGCCCTGCTTTAATGCTTTTTCTCCTGCTAACTTTGCTCTTTTTCTTAACCTTACTCTCCATTTTTTGATATGCTCTTTTCCGCATCATTTTCCTTTTCCCAACTTACATTGTTTTTATATCCTTCCTCGATCCAGTTTCTAGCCTTCAAAACTCCCTTGCCCTTTTTATTTTTCTTTTCAAGTTTTCCCCCTTTGATGAAGACCCCTCTTGTCTTCCAATCAGCATTTTGAAAAGAAATCCCAGTAAATTTCCTCTCTGTACAAACTGAGACTTTCTCTAAAGAGACCATTTTTACTGCAACTCAAAATACGCTTCTGCTGATACTACAGCTTCACTCAACTCAAGGTAATAAAACGTAGCTTATATATTTTACCAGCCAAGTGATTTCAAGTGTTTATTCTCAACATATGGGAGCCTGAATTAAAATTTCCAGCACACGCCAGAAGTCACAGGTATTGCTCCAAACAAATTACTACTTAAATGACTTCATGACGCCATCATTCCAGGAAAAGTATCCTAGGTATTCTATCGAAGGCTCAACCGAGCACCATTTGGAGACCTACACACAGTATTTATGCACTCTATAAAGTTCCTTTAATCCCTAAGAGTTGTGGGGTTTTTTTGCTGAGGTTTTTTTTTTTTTTTTTTGGTTGGTTGGGTTGTTTTTTTTTTTTTTAATGAGCTACCCCTATTTAGATGCCTTTGGGCTGCATTTGTTGGACAAAAGTATCCCAAGAAGAAGTTTTAGTAAAGTATACAGGGTTAGATTCTTATAGAACAAATGGTGTAGAATATCTGATATTTCTGGAATAAACAGAAGGTTTGGGACTAGAAGGCTCCATAGAAAAAAACCATATTGCTTGCTTGAAAACTTCTAAATTGTATAATGTGGTAATAAAAGAAAACAGAATATTTAGGACCTTTTTTTTTTTTTAATAAAAGATTCCTTGAAAGTGTTCGCAGCAATTGGCTGTGATTTGAAACATCCTTTTGTGTGTGGAATTGCATGCAGAGGAAAAAACTAAGTCAATTAATTACACACAGAAATTGGGCCAGGTAACACTCATGCCACAGTCTCTTTACATAACACAGAACTCTTGTGAACATGAAAGAAACAGGAAGCTTCCCTAAATTATTATATCAAATTCTTGGCTGGAGTAAATGAGCACAGCTCTTCTGTGCTTTGAAAGTGGGAGGAATTTATATGGCTAAACTATAATTTAATCACTGGTTAATAACAAGAATCATGTCTCAGTGTAAGATTTTATACTCCTGTCTAGTATGTCCCTGCAGGTTTCAGCTCTGCCTTCAAAAGCAAAGCAGAAGTTACCCAGCCATTTCCTAGAGCTTCTACCCCTCTTCCATGCTCAAAAGCAGCAGACTCTCCACCCAACAGAAGGTGTTGTAGCTGGAGCCACTTATTTCACTGGAAGAAAAGGTACTTAAATGCCTCCCACATCAATGAAATATTGCAAGGAGCTCCTTTCCTCCTTTTCCCCATCACACAGCAGAGGGACATCTAGGCTCTGTATTAGCCCAGTGGTCAGAGCCTGGTGCTAATAGAGCCAAGGTAGAGAGTTTGACCCATGTGCAGGCTATTCACTTAAGAGCTGGAGTCAATGATCCTTGGGGGATCCCTTGCAATTCAGAATATTTGGTGTGATTCTGTGATTTTTCTCAACTTGAGCATCAGTTCCTCTTCTCCAAGGTCAAGGGGTCACTTCCAATGTAAGACTGGCTTAGCTCTCCAGAGCAATGCAGTCCCTCAGCAAACTGCCTCAGTGCTACGTGTGCCCAGAGATGCCTCCCACAGCACACTGTGCCCCACGCCTGCCTGCCAGAGAAGCTTGCCTGGGAATTTGCAGTCACTACTGGCAAGGTAAATACTCCTGCCAGTCAGTCTGCATGGTGTGACTTCATAAAAACAGATTGCTCCTTGCTTTTAAACAATCCATAGATTTTTATTTTCTTTGCAGACCTGTTTGACTGTGTGCTTAAGCTTCTTTGAGTGTTTCATATACTAATTCATTAGCAGCATTTTCAGGTAATCCCCATCTATGTATGTGTTCCCAGCTACACCAAAAGGAAACTTCACAGGTTGTTAGCTAAAAATCACCTAAAAAGGTAAATGGGTTGCTCTCAGTGGCAGGGAGATGGGGGGGAGGGGGGGGAGAGATTAGTAGGGGTTTGGTAGGGGGTCTTGGTTCATCTTCTAATAATAAATTAATTCAAACAGTGAATGTACTGAGATTAGCAATGAAGCTGGAGTAGCCAGTGAGTAACAAAGATCAATGCAAGTCACTTTGATGCTGTAAATTCACACCTTTTGAAGAACCGTGATAAAACCAAGGGCATAGAGCCCTTTGCAGTTCACTCATCCAAACCCAACACAAAACCTTGTGGATGCTGCACAGGTCCCCTCGTGGTGGCTCCTGAGGGTGGGAATAAAACTGAAAGAGAAGCTTCACCTCTATTTTAGTGAAGCATCACCCACATCTGCAAGTCTACTGTGCCTCTATGACACAATGAGGAGAATATCAACCTCTTCCACCAGAAAAACCTTCTTCTAAAGGCTGGGGTTGATCCATGGAATCTGGTATTACCTTTCTGGAGAGAAGGATAGCTATACCCATATTACATATGTCTGTTGTATTGAGGGATATTGAATCATGATTTTATCTAACTTTTTTATGCTGCTTCTGAGGATGAAACTAAGAGTTTACTGCATTTTTCAAAATCATCTGTTTAAGGGAATATTGCAACCCTGAGTAGCTTCAAGGAAATTGTCTTGATAGGAAGATATTTTATTAGTTGTTTTGGGCTCATATAAGGTCACAGGATCTCAATACAGCTCTGCAAACTAAGCCAAAGTTCAGATGCAATTGTGTTTTTCACAATAAAAGAAAAAACCCCTCACTTCCCACCCCCTCACCACCTTCCTGGCAAATCCCATCTTCCTCTCATGCTACTGTTACAGAGGAGCTACTCACTCAAAAATACAGGCATTTGAACAGTAGCTGTGATGATAACTTACCTTTTACATTCAAATCACTCTTTCTTTTTCAAACACATATAACCATACTTACAGAAATCTGTTAAAGATAACACACAATCAGCTTGCCCTCCATATTGAATGTGTTAGAGAAAAAATGCTGGGGGCAAACTGGCCTTTCTTGGTCATATAGGAATGGGTCAGACAGAAATTGCCAGAGCAGCTCTGGCCAATGCACCAGCTGACACTTACAGCATACTGTGAAAATCACCATTTTTCCTTCTTTGTGATTACTTGTATTTCTGGTCATGAAGGAAGGGAGCTACACAAACCAAGAAAAAGAACCAGGGCTCATTAAAGAAAGCAAGGAACAATCTGGAATCAGTACAAGCCAACAGCTTGGGAAAATACATGAAAAATATTTAAAAATTTAATCCATGTTACAAATAAACTAACTAACCAACAAGAAAAACCCAGAACAAAAAGAAAGAAACCAAAGATTTAGAAAGAACCTCTCTGAAGCCCCCAATTACCTGAAGTTACGAACAGCTTGTTTACCCTGCTCCTTGCTTTTACAACCGCTTATAGGTGTTCCCCATTCCCATTTCAACCTGCTCAGCACAGGTGTTCAACATTTCAGTACAGGTGTGAATCCTTACACAAGTCTCAAATAAGGAACTTGTGCGAGGGAAGGTTTGTTAGCTTCAGGAGAGCCCTCAATTTCTTTCTAACAAGTCTTTCTTTGCATTGAAGCAGTCCTAATACACCCCAGAAAACCTGACTGAGCAGGCAAGTTGCTCGGACTAGAGGCCTAGTTCTGAACTCGTGATACAAACAATGTGGAGAAAATGAAAAGAGACTTCATAATCTCAGAGAAATGTGGAAATTACTGACAGATTCATTCTAATTTTTTGAACAAGAAGCACCCAACTATCTCCTCCTAAAAGAGCAGTTCTTTTTCTGCAGTCACTCTTAGACATTTGCAGGATATAACTGTGTTACTGATCCAAACATGGAGCTGAATGCCGGAGAAAGGACTAAGGAAAACGACTCACTGAAAATCATTTCAATTTCTCTTTGTTTACGTTGCACCTTCCTAACTCCTTCTCACTGCTGAGGATTTCCCAGCCCCTTGGTCTGCTGGTTCCTTTTACCCTCTGCTATCCCCTGCCCTACCTGTCTTGGTGGCAGCTGTCACAGAGCCCCACCTGCCATACTGGCCTTCCCTTCTAAAGCTGCATCCTTCTCTGCCCACTCTGCAGCTGGCCTGAGCAGATGCGGTTTAGGAAGAAACTCCAACATATAATAAATAATCTAATCTAGTGGGTGAAAAAAAAAATCTTAAAATCATGAAACCCTCAACTTAGTTATTTATATTAGGTATTTTTGAACAGGGTAGAGAAAACAAAGGAAGGCATTTTATTAATTTTGTTGCGGGTTTTTTTTCTTCCAGTACAATGCTTTAGACAAATTATTTTCCACAGGAAAAAACCCCCCAAAAACGAAAAAAAAAACCCCCACCCCAAAACAGAACCAAAAAACCCCCCCAAACAAAACCTAAAGACAGCATAGCAATCCTACAGTAAAATTATGGGCAGTGCCTTTCTTTTTAAACATATAAATTATTGCCAGCTGACTGATGAGTCTGCTCTGGGCAACATGACACAGTTTACAACCTTAAGGATTACAGTAGTCCAGATGCTATCATCTTAATTGGAAAAGCACAGTATTGCCAACTGTCCATGTTAGAAAATGGAAGATTGCATTATTATTTTTCCTTCACATTCCCCTGCTTTCCTTTCCTTTAAATAGCCAAGAACTATTAGATTCTTTGTATTTTTTTTATTGAGGTCTTTTTATCAGCTCATAAAGACAGCATTTTTGATGCAGTGTAAGTCTCACTGCATGAGAGCTCAACATTTCCATTCCCTACACTCTCATTTTCCTATCAAGAAGGGGAAGATGGAGGAAAATCTTTTCAAACAAGAAGTTCACCCCAAGAAAGTGCCTGAGCTTAAGCTCTATGTCAATAACACAGTAATTACATCATATGTGATAGGTCACCACCAGTAATTACAGTGAGAGAAGGAAAGAGGGATAACTAAGTTTTTATGGTAATCATCCACAAGTCAGGAACTTCATGGTCTGCCTTCCCTTGTTCTCCTCTTAGCTGAGTGCCAGAACAAGTTTAGAGCATTTCTAAACTTTTTATGCAGTTACCTCATACTACTGTGAAAAAACACAGTGATCTATTTAAGGTACACAGGGACTCTCAGAAACATCTGACAAGGCACTGAGCTAAATTGGCAAGGCTCAGGCTAATGCCTAGCCACTCTTCCTTTTTTTCTGTCCTTGGGAGAACCACTTAAACCACACTGTGTCTGAATTTCCCATCTGCAAAAAGCCCTCTTAGACTGTAGACTATGTGTCACCAGGTTTACTCCTTTTGTGGGAAGGTACAATCTCAATACCTAATTACATAGTGTCACATAATACCAGTTGTGTTTATGCATGTGTAGCAGCTGGTGAAAACCTTCTTTAGGTCTGTCCTCCTTCAAAGTATCCAGAAATACTCCTTTGTGACGTGGCCAGTTTGGGAAGGGAGGAAGAAGAGGCTTGAGCCAATCTTTTGATGCAGGCAGTGATTTAAGAGAGATTGCTCACATGCAGTTCAAACACAGTTCTCTCCTGCACAGTTGCTAAACAGAGCAACACATTCCTACTGCTGGGGTGTGCTTATAATCCTTCTAGGACAAGCTTTGAGGATGGGAGTTTCAGAAGCATCCAAGGGAGTTAAGGACAAACCTCTTTCATGTCTTAGTGGGATTTCTGCTCCTAAATTCCCTAGATACTGTGAAAAACCCCTTTGCTTTATATTTTTGACTCCTTTTAGAATATGTGGAAGAAAGGTTGCTCCTAGTACATTTTTTGTGAGATCAGAATCATCTTACAGTATTTTCTAGAGGAAAACCTGTCGGTAACAACTGCCTTTTTCCAGCCAATTGAATTGTACAAGTTTCTTTGCAGAGAAGGTCGTATAAGTAAGGACAAACAGCAAGATGCTCTGGAGAGGGGGGCATTCATGGACTGATGAGATATTTACTACTTTTGAAAGGAAAGAAAGGAGACAAAGCTTTCAGTGCTGGAGGCACTCTGGAGCTCTGCCTGTAGGGTAAAATGAGCAGAAAATATACATGGAAATAATAATAATAAAAAAAGGCACTAAAGCAATTAAAATACGAGAAATTAGAGGGTAGAAAAAGGCTTAGTTTAAACAGCATAAAATTACATAAATAGAACAGAGTGAAAAAACAAATTAACAAGCCCAAGGTGTAACACTCTGTGGGTTTATTCCAGAAGTCATAACACCAGTTTACTCATACCTATTGCAACCTTCATGCCTGATTTTGTATTACAGTTTTTGTGGTTTGTATGTAATGTACAACCATGCATGTAAAATAAGTCACCAAGTCACTCTTTCTAATCTTTCAAATTCTCAGTTCCTCATCTCAAAACCAGACACATAGTAGAACTGAAAAAGAGAGAAAGATTGTTTAAGGGGTGGAATGGTTTTCATGTATGTAATGACTACAGCTCTTCAACCTGGAAGAAAGACAGCTGAGTGGGTGTATGATAGAGATGTTTAGAACATGAGTGGAATGAAGACAGTAAATACAGAATCAGTATTCATTGTTTTTTCCAAAACAAGGTCTACAGTGCATCAAATGAAACTAGCAAGTAGAAATTTTAGAAGAAAATATATTACTGTGCTGTGCAGCACAATTGTGGAAGGCATAACAGGGTATTAGAGGAGCTAAAATTTACATTTGTTCAACAACTGATAAACTCAGGAGAAAAATCCACAAAGGGCTATTGAATGGGGAAGTAATACATTTAATTTCAGAAAGACTGAACTGCAAATTGCTGAAGGCTGTGACAGTTTGTGGACAATATTTGCCTGTTCTGTTCCTATGAACTTCTGTGGGTGCTGATGGTGTTATGGGAGACACCTGTAAATCCCATCTCATCCTGGTTGGTATTGTTTCTCAGCATGGCTCCTCTCAGATCTGAGCTTTCAGCATAGAAGTCATTAGACCCTTCCAGAGACAGCAGTGCTGGGTTTTATTTGTTGCTGACTTGAGAGGAAGCCTTTGGCCCTACGTAACTCTGCCTTCAGCTGCAGCTCAGTGCTGTGGCCCATCTCTCCTGTGCTCTGGGCCCCACTGGTCTGCAGCCAGGTTGCTGAGATGCTCCAGTCACACATGAAACACAAAGAGAGGCTCTGAGATTTGACAGAAATGCTGTCTGTGTGCAGAAGAGCGCTTTGGGCTAGAAGAATGAGAAATTAAGCTGCAGAACCAAGTGTCTGTATATTTTAGAATTTATTTCTTAATATAGTATATTAATAATAGAGATTTTTAATATAATAAAGGAAGATGAATATTATAGGTGATTATGCTCTATTCCTCTTCTAACTGAGGGACTTCAAAGTGAGTAAACTCTACTATTTATTAATATTTCCATAAGTAGAAATGTAGCTAATGTTATTTAAGTTTTCATGTTTTTTTTTTTTTTCTTTAATTCTTCCCACCCCTCCATCATGTGGTCCAAAAAACCCTAAGTGGGTTCTAATTAACCTTTTGTTTAATCAGTGAAAATATAATATTTCACCCCTGCTGGCACAACAAAATTGGACAGAAAGGTCACTGGGTGCCTGCTGAAAAAAGGAGTCTGTGTGAGATGGAATGGGGGACAAATGGGAGAAAGATATTCATCTTGTGTGATAACACAATCAGCTCAGTGTGACTGTTTGGCTTAGGAGGTACATCCAGAGTCACCATCTATCCTACAGCCAAACAATTTTCCCTTTTTTTTGCTGTACTCTGTTGCCAGCTAAATCCTACTACAGTATGTTGGTTCCCTTCACAAGATGTCTGACATCTGTGAATGCATTAAAGATGCCAGCTTGGTTTTCCGTGAATATGAAAAGCCGCAATAAATCCAACACTTCACACCTTTGCTTAATGAATGCTGTAAAACTGCATTGATTTCCTTCACTTTATTATAAAATACCATAAAGGAAACTAGAAAAATAAAAAAAAGATCAGGGCTTCTTTGAACCAATTTAAAATAAACCCCATGACTTTACTTCGAGATAGGTAGATGATTACGAAGACCAATCTGAGGTCACATGTTTGTTTTTCATGAGCTGGAATGGGAAAAATTCTAATTAAAACTTGGAGTTAGAAAGCTTTTTGCAAGTTTTCAAAGTTCAGTAGGCCTGGGATCTCATGAAGTGATTAATAATGAAAAAATTCTATGGAGAATTTTAAGGCAAGGAAGAAGAAACATGACATTTCTTAATTAGTCTGTAGCCTGTTTCCCCATTGGGCAACCACGCCTCTCGAAGCATTTTAAGTAAAGCAATCTGCAAGCAGCTGCTTCTGCCACAGCCACGTCTCTGCATATTCACTGGACGGGTGTTTGATTTGGCATTTCAAAACCAGTCTGATTCAGGACAAGGAGGAGGAAATCACCCAACAGTATGAAGCCATTCGAATACCCAGCAGATATTTCCATTAAATTACCGCAATAAGCATAACCAAATAGCCTTTGATACATCTACAGTGTTTGTTAATACCTTCACCACCTACTGAGAGATGAGTACTTGAAGCTCTTGCTATTTTCAAAGTCGAGCTGTACAAACCTTTTCACCTGGAGTAACACACCTGAGTGAAAATATAGATCCTATCTATTTACATTCAAAAGAAAAAGGAGAGATATGCAAAACATGAAAAAAAGAAGTAGAAAATGGAAACTCAGAGAATCAAGACAGAAAAATATACATTTAGGAGACAGAAAAGAGAAAAGTCTAAAAAGGCAAATGGAAAGGAACTATCTTCAATATTATTTTCTTGAAGCATATTATTATTTTTTGTAATTTTTGTTGTTTTGTGTCTCTTCTACCCATCATCTCTGGATCACAAATGACTGCAAAGGGCAATCAAAACAGGTCTGGGTCTGTTAAGTCTTACTGAGACCCATCCAAGTGAAAACTCAGCCACTTTTCATTACAAAAGTGAGATCTCTGACTAAATCCTCTTAATCTCAGTATTGTTTGTCTTTCAACCTTTTATTCCCCCCCCCCCCTTTTTTTTTTCTCACTAACTTTCGTTTTTCTGATACATTTGTATTTTCCCTTCCTTTTCTTTCTTCATGTTCTCCCTACAGATATAAAGTAGAAATGGCAAAGGGATAATCTGGAGCAATCACCATTAAAGGGACATTAAAGCTATTAATTAATTTGCTGGCAGTGGCACCAACAGCACACAACCATGGCAGACACTTAAAAACAACATGAGATCCGTGCCACTGGGATGATTCCGGTTACTGATGGCAATCCAGTCAGGATTTTTCCATCTGATGGCTGAGTCCAGAGGATCAAAGAATCTGCAAAATGGTTTGGGTTGGAATCAGAGAATGGTTAGATGACCTTACAGATCCTCTAAATGGAAACCCCCCACCATGGGGAGGGACGCCTTCCACTAGACCTGGCTGCTCAGGGCCACATCCAGCTTTGCCATTAACACTGACAGACACAGGGCAACCAAAACTTCTCTGGGCAACCTGTTCCAGTGCCTCACCACCGTCACGGTAAAGATTTTCTTCCAAATGCCTAATCCAAATCCATGCTCTTTCAGTTTGGAGCCATTACCCTTTGTCCTATCACTTTGTCAAAAGTACCTGTCCACGTTCCTTGCAGGATCCCTTTAGGTACTGGAAGGTGTTAGAAGGTCTGCTGGAGCCTCCTGTTCTCCAGGCAGAACAGCCCCAACTCTCTCAGTCTGTCTCCCTAGGAGAGGATAAATAAAAACTTTAGCATATAAAGAGCTAAGAGCTTAGAGCCTTTTAAGTTTTCTTACAGCTAAGAGCAGGTCTCCACCTCCTGTAAAATTGGTGCTTTAGTGAATTCCATATAGTGCTTAGGAGATACATGGAGGAAGAAATCTGTGGTACAGAAAGAAGCTGGAATGATGACATATATTCTTCAATGCCATCTGCTGGCACTTTACTTAATAGTGAATTTTTCAAAAATATCTGCATTTAACATGATTATAAAAACAGGAGTCTGGAGTTTCATATTGTTTAGATTTCAATGCCTGGCCAAAGAGAAACACAAATCTGGATTGCTCATGACCATTGCTCCACTTCCTCCTGTCACCTTATGATCATTAAGAATATGTAATGGATTTTTTTGAGTGGCGGGAATGATTGACTGTTTAAAGGGCCTATTACATCTCCAACTATTTTCAAAATTTTAATTCTATTAGCTATTTCATACAGTAACAATACAGAATAATTTTTTTTAAACTGGTAAGGAAGGTGTCTGAGATACTCAATTTACAGGGGATTTCCTAAATCTATATAAAATATATATATAATCTATATCTATATATAAAAGTAATGAGAGCATTAATAATTACAACTGATGTGCTTTCAGTCAATGTTTCACCCACAGCCATTAACTGGAGCTTTTCCTTGCTCTTTCCTGTGTCTGTAGGCTCAGTGCACAGAGCAAACACTGTGACGTTACAAAGCAGAGGTATATTTATAACAGGACCAACCAACAGCTGAAAAATCAGAAGACTTGTAAGAAGCTTAATGTGAAAAAGAGCTTGATGCTGGGGTGAAAGGGAGGGCACTGGGACAACCAGTGCTTCTGATCTCTGCCTAGTCTCCTTATAACACAATGACAAATGATCCTCAATGATTTCTACATTATGGACTCCTGATTATACTTAAATTATTTTGAAAGCGTAGATTTATGTTAAATTAACACTTCCTCATGATTTCTATAATAAGGCTGTCCAGTGCTGTCACAGACTGCAAAGGAGCTCTTGCAGCATTCATGGTTAGTCTTGAAAGGTCCAAATTCTGTGAGAAATTTATCAAGAAGTTATGCAATTAAGATTGTTTTCATACTTCCATTTGAGAGGAGCAGCAGGGTGGTTACTTAATTTTATTGGCACTTATTGTATTCACTCTTTTGTGTACTATTTTAATTATTCCAGGACTGACATAATTCAGAAGACCTTCAAAGTAATCAGACTATAAATCAATGCAAATTATTAACCGATTAATATCTTAAATTTTATTGAAACACTTCAAACACCACATATCAAATTCTGCATTCACTTACTGTGCCTGCGGAGTTAACCCAGGAGGAAGAAGTGGCCCCAAGTCACAAGGGACACAACCAGACTACAATTACTTAAATGGCACAAGAAGATTGGAATGGTTTGTGACTGCAGCATGTCATTCCTCATTGTCTTGCACCTTTGGTAGTCATTTATATCAATACATTTATACCAATGTCTGTAAATGGCACACACATACATGACTGTATTCCCAGGAAGCCCTAAGATACCAGACCCCATTTTTTACAGATATTGCGCAAAGAAATGAAATACAATTTATACCCTGTTACTCATCTATGAAAGACTAATTTAGGGTTTTGATCTACACAATATTCATATCCTTTTAAATTATGTGAAAGCTTCTCCTTTTTAATAATGGTGCCTCACCTATATTAATACAGCAAAAATTACCTTCTTTTAAAAAATTCTATTTGGTCTTTCTGTGCAATGACTTCTTTAATTTTGTGGAGACTCATTGACTCTTTAATTTCAGGGCTGAATTCAGTATGAAACAAATGCATAAATCTTTACAGGAAATAGGCAGGTTAACAATCCATAGGTGGTCTTTAAGCCAAAATGTAGCGGCAATTATTCAGCTCCAGAAAGAAAGACACAAATAACAAAAACAAAAAGATAATAAATTTGAACAATAAAGTGCTTGTCAGCCTACCAATGACCCCATTCTTACTACATTTTAGAAGCTCAATTCCTCCAACTAAAATAATTTTTTAAAAACCTAAAAAAGGCCTATATTTCATGAATGCTTTGAATATAGTTTCTGTGCTCTCACCACTGAAACCTGCAGAAGTTAAGTTACTGAGTTTCAGAAGAAAGAGCATGAGCACTTGTCTGGAAAGACTGACATTTATACACATAGGTTTGTATGATGGGAAAACAATCAGGCTTTGGTATGGTGTTCAGTGGTGTAAGTCAGATTTTTCCAGCTAGATCTGATTCAAACTGTGGTAGAGCTACTGATTAAAAAATGAGGACTGAAAAATTGTTGATCTGGTTTTCTGATACGCTCGAAACTAAAATCAATCATATTTCAAACTATTGGAAAATTAAGTCCTTTTTAGCAACCTCTAATTTAAAAGCTTTTGTGACTCTCCTAGGTATGAAGCTTTCAAGAGGGAGAAGGAAAGGATGTATCCTGCCCTCATGATAGCCATAGAAAATGAACCAGAGCTGACAAGCCTCCCAGCAGAGCTTGGAAGTGGCTGATGTGGCCACAGGTAGAAACATTTTATGATCTGGCACAGTGCTATATCATCAACAATTTGGCACAACCATGTCTTGTTCTGTCAAACACTCCTTGTGATGGCAAGCGAATTGTTCTCCTAGAATTTAGAGCAGGGAAAATAAAGGGGGAAAGGAAAGAACATTCCTCATGACTAAAGTGATAAACCAATGTACTCTAAATACACAAAGACTGAAATCTGCTCTTTGTATAAATCCACAGGATTTAATTTAAGGATGAATTCAGGGTGAATGTTGCTACCTAGCCTCAAATTAGAATAAAGACCTTTAAAAATAGAATGCACAACAGCCTCATTTCCTTTCATGAAGCTGCACAGATTTACATGCACCTATCATTTATTCCCTTCTCTTGATTAGAAACTTTTTTTTTTTTTGTCATTCCAAACTCATTTGGGTTTTGCTGTTCAGGAGATCAGCTAAAATGTGTGCACTGATTTTCATGCAAAGATGAAAACATAAAATAAGTAGGACTGTAAAAACAGAGAAAGCATCAAGGAAAGTAAAACCAATCCAGTAATTATGTAAAAAAATAGGCTGAGGCATTAGGATAGGAGAAAGAGCATACTTTCCTTCTGGGCCAGGCTTCACCTTTTCAGAAGCTAGAGTCCCTTGTAAATGCCTACTTACTTTTTTCTTTTCTTTTTTTCCTCTAGTAGAGTTACACTGAAAATTTAATGTCTATGACATAAACAGCTGGAATTACTGGCAGCTAGAGTCACTAACCTAAAAAAGCTGCCCTGAAATGTGTTTTTCACAAAAAGCTTGACCTTTTAGTTTTGATCAAAACTATCAGTATTTTTATCAAGCCAGTAAAGTATTTTGAACCCTCCCATTCTTTCTGTTAACAAACAAAAGAAATATGAAATCACAAGCAAATGAGGAAAAAGCAAAAGGCTTTTCCTTTGTGAGAGTTATAAAAAAATAAATCACTCAGAGGCAAAGATAAAAAGCCCAGTACAGTGCTCGTGTTACCAGCCAGAGAGTCTCTCGAGCTAAATGACAAGGAGTACCCTGCCCAGAGGGATTATTCGGTTGAGAACAGTGGTACCATGCATCAGGGAGAAAAAAGCACTCCTGTTCTACAATCAGGAAGGGGATGGGGACTATTTCCAAAAGTGCCCACTATGTGCATTAAGTCCTTTCTCACTAATATCAATCAAAACTTCCAGCAGAATTAAGTTTTTGAGCCTTCTAAAATGGAAGCTGTAATACTCAGAATATTCTGTGAAATCTGTGGGGGAAAAAAAAGAAAAAGAAATCAAGACTTTAGGGAGGGCTTTGGAGAACCACAGTATAGAGGGTTCCAGGCTAATTAATTGGATTTCAAAATCTCCATTAATTTGATCTAACAACATGAAAAGGGACAGAAGTTAGTACAGGTGGGTTAGAAGTAGTACCTTAACATTGTGATACTGAAATAAAAATCACTGTCCTGGAAGGAAGCACTGCATCACAACAGCATCACAGAATTGCAATAGAAAAACAATTTTCAATGTTTTCAAATGACATAAGATATTGTTTGGATTAATTAATATTAGGAAAAAAATTCCCAACAGCAGGATTTCCTCATCAATAAGACAATCCCTTAAGAGAACTAAAGGAATCCATTATGATTTTCTAACTTAGGAAGGATAGGACAAAGTGCTGGGAGATATCCTGTAATGAGCAATATAACATTTGCCAGTGAATTGCACAAGATGACCTAATATGCCTTTTGCATAAGCCTGTGATTTAGCCAGATGCTTTAATTAAAAATATTCATCTGAGGGTGACTGATTACTAAGCAGAGCAATAGACTTTTGGGAAAATCTGTCTCATGAACAGTCCCAATCTTAAAAAGAGAACTAGAGCCCAATGAGTGGACCAAGTCAACAAATCAGAGTCACTGGAGACATTATAAGCCAGGAAAAAGAAAAATCAACAATTAGTTGTTAGGAAATGCACTTTCTCCTTTTCTTGAAAATGCTTCAAATTTCTTTCTAGTGTCCCAGTAAAAGTAAGGATTTGGGATCTGTTCTTGCCCCTAGGTTCCTGCTCAATATTACACTTGAAAACTTGTTGGAAATTACTGTCCAGAGGAGACAAAAAAGCTTTTCTTTGTGAACTGTAGAGGAAGGGTAGTACAATTATACAAAACTATGTATAAATTGAGCATAGTGCCTACCTCAGCATCCACATATCACAAAGTCCTGTTGCTGATGCATGGATCTCTCTCATATATTATATTTGGGATTCATTACTAAGAGTAGGCATGCAGTCTGTGCCACAGGTACCCAAACTGTTCTGAGCCATATTACTTAACTGACACGAAGTTTCTAGCAAAAATGTATACCACTGCTCTAAAAACCACAGCTTGGATGGGACATAAAGCCTTCTCCAAATGCACCATTTCACAGGCTGAAAGTTTGTTTATGCTGTTGTTAAATCTGAAACACAAAAGTTAGTTTGCTCAATGCAGATGTTTGAGTTTTCAGTCAGGAACACACACATCTATCCCCTGCCCAGCAAAGCCTGGATTAATTTAATTTTCAAGCATTTTTGATCTCTTTAAACTCTATTTCTCCGAGCAGAAAGCTCAGAGTATTTAGGTGAAGTCATGTGTTTGAAGCAAAGGCTAGAAGTGCTTTTAAATTGATTTGTCTTTATCATTTTCCATTGTCTAACTATGTGGGACTACTTCCAGAGATTACCTGCAGGTACATTTTCCACATAGCAAACATTATTATATAGAGAGAAAATGCAACAAACACAGTGTTGTGGTTTAACCCCAGCCAGCAACTCAGCTCCAGGGAGCTGTTCACTCACTCACCCCTGGTCAGAGGGACGGAATCAGAAGGGCAAAAGTGAGAAAATTTGTGTGTTGAAATAAAGACAGTTTAATAGTTACGCAGAGCAAGGAATTTATTCTCCACTTCCTGTGGGGTTTTTATCTTCTTTTCTTCTTGTTAGAGCCGGGATTAATACCCACGAGATGCAGTTTTCATGTTCAAACTCAGATGTTTATTAATTCTTATCTAATGTACAGTCTCACAAGTTGTGAGTTCTAGCTAACAAGGGGGAAAATGGCTCCGTCTCCAACTCTTTCCAAGGTCTTTTAAGCACTTATTGTCCAACAACAAGATGACCTATATTATTTTTACTCTCAACCCATTAGCTAATCACCCGTGGTCCGCAATGTGGACCTTTTCACCCAATTACAAAGTACCACTCAAACCCATGAAGAAGAAGGTGAAAGAAGAACCTAGCCAATGCCCCAAATCCTCCATCTTGCTCTATATACATTACTATATACTATAACCTTAAATCCTAAGTTTTGCACGCTGTGATATTACACACTTCTATTCAAACTACACACCCATAATCCCAGTGCTGTCACTCAATTTTGGAAGCCTGTTCCACAGCCTCAGGTCAAATGTAGTACTTTCTTGAGGGTCAGTGACTTTTAGCACAGAAAGCCTAAAATTCTCATCTTCCAGGGTTCCAACAACTTCCCATGGACAGCTAGGAGCCATCCCCAGGAGAGCAGGGCTCCATCACACACAACAGTGACTTGTGAAGACAAATGCCAGAACTCTGAACCTTCCCCTCCTTCTTCCCCCAGCTCTGTATGTTGAGCACAATGTCACATGGCCTGGACTATCTCTTGGGTCAGCTGGGGTCAGCTGTCCTAACCTTGTCTCCTCCCAACTCCTTGTGCACTGGTAGATGAGGAGCATAAAGGGCCTTGGCTCTGTTTAATGCTGCTCAGCAGTAAGGAAAACATCCCTGAATTATCAACACTGTTTCAAGCACATACCCAAAACACAGCCCATACCAGCTACTAGGAAGAGAATTAACCATCCCAGCCAAATCCAGTACCATAACTATGCCAGGGCACAGGGACAGGGCTGTCACCCAGGCTGTGCAGGAGCAGTGGGCTGTCCTGGCACCTCCTGCACACAGGGCAAGGTAAGGGGCTGCTCTGAGCTAACCAAGCCTGCTAACTGCCAGGGAAAGGCTGTGGCGTTTGGAGGGTGATGTTCAGCAAGACAAGTGTAGAATTCTCCAAGCAGCTGAGGGAGATATCACTAGAAATGTTTTGATGGAATTGATAAAGGAGAAATTTCAATGTAATATTTTGACACTCTCATCAGTGTCACTAGGACTGGTGAGACTTGTTCAACTGTGCAATGATCATCCAGGAAAACAGATGAAGTTTTGTCACAAGAAAAATGGAAGAATAATTTGACACATCATTCAGACGTATACTTTCTGAAAGAGATCTGTAACACCAGGTAGATAGGACAAACCAGCTCTTTTCTAGGTCTGGGGCCAACTTCTTATCAGCATGTCTTCACTGAAATTAGGAGAGCAATCCTACCTTTCATCTGACAACTTGACATTGAATTTCTGTGAGACTTAATGTCTACCTACAAAACACCTCCACTGAAGTCTCATAGGGATTTTGACTCTGCAATAATGTGACATGAAAATTTCCAAATTGGTAATAGAAAACTCTTACGAATAAAAGTACATCACAGTTATAAGTGATTATTTGATTATTTCTTGCTAAAATATCTCTATGACAGTGCAAGAGACCTGATGCCTATGACAATTGCATGCCAGTAGTGGAAGGCAGAGCACGATCTGTTACTTAATGGACAAGGAGGCATGTTTAAAATTGAAACATCAGTTGTTTTAAATGCAAAGCAGTTTTCAGAAAAAAAAAAGCCGCTTCCCATTTCAAAGTATTTTATCTGTGAGCTGCATTATATTCCCTTTAAGAGAGTAGACAGCTCTGCAAAAGGAGTTGATGCAAGGATACTCATTACAGGGCAATTATAGTCTACAGCAAAGGCAGTTCTGGAACTTCCACAAAAATCTTCTGCCCCTTTTCCACTGGTCGTAGATCACATTTTCCAGACCCAGACATCAGAGGCCTCACAAGTGAGTAATCCTTAAAGAGCTTGCCTTCATCTTTTGCAACCTGCAGGGAAAGGTTTTCTGAGATCCAAAAGCTCACTGATGGTAAACGGTTCAGGTGAGACCATTTTCTCCCACAGTTTTATCCTCACTGAAGTTAAACCCACTGCACTGAGTACTCAGTTGCTGTTTGAAGGGGAAAGGAAGAAAGAAAAGGCATAAACCCCAATCTTTCTCCAGCTCAATCCAAATGCCTTTTCTGTAGACCTTGGAAACTGATTGCAATTTCAGTCAAAGGAGCTTATCTAGTGGGGGCTACCATTTTCTCACAAAGCACCCTGGCCAAGAAATTGTGTACAAAATGGACCCCAGGAGGATTAAATCTGAGTGGGAGGCTCATTTCTCTCCGTCACTTGGTTTACTCCAGCATGGGAGGGAGCAGTATGTTATCAGCAAGGACAGGATCCATGATCTTAAACCCTTGCTTCTTCTGGACTGTGAGAAGGGAGAAACGAGATTGGAACACTCACCATTTCCCTGCCTAGGCACGTACTTGACAGCTCAGTCAAATGTTTTACCCATAGCATTTCATCAAAGCTCCCACATTCCCCACAACTCCAAACACACACACACCAGAGAGATGGAAATATTTAGGAAATAACAGCAGTGTGCTGACAAATGTTCATTGTGAAGCATGCTGTCAAGCAGCAAAGGCCCCCCCTTAATCCACACAAATGGTTTCCATTAGCAAGAACCAGCTGATGATGCTTACTTATAGGAGGCAAAATTGCCACTTAAGAAAGACAAAGGGAAAAAATGAGATCATGGTTGGCCCGTTACAATATATTTATGTATTTGGGTGAATTGTACTTGTATCACTATGTTTCCTCTTGACTACTGAGGAAAGGAAACTGACATCTGCCAGTCTTTCCATTGTACTTTTCTAACAGCAGGACTTGTAGAATAAAATCTATTTTATTGGTCACTCATGTATCACCTCAACTACAAATATTACTAATGAATGACACTCACATTGCAGCAGTGGATTAAAGATTTTCCTCAGAAGGGGTGTCTGAACCTGGACTTATCTCCAGCACTGAGCTCTCTGGAGCAGCTCTCAGTCAGGAGCTGCACGTGGCACACCTGCTTGGAAGGATGGAACACCTCAGCCAGAGCCACAGGAGGCATTTTCACCCTGCTGCACATGGGAGAGGCAGGATGGAAAGATGGAGCACGTGTCCTAACTGAAGGACCAAATTTATGAATTTTGAATGCTTCCTTTCCTAGATCCCTGCTGACAGATCTTAAAGGACAGCTTGGTATAGATTTAAACAGCTCTTCGATAAATTCAAATGAGAAGAAAATAAGGAAAATCTGGTCCTCACAGGATCCAGGACACTTGTTTGGCTGGACAATGGATGCGAGGTTGTGCAGTTGCTCCTTTACCATGTATGTTCTGTCAGATATTTAAATGTATGCCCTTCCACAGCTAGGGGAGACAGCCCCTTGATTTTTGTTTCATTGTAAACAGAACAAATAACATTTTTTGTTATTCATTAACTCGCTAATATTTTCTTAATTCAATGTCTTCCACTTTCAATTATGAAAGCCTTTGAGATTTAAGTTGTTAGTCAGGCATGGGTGTGCTTCATTTAAGGGCTTTTTGCAAGGGTTTAATTAGCAATCAGAGGCTTATCTGCTTTGCTCAGAGACACTGTCAGAAGAAATAGTGATCCTTTGATATTAAATTTGGAGAAGCAGATTTCTGCTGATGTTTGATGAACTGCGATAGTTCTGATTATTTTTCCTTTCTCTATTTCTCAACCCCACTATTATAAATATGTCCATTTTCTCGTTGTTATCCAGACAGGGATTCCTTCTCTAACCTTGGATAAGCAGAACTTGAATTTTTCATTACTTAAACAGCAGAATAATTAAAATCTTGAGGTCAAGGATGACCATTTGGTCTGATAATACAATGCTGTATGAAGGAGACATTCACAGTCAGGCCTGTATAAAAAATACGTAGCAAACTTACATGGCAGTGAGCAGAGAGACTTTTTATAGCCTCACAGCATCAGGACACACAGTTGGCTGTTTAGATGCTCGTGATCAGCTGCATGCACCAATTAACTGCACAGGTATTTTCGTCCTAGATTTCCAAATAGATTATGAACCTGATACACTTTAAGGCGCCTTTCCCTTGGTTGGAAAAAAACCCAACAATTTTCATTATGTAATGATCTTTCCATTTGGAATCCTTAATTTTAACACATAAAGCCCTCCCTCTGTGGAAGAATAGGCGTCAGAGTGCACAGTATATCCACAGACTGGGTGCAGTTGCTTGGGTTTAATACATTTGGTGTTATTGAGGGAGAGTTGGCAGTATAGATCTCAATTGAATACTGTAGATTTTAATACAGGTTACATTTTGAATTTTAAACAAGGCTGTGCATAGTATGAAATAGTAACTCATCAGGCTACTTAATTAATACTTAGAGATAGCTGAAAAATAAATGCTAGCTTATTTCCTCCAGTAATTTTGACATTCAGAATTATTTTCTGTAGTGGGCTTTTTAGCACAAAGGTACAATATGAAAGGGTGATAAGAAATATTTTAAGGCAATTCCAGGAAGATCTTAATGAGATATTCTGAATTACCTCTTTGCAACATTTAGTTTTTATATTTTCATCAGAAATATAATGGAATTTTTCTCATAGAAAACTTCTTTCTTTTCTTATTTACTGCTATGAAAACTGGCTAAAATATTTTAAACTGTGACATTTCTGATTATTTAAAGTTTACATGAGCTACAGATGCTGTGAAATATCATATATAGAGCAGATAAAAAGGTATAATCCAAATGATATAGCCTTTAAGGCTTTTTTTTCCACGTACTACTAAAGCTGTTAAAAACTGCTTCACTTCACTAGGAGTGGAGCCTCTGGGATAGCACAGTATTTTGTGCCTAAGTGGCCTGGAGGGAATTGTCACCAGGATTTCAGCTGGAGTTAAGATAGCTTAAGGCCATTACAGGTCACTTTCCTAGTTAGGCCAGGATGCTTTCAGTGCCTGGAGCACCATGTAGTACCAGGTACTGAACCAGCCCTTCCTTGCCTTGGCTGCTCTGGCTGGAGAAGGGATGAGAGGGGAAATGAGGTGCTGCACCGGCTCGCCTCCTTACCGCTTTGCAGCTGGGAAGGAAACCCTGGCTGGAGTGTCTGTTATTTCCCTAAGAACACCTTGATAAAGGGGAGGGGGGGGGTTTAAATGAAATGGGAAATACCTACAAGATGGCCAGACACTCAGCTTCAGGATATCAGAATGCTCCTACTGAAATCTGAATTACTCTGAGGATACCAGCTGAGCACCATGTTCCTTTGGCCTGGGAAGCTGTAGGAAACTTGATTGATGGATCTAAAAGACATTATCAGAGCAAGAGTAGAAGACAGTGGCAGTGATTAAAACCACAATGATCCACATTGTACCTCATATTTTAGACAGGGTGAGCAAAGTCATAAAGTTTGAGAACCTTGGGTCTATAAAACAAAAAAGTTTTATGGCAACACTATAGAATTCCACAGGGGACACCCTTTCAGACTTGGGAGAAATATAAGTAACTTGTCATGATTATATCTATTACTGCAATTGAGTCTTTGGACTTAAAAGAGTGGCAATGATGATCTGATTTATTTACCAGAATATACTGATTTGTATACCAGAAATATGCTGTCAAGGATTAAAAAAAGGTGTATTCCACCTCTTGTAGGAGGCCTCAGCATTACGTTGAAGTATTTTTAAAGCAAACTGTGCTGAGAGAGTTGCAGAAGAGGTTAATAAAAATAGCTCTTCTAATGTAGGCAAAGTGACTATCTGAGCATCTGAGCTAGACTATGGCTGGCTACTGTGTGTGTATGTGTGAAGGTGTGTGACTAAAACGACCAGTTTCCCCTGCAGAATGCACCACTGGGGAGAGAATGATACAGGGAATGGCTTATGGCCTGTGTGTCTGATGGTAAAAATCAATGACTTGCGTTATTGAAAGGTGCCCTCAGGGGCAAAAAGCAGTGAATAGCTTATTAGTTTGTGTGTGCATGCTGGCAGATGATAAAGCAGCATTGAAATCAGTCATAGACCATAATAAAGTACCCATCCCCATCTTAAAGCCAGTGTGTACTTCTGTCTCAGGGGAGAATGCCTCCATTAACCCAAACTGTGCAGTAACTCATCTTTAACCACAGAACAAATATGCAGCAGAAGAGGAACCAATAACAATTTCTTATGGTTACTGATGCAAAAAATACAGCAGATAAATTACTGATGTGTAGGGCAAGATTCTTTTTGGTGTCTTATTCCATAATTCTATTTTACTGCTATTTGGAATGATGTGGAAGAGTTCCACTGTGGATCTGGCCTGATACCAAAAAACATTTTACTCCTTTCCAAAATAAAAGTGGAAAACATACAGTGATACAACAAAGAGTAGGTGCAAGAGACAGAATGTTCTGACCTTTTTATCCTGTCAGTGAACTCTGCTTTGGAGTATATTCAAATCATTCACTCAGATACATAAACCCGCATACAACTATGTTGTCACTGAAGTATTTATTGACCTTAAGATATTGTCATCCCAGGTATGATGTGCTTTTGTTGGCATACATCTGATTAATGCCAATAATGCCTTCAGCAAACATGAGAACCATTTAATGTGAAGCTTTCCCATGAGAGCACTACAGTAGATCTGGCCTAAGAAGTAGAGGCGATGATTTCTCCTGGTTGCAAGGTGAAAGTACCAACTTCTGTAAGTATTTTCATAGTTTAATTATTTCCTGAGAGATGCTGAGGGTATCTGGGCTTGCATCCATGGATATACAAAGCTAGTACAAGGCATGTCTTTTTAAAGGACTTGACACTGCAAAAATGCAGTATTTTGCCTTGAAATATATCATAGTGATGTCTGTGTGGGGCAGAATAATTCCCTTAGCTGGAGTAACTGATGTGTAGAGTTTATGAAGGAGACGGATAGACACGTGTACACTCACACACAGTTCTGCTAACACTATGATAGCTGTGGCACTCCCTGAAGGACGTGCCTCTGGAAACCACAGGCAGAAATCCTGTCATCATATTGTTACACAGAAAGGTGCTAATGGCTTCCATAACGGAGTTCTGAATGAAATGCTACAGGAAAAGAGTTCAGCACAGAGTAGTGGTATCCAGAGAGTCAGTAGGACTCTTGCACCCCTTAACCACATGTTCCTGTCTTAGACATTTCTGAACTTCCCACTGCAGCAGCTGCTGAAGGAAGAGTAATTGGGCTATCTTTGCAAACCTGCTTATCCCAAAGGAGCCTTGCAGCAGGGAGTCCCTCAGGTGTAAAGTCAAGGGAAACAAGAGGGAAAGTCTAACTAAGCAGCTGGGTTCCACTGAGATCTGTGCCTTGGAAAGAAGTGGTGGAAGTGTTGGTGAATAGGATAGAGATATCCAAGTTGAGAAATCTACAGCTAGAAGTTGTCCCCTCTTGTTAAGGAAGCAGGCCTTATCAGGCATAAAGCATATTCCTCTTACATTTAGAATAATTCTTCACACTTCATCACAGTATAAGACTATTCCCTTTCTACTGTGGCAGATGTATACGGCTTTACTGGCTCTACAGAGTAATTCAAAAGAAAAACAAGAAACAGAAAAAAAAAAACTCTATCAACTTGATGCAAATACTTGTTTGTTTGACAGGTACACATACCATGCTGCAAAGTACTGGTCAAGAGATAGAGCACTTGTGCACTTCTCTTACTTTGTCTTCAGAAAAAGTCGTTTTTATTATTAGGCTGTAAATATTTTCAGTTACTAATTTCTTCATTCCACCATATAAAGCACTAGTTTGAGGGTGGTCTACATGCGGGAGCTTGGACAAGCCAGTCCTTGTGTGGCATTTTCCCATCAACTGTGTAGGGCAAAAAGCACTTAGAGTAGTAGCATGATGTGAGAACTGATTGTGAAGAAAGATTGTGAGATGGCAAAGTCTTAAGTAATATGGAGAACATATGTATCTAAGACAGATTAATATTGGCATGCTTTATGGGATATATTATATAAAATGTGTTTGAAATTTGTCAACATTGCACTGGTCCATTAAGGATCAATCTTTTCCTTATCATTTTGGCCTTTCAACACAATCATGAAAGAAATAACACTGAGAGAATATGCATGCCAACTGAAATGAAGGAATGAGAATTGCCCTTGGAAAAGGAAATGGGTCTTTCTGTAAAGAAGACTGTCTTATCTCCTCACAGGCCATATGCTGAGGAGGGCAAGCTATTCCCCAGATAAACGTGCAGGAGGGAAAAGCAGCTAGAAACGCAAAAATGAATCCATGAGTACTGCTAATTTTTTAGAAAGGAAAGACAGCCTTCCTTGTACGGGGTTCCTCTAGTTCTTCAGAAGATACAGTGTAGTTTTGGACTTGTTGCACTGCACATAGAAAGAGAATCAAAATGCCTGTGCTGCCGGTATGGACAATTTCCCATAAATTTTCTCCAACCAAGAGTAACTTGCAATCAAGACCAGTCACTGTACACTAGATTATTATACTTCCTCCTCAGAAAGTGCACACTAGTAACTACCCCTGCTGGGTTCCTCAGTCTCTCCTAACTCAATTCTCTCAAAAAGAAAAGGACAACTGATAGTCTTATCTGAGGACTGATCCAAAATCTACTGAATTCAATGTGTGTATTCATGTTAGTATTTGGGGGGAGACAAGGCTTGTCCTAGAAAAAATTCCTCTTTTCCCCATTTACTGGGCTTTGGTTTGCTCTTAGAGAGCACTGCATTCTGTTTAAATGAAACTAAATGGGAAATCCACTCCAGCAGCATCCCTATGCATGCCAGCTCATGGTAGGAGGTCAGTTCATGAATCTAGACTAGAACTCAAGTAACCCTCCATTCCCAAACACACACCCTGTAGGTGCCAGGTCCTTAGTAGCCACTCTTTCGAGCTTCAGATACACTTCTGTTGTGCTGCCCTCCTTGTGAATAAAGATAGAGCTAAAGAAATTCTCTTCTGGACAACTGACCCATGAACAGCCTGAGAAAATTGAAGAGAACCTTGCACAAGGGGGAAGACTGGGTAACATTTTAAGTCATGACACAGATTAACCACCAAAATGGGAACGTATGTTTTAATTTTCTGTAGTTTGACCTTTCTTCAGGAGCTGCAATTTTACACAGAAAAGAAAATAAATGCAAAAAATTACTGAATTACTGTGGACAGTAACAGGGGGCGGGGGGCGGGAGGGTGGGGGGTGCAGGTTTTTGTGCTTTCCTAGGAACCTTATAATAAGACTATCCTGATTCCCCAAGGAGGTAAATATGATATTTCTCCAGTGAGAATCTGGACCCCTTCTGAATATTAATCCACTTCACAAAGTCATTACGAATAATTTAGCATAAAAGCAGCCTTTTTCCTCACAAAACAAAGCACGGAGACTGAAGCATTTGTAGAGCAGTGTGAAAAACATACTGTAGCTGCCTTGGCTCCATTTGGATGGAGTATAAACAAGGAATTTTGGCTGCAAATCCTGTCAGTCTCTTAGTCTTATTTAGGACAAATATTCAGGAAAAACAATGATAATATAATTTGGCTTGCTTTTTTTTTCCCCCTCCTTTTTTTTTTTATTTTCATAGTGCTAAGTCAATGCATAATTACTGGAAAAAAATTCTGACTGAATTTTAGATGAGCATTTTGATAAAATATAATATTGGAAACAATCTTTATCAAACATTCATGTGTAGTGTGAGAGATAAAAACAGGAATCCATAATTCATATGGCAGAATGTATTACCAAGTGTGAATAAGAGGCTGAATTTAAATGAGGGGGTCTGAACAATATTTTCTGTGAGGCATCTGCTTTAATCATTTACATTATTCACTAGGTTTTCCAGAACTGTAAATCTTAAATATATATTTGTGTTAGTGAGAATGTGTATGTAAATACACACATATATGCACACATACACAAAGCATTATACACATCCACACATTAGCACATATTCACACAGATACAGAAATGTGTTTGTATACAGAGACATGACAGCTTAGGGCCTGATTACAAATCATTCTACGTGAATGAGAAGACTCCTACTGACAATGACGGATTTTGGGACCAAGACCTTAGTGCCTTGGCTTCTCACCTCACTCTGAGTTTGCAGTGATATGAATCAGACTAAGGTTAAAGGAAAAGTAAGTCTTTATTTACCTTAAAATAACTGAAACATTTACTTATTTGACACACATTACAGGAAAGAGAAAAACCCACAGTGAATCCCCCTACCCTGAGATGAAATCCTCGTGACCTTTCTGTCAAATGTTGTATCCGACTGACCTTCTCACCCAAGTTTTCAGTACTGGCTCTCTGTACCTTGGGGTGCAAGGACAAAAAGACCTTGAGTAACTGTGCAGGGCTTGATCAAAGTCTGCTCAGGGGCCCACACAGGCCCGAGGCTTCCTTTACCTCACTGACTCACCTTAACTCAGGTGGAAGGAAGTCTAATCCTCCTCCCAGTGGTTGTCCCTGCTTAGTTTGACTCTGGCCGTGCGCTTAGGTGTTAACTCTTGCCAAGGTAGCAGAAGGAGGCATCTAATGATTTCTGGGTGCTTCACTAAGCCCTAGACAGATTTTTGGTTCTTCATGATTAACCAGGCCCTCTTCTCATTGTGCTTTTAAATCCCAGAGGGGCTTTTTGGTTGTTGGCAATTTTTGTTGCTGTTGTTGTTGTTTTTTGTTTGCTCATTTGTTTTGTTAACAGCATAATAATGCCTAGATTTCTCATACTTATCTACTTGCCAGTAATACTTA
Organism: Chamaea fasciata; assembly: GCF_029207755.1. Lineage (NCBI taxonomy): Eukaryota > Metazoa > Chordata > Aves > Passeriformes > Sylviidae > Chamaea > Chamaea fasciata. The sequence goes on along the minus strand of NW_027094094.1, from coordinate 23,534,063 downwards.
ATGCTTCCGTATAGGTATGCTTTATGTATATGGCAGCTACTGGCTCATTTTTCACTTGTGCAAAGGCAAGTGAGGCTGATAATGATTTTGAGAGCCTGCTGCTCCCCACCCCTCTGCTGGAGGGACACCAAGATAGTCTGTCATTTCCCGGTTGTGGTTACTGTGTACAGCTCAGCCCTCCTACTGAGAATTCCTTTTCAGAGACTTCCTTAGGACAGTGTAGAACCAAAGGAAGATTCATGATGGCGAATAGCAAAAGACAAAGGCCAGCAGTAACCCAGACTCAGAGTCTGATGCTCACATATTCATTCTGACATTACATCCCACATAAGGAGCATCCGCTGTGCCAGCTTCTGTGTAACTATGTCATCTGCATAACTAATCCCTTTATTTCCATGTCCCAGTTTAGTGCCTGGTAAAGCAATGTCACAAAGCAGTAGCTGTCACTTTGTTTCAAGAGAAGGGCAGAGGACTAGAAATGGCTGAGTTCTACTGCACCTCTTCTGACAGGGCACAGGGATTGCCTGTTTAAAGAAATCTGTCTCTGCTCATTCCATTACTGTTCGTTTGTTACAAACAACCCACTTTTTGGCTGTGGTTTTTTTTTTTTTTTCCCCCCCATTGGAACTCTGAGTGCCTTTCACTTCTCACTCCCTTCTATTTAATAATGTGTTTCTTGATTCTAGCAGATCTGTTTGTCAGGTCAGAAACAGCTGGTATTGTTTCACAGGAGGTTGTCTTACTCTGACATCTATGTGCTTTTTTCAGTAATTGTTACATTCTTGGAGGGTACCAGTGAACAAATGTTAGAAGAAAAATACTCAAACACTGCAAATCTTTCTTAATGCAGCATTCACTGAGTTATATAGGGCATATTTAAAAAATCACATTTTTTAATTATGTACAACAGATGAGTCAATGAAGACTCATGCATGAAATCCAGGCACTCTGAAGACCAATGAAAAGGAATTTCACCTCTTTTTATGAAGCGGAGACCAAGTGATTAAAATGATTTTGCCCTATCATTTTAATTCTCTTTCCTCTAAGCTTTATTTAATGGTGCCCTCTTCCTCTGCTTAACCAAAATGATGAATTAATCCAGTTTCTCCCCTGTGGGGCAGAAGAAAAGCAATATTCACACATCCCATTCTGCCTATACTTCATTCACAAGGCACATTACATTTACCCTTTTTTCCCCTCCTTGATTGTTTTATACTGTTATCCTGAGGAATAGACAGAGATCATAGAATTTGTGACTGTGAGACATTCTGATAAGACAAGAAATCAGATGCAGTGCATAACTGCTCAATGTGATTTGGAACAAAGCACTGCTGAGAGGATGGGGAAGAGGGACAGGCACATATTTCTAGATGATAAAAAGGGGCTGGCTTGCCCAGGGCGTGTACTCTTGAAGCAGTTACACAGCCCTAACAGCTCTGGGACCTTTAGCAGTCACTTGGGAGTTCTGACACTGCCCTCTAAATGACCTGGGAACCCAGGCTCTGGCTGTGCCCCAGCCAACCCCTTAGAGCACTTGTGAGGGTATCCTCAAAGCCAAATCCCTAACCATACCTAGTCTGTGGATTGCTCTCCAACGTTCTTGTGTGTTTCCTGGCTGGAAATTCTGGAAGTGTTACCCAGAGCCTTTAAACAATGCTCCATTATCCCAAAGTGTCCCTGGTGAAGGTTACCTGAATCTACCAGTTTGTGTCCCCCAGGTCATTGTGGCATAACCCTCAACACCAGCCCTCACAAAGAGTCCTGCCACTCCAAAGGACACCGTGTCTTCTCCATGGCTCCATGGCACAGGCAGGACATGCATCCTTTCCACACACCTGATCCTCCCATCAGCCTCTAGATCCACTGTCAGCTTCTTGTCCAAGAGAAGGGAGACAGTTTGGAGGTGGGAGGTGGTGTAGGTACTTCTCTTCAACATTGTGCATTACTCCAAAGAAGATATTTGGAAAGGCTTTTCTGAGGCAACACTTTCATTCACAGATTAACTTGGTTTAGAGTCTTGGATGAAAAGAAGCTTTGTATCAGAGTTATAAATATAATAAATCGAAAATAAGGCCGTGACCAGTCACTCCTACTGAGATTCTGGATACATTTCTGCCTCAGGAATGAGCAACCACTGTAGATATTTATCAGGGAAGTTGCTATAGAGTTTATACATGATCCCAAAAGAGGAAGGCAGGAATCCTGTATTTTCACCCTAATATTTGCAGGAAGTAAAATCTGGCTTACAGATGCAGCTGCGGGCCTTCTCCAGCCAAAGAATGGCCACCAGCCCAAAGCAAGTTTTTGATAGCCTGTCCCCTGCACAGTCTAAGCGGTCTCTGTTTTACCTCTGTCATGCTGAGGCTGATCACAAACCTCACTCCAGTAAGAGTTGCTATTTAGTGCTCTGCACTTGGCCAATAGGCCCCTTCATCAGTGATTCTCTGCTCCATTTAATGACCATGACTCCAGTGGGTGGAAATAGGTCGTCTCAGAAGATGCCAACCTTTCTTGAGTCTGAATGACAACTGGCTGCTCTAAGCTGGAAGTCTTGATTCAGAGTCTTTAGGTGTATCTGCTCTGAGTAGGATTTCCCTATTGGAAAGCTCCTTCCTTCTTCTTGGATAAACCTTAGTGACAAATAAGGAGAAATGCAGGATGTCAGTGAATTTTCTGGGTTATTCTGCTCACAAAAAGAGAAAGATTAGAAGTGGGATTATGCATTGAACCAAATCTTTGTTACAGGAATGCGGGTACAGTAAGAGACCTCTGTATTTGGGTCCAAACTGCAGGATCATCCATTACCCAGACTCTTGGCACAGGGCAAAATATTTTCACTTGATGAAGCCTTTGTCATGGTAATTGATTACTATATTGTCACATCTTTTCAGTTAATCACATCTTTTCAGACACTGCCAAGGTCTGGGTTGACTGCAGCAGGGTCATGGAAGTTATCATTCAGGGAGAGAACAGATTGTGACAGTAGCACAGGGCACCCATATGTTCCTGAAAAACATCTGTTTGAGTGCCCTTTTTCGGGAGGCTAAAACAGCGCAGAAAATGAAGGCTAGAAGTGGGTAGGGTCTTTTAGATGGCACAGAGCATGTATTGGGCAGATCAGTGAGGTAGAGACAAATATCAGAAGGGCTCAGGGAGCTTAAAGAACAGCCTCTGAATGGTTTGAAAGTTTGTCTAACCATGTGATGTGTGGATGTGATTCATACTGGGTAAGTAGCTGTCCTAAAAGTTTGAAGTGTGAATTTGCAATGTGCAGCTCAGGCAATACCACTGATGGAGAGCCCCTGCCAGTATCACCAAATCCATTAGCACTAAATGATGTCCCAAAAACTTGAGCTAGCAATCAGACCTCTTTCACTGACCTGTCACTTTTACCTTGGAGATGAGAGGTTGTTTGAGGCCAGTAAGAAAATCCTCCTTTTATACTTTGAGGCTTAGTAGGCAACATGAAAATAAAGAAAGTGAACAATGCCTTCATAGGTTGACCAACATATTTAAGGGAGATGTCCTTAAATGTATTTCCCAGACTTAACAGTAGTACCTGAAAAGGAAGCAATTTTCATGTTTAGAGAAATTGAAAAATGACCCAGAACAACCAAATCCATAGCAGCAAAGATTAAAGAAAGTGCAATACCACCTTTTTGTATGGCCAGTTTTTCCTTAAGGAAGATAACTCAAGCCTATGCATACATTCATGAAAGAGCGGATTTAGATGAAATATTGAGCTGCAACTTGAACAAGTGCAATGTTAAGAGGTAGTTTTCTAATAAAGATTCCATCTGCATAAATAACGGCTTACTGCAGCCTAATAAACCTACCCCTCCTACATAATTATGTAGGAAGTGTATTACTGTGTTGCCCTGGTCCAACAGTCTCCTCCCTGTCACACACTCACATACAAATTCCATCTGTAATTAACAGGAAAATTCCCTATATTAGTTTTCTTTGCACTTTATAGAAAAACAGAGAGATTAATTAAGAGGTCTGTATTTCTATTTCAAGGTTCAAGTACTTTCATTGAGCACATTGCGCTTTCAAAATCTGTACTGTCAGCAGAAATCCTTACTTCAAAACCACAGACATTTCTCTTCCTTAAGTTTTACTTTTATATATACATTAAATGATTGTGGGTAGTTAGGAGACCCAGACCACACTGTCACCTGTTAAGTATCTAAGCTGTGCTGTGGATGTGTGCAACACACACATAGAATAAAAAGTTTTCAACGACACTCATGACTTACTGCTGTCTTTAAATATAGCCTTTCATTACCAAACCAGCCAAATGAATAGAAAAACACTCTTTTCCCTCTAATTACGGTCTTCTGTTATATGTTTTTTCTGCCTTTTTTTTTTTCCCACTGGGTGAACCATCCCATTAAGAGGACTATTTGTGTAGGTTCTAATCCTAAAAAATATTTACTTTTATGACTAATTTCTGGACAGTAGTAGTGCCCCTAGGTGTGGGAGTTTAGACAACAAGAACTGTGACATAAACCTCTTAGTCCCGTTCAGCAGAAATCTTTGAGTTTTGCTCACTAAGTTCCTTAAAGGCAAACAGAGATTTAAATGACCACCCTGAAGAGGAGCCTTGCTGTCTGCAAATGAATATACAAAAATCAGGAAACAGCAAAATTATACTCTCTTCCAGTTGTGCCCAGAAAAACACTTCTCTGCTGTTGTGCTGTAACTCTAGCTCTGTAAAATGGGAAAGGATCTCTCTGGAATGAGAGAAATGTTATCTCATGACAGAACTGGATAGAGATCTGGGGCCTAAATCTGCTTGTTTAGTTCCTAAGCAGCTGAGTATTTTCAGTAACTCCCATGGAGATCTGCAGGCATCATGAACACTCACTGCCAATCAGCCATTAAGGGGCAATGTTTTTCTGTGGACTCTCGTAACCAAAATTTAAACTCAAGGTCAGAGTTGAAATGAAGAAAGGAAGGGAACAATTTTCCTGCAAAGCAAGGGCCAAGGAGTTGCACTTTGAAGCTGCAGCAATTCTTTTATGAAGACTTTATTGTTGACACCATCAACACCAAGAGTTCTCACGAGTGAGAAAAACACTATCATTTAAACAAGAGGAGTGCCAGAGGCAACTGATCATTCTGGGATGTGCTGGTGAGGGCACCCTTTTTGTTCATCAGGGTTAGCTAAGGCTTACTTTATCTGATCTTGCATAATTTTAATATATAGACATCACAAAGAAAAAGATTAAGCAGCAAATAATAATAATAACAGACCTAGATCCAACCATTTACTTTCTAATGTGTCACTGGAAAGGTCTTGGGAAATAAGGTATGTTTGTATTTTTAGTAGTGAAGTGTAATAAATTCAGTATAAACTGTGAAGACAGTTGTAGCCAACCTGCAGCATATAAAAACGTCTGGGACCAGACTCCAATATGACTTCAGTACCTACTCACTTTCATTTCATGACCATGAATAGCATTGCTGAAAGACTAAGAAAAGGAATGGGATTGACATGTATTAGCACACATGTTCTAAAAATGTTTTGAAGGCCTAAGGCAACTGAGTGTATAATAAAATATTCACTGACTGCTCCACATTAGGTGGTGTGAATATACTGGAACACGCTGATTAACATATCATAACACCATTATTTTAGACAAAGACTGAATGGTAAAGATAACCCAACAGCCTAATTCTTATTCAGAAAATGCAGTGGATGTTATTTCCCAATAATTTGGAATGCAGCTAAAAGGTTTTGAGTATTTTTTAAAGTTCTGTACACCATAAAATTAAAAGAAAAGCACTAAATCAAAGCAAATATAAGAATCACAGAAACGAGGCATTGTGGAGTGGGGCTTCTCACAAGTCGGTGAGGTGGAATTCCTCAGTGGAGGAAAAGCCCTGCCTCTGTGCCAGCAGCAGTCACAACAGAGACAGGTTCCACTCTTGCTCAGCCCCTGGGCTACATCACCATTGTCAGCCTCAGACAGACTTGAGCATTCATGGCTGATACATTTCAGTCAGAGAATCCAACCCAGGGAGGAGAATAGCAAAATAAGGTAACCAAGCTAGAAAAAAATCAATTTGGTTTTTGGAAGGATGGATAGATTTTTGTTTGAAACAAGACTTTTTTTTTTTTTTTTTTTTTTTTTTTTTTTTTTTTTTTTTTTTTTTTTCCTCCCCCCTGGAATATTTGCTGAAATAATTTGCAATGCTAAATAATTTCTGAAACATAAAAATTTTTGCATTTTTATCTGATATACATTGGAAAATCTCAATTATTCTATCAAGAAGTATTCTGTTTGAACCTTACTTGCACTGCCTGAGAAAGATCTCAACAAGATAATGTTCTGCAGGCCTTTTTCCAAATTTCCAGTTGTCTTCTCAAAAATCAGAGAGCCACTTGGCAGTGCTTGCCCTCATTATTGAGAGGGGGAGTTGAAAACCATTGTCATGAAAACATTATTTTTAAAAATTAGGAATAAATATTCCCATTGTTGATGTTGATTTAGTTTAGATAAACATATTGAGATAAGACTGTATGCCTACACTAAAGAACTGAAACAACATATATAATTTACAGACAATTATTCATGATAATTTAATTAGCTCTTTGTTTCCCCTTGATTCACCACTGAACTGTGAGACACTTTGTCACGAATCTGCAGAGAATGAAAAAAGTCAGAAATTAAGTGAAGCATGTATTTCGGAAAGTAATGAAAATTTTACACTTTCTAAGTAGTTTTTAACAGCCTGTCATCCAAGGGAAAATCCCCACGGGTCTTCTAATCCCAAACAATATTTTTGGAAAATCCTGTCATCTCTTCCTACTACAGCCTTCTGTAATTGAGACTGAGGACTGGATTCAGCTAATCTTTGGGTCCACCTAAGTATTTATTACCCTTCAAGTCTTCCTTTCAAGGTGCCTATGTAAAGCTCACTGTTTTTTGAAGAGTAGACTGCTAAATCATGCTGTGCTGAAGATTTCTTCATGCAAACAAGATCTGTCTTAAAAATGGAAAAAAAGACGAAACCAGAACTATTTATTCCAAGCAAGGGGAACGCCATCTGCCTTTATCAGTATATGGACAACAAAGAGACAGTGCAGATTTTCAGACATATGCTTTTGCACAGATGTGTAAGCCGGAGACTGTGGGTGTGTAAGACAGGGGCACGTACATATCCTTGTGCATAAGTTTATCTTCATGCCCCTCATAAATGACACACCCCTGCAGAATTGTCCTTCCTTGTCGCCCTGATTCTTAAGCCTTCTGATGACTGTTTACTTATTTCTAGTGGAGTCTCTCACAAATGTAACATAAACAAGTAGATTGTTTTCATTCCAGTCTCTGATGGACTGGTGAACTGACCAGTAGGGTGAGAAAGGTGTTCCTCTCATCTACCAATCCTTGATCAAACTCCAAATCCTATTTAAATCCCAAATGATAATAAACTCTCTCTTTCTCTGCTCACCTCTGAACCTGAATAAGTGTGGTTCTTTCGTGTCCCTACCGGTGACACTTCCTCACCAGTTTGTGTCCACAGGTTTGCACAGCCATCAGATTTTTTTTTGTTTAAGTCAGAGTTATTCTGGGGTATCTCATAAAACAAGAACTATTTGAGAAAATGGTTTCATGTTCTTTTTTAGGATGACTGAGGGGGAAAAAGAATCTTTTAAAAAGCCATTGACAGTGACAGTAGTTACAAGGTTAAACTCTACTAACATGACCTCAATCTGAGAGACCTTTTCATCACCAGCTCAGACAGAACAAAACAAAAATCATTATGTATCAGGTATTTGCTTAGAAATCTAAGAGGGCATGAATGGAGTACCTTGATCCATTTCTTAGTGGATAAATATGGATTCACAGTATGCAAATGCTTCTCATGCTGTCAAAAGTCACTAAATTAGCTGTCATGAAGGGCTGATTAGGAATCATAAACAATATTAATCTTTTCCTCTCCTCCAAAAAAACACTCTCAACAGAATAGGGCAGGACTGAAAGGATGGTGGTGGCTTTTTATATGGTCATAGAGCTCAACAAAATGTGGGCCTGCACCTAAGGCTGTTGTATCTGGCATCTTTCTCAAAGCTGCTTTTGTATTTCAGTAAAAAATTTTTAAATTAATGTGTCTTAAACCTTATCTGGTTGGAGCTCACATTTAACCAAACCTTGTTACTGAAACAGATTTAGTTTAAGAGAAGGAAACTTTCTGTTTCCTGAAGCTGTGTCATCACTCAGCCTTGCCAGGCCCACACTCTCTGTTCATCATTACCTGGTAAGTAATGAAACTCAAATCAGCCATGAAACATCCTGCAGTGATCTCCCTGCTCCTTCTCCCCTTCCCTCAGCTCTCATGAACTCTCTGTTCCTTCAGGAACATGCCTGGTTTGTTCTGTGTCTCTAGAATAATTTAGTTACAGTACTAACCTATAACAATATGAATCCCACCCTGTTCCACAGAATTCTACAAAGTCAATTTATTTTTAAACCATGGGGTTTAATTGTTCTGTTCAGCTCATTTTTCTTCAATGGGTAGTGCAGAACGAGAGAACAGTGGCCTTAAAATATTTTCCTTTAAATTTATTCTAAAACTTTGGTCCTCCAGGAGGCATGAAAACAGCATCATTTGTTGGTTTGAGATTTTTTTTTGTGGGAGAAATGGGAAAGGGAACAGATCACGCAGTTTTCTTCTGCTGTATCCTTGGGGCCTGTGCCTAGTATATCTGCACAACGCTCAATTAACATATTTCATGTTTTAGGAGGCATAAAGTTGCACCTCATGAGATGCATGGCCCTAATAAGCCCAGTGAGAAGTGGCCAGCCTTGTCACATTAGTGGGCTTTCAGAAAACAGTGCTAAATTCTTTGCTTTTTTTCCCTGTAAACCTGATTCAAACTCGGGTCTCAAGCTGAGAGGCTGGTGAATTAACCTAATGTGCCCACTTGACTCTCTCCTAAGTATCATGATAGATTTCTTTTAATCTGCTGCAGAAAATAAATTGCTGGAGAAAAAAACCCAAAGATTTGTACTCTTTAAAGACTAATCACTTTCAGGCACTGTATGGCAAACAGCAAGATTCAGAATGAATCCTTTTACTGCATTACTCATGACAGCTTACAACCCAGACTATTAAACATTCATCAATAAAAATTTAACATCCCATCTTCCCTTTGATATCCTCAACTGCTCCCTACATAAGACAACAAGAAGGCTTTCCACAGCTCAGTGTGATGGCAGGACATCAAAGCAGACTCCACAGCTAGCCTGCTTCGAACTGTGTCTTGTATTTAGAAAGTAGAGTTGTCACATGGGAGGGGAAAAAGCAATGCAGGAGATTCTCTCTGGTTTGAATATATATAATCCCTCCCAAGGGGTGCATTATGGCCATGTTGTGGCTGAGCAGCAAGTTGCAATTCACTTTTCTTCGTATAAGGATATGACAGACCACACAAAAGCAAAAAGAAGAGCTGGATATTTTCCTTTGTTAAGCAATGAGCACTGCATGCCAGACTTTAACTGCAGGGGAAAAAAACCCAGGCTTTTGCTTAAAAAATTACCACGTTTTATTATATCCTGGATTGACAAATTTGTTGTAGCTACCGTTCACTAGAGAAGTGAAGACTGTAAACAAATAAATCTATTTGCTTTCCTGCCACCTACAGAAGATTTGTGCTTGCCATTGAAAAGCCAAGCAGGGAATTTTCAATGGGCAAATTCAGTTCAGTTGAGCAACTTCCATTTTTAGCTACTTAACAGGAAAGAGTTGGAAAATTAGACCCTGAAATAATCCACTCCTAACAGCTGCTGGGTCTCAGTTGCAGTTATTGTCCTGAACCTGACTCAAATTCCACTGTCTGAGTTTTGTGATGTAGGTAGGTTTTGGATCAGATGGTAAACTGAATAGGCCTTAGGGTTGACAAGCTTAGACATGTTCTGTCTGCCTTTCTCCTGCTCCTACATCCTGATGCTGGTCATTTTTACTGCCTGCTGTCCACCTGCAATGGCCTGGGGTTTCAGCAATACCCCTGGCTAAAGCCTGCCTGTTTCAGGAAGAATGGAGGGCCAGAAGCTGGAGAATAAATCCTACAGCGTACATCTTTTTAGTTATCGTGTTCAGTCAGAGCTTTGCTATGAGGAGTGATGTAACAGGGTAAAAAGGAAGAAAGAAAAGTAAGAAAGCAAGGCTCTCATGGTGGTAGCAATTCCTAGGTTTTTAAAATCATTTGATTGGAAACTTCCAGTAGCTCAGCATAGATTTTGGTATGTTACAAATAAATAAATAAAATTGACACAATAAATTGAATTTATGTTAGCAAAGGACATAGAAAGGAGAGCAAATACTGTCCTTGATTGTGTCTAATTAACCTAGTTTTGCTTAGTCTATAGTGACTGGCTTAGCAGGTGGAGTGCTGCTAAGAAATCTTAGAGAGGACATGTTCCCTGTTGGCCCCTCTGTCATCCTGCGTTACTATCACAGAACCAAAGTTGTTCAGATTGCACAGGGACTGCAATCACACCTGCTACAAGCTACACTTTTCTGTGGCCTTCTACTTAGCTTTAGCTTGTCTCACCCAAAATCCTTTGCAGCCTGCTCAATTACAGCAGTAAAATATTTGCAGAACAATAAGCTAAATTTAAAAAAACTGCAATAGTGGCAATATGTGTATTTTTTCTCTCTTAGGTTTAAAATCAACTCCCACTATATCAAAACTTTCTTTAGCAATAGCAGCAGCAACCAGTGTCCTTTACTGAGACAAAAAAAGTGTCTTTCATAAAGTCACAAATATGTTATAGAGCAGTTAATGGTCTAAAAATTAGTGGAAATTAATACATTTTTCTATTTTGTTTGCTTCGTTTAAGAGGCAGATTTTTTTGTTTAGTTTTGGGTTTTCTATTCACTTTGGAAATAATTCTGTATTCAGCAACCTTAGATCTGTCTGTAATCTGCTTAAGGGCTTTCTATTGACTTTCAAGCTCTAGCAGTGAAATAAAATGTGGTGAGAGAATGAAATGATCTGGGCGAGACAAGAGATTTCATTTGATTTTGAGTCAAGAAGGACTAGGGAAGGAAAATCACATCTCTTTATGTTGCTTCAGAGATGTAAAATGGTGTCAATACTAACAGGGCAGGCACTGTGCTGACATCCTACAACTGGTAGTGCAACCAGTAGTGCAGCCACTGGCTATTTGAAAATGACACAGTGCCTTGTATGTCTCAGACGACACAGTAATTTTTGTTTCAATGCCAGTTCATCCTATGCTAGGCTTGCCTTTGCAATGAACAGATGTCACAGAGTCAGTCATGAAATCATAAAATGGCTTGGATTGGAAGGGACCTTAAAGATCATGTTGTTCCAATGTCCCCACCATGACCAGAGAGTCTTCCACTAGATTAGGTTGCTCAGAGCCCCATCCAACCTGGCCTTGGACATTTCCAAGAATGAAGCAGGTATAACTTCCCTGGACAATCTGTTCCAGTGCCTCACCACCCTAACAGGGAAGAGTTTCTTCCTATAATCTAATCTAATCTAATCTAATCTAATCTAATCTAATCTAATCTAATCTAGAACTTCTCTGAGTTTAAAACCATTGCCCCTTGTCTTGTCACTACAGACTCTTGTTAAGAGTCTCTCTTCATATTTCTTGTTGGCTCCTTTTGGGTACTGGAAGGCTCAATTAAGTCATCCAGAAGCTTCCTCTTCTCCAGACTGAATAATCCAAATGCTCTCAGCTTTTTCTCAAAGGAGAGGTGCTCCATCCCTCAAATCATCTTGGGGGCCTCCTCTGGACTCACTCTAACAGGTCCATGTCCTTCCTTTGCTGGGGACCCCCACCACTGCAGGTGGTGTCTCACCAGAGTGGGGCAGAGTCCCCTCCCTTGTCCTGCTGCCCACGGAGCTTCGGATGCAGCTCAGGACACGTTTGGCTTTCTGGGCTGTGAGTGCACCTGGCTGGCTCCTGTCCAGCCTCTCATCCACCAGCGCCCCCAAGTCCTCCTCAGCAGGGCTGCTCTGGGTCTGTTCATCCCCCTGGACTGATACTGCGGATTGCCCCAACCCTGCACTTGGTCTTCTTAAACAATCCTTGAGCTTGTCCTGGTTCCTCTGGATGATATCCTGTCTTTCAGGTGTGGCAACACCACCACTCACCTTGGTGTCATCTGAAAATTTGCTGAGAGTGCACTTGACGCCTCTGTCTGTGTCATTAATGAAGGTATTAAATAATAGTGGTCCCAATACAGAATCCTGAAGGACACCACTCATATCTCAACAAAGATTATTCAGACCAAAAATTACTTATTTTCTGAAAATTTTGCACATTTCCTAGCATTTGTTGTGTTTTCATGAAAGTGATATCACTAAGCCTACATTCCTTCCTGAGATCCATTTCAAGAGAAATTTAAAGAGGTAGGACATGATTCATCCAAACGCAGTTTTGACAGGACAGTGAGAATAGCACATTTCCTTTCTCAGAAGTTCCATGTGAATTTTAAAGCCACCATCCTTTGAGGCAGTCTCTTTCTTTGCTCTTTCACCTAGTTTCCATTATATTCCAGAGCAAACACAGTGCAAAAACACACCATGAATTTCGGTTCTTCAAATATGCTAATACTCTCTGCTTATGGGGGTGTGGTGTGCAGGTTCAAGTCATGTGGATTTGATTAGTGAAAGTCAATCAACTGAAAAGTGTATGATAAACATTGCTATTAATAATGAATTTTATTCTTTACTACTAAAATTGGTGCAGAAGGCATTTCCAATTTTAAACAGGACATAGTCTTAATATAAAAATCACATGATATGCAGAATAAGGCTTTGCTGCAGGGCAGAACTGCATCTGTTACCTCAAATATGTAAGTTGTGACTATAATTTTAAAAGTAAAATTATCTCACTTTAATACCTGTGCATACAATTTTCATTCTCCTGAAGTAGATTCCAAACAGCTGTCTGTCCTAACTGCAAAGCAACTTGAGGAAATTCTCAGCACTTTGGTCAATATTCACACCTGTGCAGAGACTGCACATAACATCTTGTCATTCAAGTCCCACTCATGTTCACTGAATCTTGCCTCTACTCATTTTCTAAAAGATGATGAAAGGGGAAGGTGGTCAGCATGTCAGAAAAGCAGGGACATTTTTTGTAATAGTGGGCATTCACCGTTTTCAAGTGGCTGAGGTAGGTGTTTTGCACAGCAATGAAAGAATTCTCTGCTTTTAAACCATGTCTAGTTAGTTATAATTCTACATGGAAGCAATTTCAGCTCTAAATTGGCGGAATGTTCTAAAATTCACACGATCTTTTCAAATTTACACACAAATGTAGGAATCAGGGGAAGTATACTGTACCAGTACCATTAGTAGGTAAAAGCTTAAGTGGTGTGAGGGTATAATAGCAATATAAGAACAACACTGGAACTGTAAGCTGTAACTGTATTAGTGCACACGTCAGTCAAAACTGACTTTGACAATTGTGTAGTAGAAGCAGAATATAAAAATAACTCACGACAGTGGTATAATAAAAACATCAATGATACTAACACAGCTGGTAGATTTCACCACAGTGAAAGATTTCTACGGGCAACAGGGGAAAAAGGGCATCTCAATACACTGGACCACTTTTTCCTGCTGGTAAAAGAAATTTAGGGTCAAGCAGTCTCTGTAACATCAGCCATCTATCTACACCTGAATGTTTTGGTGAAAAACTCCTTGGCATAGAACAAATACTCTTGTAAACTTCTCTGCTCTTGCGTACTGCAAATCTGAACTAAAAAGAAAATGCAATGTATAAAATTTTTCCACTTAACCACTTTATTCTAACAGCTGACAATCAAAACCACATTAGCTGCTGTCAGTCACCATCACAAATTTATAATGTTGATATCTATACAGCAGGAATTTAATCAACATATCAACTCATTTCACATATGTAAACACACAGAAGCTGATTCTGTCATGATAACCCTTACTGTACTAGAGATTTTCAAATAACTCAAGTTTTACTCCTCCAGCTTGCCCTGAAGTGTGTTATGACTGAGAGAATTAAAAATAACTGAAATAGATAGTCCATAGGTAGTGAAGTAAAAACACAAGCTGTGGGATAAAACAAGTATCACACTGAGGAAACCACTAATATCTAATTTTCAGTGCTGGCCCCAGGAGCAAAGGAGACCAGATAATTCAGGGCTGACACCTAAACCATTGCAGCTCAGCAAAGTCTGCACGGACCAACAGCACTGAGGAAATGCAGTTCCCTCCAAGAATGCCTCCCTCAGATAACTCTGAAGTTGAAACTCCTCACACACTCCCATCCCTAAGATAACAGAGGTCTTGTTTAATTAGAGCATTGGTCCCACAAAGCCATGCTTGCAGGAGGAGTTGGTTTGAAACTGGTCTGCCCAGGCGTAATCACCAAGTGGTCCATCAACCCATAACTTATCCTGTATTATAACTGACCACCAGTGAAATTCCAACAGCACCAGTGCAGAGTCCTGAGCCAGCTCTGCATTCCTTAGTTTGAATATTTCTGCGTGTTCGTTTCAATCTGAGACAAACTGCTTGAGATTCAAAAGTCTCTGTTAAGGAGTCGCAGCACAGTTGCTTAACCCTGTATTTGAGCTCATCGTTCGTTCACAAGCTTCTCCTCCCAGCGTGAATTTGGCCCAAAATGTGCTGGTCCAAGGATTTCTCACCACTCCCACTGTTCACACACAGACTTTTCACACTGAAGCATTTGGCTGGTGTTGAGCTCTAGATTGCCACAGATGCCACAGCACTTACTGGGATGTGAACAGTCCAATGAGGGAGAAATTCTAAAAGGAGAAATGAAGAGCTAGCAACCATTTACCACAAAATATCTGACCAGCATACGCTTATATACAATGAGCTGTCAGCAAGAAAAGTAAAAGTGAACAATATGATGTTAAACTGTTCATTGTAGTGCATTTCAGTTGTTTTCAAGGAACTGCTAGTAAACCACTGCTTTGATATTTTACAAATCTAACCAAGGCCCTGTAACAAAACCACAAAGCCTCCTGCTGTGAATGTTGTCCATTATTTGTTGAAGCATTATTCCCCATACGGCTGGAAGTGGGGAAGCCAGAAAGTACATAAATAATGATATTAAGGCACAAAATCACAAAGAGTCACAGCTCTAGATGTAGGGTGACACTGGTCTTAATGGTATGCCATCAAGAGAAGACAGTCCACAGGCCAGAGCTTAAAATCAAAACTTGAATCACAAGTTGGTCACACTTCATGTTAAAAATCCATTTGAAATGCTTTATAGAGGGTTAATATGTAGTTAATAGATTCTTTAACATGTCTTGTAAGCTCTTGTAGCTTTTGTGGTGATTATACATGGTTGCAGATGTTCCATGCACATCAGAAGAAAGTGATGAAGATGGTTATGAGTCACATTTGACCCTCCTATAAATAGCCTATAATTATTTATTAAAACACCCACTAATCTTTTATGAACTTTTCACACACTATATATGGATTTCTTGGTTCCAGTGCTGACTAGCTGTCATTTCTCAGAACACTCAACTTCCTCAATTCAAAAACAAAGATGACAAAACGTGAAGTTATGGACCTTATAAAAATACTAACTAACATTAAGGTTCTGTGGCATGAGTTATGCAAGTCACCTTGAGCTACACATTTCAGTCACTGACTCCTTCTTACAACAATTCTACACATTTATTTGTCACAGAAGAGTTCCATGATACTTAGTTTTTGTGAAATAAATTCACAATCTTGGTTAAAAGCTCACTGCCATATTTGGTATAAAATATCAACACAACAATCAGTGACAATCCAGAAGAAAGATTGCAGCTCCTTTATGTATATGGAACTGAGATGTGCAAAGATAAAGGACCACATTTTCCTGGGAGTTCTTTGCCTTCACCTGCAGACCATACTTTGTATACACTGAGAAAAATGCCTGGGCTCATTTTTAAGATAAGGAATGCAGAGTTAAATCCAGAGCTCCAGTTTCCCAGCGCTATGGGATATAGTTGTGCTTTTACAACAGGATCATCCTGTCACTACTTGTGAATATCAGACATATATTTAGATAAAGTCATCAAACATTCAGGGCTGAGGACACCTGGGAAATACACAATCCCATTCTCTTTGTATGGATCTTTGTAGGTCTGCCAATCCCAGCTCAAAATAATAAAAATGTGAGCTAGGCCTCAAAATTATTTTTTTTACTTCAGTTTTTCTTTTTGAACTACCTGAAAAACCTATTAGTTTTTATCAATGAATAATCTCATTTTCCAAGCTTTCCAATAATACCTTCCAAGTATAGATAGGAATTAGAACCTTGCTTTTCAAGTTTTTAAATGAAAGTTAAATTACTTTTGAAAAAGCCAGCAGCCTCAAGACTTGATAGAAAATCAAAGGAGGTGGAAATACTGTATTTTTTACCATTTCTAAACATATAATTTCCCTCCCAATTAAACCAGACATCCTGTCTAGCAGGTAAATTTGAATTATGCCCAACTCCGAGGAAATCCAGGGACCACGCATTCCAGATTGTCAGAGAAAGTTAATGTAATTTCCACAGATTTTGTATGCCATCAAGATCCGTCCTAGCATTTTCATCAGTTTTATTTTTGCTTCTAAGAAAGTCCAAGAAGAATACAAAAAAGGAAAATAAGCGGAACTATTTTTAACTCAAATTAACTGATTTTGATTGAAAGACTGGGCAAAATTCCAATAGTGAAGTGTGTATTTTATACAATCCAGACTGCTTTGTCCTTTCCTTCACATAATGCTAATGAGTAAGAGACTAATTTGAAAATCTGAGCAGTGAGGTGTGCTATCGTTTGGGTTAGTCTATTCCAGTTTTAAGAAGGATTACAGACTGGGAACTACAGCTCTACTGAGGTGTGGAGCTGCATTAATGGTTTTATACGTAATACTAAATCACTAGACCTGTTCCTGCCATTCTGAAGTATCAGTCTGCAT
The DNA here is from genome assembly GCF_029207755.1 of Chamaea fasciata. Taxonomy (NCBI): domain Eukaryota; kingdom Metazoa; phylum Chordata; class Aves; order Passeriformes; family Sylviidae; genus Chamaea; species Chamaea fasciata. Next base: position 23,517,097 of record NW_027094094.1, on the reverse strand, counting down.
TTGATTCCCTTCTCAAACAATTAGCGCAAGCATCTACAGTGCAGCAGAACAGAACAGAGCAAAGGGGAGCCATCAGGTGTTAAGCGAGAAAATGCGTGTATACTCTCTCTACACCATGTAAACAGCCTGACTTTTGCAAGCCATCCAAGAGGGAAATCAATGCTGAGCACATTTTTGATATCCTTATGAGCCAAACAATATTTTTATCTCTTGTCCTTGCAGAAGGTAGTTAACACAATTGTTTGGAATAATTTTGCTTGGAGATGCTATATTAAAGATTTATAATATTCTGGAGTAACTCTCCAAAGATGACAGTGATTTTGACTTTAGAACAGGAAGGCTGCACAGTTAACTCATCCAGAACAGTTATTCCCCAGTAGTTAAACTGGTATGTTTCCTCATGTAAACATGGACAATAATGGATTCTCTTCAGATGATTAATCCTATTTATGCTTCTTTTATCCAACGGAACAGTTTCATTCTCAACTAAAATTGATCTGAGTCTATGCTTCTGTCAAAAGGGGTGGTCTCTTCTCATCCTTCTGGGGCATATACCTACTACTTTTCTCTTGTAAACATTTGTGGTTTTATGATTGCCCAGGGATCTAAAGGAAAGAAGAAAATTAATCCAAGACTGAAAAGGGACAGTTTTCATCAGGATCAATACCTGATCCTCCTGTGCACAAAGCCCTCTAAGATGCATGCTGGCAGAATAAAAGATATTGCAAGTGCAATAGAAGTGGAGATATCCCATTTGGTACCTGTGTGAATTTATATCAGTTGAAAGTAATAATGAAAGTGGACGCTGGCATAATTTCTCTTTCCTTCTTTCCTTAAGATATGTCTTTCTTTTAAAATTACAAAATAAAACATTATAAAAAATATAAAACACAAAAAAAGCATAAAACAAAAAAACTTAAATAGGAACATAGTATTCAAGTGACTTTTTCTTTTTTCTTTTCCCCACAGGTAAAATACTTCTTGCTACCAAGATGAATTTTTATAAAATACAAAGTTTGATTTTTACATTAGGTCCAAAATATAGGTCGTTTAATGTTGTTGGCAAGACAAATGATGACAGCTGGGTTACATAATGCCAATACTTTCATTTAGCAGGGGACACTTACTGAGTGACTGGCCGCTGTCAGGGCTTCAGAGTCTGTCAGCTAAATACAACTTGAGGTGTCATGCCCGTAAAATTGTGTCAGACTGGGAACATTCACAGCACTTCACTTTAGGCTCCTGACTCAGGTGAGGAAGTAAGAAATTACTTTCTAGATCCTATACATGCCCAAGAGGGACTGTAGCTTCTCTGGAGCTCAAGTCAAAGCTTAATGAGAGTACTGTAAATGACCAGAGAAATCTCTCATTTTTACTTGTGACTCTACAGAGAAAGACTTGACTTAAAGAAAAAAAACAAAAAGCTTGACTTTATCATGTTAATAAAAAGAATGAATGATGTATCTTAGACCTTATTGAAGTGAGTTATATAGTCCCAGGTTTCACACTTGATTTGTTTGAAGAGACTAGGTGGAAATGCAATAAGACAGAGAGAGAGTGAAACTCGTAAATCATAGGAATTAAGGATAAGGAGGAGAAGATTTGCTTTTCAATTCCAAAAGCTCTATAAAGAAAAATGGAATTTCCAGAAATCCAAGACCAAATCACCTTTAAACAAAGTAATCATTTTATCAAGGAGGATTCTTCCCTAGTCTTCAACCCATGTCTCTCTATCAAAAGGAGACCACCAAGAGCACTGTACCAGCATTTTCTGACTTCTTGATACTGTTCTAGATCATCAGGGATCTTGAGATTACAGTCATGAAAGTTCTTTTTACTTTCTTTCTCTCTTTTTTGTTCTTTTTTTCCTTGTATTTTTTATTAGCTGAGAGATGGAAAAGGCTCTTATCCTTTGATTATAGAGAGTGAAAGTGTATTTTATGTACATGAATCTCTATGATCCTGTAACATTTACACTAAAGAAAGATGTCAGACAAAGGTTTAAGTATTCTTGAAATAATCTCATAAATATACTCCAATAGTGAGTTCTAAACTAGTATTAAGACCAGCTCATTAACTTCTTCAGAGTCTGATTTCCATTATTTTAGAAAAGGTGATTTTGCTGTTATGAACAGTAGCCTATCGCATGTGACGACATTTTCTAAGTGTTAATTTTTGTAATACTTTAAGCATAATGCTTAAAAGGGAGTCTGTGTTTCTTTCCATCAGCAATGTGTTTCAGGGATCTTTCAGAGTCTATTTGTTATAAGCAGGTTGACCTGAGAGCCCTGAGCAATCATGGACTCACACAGAATTCACATCCATTCCCATGTGCTGACTACATCTTCACAATTGGCCTTGTAGCTGATACAGCATGAGAAACAGGAACCCAAATTCACACTTGTTTTCCTTCGCTGCAGAAAATGTACTTAAACTTTCTTTTCTCTTGCATTACACTGGCCCCACACCAAGCCCTATCACAAAGCTTCGGATGCAAATATACATTTAACGCATGTGCAGCTAAAAAAGGAAAGTCATGGGTGCCAGCAGCATTTGTATTTTGCTCACAACCAGATGCCTCAGGCCACTAGAGGCTACTGTAGGCTAGTAGTAATACTCATTTTCGACACTATTCTGCCATACATTGTTTAGAAAGAGAGGACATGGAAACAGAGACTAACACACTTGACATAATGAAGTAACTTGATAAAAAAAATGAAAATTAGGTACATCTATAAATAACATTTTTGCCTGCTCCAAAAGATTTCTGCCAAGAGTCTGAACACTGGCATTAAATAAAAGCAGAAATTGTTTTTTACTACATAAATTAATCAGTCTTTGAATTGCCTTATACTCAAGGTCTTAGAGCAAAATCTAGAATCTCTCTTTCCTAACCCTCAAAATCTCACAAATCATCCTGTTTTGTCCTCAAACAAGTTTCTAAACAAACACAGTAGAGACAACCCACTGTTTCCATAGGCTTTGATGAATCCTTTAAATCAAGGAAATGATATTAGATTCAGATTAGAACCCCTCATGTCTACTTTATATTCTTTCTCATTTTCATAAATATCATAGAGGATCAGGCCTATATGTCCTCTATTTACTTTATATTTTCCTTGCTCTGTCTTGCTTCAGATGCAATAGCACACCTTTTTAGTTGCAAAGAAAAAGTGCATCTACATGGAGCAAACTTATCTGAGCCTGGAGAAGTTATGTGCATGGCCCCAGCATTCATTTCTGAGAGCTCAATGGTTTTTTATATCAAAAAAGAAGTAAGAAAACACATCCAACATTTTGCATGGTTTACATTCTTATCCAGGCTAAGATTTCAGGCACTTGACAAGTGAATAAAAAAGCATGATATAAAAGTAATCATTAACAGCATTATGTGGAACTTTTTATGAACATATTTAACATTCGCTCCTAAGGGAGAATTTTAAAATGAGAGATGAGCTGCTGCAAAGGAAATTTAAAGGGCACAAGGCAAAAAAGGGATTAGGAACTCTAAAGCTAAAGCATGAACGTCAAATTATTGCTGCAAATTTACTTATTACTCAATTCTTAAAGAATTGTCACAGATTCACTTACTAAGACAGGTCTAGAACATTAAACATATTCTATATATTTTAAATGCTGGTGTTAGTGGTCACTCCAAACCCGTATTTTCTCCTTATATTGTGTTTGTACTGTAGCCAGCACAACAGAGACAGGCTCATGGGCTGGGCTTTCGAACACTAGCATCATGCTAGTGAATAACTCAGGAAAGATGATAGTGCAAGAGTCATGTTTTTCAAACTCTTAGGTCGCTGGTCCAACTGACAGCAGTTACCAGATTTTATTCTCCATATTTTTAAAAACTACCTGCCCTCAGTTAGCTGCTGTTTCAGAGGTTTCCAATTACACTCTCTGAAGTGTATTCTCCCTCCAAAATGGTTTAATCTTATCTTGTTTTAACCTCTGTTTTCCAAATAGGCTGTGTAGATAGCGCTGCCAAAATAATCATGATAGTGTACTTTAACTTACAGGGGTTATCAACATCATAATATGGATCAGAAAAGAAACTGGACCAGAACTTGTGCAGGGATTTATCACCAGCTGGGTCTGTTAGCAGTGATGACTTCAGAGAGCCATCTCCCTCCTGGCAAATCCCTGCTAGCGCAGGGCACCGCAAAGCTCAGCCTGGCCTGGGGCCAATGCCCTGCTCTGCTGCAGCAGGCACTGCTTGGCCTCTGCCCACTCTGGGCTGCAGCAGGGGACAGGTGCAGAGAGCTGGACACTGTGCTGCTGGCAGCTTTCACCTGGAGAATGTCCAGAGACAGCGGATGGCTGAGCTGTTCAGAATCCAAATGGAAAATCAGAACAGATGTTAGAGGTGCGGGAGGTTCTAAACAAAGGCTCTCTCTGAATCTAAGTCAACTTTTGAGTTACACATGCTCTGATTAGGACAATAGAGTTGTCAGTCTCCAGGGCAAGAGAAGTAACCCTAGATTTTTGTATCCAGTAACTGATTTTGAGTTATTCATGAACAGTCATTTTAGGATGCTTCAAGAACATCATGGGCCAAAATGTCTGTTCCCATAAATAAGAAAAACACCAAAGGAAAACGAGCTACATGACATTTTACTAGTAATAAATTTGGCTTTAAAACATCATTAACATAAATTACTGACACAAGTTTCATAAGGGCTTTCTAAGCCTTGACACTACCTCAGAGCAAAGAAATGAACATAATGCTAATATATCTCATTCTCAGGATATTAGACTGGTAGTTTGCAACTCTTTTGGGCTCCCACTCCTGAAGTTTTTGGTGAGGTATGCTGGGCTGGCCTGGCCAGATAATGTCTTACTGCCAGTGCAGTTTTACACAGGATAATACACTTTTAGAATTGTATTGCCAAGGTAGACTGTCATTATATTACACTAGTGACTTCTGGAATAGGTAGAATTTGCTGTTTTCTTTTAAGTTGATGCCTGTTTTCTTTAAGTTGGTGAAAAAGAAATACACTAACAAACACAGTGAGACAGAATGATATGGGCACCAGGTCTGTAAGAAGAGTCAGGGACAGAACTTGAACTACTGAAATGTCTGCCCTGTGCCCAAAACAAGGCATGCTGATGGAAGAAGCATTTTGAAAATTCCATTTTCCTTGTCCTGAATTAGTAAAACTATCCATGAAAGTTACTGTTATGTGGTAACACTCAGTCACAGACTAGAGAAGAAAGGATTTTTCTGACTCCATCTATGACCAAGTTTGAGGTTTGCAATTTTTTTCATTCCAAGTTATACAAAATTTTGTTCTGCTTTGTGAAAAGTTTAGCAGGTCACTCATTACAACTAACCTATTTAAAAGGGCATGTACAATAGGTTGTGCTTTCTTGTGTGTTTCAGATAAAAAAATTGTCAGCAAATCTGTATTTTTAAAGCAAACTTATTGTTGTACAACTCCATTGTAATAGAGGTAAGACACTCCTTCACAAGAAAAAGAGGAGCTTGCCCAGTAGAGGAAAAGAAAAAGACATTGTCTTAAACAATAAAAAGAAACAAAGTATCTGGAAGGATTAAACCATTCAGAGAAACTCTCCACTCAAATAAAAAGTTGTCCTTCTGAAAGTTATTTTGTTAAATTTAAAAACTGGTTATGGTGTCTCTAGTATTCTTATTTCTATTGTTTTAAATACCAGCTTCAAAGAGTATGAAATATAAGGTGGGTCTTTTGCTTTCACTTACTGAACATAAACTGTTCCTAGAAATTAGCTGAAGAAAATGTAATTTAACATTATAGTCTAGTCCAGCATGAAACTGGAGGGCTTCTGTTTTCTTCATATAGCTTACAGAGAAAAGAACTCTATCCTGTGGCTCCCTTTTCCTTTATGCAAAACTTAGAGAATTTTCAACCCAAGAGAATGACAGAAGCATTTTATTCTACTCGTTTACTTCACATCTCTTCTGGCAAGGTACTCCAGCACAAACATCACTTTCCAGTGTAGCTGACAGCACACAGTGTATGTCTCACTGTCCTCAGCGAGCCCTAAGCAAGTGCTGTAGCACTTTGACAAAGATGGACAAACTTAAGCACATGCCTAACCAATTATTCAAGTTTGGATAGACTCAAATGTAATCTGCTATAGCTCCCTGAAGGCTAATTTGTAGTAAATTTGAGCGAGAACATTCATATTATAAATAGAAAACAGATCTAACTCAAAAATTCAGTGACAGTTTAGCCTTTGGGGTGTTGTGTCAGAATAGGGTAATTATATCAGGCAAAACTGGAGAACTGATGATGAAACTAATTTCTATTTCTTGTTGAACTTCAGTCTCAGAATATGATAGCCTAGTTCTTGTTAGAATTGCCTGTAGTAAGAAAATTATCAGTTGGCACTGGAATTTTCAATTGATGATCACATAAAGGATGGTAGTAATAACTCTGATTTCAAGCATCTTAATAACCAAATCTCATAGACTGTTACAATGATTCATTCTAGGGTCTCAAATAGGGAGGATAAAAATCGAAGTAAAACACCTTAATCATAAGTCATTCAAATGACAAATGCGAAACTGATTCAAAACCTTACATCCGTTTCTTTTTTGGTGTTATATGAACAGTCTTCTAATCTGGAGAGGTTCCTGGTACAGTGACTGGAACCATGGACATACTAATAACTGTAACTGCATAGTCAGCCATTAAGAGCAGCTCATATTTTAGGAGGTGTCAAATGGGTTTGGGTGCCTCAGTATTCACAAAAAGGAGGTTTCTTAAAACCACTAACACATTTTTTAAATGCAGATGGATAATTATAACCCATTTATAGTTGGTCATACTAATAGAATTAACAGTTATATTATATTTATGCACAAGATTATCCAAAAAGGTACATGAACTGATTTTTAGTGAGAGATAAAAGATAGGTATTTACATTGTGAAATTATTTCGTTTTCACACATATGTGTGTAACTTTAAACAGCTATTTCAAGAAATCTCATTCATCACTTACAAAGCCCACCACACTCTTTGATGACTCTTTAATCCCTGAGAGGAGCAAGGAGCAAAGCTTTTAACTACATAATACAACAAAAGGAAAATAAAGAATTTTGAAGATTCTTCCACATTCTAAAGACATGGGAGAAGCAATCCTGCTGAGATGGTGGCTGCCAATTCACTCTGTTTTTGCAATGTTGTTCCCCTCTACCCTCTTGCAATCAGTTTTCAGACTTCCCTGCTGCTAATTTTGGTCTCACTGCTGTCAGTTAGTGATTTTTAACTTGCTGCAACATTGGTAATGAAAACAATGTCAAAATCCAACATTAGAGAAGATCTTCACATGGCATTGATGTCTATTACCTTTAAAAGTCATTACTTCTCACCATGCAAGTGCTAACTATGTATATCCCCACAGCTAATCTTCAGGATCTGAAAGGATAAAAGCCAAACAGGTCTGAGAACCAACTTCTCTGCTACAACTTTCACTGACCAAATCCCATGTTTTCATTAATTCAAAAGAAAAAATATTACGTGACAGAATAGTTTTAGACAGAAGTGCAGTGGCATTAGTGCTTTTGGTTTTCATTAAAACCAGAGGAATGAAGAAACTGAAACTTCTTCAATATAATCCCCTAGTAAAGTCAAAATTCATTGAGAGGCAAAGAATTTAAAACAATGTACTGTTATAGCAGAAAAACCCCACATATTAATGATTTAAGCAACTCCTTGTTAACAGTGATTCTTATTTACATATTAAATGAGCATAAAAGCATCATTAGTATCTTGTATGAACATGTTAATCTATAACATTGGGTTTCAGAGACAGTTTTCAACCCAACAGAAAGAGTGAAACTTTAATTACAGTTGGCTGAGTTCAGCCCAATGCAGGAGAAACACCTCACAATTAATTCTCTTGGCTCAGTCACAGATGCCTGGAAAATAGATTAAATAGGTCTTCTAAAACATTATTTGCCCTTATTAATGCTGAAGTCCCACACTGCATATTCTCTAATCACCGATATTTCCCACAGACTAAATTAGATGATTAAATTTCTTATATACCATTAAAATTCTCATCTTCTTAGTTCTTTATCCTAATTTTACTTCCTTAGATCATACCACTCCCTCTCATTGTTGAGAAATTCACCATGCCCAAAATTTATCCTACTCTAAAAACTTTGTTTACTTAGTCAGTTGTCAAGAATATATTTTATTACTTCCTGATTTCCTTCAAATAACATCATAAATAGTGAATGGCCATATTCCTTTTTGAAATGTCATTATTGTTCTTCTAAAATTTAAAATAAATCTAATTTTTGAGGACTATTTTTTTTTCAGTCAATTTGTACTGTCTCATTTTCCATCATTTGTCCCCAGTAATCACACTGCTTAGCCCTGACTCATTTGATTCATTGCTTTTAACATATTTTAATTGCTTATAATTTTCATGTCTTACTCATGGAAGTTATCTTCTGTATATTGATCTCAAACCTCAGTTCTTCTATATTTTTTTTGCCTTAGTGCAAGGATTTTAATGCTTTACAAAAGGTCTTTTCTGGAACTGATGGCCTTGCTACTCCAAAAAGCTTTAGCTATTTATTTTTTTTCCTTTGGAATGCAAATTCCTAGATCATTTTCAAGTTCGTTGGAGTCTTGCTGATGGGTAGATTTGTTCTTTGGGACAGTCTTCCAGAATGTGGGAAGTCAGTGGTTTGCACAGATGACTTGGAAAAAATAGTGTGTCAGAAAAGTCACAAGGACACCTGGGGGATGGAACGAAGTCTAAGGCAAGACAGGAGCAGAGCAGTTCTAATGCTCATTTAAAGTACTTTGGGGTGCTTAGTGGCCCTGGAACAGCTTGGATATCAGAAATTACATATGTGATCGACAGGTATATTTTCTACCATCCCCCAAGTGCAGCTGATGCTCCTTTCCAAGGAATGCGAAGAACAGATTTCTCTACATTGAAGATTATATTTCTGTTTCTATCTATTGTCTCTGGGCAAAGCATAATTTTTAGGTATTATTATTAAAGATCATTCAGTGAATACTTAATCTAAATATTGTTTCCAAAATCTTCACAGATTCTGTATGAGATTCAGAACTGGCACATAATCTCTGTTTCTAAATTGAAAGGCCCCGGCTGTCTCCTTTCACTCAGAAATTGTTGTATTTGCCACAAATAAATCTTATTGCTTTCCTAAAGGTGATTTTGGATGCTGGCCTGATAGAGCTGTTTATGAAACCTATCTTTTAGAAAGTCCACGGAGGACACAGGCTCAGAGGATTCCACAGCTGAATTTATGAAGGCAAATACACAAATCTTTTCCCTTTCTCTTTCTCTATCACTTGCTAATAAGCCCTCTTCCTGAATAATCACAAGAAGTTAACACAGAAAACTTTTTCCCTCTAACTACCCCACTCTAATGCCTATTATTCTGGGGTTTCTTTTTCAAAGCTTTTACTAAAAAGGAAGTCTGTGACAAGTAGTATTTTCCAAAAAGATTAGTTGCATACCCAAAGCAGTTGCAGGCAGCAACATTCAAACACACTCTGACTGTAATGTCCACTTGATTTCTACACCTTTCCTCAAGGACTCACTGTCTGCATGGCAAATAAGCAAGGTTTCTTGTGTTTTCATTTCATTTGTAATGATAATCAAGAGGCAAAGGACAAGCACTAACCTATCACAAGTGATATGATTACTGTGTAATTACTGAGTTTCCAATAAACAGATTTCATATTTATTCCATTGAAATAGAAAATAATGACTTCAACAAACAAACATAAAAAAATGTTAGTAACTGGTATAAAAGGAGTATATTCTCTCAGTCTCACACTTAAATGATGGATTCCATAGTGAAATCAACATAACAATTGTTTTCTTTGTGTCTGTCATTTTACAGTTTTGAAAAATAAACATTGTTAAAGGAAAGAAATGTAAATATTAAGAGCTTTGGTTTAGCTATCAAGGCTGGAAAATCAGATTGATGCAACCACAGCCACTGCCTTGCATGTTGTCTGCACTATAGGCCTTGGAAATGGCAATGGCTGTTCTGATTAAATGTCACTTGTTCACTGAGAAAAATCATGCCTGCAAACACAAGGGCTACCCAGAGAGAGGCATAAGAATGTGGCAGTGCAGCAGAGACAGTAAAGTGAGAGCCAGCAGGGCCCACACAAAGGGAGATTTTACAAGTGGGAGAATGAGTGAGGGAACAGTTACACAACCTGGATTTGCGTACTGGCCCCAAAGGAAGTAAGAGAGACTGGAAAATAGCTCACACACAGGAGGAAACCCAGTGTAGCCAGAAGCTAAAAAAAAAGCTTTTATTGCGCAGTGTTGGAATGGAAAGATAATGCAAAATCTCAGAGTTGCATGGGGACAACTTTATGGATATTTAATAACACTAAAGAGGAAAAGGAGGGGGTAACCATTCATTAGGATAGCCCAGTGGTGGCCATGTGGGCTCCAGGAAAGCACTTCTGGACTACTGGAACAGCCTGTTAACAGCAGCTTGCTGCAGCCCTGCGGGATAGACTTATAATGTGTCACTGTTTGACACTGCAGCCTGTCAGATACAAGGACATGTGCGCCTCCCTCTCTCTCCAGGCTTTTCTGGGACTCTAACATGGCTGTTCTCTCCAGCCTGGATCAGCTCATTGGGATATTAACTCTGACTGGTGCATGCCTACACGGGGGTTCAGGCCTGTGCCTCACTATCCTCTTTGGGCATAGCTGTGTAGAAGAGGTACAGTTGTGCAAATGTCAGGCTCAAGTGGATGAAACAAACACTTTCTCATACATTTATTTTATTTTGTTATCTATCTATCGCAAGTTGATCAGATGCACCCACACCAGAGACACCGGGAAGACACCGAAGTACTCAGTGGCATCAGCACTGCAGCCAAATGCCTGACATCAACCATTCTCAGCTGCTCCTCACTTCAACACTAAGACGTTTTCTGAACCCTACCTTCATAAAAATGTGATGATTACTATTTTAATGTCATTCCACAATACAGTAATGTCGCAAAATGCTTTATTACTGCTGCTACAATGAAGGAAGATTCGGAAAATTGGTATTTCATACTGGAACAGTTGTACTTTTTCCAGACTCAAGGGGTTTGTTGTTTTGTTTTCTCTAATTAGTTCAGCACTTAATAAACAGTTTAACTTGTATTATAAAGTGAAAATGAACATGAAAATATTTAATGTCAAATTCTATTTTTCTGAAAATTTATATTTTCCTGAAAATTTGTATTTCATTATCCAAATTGAAACTTTATAATGGTGTTTTTTAAATTTTTATTTATTTATTTATTTATTTATTTATTTATTTATTTATTTATTTTAAGAATTAAATGTTGATGTTTTGGTTAGTTTTACACTTCCGTTTATTGAAGAATGTCACAGTAACTTAATGGTACAGGCATTGACATACAGGAATGACATCCACTTGAATGTGAGTTTTGTGCCTCTCCCTGCAAAGCGTGCTGGCTGTTTCAGCTCAGCTCATGCATATGTCCATAATGTTAACTTTGCAGATCCCTGGTTTGAATTCATGTCAAATGCCAGGGGTTAGATCTGCACTTGTAGCAAGGGAGGAGGAAAATGACACCTGGTTCATGCTTCTAACTTGGATTTTGGAATGACAGTGAACAGCTGGTAAACCTACTGGCTTTCCTTAATATGGCACCATCAAGGTTTCTAAAAATGTAGTCTGATATGCGGGTCAGGCTTTTTTCTTTGCTATTTCTATCACCAAATTGCTTTTGTACAGATTTCCATATTCTAGACTGTGTTAATTATGCATTACATAGTTTCTGTGAACAATTCCTGGTAGCTCAGCCACTGTTCATTTTGACTTGACATATGGGTCACAAGCATCCTTGATTAAGTAACCATGTCAGTAAGCAGCAGCTACTTAGAATAACTATGATTCTGAATTAGGAATTCACTCTCCATCTTCTGTGATACTTCTTTCAAAATTGTAGGAACAATAAAGACACGTGTTCCAGAAAGTGAATACTGGGAAATCCTTGGTAGTTGAAGTTTCTAACAGTGAAACAAGCAAGCAGCTAAGAAAAACAGTGAAGTATTCCTACCACACTGTGTTCATATCACTCCTATGCTTATAACTATTTGCCTAGAGTTCAGAATTCTAACTTCTGTTGCATACAAATAATGTCAGATTCCAAGTGGGTTTTCCTACATGTGACAAGATTTAGAAACAAAATGTTGGACTAATGAAAATATCTGACATGTGACAAATACTAAATAGTGTGTCACAAATTTTTATATGACATGTTGGATTTCAAAAACTTTGGGATGATTACTGTAAGCTTTTAGATTTTTGACTTTTTTTTAACTTGTACAGAGTTTCTAATGGCTCATTGCCTTTGCATATCTTATCACAGCCTTTATTTGATTTTTACTACAAATAACAAGGTCACAGAGCTACATGATAAAGAATTATATAAATAAATATGTATGTCACACAAGACAAAAAAAGAAAGACACTACAGAGCAGTATTGAAGAAATAAACGTTGGTGCTGTGTACATGAATGATACTGGGCTTGGTGAGGCACAAAGGTAACAGCAACCCTCCCCTTGCTGCATGGAATGATGACTGGAATTGACCCTGATCCAAGATTAGCAGTCAGGCGTGTCACTGGAAACTTTTACATAACCATATGACAGATGTCACAGAGCATACACGGGATGAATGCATCCTAAGAGTCAGGATAAGCTGCACTTAAAACTGATGTGCAGTCCTTATGCTTCCTGGGATTAAATGAGACGAGTTACAGGGTGTGCTCAGCCATTGCAGCACACATTTGAACAGATTCTCTGATCTTCTCCTTTCAAGCAATTTAGCACTGGTGCTCTTACTGTATCTACTTTCAGCTGGGGGAAAACCAGTTGAAAGGTCATCCAGATTTTAAGATTTTTTAAAATTGATATGCTTTGTTTATTTTTGCCACAGAACACCAATGTATCAGGGAATCAGTCACCTGCAATAAAATATTGCCATCTCCAGGAAGCAGTTATTCTGCACCTGCAAGGCTTCCCACCTTGCATTCTAAAACACCCCCCAAAAACATGATAAATTTGGCCCCATAAAAAAGTAATTACATAGATAGGATCCCAGAATTATGTTCTATATCATGGGTAATGCTTGAAAATCTTTTAGAATTTAGGATTGTTTTATAATTTATGCAAAATTATAGCATTTTCTATACCCACTCCAAATATAAAATTTGTGGATGAGGTTAGGATTAATGTAGACTCAAGGTAGAATTTGAAGCTCGCTTTTGCTTTTATCCCCTTTAAATATCAAACTGATCAAGAACTCAAAAATTAAATGGCCAGACATTTGATTGGCCAGTGATTTAACCTGCATACCACTCAGATTTCTTCTTGGAAAAAAATTTTTCATTCACAGTAGGAACAAATAAGAACAGACAGTGACAATACAGCAGCAGAACAGACAGTGACAATACAACCAGCACAGTAGTTGCTTGTAGTGGTGGTTAAGAAAAACACTGAAGTTGTGAATGTTAAGCTCAAGACCTATCTTAGTCTAGTACTTCTACTATTTCATGTCATATCAGTCAGAGTTTTTAAATTTTATGCTGTGTTTCACAAGTGAATTGTGGACTTTTTAACTTTGCAAAAAAAGTGAGACTTGATTTACTTGTACCATTTAAACAGCTCACAATATAAGGCGTTAACTAAAATTTCCATATTTGTATTCCATGTAGACTCTTTACCACATCTACTAATAGACATATAATATAAGAACAAATGGAGAACTGTAAGGAGCCCAATCCTTGTACAAAACAGGAATTTGCTATTTTAAATATGTGGATTTATGCCAGCACAAAACTGATTTCTTAAGGACTGCATCAACTCAACCACCTACTTGGAAAATGAAATTGTAATCATATAGTAAGACCATAACCAAAGTTTTGTGATACACTCTCAGCATAACAATTATAATTTCTCCTCTGGAAGCAAAATATTAAAATTGCTTCTGCTAGTCCCTTTGCTAAAGGAGATGTGATGTGTAATGTGCAATACAAGAAGGAGCTAAGCTTCCACCAGCACAGTACAAGCTGAATCAGCCCTACTGGCCAAATCAGGGAACAGAAAATTCGGAGTGTTGATAGCAGCTGCAACTTTGATGGCCTAGGAAGGAATCTCTTACGAAGTCTCTCAGGAAAGGTTTGTGCAAATGAAAAGAAACCACTTTAGAAGCAGCAACTACCTCTCCATCCACACAACCTCATCACAAGTTAGGAAGAAGATGTCTCTGCAGGAGCCTCCACTGAAAGAACAAGTGAACATTCATAGTCTGTTTTGAATTTCTAAATCACTTGTTTGTTTGATAGTACTGACTGATCCCTTAGACCAGCTTAAGATCCTTGGATAAGAATTTCAGTTACAAGGAGAACAAAATGTAAACAGAAGTTGAGATACCTATTAAACTATTTAAGTATAATGTAATATTACAGAGCACAAAAGCATCAACTATCTTTCACTGATGAATCAATTTTCAACTAAGAAAAAAACTTCCTCTAAAGCTGTCAACAATGTTTTTCATTTGAGATGATAGAAACCTCCAGTTTCCAAGTCTTGGAAACTTGGAGTAAGTTCTGGAAGTAGTCCCACTGATAGTTGTTTGTAAGACTCCCAAAGATTCAGACACATGCAAACCCTTGGAAAACAATAAGTAAAATTTCTGAAACCTTCATGCAGGGGGCATATGGATTTCACTGTGTGAAAATCTAAATTTTACAGAAAGAGAGATACAGAGTTCTATCTATATTACACTGAGACCCCAATGGTTTCAATGAAAGCCATACAACACACAGACATGTAGGATTATAGGAAACAAATATGTCTTTCCTAGGCACAGGTTTAACATGGACTGAAATACCAGAGGTTTTCAAATTCTGGCCAGGCCTTGTGCTTGCAATTGTCTGGATTACTGCAGACAGAACATATTTCTCCACTTACACTCCTGTTACAGTCAGTGGTTATGGTTCATAATCAGAAATACTTACTGCAGATAATAGGTCTAAAATAATCAGCAAAAACAACTAAATTTTCATCACTCTTCCAACAACTATAAATATAAACAGAGCTGGTCCTAAGTTTGTTCAGAGCTGAAACTAAACTTAGACTATTTGCACCTTTTCTGTCCCCACGTGCTACATCAGGAATCTTCAGATTAGACTTTTAGCCCTCCCGTCCCATTTGTGCAGATGTTGAGCAGCCTGTCGCTCTCTCATTACCACTATCCCATGCTTACACATTCTCTGTCACACAGCAGGAGACAGACTCAATTGTTGGCCTCAATAGGTCCCCAACAGCAGCCTTATTTCGGGCAATCCTGTGTTTGGCAAATTATGTTTACAAAGCTTGTGGGCTTTAACAATATCTAAAGCCTTAAATGCCCTTGAGAAACATGGAAGAGAGACTATCTTCTTGTGAAACTGATATTACATGGAAATAAGCATGAGTGGGTGATTTGAAATCCAAAGGAGTTCTGCTATCTGCTTCAGTGGAGCTGGATTTCAACAAGAGCCTATGAATGTAAATCTCATAAACTGTGATGTTTCCAGGCTCTACGCTCTCCCTCTGTGCTGACGCTCATGGTGAGGCAAAACAACACGAACCACTCAGGGCTCTTCCTTCTTTACCAAGCATATGCACATCCCTCCCCGTGGGCCTTCCCAACAAGGGAGGGAAGAAATCAGTGTTGTGGATGTGGCCTTATACAGGCCTTATGAGGATAATTCCTCAGTGCTTTGGTGACCAAACATAATCAAGCCCTGATACTCCTGGACCATCGTACTCCCCTTGACTTGATGTCATTTCTGTTACAGGAGCTGTATGACATCCTTTGTGCCTTCACAGACTTCTGTCTTGTACTACATGGAACCATGCAAAGCCATGCAAACAGCTGAAAGAAGCTTCCTTTGGACTTTGCTTTAGAAAACCCCATTATTCAATGTGAGAGAGAAGTCATCAAGATCTCTTCATTTTACTCTAACTTTGACTCCCAGAGGAGACAAGGGTCTCATCAGGAAGGTCTCACTATGATCTTGAGGAAGACAGGAAGATTTTAATGTACTAATCTGAATGCCAAATAACCAGAGGGGTAGGTTTGCTTCCTCATCTGTGGAGATAGAGATTAGATGAGATGGACTTGCCTTTGCATCTCTCATATATTTTAAGGCACTTACCCCTCAGCTTTCATCTGGATTACTATTCCCAACAGAGTGTTGTGAAACTATTCTGATAAAATACTTAAAAGTGTAGAACTGGCAATTTTATATTGTCCGTTATGAAACCTTTATTTAGGTTCTATCTTTTATTAACCTCCAGGGTTCTCCTATTGTCCCTAATGACATTATACTGCATCAAAATTAAGCCAAAGCTTTTTACTGGGAGCTGTGCTATTTCTCATGACTTGGTAGTGCTAATGTTTAAATTCTAAGTCCTCTTACTGCTGATTAAACCTCCAAAGACTACAGAAAAATTTCTGCTTCACTGCTAGAAAAGAAGAAATCCAGCACAGTTTGTACCAAAGAGATCACTTGAAGAATGTACGTAAGGTTACTGCATTAATGAATAAAGCAAAGCATTATCATTTTTAATAGGAATTAAACAGCTAGAGGGAGAAGTAGGGCAATGCTGTGATCAGTGCAAAGAAAAACAATCTAACCATTTTAATTAACTGTATTTTAATAGCTTTAGTTATAATTGAATAATTTAAATACCAAGGGAAATAGTTAAATCTCCTAAAAGCCTTCTTTTTATTTACATTTTAAATACAGTTCATGGGGAAGAGATGGAACTGTGAAGGCTTAAAATAAATGGGTGGGGAAAACCTTACTAATTTCTGCAGCTGCTGGACCAACAGGAAATATTTATGGGATCTTAGTCATTGCTCTCTGCAGGAGCTCCAGTCCAAACCCTAATATATTTTCTGCTTTTCTCTCCACTTCCTCAAAATATTACACAGTCCCTGGTGCTGCTACCCTTGACTGTTATAACCATAAAATACACAGAAAGATAAATGTGAAGCAAGGACCATCTAATCCAATTTTTTTAAGTAGGCATCGGTGAAGAGGATCACTGCAGAAAATAAAGCCATTGGTCAATGAGGAGTTTCACTTAGATTTAGACAGAGTAAAGATATTTAGACAGAATAAACTGACAAACACATTTTTCTTATATAAAAAACCCAATACCAGTCGTAAACAGAGCCCTTCCCTACTGTACTTTTGGTGTTGCCTGTAACAATCATTGACTTCCATGCTGGTTTTCAGAGCCTGTTACAAGGCTTGTGCTTTCTCTCACGCAGACTTTGCCTCTTCATGGCTTCACTGTCCCATTACAGTTCAAGTGAGAGGGGCAGGACTCAGCCCTGTCTGTCACTCCATCAAGTCTCTGAGATGCACCCTGCCGTGCACTGAGCCTGCTGTCCTGCCTGCCACAGCACCCAAAATGCCAAACATGCCTTTGCAGGGCAAACACACTGTGTCTCTCTCTGTGACACAATCTTTTGGCAGTCAGCAATCTTTGCAGTTTAGAGACTTTCCCAGCTAGAGGAAATATTTCTCTGTTTGAATAATGCAAAACAGAGTTCCCTTCCAATAGTATCTCTACACGACTCTTTAAAATGGTGTAAAAACTTTTCATGTCCTAAGTATCCTATGATGAAGCCTCTCTGCCATGTATCACCTTCTGCTGCTTTGACCCTGCCATTTATCGAGGCCAATTAGTTCTTCTCTTAGAAGTTACAATAAAGGATAATTTTCCAAACACTTCTGCTTGCTGGTTGGGATTTAATAGACCTCTGTCATATTCCCCCTCACAGGTTTATTTTCCAAGCTAAAGAACCCTAGTTCTTTCCTAGTCTATTTAATCTATTTAATCTTTTTTTTTTTTTTTAGTTTTTCCAAACGTTTGATGTGTCCTTTCACACACCTCCACCTCCATAAATCTCCTAAAACCTTTTCAAAAACAGAGAAACTGTAAATGAAGACAGTATTCTGCTCACACATTTTTACCTTCAGCAAAAGAATATTTCTGGCTTTCTTCCTCTGTTTCTCTTTTTAAAGAGTTTATGTAAAATGTGGAATATATTATGGATGTACAGTACTTCACAAAGGATAGGGGCAAAAGTTTCACTAACTCTAATACCTGGAAATAATTAAAATAAGTGCATAAATTAAAATATCTGTATACTCTTCATGAAAATATGTAAACCCAAACACAATTAAGGGACAGCTCTTACTATTTATTTACCAGGTGTTAATAATGACAATATTACCTGAATGAAATTTCATCACAATGATGTGGATTTAATTAGAATGATTTGTAAAGTGTTCAAAAATCCTGATCCAAGAGTCAACCTATAAATTTTGATAGGCTCAGATTTCTAATTCTGCCTCAACTGTTTCTATAGAAATATAAAGACAGTGCTATTGAATCTCTTTTTCATTGTTTTTTCTGGGAGCCTGAAGTGCATTAGGTGCCTTGCAGGCTAGGAAATAGACTGGAGTCAGTCTCAAAATGCTTCCAACCTAAACACACAAATTTGATTAAGAGTTTGGAGGGTGGACCCAATGTAAAAACAAGATGATCAGTCTGGTGTGGCTGACATTTTTCATTAGGGGATATTTGGCAATACTGTAATTTCTAAAATTCAGTTCTTTTAGACATTCTCACGTGTTTGATTCCTAAAGACCTTAACCCCTCACAATCAAGGTTAACATTTTACACAGTTTTAGATTTTTTAGCTGGAAAGGTCATGATACACCTGCTTGTTGTAGCATGCTGTACATTTGAGTAAAGCCGGGGTATAGGATTCTTCTGTTGCCGTGAACAGCAAGCTGAAGAATCCCACAGCTAGGAATTCCGGCCAGATTCCTGAGGATGTTTGACTGTCCCAGTGTACAGAGCAATGTGAACATCTAATCTAATTTGCATCTGATGCCTTTCCATTATGGACATAGAAAATACGAAAAACTGCAACAGACATCCAAAGTTTCAGTCCTGACTTGATTTTCTCACTGATTTCACTGCAAAATTTACTGCTTTTTATGAAATGCATGAAAGTTTAAAAACCCAACTGAACTTTTGGACAACCAGTTGCAATACTCTCTATTGACTCAAAATCATGCAGAGTTAAGTTTCTCTATTAGTTAACATAGCGGTAATGAAAATTCTGAGCTTATCATTAGTTTCCTGAAATTCACAATTCACAGTAAAAAATAGAATAAAGAAAATACCAAAACCAAACTAACTTTTATCAAGCCATAAAGAATTGTCATTTCTACATTTTATTATAGTCTGAGAGAAGCTCTATTGCTATTTCTGATTCATTTTAAAAAAGAAATATTTTATGCAATGATTCTGGATTCCACTTGGCATCAAAGCACTCACACTGTTTATTTTTGAATCCTGAATTCATTCAGAATATATTTTTCTTGGTATTTTACTTCCAAGTCAGGCTTTGCTTCTGAAAGTTAGAAAGAGAAGGCTAAGAGTAGAGAATTATGATGATACCATACATAACAGAAGAAAACCCCATCCGTGTAAGATCAAGTCCTTTCCATAGCTGGAAAGCACTAGGAAGAAAATGGTGTTCTGCTGGTCTCTGGATGGGGAATATTCACACTTATAAAAGATACTGTCATTATTGCAGTAAGGAGAAGAGAACATGAAAAATGGCAACAGGAAGGAATTTCAGGTTCTGGAAGTGAGAAAGTAGAGAGGAGGAAGTCTTGAATTCCCCAAATATGTCTAACATTTGTAATAATGATGATGATAATAATAATAATAATAATAATAGTAATAATAACAGCCAATGAGTAAATTGAGGCAAAAGAAAGGATAACACCACTTTATTTTATAGTGCCTGTCTATATATAATGACATGATTTTGGCAGAAATGCTGTGCAAATCCCAGACACACATACAGACTGAAGACAAGGCTGTCTCCACATTTGGAGCTTTAGGAAAATACTTGTTTATGCTACTGAGGAATCTGGAAATGAAAAGTCAGAAGGAATCCTGGGGGCCAACATTTTTAAAAGACATAACCCATACCTCTCAATCAGATCATGACATTCTACCAATTACATTCTGTATATAAACACACAATCAGAAGTTTTGATACGGATACAACAGATCCCTGACCCACTATCTTCTAGATGAAAATTGTTCAATCTACTTTCCTTCCCTCAAATTTCTTTGGATATTAACCAACACACTTATTAGGGATCTGATCTAATCCCTAATGACACATCTGGTGTGGGTGGCACTCATTAGAATATGCTCTCCAATAAATGATCTGCTGAGGTTCTGACAAAATAAATGCTTATTTTCATTATCAGTCACTTACTCCCTGCCACTTCAAATGCACATCCTCCCAGGTATGGCTTCAATCCAAGCTGACATCTGAATTACCGTCAAGCGTGATGCCAGATTTTACTTGATAACATGAAAGAGCACATGTAAAAGTGGAAGACAGATACAGCTATTTACAGTATAGAAACAGCCTCAGAGGTGAGGGCAACCAAAAGAGAATAGTGCAAATAATTACTTTACTGAAGAGTTTGCAAGAAAAAGGCCACAAGAGAAAAAGGATAAAGAATAAATAGTAGCAGTTTGAAGAGCCTAGCTCCAAACCCTGTAAGCGAGTCCCATCTATCAGTGGGAACAAAGAGCAGAAATAGACTGGTAAGAGCTAACTGGCTTCATTATTGGACTGTCCAGCAATCTGTTAGCAATATGTACAGATGACTTCATGCAAAGCCTACATCTGTCTTTCTGAAGCTTGTCAGTAATCAGAAAAGTGATGCAAAGAAAGGATTATCAGGGTGTGTGTTTGTAGATCTGTGGTTACCATTAGTAGGGAAAGCTGGACATGCTGAAAATAACTATATGATTCTTTTTGACATGAAACTAAAAGCAATGAAAGAATGTTTGCAGTATGACTCCTTCTCATAAGGCAGAAAAATGATGATCTAAGCTGTATGACAGATGTCAAGAAAACTGATGTGTGGTGTAGGAAGATGCTTTTAATGACATGCTTGCAGCAGTTGGAAACAAACTGTCAGACTAATAGAAATTCTTTTTACTGCAGACCAGCCCAAGGAAATGGAAGTTCTGCCTTGGAAAATGCTGAGGGGAGAAAGATTTGCCTGACTGCAAGCAAACAAAAAACTTCCCTAACATGACAGCAAAATTTTCAGTTAAAGTTTTTGGTTTTATCATCCTCAGTGCTCAGGGTGCAGTGGTAGCAGTTAAACTCTCAGTCAACTGCTTTGGACCACTGTATTTTACTCTTCAGTGATAACCATGCCCTGCCACTATGCTTCAAATTCCTCAATAAGTGGATAGGTAGTACTAGATCCTACAGTTTAGAAAACAAGGCATAGAGAGTAAAGGACTTGCCAAGGTCATACACCAATTGAGCCCTGTCTCCCAAGCCTCATTCAATGCCCTAATGACATGATCTCTGTTTCCCTTTGTAGTGAAATAGGAGATTTACCTGGTTTGCTGTTGTGTTTGAGACAAGAAGCCCCACACGGTTTCTTACAATGTAGACTGAAAATATGGTAGGGAAGTAAGCAGAGGAGAAGGGGGTTTGTGCTCAGTTCCCTCATGACCCAGGGTGCTCTGGCACACTACTAGGGTACTTAAGGGAGTAAAATTAAGTAGAACTATGGGAATCTCTAGAGAACATTCACAACAGGGCGGTAGTTGGACCATATGACTCTCTGATGTAGTGTGAGAGCTGAGATCTTTATTCAAGTTTTAACTTCTCTATTTTCAATAAGTTAAACTTTATACCATGGTAAACAGATTGGAATTCCCAATTCTTAGTTAATTCTGCAAATTCATGTTTTTCTCCCTGTTTCAGATACAGTTGGTGTTCTACTTGGTTTCCTTTCCTACTTGATATTTTAATGTTACAGCACAATCTTAAACAGATGGCAGCACTTCAGAGAGGTGACTTCCCCAGAGAGGTCGGCAGTAACACACAATCCTTGGAGATGGAAACAATTATTTAAATCTATTGTTGTCTTTAAAAGAATACCAGTGCATGATTTCTGTAGACCCTTTTGCATCAGTTTTATTCTCAAGTCTCCTCTTACCTAATATTTTAAGATCTTTACTTTCCTTCGCAAGGCAAAGTTTCCCTTCCTTTCTCATAGCGTATTTTTTATTTCTTAGCAGATTCTCGACCATCCAGTACAGATCAACTCCCTCTTACAATGACCTCTGCACAGGCTCTCCCATAAAGATAATTAAACAGATTGTGAGAGTTTAAGTTTGTTTAAGGCAAACAACCAAGGGAAATCATCAGTGAAAGAAGTAGGACTTGAAATATCTCAATTTAACAAGAAGTTACAAATACAGATGCTAGAAATAGTTAGTAGATCTGTATTGTAGACCTGAGATCAAGTCTGGAATGCAGTTTTCTCCTCATATCCTCTTTTTTTCTCTCTTTAATGGCAATGCATTTTTTACAAAGAAAAAATATTCTTCTTCTTTATATATTTTTTTAAAGGACTACTTTAGCTTTGAGGAAGTAAATAAAATCTCTACACTTAAACCTGCATTTTAGTAGCAGTCCCTGTACCACAAATGAATCTCTGATTGTAGCTACGACCTATTTTTATGTACCACTGAAAGTTCATTAATTTAATGTGTAAAAGATGGATTAAAATGTAACAGAAAGCAACTACAAATCAACAAATTAAGTCAAACTGGACTAAATGTTAGTTTAAACAGCATAAAAATAAAACCTTTGAAAATTAAAACCTACTTTCTTACTTAGCTTTGGGGTTTATTTTAGCTCATTGTAATTTCTGTGGAGTGAACATTTGTTTTGGGGCAAAATCCATTTCCTAATAAGTTTACATAATGTATATTTGCAATCAGGAAATGATAATACAGAATGACTTTTACTATTCAAGAAATGGAATACTTCTAGCTGGCTATCATTTCAGACGTAAAATTTTCTTGACCACAGGCAAAATAACTAATTTATAGATTGCAGTAAGTGGAGGGTTAGTCCTGTGGTCATAGTACAAGATGCAAGTTAAAGAGTTCAAGGTCATATTTCAAGCTGTGCCATACCATTCACAGGTGGAAATAAACAAGTCACAAGCTCACATATTTAAGGATTAGTATTAATTACCATTATAAGCTTGAATTTTCTGGACTGGAACATGAAAAGTAGATATTGCATATTTTAAATTGGTCTCACAGTACCTGGGAACTACTTGATGCTACATTTTTATGAAAGAGGTAAATATGTCTGGGATATGCCAGTTTTAGTCTTTCCAGAAGAACTGGAGAAGTATAAATTGCATTGTGTAAAGTATAAAGCATAGGTAGAAATTACTCTGCTTTGTTCCATCATCCACGTTCAAGAAATATTAATTCACATGCAAAATGTATGCAGAAAGGTTTTAGCATGACTAGGCAGTGACATGAAAGTAGCCTTCCCAAGAAGTTGAAGAGAGCTGAGATGGTTTATTTATTTGAAAATTAACATCCTTATGATTATGGCTCTTCAAAGGCATCAACCTGATCAAGAGTTGAGATTTCAATGCTCTGGTTCACACCTGGTATAAGAACAAACAGTAGGAAACCAGGCAGAAAAGTTTGGACAGAAGGATGTTTCAGCCACTAGAGAAATGAGAATTTCTAATGCAACAAAAAAGCTGGTTTAAAGATGGAGTTTGATGGGGGTTTATGCTGCTGCTGCTGCTGCTGTTTTAACAGCAGAGTGAATTTGATGACCCAGAAGTTCTGCTCCTGCCAATGCTCTTATTTCTCTATAAAATCACCTGAAGTCCTGAAACCAGGCTAATGTTCTGCTGTTTCCTCTGAGTAAAACAGTCACCAACATTTGAGAAGTGTTCATATCTGTCAGTGTTGACTGCTATAATCATATCCTACCTCATTAAATCAAAAAACAGGTTTGCAATAACTCAGAAATACAGAAAACTGGTTACACTATTCATTAGGCACTTCATTTAATTCAGACAGATTTTCTAATTCTGAATGATCTACCAATACTCAGATATTCACTAAACTCATTATGGTAGTATAAGTATTTCTTTAAATTGCTATTTGATAGGGTTAAGGGAAATTTGTTACTTAATATGGAGTTTGCTTTGTCAGTACTTCATCACCTTGGGCAGATATAGATGAGATATAACTTCTAGAATACTCATTATTCCACAAAACGCTCAACGTCACTATTAATAGTTGAAATTTTACTCTCAATTTGATTTGTAAGAATTTTGTCTAATATAATAATGGCTGAAGTCGATAGGAAGACTCCAAAACTCCATAAGATTCAGGATGATACAAGGAAGATCTTTTATTAATGCTATTTTTGCTTTTTCGTTTCCTTTTTTTCTTTTTTCCACAAGTAGAGAGCTATTAGCATAAGTTCAATTATGCTAGCTGATATACAGAGGCAAGAAAGAGTGATACGTGGTTTTAAGAGTGATTATTATTTGATGGAATTGTTCTACATTGTTTATGTTAAGCTTTCAGTTGAAGCTTGCAGATTTAATTTATGGAAAATGCCTAGAGTGTTTGACAGATGCTATAAAATAAAAATGAAATAATTAACTTGAAATGAGAATAATAGGTCTAAGGACAAACACATGAAAAGTGATTCAAGGTGGGGGAACAGGGAAAGCAGGGGGCTCCGTCTAATGAGAGTTTTCAAATGATGACTGAAGAGTGGGCTCATTGCAAAGGCTTTCTAAAAGCAAAGAAAAGGTATTACAGAGTGAGGTAGAATGCGGAGGTTCAAATACTCAGTTGGCTAAATGTCATGAAAACTGACCACAGGGGAAGATTAACTCTGGAACAAACCATTATAGCCAAAAAAGGCTCACTTGATAGGTTCAGATGAAGACAGGAAGTCTTTCTTGAACAAGTACAAGTTAAAATAAACAAATTACTTAACTGACAATGCTGAAACGTGTAAAGCACAATGGTCTGTGAAATACAAAAGCTGAGATTCTAAACTAGTGCTAGAAGGGAGCACTAATCTCTTCTTGTGTAAAACAGGTATTGTGACAAGCAGATAACTGACAGATTAAGGTGCTGATAAATTAGTCTATGACCTGCCCAATTTATGCCTCTTGAAAAGCAGGACTGCCCTTCTAACAGGATCTGGGCATTAAGTTGCATAACACTGTAATGTTTCTCCCCCACCTCACATCACAAACAGACCCATGCCTGTTTCATAGCTGCAGTAAACTCAAAAAGGAGGTGAACTGCTGATGCAGTCAGCATGGCAGATATTTTAGTTTCTTCACAATAACCTCAAGGCAGAGCTTGAAGACAATGTAGTGGAATTTGTTAAATAATACAAAATGACAGGGAGGCACAGCAATTGTACCCTACGGTTCTTAAGAGGCACGAGGCAGAACCAAATGCCTCCCTGACCCCTGCGGGCACGATTATTTTGTAATAGCCATGCCCACACCCTGCAGCTGCTGTTTGCCTTATAAAATATATTTCATTGTCCTTTGAAAAAAGAAATTGTCATTCTTTACTAATTAAAAACACAAAAGGTGCTGGTTAAGCTGGTAAATTAACAGCTCTGGTAGACCTAACATTTAAAAAGACTAGTCCAGTAAAGTCTATTGGCCCTTCTACCTCAGATCGTTCTGAGACATCAGTGTCTGTTACGGCCTAGTAACACATGAGATTAATCTTAGTCTGGCCTTCTAAAGCTAGGCTGTGGCCTCCTGGGGTGCTTTATAGTTCTTTTCAACAAAAGGCCCCTTTACACCTTAGAAAGAAATTTTTAAAAAAAGAAAGATCTGTTTTATCATATCCTTAAAGCATCGAAGCATAAATCACTATAGTGCAAAAGTAAAAAATAGAGTTATCATAAGCAAGAGAGACAAAATGCTCTCAAGTGCTTCCTGGCTTTCATAAGTAGATTCTGTCCTCTGGAAACATTACTATTCCCTTACTGGTTTACAAAGTTCAGTAGGGGGATGCTGATATGAAACTGCTAGCAAGTTGCAGGCAACTGCGAGTGTTCTTAGGCAATCAATGGCTTGTACCTGTGCTGTGCAAGGAGGAGTCACTTCCTGTACATCAGTGGTTTAGTAACTTCTGCTGTTTGCATGGCTCCCCTTTGCCCTTTTGTCTGCTTACTCCATTTGTTTGTAAAAAGTATCCTGTTAGATGCTGTTCTCCTCCTGAGTCTGCTGTACCGTCCATGTGGGCTTCTGGTGTCAAGCATTTACCCAGTAAAAGGAAGTGAGGTTATAGCTCTGGGATTATGATGCACAGGATAAAGTAGAAAACAGACTGAATCCAAGAAAAACTTTCCATAATCATCTAGAGACACATAATAGCAATGTGAATATATACATCAAGCAGTAGGAAGGGGAGTGGGGAGAGATGTTCTTTTTTGCCACAAATAGAAGTCTTGTCTCAAAACAAGCATTTCTTACTGTGGTGAAAAAAGACCTGACATAAAAAGAGTTGTGTGAACAGAGTTGCTTGAGGGTGCCCCTACTATTGCTAGCATATGGTGGCCCTCTATTTTATATGAAATAATTAAGCTCACAGATTTGATACAAATCTGCTACCCTCAATAAATTCTTAGTTTTGTAAGACTGAGTTATGTGATTGCCCATTTGGGAAGATCCAGACTCAGCCAGCTGAAGTTATTTTTCCAGGTAACATCTACAAACACCATAGCCAAACAATGCCAGAGCACAACAGGAGCTAACAGAACTACTTTCTAATGCTGTTTCTTCAGAATACCTTTCATCAAATCATGATAAAACTTTTCTGCTACTACAGTTCATTACAGACTGTGCAACCTCTCTTTGTAGTCAGAGAGCTACTTTAATTCATCAGATTTAATCTTTCCAATGAATACCAAGTTATCCCCCTCCTCAGCCTTTCTTGTAGTTTCTTAGATAACTTACAGTCTCTAATGGAGCACTGCATACAGAGCAGCTTTCTCCCTAATCAAGTTTTTGAAAATTACACCAGGCACCTTTTAGACCTAAAGAAGAAGAACAACAACTTTGCTTGATGGAAAGAACACCCAATTTTGTAACAGCCTAACTCAATGATTCATGACAAATCACGGTCACCAAAGGGAAACTTGTGACTAACTTCCCCAGCTTTGAGGAGGACAATTGCCTGGGGACCCTTTACTCTCTAACAGAAGCAAGACTTGAGAAAGAGGCTCTTTGCTTAGAAGTGCTAACTCAAACATACACCCTATCTGCCCATGTATGGTGGCTCAAAAGGAAAATATGAAAGCACTTTCTGCAAAGTTAGAAGCCAATAAGGGAGAAAAAAAGGAGGAAAAGGAATGTATTTTTCTTTTTAACTGTTGTTTTCCGCTGCCATCCCCCACAAAACATCTAGCTCCTAATAGGAGACCAACTGACCCCTCTGAGCACCTCTCTTCTACAGAGTGCTGAGGAACTACTTAATTCTTGACAGCTGGGTCAGCCCAGAGACTGGAAATCCCTGTGCTTAGGGGATGCAGCTGTGGACTTCCCCCAGTCAGGGGAAATGTTAACTCTTTCCAGGATCTGCTCCAGCAAAATTCATGCATAGTGTCTGCCTGTAAAGCAAGACTGAACTGTGCACGCGATGAAATGCTGCAGTTCCCTGTCAATACCTTGTTAGGGAAGTATTTCTTCAATCTATGTCTCTGGAAATGTTTCTCAAAGAAAGTGTCTTAAATTTTCTCTCCTCCAAAGTTAACATTTTCTGAGAGACTGGTTTATACTGTTTTGCACTCAGATGATACTTAGCTGAAATCCAGCCATGTTGATTATTAAATCAGTCAAATATGTAATACTGAAGTCTCTGTACTACTCACATATGGAGAAGAAACTATTTAAATCTATAAAACTCAGAGGAGTTAATCACAAAGTGATATTGAATCAAATTAGCAACCTAGGGGCTAAATTTGCCTAGATCCATAGCTCTATTAAACTTTCTAACTGTGTGGGGTTACATGTCAATTAGGCAGTCTAGCCTATTTAATGTTACAAAAAAACAAAATAGGATTGTGAATCCAGCAGCTGAGCTGAGGTGTCTGAAGGAGAGTTGTCTCATTTACTCATTTGGTCATGGCACAAGTGCAGCAGGAGGATTGCCTCTCCCTCCTCATACCTGCCTGCGTGCCTAGGCTGGCTGCAGACACCCCAAGAGCATTTTTCCTCCATGTGCCGCATACTGCATCTACATCCCCTGCACAGGGCTGGTCCAGGGGAAACCCTGTCTGTGTTCATTCCCATGGGCTCTCCAGGCCTTTAGGAGGCTGAATAACAAGCCAGAGGCACACAGATAGGGTGGCCACAACCTACTACATTCATCGGCCATGCTGCAGGAATCAATCATACAGGGCCACTGGGCCCACACCTACCACTGGCACAATTACAGAACCTAATCTCAGTTGTGAGCAAGAAGCTGCAAATTGAGATATTGCCATTTACTGCATCCAGAAAAAACTCCTGTGCCTGTATGCAGTGATGTATAAGACTGGTATAGGTATGCAACGGGTGTTTTACAGATATACTTAATTTATGTATAAGAAATGTAATATTAAAATCTTTCATATATGTTAAAATATGTAAGTGTATGTAAATTCAAAACCTATTAATCAAATTATTTTAACTCTCTCTATAGCCAAAAATAAGTGCAAGCTGCTCTGCCTGAGTATCACTTCAATACCATGTATGCTGTGCACAAAGTTCATGAAAGAGGCTTAACAGGCCATCAAATCCTGTTTCTCTGGAGTACTAGCACCCATTTGTATGGCCCTTTTCATAAAGGTATCAACTTCTGATAATGTTTATCAGACATCTAATCAGTTTCATTCCATCTACAAGGCTATTCCAAGACCTCTCCCTTAGGTAGTAAAAGGCTGAGATATTTTCCAGACTATTTTAATTCACAGCAAGCTTAATTTAGCTCCTTTGAATCCATGAAGTTTATTCCTATGAAGTAATTATGTAATTTAGTCTTGTTACCCCTCAATGGGAAAGAATGGACTAAACCCAAGCCTTTCTAAAAATGTGTTCAAATCTATATTTTTATTCATTGTGTTGACTCTTGGCTTTAAATAAAATACACACACGAGAAGAGTTCCCACAGTTTTTAAGGTTAACACAACCCAGCCTCATGGGCTGCCAACTGGAGCTACTTGTCTGTGTCAAAGTCATGTGAAATTTGAAGTTACCAAGACATTCTTGCTAAAAAAAATCACACGTATATAGACCTTTTCTGGAAAACTTCACCTTTCACTGGTAAAGGCAGCAGTGAGACACTGTTCAGGAAATGGCCAATTAATCAAATATCTGAGAAAGAAAAAAAGTTAACTCTCACCCACTATGAAAATCTGTGTTATTTAGAAACATGCAGGGGTATTTAACTAATAGACAGCAGAAACTCTCCTGTGCAATATCTGCTTTAGAGAATCTGCCACTAGTTCATTAGTGGCTTTTTCTGTTGATTAATACTGGTAAATTAGTTCAGAGCAAATCAGAATAACCAAACTATCTTTTACTGTTCTAAAAAATATCAAAGTTTAGACCTTTCTTAAAGGCCCTCCATTTAGGCTGGTGGTAGGCTCATGAAAAGAAATGCTCTTGTCATTGCAGAGCTCACCATGAGACAAAGCAGGGAGTATGAAACTTTTATTCAGATGTATTTTACCCAATAGTCACCCATTTGCATGATGGTGGAGAAATGAGAGATCTGTGGAAAGCAATTCAACAGCTTACACTGGAAAATTGTTGTCTGATATTGTGCATCTAACCTCAAGTTGCAGATTTATGCTTTGGGTGGATTGTGTTTTACCTCTGAATCTCCTTCTCTTGGGAGGGGGTAAAAATGGAATTGGATTTATATCCCTGTGTTTTCTGAACCAGACACTGCCTAATAATATAGGAGTCTAGGTACAGAATGACATTAAAGGCTGTGAGTATTTGATGTTAATCAATGGATGGCTGTCTCAGTGGGAGTTTGCTCATTTCTGCCTTAAGAGAGCTAAATTGCTACATCTAGCTATGCTGGGCAGTATTGAAACAAGCAGTCAATACGTTTTTCCCCAGAATCAATACATAAAAAAGTAACTCAATGGAAGTGACCTGAGAAATGTGCTAGAAGGAAGAAAACAAGAAGCAGTCCACATTGTGCACTGTACCCCACGCTGGTTAACCAGACAAAAACATACACACACCTGTAAGAGGATACAGTATTTCACAGAGATGTTGCCTGGCCCACAGCTGGCTATGTAAACTCCTCAACAGTGAAACTGAAGATTAAAAGCAGAGAAGACAAATATTTCCCCTTCCATTGACACCTGATACAGAAAAGCACTTAATCATTTGCTTAAGTCTACCCCGATTCAGCCAAGCTGTTCAGCTTAAGTGCTGGAAAGTCGATAGGATATAAGCACCTGTTTAATTGCACTGCTGAAAGGGGCAGTTTGCAGCTAAGGATGTGGAGGATGTGACATGAAACACTGTTTTCTGCATCGGCCTTCGCCCGATGCCAAATCCAGCTTTCATGGGTGACAGCAAATCCCTTTCCATCTTTAAACAGAGAGAATGGTAAAGATGTTACAAGTTATACCCCCTGAAAAGTGCTGAGTGCTGGGAATCTTCCTGATGTCTCTGAAGGACTACAATCTCTCCAGTGGAAGGTGAGGGGACAGGTGAAAGTCCCTAAGAGATATCAATGAGTACATTTCTGACCCAAGGTGGAAGAATGCCTTGCTGAGTCTTCTTACTGCTGCTGATCCTCACCATTAATCCAATGTTTGGGGAGCACTGGAAGCGACTCCACGCTGTTTTGCTGGGAGAATAAATGACAGCCTGCCTAACATAGTCTGGTGCATTCCTGTGGAGCAGCTGAAGTACAAATGCATTCAACAGACTGAATAATCAAAGACAGGGATGATGTGCAGTGACATGGTCACACTGAAAGCATGCAGCAAGGGTGTGTGTCTGTGTGCTTGTGCCTGTGTGTTTATGTACAGGAGGAGAGCTGCGCCTGTGCCCCAGTCCCAACATCTTCTTTATTACTGGGTAATATGTGCTCTTTACAAAAACAATTTTGCTACGTGATATGCAAAACATGAGTCCCAAGAGTGTTTTAGTGGAAGAGTAGAGATACTGTGGTCAGATTTCCCAATCAAAAGGTAAACATGAGTGACAAAAAAATTAAGTATTATATTTCAGAAGTAATATTTTCTTCTTATACAAGCTTCACATAATTCCACTCATTTTTCATGGTCTCAAAAGAGGCAATTAATTTTTCTGTATCATAGGACAAATTAGGAAGGAAATGGAGGGTTGTCGTGACGTGCTTTTAAAATCACATCCAACGTCTGCTGGTAAAAGCTCTCTTCTTATAAATGGAGAGGCAAGACCAAAGTGTACTGTGAGAGGCAGCATCCTGGAAATGAAGAGGGCCTCAGTCCTTCTGTCAGCCTAGACTGTTGTGATATGTGTCAGAGATCTTTACTGACAGCTAGATTTTGGGGTCAGATTTGCACCTAAACTGATTTTGCCTTTTTTTTTTTTTTTCCTGTAGTTTTATTCTAATATAATGGACAAAATAATGGCTTGCTGGATAATTTTTTTCCCCTGTAAGCTTATCAATTATAAAAAGCATGGGTGCATGGAGCAAATGTATTTCAGTTATTGCTGCATCTCTGAAAGTGGTGAATCTCTATCCAGCAGTATATCCAAGCAACCCTTCACCTGAACCAACAATGCAAAAATAAGCTCAGGACTCCCAGGAACAGAAATATGTCTCCTCAAAACCTTCAAGGACTCTTTTGGGTGCTAATACTTTCAGGCATTATGTCCTGGGAGAAAAGCAGTCTCTGGGCATAAACCATTACACTTCTGACAAGAAGCAGCAACAAAAAGAGCCTCAAAAGTTGCCCATGGCAGCTGAAAAGAGATGAGTGTTATTGGATGTGACAGAAAGTGATGGGGAGCTGGTTGCTAACCAGGTGTACAGGCTGGAAATAGATGATTAAAACCACTATAAGACTTAAGTGGTGAATCAAAGGAATATCAATTTATTTCAACATTTTCTTGAATAGAGGGGACACAGTTTTTCCACTGTGACAAAAGTAAATCCAAATTTATTTTTATCTCTGGCTCCAGATCATTAATTGTATTGGCAGTCTAGTTTGATGGTACTACTATAAAAAAATCTAGCTTAGCTGTTGTTCTTTATGCTCCTTCTGTAGCAGCTGCTTGTCAGTCATCTGGGACACAGGTTGAAAGTAACCAGAGTAAATCATGCCCTAGTTGAAATGAGCAACAAACCAGTTTATGAGAATTTTTTTTTAAATATCACCTTTGTATGAATTGTTTTCCCCTGGTTTTTGCTACATGAGTCTTATGCAGCTTTTTCAGTTCTGCATCAGTATTTAAGGAATTAGCTCATCTTTAGAATGGTACTTAGATAAATTAAAATGTGAAATTTTCTCTTCTTTTCATATCCAAGCATGCATTTAATGACTTCATTCAGAGAAAAATTTTCATACCTTGTAATGAACAAAGTTTGGTTCTCTTTACCTTGGGGAGAAACTCTAAATAATAAATAAATTTTAAAAACTGCATCAATAAATCCAGCTATTACTCAAAAGCTGCAGAGACATCAGGTTTATGGTGATTCATAAAAATTTTGGGTAAAATTATGGAATATGAGTGTGTAAGAAGACATACAGCCCAGCTTTGTACCAATTTGACACAGCTTTCTCAACTGAGAGCAACCTTGATAAACAAAGCTACGTCAGTTCAGTTTCATTCCCACGGCAGGAAAATGAGAACCCAGTATTTAACACAAACTGACATTTCCACTGCTGATGTCTTGTAACGTCTTAACTAGATCACACTTGATCATTATTCCAGTGTCTAGAAATGTGGTCAGTAATACTTCTTTCATACTTCTGGAGACCTCTACAAGAATCAATTTTAAAAAAATATCCACAGCTAACTGAGAAATAAGTCTTTTTCAAATGCCTCAGGGCATATAATTGATAATACTTACCCCAAATGGCACTTATTGCAGAAAAATGTAACCAGCTGCACAGCAATGAAAAATCATGATAGGACTTTCTTTTACATACCAGTGCAGCCAGAAACATAACCTGGAAGGTCCCATTGGCCATTAAAAACTGTTCTGACTGTAGTGAGGTCATGTTAGGTCAGCATAGATGCATATATTACCGACATTTGTATTGTAAGTAGACATTAACTTGAAATCAGATGACTATAACCCACTGGAGGTTAAAAATGAGTCTGTGCTTTGCACAGCAGGGAACTGGTACCCAGAGCTGCACCTCCCAGCCACGAGGTACCGATAGTAAAAGTCAGAAACCAAAAAATTATAAAAGCAACACCAACCTGGAGACACAAAAAGTCTACCATCTTGCTTCTGGAAAGACGCTGGAAAAGGCAAGTAAAACAACCCACTAAACCTAATGGCATTTTCCTTTTTGGACTGCACATCTCACAATTGCTATCAGTAATTTCCCCAGTTCCAAAAATGTGTCCTGCCACCACTAGGAAGGCTTCAACTAGTTTGAATGCATATATACTCAGCTGAGAAAATTTTCATAAATAATGATTATATAGTCATAATATCATTAAAAGAGATTAAGTAATGGTTAATAGAGTTAAATTAATCATAGTTAATTGATTAAAGTATATGAAAAATTTTTTGCAGCGTGGCACCTTCATTTGAAACCAACTTGGTCTAGGTATGTAGGAGTGGGGAATGGGGAAATTAAAGATGAGAAATTTATGGAAGGAAGATGGTAAAGCCTGAGAAGTAAATGCTACTAAAATTTGTGAGATTTAATGTTTCAAAAACAAAGTACCAGGTGGATCCAAGTGGATGCTCCCAGCCCACAGGTGAGAATGACATAATTTTGAGATCAGCAAGGAAAAACACAGGATATTCCTCAAGCTATGTCTCACATTTTGCAGTGCACCTGTTATCAATCTGAATGTATCTACTCCTTAAGCATTTAATAATAACTGGAAACCTTCCAAAAACTAAGAGCAATATGAGTACCATAATATATTGATTTTAACGTTATATAGTGCCCCGATTGGTTTCATTTTCTTGAAAAAGGAAACACAGATTTAATATCCTAATTCAGCTAAAAATAGAAACAACCATTTAATTAATTAAAGTTCATGTCACTCAATTAAATAATAAGTTTAGAAACCAGCCGACCATTTTTATAATTTTACAAAGCTATCGAAATACTTGCTGTAGGCTGAAATTTTTGCAATTTTTGCCTTACGTTGTTTGGTTTTTTACTTTAACTAAGAAAACCATTTTGGTGTTATGAATAAAAAAAAGCAAAAAAAACCCCCAACCATTTAAAACTACGGCTTCTGGGAAGAAAAAGTCGTGAAACTGGCTTAGAAATATTAACAGCACACCAGTCCTGTAAAATCCACAGAAGGTTTAATTTATTCATATCTCCAAGAGATATATCTCATTTTTCACTCAGGCCAGTGACCTTTCCCACATTTCAATTATAGTGTTTATCCATCCCAGTTTCCCCCTTTTGGGTAGAAAACATGTCCAAAGAAAACAGTAGGGGAAAAGGAGCTATATTTATGTAATACCTGACAATTACATCTAAATTACAAGGCACCGATGTATTTCATTGGTTCAAAGCCTTCAGCACTAGCAGGAAGTTTATGCTGTGTGTACAGCACAGTGTGAGCTGCTTGCATCAGTGGTTTGGTCCAGAGCAGCAGTACAGTTCTCAAGTCAAGATCATGTTATTTCTGTTCTCAGAGCATTCTGGTGTTCATAAATTAGAATCCAGTTGGAGAAAACTAATCTGAAAAATCTGTCACAGGTGCACATTGTATGTGCACCAACACCTTTGGGAATATATGGGTTTGAACCATTTCATCCTTCCTACAATTTCAGACTTCATTTATAGCTGGGGTGTTCACTCCAGGGCACCAGACTAAACCTAGTCTAGAGGAAAACATCACAGCAAGTTAGGGTAGACATAAAGGCTTTAGTACCAACTGTTTAGATCTACTGCCAAACTCCTATTGTGCCTAATTACCTGCTAACATAGTTACAGCCTAAAACTCTGTTGCTTTAATTTAGGGCCATTACTTCTCATTCTAGATAGTAAAACAAATTACTCTCTGAGAAACAAATTCCCTTTCTCTTTTAAAATAACATTTAGATACCAGAACACCATCTTCACTCAGACTTCTACAGACATCACAGCCTAATCCTTCACCCTTTCAAGACTTTTCTCCTGGTTTTCATCTAGAGCTGCTCTAAGTATTCCACTCATTCCCAGAGGTGCGGTGCCAGCCTTTATTGGCACACTGTGAAATGCATGGCTTATTTCATGTATTTTACAGAAGATGCTTATACTTCACTTTACAACACAAGATCTGCATTTTTCCAGTAAAGGAAATGGACATAATGCTGATTCTTGCTCACTTAAGCTCTGTTAGGAGGCATCCTTTTGCACAAAATTGCCCCACAAGAAGCTGTTCTCCAGTGCATGTCTGTGAAGCTGATTATTGCTGTCTAAGCACACAGCCTCACGCAGTGTGGCCTATGTAATTTGCCAGCAGAACTCTGTGAAATCTCCATTTTCTGTTTTATGAGAAATTTTGCTGGAGTTCCTGCAATCATTTATTAGTGCTTCATTTCATAGGAAATGTTGTCATACATAGACTTTAGAAATAGAAGACTACTTGTGTTGAAAAACAATAAATTTCATTCTTGTTTTTTACTTTATAAAATTATGTGTCTTAGTCTAAACATAAATGATTGAAACACTCATTTCAAAGTGAGATGTGCTTTTTAAAGAGCCTAAATGAAATACTTTCAGTCATACGTTTACCAGTTCTTAAAGAAATAGCATCAAAATTGGTGTGCTTCAGCAAAATATTTAAATGAGTTGACATTTTCGTATTAAAAAATGTACTACATCAGAAAATTTTTGACCAGCTACTCTCTGTGTGATATCATGGATAATTTCATTCTGGATATTGATTTGAGAAAATATTATGCATTAAGAAAAACCTCAAAGTTTGGTAACCAAGAGGGACTGGCTCTGTAAAATGTGGAGAACAGTATTTTCAACTGAGATAAGTCTGCATTTCACATAAACAGATTAGAGATCTTAGAGACAGTGCAAGCTGGCCAGTTGTTAAATAATGTGATAATAGGCTACAAATTATCAGTGTTTGAAAAAACAGAAAAATGTCACTGAAACAGTTCTTCACTACAGACTGTATTGAATATACTTTTTTCAGACAAAGTTAAAAAATCCCAGAAGACACAAATATCTCAGGGTATTATTAAATAATGTGAATAAATGACTATAAAAATGCATGGAATTGATGAAAATTGGAGTTTTTCCCTTTCCCTAAAGCCCTTACTCTTCATTGAATTTTCTTAAAGCATGTTAAAGATAGATAATTTCCTTCTGATTACTTATAGTTTAAAAATCTCAACAAATGTTCTAACAGGGCCTGGATGTTACTCCAAGACCTGCAAGTGCTCTCCACATGAAGAAGGAAGGTGGTAGCAACTAAATGATCTCTGGATGCTGTTCTACTCCAATAGCAGTGAGCTCCAAGGTATGAATTTCTGTCTTGGTGTTGAGGTAATTCTGATCTGGGGTTTTAAGATGAACCTCTGTTAATCATTCTTTAGGGCTCTGTGTAGAAATAGATTATCAAAGAAATGGTACGCAGAATTCATCCATCTCGTGCTCAAAGCATGACACAAGCATCACTGATTTAAAAACTTCAAACTACATAAGCAACCTTCCATTTCATACATGAATTAAAATAAAACAGGATGACTTCCTTTTTTATTTTTTTTGGTGATAGTTGGTCTGATAATTTAACCTACTCTTTTTAAAAATAATGTTTAGAATGATATATGTTAATTAAAGTGTATATACAATTGGCAGAGAGCTAGTTAGCACCATCCTTAGTTGCTGGGCACTGCACTTGAGCAGATGGTAAGTGTGCACATGCTCTGAAGCTGAAGCAGTAACCCAGAACACACAGCACAGAATGAAACATAACTGAATAACTTTCCATGTATTTCTCTTTCCACTCTCAGTGACTGAAAACCTAGAATCACCTTCTCCCCTTTTAAACTCTCTATCCACTTTCCTTTCCATCTGCCTTACTCTTTCTCAAACACCAAACTGAGACCTAGATCATGGATTTCACCTGAGATTTGCCTGCCCTAACCTGTGCACTTGCTGGGTATGTATCTTCTTCTGTACATTGTTATCAACTTATTTTACAAGTGAGAGCTGTGTTACTCTGCTTCTCTCAATGAGGTGCCTAGCACCACCAGGTCCTACTCTCTATCAACAATTGTGAAAACCTTTTAATCAAGCTGGAGCTCCAGTACAATTTTTGGAAGGCAAAGCTGCTGCTGTGTGTTAAGCAATGAAACACAATGAAATACCCCTTTGGTGTTAGCTTTTTTCTGGTCTTTATCTAGTTTACTACACATGCACTGTGGGTCTGCTTCTCTGCTATGATAATATTGCTTTGACAGAATGAAGGCTCTAAAAGCAGATGTAGAAAATTCCCTCAAAAATCCACCTTCTGCATTGAGCCCTTATCCTGCAGCCTCTGCATAGCATCAAAAAGGCTAAGAGGTTTTACAGAAACCCTGCTTCCACAGCCCAAATATGGGCAAAACTGGGCAGTCGAGCAGTTTTAGCCCGTGGACTCTACATAATTTCAGGGAATCTGATGAAGATATGCAAAGAAAATATGCATTCCATCAAGCTTCAGTTGTCAGCACAAAGGTCATCCCTCCATTGGGAAATTCCTACAAACTAGAAGTTAGCAGAAAACTGAAATATTGGTGCTTGTTTCCATATTTGATCAGGGATAACAGAAAATCAATTCACACACAGAAATCACAAGACCTCACCTGTGCCAAGATCTAGGTATTTTAAAGTCCTGTCTTTTCTCCTCCCACTCTGTTAGCTGTATTAAGATTCAGGTAACAGGGTATAAATAAAATATCTGGATTGTACTAGTATGTTCTGGTGAATGAAAAAAGCCATCTGCAAAAATAGGTGATTAAAAAATATCTGCTTAGAAATATCCATTTGAAATGTGATTACACATTTGTATTTTTTTCCCTGACAGTTGAATGTGGCAGTTTGTGGAACATATATTATTTTCCTCTTCCAGATTCCTCCCACTAAGTAGAGGAGGTCATCCACCTTTATTGGTAGCATTTGATCTACAGCAATTCACTGTCCTTCAGCAGCATGAAAAAGCCTCTAATCAGCCGGTAGTGTGGGCCCCAGCTGGAGGATGCTGTGTACAGTAGTGAACATGGTACCTGTTCAGAATGAAAATGTACTGCTCTATTTGCTTAAAAGCTATAGGCAGCAAAGCGCCACTCCTTGCATGTTAGTCAGCTTGGATTTGATCTTTGGGAAACCGGGGTTCTGAGAATTTGCAGCTCTTGGAAGGTGGCAGTGTTTACAAGAAGATGACTAAAATGACCAAAGATTTGTATGCAATTGTCTTGTCCCTCCACCCCCATACTATTATTTGGAATAATTCATGAAAATAAAAAATAAACACCTCGGTATAACACCCTGTTTGTCTGACAAAGAAAAGAGCAAAAGATGTAAAGCTTGCAAACATTTTTTTTGTGCAAAATTTCAGCACAACAGTTGTTGGCAGACTCCCACAAACATCTCTTCCCAGGCAGAAATTAGTCACCAGGAAATACACAGCCATGATTGTTTACCAGTAAGGACAGGACTCAAGACATACCCTCTATAAATGTAGTGTATGACAATATTGTTGCCTGAAGATGTCTTCATAAATGCATTTAGCAGATCTATCAGATGTGATACTTGACACAATAATTCCTCAAGGCATTGTACAGAAGAATTAATCAACTGTATACAGAAAGAAAGACACTGACAGCAACTATAAAAAGAAGGCACACACATGCAATTCATACATTTTGTGTCTTTTAGCAACTCCAATGAATGCAGCCCGATAACAAAAGCTTCCTCAATAAATGCACCCAGGAAATCAGTGAAGGTAAGTGAAGCTGTGCAGGAGATACTGCAGCAGCCAGCAGAGAACAGCCAGTGGTCAGAAATGAGGATTTGCATTTATTTAGCTGATAAAGAAAAAAAACCCCTAAAACAAAA
The DNA here is from genome assembly GCF_029207755.1 of Chamaea fasciata. Lineage (NCBI taxonomy): Eukaryota > Metazoa > Chordata > Aves > Passeriformes > Sylviidae > Chamaea > Chamaea fasciata. Next base: position 23,477,798 of record NW_027094094.1, on the reverse strand, counting down.
ACCAAACCCACCAGCTGTGATTCGACTGCAGCCATGCAGGTGAGGAAGCAAAGAAGAAAGGGCAAGACCCAGTCAATAACTTTCATTCAGAGGTGAGGTGGTGCTGTGGCTAACTGGGGGCAGGCCACAACCTTCTAGCCCCAGTCATGTGGAAGCTGGAGAGCAAGTGATGAAACACAAAGGAGAAAACCAGCCATCCATGCCATGTACTGGCCCCACTTGATATAAGTACTGAAATCTGCCTATGAAAGTAGAGTGCAAATTCTGCTAAGTTCTACTAAGATATCTTGGCCAAGGATAAACCAGAGTAGTTTCCCATGTGGAGAGCAAATATCTATACAAAATGTTTCTTTTTCTGCAAAGAAGAGAAAGAAATAGATGTGTCAGGGCAACCTGTGCTTTCAACATCTTCCTTATCCAAGTCAGCTGTACCTTCACTTTTCAGGAAAAGTCTTGAATGGTGCTCCAGAATCTCTCAGAGCAGATCTTTGGGATGCATCTCTGGCTCATAAGCTCATCTGTGTTCCCAACTGTAAAGCTTTTTCCCTCGGGAAACTTTCAATATATCAGTATTGGTTTTTTTAAAGCTGCCTTCTAAAGCATTATTTATTGATTCATTTGAAGTATGTACAGCAAAATAATGAAACAACATGCAGGACTATAAATGTTTTTCCTTTACCAAATGCTTGATCTTTCAAGCATTATTAACCTCTTTTCGTTACAGCAACTCCCATCTTTGGCTAGGAGAAACATCTGTGTACTGTGAGAGACCACAAAACCCTGTTAGCATTCACAGATACTTCCAGTGCAGTGCTGGGAAAACACTCAGCCCCCTTTCTCCCTTTTCATCACCAGGGCAGGGCTAGGAACTGTAAAATTTTTCTAGAACACTGGAACTGGGCTAGCAGTACTCCACCCAAATAATAGCTTTCCCATCATTTCCCTTGAAATATCAGGTATTTTCTAGATTATCCTTGCTATTACTGTGAGGGAGATTTTCCCAATAGTGTGTTGCTTTTAACTCTTTACAGGGGGATAATGCTAGAAAGCTAAACTGAGGTACATGAGAGAGAGAGAATAGTATTTTTGTTCTTTAGTCTCTTCAGCCTCACATTTTCTATGATGTCCGTGAATCACTCAGAGGAACTTGTCATGGAGTGTACAAGTCAGGATACTAATGAAAATGTCTTTGACTTAAAAGCAACATAAACAAATGCCTAGCAGGGAAATTCTTGTTCCCTTTTTCTTTTTTCTTATTTTTAAATAATGATCCATAAATTCATGTTTGTCTTTAGAATATAGCTAAATCCTAAGAAAGAATGACACACCACATATTTTAAATAACTACTGTAATAATCAATTTCATGGGTTCTCCAAGGTTGAGAGCAAATTAACCAATCAACCTCCACTTTAATCAACTCTTAGGTGATTAGGGCAAGTCATTTGCAAGGCAGCATGAACAATACGTATCAGCTTGCTGAGTTTTTGCTGACTCGAGAAGCCTTCTGTGTTTGCATAATAGATCTAATAAAGATTGAGAACTACAGCTGTGGAAGGCTGCCTGATATGAAATATTCTGTGAGGGATGCTATGATAATAATCTTTCTGCTGCTGCCATACAAATAAGTCAAGTTGTATGTATGTTTTGTTTGCACATATGCTCAATTACTGGCTTCTACCTCACCATGCAGCTTTTCAAAACAGTAAGAAAAAACACCTACTGCCTCTATTTAAATACTTAATATGACTGATCAAGAAATTCTGTTCAGTGTCATTTTGCTTCTTCCTCAGATAAAGCTCTCCTGACCATCTTAAATGTCCTCCTGAGGAAAAACAAAACAAAACAAAACACTCCTGGATGTGAAGTGTCAGGATCCAGTCCTCACCTGGTGACATAGAGAGACGAGAGAGATGAAAGAGAAATGGTGATTCTGTCACCAGTAGGTCGTTTTACTACATGCAACTTGTTTTCCTGAGAACTTAAGTGTCAGTGTATGCCATATTCTCTCCAAATGCAAGATGGCATGTGGGGGAGAACTGTGTCTTCGAATCCTTACAATATAAAAGCATGAAATCTAGGATGCAGCCTAAGTTACCCAGAAGCCTACTATGCTGAACACCTGCAGACTCAGGTGTTTCCCCAAGAAAGATGCAGTTGTTCAGGGTTCCTGAGGATTTATCCAAATAAGATTAATATTACTAACAACAACAATTTTCTGTGCACTTTCTCTGGTGAGAACATGTGCAGATAAATCAAATAAATATGCAACTGAATCTAGATATTTGAAACACCTGAAACTACCTGTCTCAATGCAGAGCCTCAGGTGCATATAATCATTGCCTCCTGCATGCAGGGACAGTTACATGCTGCAATGTAAGAAACACCACAGGCTCTTTTGCTAAAGCCATCTTTTCTCTCCTGGCTTATTATATCTCCTGCTCCACTGAGTTCTCAGCAGGATTTTCTGGCCTCTTCTTGCCCTAGATATATTCTCACAGTCATAATCTTGTATAAATCAACAACTAAGTGCTGGACAGTCAGATCTCTGGTCCACTTGAGGATAAGGGAATCTCAGCTACTTTCTCAGGCTCCTGTCACTCTGGGACTCGGTGAGAAAAACAGCCTGACAATGTGAGATCATCATGGGGCAGTATTTGTCTGACTTTTCAGACAGTCTCAGGAGAGGCAATATCTGTATCTTCTGAAACTAGAAAAGAAAATTTCAGGCCCCAAACCTGACTAAATCCTTAAGAAGAAATTGCATTGGGCACTCTGAGGCAGGTTTAATAGACACTCCTTCCCACAAGCTGACACAGGAGACCTTCTGAAAGTTACTACTGATTAATGTCCAGCCAAACTTTGCATGTGTTGTGGCAGGTAACATTTTTTGACAAAACAGACTTTAGTATCTTGTCAGTAGCTTGCAGCCTCTATGGCAGACAAAATATACAGCCCAGATCAGCACCCCCAGAAATCAGTGAAGGCTCCAAAGGGTAGAAAGTTAACAAAGGGATGATATACAGTTTTTTGGCCAAGGAACAGTTTTAATTCTGTATCCAAGTACCCAAAACATGTTTTAAAAATAAGTTGAGGTTCAGAAAGGCATAATACTTTAGGAACCAAAACTGAAGATAGGCGGTGCAATGTTACAAGGACAGTAATGATTTTCTTCAGGAACTTAAAATAAAAGGAATGTTTTTTTCTCAGGAACTAAGTAAAAAAAATTGAAATGCAAGAAAGTATGTAAAACAATCAGCTGAAAAACATCTGCCTTTTCACACAAGAAACCAAAGAAAGACATTCCTTAAAGAGTCCCTTCTCTTTAAACGTTTATTTATTTGCAGATTTACATGTATTTATGTTCAGAAGGACTTGTTCTCAGCCTTAATCAGATCAACATGCTTGTAAATGTGTATATTTTTCATAAACTTGGGTGGGCTACTAATCTGTGTAGCCCTAATAAAAAGGACTGTGTGGCAATTAGCTGTAACCCACCCCCATATATAAGCACTATTACATACTGGCAGCAAATTATTGGGACAAGTCATTAGAGTTATAATAACGAGATCTGGAATATATTGAATGTCTGGTTACATAAACACACAATCCAGCATACCCTAGGAAATTAAAGGAAATATTATCCAAAGAAAAATAATCACAATTTCTATTATAATACCTTAATTTTTTTCAAATGTTTTCTCATTTTGTCATATAAGACATTTTGAATCAAGCTGTGAAATGAGAAATATTAAGTGGCAAACCTTTCAGTAAACTTTATTCTGAGGAACTTGAAAAACAATCCACTTGCAATATTTCTCTGTTTGAATTTTGTGGGCAAGACCTGAATTTCAACTCATGTTTTGAAAGAGAGAAAAGAGGCAGGTACCAGAGCAAGCCTCAAAGCAGCTGGTGCAACGAAATAGCATCGATTCACAGAAATTTTCAGGCTGCTCGTGTGAACAGGCTGCTGTATTTTCATACTGTCTTCAGAGTGATCTGCCACTTGTCATGAGAACCGAACCAGACCTACCTCCCATCTCTCCTGCAAATCCTTGCACACAGAGGTAGGGGAGCCTGTGGTGGGAGGATCTGTGGCCAGGCCACTGCTTTGGCTCTTGGCAGCAGCACCGCTGGCTTCCATCCCCAGCTGCCCTCTCAAAGAGCAAGCCCACAGTCAGCCTGCATCCTGGTGGTCACCAGCAGTGTGAAATCAAGAGTGGACTGAGACGTCTTTAGGCTGCAGGAGGAACATCAAAGGAATAGTGCTCAAGGCACTAGGGAGTGACCCAGAGGAAAGGAAGCGCCTACATATCAGCATGAGAAATTACTCATCTGCAGAGCAATCCCCCACAGGGCTCTCAGGGTTAATCAATTTATACTTTATGTAAATCACAGATGAACCTGTCTCCTGTTTGCTGGCACCATGGTCTTTAGCAGTCTGTCTGCTACTGGATTATTTTAACATTCCTGTGAGTCTTTTGACCCCATAAAGTCACTGCAGTGTTGCTCAGTTTCAAACCACACCTGAGCTCGGGAGCACTGCAGAAGCATGAAAGAATGGAACTTTCAGCATCCATTTACCACTAACTTTCCAGCCTGTAGTTGTCTTGCATACAAAGAACTGCTAATTAGTTATAGCTCTGCTAATGTGACCTATGTGAAAGCACCAGATTTCATACAACCAACCTGTGCAGGTACAGAGAAGCCAGTATCTTTTAAAGTATATCTCTAAACCAAAAAAAACAACACCATAGTTTTGTTACTAATTTACTGTATTTTGAATTAAAGCAACATATCAACTTGTATCAAGCCATTCGCTTAATTTCTACTTACAAGCTGTATTTCCTAGTGAATTGAATCTCTCGTTATTTTGAACTACAGTGAAAATAGGAAATACTGATCTCAATGAAGAGTCTTGATAGAAGAGTTGAACCCTGTAGCTAGACAGAATGAGAACTTACTCTGCATACAAACTTGCCACTGACTCCCAGTTATCTTCAGAAGCTCCATTAATAAGGCGAGGCCGCAAGCCATGGCTCAACACCTAATTGAAAGTTTGGCCTCTGATCCCAGCAGAGGAACTTTATTCTTTAATTGAGCATGCCCAGGTCTTGGCTTCTGTCCCGAAGACATGTTATTCACCAGAGAAGTTTGCTGTTTCTGTTTCTTCTTGGTACCTACTCACATATGTAAAGGTAAGCATGTGCCCAGTCTCTGCAAGCCTTGATTATCTGCCACAAGAGAGCAACATTCAGCCCTTATAAATTAATTGTATTTTTTTTAATGTAAAATGCTTTTAATTGCATAAGCTTTTTTTTTTAGCAATACCATACGTGAAGGAAACTAGCCAGAAGTCTTTTTTTCTGAGACTTAAGGAATAAAGGTCAAACATTTCCTTTAATTCTGGTCTTTGACATACAGACTTTAAAACATGGCCAAGAAACTACACATCTGGCACCTTTGTTCTTACTGTATTAATCTGTTCCCATCCAGTATGAGGCCTGAGTTAATGAATCACTGGTGCTGGATATGATCCTCAGGGAAGTTTTGAATTTACTGTGCTGTGTTTTATATTGATGGCATGGTGCTGCAGAACTAAAACAGACACCTGCCCTGGCTCAAAGGCATGTCTTTCACATGATTCAACTAATAAAGTCGTATGAATAGGAATTTATTACTGAATTTTATGAACACTAAAGTCACCGTTTATATAGTCCAAGGCTGGTCTGATCCTTAAGACGCTACAGTATATTGTGTTGCAGTGTTCAGCCAAATAAACTGAGCTGCCTGTGAATTAGCCTGGGTACCAGAAAGAATATGACCATTTTAGCCTACTGGCCCAGTAGTATATAATTACCCTGATCTACCTTTTTCTGAGAAAATATCACAGCTAAAATTATTTTAATGAAAAGTTACTCTAATCAAATTACTACCATTTTTATTTTCTCAGTTGCACTCAGCATTCAGTGATTGGTCTGATCAGGCACCAAAACTAGAGACACCCTTGCAAAACTCTGCTGTTTCTCATCTAGGCTAGACAGTTTTCTCTGAACTACCCAGAAAAAGGGATTAAATAGGTTAGTTGATCCACTTCCTCTCTTGGGAGCTGCCTTGCACAGGCCTGAGGGAGAGCACCAAGCTCAGGAATGCTGATGAGATTCTACATTTATCTTCCTGATGAGGAGGTAGTTTCGCTAGTCTTTTTGTTTCACAGTTTCTGCCTCTTCAATCCTCTTGTACTGCTCACACTCAGCCCAGGTACTCGTCCAGACGGTGCTCTCACTGCTGTTCTCCTGGAGCCTGGGCTCTGGGGTGTTCTGTGCTGTGCCAGGTGCAGCGAGGGGCTCCTGCCCTGGCTGACCCAGCACGGCTGGCTGTGTGAAGTGAGGGACTGTGCCCTCTTTCTGCCTTTGCAGCTGCCAGCTGGACAGAGGGCTAACCCTGCTGCCTGGATTCAAACAGTAAGTGAATAAAAAGGAAACAGTCTGTCTGTGGGCCTGATATTTCTGTGGCTGAGAGATTTTAGCCTGCTAGCAGCTGCTAATTTTTTCCCGAGGAAAAATTTCTCAGGAAAGCTTCTTCTCAAAACAATCTTGGCAAGCAACTCTCCTTTCTCAAAACAATCTTTCCCAGGTGGTGTTCTGTTGTTTCTCTAACCAATGGGATTAGAGAAGTGTCGTTCCTATTCACTGATCATGTTAAGTCTGTATCAGAACACCTTATAAAAAGTAGTAAGAATTAGACAATAAAGCCTTTTTTCTATGCTCTTTGCCTTCTGAAATATTTGGAGCCTCTCATCTTTTTTTCGTGTCCTACAATGACAGTCTATCTGTTATCCTCATGGGGAACAGGAGGGGTTTAATCATGGAACTCAGCTTTTACTCCCTATTCTCATGGACAATCCCTTTTGTGTCCTTTGCAACAGAATACAGAGAGGTACTCAGTGCAAACAGATTTCTAGATAAGGATACCAATTCAAACAAATTTTATTAGGATTCTCCCACATACTTAGGCCATGGCTTTGTGAGGGCAAATTTGAAAGATGCTACAACTTTAGAGGAAAAGCAAAAGAGTCAGGAAGATGTATAAACTGGCTTAGCATAAGTGGAAAAAACATACAAAACTCCTTAAAAATGGCTGCTATTACAGGTCCAAATCAGTGTCCATCGAAATTATTACTGCCTGCGTCAGTCCTTCCTTGCTGAAGACTTTCAAGGCATTACATTCTCGCCGTTACAAAATCTCCCAAATCATTATTGTAGTCACTAAATTAGGAGAGATGATTAGCAACTTATTGTCACTAATCTATGTTTGTCTTTAACAACTCAACATAATTTCTAGTCTTTATTGCAGTCTATAAATGGAGAATTATTGAGAAGCGTTGAAATAGCCTCACTGCAATTAACTAAAAAATTAAAATACCTTCATTGCAAGAACGATAGACTTGTGCTGTGCAAATAGAGTTTTGAACCAAGTCAGGCCATTCAGGCTTTCCAGCCTCTAGTACTAGACAAGACTGAAAGCATCAACATGTCAGCCCCAGAGAACAAGTGCCAAGAGGGAATCTGACAAGTACTGGAAGCTGAAGTTTAAGAAATAAACCTCTATTTGGAAAAAAATAGATACAAGTTTAAAATCTTGATTACTTCTTCTTCCATTACATTTATTACAAGAAAACAATTTACACATTCTCATATTTACTGAATATTTTCCCAGGGGTTTTTTTTGTTGTTGTTGTTGTTCTGTACACATGCATGATGCATGACTAGCATTGTGTCACACAATAGCAACAACAATAACAAAAATGCACCAACAGACAAAATAAATTTATTACACTAATTAAAATATTTATTGTAAATTATACTTTCAAAAGTCTAACCTTCCTTCCTTCTCTCATTCCCCTTCGCTTTTTTTATCAGGATAACAGGGTATGTAAGTCAGAATATTGATGTGAGTCATATCTTCACTACAGAGGTAGATTATGTCTCTTACTCCCTTCAAACTCACGTCCTGTCTAGTAAAGGAAACTGTAGCTACACAGAAACCCAAAGTTTTAGCTTGCTAATGACCCTGATGACTTCAGGAATTAGTCTCTATCCTAGTAGGATGATCTTATGTTACTAAACTCAAGCAGGAAGGGACTTTTTTTCAGAGGTAAGCAACCATATAGCAATCCTGTCTCAGTTAAAGGCCACCAAAGTTTCCCGACTCCTTTACAATGCTAGAACTGTTCAGAAGAGTCTTTTTCATTTCTAAAAGATATGATGCTCAGTTCTATTAGTACCAGTATTCTCTCTAAAGGCAAATAGTCCTTTTTCTTTTCCAGTCTTCTAGCAAAATGAACATTATATTAATAATGATAATATTAAATAAATCTGAATAAATCAAGGTGCTTTTTCCTTCTCTTGTGGAAGAGTACGTAAGTGTTCCTGTTCACTCCAGTAAACTTTCTGTTACACCTTGGAATCACCTTTCTTTCCTAAAAGACCAATGTGCACATCATTCCAAAAGAAATCTCCAACACTATCAGTGTTGCCTATAGGAATTATTTCTCCATACACATCATCAGACCACACCTTTTCCACAGCTGTGTTCACTGGTGATTCATACCTCTATTGTAATCAACTAAAAGGCACAGAATTTTTCCTTCCCCATTGCTCCTTTCCTTCTCCACTGTTCCAATTTGTTTTGCTTCTAGATTATAATATGATCTGCTGCTTCACAATTTGAACAACTAATCCCACCTCTACAGACCATAATCCAGTTCTCTTGTGACATTCTTAACCTCCTGCTTTTAGGAATCCCTTATCCACTTCTCATCAAGTGTCATTAGCTTGTGTCTGTTTTCTGTGTCTGGTTCATTTAAAGAAATATTAATATTAGTCCTAAGAGAGGTCCTTGAGGACTTTGCTGGCTGTAGCCTTCCTTCCCCTTTCAGCCTAACCCTCTGTCTCTTCTTTTTAGCCAGTGCCTTATCCACTTCACAATCCTTACTCTAATCCCTGTCTCACCTGCCTTCAACAATAATTTCCCAGGTGGCACCAAATGCTGTACTGATGGTCGGAAGATTAGAACTACCACATCTCCCATGTCTTCAAACAAGCTATTAGACAAATCTGAGAAACAAGGGTTGAATTTAGATAAAAATCCCAGTAAGAAATAGGCCCTGCACCAAAGGGAATATCAGGAAGGGAAACACTATTGTCAGGGAGAGAAAATGTAGACATCAGGATGCCTTTGAACAAAATAGGTGCCATTTAGAATTTCTTGGAATGACTGTGAAAAGAAAGATTACAGTAAGTTGGCCCCTAAATGATTTTTTTTTTTTGTTTTTGTTTTCAGGATAAGTGAAGAGGATTTTGAGGTGTAGAGAAATAAGCTGAGAGAGAAACTCCCCATGAACAGTACTGGATAATTTTGCTGCAGAGTCTGACGACAAGCTAGAGTTGAGTCACTTGTGTTTCAGGCAGCAGCACTGGCCTTTTTTGATGCATGGATCGCTAATAGTGATGAAGTAATTATCCATGTGTGTGACATGGTTATACCACTAAATTAAGCTAATTGAGGTGCCTCTTCTCTCCTTTGCTCCTCAGCTCCTGAGTCTTCCAAGTGTATCCAACAAATCTGGTAGAAGCACAGCCTCACAGACTGTGGCATATACACATACAGTGTCAGCTACAGTGGAGGGTGTGGTTTGCATCCCAGATAACTCATACATGCAACTTAGCCACGTTTTCTTCCCTGCCACTGATTTATTCACACAACTATTGGAGAAATTGCCCTTGGTTTTTAGTGTGGATTTCTTGATCTCATATGTTTTAGATTAAAAGTCATTGAACTTATCAAAGCAAATTCTTACGCTTATATTTGCCACTGCTGGATGGATAAGTACTTTGTCAAGTATGACATCCATTACTGCATCACAGGCTTTTGAAAAAAAAGACAAAAAACTAAAGCAACCAAAAAGTGTTAGAATTGACACTTTTGTTGCTGTACAATTCAGTCAGCATTTTAAATGCAAAATAAAACTTAAATTTAAAATCTAGATTGTCTTTGAAAAGTAACAGGTAATTTTTAAATTAGACCCAGTCCACTTCAGATCTGCACAAAAACTGACTTGGCCACATACTCAAGTTTAAAAAGAAATGTGTGCTTAGCTTGTTTCTGCCACTAAGAGTGCTTCTTTTCTTTCAAATATCAGGTTCAGAGGATTGATGTGAAAACGAAGCCTTCCCTATCAGCTTGTGCAGGCAATAGAGCAGCATGGGATATTATGATCTGCAAATGATGTGAATTCATGTATCCTGCATGCTACAAGTGGGAATTTCATTTAAGACCCAAATAAATTGACATGGCAGGGGCAGCAGGAAAAAAACTCCAGGAAGGAATCCTAAGGACCAGCCCAGTAACACAGTGGCCTCAACCTTTTTTTCTGGCCTCAAGGATGAAATAACAGATGTCAAGATCCTTTGTTATAGTCCTGTTGTGGCCTGCCTATAGATTGGGATATTTGAATTTCACTTCCCTGCCTCCCCTAAGAGTTTCTTTGAAAGCCTGGTGACATTGGCTTTGTGTAGGTGAGGTGGATTTCCTCCATAGTTCGTGTTGGCACAGTAGCACTTGAAATGCAAAACACAAACATTTTCTTAACAGTGCTAAATGTCCTCATTATTCAAAGGCATGGAAACAGGCCAGAAACTGTTCAGATTAGCAGTGGACCATTCAAGCTAGCTGAACAAAAGTAGGTATTATAACATGTGAGAAGGTACAGAGAAAAGTGACGACTCTGTTGACTGTAGGAACAAAAGCAGCAACAGTATAGATAGTTTAGAGTGTTTAATCCCTATAATCTGAAAGGTGAGAAAGGATCAAGAGGACTGTATTAACTGAAGTATATCTGATTTTAAGGTTATGGTTGCTGCTGAGAGATAATCAAGCACACATTTTAGAACAGTGTGTAAAATGGAAAGGAATAATTTCATACCTGACACTGGAATTACTTATTCCAGAAAAAATAATGTATCAGATGCTGCCTAAACAAAAAATGGTGCAGAGGCAGGGAACACAGGGTTCTCCTGCATCCTTCAAAAGACAGCCACTATAATTTAAAATAAAATAACATTAGAAAAAAATGAGCCTCAATGGGATGAAGAGCCTTTTTTCATTCCAACAATCCTGATGTTCTTCATAATGTGCCTTTTTTTAAACATTACCCCCTCAATTAACTCATAATTGCTGTCCGTGCCATATGAATTATGCAGCATTTGATGTAAATTCAGATTCCCTGGCACTGAACAAATCTAAGGGCATTTCAGAACTTGGTGTAATTACAAAAGTAATCCCTTTAGACCAAGAAAGAAAATGAATATCATCTTTTTTCATCCTGGTTGGTTTGTATGGTACTCCTGTGCTGAGTTCCCCTTGGACTGCCATGAAAGTGCATGGATTGGGTCTGGCTGGGATGGAGTTCATTTTCCCCACTGCAGCCCTCACAGAGCTGTGCCCCACTGGTGACTAGAAAGGTGTTTCTCCCCCACAGTGTTTCGGCCTCTGCTCAGCAGGGCTGGCACAGTGTCAGGGCTCTCTCCAAGAGTTACCCCTTACCAACAGGCCTTTTTATCTTGGGTAGGATCTGGGGAGGAGAAAAAGCCAGGAGAGCTGACCTAAAATGACAAAATGCAAAAAAAGCTAAGAGAAAGAAGGAGGTGAGGGGCATTTGTTTTAACAACATTTGTCTTCCAGAGCAACAACTATGCGTACTGAAACTCTGCTTCCTGGAAAGGGGTTGTACATTTTCTGCTGATGGGAAGTAGGGAATAGATCTTTTATTGTCCTTTGCTTCTGCTGAGGAGGGGAGTGATTGAGAGTCTTGGTGTATGCCTGGCATCCAGCCAAGGTCAGCCCACCACAGTGCAATAACAAGATCCTAAACTGGGGTAAATAAGCACAGTTCAGGAGAAATTGATGGATCTAGCCCAGTTTACTTAGCCACCAGTGATACCTGTGGCTCCAATTTCTCCTTAGATTTTATTCTTGGTGAATTTTTCACTGAAACTCTAACTGAACTAGAGTCTGAGTGGAAATTATCACTGAAAAAAAAAAAGGCAAAACAAGCCTTGCAATGTACTGTGTTCTGAATTGTTCAACTGTTGAAAGATTCAATTTTTATCCAAAATAAGAGGAACAAGGGCAGTAAACTGCTGCATCTAAATATATGGCAACTTGTAGAACAGTGGACAAAGGAGTAAGACAAGAGGCAATGGGAAAAACTGATGCACAGGAAGTTCCACCAGAATATGAGAAAGAACTCTACTGTGTGAGTGACTGTGCACTGGAACTGATTGCATAGAGGGGGTGTGAAGTCAAACTGTCTGAATGAAATCCTGTGCAATGTATTCTAGGATGACCCTGCCTGAGCAGGGAGGTTGGGCCAAATGACCCATGGTAGTCCTGACCTTCTCCTTCAACCTCTGTATTTCTATGGATCTTTCTCTACCTTATTATGCCTATTTCTGGAATCAGGCTTATAAGAGAATAAATAAAATATGCTAGGAGGGAGTCTGGATTCTAAGTGATTTCTAATGCTCTTGGAAACTAACAGACTCTAAACAAATGTAAAAAAATACAATAAGATTTATGTGTGTCAAATTTTTTCAGTGTACCTAACTCAAAAAAGTTATTTCTGAAACTGTTCTTAGGCTGGGAATGTATCTGATCAGCAAAAATCCAGATGTTTACTATATTGGCCAGACATAAAAAAACCTCAGCATACTGATTGCCTTTATATTAAGGTAATTGGTGAGAATTTATTTTCACTAAATACAAGATGAGAGAAAGCAAACTAAGATAATGTGCTCAAGGCTGACTTCCATATGCATTTCTTAGCTAATGCACTTTTTTCAGTTTAGAGAGAAGCAAATCTGCCTCTCTAAATCTACAGACTGGGGTGGGGTGTGTTGCCAGGGTTGAGGAGATCTTAGTGAAGCAGCGACAAGAAATGCTTGGAGGAGCTGAAAAGGCAGGAATAGAGAGAGAAGACAAATAACAAGGATGGGAGACAAGATATCGAGAAGATACTATGACCACTAGCACAGGTGGATTGCACACCAAATCAACAGTTCTTAAAGCCTACAGATTTCCAGTCTGAATTTTCTCCAGTTCAAGGGAATTTGGGCTAATTCAAAGTTTTGCATTTAAGCAAATTTGACAGTGAGCTTGACTAAACTCAAACTTGAGCTTTAATGATTTATTTTTCTTCAATACCAGGAAACATAAAATTGCAAGACAACACTGAAAAGTGTTTTGGCCAAAAAGCCTCAAATACGGAGGAGCCTAAAGAGACAGGTGAATGGAAGTCTATGAAGAATCTCTCCAAACCTGGTTTTCTCTCAGTTAAATAACACAACACCACCACCAACATATGTAAATACAACTCATTTTTTAATTACTCCAGTATGACTGTAGCTCAGATTCAGTGACACAGTGACATTTTTATCTTCTTAGTCTATTTAAAAAGATGTGCTGTAACCAGTAAAATTACAAGAAGTTTTGAAATACATCAAGCACATCAATACAACTGATAAGTCTGTGATTTTCAGCAATTTGTTATTGTGTTTTCTGCCCCTGATCCCTCTAAGAAACTTCTGAGGCTGCACAAGTAGGAGTGAAGATGGGATATAAACCATGAAGTGACTGTGTTTAACATCCTGCTGTTGACCCCGCTGTCAGGGATGTTTATGCAGCCCTTCTGACAGATTACCTGAGTATATTATGATCTTTATTGCAAGGAATGTATGAAATACAAAAGTGTGACTATTCCTCCTTTACAGAAGAAAGGTGACAGTCAATAAAGATGATGTAATTTTCCTGAGACAACCTAAAAAAATAAAATAAAAAAAAGCATGTGAAATCAGGGACACAATTCAGCATGGGCAAACTTAGGCTTCCTCCTCCACAATAGAAGATAAGTAAAATTCTGGCTCCAGTTTCAACCTGGCAATCACATTTATTTATCTTAGTCTGTGGGGGTGGGGAAGAATCCAGCTCCATCCTCCATATATAAACACAGAACTTTTTGCCAAAATAAAGAGCTGAAGAATCAAACTGAATAGATACTAAGTTCCATACAGTATTAAAATGATTGCCACCACTATTCCTCACCTCTAGTATTTCTGGCTTCTGGTGGTATTTCCTGACTGTCTGTAAAGGCAATCATTAATATTATCCCTGCTTTGCTGCCTCTTTGTCTCCCCCTCCCTCTCCTTTTCTCTCTTTTTATGGAGCCAAGCACCATAGTCTCTACTGAAAACTGAAATATAACCATCTAATTGTTAATCAGCCAGTAGAGAGTGGCTGATAAAGCAAAATGCCATGATGACTTCCACTTGAGAGTGTAAAAAATTAGGTAGAATTGATCTTTGGTGTACTCCTACCATAACTTTTCTTTCTGGATACTCAGAGTCCTAAAACCACATTCTTAAAATCAAATGTCCTTCCTTTTTAACAAGCATTATTAAAAATTTGAAGTCAATTAATGGTTTGTATTGATTTGAACAGGACAACAGTTAAATGATGTGCCCAAGGACATACAGAAAGTCTGTATGAGGATGAGGAAGATTTTATTAGGTGTGTACATTAACATTTTTTTTTCTCTCTGGCTATGACAGCTCTAAAATTTATTGTCATTTCCCTAGGTAGTGCTCTGTATTGCTAGGCTGAAATCATATGAAGCAAAATTATTTGCTTTCAGAGTTTTTTAAAGTATCCTAAAAAGATTACTGAGTCTGACTTTATTTTCTGACACTTGGAAATAAACTTGCATTGTTACTGAAACAAAATTCAAGAGTAATTATGTTTCTGTCTAAATATTTGTCAGTAAAGCTTTTTATTTCACCTCCCCTTCAAAGTCTGCTACATTCAAAATAGTTAGTCACACCACAGAGCACAGAGATTCCTTTCTGAACATTAGCCATCCAATCCAGCTTTTTTTAGAAGCCACCAAGAAAATGGTGACCCCTTCCACACACATATAATACAGACAGTCACTCATGCATTAACAGCCATAAACCCCCAAAGGTCGTTTCCATGACAACCCCAGGGTCCTTAATGACCCTGACAGTTCAATGATTTTGTTTTGTTTGAGAGTGAAGGAATAATAAGTCTTCTCCCATCACCCCCTACCCCCTCCGCTGCACTGATATGCTGTTCATTATCTGATCCCAGGCTCAGCCCTGGAGACAGAGCGGCAGCCAGCTCTGAAAGACAAGAGCCTCGCTGCAGACAAAGAGCATCCAAGGAGCCGAGCGTGCTCAGAATACTGCAGCAGCACCAGCCTCATTAATTCCATCACTAGCCCAATGAGTTTAAGCAAGTGCCAGGGGTATTACAATAGTTTGTAGCAATATGTTGCATAAGTGAGCCCCAAATCACTGTACAGTTATTTAGAAAGTACATTTTGCATACCACTAGCAGGAGTGCTTCTATTAATGATGTGTACCAGAAACACAATAAGACATTGCAGCTAGTCTGCAGCAAGACCTATAATTTTAATGACATGATGAATAAGGCAATTAATGTACTTCAATCTATTTCCCATATGTATCATATTTAACTTCAGAGAACTAAAGAGATATCCAAGAGAAAGAAGTGTAATAATGCATCACTAAATGGGTAGGCTACTCCTAATTCTTTGAATGCACGTTTCTTAGTACTGCTCTTCAGCCGAACCTTCTATTCTTTAATTAGAAATCAGCTACAGGCATATGCAGACTTCCATGCCCAATATTAAAGAGGGTCTTCATTAAATTCTATAGGAACTGGCTCGTTGATCCAATGTCATTCTTTATGAAATTCCACTAAAAGCCACTTCCATTGTTTACATGAAACTATATCCATTCATTTGATCCCAGTCCAGCATTACCTCGTCATGACTATGGTCTTACTAGTGCCATATTAAACCAGCTCTTTGGTGACCTATTTTATGGATGGATGAATCCAAATTGCCTTCGTTTTCCTTCACTTCATAGATTAACTGTGCATTGAACATAGATGGTATAAATTATGGCTTCCAAAAGGTTTCTCTGAGTAATACCAATGGCCACTGGCCCTACAGCTCTCAGAGTTGCTGCGAGTTGCAACCGTGTGAGGAGACCACAGTTGTGCCTCCCTACTTATACAGAGACCTCAAGGCAGTGTCCTGGGACTAAAACACTCAGTACAGCTGACAGCACCCTGTCTTTACAGGTAGATATGCTACTCTTAGGGCAATTGTGTACCTGTAATATAAGAGGTGGCCCAGCCTTTGTAGTGGGAGTGAGAAGCCTATATTGTGCTTTAGATCAAGTTATAACAATTTTGCTGTATTTGACTTTATAACATTCAATCCTTTGATCTAGAGAAGTGCTTAACTTCAGATGGCTTTAAGAGAAACATGATATGGCACAATCGCCTCAGGGTGCATGCATCCTTAGAACACAGGCCCCATAATGCAGCCATCCAGAAGAACTGTCCCTAACTCTTTAGTTCAACGCCCTGGCATTTATCCAAAAAAAAAAAAAAAAGAAATTTTAGACAAATGAATATTCCCAGACAAACCACCTCCCTCAGTACTTGAACTCAACGAGCTGCTTGAATTTTTGTTGCTATTTGTATGTTACATTCAGTCACTATTTGGGGAAAGTTAATCAGTATTTCCTGGGATAAAAAAATATAAATGGTTTCTTTATTCTGAATAGTAGAATCAAATATGACTCAAACTACTTACAGAGGAAGTCAGAGATAGGACTGGAGCACAGACACTAGACCCTTCCGCTCTTTCCTAGCACTCAATTTCCACTCCCTCAAATATAATGATACGCCTTTTAATCTTGCCTACACTTGGTTTATTCCTCTTCACTGCAACCTAAAGCAAGGTCACTGGAAAGTCAGAGACAACACAGCAAGTCCAAGCCTCATGCAGGAAAGAAGAGAGATTTAAAGAAAAAAATTAGCATCTTGCTTCTACAGTTAATCGTTCCCAGCAGCATATCTTGATTGTACACTACAAAGGTAATCCAAACTATCAGTTACAGCTACACTACAGCCTAAGTACTCCCCAAATACATTTCCTCCTGCATGCCATCCATGTTTTTCTCCATGTTGGCAGAGTTTCCTAAGTTCTGCAGAGCTTCCCCACAGCGCGCTATACACACCTTCCCAAGCAAGCCCTTTGCTCTCAGTTTCATTACCATGTTCTATGCATACCCCATGTTATGCAGAAGTAGTCTTGGTCTGATAGCAATTAAATATGCCCAGAGGCCTGGATTGTCTCTTCGAGTGCACTTGCAGCTCTTATTAATGTTAATGTTGGCTATGCACCTTATCACAAGGAGAAGCAGGGAGATCCACAAAAGTACCTAACCTGGGGAAAATCTGGCTGGGAAGAAAAATGATGTTGTGTGCATGCACATAGGATGTAGTTCTCCATTTCAATCTAGTTTTCATAAACAGTGGAAAGTCTCCAATCCCACAAGGCAAAGAAATTCAGCACCTAAAGTGTCAGGATTCTTATACAGCCTCCAAATGTAACCATACTCTGTTTCTACCCTGCTAACAGTACAACACAGTCAGCTATTAAACACAGTGTGTAGTCCTGTAGAAATTTTGAGATTTTTTATTATTTTTGCCACAAACAGAGACACTCAGAGAGCCTGAATGGGATTAGGATCCTACTGAAGTCTCCCCTCAGAGAGAGGTGCGATATAAGTGTCTTTTCCCTAGTAAGTTTTGACATAAAACAGGCAAGACAGGCAAATGAGGTGGTTATCTCCATTTCACATGCTGGCAGAAGAAGCACAAAGATGAAGGTTTTTTCCCAAGTTCACAGCAACAGGAAGCAGAAACAGATGGCAAATTTCCTGAAATCTATCCCAACTCTTTCACTACATCAATGCTTCTCCCCAAATCTAAGAGCTTCATCTCCCATCTCATTCACTTCAACAGTTCATGAAACAAAAATGCATCCAACAGGATTTTTTGTGGGATTCCCTCTTTCTTACATTTCATCTTGTTAAAGGCACGTAGCACATAGTAAAAGACAACACTTCAAATTCCTTTTCCAGCAGGGAACAAAAGACTCTCATGGGACCAGCCTCTACTACCTTTAGGAGACATGCTACACCTAGAAAGTGAAAGACTGACCAAATAGATAGGATGTTTCCCTAGCTTTTACTTCTATTTTTAACCCGAATTTGCCAGGGACAATTTTAAAAGTTGTTATTGTACACAGTTATGTACTAAATTAGCATGGTGCTGAAAGAAGAGAAGAAAAAATCTAGTCTAAATTCAATGAACACATGGGATTTGGGAGCAGATAATTCTGATTTCCATCAGAATGTACACAATAACCAGGGGATCAGGCCCAGCCAGCATGAGTTCATGAAAGACTGGTCCCTCTTGATCAACCTGATCTTTCTGTGACAAAATAACTCACTTTGTGGATGAGGGAAAAGCTATGGATATTGTCTGCCTGCACCTAAGCAAGGCTTCTGATACCTTCTCCTACATCTTTCTCCAGGAGAAACTGGCTGCTTACTCACGACTTGGACAGATGCTCTGTTCCCTGGATAAAAACACACTGCCTGTGTGGCTGGGCACAGAGACTGGGGAAATGGAGTTACATCCAGCTCGTGGCTGGTCATCACTTGTGTTTCCCAAGGCTCAGCAACGGTGCCACTCCTGTTATTATTGATATCTATGATCTGGATGAGGGAACTGAGTTTGCAGCAGGGAGTTGGGTGGGAATGTTGATCTGACTCTCTACAATTACCTGAGAGGAGGGTGCACTAAGGTGGGTGTTGGTATCTTCTTCCACGCTACAGTGATAAAAAAAAAGAGAAACCAGCCTCACTTTGTGCTGGGGAGGCTTAGATTGAATATTCTGAAAGGGTTGTCAAGAATTGGAGCAGGCTGCCCAGGGAAATGGTGGAGTCAGCCTCCCCAGGGGTATTTAAAAGATGTGTAGATGTAGCACTTAGAGACACAGTTAGTGGCAGACTTTGAAGGGTTAGGTTTATGGTTGGACTTGAGGATCTGAAAAGTATTTCCCAATCCTAATGATTCTAAGATTCTCTGAGGCACATCTGAATATTCATGAGGCAAGCCTTTCCCATGAGAACATTAGCAATGAGGGAAAAAACTTCAGCAATTCAGTGTCTGCACACCATGATTCATCCCTTCCAACGCCACAGCTGTTAAGTACAATTTTGTTAATTTATTTGGAAAACTTAGAATTTCAAGTTTTCGCATATATACTGACTTGTGAAATAAAATTGCTATGAAGTAAAGATTTTAATGACTAGAGCAAGTCACTTCAACTGAGCTTCTATAAAGTGTGTTCTAAATGTCTGAGGTGATACGAAATGTACTTAGGATTACAAAACATTTTAAGACAGCCATTTGGACAATGATTCAACATAAGGATAAACGTAAGGGAGTGTTAACTAAGCATAGGTAATTATTTACATTAATGTAGTATCTCTCTTTGCATATATAAAATAAATGTATGTTGAAAAAGGAAGAGAAATTTCTTGAATTAGTATAATTTAAGAGCCATTTGAAACTAAGAAATATGCATTACCTTTTTTTTTCCCCAATGGTACTGCTCATAGCTATAATTTCCATGGCAATGAAAAGAAAGGCATGTGAAATGAAAGTGTTAGAATAACAAGCTTTTTCCATTTCACTGTTAAGAGCAGGACAATAACTGCTAAAGTTCAGAAACAGCAGACCTGAAAAAACATTATTTTTATCACCTGCCTTGCTAAAATGTAATCTGTGGCAATTTGCCCAGGCCTCCTAAGGTTGAATCAGAAGATACTACTGTTATTCCTCCCAGTACTTGTTGTTTGTGCTACTCTGGACACAGTTTGATGTCAAAAAACTGGCTTCTACTGCCAAGAGGACAGGTATTTAATGCTGGAATAAAATATCCTGAACCACAGTAACCCCAAGCTTTCATACTCTACTTCCTTATATTGGAATTATCATGAAACTTGGACATGGATCGTACTTTTTTTAACCAGGTAAAGTTGCTTTACATTATTTGTAGAATCATTATTAAGTGTTAGATGATTTCAGGTCATGCAACTAATGACAAACAAATGTTCATTTCCCCATACGACAAAATTATTTACAATCAAATCCTAGTGCTTGTGCACAGCACTAAAAGAAAGCACCCAATGGAAGAATAAGAATAATTAGCAAAGGTAAAGCAGAAACTGTATTGTGCTGAAAATTCCAGGAAACCGCTTTACCAAAGCCATCTTGGCATTCTGGAGGACAGGTTTGTAGAGGTTCTAGGTGTTGCTTTCAAAGGATGTAAGCATATGTCTGCTTTCTACAAAGATCAATAGCTGAATTGCATAAAAACCCCAGCTGAAGGCAAAGCATTCCCAAGGTGACACAGGTAAGTCAATAATGTGTTAGAATTTCCAATTTCCATCTGTATAAAACAAATTATTTTGAGACCTTTACTTTCTTCTGAGTCTGACACAATAAAATGTTGCCCTGCTCTCTTAAACCAATTTTTGGAAAGCATAAGACCTTACCTAAAAAGTATGGAAGTTTCTCAGATGTAAGGGTTCGTTCTTGGTACAGACATCTCACCCTAAGTAACCCTTCCTGAGCAGCACTAAACTTGAGTGTCCACTGCACCAGCTATGAGGAATAACATGTTACAGACACAGATGCACTGACACCCACTGACTAAGCAGAACACAGGGACCCAGCTCTGCATTTGCTTTGTCAAAACAGAGCCAGAAACCCTAATAAGGATTTTGCAATTGGTTTCATCAAGAATTGTTTCTCATTGTGTGAATACTTGTACACTTTTCTGATCAAGCTATCTGTGGCTACCTTACTGATTCATCCCCAGGGAGGCCATTGAGATTTTCATCTTTCTACATCCATATTAGACAACAAAAATTGTATATTTTGTGCATTTATTTTCTTTCCATTTTCTAGCTGATATCTTGTTTGGACTGCTTCTTTTGAGAGCAACAATGGTAACCCTACATGTCAATAAATATTAGTTAAGTGACAAAATACCAAGAGGTGAGTTCTGAAAAGCAAGAGTGTTAAAAAAAAAATTGCTTTCAATTTTTGAGCGTTATGTGACAGAAAACTTTGGGAACTTGCAAAACAGAATTAGTTTGAACACAACAAACTAATTCTTCATTTTGCAAGTAGCTGTAAGACAACACTCAAGGCAGCATGACACTGGAAGTTTAGAGGCAGATAGCAAGCTGAAGGAGCACTAACAAATCTGACTTAGATGCAGAATCTTCTCTATTGAAATTGTTCTTTTTTTTAACTTTTTCTCACTCTGGTGCTCCACAGCACAACCGAACCTTTTTGTCTCTTATTGTGTTTCCCAAGCAGGTATGCTAAAATATCTCATCTTTTAAAACAGGGCATTCAGGATTTCAGATAATATGATCAACATTTTAGATATTTTATAAAATATCTAAACATGGTTTTATAAAACATACTTTCTAGTGCAGAAAAATCTGTGCCTGTGTTTATTTCTGTATCTATTCATCCATATGTTCCCACAAGAACATTAATTTCAGTAGAAAACATTTGGTTAAAAGAGTCTCAGATTAGTCACCTATTCTGCCATACCAGGACTGAATTTCTTGTTTCCATTAGCCCATGAACACTGACTGCAGTGTCCTGCTACCAATTGCCATCCTGAGTGTGTTTTGTAAGCAAGGCCACGCTACACTTGTGGACCAAATGGTGTATGCCAAATGATTATGCAGGCCTTGAGGCACTCTGAGTGTATAAACATTTACACTACAACAGATCTTTAGCCAAGTGGCCAAGTAATTGATTACAGGGCTATGAAAATCACTGGATTTTATATATAAAAATCCCATGACATTGGCTCTACTTAGCGCAGAACTAGTACTGGCAGTTTTTAAAAGTTGGATACTCTTAGGTGAATTCAGAAGCAAGCAGTCCTTGCAGAAAATCATGGAGAACAAATAAGAGCAGGTCTCACCCTGGCTACCACTTCTGAATTCAGAATATCTGACAATTAGGTAAATGTATTATGAATGTGTCCTGTTTTGCTATAACGTCAGGGGACATGAGGAGGTGTTTATATAAAAGGGGACATTGTATAAAAACTACAACACTGACCTATGTTAAAAAAAAAAAAAAAACAAAAAACAACAAAACAACAACCAACCCAAAAGGCAAAATATTTTAAAATATTTTTATCTGATTAGAATCAGAAATCAGAAATATTTTAAAATAAAATCAGTGGAATTTTAGCTTTAAATACAGACATTGAATAGAAAACATCAAATGCTAGACAAGAGACAAAATATTACAGGAAATATTTTTTCAGTTTTAATTACTTTTTCCATCAAATCTTAATTAAATGTTTGGAAAGGTAAGGAAAAATTCTGTGGAAAATCAGAAGGAGATTAAAATGATAGTCAGCTGTACAACATTAAAAGTCAGAGGCACCATTTTTGTCTTTAGAGGTGGCACTCTTAGACATAGATATGATAATCAGGAGCCATGCAGAATCATATTGGCCTTTAGTTTTAACATCTGTAAAACACAAAGTCTCCAATCCATAAAATATATGGACAGTTAACTTCACCCACTGTGTTAAGCCTCTTGACAGAGCATCTCATTCAAAAATTCAAATGAGGGCACATTCAAGTGTGCTTCTCTGGAGCTGAATTTGCTGTCCTGATTTCTTCTCAGTTACAATATTTTTTTCCCTTTCTTTTTCTCCTTAACTGGAATAAAAGAATGTGTGAGTGCACCCTAATCTGATTCACTGTATGAGACACAACGGATAAAGTCACCTCAAGTGACTGATAGACAAAAGCAAGCTGTAGGTTAGAGACAATGAATTTTAACCATTCCCCTTTTTGTAAAATGACTATCTGTCTAAAAGCTATGCCTTTGCAGAGCTGGTGAAGAATGTGCTGCATCCACAGCATTTGTCACAAATCTGCTCGGTGTATTGCTCTCAGAAGTACTAACACATGCACTCTAAATGTGGTTTACAGACACTGTTTCCCACATGCTAGGTGATTATAGGTCCTCCTCCTTCTAATTTACTCAAATCTCTGCATTATTGGTGTAGTTTCCTTTCAAGCATCACCTCTGGCAGAGATAAACAATTCTGCAAGCAAGCAAGACTGTGAGCATCACCACATTCACAATGACAGCAGTGGGACAGGAAGCTCATTCCAGAGTTCTGAGTTCACCATGTGACACTATGGCACTGGCTGTCTCCAAACCCAGATACAGCCATAATAAGAAAATATGCATTTTTCAGAGTAAGTAAACATTATGCAAACCTGGATTTGTACAGCTCTTGCTGTCCTTGTAAATGGTTTGTAAATGGACAGAGTGAAAAACTAAACAGGTAACAATTCCGTGCCTCAGTTTTGATTGTTCCTTTAAACTTCTGAGCAAAACCATCCAAGAAGTATGAAATTATGGCTCTAAGATCCAAAACTGTTTTCTAAAACACCAATACTATGCATGCTACTGATACCAAAAGTTGCAATCCAAAATGCAACACAAGAATTGAACTTCTCTGTGATATAATTAGAAACTAATTAGCGTGGTATGTAATGTATACATTAGAATAGCACCCAAAATTAGAGTAAACACTGTTCAAGTACTCTGTGACTTGCAATGCCAAGCTGCTTCCTGGCAAGTCAACAGACCCAGAGAAATACAAAGGTGGTTTGGGGTTTGCTTTGCTTCCTTTGAAGACCTGCCCTGCACAAAGGTTAGTCAGACTACACTGAAGGTCTCAGAACAGCTAATATCTTCTCCTTTGTGCAGGATCTGTAATTGAAAAGCATTTTGAGCAGCAGGAGGGCAACCATACAGTTCTGAGAGAAAAGTAGTGCATTTCCTCTGTCACAAACAACAATCTGCTTTCAGCAGTAAGAAGCCAAGAGCAGCCTCTCTAGAATACATGTAGAACAGAGCTGCAGCTGTTAGAAATGAAAAAGACCTATTGATCTGCTAGTCCAGCTACCTCCAAATTTAAGACTGCACTCTACAGGATGTCTGCTACTGTTTATTTTCTAGACTGGTTTCAGAAGATTACATATTGGTGATCCCACCACTTTCCTGTTAGGTTTTATTCCAATTTTCACATAACTCCCTGTTAAGAGGAGGAGAAGACGGTGACATTATTTGTTATCAAGACTATTTTTGAGTTCCTCAGATTAGATGTGCCTCTAATTTTTTTTTTTTTTTTTTTTTTGGTGGTTACCTACCTAGAAAAAGTTTCCTTTTCATCATTCTTTACCCAGCTTCGATATTACATCAGAAACCAGCAGTCCTCTGAATGTTCATTCTGGTCAAATGACCACTGCTGGACATTTTCCGGTTGCCCTTTAGAGCTTGTTAAATTCTTCTTTCCAAGCTCTGTGGGCAGAATAATTTTAGCAATGATCTGCCCATGATGACAGGCACAGCAAATAAGAGTAATCCAAGAATGTAAGGACCTAATTAATAAACTAGTAGAAGCATGTAAATGCAGAGTGTCAGAGCTTAAAATGAAAATGGGGACAAACATGTTGGTTTCTTAGAACCTTTGTAATTGTTTCATGTCAAAAGTGCCCAAGGCTAACCAGCCTTTAGTGGATTGATAAAGGACCAATGTGTCGGGTCCTATTTAGTCAAAGAACCCAATTAATTATTATACAGAATTAGATGCCATTTAGCATTGCTTATATTACTGATGACTCGCTAATTTGGCTGGCTCTGATGTAATTACAATTAATTTACGTCCTTAATCCTAATGCTCTAACCTGGCTTTGATTTAATCAGGCGATGTGGAGGTATCACAATCAAAGCAGCATCAAGGAGCTCACTGCTAAAAAGAGATAATTACACCTTACAAAACATATCCTGTCTACCACTCACATGTCCTGAAATACTGAATTAGAACACTGAAAATCTCAGTCAGATAATCTCCAATGGCAAAGTTCAGGGAAAACCTGAGAACACTGCCCAAAATTCTCCTTTTCCTTCTCTCAGAATATGCAGGAACAGTTCTAGTTATTAAGCTGCAATCCACAGCTCTTTGGAGAAGCCCAAAGAAAAACAAATCTTCATGCCATGCCATCAAGACGCAAGACACAACAGACAGTAAAGCTGAACTGCCTGTAACAGCTGGAAGAACACATCAGTGCAAATGAAAGTACCAGCAACTCAGAGCTCAACTTCAGCTTGCCTTGATGAGAAGTCAAAGCAAAAGAAAGTAACAATCCCTTTCTCCTGGGGATGCTGGTCTTTTGCAGCCACTATGCAGCCCTAAATGTCAGCTCCCCTTGACCCTTGCACACTGTCACAACTTAGAGATAGCTGTGCCCTCCATCTTATCCCAGAAAGCATGGAATTTCTCTATAAGGAGTCCTAAAGGTGGGGAGAGACAAACAGGTCTCTCTGAGCCATTCCCGCAGCTGTCAGAGAGAGCTCTTGCTGTTAGGTTGTTCTCTGGTGCCAGGGGGAAAAGCAGTTTTGAGCAATCAGTCTTCAGATGCTTTCTAAGAAACTAGATATAAGGCAAGCCTGGACCCACAGAATTTTGCTGTGGATTTTCTTGCCTTGCTTCCTGATTTCCCCTTGGGTTGTAGATCTGTCCACAGACCCTAAAAATACAGTTATCCCTTATTTTCTCCTTTTAAACTTCTGTTTTGAATGGATCTGAGAAATTTAATTTCCAGATTTTTATATGTCTATAATGCTAAACTATTCATCCATAAGTCATTAAGTTAATTTTCTTAATTCTTGAGGAAATGTTTTAGCTACTCATTCATTCTTTAGCATATAACTTAAATGTGTTCCACTATGAAAAACTTCTTTTCTGTTGCAGAATTGAAAGGCGCAGAAAGTCTCTCTCTGTTCCCTGTCTTGGAGACCAGCCTGACAAAAAAAGACTTCAGCTGAAAAAAGACTGCCATAGTAGAATGCACACGGGGGCAATGCAAATCTGTTTATTCTTTTGCAGACAGCACATCTTCTTTCAGCCCAGAATAGCACATGCTAGTGAGGTTATCATAACACTGGAAGTTAAGACAGTTCACAGGCTGGAATGCAAGAAACTGTTCAATGTAGGGAATTGAATTTCAGTTACTGTCATTATGTTGCTTTGCAGCCATTGAACTGCTATTTTTTCTTATAACCTTGCTGCTGTGTAGTACTGTAGTATAGTTCAAAAACACTGAGCTTACCATTACTGGTGGCAGCCAAAGGAATTGCTACAACTTACTGTCCTGTGTCTTGTTAACTAAAAGCAGGACATTTTTATGAGAAAGAACATTAGCTTCCACTTTTGCTTGCCTGCTATGATACCTTCTAACTACATGCAGGGTGAAAGATCAGCTTTACAGGACCCACAACTTCCCATTTCACCTTTCATCAGTTCATAGTAAACAACCTGTGCCCAGATGTAATGGGAAGAGAGTAGGAATCACCTTGCATTTCCTCTCCCCTGGTCTTGTTCATATCATTGTATTCAGGCTCCTCAAGTCATCCCAGCTCAGTATAGCACTTCATCTTATCAAATATATGCTTAAGTCCCTCTAAAGTCCCTGAGAGTTGAGCATCCATTTGTATGCTTTGTTGCAAAGCGGACTGTCAGAAACCCGCCTGTGTGCTCTTCATGGACAGATTGGCTCCAAATTGTTGCAAGCACTTTCATTAGTCAGCCTCTAAGACAAGCCTGCTTTTATCACGTTATCAGATTTTGCACAGAGGAGAAAGAAGAGGGTAGTTTTGAGAGGGAAGGAGAGCTGTTCCTTCCCTGTGCATGCAAACATCTCCCCAACAGCTGACAGAACTGCAGATGTGTTGTTTTGAGATGCTTGCTCTCTCTACAGCAGGCATGCTCCAGAGGAGATAATGGCTGCCATCCCACCGAGAGTGCTGTTATATGATCCTCTTTCAGTTATTTGAAATATGGACTTCACTCAGAGGATTCTAGGAATAGCTGCTCCAGCTGTTCTGGAGAGATAGAAAGCTGTCACAGGAGACATTGTTAGACTCTGCTAAAATCAGTGGCTGCACTAAAGATCTCACATAAACTCCTTAAGGGTTTGTACCATTCAGTCAGAAGTCAAGGAGAAGTGAAATGTGGTCTGTGACTATAAGGCAGTTTGTATTCCATGCATCAAGGCTATGCTTGGATTTGGCAGACAGAATAGGAAAGACGCTAAACAGATCCTTTTATCAAGTGTCTGAGCAGTTACTTGATCTAAGGGGTTTGTATACCTGCAACCAGCAATGTAAATGTCTGAGACAAATTACAAGGCAGCAGTAGTGTTACAGTGAAGGATGAAAGTGCACACAGAAAGGCAAACAAGCAAAGCATTACAACAGCCACTTAATGGCAAACACATTTATTAACATCAAGTGCGATGTTTGTAGGTTTTGCCTGCCACAACCAGCTGCAGATGCCAGCTACTTAAAAAGATGAAACAGTGCAGTGAATAAAATTGAGGGATTTTTTTTTTTTTTTTCAGTGTAGCCTGCGTGCATTCTTGGCAGAGGAAGCAGGCTCCTAGCTCTGCCTTCGAAGGAACAAAAGGCATGCTGGCACTCAGCGAGCAACTTGATTTCACAAGGCCTCCTGGGAAGGCTGTACGGGAGCATGGCTCTGTGTCTGGCAGCTGCATCCTTGAATAAAAAGAGGAGGAGGAAAAGGGCAGGAAGGAAAGAGAACACAAGGTCTCCATACCACACATGAGAAGCTTTTACACACAATCAGACATCCTTGCCCCAATGTATTCAATAAAAGAAGTGTTCAAGGTGAACCACTATACTTACTGCACACCACAGCAGCACATTTCACAGGCTACTGTTCTTTTATTAGAAACATTTCTCAAAGGTTTTACTGCTACTCATAGATTGTAAGGGTTCAGGTTTTTAAGTATAAGGAAATATAGTGAAGTAGAAGAACCAAATAAAAATTTGGAAATTCGAGATACTTTATAAAGCAAAAATAGCATTCATTCCTTTTACTTGTTGCTTTTACTCAGGAGAAATATGTAGTCAAAATGCAAGTGGGAAACTGTCCTATTGCAGCAGAGTACATCAGTTTATTTCAGTTTAAGGGATTGACTCAAAATAGGTATTTTATCATGCCAGTGGTATGATACGAACAGAAAACAGCTACAAAAATTAATGCATAACTCCGTGGAAATTCAGAGAGAGATAGAGATACCCATATTAGTACTGGATTATGTCTGAAATGTAAAACTGTGATATAAACCCTGCATATCTATGATACTGATTCTCATCAAGACCTTAATCTGGGTAAGCAAGGTACAAGTAAAGGAGTGCTCACTTTAGAACCTTAAAAATATTATGAAGTTCAATGTAGTTAGAACACTTTTCCTAAAAGGCAGAGTCAAGTTTCTTCTGTGTTTCAAAATCCTAGAAAATTTCTAGACAAACTGGAAAAAGAGGAGGGAAAAATTAGTATTGCCACAATATTATTGGTGTCTCAGCACATTTCCAGCATTGGTCTTTTCATTTGACTCCAGTGTATTTAGACTCATGCAGAGAATTAAATTAATCATTATGCAGTGGAAATCAGGACAAATTTCCTTAAGGGCATATTGACATTTTATCTCTCTGGTTCATTGACACAGATGTAAACAAGAGCTGCAAAAGAGTGAGAATCTCTTCTCTTGCCTATTTCACATTTGTAAATCAAAGTAGAGTTTAAACTGATACTCCTGTTCTTCCAGCAGAGAAGAATGAGGGAGGGCATGCACTCCCTGAAAGTAAACTTCTGGCAGTGAGGCCAAAGAAAAAGAAGTGTTCAGTTCTTTAAAGAAGATGGTGATCCTAATAAAAATAAACATCTGGTTATCTGAAACCACTGTCAGAGAAAGTGTTTATTTTAACTATTAGCTGTACCTGGTGGATCAGATTAATTCTTCCTCCTACTCTGAATATTTTTTTTTAAATCATAAGTAATTCTACTGACTGCAGAAGGATTCCTGGCATAAGCAAGACTGTTATAGTTGTAAATTTTAGGCAATAGAGCCTTTAAAGAAAAAACTCTAAGCAAACAAAGCAAAAACTTCACAACCCAACCCAACCTTCACCATGATCCGCTACTTGCACGTCAAATTCTTGCTAATTAGGAAGAATTTTCTGTGTCAAATAGAAGTTGCTCCTATATTTCAAATCTTGCTGGGAGTTTATGATAATTACGTACTTCAAACAAAATTGTGTTGGATAGTCCACAATAGTCATCTAGCATTTCTTTGTTGGCTGATCACCTTGGGTGAGTAGTTTAAGCAGCTTACGCTCAGCGGAATCAAGTAATCCTATCTGATCACCCACTTTACATCTTAGTAGTGTTTCATCTTTAGCCCAGGTGATCTGAATAGTGAGGAACTTGATTCTCTTAACCTCTTAGTGTTGTTTCTCTGAGTTTGCACGCAGTATCTTATTGCAGCCCCTTACTCCAGCTTGTGTGTCACTTGTGGTCCACTCTTTTGCCCCTCTTGGCAAGCCGTGCATAACACAGTCTACAGCTCTGGAGCCTTGCTTGTTCTCACAGACAAACTGAACCGTCACCTTTTGTAAGACACAGGATTCATAGCAATTGGCATATTTATTTCTAATCAACTTCTAAAATGGCATCATTCAGCTGTGCTTAACCACATTACTTAATTTGCAGTCTGTTTTGCTATTGATTTCTAATATGCTCTACAGATATAGGACATCACTCAGTACAGCATTTTCTTTACCTAACACATTTATCTGCCAGCCAAAAAAGCTGAGAAATTTAGTAAATATGTTTGTAAATTTAGGATTACAGCTCTCTCATAAAATAGTTGATAAGGCTCTTTACTGAAAATATGCAGAATCATACACACAGTATTTTTCAAAAAATCTCTGAAATAAAAACTAACATAAGGTAGTATAAAAATTAACTTTGCTTTAAATAAAAGAAAAAACCCAAACCAACTAGCATCTCTTTCCTTAAGGCAGACCCTGGCTCTATGTCCAAATTCTTCTTATTTTCTATTCACATTAGAGGCTTTTTAGGGTTCATTGTTTTGCGTGAAGAATGTTAATTCTTGATGACTTGTGAACAAAATAAAGGAAGACACATCTGGAAAACTGAGGAAGTGGGAAATATTATATTTCCGCTTAATTATTATTTATGGGACAGAAAGAATTATGGATTTCTTCAGTGAGGAAAGAAGAAACCAGAAAGAACACAGACTGCTTTTAGATATTTATCAGTTGAAACCCTGATAAAAGCATGAAAAGAGGTTGCTGTGAAACTTTTTCTATAGAAAGTTCTGAGCCTACTCTTTCCAAGGTATGTTTGAAGTGGACCTCACAAGTGGTACACAGGGTTTTCAGCTCCATCAATTCCCAACATCTGATATTAGGGAGTTACGTGGGTATCTCATTTTACTCCGAAATCTGAGCACATTTCTATCTCTCTTTGCAAGGAGGGACATCAAGAAGGTGCCTTGACTATCCAAACTTTAGAGGTCAAATAGTAAAATCAAATTTTAAAAAAAACCCACTTAATGGTAACATTCTTATAAAAATATTCCAAAAAATTTACACAAGTTTTGGTTTACAGGATTCTTCATATTTGAATGCCTGGTTTTCTCAAAATTGAACCGTTTTAAGTAAATTTTGGAAGAATAATTCTTACTTATGCTGCAACAGTAATCAGTGCTTCTTGCTTTAAAATAAATCTTCTCTTTTTCAAAAAATAGCTTAGT
Source organism: Chamaea fasciata (assembly GCF_029207755.1). NCBI lineage: Eukaryota > Metazoa > Chordata > Aves > Passeriformes > Sylviidae > Chamaea > Chamaea fasciata. The sequence goes on along the minus strand of NW_027094094.1, from coordinate 23,446,997 downwards.
TCAATCAATTTAAACTGTTTGTGAACTCATTACCCAAAGGACTGGTAAAAAAAGTCCCTATACATTCGGTAGAAAATATGCACATTCATACAGTAAATATTTAAATAGTCATCTAGCATGTGCATTCTACCCATTCTGACTGTAGTATTTAGTGCATGATTTCCATATTCCCACTTCAGACAAGTAGAAAGTCTTAATCTGAACAAAAATAGAGACTCCAAATCAGAACAGGCCTTTATCAAACTCTACATATCATCAAAATTAATACAAACACCCTTTGGTTAAGAAAAATGTGACATGACATATTAACCTCTTCAAAGAAAGACACAACACAAATTTCATAGGAACTGCTTGTTCATATCACTGAAAAGAAGAGCTGAGCAAACAAAACCTTTGCCTATAGGGACTAAGCTGTAGTTAAATATGTTTGGTTTAGAATTCACTTCTGTGCGAACTTCAGCCAAGTTGCTTCAGTTTAAAGAGAATGACAGCTGTGAATGAAGTTAACAATATTTTCACAAAAGATGAAATTTGAAAGAGCCAATGTGGAAACCTGCTCTTATGAACAACTATATTCAATCAGGGGATTGTGTGTGCAGTCAATACAATTCAAATTGCAAATATAAACAATGAATAGCAAGCACTCAAAGGACCACTGACAGAAAACACGTTGTCAGCAGTTCACTGCCTGAAATATCTTAACAACAAACATTTGCTGAGTAATTGCAATCAACAAATTTGTTGAAACACATCCAGTTGACAATTTATCAACAGGAAAAAAAAACAACGTGTGAAAAATCTTTGTAGCTCTTCCATTAAGATTTGTGGTCCAATATCACAGATTTGGAATTCAGAAAACTACCACTGGCCCTCCTGCCTCTGCTGTGATAATGCTACTTCTAATGCTATTTACAATCTAGTTACAAGTCACACCCATACAGGTAAACAGCCTGAGTCTTCAGATAAGTCTTTGTACTGTAAGATTATCACAGACAAAACTTGCTTTATTTGCTTGTTCTCAAAGTGTGTATGTACTTTAAAAAGAGTAATTGGGTCAGTTGAAACACTGCAGAGGAAGACTGCTCTTTTCCTGGAAAAGAGCAGTGTGCTCAAGCTTGGAGAGCCAATACAGCCTATGAGAGGTAGCACAGAAAAAAAGAACAGGATCATTACAAAGCACAGGGATCCTGATGCTCACATGCAGAAGCAGAGAGCTTGCTGGAAGTCCCAAGGAGCAGACAGTGATGCATCAGAGGACAGCAGTTTCCAGGGGTAATTGGAATGTGTGTTGCCTTTCAGAAACCAGCATGGTGCATCTACAGAGGCATTTTAAAAGCTCAAAAGTGCACTGTTTAAAAGCAAATTTCTCAGTTTTTCACTATTTCATACTATGCCTTGATTCACATCACGAAAATCTTCTGGAGCAAGAAATCTGGATTCCTTTCATGTGAAATTAAACTGAAAATAGTTTTACAGGAGCAAACCTTGTGTGCTCTGGGCACATCTAATCTAATGGGCATTCAGTCTTGAAAGGTATGTGGGTGGATGTCACTGCCTCACCACCAAATATTTCACTCTACAAAAACACTGCTGTTGCCCTACAGTACCTGTTAACATGGATGCAGCTTGAGGTGATGGAAACCAAGCCAGGAAGTAAAGACACATATACACAGTCTTGATGAGATTAATTTATGACCTCTGTATTCTGTCTCACGTCCCCATTTCGAGGTTTTCTTGGTGTTATCTATCCCCCTTTAAAGTATAGGACAATTTGGGCTTTTGGAGTTTACAAGCCTTTTTATCTATTCTGTGTTCTGAAAAAAACAAAAATGTATAGACAGATTTCAAGCTTTACTTGACCACCATTTGGTCATCTGAATGTCATTCTTTGAATGCACTTGTAATTTGGAAAGCAATTCCAACTGGAAATAATGTTCCACACAAACATTAGTAATGACAATGTTAATGTTTCCTACTGACTGGAAAAGGAGAAACATAACTCCCCATCTGTAAAAAGGCAAATAAGTAAGACCCAGGGAGCCACAGGCCAGTCTCATCTCAGTGCCTGGAAAAAACAAGGTGCATGTCATAGTTTCCACCTGGAAACTGTTCTAAGGCACATGTTAAGCAGTGTGGTCATTGATGAAAGTCAGCATGGCTTCGCTAAGAGCAAATTGTGCCTGAAAAATTTTTTTGACTTTTATGACTGGGTTACAGTCCTGGTGGATGATAGAAGAGTGACCTATATGTACCTGGACTTGTGCAAGGTGTTTGACAGTACACTACGTTACATCCTTGTCTCCACATTGGAGAGACAGGGATTTTAAGGATGGACTACACAAGAGATAAGGAACTGGCTGGATGGTCACACTTAGAGCGAGGACACTTGAGTACAACACCAGGCTTAGTGGTGCAGTTGGCACACCAGAGCAATGGAATATCTTCCAGAGGACCCCGGCTGAAGAAATGGGCCCATGCAAGACTCATGAAGTTCAATGAGCCCAAGTGCAAGATCCTGCACCTGGGTTGGAGCAATCCTGAGCACAAGCGGAAGTGGGCAACGGTGGGAGAAGCCCTGCTGAGGAGGATTTGGAATACTGGTGGATGAGAGGCTGGAGATGACTTGGCAGTTTTCACTTGCAGCCCAGAAAGCCGATCATATCCTGGGCTGCAACAAAAGCAATGTGGCCAGGAGGGTGAGGGAGGGGATTCCTTTCCTCTACTCCACTCTCATGAGATCCTACCCGGAGCACTGCACCAGCCCTTGGGTTCCCAACATAACAAGCACACAGACCTGTTGGAGTGAGTCCAGAGGAGGTCACAAAGATGACCATAAGGTTGCAGCATCTATCCTATGAAGAGAAGACAGACTGAGAGAGTTTAGACTACTCAGATCTGGAAAGAGAAGGCTCTAGGAAGATCTTCTAGTACTAAGGGAGCCTACAGGAAGGCTGAAGGCTGAAAACGCACTTTTGATGAGGCCATGTAATGACAGGACAAAGGAGGATGCCTTTAAACAGGCAGAGGATGTGTTTAGATTAGATATTGGGAAGAAAATTTTCATCATGAGGGTGGTGAGGCATCAGAACAGGTTGCCCAGAGAAGTCGTAAATACCCCATCCCTGGAAGCGTTCAAGAGTATGTCAGAAGATGACCCTGCCTGTAGCAGGAGAGTTGGAAATAGATGACAGTGTAGGTCCTTTGTCACCCAAACCATTCCATGATAATTGCTATTGGAGCAGCATTGTAGCTCTTTTGTCATGCCAAGGCTGGTGATTGTGCTTGCACCTATTTGCAGGCGTAGTCCTGGTCATTCATACGCATACGCCGGTAGGTGACAAGTAGGCTTATTTGGTCCATCATTCCAAAGGTATTCCCAGCATTTAAGCCATGCAGAGTAAGCTGCATGCCATAGGGAAATAATAAAAGGGGATTAAAATCTTTCTTACATATTAATGTATGAACTAAATTCCCATAGACTTAATTCATTGCTGTACCCAGAAGTGGTATTTTTTTTACTTCCGAAATAGAGAATATTTATGTAGAAGAGAATAGGTATGCTTGGGAACAAGAAACGAGTATAAATAAAACTAAAGAAATCTGAGAAGACTTGGCATAAATAAGCCAATTACATAGGCTCTTGAACTGAAATCTTTAATAATGCATAAAGTAAAACACAGACATGCAGCAGAGTTAATGCTTGCAAATGAGCAGGTCTGCGATGCGGAAACATTTTCCCAAAGTGAGGCTAACATACAGAATATAGTATCTAAAAAGATCACTCCAAAACCTACCCCAAAACAAATCAAGAACTGAAAAAAATAATTCAATAAAATAAAAAATATATATAGAAGAAAATCTATTCAAATTGCATTTAGAAAAATTTCAACTGAAAAGAAGCTGAAGCCTAGTGGAGACCAATATATCATACTAAACATTCTGTAAATAAATTATCATGTTTCCTCACAGACCCCTTTGTAAGCTTAAGATCTTTGCAGCCCATTCTCTCTTTCGTAATCCAGATAATTTCATTCAGTCACTAGGTATGCACATGGTTGGTTCAGCTCACAAGGGTTTCTGGCAACAGCTCTACTGTTCCACATTTCCTCCTAAATGTGAATTGCCATAAGATGCTGGAACGAAAGCCCTGAGCACTAAAAACCACTCTACGACTGCAGGAAAGCTGAAATGATGTAAATTTCTTCACACTAATGCAGAAATGTATTTGAGCAGAAGACTGCAATTAGATGGCAAAGTGCAGCTGGAACTCTCTCAATTCCACCTTAGTGCTCCTCCTAAGGCAAGAGAGAGGTACAGAGATCCCATCTGGATTGCATGCAGACAGGCATGGAGATGCTGCAAGGACACATCATCAATCCTTGGTAGCTGCTTTGCACAGCACAGTGCAAGGAGACCTCCTCACACATTGGTACCCTCCTAAATTCACCAAGGTGTCACATGCTTGCTGAGTACTGTGACTCACAGAATACAATGCAGGAACTGAATGATGTCACAATTTCTGAGGAGTCAGTAAATATGTTATCCTCTTGTCTCATATAGTTTGGCTTTTACAGTGATGTGAACACTAGAAGAAAGATGAGAGAGAAAGTTCATACCCCTTGTAGGGTGACAGTCCTGTGACCATATTCCCCGGCCATTAGCAAATGGCTGAACTTATTGGTGATATTTAAAAATTATTACATAGAATTTCTTGCCTCACTAAATGTTTTAAAACTAAACTCATATTTATAATATATACCATAAAAGAGTATTTTTAAAATGCTAGTTAATTTGTTTGGTCATAAAATTTAGTTCCATCAAAACCAAAATCCCAATCAAATACTTTGATTTTTTTCCCACATAACACGTTATGTTTGATAAAAATTAATCTTGGATCTGTTGAAATGAGGATTTCATTAATTTCAAGATATTTAACCATGGTTTCAAGTATTCCAAAGTTTTGAAACACTTTAAAAAATTTCTCCAACTTTTTGGCATAAAAATTTGAACTCGACTCACATTTTCTCATATTTTTTCCACATGAAATCATATTTGGTCAGAAAATGAGCCAAGCTTTAAGCAGAACATTATATATTCTATTACATCAAGGGGTAATTATTTTGTGACTGGTTTAATATCTCACTTCAGGTCACACATGCAAAAGCTGCCATCGTTTTACATATTTTGCCTTTTGCTTTATTCATGAATAAGGAAGTAGATATTATAAGACCTGACCCGTTGGTCAAACTTCCAACAGCAATTGCAGGCAATTATGGCAAGGTGAAATGTCGCCGTGCACTGAACCCCCTCCTTGTTACTCCATCTACAGATTGGGCAGAAACCATCTTTGTTTTATAATGTAGTCTGAAAGAATTCCCACCTTAATCAAGAAAAAAAATAGTAAAAAAAATGGAATTCTCTTTACACAAGATCTTCACTCTTTGCTGAATATTCAAAAAATTATGTTATGTTTCCTAGGTGTATCTGCATCCCATAATTTTTGTCATGTCACTCATTTTAACCTGATGCTTGCATGCCAAAAATACAGGACAGATTATTATTTTGAAATGTGTACCTTACTGTTTATTTAATAGTAAGTTTTGGCTAATCTGACAAAAGGCATTGATGCTGTCTAACAACACCAATTTCAATCTGCAAGTTTTACAGAAATTCAGCCAAAAACTGCGCCACAAAGGTAATTACATATTACCAGTTCTGACATCATGTACAGATTTTCCAAGTGTATTTTAATCTTTACACTATAAACTGACAGGAATGTAAATATTATTAATATCTTGATTTTTTAAATAATCGATTATTATCTAATAATTATAAATTATCTGTTTCTATTTGCAAGGAAATCAGTAAACTGATTTCTTTACAAATAGAAATACTGAGAAATGTAAAATAGTCTATTGTGATATAAAATAATAAATGTCTCTTCAGGGATCCACTAATCCCTCCAGTAAAATTAATTACCCAATAACTGCAATTAAATTAAATCAAATACCAGCAGCATAAAACTACTTAGCCCACAGAAAATAACTCAAACAGACAACTACCTGTAAGGTCCATCCCCTAGGATGCATCCGGCAGGCTTTTTCTACAGATTGATGCATGACCAGATAGAAAAAATTCAGGCCATTTGGTACCAATGCTACACCCAGGCAGGTATAGAGAGTCAGATCACTTCACAAAAAACGTCCTTGCAACTCCCTTTAGCACTTCTTCATGGCAAAGATGATCCAAATTAGACATCTGTGGGGATTGAGGTTCTGAGTGCAAGGCACTGGAAGGACGAAAACTCCTTCTGTAACAGGAATTTTGGTGTCTTAGGGCTCTTAATATCATAACCAAATCTTCAATCAAATTATACAATCATCAGTTTAAAAATTACCTTCATTGGGATCTCGATACCTACTAGTACCTGAAGCAGATTCAAGATCAGAAAGGTCAACATGCTCTAATGTCTTTTGCTGGAGTTATTTTCTGGCCAAAAGAAGCACCACAAAAGTCTTGAGGTGAGTGTCAGGAACCAAAGTGATGGCAAGGCCAAAAGCTGTCACCATCTCTCACTATAATCTGACAGATGAACACCTTAAAGTATAGGACAAGAATTAGAAACGCTACTACAGAGAGAAATCATGAGGACAAAAACCAATTCTAAACTATAAAATACATAAAAGTTACAAAGGAGACATTTAGAAACAACAGAGGTTTTGAGGGGTAGGGTAAGGAGAATAAAAAGATGTGGCAGGAAGGGAGAGAATATAAGAGAGGAGACTAAGTGAAATGACACAGAGAATTTAAGAATTGTGCAGGGTATGAAAAGCCAGAAGAAAAAGATCCACTGCCAAGCCAAGACACGTAGCAGAGATGTAACCATTCTTATCTGTACTTGAGGGCATGAAATAATTCCTTTTTTAATTTTGCCTTTTTAATCCTGTCAATTGGAGCTGTCACTATGGATGTAATAGCAAGTATTCCGATCACAATATCAAAGACTCTTCACTGACACTCCTTGAAATAGCATTAATATCTGCTCACTGTGGGTACTACATTCAAATGTTCATGTACAGTGCTGTAGCTCCCCCTTAGTCAGGTATCAAGCTACTATTGCATGCTCTGCTTTTAAAATTAACAGCTGGCCTAACGTTAGATCACTGGAGTGTGGTTTTCTAGAAAAGACACTGCTAATAAGACAATTTCCAACTCTATCAAGTTATTACTCACTCTGTATTTCCAAATATCAGAATCCGCCTTAAAGCCAAAAGCAGGATTTAACTTTCCAAGAGCAACATGCCTGAACCAAGATGTCAGGCTTAAATTTTGGGGAAAAATGAATTTAAATCTGAGTTTGTGGATTCCACAAATGTTCTCAAAAAAAAAACCCAGGCTCAGTAAAATCCAGGTAGAAATTCCAGGTAAAACAGAAATGTCAAAATCCAGGTCGAAATAGAGTGGCTGAATATGTGATAATCCCCAGAAGGTCCAATATTTCACCATCTGGGTTAATGCTGTTTCATCACCACCCTCAGACCCTTGCTCTCACTCCCACCTCAGCACACAGAAGGGACAGAGACAGGAAAATTTAAACACTGCAAAGTCTCATACAGTAATACAGTAATTACAGTTCACAGACAGCTACATAAGAGAAAATGAAATCACATGATATGCTGAGGTCAAGCAGGTATACCAAAAAGAGTAATTTTATAATTTTAAAATGTTAAAGTTGCCTCTAAAAATGCAGATGATTAATACTGAATGACCTGTGGACTCATATCTGCTTAAAGGATGTAATATCTAATTGGTTCACTGGATAGAAGGCAATTCAGAGGGGATCCATTATATTATCAGTATATATTAGAAATACAATAAAACAGATAACAAATTTACTGCTTACATGAAATATTTGTCTAGGTAAGTGATAAAGGGAAAGATAAAACATGTCACTCAGAAGAAAATTAAAGAAGTATTTAGAATGAGACAAAATAATATATACTGGATTGATTTGGAAAATAGTATTATACAGTCATTATTATTTTCGTGGTTGTGGTATCATTAGGAATTTCATAAAACTTCATTAAAATTTGATGTGTGCTGACAGTTTTCTCTAGGAGCCTAAATGGATGAAGTGCTTGTGACCTTCAGTCTGGATTAGGACTCTCTCCTTGGGAAATGTAAAGTTGAGTGTATGCTTACATGTCCAGTGGGATTGGAGTGGGACCTTTTTTGTGATCAAGTAATGTTCTTAAACAGAAGTCAGTGTAGTGCTTAAACCATTATTTTCTTGAAAATGCACTGAATTAAAGATTTTCTTCATTACTTACCAAGGAACAGGACTCAGGTATCAAGGGACTGATATCTTACAAGTTACAGAACCATAAGAAGCATTAATAACAAACCCAAGGAATAAAGCCTAAGAGGTGCAACTCTCATGAACCACTGCAACTGGGGAGGTGCACAAGGTAATCTGACAAGAAACATCAGCTGACAGTGAATGAATTTGCATTCATTTACTAATTTGTAATGCACATTTCAAGTTGATTGACATAACTCCTAGTCAGGAAACTCAGTCACTTACTCAATGTTGTAGTACAATAGTATTTAACAAAAAGTGGGTTAACTCATTGGGAATGCATAGGTGAATCCAGAATTCCCTTAAAAGTAACAGAAACATGAAGAAAAAAACAAATATAAAATTAAAAACCTAGGGATTTAGCTATATAGAAGATTAAAGACTTTCATATTTTGAGAGCCTGCTCTGGGGGAAAAAAGCCTCTAGATGCTGTGAATTTTATCATCTTAATTCTGAGAGATAGTAAAATTTGGTATTTACACACAGACTATGAAACAGTCATGCTGAAAGTAGCATAGCTGCTTTTCTGATTACATATTATTTTTGTTTCATTCATATTCAGTAAAGCTTTTCCACTTGGGCTAACATGCTTAATTTTGTAAAAACCACAGGGGAAAATTATGGGGTCAGGATCTGTACTTCACTTCTTCTCCAAAATACTTATTAATACTAAAATGTTCACACTAAAAATACTCAACAAATTGAGAACTGACTGAGACAGGCATTAGCCATGTGCTCTACTGCAAAAATTACTTCTGTTTTTCATACACATCTGCCACACACTTTCAGCTATTTCTAACAAGGCAGAGCATCAAGATGGAAACTTGGGGGCTTTGTGCCGGCTGAGTTCAGGGGTTGCTCAGAGGCTGCACCAAAATCTTTCGTGTCTCTGCCCCCTGCTTTCCTCCCACTGCCTCATGTTCTGCACTCCTCTCCATTCCCAGACTTTGGTAACTCACCCTGAGCTCATTTCTTGGCTTTCTATGGAGGACAGAAATCATTATCATATAAATATTTAAATTGCCTTAGAGCAATGGAAGTAGTGCTACTTGAAAGTAGGAATGATGCTGAAAGCTGCTAAGTAACTATCAGCTAGTTTTTATTTTCACCCAGGCCAGGAATGACCTAGGGTCTGCTGTCCAGATAATAAGTTGTCTGTTCCCCCGCATTTCCCACACTTTCTTAAATTTTCACCAGTGAAAAAGAAAAAAAATTAGCAAGGCACTTACTGATTAACTGAGTGCAACTTTCCAAGTTATGAATTTATATCCAGAGCAGGGTTTTGCATTGTTCAGCCAATTGCAAAACATGTAAAGCATGCATACAAGAGGGGAATTAGTCTTTTAGAGGAGCCAATGCAGTCACTGGCTCCTCTAAAAGATTAATTCCCCTCTTAAGTGGAAGGTGATACTTGATCATTCTCTGGACATGGGAGAACACAACCTGCAGAGTTCTGATTTGGTGACATGTTACACTACAAGTTCTGCACAGCCACCAGGTAGTCAGTGCAACTCCAGGACAGCTAAGTACATTAACTTTTGGCAGGAGATCTCCACAAACACCATCCTGCCAGCATTGCCACTGATTTCTGTGGAACAAAATTACATTATTTTTTAAAATTCCTGTTCAGAGATGCTGAAAATCAGTTCCATGTTGTTTTCAGCTTTTCCTCTTCTACAAGTTAAAGCAATCACTCTGCTAAGGATGTTTGGATCCATACAAACACAGTTTTGTTGTATTATTGAATAAGGAGTCAGTGTTAACTGTCAGTGTAGTGTCTGCATAACAGTGTCCAGAAGGCATGAGTTAGCACCTGGACCCAGATCCAAGATAGAGACTGAAACAAAGAGGCTCCAGAAATTATATGATTATGCCACCAAAGAAATTTTAAAAATATGCTTCTGATGTTTTGTATTTCAATGCTTTAAATGTGAGGTGGTAACATGTTTTCAGGACCAAAAATCAAAGGACTTTTTATCTGCCAAATGAGTTAACCTGGCTGTACATGTGAGGAAAGGTTTTGCAGCCCATAATCCAAGTGCACAAAATAGACTGAGAATACCAACATCAGCATAGCTGCAAACATTAATAAAGGTAATTGGCTCAAAGGGATTTGCTTTAACTTTGTAGCTTGTTGTGAATCTATCGTGAAACAAAATACTTGAATGTGTGTTTATTACTTACAGCAAGAATTTAATTTGATTATACAGCCCAATATTGTCATTTTTCTCATCTCTAACAGGATCACCTAAATTAATTTACACAATAATCTGAAATTATAAGATCAGAGATCTCTCTTAGAGGGAGTGGGCAGAATTCTCTCTGAGGCAATGGATTTAACAAGAAACTGAATAGAGAAAGCACACAAAACCAAAATATCATTTGTTGGGTTTAAATGTTAATTATCCTTCCTGTAGCCCTGCCACACAAAGTCCTTATTGAACAGAATAATCAATATACTCTCTTTGGAAAACCAAAGAAAACCATTCATAACCATGGACCAAGATTTTATGGTAATATTTGGCTCTTAAAGAGCATTTGTTTGCAGAAGACCAAATTTCAGTGTAAAACCAGCTTTAGCAAAGTATTTTCAGCTACTTACATCAATTTATTTTTTAAGTAGCTCGCCTGAATGCTTCCTATATATTCACGAAAACCAGGGGCCACATTAGCAGTGTTATGATTTTTCAATATTTTTCTTACATATTTTAAACTGAATTTTGTTGCTGTTGTGTTTCTGTGCCATTCTCCCGCGCAGCTAAGAGCAATATAGTATTTCCTGTTGTGGCAAACAGGGTTCACACTGACTGGAAAGATGTTTCATGACGTGATGGAAGTATTTTCATACATGTTCATCTCTAACAGCTTCAGACACCATTAGCATACCAAAGATGACAGGATAAGGAGTACCTGTACAGCAGAATCTAGACTATTCAAAGATGGAAAGATCAATTTAAAAATTAGGATATTCAATAAAGGAACACATTTAAGAAGCTTTCCCAATGATTTCTCTGGTATCTTTTCAATTTCCAAGAATAAAGGACATCCTGAATCCAAAATTTCCCTGTATAAAATAAATGTTTTGGAAGTCCATTGCCTATTTCTCCTGAAGTCAATGATATTTACCCAATTTACTGACTTTTTTTCAAATGGAATTTCCTTCATTTTGAGGTTCCAGGTCATGTCATATTAAAGTGTTTTGTTTTGGTTTTCCTATTACTTTTCAGTTACAAGCATGACAGAGCCGAAAAGATAAGTAGGCAATCTCTATCAGCAGATCTGTCCCAGTTTAATTTTTTTTATAACTGTAAAAATCTCCTCCCATGCTGAACAGAACACTACAAGGAGCAGAATCCCTTTATTCTTTAGGACTAAATTAACAACACTGCAATTCAGCGATATTTCTTCTTCTTATGTTGACTGCATCTATGGAATATGGTTTCTACATATTTCCAAAAAGATCCCCAGAGGACTGGCACTTGAAGCTTATGGCTAAAGATTGAACAATGAAACAGGTCAGCTTGTCCTAAGAAATCAGGTCATTCAGCTGCATTCCTTCTTATCGTTTTGACAACAGGGGATGGGGGAACAGACGCAGTTGTAAGCCAGCTCTTTGGGAGAGCCACTTACAGAACACAGGCAAATAGCAACACTTCTTCTCTAAAACCGAAGTTCATATTTAATACATGGTGCAGTTATTGTGGTGCTGATATCTCCTTTTTTAAAAATCTATTTATGAAGAGAGCAAAACTTAAAAGTAATTTCAGATTGATGATCCTATATCTTGTTGCTTTTGTTTGGGGCTTTTTGTTTGTTTGTTTTTCTGGAGGCAATGCACCACTATTAAAATATTCACTATGGAGGACATTTTACTGCTGTTGATGTTTGCAAGAACAAATTGAACAATCACAAATTAAATAGTCACATATTTCTTTAGAGAATTTTAGCTTGTGGTAAGATGCTCAAGGCTTGAAATGGAAATTTTTTCAGTATCCATACGCTATATCTATCTATATCTATATCTATATCTATATCTATATCTATATCTATATCTATATCCCTATGGTTACAAAATTTCCTTTGCTTAGTTATAAACTCCAGGCGACATGTAAGATTTTCTTTGTGTACGCCCACAAGTAATTCTGACTTTGTCCATAAAGTCACAGAAGCTCTCCTGAGATGGTATAGTACTGATATATTTTGTCAGTCTCCATCCACAGGTGGCCTAAAGTGAAGACAGTGGTTCCCCGCAGCATCTAACTACACCCCTCCATCAATGTAAGCGACCAGTGTGGAGAAAGATTCAGAAGGATACTGAAGAGAATTACAGGGATGCCTTATGACTGCAATGTCCTCTGCGGATGCCAAGAGAGCAGGCAGCTTGGAAGTGAACTTCTGATCTCCTAATAAGTAGAAATAGATAGAAATTGGAGAGCTTTTCAAATTTTTTGACTTTAGTTCAGCTGTGCCTAGGTGTGTCTTAAAAAAATCATTTTGAACGCAACTTCACTACTTGTTGGAATTTTAATTTAACTCCTGCAGACAAGGAGCTTACGTACATACACATAAAAGTATTTACATCCACACACATTAATTTTCCAATGCTTTTCTAGTATCTTATCCTTCTCTTGAAATAGTTAAGCTAATTTTATACTCAGAAAATGGGAAGAGTAACAGTTCATATAAGTGCAAATAAGAGAGAAGCTTGACATGCTTTTCACTGAAATGCAATCAATACCTGAAAGTGTTTCCAAGTCTCTAAACCAGCCAATAGAACAGAACATAATCATGTGATACATCCAACACACCTACTGATTCTGATTCTTGGCTTATACCTACTTGACCGCAAACAAGTCTAAGTGAGAACTGGGAAGTTATGAAAATGCCATCAGGCCTAGAAACCGCAGATTTTGCCAGAGCGACAAAAACAAGAAATGCAAGAGAGCAGGGTTTGAAGGTCACCCCATACCTGGTACCCAGATCAAAGCCAGAAAATTCTAGGCAGGCCAAGACCAAAACACACGTGCTGTGAGCAGCAAGGACTGTACCTTTGTATGTGGGTGGATGAGCTGGGTAGGTGGCCAAGTAGTTAAACACAACTGAAGAGTGCTGGGCTGTGCATGGTATGTTAAGATAGTATAGCTGAGGCTATGTGCTTCCTACTCTCTGGAAGTACAGCCAAGCTGCACTGGACTGCTCTGCGACCAGCAATGCGTAGTACCTCACTGCCACTCCACTCACAAAGCTTCCTGGGTAAATAAAACCAAATTAATGATTGGTGCATTAAGTTAGGTGTCTCCATTAAGGGTCACAAACTTTTTGCCAAAAGGTATTGGGAGAAAAAGTCACAGTTTTATTTGTAGTTTTTCTTTAATTTTGTTCTGGCTTGTTTTTATTCTTTTTCTAAAGAATGAAAAAGAAGAAAAGAAATGTTTATCAAAAGAAATGTTTCACTGCAGTTTAAATAAGTAAATTAATATTAATATGAAAGAGCCTGTACAATTTTCCACAGAGGTACTGACCTAAATGTTTCACTAGAACAACATAGATGATTATCAGAAACTTTACCTTGCTTTTTCTCTCTTTTAATTCTGCCAAGCCATATTTCATCCTGGAGCTTAAATAATGGGCTACATTTCAAAAAAAAAGTTGTTCTTGCCTGTTCCCAGATGAACTAGAAATTGGAAAAAACAAGCCAAATTCCAATTAGGAGAGAGTCTAAAGTAAGTCTGATTTATAGTTAGCCTTTGACTAGAGGGCCAGGCCCTAAGATGTTTGTGATCTTTTGGCTGCCACCTCAAAACCTATAAAATTATGCTTCACTACATCTCCGGAAAATATTTTTTCTCTCTGCTTCCCAAAGATACAGAATCTATTGAAAATACACATTTAATCTACATCTGTAGCATTTTGATACACCACTTCCTTTGATAGTAATTCGTTCTATATTGCATCGACCATCAGGCATTCAACATCCATGTTGTTCATGTCGTACCATATTCAAAAGAATAAGAAGCAGTTGTGCCATTGTAACTCAGCTGGCATCCAGCAGAAACAACTGCATTCACTTCGACAAGCTTGTCTTTTAAAAGTCCATTCTCCTCCCATCCGCCTGGGGAGTTCAATATAACCGTAGCTTGGTGCATAGAGTATACAAAATATGCTTCAACTTAACTGTGAAATTCTAAACCCTACTCATAATAAAAAGGTGCAGAAAAAACATCTGTGGAGCTGCAGGACAAAGTCTTCTTAATATCAGAAACACACTGGTCAGAACATTTGGAAGATGCATTACCTAGATAAGCATTAACAGAAAGGCCTATCAGGAAAATTTCACCCAAACTACCACATTTTATTAAACCCAGGGGAAATTTTAAAATCACCCTATTATTCTGATGGCTTTAGCGAGCCTGTTTCCTCTGGCTTGAATGCAACATGAAAGAGATGTGGCTTAACCCTAGTACTAAATAATGTGGAGAACCACCTTAATGTCAGAGCCAGATTGAAAGAAATATTTTCATCCTGGCAGACTTCAGAGAATCAGGAGTAGTGTCTTTTGATCAATGTCAGCCTAAATGCCAGCTGGCTGGCTAGCACTTGAGGACTGAGCTCCACATTAGACCTACTTTAACCTCACTCACATTGCCACTTATTTAAAAGCCAGAAATCCCTCACAGAATTTTGGAATTGTGAAGTTTGTGACATCTGGACCATGGAACATAAAAAAAGACTGTCCAATGTATTCACAGTAGTTTTCAAGAGGAGAGAAAGAAAATAAAACTCTCCAGAATGATATGTTCACTAAGAGAGATAATGATCACTCTTTGAGTGCAAAAAAAAAATTTGAAAAATATAAAGAATTTGAGAAAAAGAATTGGAAATCACACTAATATTTTAAAGTTCTCAACCACAGTTTTAAATTACTACACCCTAATTTTAAAATATTATCTCTATTGAATTATAAATGGGCACAAAGAACCAGCACACACTTGGCATGTAGAGATTTCTGTTAATGACAAACAGAATAAAATCACCTTCATTAATACTTTTTACTCTCCTCTCATCCATGCTTATTTTTGATCAACTAGGGAGACTGATGGATATCTTTCAATGTGTCAAGCTAATTTCTTCACAAAATTGATTATAAGCTAAACTTCACCCGTTCAAAAGATAATGAACAATCTTCTTCTGCATCCCTCTGGAATAATAATTTTTAAACACAACTTCAGTTTATCCAAGTTGTAAATATTTTCTGTTTCTATGGTTTTTTCATCTTCCTCCCTAACTCACTGCTCTTTCTTTGGAAACAGCAGTTGCATGCTTTAGGATAGCATTTAATATATATCAACCAAATGGTTCCAATTGCACTTTTGCTTGTTCAGCCATCAATGCCAGGAACTATTGATACTATTTTGGATGCCCCATATGAAATACAAGCCTTTTTCTACAGACTTGTTTTTCTCAGTTCTTCCTTTTAATGGATCACAGATTCCTCCTATCTTGAGAAGGTTTAAAAAGGTTGCAGGTTGAAAAATCTCTATAAATTGCTAAAGACAGCACACAACTCTATGGATTAATGGTTGTTGGACAGAATTTTTAACTTACAGAGCACTCATACATCATTGATAGCCATCTATAGTTTCAGTGACTATTAGAACATACTTCAAGAAAGTTCATACTACGGAGCTTAAAATTTGTTCCTATCAGCTCAGGAGCTTTTCTGCACTGTTTCTTGCTTATTATTCATAAAGAATTTAAGATCACGAAAACCAGGTTTTGTCTGCTGTTTCAATGAGTTATAACTCAACATTACTGTTTTGTTCCCTCTCTGCCAATAGATCTCCTAGAAAACTGGTGCAGAGTCTCTGCTATTGGAATCAAGTAGTGGCTAGAAGGCAAAGAACTGGAACTGCAGTGTCTACAGATGCCTAATTCTGAGCAGCTTGGCTCTCAGGCATTTGGTTATTGCTTAGAGATGATGCAAAGCTTCATTCTTACTTTGTAATTATGTCAGGAATCAGGATAGGATATTACATAATTTGTTTCAAAAGAAAGAAATTTTAATTAACAAAAAAACCCATGTGAACAACTACACTTATAGCAGAAGAATGCATGGTCTTATCACATAGCCCAAATTTTGGGCCTATCAAAAATCTCTCTACTAAGTCATCCTAGATTATCTAGAATCACCTCTCATTGAGCCTGCTGATCAAAATTAATTAGATATACTAGATAGGAGTTAAACTGTAATAAGGAGAGTTTTGAAATAATGTTCCATGTGTTTAAAAAGTGTTAACACACTGATGGGCTAAAGTTTCCCTGTGGTCCACATTGCCCTAACAAAAAGTCATGGATAAAGGCTGACAGACAGGTCTCTCTCTGCTTAGGTAATTTTGACCACTGAATTAATTGAGACCAATGATTAAAGATGTGAAAATATCAAAAACCTGTTGGGTCATTTGCCTCGCAGTTGCAGAGAGGAATTCCATACCCAGAAGGAATCATCCCACAGCTGTCTAGAGACATACCGCTTCCATGCTCTCCCTTAAGGTAAAACCAGCATATGCCGGAAAGGCTCTGGAAGAGTAATTTATACTTTGGCAACACTTATCCTAAATATCATTCTCAAGGGAGATTTTGATGTTTTACTACAAGGCAGGGCTGGAATCCATCTATCATACACTGTGAAAAATAGAGAGGCAGGACCAAAATTTATAGTGTACCACCCATGCAGACACACAATCCACCCTGGAAAAACACTTCAGAAACAGAAAAGAATCCAAGCCCCTTTGTATTTTCACAAAGTTACTGTAGTAACAGGTTGAAGAGAAAAAGTGCTTTTTATGGTAGAGGTGAGCAAGGATGGTGCCTGTCTAAGGCAATAAGGGCAGGTGCACTTAACAGTCCATTCACAGTGCTTAAAATATATCTCAATTGCAACAATATTTGGATACATCATTCTCAGTGAACACCCCTAGAGCTTTCCAACCTTAGCCCATTATTGTAAGCATAAAATAAAAGTAGATTTACTTTTCAACTGAAACAGATTTAGTATCACATTAAGATGTACTAAATCAGTTGGAGACATAAACACAATTTTCCCTTTTCATGGGTAGATTGCAAGTTCAAAGAGGAAAAAAAGCTTTAAAAAGGTGAAATACATTAACAACCCATCCTTCACCTTACTGATGAACACGATCTGGTCCAGACCACAATGGTTATTATCAGAAACTTGAAATGCATCTTTGCCTAATATCAAATAAATTCCCTTTGAATCTGAAATTACTTTAATCAAAAGAAAGTCAGTTTAGCACAGACTTATTTCCTGATAGTGAACATAGTAGCTAAGTAATTATTTACTCCTCCTTCAAGACTATTTGCTGAAGAAAGAGGAAAACTAATACCTAGTCAAGTGTAATATTACATATATACTTTAATTGTTTTTCCCCTAATAATTCCACCCAGTACACCTTGGGCTAGTTGCAGAGCTGTGCCAGAGAGGGAGGTGGACCACTTTCCCCAGCCCTGTTTCTTCTCCATCACCTCTTAGATCTTGGAGCTGCAGGCCCAATTGGTAGGGGCAAGTCTACTTTTTTCCTTTATCAGGAGTGTGAAGCTTTCTGTAGGGTGGAAGGTAGGCTTGTAATGAGAACGCACTTGCCAATTCCATTTTTATTGAAATAAGAAACTAGTTGGGCTGAAATTGTAGAGATTATAAGCATTGTGTTCTATATTGTGCCATCAGATTTCAAGCAGATGGCTCAGTTGATTCAGCAGATGTCTGGGTAGCATGATCTACCCCAGTGTTTGGCTACAGATAAACTGATGAGGCTGACCAGTCCTAAAGGAATTCATGAAAACTTCTCACATTCAGAAAAGTTCTCAACAGGAATATTTATGTATTACTAGCTTTCCCATGTAAATAGATAAATATTACTGCCTCCATTGATGATCTCATGGCCTTTTAGACATATATTAGTTTTCCTCTTCCAGAACAAAGTGCCATCATCTTTGAAAGTCTCAGCTGCAAAATGTAGGACTGAAAATTATGCTATGAATTTTTTATGATCATATCCTATTTGGTGTAAAGTTCAAAGGTCTATAAATATTCAAAGATATGTAGGATTCTGTGGAATGTATTTCTTGGTTGTATTCAGATCTGATAAAAAGCCATTTGTGACATGAACTAGAAACAATTTTTGATATGTGCTGTATTAATTCCCTGCTCGTAATGGTAGATAAGAACACAGGACAATTTCAAGACTATATACTTATAACTTTTATTTTTGAATTAAATAAAGTTCTCTGTAGGACTGCTAGCAGATGAATATTTTCTTTTTATGACTGACCTTAGAGCTACAAAAAAATAGACATTGCCAGTAACCAGGAGCTAAGTATACAAACAGAAGGGAAACAGTACTTCAGAACCAAGTCAGCAGAGCTCTACTGACAGCAAATTTTCTACCAAATAAAGATCTGGTCAGTCATCTAAAATTTTTCTTCCAGTGGCAGAAGTAGCATCTAAAAAAGGAACTATTAATTTCAACAAGGTTAGGATAAATGATGGTTACACTTCTATCATAATAATAACAACATTAATTTAAAAACCTTTCCTGAGTGTTTTAGAACTTATTTTATTCCAAGAATGTAAAGCTTGACTTTTTTATCCATACATTTGATTTTTCCAACTCTCTTTCATTGTTGTATGTTAGAGTTTGATATAAAATTTTAGTTCAGCCTCTGATGTAATGATTATAGTTTGTAAATGACTTTGTTTTAGAGCATCCATAATTCATGGCATTGGATGCAGCTAGAATATAAACGCAGATATTTTAGAGAATCTGTATTTCAAAATGTTTAAAATTAAGCATATTCCTAAGTTTGCCGATGAACTGATGCTTATGGCTATCACATATTTTGCTTTCAGAGGAATCAGAGCTTGGGGAATAGGAAATGGGAATCCCTACAATATAAAAAACAATACTCGCAATACAACTTTATATGTAATTGCATTTGTGGATCACTCATCTCCACAGAAACTTGAAAACAGAAGTGAGCTAATAGATATAATGCCCACACCTACAGATGCGTTAGAGGTTTATGAGAATCCCACACAAAACTCAGAAATTTCCCTGCTGAAAATTAATCCCAGCTGTAGTAAAACACATGTGCAAAATTCTCTACAAGCTGAATAGCACCCAAAATTCCAGATATTTTACTCTGATGAAACCTTACAGAAATCCCATTTCAGGGCCATGCTAATGCAGGCAGATTGCTTCTGGGCTCATACCTGTGTTTCTGCAAGGTTTGTGCTGTGATTTCCTAGAGACCTGGGGTTCTGCACTGCATTGCATTGCACAATGAACACACAGTAAAGCAATTTTACAGGCAAGACAACCAGGTACCTATGGATTAACAGGCACTTAAGCAATGAGAAACAATTTATATGCAAATTGTTTTTGATCTGAGACTCTTAAACCGCAGCTCAGGTGAAACCGAAGTATGTGAATCCCGTTTTTGTATCCAGACCTCTATGTCTTAAGCTTTTCAGATCTACCTGCAGTGCACAGCAAAGCAACGACTTAGTGCCATAAAAAGCACAAGAGAAAACTATTTTGCAGTAGAGAAATCCTGCAGTGATCTTGAAAGTGAATTAAAAAAAAAAAAAAAAAATAAAAAGAAAATACAAGTGAGAAGCATAAGACTGGGAAAGGAATAACTTTCTACAAGTAGCTGCTGCAAAGCAAAACAACATGAGTGAATTACAGTTTGCCAAAGCAGATTAAAGCAGTCTTAAAGAAGCAAAAGTCTGTCAGTGAGAAAACATTTCCCTACAACTCTGGTCGTCAAGTTTAAAACTCTAGGGCTGTCACCAAAAGGAACACAGGTTGTTACACAACAAACAGAGACATTTTTAACTCCAGCTAGGTAACAGCCTTGCCTTTTCAGTTACAAGGTGTTTCATTCTGTTGCACAGAGGCTCACTTTTAACTACCGGAGCACTTTTGTAGAGCTTGCTATTTTAACTTGTGATCAGCCTTTTAGCCATGAGCTACTGTCTCAGCTCTCATCCTCGACTCCTTGCTTTAAATTAACTCCTTGATAGCCACTGCACTCAAGTCAAAGCACCTTGGAGTGCACAAATGCTCTGTTTGAAAATGCCTCAACTTATCATTGCAAGATGAGAAAGATCTCAGGTATGCCCTAAGTAACATTCCTGTGCAGTTTTTTAAGTTTCAGACCAGAATTATGTGAGTCTTCCTGCCTGTCATGGCACAGACTATACCAGGACACAATATATTTAGTCTTCTCTTGAGAAGTACTCAGAGGATGTCACTATTGTTAAGGCCTGAGCCCAAAGTGAGGTAGCCCCAGTAGGAAAATAAAATAAAAAATAAACATAGATAATGATTTTCACAGTCATGTTTTGAACAGTTGCTATTTGAAGACTTCTGTTCCATCTGATCTTTCAATCAAGCTATGAAGTCCTGCTTTGCAGGCATTCTCACTTCACCAGTATCATACAACAGGCAGGGAGTTCTCATTTCACCCCGTGGGAGTTCTCACTTTCACTGGGATAACATGAGGCCTCAAGGTCACTGAGGTTTCTAAAAGGATAGACTGGAATCTGGAGGGATTTACCAGCAGCCTGACAATCAGTGATTTTGGTGCAGGTCAGACTACTAGATGGTTCTGAAAATCCCAGTTCAAGCCCGTTTCCAGCTGTAGGCACCTAAATCTCTTTAAAATAGGGTTGCATAAGAGTCACAATAAGGTCATTTAAGGAGATCAAGTAAGCTTTAAGTGGCATATGGCTGTAAAAACAACAAAAGCATCTGTGAAATTATAACAGCTTTGGACATGAACTACAATAGTTAGGATGCTTTTAAACTGCCCTTCTAGACAAGACAGAGATTAATAAAACAACAGCAGTAAACACCATAATAAAGTTCTCTTCTAAGTAGAAATCTGTGACCAGAATTAAAACGTCACAAAAATGAACTTTTTCTTCAAAAGAAATAATTGCACACTATTTTTCTTTTATTTAGACGTTACTAAAGAAATCATTTGGACTGAATATTAAAGTAAACATCAAATCACAAGGTGGCCAAAGAAATCCTGTGCTGATCAGGTTGTAATCTATGTTCAGGAAAAACAGCTCTGGTTATCCAATAGTTCTCATAGTTAGTGGAGTCTTTGGGTTCTACAAGTAACGTACAGTGAAGTTTGGACAAAACCTGGCATTCCAGAGTACTCCCCACCACCTCCAGGAGCCAGTCCTCAGCTTTTCCTCTCTGAGTGATGACTCCCACTATTGTTCAAGAGTTCCCTTGAGAATTCCACCTCAGCAACCTTTTCTCTCCACATACTCTGGGCTGATGGGCAAGCAGGGAGAGGGCGTAGCTAGAGCAGAGCTGGCTCTTATGCAGAGGAGGAGATTGAGGAGTGGGCAGGACAAACCTGAAGGTGTAAGGGACAAGGGAGACATAAGTGAGGGCACAGGGATGCTCCCCTGACCAGCAGCTGCTGCTATCACACATTTTGGCCTCCCCAAGGAGGAATGAGAGCAGAGCAGCTGCCTGAGCTGGGTAGTATTCAGGCCTATTTTCAAAACAAAGGAAAGGTCGAGAGTCTGATGTTTTAGGCAACTGACTAATTTTCCATTCTTAAAATAACCCTGAGACAAAGAGGCACTTGAGGAAACCAGTGCAGGCAATAACCCTTAAATAAACGAAAGTGAAATACAGCATTTCAACGATTAATTATGGTATGGTCAGCAACAACAAAACACACTACTAAATTATTATAAGAGATAATTCTATGTATGCAATCATATTTTAATTGCCTTCTTATTTACCAAAATTTTTCTGTGAGATGGGGAAAATTGTAACTGCTACTGAGACTCAGAGCAGGCAAGTGACTTATATCACATGACAAAGGACTGGTGCAGCTAAGCCAGAAGTGGAAGCCATGGAATCCCATATCATCACAAAATCAGGTATGCACTATGCTTCCCATCATAGTGCTCTCACATTGGTCTGCTGACTTTTTATCAGGGCCTGAAACAAAACAAACCTACTCAGCAAAAGGATCTAGTCATCCTTTGCTTTCAGAGTTTATAAATATATATCCCTATTTGTTAACCTTCACTAAGCTGAGCTCTGCATTCTACCAAAGGCAGAAACTCAGATGCAAAGAGCCCTTCTGTGCCAACTGGCTTCATTTCAGTCACAATTGCAAAGACCACGTAATGAAGAGTCACATAAAATGAATGCATTTTAACTACCATCAGCGCTATGACTTCAGATGAGACAAAGCATACTAACAACAAATCCTTGCGTTTCTGTAGCGTTTATATTTCACCTACTATCACATGACTCTAGATTTGTGATGTAACTATTTTAGAATGCCTTTTTCCCCCTAATGCTGTAGTTTTTCAGATTTAAAAGTTCAGGGTTTTGTCCTAACAATTCAGCAATTTTAAACTTCTCAGATTTGCCCTAACAAACAATAGAGTTTTGAAGCTTTCAGCTTTCAGGTGAACAAAAATCAAACCCAGTTTGGAAATAAAATTTATGAAAATGGGTTTTTTTAATGTCTGAGGGTTACATAATTACAGCCATTACAAGCAGTTTTACCTAATCTGGGAGCAAACAAATTCCATCCACTTCCTTCATTTATGATGTACCAGAAACTGCCTTCCGCTGCTTTCACTGTCCCTACTGCT
Source organism: Chamaea fasciata (assembly GCF_029207755.1). NCBI lineage: Eukaryota > Metazoa > Chordata > Aves > Passeriformes > Sylviidae > Chamaea > Chamaea fasciata. The sequence continues at coordinate 23,423,910 of NW_027094094.1, read as the reverse complement.
ACCTTTATGTACATTTAGCTTTTCCTTGTGCTTACACAAAATTCTTAATTATTTTGCCATGAAGTTTAAATTCCCTTCTTTATCAAAATGGAAGGTCTGAGATTTTGATAATGCAGCAAACTTGGAGGAAAAACCCCCAAAGTTCAGAAAAAGTCCCTTTCTGGTCTTACTAGCTGCAACTAATGAACCCTTCCTTCACTGCTGATCACTGCTGCTCTGTTCTGCCCATAGTGCTGTTTTTACAGTTACATTGCAAAGTAGAAATGATTTCTTTATTTAAGGTCAGAGACACACTTTATTTTTTTAGAGGGTTGGGGTTTTTACTTAGTTTTTCTAAAACCAGAAACCTTTTAGTTGACTGGTTTGCAGTTTAATTTCAAAAGTTGTGGTAGCAGTGCAATTGAAAAGGCAATGAACTCCTACACTGAAGTGAATGTCTGGGGACAAAGAGAGGTGGAAATGTCTAATCTGGCTTCCTTCCCAGAACTGACATGGCACAAATACGTTGTTTTCAGTGAAGCAAACTGTTGAGCCTTTAGGTAAATATTCGTATTTATTTTGGGTAAAAGGGTAATTTCTAGTCAGGCTAAGTGTCAACTGAAGTGTGTAGTAATTAAAAGAAGACCTAAGAAGACAGAAAAGTTAAACCTTTTTTTCTCCATAAAATGCTCTTACCAGTCATCGGCTTGATTTGAAACAAATTTCAAGGATCTCAGCAATGATAACTCAAGTTTATCAGAGAGGTTACAAATCCCAGTTTTTCACAGGACTTGGAAAACTGGAGCATTTTAGAAATCTAGATCTATAGTGGTTTTAATTTTCACATAAATATTTAAGACTGATTTTTTAAACATTTTGTAAACTAAAAAATGTGGGTTTAGAACTTGTTTTGAAATAAACCTCAATTTCGTTTTGCTATCTTTTCAGCTATCCCACGTGCATGATCTACGTAACTCAAAAATAGAGTCACAGATGAATAGTAAGAATTATTATTACTGTTAAAAAGTATACACAGTGTAGCCTCCTGATATGCATCCAGATTTGGATAATCTTACTGAGAGATGTTACAACTTGTTGTTCTTATTTAGAAACCTCAAAACAATAATCAGGCAAACACTCAAAGATGCATTTAGCATTTATCATCAAACTGCTCAAAACAGTGCACAAATTACTATAGAAATCTGAATAAAGGAGCTATAATTTTTATCAGATAATCAAATAATTAATAATGATTTGTAATTTTGGTTTTGTTAACATACACACAATACATTTTCCCACTCACTACTTCTGGTACTAGTGTAGAACAAGACATCAAATAGCACAAAGGCTACAGCTCCAAGTGGAGCCTTTAATGATTCGGTAACATCTTGACACAACTACCTGAAGTGCAATATTGTCAAAATACATAAATCCAGGGGTTCCCCTGCCTTCTCTATACAGTCTACAGGTATCTTGTAATCACTTGATTTGAATGAAGCCTCAATCTTATGACACATTCAACTCATTGAAGCTAAAGTGCTGCAATCCATTAAGCTTGCAATGCAATTATAAATTATTGTTTTTGTTTTTGTTGTATAAAAATTTCTTTCATTTGGCTGGTATTTAATGACAATGTACTATGCCACTTCCATTTATATTACTTCGCTTACTTGAATCTGTCAGGATCCATAGAATCCAATACAGACTTGTTTTTTAACAGGCCTGCTTCTCCCGCACTTGTGCCGGCTATCACTTTCTAACAAAAATAACACTTAAATGAAAAGTTATGAAATAAAAGAATAATTTCAGCTTCCTTTTATGATATTTTTGTACCTCTAATACCCAAAGTATTGGAATGTTTAAACATCAATTGCTTTTCTCAAAAACTCTTCATGAAGTTCATACGAAACCCAGCTCCACTGAAACAAATGATAACAGGGAACCATTTACCTCTAATGACCATTTTCCACACAATCTACTTCACTTAATTTTAGTTCAGTCCACTTGCTTCTGTGCTCAGGTATTTAGATTTGATACATAAAATGAACTATTTTCAATTTAATTATTCTCAAAACCCTGATTTATTATATTTTCACCTCTAGGGATGTTTTTCATTATCTGGCTGGTAACAATTCCAACTCTATGTTGGAAATTTCTTCCCTTGGAACCCGACATGTTTGCTCTACATTTCTTGATTGTAATGGGAATTGGATTATCAGTAAGTATACAATCAAATGTATTAGTCAGAAACATGTCCTTTCATCTAACATCATACCAAATATTAAATTATAGTTTAAATTCCAGAAATTTGCAACATTTCCCCAGAGTTATTGAACTCTCCTTCTCACATTTTCAAGCCAATTTTCTGAGTCCTTCAATGGCAGATGCATACAGAAAAATACTCTTAGAAAGCTGATGCAAAGATCCCCTCTGAACAGGAATTTCTAAACCCTGCTCATGGAACCACATCAATCATAGAATCATTGGGAAAGACCTCCAAGAACATCGAGTCCATGATGAAAGTTTATTTTAATTGCCAGAGGAATGGCTGGTTGAGTATTTAAGCTCATGAAACACTGCAGTGCACACAGCCATGTGCTGGTGGATGTGCATACTTGCAGGGGTAAGAACTTCAGCTGTCCCATCTGCTCCTGGGGCATTTTCTGGGATCACCTGCCTCTTTAGGTTTTATGAGCCCACCTGGAAACCCTTCCTTTGTCTGGAGCACTTTAAGAGTCTCTGCCTTTTCTGGCCCCCAATTTCAGGACTTCTAGCAAATTATTTTCCTTAGAGATTCTTATTCATCTTTCAGATCAGATTTGAAAGCAGGTAATGGGGTTAAAAATTAGCAATGGATCATTGGCAGTCAGACACAGGCAGTATGGATACATAAACATTCCCATAGAAAACAAAATTAAAATCTATATAATGTGGGCTAATTGATGGTTTCAGTCAGGATCTCTTATTAAACATCTATCTCTGCATTTGATATTGCTCAGGAAAATTTGGCATCAGTGCCATGACGGTGTAGCTTCATTACCTTCACTGGAAATTGCTGTGGACTATGCTGAAAACAAAGGTCTTCCTTTATCATAGAGAACTTGTCAGGATCAGAAAAAATAAAGGTTTTATATTCTAATCTAAGCTTATTTTAATACCTAGCTAAACAACCAATTATCTTTAAATGGATTTCATTCACCATCTCTTTCTGTCAAAATCATAAAAGAGAAATAAAAAAGGTGGAGATGCCATAACCAGGGTGGATTGGGCTCAGTCCTGAGTGAGCAAATACAGAAATCCTGAAAACCAGATAAAGGGAGTCAAGCCAACATGTTTTTATGCCTGTCTGAGAAGTATTTATGCATTTTCCACCCAAGGTGATGAATCTATGACCTTGAAGTGTAACACAGTGTAACCATACTGTATTTCCACACAACAAGATATTTGAACTTAGGCTGACCTCTGTTCAGGAGTTTTCTACTGAGAAAAGAAACTCCATTTGCATCGATCCTCCTAGCAGCTATTCTCTTCAGAGCAGTGGGTTGTGCATTCTTGGCAGGCCTAGAGATACTTTTTTTCCTACATGGTGTTTACATAAACAGAGTGAGTTGTAAATTTCCAAGACCACAGATGATTTCTTAATCAGCTTCAAAACACAGTTTTTACAGGTAGCAATGGTTCCATTAATCAGCTGTTTATCAGAATATTTTATATTCAAATACAACAGGTTGAAGTGATTTCCCCTGCATATTTACTCCAATATCAGGCACAAAATCCTGACAATTTTCTTATTAGAAACCAAACTGGCTTGTGACTTACATCTACAGCAATGACTGAAATTGAAGCAACAAAAATTACTGGTTTTAACTGTAATCATATTGATAACAAAACATTCAATCTATATAAATAATTTTAATTTGATTTTCATTTGTACATTTTAAAAACTTTTCCAAGAGAAAAGTTGACTCTTTTTGGGTATAATTTGATATTTTCCTCTGCATTGAACGTATACGTATGTATTTAACTCAGTGGTTTTACATGATGACTTTATTTTATTTCTAATGTTGAGATATATTATCTTAGAAAATACATAATAAAATAAATGTTCAAGTTTGGATAAGGATGGGGTTAAAGTTTATATGTATCAATAGTATTAGGAGAGAAAGTGGAATCTGCTTAAGATAAACAAAACAAGCAATTTGAAATTTTATTTTTTTAAATAAAGTCGTTTTAAATATATCTGGTTCCTTAGAGACTTCAGTATTGATAAACTAATTTTCAGTGTAAATGTAATTTAAGTAACATGAGTATTTTTCTGCATTTAGTGATTTAAATATATTACTTCATTTTCCGGACCTTTAGGACACAGATTGGAAGGTGCAGGGGAATAGTTGTTGCCTTTTCTGTTCTCCCAACTGTATTTTAATTTCTGAGTGAATTAATTATAAACTACCTGAGAAAAACCCAGAACACTAAAATATTCACACACATGGGGAAGGCAGTGTCTCTATCAACAGCTGGCTTAATATTTCAACAAAATAATTCCAGAAAATAACTTTGGCAGAATATCTGGGCTGCTCTTACTATTTTCAAAGGAAAATTATTTTAATTGTTTTAAAAGTTTGCAGCAAATATAGTCATTATATAGATTACTTTAAATTCTATGTCTATATAACCCTTTATTTTTTAAACTACTAAATTCATGTTTAGAAAGTCAATTTAAATAAAAACAGATGTCTTTTTTTTATCTACCCTCAAATGAAAAGTATAACATCTGACTGTTGTACTCTTAAATCTTGGAGGGAAATCCAAATGTGGTTACATTATGAACTGTGACAAACTCATTGGTCAAAAATTAAATGCATGAAGCCCAATAATTAATGTCTTGTATTTAGGCAGGTAGTCTTTCATCTCAAAGAATCCTGAAGCACTTTGCACATGCATTTGAAATATATCTTCACAAACCTTGAGATTCATGCAAGAGCTTAAAGAAATCCTGTAAAACTCAGCCACTTATCCAGCACCTCTTTTTCATCACATAACTATAGGCTACTTATTCAACAATTCTGAAAAACAAATTCAAAAACTCTCTTCCACTAGTAGCACAGGAAATTAAAAGCATCTCACAAATTACTCCAGACCCCACTACAACTTAAAAGTCTCTCTGGGAGGACCTGACATACCCTTCTTTGATCTCCCCTTCCCCTTGTAAATCACGTAGCCCTTAGTCCTCAAATTAAAAACATACTGCTTTTTCATCTCCAGTCTCTGCAATGGTAGCTGATGCATTGATTCTGTGCCTTATGGCATTGTCAGCTTTATATTGCTGCTATTACATAATGATTTACAAAACTCTTCAGTGGAAAGACACTTCTCTATCTTAATTTGTGTGTGATGACTCCACTGCACCTGTAAATTGAAAAGTTCTGGCTGATTGGCAGGGATCCTTATCACTCACCTTCTTACCCTGTATCTGCTTCTTTAAGAAAGTAAAGTGAGTCAGAGATTCCTGGGTTTTGTAATCTACCAGTGAACAAATGGGTTAAAATACATATTGTTGCACAGGAATCTATTACACTGTGCACACACAGCAGTTGTCACTCTGTCCTTTCCTTTATCCATCAAGCCTAGAAGCTCATCTCCTACAGTGGCCAAACACCTCGCCATGCATCAAACACCTCAGATAATTACACAGTAAGCAAAACTCTCTTTCAGACCCCTGCAGCAGCTGAAAGCTGCTTACAGTTGTCTCACTAATTCCAATGACAGTGTAGATTGTGGTCAGGATGATTTTCAGCCTATTACCGTCTGAGTATAAAATTTAGGATAGTCATGACTTCACACCCACCTGCAGCCAAGCACCACACACCAGTCACTGCAGGACTCACCGTCCTCACCAGCAGGACTGGGGAGAGAACAGAAAGGGTAAAACCTTGTGGGTAGAGACAATGACAGTTTAATGAGGAAAGCAAAAGCTGCAAACACAAGAAAAGCACAACAAGGAATTAATTCTGCTTCCCATGGGCAGACAGGTGTTCAGCCATGTCCAGGAGGGTAGGGCCCCACCACATCTAATGATGACTTGGGAGGAAAAACACTGCAACTCCAAATATTGCCTCCTTCTTTCATCTGCTTTGTCTACAGAGCACGACGTCACAAGGACTGGAATACTCCTTTGGTCAGTCTGTGTCTCCTCCCAGCCTCCCATGGACCCCCAGTCTCTTCACTAGCGTGAAGAAAAGTAGAAAAGCAGTACTAGCAGCACAAAAAGCAGAAAGGCCTCAGCTCAGCAACAACAAAAACATTTCTGTATTATCAGCTCTGATCAGCACAAATTTAAAACGCAGCCCCATACCAGTCACTGTGAAGAAAATTAACTCTATCCCAGCCAAAACCAGCACAAGGCTCCACAGTGCCTTGCTGTTCCCTTAGAAAGAAATGGGGGAAAAGCAAGACACTTTTCCAGTGTCACCTGCTAAGCAACAAGCACATTTGCAGTTCCCATGCACTTCTTAGTGCAAGTGATGCTCTGGTTAGTCTGGTACTTCTTCCCTACAGTCTGCAAAAAATATGCCTTTAGGAGAAAAAAAAAGAGAAAAAGACAAAAAAACTTAGGATTTCTTTTATTTCTTCTTAAAATTCCACTGAGATACTTAATAACATTAGGCCCTTACTAAGTAAAGATTCAAGTTTTTGAAAGAATTTTAGCAGAGCCGTGACAAAACTGACCAAACACAACAACCAATCACTAGGCTTTCTGTAGTTCTGCCTAATATTTGGCATGATCCCACATTTCCCCAAAACCCTCTAGGCTCAGGTCTAATGGAACAGTTGCAAATATCTTTTTTTAGTCTTGCAGTTATGAACCAAATGTTATTTTGCTTTTTAGTATTTGACTTTCCATCTCAGGTCAGTGCTCTAACATCAGTCAGACTCAAGAGAGTAACTGGAAGTGACATAATTTGCAAAATATACCCTGCAGCACAATGAAAATGATGTAGTTAAATAAAAACAAACAGTCTGCTGGGTAATTGGGAGCTGAACTTATTTATTACAAATTGAATGACTCCACAGATCTACTAAAATGCAGCTTCTGAGCGTAACCAGCAAATACAAGGACATCATTGCTATGCGCAGTGTGCTATGTAGTCACTTCTCAGGGTAAGCTGGGATCATAAAAAGACTCACAAAGGAGCTCCAAACTTTGTTTCCCACCTTGACCTATCCAGTTGCTGAGAAGACCCCACCAAAAGGGCAGCAGTACCAGGGCTACCTTTTTCCTGGCCTTTAAGGGCTGTTCCAGTAGCTGAAGCTTGCTCAACTGTCAGGAAAAATCTGGTCTGCCCCTGCTCTGTGCATGAGAGGGTAGAGAGGTGGTGATGGGAGGGGCTGTTCTGGCATTTATTATCTGGAATGTGCTGTTCTGCTCAGGACATCCTTTACTGGTCTGTTAAACTGACCACAAGGAAATCATTCCACATGTACAGCTCTAGAAATTTGTTGCATATTCCAACTTGATTATAATTCAGGTAGTTTTTATACAACAAACTGTTGACATTGCCATCTTTTTATTACCCTAACAAAATGATTTGCACTTTTCTTTCTGTTCAGAATGAATTTTCACTTTGAAAACTATAACCAGTTTCAAACCAGACCAGGTAGTTTACAAACACCTACAAACACACAGGGAAAGCTGACAAAATGTTTTCTGTTTCATAGTGAGACGGAGTTAAGTCTTAATGGAATGAAAAAGTAACAGAAAAAACCCCCAAAAAGAACTCAAAAATTTGGTGACATTCTATTTAATTCCAGGGCTGAATTTGGACTGCCAAATAACTTCTTGTCAAATAATAATAATAATGGAACAAAAAAGAAGTTACCAGTCATGTGAAACTACTGGCAAAATTATGACAGTTCTGTGCCATGGAATATTCTAATATAAACATCAAGTTATTTACAAAAAGCTAACAATGAACTAATGATACAATGGAGAAGGGATGTAATGCTGATATTAAGCAACCATTCAAGAACAGGTTCCTGTGCCATGTCAAAGCTTTCATTTACAAAGGTTATTTTTCCTCAGAGTAGTCTGAGTATATTTCTCAACAATATCTCCCTCTCCCCTTGCTCTGCTGCTGCTTTCTAATGACTTCTGTTCTGACCACAGCATGTTTCTGCATACTTCTCGAATATTTCACCCCTAGTGCTGTCATCCTCACAAGCATTTATTCACTTGTAACAAAGACATCCCAAAATATCTTGTGTTGGATCTTTCTAGGAAGTATTACAATAGCTGGCTGTGGATGGGAAGATTTTTCCTGTCCATTAAGAGAAATCAGATGGTTCTCCATGTGAGGCTGTATTTGTATTGACTGTATTTAAATATAGGTCCTATTTACACCTCATTATTTCAGCCAAGTAAATTTGGTACAACTTCATGCAGGTGTTTAAGACACCTGCTATATTTCATACAGATGATACAGAAGTAAAAACCTGGGTAGGTAGGTGGAATCCCTAACCAAAATGCAGATTTACTTTTTCTCAACACCAGTGCACATGCTAACTCTGATATTTAAGACCCCCTTAGAAGTTAGTTACTGATTAAGTAGTAGTAGTAGTAGTAGTAGTAGTTAGTTGTTCCGATTTAATATGCAAATGACACTGAGATCTGGTCTGAAAACCAGTAATATTCTAGTCCTACTGATAGTGCATACCCAGGGAAAAGAATGTGTCATAAAGGATTGAGAAAGAGTTTTGGATTAGGGCACAAAAAGAATGCTGTGCTTCAGTTGCTAAATGGTTTCTACCAGAAATCTGCTATGGTAATTTCATTATAATAGTTCAAGGGATTTTCTCTAATTTTTTTTCTTGCTGCTATAGCTACACCATTAACTATGAAGACACTTAAGAACCGAATCTTAGTGTGAATAGGCTACAATGCAGACTATTGCATGTTACCTTTTAAAATTTTTTCTAATATTAAAAAAAGGCAAATTTATCATCCATCCTTTAAAGTTTTTTGATCAAATTCAGATGTGGTGTATACAGGTTGAACTGCATGTTCTGAGAAAATTTAGTTTCATTTCCTACTGGTACTGGCTTTAGAAAGATATCAGCTTGAATTGTGGCACTTGGAATAAACCTCTGCATTCAGCAGAAGATGAGGGAGAGAAAATAGAATAGGCACCAGCTGAAATCCAGTGACAGATATAAACTAGGACCAAACCTTTTGATCAGCAATTTTGTTTGCTGCAAAAAAAAAGTGTGAGAACCTCTCAAAATCTTTTTTACTGCTTTCTAATGTTTCTCAGAGTTATGTGATCCATCTCAGCGAAAGCCTACTTTAGAGAACGACAGTGTTTACAGCTAGATGAAAGGTGGCAAGACCGTAGAAGCACAATCATGTGAGTCAGAAAATTATTTTGGATTCACCATTTACTTGCCCTGCATATATTTATCTCTGTATGAACAATATCTGATTTCAATGACGACAAAGGACACGCATTTGAGGCTCACACCAGTATTCATTCCATGAGGAACTAAACTTGGTTTTGGTGCTTGCAGCTGCCTACTTCAAGAAACTCTTAAAACTTATGTAATCTGTCATATTTCTTCTTTTCAAAGGGGAAAAACACCCAACATATTCATAAGTTCACCACACTGTGTCAAAAGCATAATAAATCGATCTTATTCTCCCCCCCCCGCCCCTTTGTTAGCCGCACTTAACCAGTCATAGCACAAAAAATATTGCCATGGCAACATATAGTGATAGCAACAACAAATAGCAAAGACATGGAGAGAACATCATTTATGTAGAGTCCAGAGGCTTTTACTCACTGGAAACATTGCTGAGAGATTCTGAATAACAAATTAAAATTAGCAAATTTGCAATAGCAGAAGAGAGAAAAAAGAATTCAGGGATCTTTTCAAAGAATACTCTTCTCAGACTCTTTCCATCTTTATGTACTTGTAACCCCATTTCTCTTATTCTCCCCTGCTGTGGAAAGCAGAAACTTTCTGTATCTGTCACCTGGTATGTAAATCAAAAGTGTTCAAGATGTTGTATACTTTCCAAAATACTGGAAATCCATTTAGCTGTGAAACTATAACATCTAGGTGAGAAAATCATGCCTGCAGAAAGCAACGTAGTAACTGATATTTTTTATGTAGAAAACAGACCTGCCCAAGAACTGATATGCTAGAGGGCAGGGCAAATTCTAGTGAGATTTATCCGTTTTATAACCCAAATGTAACTCAGACAACCAATTTCTGACAAGCCATGATGGCAGCTTGGAAGATTGCTTTCACTGTTGCTATTCAAGGAGAGAAAACCAGATGTTTGGTTTTAATGAAGATCTTCTGAAATCAGACAGGTCTTAATGGATATAAAAATAGCAGTAGAGCAAAAAAAAGGGGAGAAAAATTCAAAGATTGGTTCATGGCTTTATCAGGAACTATCTCCAGTCAGGGTGTAGATGTACGGAGGTGACACAGACACTGGTAGCATCAGGTTAGACAGAGATAACAAACCAGTACATTCGGGTGTCTCGGTACAGATTTCCAGACAGAAAGAACTGTTTGTGTTAGGAATGCAATACCCTGCACACACCTAATATCTCTCAGCACAGATTGCTGAATGACTGCAGGGCCTGCAAGGGTCAATTTGGCACAGAGGCTTTTATAGGAATATTAATTGCAATGGTGGTTTCTGTGTAAGTCAACAATCTCACCGCTGACACCAAATAAAAATACAGTAATGCCCAAAGTATTCCAATAACTAACACACTGGAACTTAGTTCTGTTGCCATTCCCATTATTTTTTCAACTCTAACACTTTCAGGATATAAACTACTCTGTTTTAACCAAGGAAGATCGCACTAAAATTCTTCTCATTAGTCTTGGATCAGAACATCAATACAGAAGAAACACCTGACACCAAAGCCAAATGTACTACTTAGGGATATTCAGAAGTCATGAAGTTCCCAAAACCAACAGAAATCTTTCTCCCTCTCTCTCTTATTTGCTTGCTATGGGGAATAATGATTTCTCAGTGGGTGGATTTATGATGTTTGACTTGGCAATGCAATGGAAGCATCACACTGCTTATAATGAAGGCCCAAAGTGCTCTTTCTATTATTGGTAGCTGGTTATGTCACCAGAATGTTCTCACATGTCAAGAGCAGGTGTCCCCACTGCTGATTATAAATAAAATCATTAGCAGTCAGAATTTGGATTTAAAATGAAAGAGGCAGTGACTAACTCTTGCACCTCCAAATAACAAAATGTATCTGAGCTCACTTAGCTGTGAAAAGTAAGTGAAAGTTCTATCAGAACTGGAGGGAGGAAAAACCAAACTTGCAGACAAAAATCTAGCTGTGGGAATGAGAAAGAAAGGCAGGAATGAGAAAGAAAAGCAGGAATGAGAAAATTGAGAGGGGAGCTTGAATGGAGAACAAAGGATTACTTAAATTCCTTCAAGTATAAAGTTAAAAGTAATACAGAGACTGAGTGAATTCCAGATCCTTGAAAATCAAGTGCAGTTTCTAAAATACAAGCCCAGATGGTTGACTGATGTAAATAAATACAACTTCATCGGCCCATAGGGAACAGGATCAATGTTTACCAGCCGAGGTTTTGGCAAATCCACCTTCTGAGGTTCAATCAACACTCACAGGTTCTCAGGTCAGTGGACTGAGATTTGTAAGATTCATTCCCAGCCTACTGTTATGACAAGTAGATATTTTTGAGGTAATGAGGAGATCATTGCTCACCACAATCATTCTTCACTTCATTTTTCATGCTAGAAAATTCTATATATTAACATCACCAAACCCATATTCTGGCAGACTCTGAGGATTTCCACTGAATCTTTCCTGCCAGCTTCTTTCTATGACCTACCAAATAAGTTATGTACATGGTATCGCAGAATGAATTTCAGATAATTATTGGCCTCAAAGAAGTACAGGTGATTTGAATTATTTTAAGAAGGAAAATACGATCTGCATCAACAGGCCTATATTAAGACATTAGTACTAGAGATCTGTCTTTTGTGTCTTGACTGTAGGTCTAATATTGGCTTGGAGTAACAACTACAAACAGTGAGGGAGTATTTCAGTCTTGTGCGTTGATTAAGCTCTTGGACTGTGCCCTGAAAATGCAAACTAGGCTACTCTTGGAGTGAATGACATCTGTGCAACTGGTAAAAATGCACATGTAACTGAACTAATACCATTGACTGCTGTCAAGTCAGCAACAATTCATTAGGAACAACAAGTAGCAATGAATTCTGAACTTAGACACTGAAAGCATCAAGTCCTGTGGCATCGTTACCCAGGCCTTATGTGCTTAGAGAAGCCTAACAACTTGATCGAGGATGTGATGGAAGACAAAGTGCTATCACGATCAACTCTCTGCTAGTTCCCACCAGCACATCTGATCAATCCTCTGAAGGGAAATCATTCTGTGTAACATATTTCTTTGCATATTATGCTCTTTATTTCTCTAACTTTAGATTTGTAGAAAAGGTGAACACAGGGAGTGGAAAACAGGGAAAATATAAGCTATTATCCATAACAGGTGAAGGGAGATGAGAGAGTAGAAGCGCTGTTTGCTCCTAAAAGTAGTTGTTGTTTATTGTGTTTTTTCACTTTCTTGTTTCACTCATCACCAATAAAAATGTATTTCCTGAATAGAAGAGAGGAACATGTAGGGAACATAGCAAACCAGTGCAAGCTTTCTCCAAGGCAATGCTTCCAGTTAATGAAATATGACACTAATTTTAATTCAAGGCATAAGTCACAATAACCAGAACACATACTTGACATCTGAAAAAATTCCAAAACTGAGCAAAATACTTGCTTTGATATTTATAGTAGGAAGTAGAAACATTTGGTTAAATAAAAACTTTGCTGGAGACAGTTGCATATGGATTGTTCTGGAAGCAAAGTATTTTTTTTAGAAAACATTGCAGCTGTAGTACTTTACCATAAGGAAACCACAGTCATTTAAAACATCTAGTACAGATAGTGATGTGAATTGAATACTAGCAACATCTGGAGACATTTTGTTTCCATAGTTATCCCTAGTCATTTTTTTTTTTTAGCACCTTGAGCAGGTGCTAGCCATCCCATTTGAAAATCAATGCCCCTTATGTAGGAGGCATACCCTGAACTTCCACTGGAAAACTAAGTTATGCACAACTATTTGTGTTTTTTCTCCTTGCACAACCTTGGGAAGCACGTTTTGCACCACTAGGTAGTGTTAAATTGGGCATATTATTAAGTATCATGTCTTTGCAACCCTATTTTAAAGCTCTATCACCACAGGGATAAGCTTATAACCTAAATAAATGCATATAACTATCAAAACAACACAGCAAACTTGCTGAGTCCTCTACTCTGGCTGCTTGAGGGACACTTCAAGTCCTTCGTGCCAAAAGCGTAGTTTTATTTCTCAAAGCCTCCAAGGACACCAAGAAGTGAAGTGCTTCTGGAGAATGAGAAGGGGGGAATGCTACCACCCTAAACCTACAACAGTTGAATTACTGAAGGCTTTGGAATGGAGGAGTACAAGACACCAAGGGAAATACCATCATTAATGAGTCCAGAACTGCTTCATGCACAGCCACATGGAGAGCCTGCAGGGTATGGAACATGGGGCAGCCTCAGGGTGAGTCCCAGGTGATTTGGAGGAAAATCGCTATCCTTTTATTTGGCTGTAGTTAGGGTTTGGGCAGAACTTGCCTAGGAACATCCATGTATCTGAGTTGTGTAGGGCATAAATTCTGGTCTAGGCCACTTCTCTAATTACAGAGTAATGAAAAGAAGCAAAGACGTTTAATGGGTTTCGTCCGTAATACTCACGTTGTTTTGGAAGCACATGCGTTAGTAATCCAGCACAAGCAGTTCAAGATACAATAATGTCACTGATTTTCAGCTAGGAATGTATAACCTAGGGTGCCATAATTTTGATAATGAAAACTTATTAAAAGATAGTCAAGAATAAGTCAAATGGGATCTCTGTAATTTCCTTAATAAACCTTACTGATGATTTGCAGAAGAATCTGCAAGCAGACATTTCAGATATATCATCAAGTCTCTATGCTTAGCTGCACACTCGGGCTTCTTACTTCTTTAATTGAAACAGTGAGTCTGAAGGTTGTTTGGGTTGTTTTCCTAAATACATTAAGAATTTATTTTTACTTTCTCAGGGTCTAAGTACATTCCATGTAGCAAGAATTAAGCTAATTTTTGTTTGCAGGCTGACAAAATTCACCTTCTGATTATCTTCCTGTCAATAACAATTGTTCTGTCAAAGTTTCTGAAGCTAATTCTGGGTTTGCTCTTTTATGTTATTTTATCTGTGCATGACATGCTACTGCCCATCATTAGCAGGCACAAGAATAAACCACACAAGTATATACTTTACATTGTTAAAGGACTTTACATTTGTTAAAGGACTTCATATTAGCATCAGGGACATTCCACCTGGGCACAGACAAGAGAAGATACACATAGACCACATTTTAAGATGTTTTAAAACTCACTTTAGAGATGCAACATTATTCTTTCAAAGGTAGCATTAGCACTGAATTGCAGAAACATGACTTCCAAATGATCCCAAAGATCTAAGATGACTCATTAACATGAAGTTCACTTCAAGAAGAGAGACAGTCCTAGGGATAGCATGAAAAAACCCAAATGTAGGGCATTCTAACTGTATCCTGGGAGTACTGGAACTCTGTAGGGTCTCCAGACCTCCAAAGATTTGGGCACATACAAACTGTAGTAAGATTTGCATTAACACTCTCTGGTCAATTCTCATTCACCTGTTGAACTAATCCACAATTCCTGGAGGTCTACCTGGCCTCCAAAGCAAAACAATTCTTTGAACTGACATCAGGACCCTCAGAGGTGGTCTCTTTCAGCCAATGAAAACAAAATGCAGCTGCAAGTTTGGTTTAGTTATGGTGACTGGAATGCAGAGCTATTGCCCCAAGTTCTGCAGGAGAAAGAAAAATGGGCAGCCTGACCCTTCTCTGTTGCTTCTTACAGCATTCTCTTTCCTGTGTGGTACTGCCTACCTGGCTCTCAGCTAAAGCAACCATTCACACCTATCTGCAAAGAAGAATGAATTAAAGCATATCAGCTGACAGAAATCCCTGGAACTATAGACCTACATGGTTTATTAAAGAGTATTCACTTTCTGCTGCTAATGTTGCAAATAAGAAAAAAAGAAGTATTAAAATTGCGTATGGCATATGGTATGTGAAAAACAGTGCTCTTCCTATTTCTTCCATGTGACCTATACCTCTCATCCTAAAGACTTCAGAACTGCACAGCATTATTTCCTGAGCTCCTGGAAGCAGCCTGCAGCCCAGTGAAGCTGGAATAAATGTGTTCTAAAGTAACATCAGTAAACTTATAAAGTGATCCCTTTAAACTCAAGAGTCCAAAAGAAAAAATTAGCTTGTCAGGTGTTTGATTCCAAGCTTTCAAAGTTTTAGTGCATGACAATACTTTCTCACTGTTTATAAAATGCTTTATAGTAAAAAAAAAAAAAGTCCCCCAGTTTTTTTTTGGTTGGTTGGTTTTTTTTTTTGTATTTTCACATGGGATTTCCTCATTATTGGTGTTAGCAAATGAGCAAAGGAGAAATATCCTTGCTGCAGATCCTATATTCTCACCAAAACTATGGATGTAAAACTTAACTGTTTTGACTGAATCACAGTAAACATCACAAGAAATTCACTTGTTCTCTTCTTGTATCCTCCTCCAGAATAAGTTTTTGAGTTTGCTATTTTGTACAGAAACACAACAGAAATCTTATATAGCCAGGAAAGTATTCCTAACTCATAAATATAACTTTTGGACAAAGTGAAATTGTTCTCAGAAGCAGATCTCTCAACAGTTGTTAGGTTGTTTTTTATTTTTCAAATGCTTCTTCTATTTCTCTTTCTTTAATACATCAAAATAAAAGGAACAGATGTTAACATACTTCAGCCAAAATTAAAGTAAGTCCTTATGCTCAGGTCTAGCAAGCCAGGAAAGATATCACTCCAGTGGAAATAATTCCAAAATGGATAAATGAACACAGGAACACATAACACTACACAAAGTCTTCAGGACAATCCTCTTGGTAGTGGACATATCTGACTCTTGTGTACTTCTGTAAAGTATATCAAGTTTTCATTTCCTTGTTAAGGATGGACACAGTAACTGTGTCCTCTCTCCAGGCAGTCTACAGGCCAAGTCCCACTTTGACTTACAGCAATCTAAATCTACAGGATGGCCAGCAATACTGGAATAAAAACTGGCATCGGAGTTTGGCATCTCATGGTAAAATAATGAAAGATCTATAAAGGATGAGGTTTGCTCCATGACACCTAATTTTAATTGTCTTCACAGCCCAATTCTGCCTCTTTGAAAATGAATTTGTAAGACTCACTTGGTCTACTCTAGATCAATACGCCCAGTGTACAAACTCCTGCATGACCCAGTAACTGTAACACCCATGAGCAGAAATCTGCAAGTTAAGCAGGTATTTAATTTCATATATGTGCTGCTCACATCACTGCTGGCAATAAAAGGTTTTGCAATATCAAATCAGGGCCTCAAAACACAGCTATTCCAGCAGCTGTTCTTGATTACCACCCCGTTTGTTGTTGTCTATTGAGAATGTCAGGAAATTTCTGTCTTATTGTAGATCAGGTAAAGTAATCCTGAGCAACATCTTTAAATAATGCTGTCAGATGCATAATGCCCCTCCTTTTCAAAGACCAATCATACCTAGCAGTTATTCATTGGAATTTAGTTAGATATCAAGTTCTTTGTACATAACAGTAGTAAATAGACTCCCATTTCCTAAAACCATTGTTTTGTTACTTAACACAGCAGAACTGAAGACATTCAATATGAGGAACAACCTAAATCTGTAGGAAGATGCTCTGGGATGACTCTGATTAAACAGAGAGGTTGACCAGATGATCCACTGTAGGCCCTTCCAATCTGACCCATTCTGTGACTGTGATTTTCATAGTAATAAAAAATGCAGAGAGAAAAGCAAGATCAATCTGCAGATTAAAAGAAGGCAAAAGAAAAGCCTTGGGTTTTGCAGGTCAAATCTGACTGAGTCTACAGAAGACTCATTCGATTGTCTTCATGTGGTTGTTTATGCCATGCTATTTCAACAATACGTAGCTGAATAGGAAAAAAAAGGAAATACTGGAAATATTTAAGCAAGAAAGCTCAAAGCTCTGTCTAAAAAGACAAAAAAGCCTCTTTTTTTTTTTTTTTTTTTTTTTTTTTTTTTTTTTTTTTTTTTTTCTAAATGATAGCATTTAAAGGTCCAGAGAATATGAATGATGTCTGGCTGTCTGCTACAAGCTGCTTCTCGGCACTGCAATCATGGAATAGCTTTCCTATACTAACCCTATAGTGAAAGGCTGAAAACAACTTTTATTAGAAGCAGTTCAAACCTTTAAATGTTTTTTTTTATGTACAGGATAACTGGAAGTCAGTTAGTTAGCGGTCTCTTCCTGCTTTATTTAACCTGCTTTATGCAGGAAAACTCCTAGATCAGCAGTAGTAGTCTAAACTGCACAAATACACATACAATTTATATATTTTACCCAGCCCTACTTAGCTGGGCAGGGTGAGTGCTGAATCAGCACTATAATGTTTAGACAAAAAAGTTGGGAAGTCAAGAAAGAGGCCACAACTATAGGGCATTTTCTCAACCCAGATCAATAAAGCAAAAATTCTATCAGCAAAGACATGCATGATCCAAACATGAACATGAAGTCATAAACCCTTTCATCCTAAAGTCATCAGATCTTTCTTTTGAGCTGTGCAAAGCCTGGTGCTATCTGTTTTCTTTTTGATGGCCCACAGGAAGGAAGTTCCAGTCTCAGTCCGGAGAATGTTGCCCCTGTCACTAGGATGTCAAAAATCTAACTACTGGATGAAAATACAGACTGAACTAGGACAATCAGTTCAATAGGATGGCCATATAAAGATGGATACTACATGGCAAAAAAAACAGAGGCTGAGAAAATTAGGAACTGCTCTTTCCTCCTCCTCTGTTACCACATTTTTAAAAGATGTACACCAAAAAAATTAGAGCAGAAGTTGTAATTCTGGAAATGACAGTAGGGGCAAGAGCCTCTGTTAAAGATTTTAACAGCAGTTCGTAGCTTCACACTGATTTTTACCTTTTATTGGTACCAAGAGATTTACCTTGAATACACATTGCCTCTATTTATCACCCATTCTTTACTTCTGACTTTCCATTTGCCTATATGTGTTTGTAGATTATATTTTTATTGCAGTGGATGTGGTTTTGTCTGTTTAAATGGTCTGGCAAAAATCAAAGAGGCTTATGGCACAAAAAAAAATAGAGTTAATTAACTCTTATCTGTAGTACATAACCCTTCTGCACAGAAAGGTCTTTCTTCAGCAGTCCATTATTATGATTGGGTCTATGTTGTAGCTTCAGTAGAAAACTCCATAAAGGATTACTAATTAAAGCCAATTCTGTAAAGTAGACTTAAGTGTTGATCCAACACATGAATTAATCACTTATACAAACTTGTTCTGCTGGTTTAACATGTTTTCAAGGTTTCGAAGCTTTGTATTGTCAGCTCATTCCTCAAGCTAGACAGCACCTAGACGGCATTTTGGTTAATTCAAAAGAAATTCAAGCCTTCTGACTTGCCAGGCTGAACTCAAATTTCTGTGACAAATTAAGCAGATTGTAGGTCTAGCATCAAATAACATGGAACTAGAGTCTCAAGCTCCAAATGGAAAGGTAAGGGACTGGAGACAGTCTTAGAACCCTGGGTTGGCTCTCTGTATTAGAGATCCATGGAGGAAAGACAGAATTTCAAGGAAGTCCACTGAGTAAAATGTGTGCCACTATCAAACAGAGTCTTGTATAAGACAATTTGCATCATGTTTTCGAAATAGTAATTATATGAAAAGGACTTTACCAGAATTGCCTTTCATGTGCACATCCACAGAGCTGCTCTCCTGACAGTGCATTCCACAGGCTGGGCAGGCAGAGGTGCAGAATGTCCTTCGCTCTGGCACACGTGTGCTCAGATCCGAACTTCCACAACACGCAAGCTCAGTGTCCTGCATTTTCCAAACTACTAATACATAAAGAAGAGAGGACTCAAGCATTTTAAAAACAAAACAAAAAAAAGACCCATCAATAAAATAGCTACACACACTGCGGGTCTGCTGGCCTTGTTAGAGCCCCTCTTCTAAGCCCAAACCTCCCTCCACAGTTTCAGGTCTCTCTGATTTATCTCTTTCTGCGTCCTGTTGCACTCTATGTCATGTGTATGTATAAAACACACAGATACATAAGAACACGCATAAATCTTTTTTATAAAGAGAAATCTCCCCAAAGGCAGCAGCATCCTGTAGACTCTAAATCAATTTATTTTAATCTAATCTTCATCTCTAATGGTTTTCTTGGCTGCAGCCATCAAGGAAACATCCTGTCAGGTGGGAAAGAATGAAAACATATAACATTTGTTTCTAGTGGTTCTTTGCACCATGTAGTTTTGATTTTTCCAGTACAGAAATGCCTGCAAACTCCGTGAAATATGACTGGGCTTGGAACTGACCTCTAGTGCAAACTTACGTCTGCACAGCTGAGAGCTCCCTAAAATATGAGCATAAAGATGTCAGAAACTTCTTAAAACAGCTTTAAAAATCATTGAAGCGAAGTTGGAAACTGAACTTTTCTACCTAAAAACAAAGCTGAATTGGAATTTTTTCCATATAACCATTTCACCAAATGGAAAGCCTTTTCTATTTCTAAGCCTTTTCCTTTCTTCCTCAGTACACAAGTTTCAAGTGACCCAAATTGGTTTTCTATTAGGAACTAAGACCACAAGCTCCTAGGAGTCTCCATGTATTGTCAGATTTTCACTCCTGTTGCCAAACTTAGTGCCTTACTAATTGCCTGGGGCTACAGTGCTTTGCTTATAGAAACAAATTATTTTCTTGATGGAACAGCAGGATTTGCACCTGCAGAGACTGGGCTTAGGAAGCCTGGCAAGCAATCAAGTGGGCAGCTGGGGAGCCTCGCTGCTCAGCGGTCTGCAGGACCAGCCTCTGGAAAGCCAGGACGCCTGTCAGGTCACTCAGCTGGTGGGCAGCTCCCTGGCAAGGGGGCTGGCAAAAAACAACCCTCCACAACAGCTTAGTCTATGTACCTCCTAACCTGGCCTCTGCCAGTAACCCTGATGAATAAACACACTGATCAAAAAAAAATTAAAAAATAAAAAAAAAAACCCTGTTCTGTGACATCAATGTTAAACAACAAATGAACCATATCAGAAAAAAAACTTTCAAAAATGCTAACCACAATTTTCCTAGATCCCTGAGCCCTCAGAAAGAAAAATCACCTTGAGGTTAAATCAATGTTTCTTGCACATGTTGCACTGTGGAAAATAACTGAGAGCAGAGCAAGAAGAAATCCCCGGCAGTACCTTGGTCATGTGTAATATAATGTCTACACCACATTGGTCAAGGTTGCTCTGGGGTTTGTTCTTTGAAAGGCCACGGCTGTAATTCACATTCATTCACACACCTCATAAAACTGCAGAGCTGAGTTACTAACAGTGGTAACCACTTATTCTTTTGACCACTAAAACAATAAAAAGTCAGTTTGATTTTAATTTATTAACTGAAAGGAGGCTGGTGGTCACAGATTAGTCCTCTCTGGGAGTCACTGCAGAACCCAAGCAACACTTCATCTGGCACACAATAGCTGTGCTACAAAACTCTGCTGATGCACAGATAAAGTAGAATAGACACCAAAATCTGCTTGTTGCTCTAAGTCACACTCTTCAGAGCCACAGGTTTCTATCAGAGGGTCAGATCAAGCCAAACAGGAATGCTCATATCATCACATGAGAAAAAGGTTTCATCTCATCTATTACTTCAATAGGTTTGCACCTGGCCCAGTTTTTTCTTTTTTTTTGCCAAATTGATCTGACTGCTGTAACTGGCAGGGGAAGAGAAACTACTTATGTTTTTCATTGAGCTTTCTGGTTGGCTTCTTCTCCCAAACCAGACCTGTACAACATATTCTGACTTGAAGAACTAAACATGTACTTTTCTATCACATTCCTTACAGAATCATTGTTAGATCAAATCTCACACAAAATTAAATCTTGAACAAACAAAAAAGTGCATGGAAAAATAAACAAGACAAAGATTAAATATCTCTATTAGTTCAGTTTTAATTTCTGAAAGCGCTCTTAATAAACACAGGAGCAAGACTACTTAATTAGTGTCCCTAAAACCATGCTCACTCTCTCTCAAAAAAGCAGTAATCTCACGCTAAGCTCTAAGTTTCACTCAGGTGCTGCAAACACATTTGAATTTAGCCTGTAAAAACAGTGATTGTTGGACCATCAAAACAAAAAAGAAATTATAAAACAACATCAATAGATGGGATGAAAAATCCAGTCTCCCTCTCTTCCCTTTTCTCCAAACTGGGTCAACAAGGAATATATGCCAGGAGAACGTGCTTTATTCACATGAAAAAATCAAAGTTAGCATCAATCATTTGGATCACAAAGTATTGGTCCAGCTACTCCTCAGCCCTCCAAAGATACCATCTCATGTCTCTTGAAATAAAATGCCTTTTCTCCAAGTACTTTAAATAAGAAAACCGTATGGCAAAAAACTGACCTCCACTTCATAGAATTAAAAATTACTTCCAAGGCACATGGGTTTGAGTTGCATAGATGGGTTATATTCACTGCAACACAAGGCAATATAACCAACTCACAACACAAATTGTTTTCTTCCACAGGTACTTGAGCAATGCTGGTACGAGAATCCAAAGGCATTAATATAATGGAAAATAATCTTTACTATTCAGCAGCTATTGTTATAAATCAGAGCTCTGGATGAAGAAACAGAAGTGAGGTAATTTTAAGGAAAGCTTTTTAAAAGTAAACAAAAAATATGTAAAATAAGAATGAAAAGCATCTGGGAGAATTCTAGGATTTATAAGCCTTCCAGAACACTGACCTTTTCACCTTTGCCATCTCTGTCAAGTACCTTGCTCTGGTATAGCTTCTGATTAGAAAGCCAGAATGGGACAATTCCAGATATTTCCACTTGCCAATCCTACCACATGGTGACTGTTGAACATAGAACTTTCCTGGTTCACGTGGTGTTCTATGAAATACAGAAGCTCTCTCAAATAATTGCACATACACACAAAAAAAAAGAAGAATGAAGATTTACTATTAAGAAATCGATAAAAACTTGAATATCTGAACGCAAAGATTTCACATCACAGATCTTTTGAAATCTCTATATACTTTTTCCTTCTGAAAATGTAATCACATATTATCAGTGTAGGCCAGACATCCTTCATGAAAGCCAGTTCCTATTTTTGACCCTGACAGAGCTCTGTAGAGAACTTATAAGCAAGGAATGTCTCCTTTCCATATCTCAATCTACTTTTACTTAGAACAATAAAATTATTTTAAGTCACTTCTTTAATCAGACCTTTTTGATATTATTTGAAAATCAACCTGCCAAGAAACCAATTCCTCATCCTCTCCATACCTTTCTCCCTTTCTCACTACCTCGGACAATGGACATTATTCTGTTTAGATTTCCATGTGAAATATATATATGTATATAAAGCCACTAATTTTTATTGGCATAATATTTGGTTTGAGCACCTTAACCTATTCTTTTCTTTCTCTTTTGCCTCCCACAATTATCTGCTTATTTGACATTTACAGTGGGCAAACCAATCTAAATTTCAATAAAGGAATCATAATAATCCCAAACTTACTACCGCTACCTAACTGCTATCTAGTTTTTGAATATGCTTCCTGTTGTGCCTTGTAACAGCTGAAGAACACATAATGTACTGAAAAAGCAGTAGTTGGAGACACACTACTGGCTTGACCTCAGCAGTTTAATTTTAAAGCCATTTCTTTTAAATTTTTCATGCTTAACCATCTTCATTCTTAGGCAGTATCATTATAAATTGGGTAGAGTAAGAACTACCATAACAGTAAGAGGTTTTGAAACACTGAATTGACAAGACACCTTTTTTGTCCCCTCCAAGATGACTATTAGCTCTTAGATAATGAAAAGAACTTAAAAGAATCTGCAGGACCTTCTTATTTCTCACTGTTTCTTATATCTAGGGAGATTCTAAGAATTATTAAATATTTTAGTCCCCCACTAACCTCCAAACTCCCTGTAGTACACTCATTTCAGACCATAAGCCAGGTGAAAAACAAGATCACTTTTAACTCCACTGCCAAGTCTTTCACTATAAAGCATCAAATGTAGTCTTTGTATAGAAAAGTCCTCTCCTGAATGGCCTAGATATTGAAAAATAGTAGGTACCCAACATTACAGTTTTCTTTGAAAGCCTCTTACTTTTTTCAAATAACAGGAAGTAAAAAAATGCCTTTTTTCCTTGCAAATATTTAGTGCAATGTAAAAGGCTGTTTGTCTGCGTTCTCACTGAAGGCTGGAACAGAGTCATTGAGTCTCCCTGGCTATTAAATGCAAAGGCTGGATAATTTCAAACATATCCATATTAAACAAAGAGCTCCTGAATTTTAACTGAGTTCTTAGCAGTGTGACAATGAAGCACTAAATACTTTCTATTCTTTTGATTCCTCTAAGCTACTTTCTCTCTTCTTATATATCCAAAATAGAAATGAGAACAAGTTTTCAGCATTTAAACTTTTCCAGATATGTCAGTGTCACAAAGAATGTGTCAGAATCAACATGCATTTGGAGCTAAGCTATCGTCCTCAACTAAGAAAAGCAGTAGATGGGGTTAGAGGTAGCCCGTTTATTTTGCTGGCAATTCATTCCATAGTAAACTAGCTCTATTCACTAGCCCATGAACATCACATACATTTACACTCCCATTTCACGCTGCAGTACATCAATCTAACACCATCTCTCAAGGGGAACTGTCTATATGCAGTCCAAATGGCTTTTCAGATGAAAAATAAGGGCAACAGCCTTTCATCTCCAGAGGCTTGGGTTCAAACCTGTGTTTAGGTCATCAGTTAAAATCAGTTTGGTGCTCTTGTCCTTCCTTACATTTGTGCTCCTGACACAACTGCTACTCATTCAGGCACCATCGGGTGTGACTGGCAGTCCTGGCTCCAAAGCAGGCTGCCCTTGGCTACACAGGAAGAGGATTCTGTCTGCGATGTGCGTTGAGTGGAGGAAAAAAGGGAACCTGAAAAGGGAGGAGAAAAAAGAGGGAAGAACTCAGAGTTCTCACTGGTTTTGGCAATATGAAAAGCCGGGTTCTTTCTACTATCCTGGTCTCTTTTTTTTAGTGAGCAAAAAGCACATTGAGGCAGAGCTGTATTTCTGACTTCTGACAGTGAAGGGCCTTCTTACATGCCTTGGTTACCTCTAGACCATACATAACATCTGCAGTTTCTCACTGCTTACGCACACAACAAACTGAATGGGTAAAATCATACTCTAAACATTCCTGTGACCATGATTAAAGAGCCATCCTTTCTCAGACCTAAATACTGAGTCCTTGACATTCAGAATTATTTGACAAAGAATTACCACCTGTCAGGAACTGTGCAACAGAAACACAGTCTTGGACTATTTACCTCAGGCTCTCCCTGGTTTCCAGCTTTGAAGATTTTCGGTCAGCTAGAAGGAAAGAAAGTCTAGAATCTTGTTATTCCTGCCCAGAGCTGTCAATCCACACTAACAATGAAAGACTTCCTGTACTTTGTTGAACATAGCAATAAATCAGTGCCCTCTGCATAGAACACAGCAGCACCATCTGCATTATAAATGTCTCACTAAAGTTCATTATTGCATTATGCCAATTCAATAGCGAGAAATTGCTAGAAACTCTCTTGTACACCCAAGTTCATGTTAATTTTTAGCTTCTCCTACTTCCTACTGTACCAAACAGTTTTCTTAGACATATGGCTATATTAAACACTGACATTCAACTATAAGCAAAGTGTGTTTTACACCTAAATCCACGTAACAAGCTTATCTTAACAATATCTCCAAAATGAAGAATTTAACCACAACATAAACCCTAATGTGTTTATTCATAACCAATTACTGTGAGATAAAGCAGGGTTATCCCCACATTACAGATGAAAATTGAAGTGCAAGACAGAATAATTTGTCCAAACCTGTACAATAGCAATTCTGAGAGAAAGCACAAGTTTGAACAAACCAAATTCTGGACTAGCTTCTTTTTCACATTTCTGAGATAAGTTCCTACTAAAAAATACTAAATACTATTTTCTAAAATATGATATGATAAACAAGAAAGAAGACATGAATGACTAAATTATTTTAAATGGCAATTTGAAAGCATCCAAAATAATAAAAAAAAATAATAATTTGATGTGTACCGTGAAGGAAAGGACAATCCCCAAAGAAAAGGTTTTTACAAATATTTATGCTCTTCTCTATGATGGACATGAGTTTTGGGGAACAGGGTATGACAGAAATATGGCATAGATATGATTTTCCCCCAAAACACATTTCCTTCAACAACTGGACTTTATTTCTTGACAGGTACACTTGACTTGCACCTGTTTATATATAGTTTCCTGAACAGAACTTAGGAAAAGAATGGATGCTTGTCATATTGACTGACATTCAACTTCAGTAATGCTCCTGCATCTAGCCAGTTGGTGACTGAATGCTTAACTGTTCACTGCAGGTTTGTGCATACCACTATTGAAAACACCGATATTTTAATGTGTAATCTGCAATTAATTACATGAACCACTGGATATGCCACTTATACTAATTAAACTTCAATAGGCACTATTTTGCAATACATGGCTAGTTCACATGCAACACACTTTCTTAAATAAGGCACTTCACTAAAGAATATTGCCAGGAGTGGTGAAGGGCTTCATCATCAGTACTGACTACAATTTATAGCAAAGGGAATATCCCATGTTAATGGTTGAATACCTGGGACTGCACTCAGATTGTACTGGTTGGTTACTATTTTTATCTAGCCTGGCCTGTTAAGCATAATGAGACAAATACAGAATTTCTTTGGGGCATCTAGACTGGGATGGCAGAGTTATTCCATGTACTCTGGCTTACAAAATTCAGGAATCCACAGTCATCCCTCACGAGCTTTTGTAAGACCAGCTTGGACTTCTCTGAAACACTGTTCTGATCCTACTTTGAAACTAAACTTCCACACTTTGATGTGTCATTTTTCTTTATTATGAACATTCAGGGACAAATTTTCCAAAAGTGTTTAGGTACCTAGTGATGCAAATAGGCAGCCTGTGTTATTTTTCAAAATCACTTAGGCAGGTTAGGCAGCTAAATCCCTCTGAAATTAGAGAGAGTCAGGCATCTGACTTAGGCACTTAGAAAAATTTAGCCAATGCTTATTTGCATTTTCAGGCTTCTAATCATTCTGGACATGTGTGTGATAAGTTTTGATTTATTTAGGCTGGTTCCCAGGACATTGCTTTCTCTCACCTGACTAAAAGAGCATACTTCATTACGCAAGTTGCAGATTTTTCTTGCAGACCATGTTAAGACAAACAAGTGAAAGAGATGACAAGGTTTTTTTTCTGTAATTTGATCTTTTTTTTTTAATTTAAATAGGTAAGGAGGCATTGTGGAAGAGTGGATAATGTAAAGGGACTGTTTTATTCTAAAATCTACTCATTGACTCAATGAGTTTTTTAATAACATTTAATATTGTTTAGCACAAAATACAGTGAGGGTTTAAAAGCTGGCAAAATACAAAGCACTCAGTGTATAACTTGATCAGACTATTTTGCTTATCTTAAAACAAGAAGAAAATCAATCCCAAAATGATTTTTCCACAGCTAAATGGAGAAATAGTCAAATTTGACTCAAATTGTAATTAAATTTGAGAAACACACAACAAAGACCTCATTTTATTGTAAAATATTTGTCTCTCCAGATCCTTGGTTTATAATTTCTCATTGAATGAGGAACTTTGGGTTATGAAATATTTCACCACTGAAATTTTGCAAGATTGAGATGCATATGATTTAACCATGAATTCTTTCATATGAATATTTCTTACCAGAAAACAACAAAATATTTTAGCTTTTTTAATTTTAAGATGCTGTTCTATGGAAAAGGGGTTAATCAGAGTATGTCACACTACCATAGGTCCTTTACTTCTGCTAAACAGCTTCTGAATCCGCTAACAAATTTCTATAATATCTGATTTAAAACAGATGAGATCTCAAAGAGAAGAAGTTCTCATGAGTGCCATGAAAAATTTAATGTGACTTTCTTGAGAGACTATTTTTGGTTTCAGATATATGTTTTTAGTCTGTGACAATTCTGATTTTTTAATTTTCATTTTCAATCAAAAATGCCCTCAAGCATTTTTAAAATACCCGAAAGAATATCTGGAATTTCTTTTTTCCAAACTATTATTTTGCCTCTTTTATAAGATGATTTTTTCCAGTATACAGTTCTTTTCATTAGAGAAAAGGAAATGAAAGAATTGGCTGCCTCTGATGATTCATAATTGTACATTTTGTGGCCTCAATGACAGGATTTTTTTCTTTTTTAACAGGCATTAATTTATCAAAGGAACACAAGTCTAAAGCTGTCTTTCTACGTATATATGGTGCAGTTTAACTCAAGGTACAAATTTTATCATTTCCCATTTTATATTTACATAAAAGGAACAGTGAGGTCCAAATGTAAGACGTTATATATCATAAAATAATAATCATTCTAATGTGTGGGTGCTGAAGTTGATTACTGACTTAAAGCTTGTAGAATAGATGTACTAGGAGAGGGGAAGAAGCAAGGAAAGATACATAGAATACATCAAATTTAATCAGTCGAATACATCCCTCCAGGCTACTTAACCTGACCTAAGCTTTCCATTGGGAAACCAGAGTTCAAAATAGAATTTCTGCAATGTAATTTCAGGTGTAACAAAGTTACATTATAAAAAAAGCTTAGAAGCTGTTTCTCATGCTGTGATTTGCATGGCTAGAGAAGGAAAGAGCAGGCAATGTTGTCCACAACGAATCTATAGTAAAATAACTTCCTTCACTCTGCTCAAAAGCCTCGAATTCCATTTGCCCACAGCTGTATAGTGTGGTCTCAAGATCCAGCTTTAACTGAGTCATGTGTTTGACAGGGACAGAAAAAGCTGTCTGAAAAATTACATCTTCTAGGTTTCCCCTGAAAGAGTTTAATTTGCTTGAGCCAAAGTATTTGGGTTGAAAACAAGTTTCTATATGATTCACAATACTGCTCTCTTCCTTTCTTTTTCTGTGTAAATTCCGATCACCTGCATAGTGGAGAATAAAAAGCAATCTTCTGTGCAGGTGCAGCATCAAGCCTTACCCAGCCTTACCCAACTGGAGCTGCTATCTCTTGAACTTTATGTCATTATTGACTAATTTGACAGGAAACACATTAAACAGCCTTAGCTCTCAATTAGCAATATATTTGATTCGGGGCTTAGATCAATCTTTTATTAAATTTTGTTCAAACACAGTTCTCTAAATATCTTAACATTGCATTAAAGAAGGGGATGACCTAATAAATACACATACCATTCAGCAAAAAATAAAACCAGCCGCCAATACCTGTCGGGTTTTTTTAAGTATCTTGAAAAGAGTAATAATACATCATTTCACCTATAAATACCAATATCTCTTAGAACTCCTTTAAATTTCTCCTATGTGGATAATGTAATTATATCAGTCAGTGCCGCATCATGCTCCCAGCAGCCCTGGGTTTGCCAAACAATATGTAAAACAGGATTTTTAATGTCCTTTTAAACCTGCTTTATTTTTCACTTCCCAAACCCCTTTGCCCCCACTCAGACTCAATTTATAAGAGACCACACTCAAAGAAATCCTTCTTGACTAGCCAAAGTTCATTTCCAATCCCAAATCCAGGTTTTATTAAGAAGAACACATTGCTTATACAATCCCACATTCAGCTCTTGGCATAAATAATTTAACCACAAGCTGCCTTGGTTGGCTGTGCTTACAGTACTGAAAGCCATCCCACCTATTTTAACACAGGTGGGAACTCTAGAGAGGGTTAGTACGGAGTGGATTGAGCTTGCAGTGAAGCTGCCTCAGGAGCTCCATCCTCAGTTTTCTTCACAGTGTCTGTGTGCCTAACATGGAGGAGTGACAGCACCTCAACACTACAGTTTCCATTGCTTTCTGCCGGCAATCACAGTGCTGCTGTGTCTCAGTTCCGGCCATGAAAGATCATTTCATTTCCCTGAGGATCAGAGCTCAAGTGGTTTTTGAAGACAGGTTTGAACATTCTTTGTTTGGACCTCGTTTATCACCCACATTAACTTCTTTTTGCACAGCATCATTTTCGGTGTAATTGCTTGTGCTGCACTCCACCAACTCTCTGTGCAAATGGAACACTTTTGTAGCAACAGTAAGGGAGCCAGAATAGTTTAATGGCAGGCTAATTATTTTTGTCTATAAAATCAGCATACCATAGACAGCAGGACTGCATATTTTCCTTTCAGATGTAAGTTTCACACAGAACTAAAAGGTGGTTTTTTGGTGTTCAGCATATATAAATGTTCCAGCAATTAGGTAGTGTTTTTAATATTTCTGGATGTATATCCTGAGAAGGTCTTTGTCTTTCTTACTTAGAGAAGTTTCTCAGGACAAACTCTTTTCACAGGGATCCCACTTCACTGTTTGTTTCAGTAGAGGAACAAACCCCAATCAACGTATCATTCAGCCATTAATAATTAATGTATACAAGCACGTACATGTGTATTTTTATAGATATTTATGTACACACACAGATATGTGCACATGTGAAAAGCGGTCCCAGAACACCTTGGTGTGAAACCCCAAACAAACCACTGTAAGCAGTGGGCAGAACAAATAACAGAAGACATCCTGAATTTAAAAACAAGGATTGGGAAAGGATGTTCAGTGCAATGAAAGGTTGGCTCAGAGTTAGAAGTTCATGGGGTTTTTCTCTTAAAAACTTTGGACTGCAAAACATCAAGACAAGCTGTCCCTCCAGTTTATATCTGGCAAATACAGATAAGAAACCCTCACCTTATGACACAGGCATTGACAGGACCAATTCACCTCAAAGTATGAGGCACCAACGTATTACAATGAAAAATGTAAAAAAACCCCATAGTGGCAGGAACTGCAGCTGCCTGATGAGAAGATTCTGACAGTTCTTTTCAGTGATGAAGATTTATTTAGAGGTTCAGGTATCCATAAGTTTGGATGCTTGTCTGGACTTCCTCACTTGTGAATAAATACAGGATTTCCATCACATGAAAGATAACACAAAAGGCTGGAGGTAAGAGAGTTGTGGTGAAGATGAGAATCTGATGGTATTTTGATATTCTGCTATTTATTCACAGAAAACCCAGGAAACAAAGGCTGATAGCTTGTTAAGGAAGCAGAACTTAGCAAAGACAAATTGCATTCCCTGTTGAGATTGATGAAGATTCTAAATTCAATACAAGGTTTTGGTGGAAAAATTAATTTGGCACTTATTTACTACCATCTGTTTCAGATATTCCAAGTGTGAATTAACAACCTATCACTGACATGTGAAGGATTTGAAGCTGTAGAAATAAACAGTATGGAAGATGATTCCTGCCTTCAGGAAAGACAATCCCTCTCCAGCATAGCACATTCTAGGCCTTGACTATGAATTAAACGTCGGGTAAGTTGGTTAAAAATCATACCAACTAAAACTGTACAATTTCAAAGTTCACTTACAATTCTAATACTATTTGATTGCATTTGACATATAATAGTAAAGTATTTAAAAATAAAGAGATCGGAAGAAGGGGAAATAAGTAGAGAGGAAGCATGCTTAGCATGCCATAGGAAAAAAATCCACATTCTCAGCATGTTAAAATTGTTATTTTCACCGAGGTTCACAGAAACTGAGAAAATGCAGAATTTATCACAGTGACAACTTCTTCAAAAGATTAGAGAGCAGCACAACATTCTCCACACTTGTCTGGCTTGGTATCACAAAAAAAGATCAGTCCCAGCCCAGCACTACATATCAGGCACAAGAGCTTCACTCCTGCAAGTGTAAAGAACGGGAAAGGTCTAGACACAATCTTGATCTCCTGAGTGCTGGTGCTCCTCTTTCTCCCCCAGTACTGCACACATATCGCCTTTCTTTCCTCAAAGAAAAAAAAAAACCAAACCAAATAGCCCATAAAAAAACCCCCAAAACCCCAAACAAACAAACAAGCAAATAAACAAAAACCAAAACAAAACAACAAAAACCCCGAAAACAAACAAACAAACAAAAAGACTTCTTTTGGATTAATTGGGTGTCTAACTCTCTGGAGCTGACTGGTAATTTGGGTGCCAACCTCTGCTCTGAGTGCACAGAGAACTGGTTTTCCGGGAACAGGTAAGGAAGTGAGAGAAGACCCTGAGAAAGATTTCTTCCGAGGACTTTTTTGACCTTCAACTAAAACATTACATGGTATTACAAGTGGCATGTGTGTATCATGAACGATTTAGCTGGCAAAGCCTTATCATCACACTCTCTATCACCAATATTCATTTAAATTAGGTATCCAGTCAGATGAAATATATAAAAGCTATCCAATTTAAAAATTAGCAGTTTTATAATTTCAGAAGACAAATCAGAGATTGCATCTGAGACTACCTAGTGGGAGCTGTTTGGGAAAGGTCTTGATTCGCTAAAGGTCTTGCAGATAGCTGAGGTTTTGTGGAGTTGCTTGATTTAGTGCCTAAAAAAGGAAAATGAACTCTAACTACCACATGTGTGGATAGATTTCCTGCTCACAATTGGGCCTGCTTCTCATGAAAATGCTACTTAGAATGAATCACAAATTTAAGAGCTGGTATGTTTTTTTTTCTTTTTTTTAAGAGCTCCCTGCTCTATGAGACATCGTATGATCATCAAATTTTTTTGTGTTTACTCTATTTCAGTGATCAGTACCAAAATGCAGACAGAACTTTGCAAGGAGTGTAATTAGGCCACAGTCCCATGGATTAACAAATGAGTGTGATGAATCTGCCAACAAACCTGAAGTTAACTGCCCAGCACACACTTAACAGGGATCTAGAGGTAACCAGATATCCCATAAACCTGACAGCAATAGTCACAAAAGCAGTATCTTGTAAGAGTGGTGTACAGATCACAAAAGTGAATCAAAAATTGACTTTATTACAATTGGGGGGGGGGGAATTAAAGTGGGAATATTATGATCTCGATGACACTAGGAAGGCGGTTCAAAAAGTTACTTCAGATTTTATCTTACTACCATCTGACTACTCTGTCCTACTACCTTTCAGGCATCTTCAATTTGATTTATTTTGTTTATCTTTCTTCAGTATGTGTCACCTATTTCTTTATATCGCACTTCTACAAGGAGAAAGAATAAATCACCTAATGTGACACCATTATCTGAAGCTATTTTGTAAAAGGCTTCTAAAAGTATGTAATTGAAGACAGGAATTTTAAGTCTAATGAAACTTTTCTGCTACATTTAATACAATTTGATTCATGCCATACACAGCATGCTTGATTGAAATATGAGGTGTATTTATCCCTTCAGCTGAGGGGTCTCTTGTCTGTTATAGCACTGCTTTTGTCCTTCAATTTTACAAGTTCCAGACACAGCCTGTAGATCACATTCACTAAGGCGTTCAGCCATTTAGGACTTTGCCAAATTGCACTGTGTCAATGCAGAAGTTACTTGGTTTAGATATGTCTTAGAAGATAAGGTTCCATAGTCACATTTTGCTTTTTCACCTACAAGTAGTTCTGTTTATTCCCAGCTCATCAGCCAAACTATTGATTAGGTTGGCTTAAGTCAGCCCACCCTGCAATTCCAACCTCAATCCTTGCATTGTTTTCCAATAGCTTGCTTTATTGATTTCATGTTCTTGGCTTTCACTTTAGGATATTGCTTTTAGCTTTAACTCTGTCCTATGTTCTTTGCTCAAGTTTTATTTTACTGTTACCTCAAACTGTCCAAAGAAATTGCAGTTAAATGTAAAGATGTGTCTGCTGGGCTAAGAGGGAAGAAACTAAATTAGGCAGCAGTAAAAAAGCACACAGGGCCTGTCACACACTAGTTTCAGAATACATATTTTTCAATCTAAGTGCATATTATGCAATATCAAAAGCAATCTTCTTAACAACCATTGTATCATTTCTTCTGCTCTACTAAAACTTTGGGGAATCACTGAACCCCTCCGCATAGTACACTTGGTGACCTTTGATACCTGAATCCTTGAAATGTTTTCTATTTATGTGGATTAATTAAAGACAGCAGTCCAATTTTTTACCATCTCACATTTTGTAGAATTACATTTGTGCTGAAAAAATGGCAAAATCTCATTACGCCTCTTGGGAAGAACTTTTGCTCACTTTGTCCTGTGGGGAATCAGGCATATCAACCAGATTTGAAGGGTTTCTGCGAGACCCCTACCTGTGAATCTGAGGGCAGAATGGGACCTTTAAAACATGGATGGTTCCAATATATGAATTTGCATTTTGCAAAAAATCCACTGGTAGTTACTTTTGCAGTTCTGTATTACGCTTCTGCAGCTGAAATTAGAGTTCTCTCAGTGCATTTAGTTTGTTCTATTTATTTTACTGAAAAGGCATGAGAGATTTGTGTGTGAATAGTTCTAAATATATATATTTTCATTGAACTAAAATATTGTTTGGGTTGGTCAGTAAAAGCTTTCAAGAAATGTATGCTTATGGAAATGTTTATTTCTGCAAAAAGAAATATTCCATTATTTGTGTTGCTGACAGTCAGCTTTGTTGTAGTTCCAAATGAAAAAGGGAACATGTTGATTAGGGAAAATACAGCTATGTTCCATCTTCCTCCCCTGCTTCAGTAAGAGAAGAGCATTTGCATATTAATTCTAGGACTGAACAGCTGCATTCCCTAGAAAGCTCCATTCATTGCAGCACTGAGCCCCTGAAACCAGGCAGGAGGAAAAAAAAAAGAAAAGGAGAAAGAAAAAGAAAACAAAAAAAAAACAACAAAAGAAAGGAGTGGGCATAAAGCTTAAGGTAGACAGAGACACTGATTTTGCAATTCTTTATTTCCAAAAGGAGTACTTCTCATTTTAAGGACTGCAAGTAGACATTTCCATATGGCCTATCACAAGAGTATTCCAATCATCTGATGAGCAAAAGGAATACTCTTATTTCCATTTCAAAAAAGGCAAACAGAGGCATAATGGGATTATTTACTAGGCTTAGAAAACTATTTACCTATAAATTTAAGTCTCTATTCTATGTAAGAGCCAGGTGATTTTCCCAGGATTACACAAGAGCCATGGCACAGTCAGAAATAATTTCCATCTCCAGCTCCCACTTCCATGTCTTATCCTTCACAATACAGATTCATGCTTTTGTCTTCTCCACTGTTTTGTTGTGTTACATAACTTTAAAATATACTGAAAGCAGAGATACAGAGTCGTTTTGTCAAGAACTGCAACCAAGGCTTTGGTATGTTTTGCTCATCTGTAAAAATCTGTGAAGATGGAAGACAAAGCCTTCTGTGAGGCACTGAGCATTAGCAGTACCATAAGTTGCTATGTTTGAAGCACAGAATAATATTGACAGCAAGAAAAAAAGTTATAAATTCTTGTGTTAGCTGGATGCCACTCATGTTTCCTAAGTCTGTGAACTGTGTCTGC
Organism: Chamaea fasciata; assembly: GCF_029207755.1. Taxonomy (NCBI): domain Eukaryota; kingdom Metazoa; phylum Chordata; class Aves; order Passeriformes; family Sylviidae; genus Chamaea; species Chamaea fasciata. The sequence continues at coordinate 23,389,199 of NW_027094094.1, read as the reverse complement.
AGCTGGTGATTGCCTCTGTGATCAAGAGATGTGAATGAAAATAGGTAGCCTCCCACAATGCTTCAGAGGGAAGGATTGGTGGGAAGCAGGAAAAATCTCACTTCACTCACAGGACATGTCATACCTTATCTTCCTGGCATCACAAGTGTAAAGTCAAACCAGAAACGTTATATTCGACGAACTGGCAGAATTTTTCTTGATGAGGGTCTATTAAAATAGTAACGCTTGACATTAGAAACCACAAAATTACTCACCTGAAGGTCCAACCCTGGAAACATTTCACTCTCAACATTGATATGTCCAAGGAGATGAACAGGGACTGCTTTCATGAGCAATGAAGCTGTAAAGTTTCACAGTATATTAATCTAGTTTAAGAAGATCTCCTGCCTCCAAGTTACTTTGGCCATGGACAGCTATTCCAACATGTACAAATGCTCCAGAGCCACGTGGCAAATTCAATTAATGCAATTATACAGGCTAAAAATAACTCTCAAAAACACTGTTGTTTTTGATTCAGTCTGCTTGAATTCAGTCATCAATGTTATGCTTAATATCTACTAGAAAAGCAAGCAATGACAATAAAATGCTTCATCACAACGTTTCAAAGGATTGCGGTGGTTTAGGGAGAAAAACGAGCATTATTGGTCCTATTAAATATCATAAATGCCTCCTGACCTTAAAGTTAAGGAACTGGGAGACAGCTGTTGTTCGCAAGAAGTAACTAAATGTCTTTAGCAGGTCTCACTGCCTCCTCCTCAGCAGGTTCCCAGCCACCAACCACATCTGCCTAGTCTCCCACCCAGTCTTGGAGAGCTCTGTGTGCTTCACAGCCTGCAATGCATGCTAGAATGCCATCTTTTCTACAGCTCACAGAGTCCCATGTGCAGTATCTGATTATTTGTTTTCTTCAAAAATATGTGCTATGTACTAGCAATAAAAACTAGGAGCTTGCTCAGCTGCCTTCTGGAACTTCCAACAGTGTTTTTATACAGACTTATGCTTAGTCCTCCTCCCCCATATGTTTTTCTTCTTCTAAATTAGAACTTAATGGAACTTTTGAAAGATAGAATCCTAAGTTAAAGGCAAAGTAACGTTTTTAAAGCTTATTCAGCTGCAGCTATGAAATCACACAGTAAACTACCAGGAACTGAAATCATGCAGAGGAGAAATGTCAACTCTTAACAGAAAATGTATTTGAAAGAATTGTGGTTAAAAAGAAAAAGAGGGGAAAGTAAAAATAAAAAGAACTCTAGCATTTTCAGAAATGCTACCATTTTATGTCAGCCTTCTAAAGGACTCAGATGAGCTCCAGTCCCACAACAGATTACATGATTTGTAAAGAAAACACACTTTGTCTTTCCTTTTTTCTCTTTTCTCCCCATTCTCCAAAAAGAGTTCCTGCTCAACTGGCAATTAGCAAGAGCACTAAGGGTGTACCATACTGTGTTCAGGAAAGCAAAACCAGCCACAGAAGAGAAAAATCATACCTTCTGCAGAGTTCTTTCACAAATGGTTTTCATATTTGCTAGTTTCCACAATGCAGCATTCCATCTCCTGGAGCATTTTATTGTGAGTAAGAAAGGTTGCTGTAGAACTTCTAGCTTGTTAACCAAAGCAACCAGGAGGCAGTGGGCCTCAGCTCAATGCGCCCAACAGCCATGATGCCACTTCCACAGTTCTGTTCTTCTTCAGTATTACCCCTGTAGATTTAAAAAGAGCTATAATGATTGTGACTGTCACATTTGAAAATCACACCCTACGTTTCTGCAAAGCTCTTCCATAAACTTTCTGCACAAACCAATGTCAATAACTTCAGCATAAGTATGACAAGTGCAGGAAATTTCATCAAAACGCCTCAACTCTGTAGTATAAGGCCAGCTTGAAAAACTTCAGCATCAATTACACTCTAGATACAGAGAATTTTAATGTCTGGAGCAAGCTTGAATTTTCATCAAACATAAGGCTCAAGTGATGTCTGACTAAGCAGCTCAAAAGGGATTCTTTTAACTAGAATACCAAAAACAGGTGACCAGAAATTTGGCTTGAAAAAACCATTTCCTACGAAATTTAAATGAAAGACTTTTCTTGCCCAAAGTACCCTTTTCACAGTCACAATACCTGCCCAGGTCTAATAAACAGCATTATTTCACTACTTATGAATATATTGTATGGCTCTTAGAAGGTAAACATACTCTCAAAGAAAGCAGACTGATTATTTCAAATCAGTTCTAAGGATAAAATTTTATGCATAATCAGATTTCTAGGACTATATTGATAGTAAAAATTTTAAAAACCGCTAATATTTCAAATGTTGAAGTAAATCTTGAAGTATTCTTCATCAGTATGTGTTTCTAAAAGTATTAATTTTACTTAGAAAGTCAAGAGGTCATGGGGAAGTTGCCGGACATTAATTTAGTTTATTTTGGGGGTTTGCTACTTTTGGATTTTGTGAATCTGGTGGAGGCGGGCAGGGAGGGCATTACTTTTGCTATTGCCCTCAAGAAAAAAAAATGAGCCAACTGTTTTACAGTTTCACATCTTAAGTTTCCTGACACCTTGCAGGTGTACTCTACTACTAAAAGACAAGATCAAAATTTTATGCTTTTAAATTTTTTATGTTTTTATACCTTTTCTTTTCTGGGTAGTTCATATTTAATATATGTTCCAGGTGTTGAAGGAGAAGTAGGAGTATAGCTTGGCATAAACCTACCACACACTTTTGTCTTCTGAAGACAAGCATACTATGTTTGTGTCCGTAGTTTAGCTGAACGGCAGATTTATATTGATGTCAGAAAGGGAACAACTAAACGAGCTATCCTTAGCAACAACCTTATCTGAAAGGTATTAGAGAGGACCAATCACATAAACCAGGACTGAATTCCTGCCAGGCTTTTGAACTGAAGCCATTGAGCTAACTGGCTTTATGCACAGAGAACTAACTACAAACTAAACACCACTTTGCTATCACAAAGCAGTATTTTACTGTTTTCCCCTGACTAATCCAGATGTCCTGTATTTACCTGTTTTGGCAGAGAGGAAGGGAACTGCTTGAAGCAAAACCTTTTTCTCTGCTCTACTGCCCACTTTCATATACAGGACAGTGTCACACAGTCCTCAAGCTAAGGGATTACTTCTGGTCAAACAAGTATAATCACACTTTCAGTTTCCACATTAAGATAGCTGGACATAAAACAACCTGGATCTGGAAACAGCACAACTGCCAGGAGGCAGAGTGCTAGCTCCATCTCAGTTCTGCTCTGATACAGTCACCTGGTAACTGCAGGGTAAACATGCATCTCCCTTTCAAGAAACTGCACACATACCCTTGGGGCTTCTTGGTTTTTTGTTTTCCAGGCTTGAATGTCAGAGTTTACACTTCTAAAACTTCGGGAAAAGGGCTTAAAAAAACCCAAGCGAACCGGAAAAATCAGGAGACTGTCGTATACACACATACTAGATGATGTCAAGTAGAACCATGGCAAAGTGTCCAACATCAGAGTAAATACACTTAAGGAAGCTAAAAGGTCAGGAGAGATGCAGAATCCTCAGCATCCACCTGAAAAAGCCTGTTCTGTTGAAAACCTGCTTGTCAGGTATCTCACTTGTTTGTTTAACCAAGCTTCATGCTACCTGAGCTGTACTGAGGGGTAAGTGCCAGGAAATCAGTGCCTGGGTTCACACGTGGATCGAACATGTCCCCAGCTGACTTTATCCACTTCATTTCTGGGCTATTTGGTTCAAGTCAGTGTTCTAAAGGACTCATACACTTAATATGAAATTAATAGCAAATAATATCATCTTTCTTATCACAGTTTTCATGCCAGAAAAAAACTGCGGTACACACACATTAAACAGAAATCACTGCTACAGGAGGCTGAAGGAAGATATGTAAAGCAAAAACTACAGACAGTCTTACAAAGATTATAATCATATTAAGTTATATAAAGATTATAAAGTCCTGGTACTACTCATTGCATTTGTGCCACGGTCAGCAAGTCAAGGTTATGGTTGTGAAGCCCAAACTCAACTGAAACATAAACCCAAGAAAACTTACAAATATACTGGAAATTCAGACAGGTCTTGAGCTTTGATCCTGGTACAATAAAGAGATTTTGAAGTGCCACAGAGATATAAACAACTTTAGAGTAGAGCCACATTCAGTTTAAATGCTACTAATGCGAAAAAAATCTTTGGCATCCCTAGATTAGAAGAATAGTTAGATTTGAATTTATGCAAATAATTAAGCTTGCTTAGTGCTTTAGAAATATTCAGAAATAATACAGCAGTGACTTACCTTCTGAGTGAGTTACAAAGCGCAAAAGAGATTATCTGCTGGGGCACTGCAGGTAGGTGTTTCTCAGTGTTCATTCACTTGTAAACACTGGTTATTTCTGTGAAACTGACATGTTTTCATCCCTACCAAGTGATTCATTACAGCCCCAGGTCATTCAGGGTTAAAGAAAAAAATCTATAGCATTTATAGCTACCTCCCCCCAGTTAGTTTTATAAGGGTAGGAATATTTACTTGAAAGCAGAACTTTTCACAGGCTATATGCCTATAAAATCAATCTGCTGTGTCTCCCCCCCAGTCACAACCTTCAAAAATCCTGATGTTCCTTTTTTTCACAAATTCTTATTTACTGGAAATAAAAAGTCAAATCAAACTTGGAACCAAGCAAATTACCTGGTTTCTGTTTACGAGATGTAAAAATGCAAAAGGAACTCTACAGGTGAATGAATATTCTCCCTGTTATTCCACAGAGATGTGTTTAATTTTGTATGAAATTTTACATGTGACTCAGATTTTGTTACTCACTAAATAGTAACCCTACAGCCCTTGCCAAAACATGATCAGATTTTCTTACTAGATTACATATGCTTTACATTACTGGAAGTCTCATAGAATTCTTTTTAAGCATATGAGAGTATTTTCATGCTAAATTACAGTCTCATTTAAAGTGAAAAGATTATAACACAAAACATGGTGCAGATGCTATATAAAATTACTGAGATACATCTCAGGAAAAGAATGCTTTTTCTCCTTTTCTCTTTAAGAAAAATCTCAACCTGATTTTAGGCAGCCTGATTCCTCAAGAATACATTATTTCTCAGTGCACTCAGGTCCAGCTGCTGGGATAAATGAAAGCTGTCTAGTGCTATGCTCAAACGTCCTTGTGCTACTCCTCCTTCTCATTTTTCCTAACACATTTTTTTTTCCATTTCAGATAGAGAAAATCTAAAGTAATCATTTCTTTTCACTGAACTAAGTACTGATGTTTGTGGAAAACCAAAACAAAATGATAGTCAAACTTTCAGAGCCTAATGAAGCAAGGAGGAATAGAAGTTAGGTGTGGGTATTTCTCAGGTATACCATGCTATTCCTGCCTACTTGGCTACTCATCCTCTCCTCCTGCCTTAGGGAGCTGCACAGAGCCTGGAGTCCTGGCCTTGCCAATCCACTCGAAGCTTAAATTCAATAACTCTTTTGCAAGAAAGATTTTGCAAATGCAAAATAGTTTATTATTTTCATTAAAACAGACAACATGTGATAAACATTTTATGATACTTTGACCCAGGATTAGTTGATTACCAATACAATAGGAGAATAAGACAGCAATATAATAAGGCACGCAAAAATGTGAAATATAGAAGACCTCAACATATCTGAATGTCATTGCAAGTAAATGTCTGAATTCCTACACTAGGTAAGATTTAATTCTAGAATTCTTTATCAGTCATATAGTATAGAAAGTTTAGAGATACTGAAGGGAGTCTGTTACACTGAAGGGATATCAGTACCTTCTGAGAACTCAAATCCAGCCAGAAAGAAAAGACAAATCTAACTCATTTAATTCTTTTTTTCCCTTATACAGCAAGAAACTGTGATATCAAAAGAGGTAAACAGGACTCCCGTCCTCTGAATTAAATCTCAGGAAGCAAACCTGAGGGTATCTTATCACAGTTGTCAGTGACAAGGCAGAAAGGCAGCCTGTAGGCCTGGTTGTACTGCTGCTATCAACTGCAAAATATCAGCAATTTTAAATGTCTGAAGTGCATGGTGTTTGTACTTTAGTACCACATATGCTACTCCTCTATAACCATTTTAAAGTCAGTCTTTTATCTTTATTTACTTCATCTGTAATCTGAAACAGTGTTGTTTGCTGTTGTACTACTAAAATAACCAAAAATGAAGGACCATTTAAAAAAATAATTCTTCCATCCCTAAACTTTTCTTCACATAAAATTCTGTATGTATGTTCCTTCAGGGTCGTCTGACCTAACCTGCCACAACATAATAACACAAATGACATTCTTTACTAAGATTCTGAAGAGAGTGATGTGTGGCACAGATAAAACTTACACTTTTCCTTCTGTCACGAAATACATTCGATTGTGCTCATTTGGGGCTCCCCAGGTCCATCTACATCTCTCAACATATCTAATATAAACACTAGTGGCTTTGCTGTCACCCTGAAAACTACTGCAAAACAGGAAAAACAACAACAAAAAGGCCTCTTGTAAGCCTGCGTATAAGTTTGTAAAGGTATCAGAGGTGTAAGATGTGTGATGCCATCACCACATACCAGAACAACAATTCCCGCCAAGCATTTCCCACCACGGCTCCCCTCAGAGTGAGTTTCAGAAGGATACCCTGTTTGGTTTTGTCATGTGGCACAAGACAACATGATGGCAGGTGTCAGTGTGGCTCAGGATTTGGGAGCAAGCTTAGAGCACACGGATTTTGTGAAAATCCTGGGGAGGTCCCCCTGCACCCCCAAATCCGAGGCCGGGGCATCACACAGGGCCCACGGTCAGCGCCACAGGAACTGGCGGCTGCCGCAGCCCCTCACCCCAGCCCGGCGCCAGCAGTGACAGGCTCTCCTCACGGAGCCAGCCGAGACTGGAGGGACAAGACGTTCTCTACAGGGTATTCAGAATGCAGTACTGCACATTACTGCTGGATGCTGAGGCAATTATTTGCAGGCTGCACTATTACTTTTCTGAAGGAACGCATGGGGCTAGAGCACCGCAGCATCACTTTCCATTACATTTCAGGAAAACTTTTCCATCTTTTTTACTAATTGATGTTCAAGCTTCTTCCATTCCTTATTATTTTTTAATTCTTCTGTTGAAGAGTACAAAGCTGGCCTTGCCATAATGTCTAAAGTAGGCTTTCATACCTGCAATGTGGTCTGAATTACCATGCAGGGGTGAGGGGGTACTGTGGGCTGGTACAGCCTCTGGGCCGGCACAGCTTCAAAGACCAGAACCAAGAGCTTCCTTTCTCTACCCCAGAGAAAAGGGGAGGAAAGACAAAAGTCTCAAAACTTGTGAAGAAACCTCTCAAACCAGACATCTGCTAGTTATATAGATCCCTCTACAAGAATACAAAGTCCAGAACGACGGAGGATGGAAAAGATAGGTGTGTTACCTGTTACCTCTGCCACAAAGAAATGACAGCAACAGGTCTTTGGCGTGGATTTCAGTGCTTCAAAAGCACTAAAATCATGCCGCTTAGAAAATACAATGAGGAGAGCATAGCAACAGACCATTCTTTTGCCTTAAAAGAGCAGAAAAGAAAGAGAGAGGCCCCTTTCAGGCTGTAAAGAGAGCATCTCTACAAAGAGTTTTACTTAGTACCCAGCACATCCAACACTTATACGAAAGACGGAAATTCCAGCTTGAAAAGCCAATTAACTTCTCCTCCTACTAATGAAATTGATCTAACCCAAACCAGATTATTTGGTTTGATGGTCAGAATTTTAACATACTGACTTTGAAGTCTGACCTCTAACAAGTTTCTAATAAGTCAGCCCATACTGTCCATCCGTATCATTTTGTAATTGTCCAAATCAATAGGATATTTTTTGCTTGTTTTAAACTGTGTTGTATTTTCATGCTTTAAACTGCCAGATAGCTAGATCAGGTTACCGGTGTCACTCACTGTAAAATCCACCTCTTACAGATGACAGTCACAATAAAAACACCTCTTCGCACATACTGAGGAACAAACAGAAGCACAAATAAATCGCAGTTCAAGGAAATTTAAGTCTTTTAGACCCCTCCTGATAAGAAACATTTGTGCAACCTCAGAGGAATAGTTTTTGCACAGTCAGTATTTTGTATCATTCACAGCACACACACCCACAGAGAGGTAAACTACAGACCTCTAAGAAGATTTTTTGTTTTATTTTACAGATCCTGTAACTTGTCCCATGTACCATAGCACGGGAGGCAGGCAGCGTCACTGACAGTCTTTCATTTATTTTTATGATGCTCCTTATCTCATCCCATCTACCTGACTCCAGAACACCGGGGCTTTTACTTGTCCACATTTGTAAACAGCTCCCGGACTAGTAGACAGAAGCTAACTGCTAATAGTACTAACACAGAAGACACAGAAAAGCTATAGAAGAGAAAAAGGCAGCAATCTCTTCTGTTCTGTTTGGGATAGGCCGTGTTTCAAGTCCCTTTAGCAAGTATAATTTTAGATTAAAGAGGATGGAAATTCATAATCATAAATCATCGCTGAGTTCTCGGACACTTCAACATGAACTAAGTTTTGCATTGCCATTATAGAACCATAGAATGCTGCAGTTTGGAAGGGACCCACACAAGGATCATTGAGTACAAATGGAAATCTGGAAAGCTTTAGTTTATACCACAGTGCTTCACACACACACACAAATATATAATTAGAGCACAGAGTATTTCCTTAAAGCGGAGTAAGAAAACATAAATGGTTTGTCATGTTAACTGTTTTTTAGAACCATTTTCTCTGTTCCACCACATATTACTTTTGCAAAAACCATAGTGACATTGTCATTACACCCTTGAAACAGAAAATATTTCAGCAAGTGGTAAAACCTCATTGTGAAGAGGAGACAAAAAACTATGGTTCATTTCTATCATTTCCCCATCTGTCTTAAAATTTATTGCAGGTTCTCCATTTTCAGTGATAAGACCCACACCTCCAATAGCTCACTGCTATAAAGCAAGGCTTCTGTTCTAGCAACTGCTTAGATAATCCATGTTCAGAAATTAGGTGGGACTGAAAACATGAAGACAAGAGGCAGGTTGACATGAAAGATAATGGCCTGATAGCACCTTCCTTCCCCCTTCGCACTACTGCTACCATTTTTCACACTTACTAGTCGTCTAAATTATCCCTCAAAAACTGGATGTAAACTGAAGAAAGAGGGATTCTGCTGCAAAACAGGGACAAGACCAGTGAACGGAAATTAGTAGATGGCAAAACAGAAGAAAAGGAGAGATGCACAGAGTTCTGTAGAAGGAAACTTGTTTCAAAATTCCTTTTTCTTACTGAGACATTTATGGCTCTTGCAGTACAAGATAAACTCCCCATCTTACACAAACATCATATTTGCACTGTAGCTCTGTAACAACATCTTTAATATACAAAACCAGAAATTATAGGAATGAAAGTACACCACATTTTAGCTCTTAATTTAAAAAGTGAACAGAAGCTTTTGCCTCTCCTTTGTCATAGAATAAAAATAAATACCCAAACTCCAGTTTCTGACCACCTTTACTATTCTTCTTCTCATGCTAACTAGAAAGTCATAAAACTCATGAAATCCTTTGAAGCTGAACTCCTTCATCACATTAAACTTGAAAGCCAAATGCTACAGAGATATCATAAAAGAAAATTCAGAGGTTTGTATTTCCTCATTCAAATGGATACCAAAAAAACAACATTGCTGATTCTAAACAATAACTAAAGTGAAAATTTAAAAAATACCTGGCAATACTTGTCAGAAATCAAAAGCAGCTACAGGATCTCTGAATCGAGAAAAAAAAAATAATAAAAACAGATGTTAGAGCAGACAAAATATCCTGGGTTTAGGAAATGAGACACAGCAGGGATCACGATATTTTAATCGGTCAATACTTATTCGCTGGTTCTTTTCAGTTAAATAATGCATTCTAATATTTGCAAACTCCCTCCCTTTGCCTTGGTGAACACACAGACATATCACAATTTTGTCATCTTAATTAGTGCCTTTAAATGAATTTACAGAGGGACATTATACCAGCAACAACCCAGCTGCTAACACCAGAGTCCTCAAAACATTTAGAAGGAACAGTTGGGACTTGCTATTTTATTTATTTTTGCCAAAAGAAGTCTAGCACCAGCAGTTCTCCCTAATCCAGTTTTCCTTTTCTCAAGTGAACAAGTACATGAAAAGCAAAGAGACTGGAGAGAAATGCAGTCTGAGTGGAGGACATACAAGGAGTGACTAGAAACTAATCAAAGGGTACAACTGTACCTATTTCAGTGATTTTCTGCATCATTGTAGTCCTCTCCTCCCCTCTGATGCAGCATTAAAACAGTTACTTTATTCTTTGCACATAGCTGGTACCTCCTGCAATAAGTTTTATAAAATAAGATCTCTGAGTTACTGTACCAATTTTCTTTCTATTAGAGAGGTACCATCTTCCAGTGGTACATATATGCCCACCACAGGAGTACACAAAATATGAAAGCAAGCAGTGGATTCTGATAGGAGTGGGAAAAAAATCTACAGAAAAACATTCCCAGAAGAAACCAATTAGAAAATTTTTCCCCTACTGATTAACCTTAGGAGAGCCAATTAAGCATCAGAAGTAAGAATAATAATTGAACTTACTGAAATACCTATGTACTAAAAAAACATTTATTTCTGTAAAGTAGAAGGCTACAACCAATTATATTTGCAAAAATAGGTTGGAATTCCAGACCTTTTCCCCTTGAATAAGTCCCGTATACTTGTTGGAGCCTCTTGAGACATATAGGTACATGGAGCAAACTTTCCTAATGTGTAATTAAATTAACTGAAATAAATTACAGCTTTAAACTCTTAATAAAATAAAATAAATCCCAAACTAAAACCACTTTTTAGGGTTCCATTCTTTCTTTGTATCTGAGGGGTTTTCTCCTCTGAGCATCTGGGAGCCATCATGTCAAGCTCCGGATATTAAATGTACATGTAGTTCTCCGCAGGCCTAATGAGTTACAACAGAGGTCGCATTCTCCACTGCCCAAATGTAATTTGAACAATTCCTCGCAACAAGAGTTGTGACATACCTGTGTATAAACACTTCTGACAGTGAAAGGGACATTAAATTTTACTATTTCTCTTCTTTTCTACAGCAGAAAGATCCAGAATGGCAATGTCATTTCCCTTACCACTGCTAGTATCTGTGACTTTTTTACATTTACTGTTCTGAGTAAATTTTTCTGAGAAAGTTTCATATATTTTCATAGTAAAACCATAAGATCCAAGATGTGAAATTTATTTTGAGAGCTTGGAAGCAATCCAGCTGCTTCAAAGTAGTGCTCTTAAGTCTTGAGATAACAATAGGTTTCTCTAAACTATTAACAGCATGTTGCTGTTCAAGTAAATATTTCTTTCTCTGCTATAACAGTGAAATTAAGATCCCCCCCATATTTCAGGGAAAAGAAGAAAACATTTTCAAATATTGTTAGATTAAATAAAACATATGGATAAATGCTAACTTTCTAGCATGGCAGGAAGACAAGCTGAACAGGATCATTTCTGCCAAAACCATTAGCAAATTGCCTTACGGTGATTGGCTTAGCTGCAAATCTTAGGTTTTATGAGTTTGGGATTTTTTTTCCTCCTCTGCTTTGTTTTGGTTTTGACTTTCTTTGAGGATGGAGATATTGGTTAGGGGGAGGATCAGGGAGTTACATTAATCCACACATAGCTTGCAAGTTAAGTCATTTCTTCTGGATATTTTGCTACTTAAGTACATCTGGCTTTGTTTAATGTCAGTTTTTTAACTGAACCACATTTTTTGCTGCAGTAATCTACAATACAGTAATGAAAAGCTTGAAGGAAGCAGAGGCTAAATACAATTCATCCATTTCTGCCCATTTCACACTGCTGCCACAGTCACTGACTGTGTAAAAGTGTTTTTGTCTCTCACTACTTTCCTGGAAACTGACGAGCCAGATATTAGGAATACACTATAAACATGCATGCACATACATACACACACATCTTCACACCACATATCTCTTTCTGATTTTCAGCAAGCACCCTGGTGTTTTGCAGTTAAAAGAATTTTTCTGCATTCTCCACTACGTGACATCATTTGCCATTATGTATATCCCCTGCTGGAAAGCAGCCAGCACAGATTTTTGTGAACCCCCTTTCTCCATCTCACCACAAACCCAGTTTCAAGCCCTTCCTTGAAACACTTAATCCTTCTGCTATTGTGAACTGAGCATTAGGGAGGAATCTGAAGCCATGACAACAGCTTGCTTCCTGAAGACTCTGCTCTGGGCCACTCTGGAGGCAAACCCACTGCCCAGGCCAAACAGTTCAATGCACTCAATAACACAGCTTCTCCTCTCTATAGGGCACAGGATTTAATGCCCTTCATTTAATGAGGTAATGTCAATGAGTTCACCTCTGTTAAATGCATGGATGTTGAGCAGTTGCTTTGGAGTTTGCAAAGCTTTTAAAAGTTCCATCCATCTTTCCAGCTTAGGTAAGAAAAATTGATATTTTTGACATGGTAAATTCTGGAGAGTGAAGATTGTGCAGAATTCTCTATTTGCAGCATTTAGATTCTTCTGTTTTGTCAATCTCCAAATGGTTCAAATTGTAGAAATTTAATCACATCTAAACAGAACAAAAGCAATCTACAAAATTCAGGCAAATAGCAGCTTAAAAATAATGATAGTAAAAAGAAAAAAAGGCAAAAACCATGACAAGTAAGCCTGTTACCTCAGGTTCTAATTTCAGAGGCAGTATGACAATAGTCCAGAATACTGCACATTAACAGATGACAGGAAATTCTTGGATATACAACGTGTGATTCAACCTGCAGAGATTACCAACGTGGTTTCACCAAGACACTTGGTCTTTCTGAAAGCATCATGTATGTGTACATCCCAAGTAATACATAGGGTATAAAATCAAGAATATGGCTAAATACTCACATCATCATGGATAGAGATCCAATTTTTTTTCTAGTAAAGCAGTCTTTATCTAACCCATTGAATATTTAAGACAGTAGATATTTGACTTCCCCTTTTCCACCCACTGGCTAGAATAAAGCACAAAGTGGATAAGAGGTCTTTTGTGAGAACTTTCATGGGTTTAGATCAATTAAACTCAGAATAGAGATTTGCATCTAGATCCATGAGGTCACCAACTCGAAGATTCTGCACCTAAATATGATATTTGAGCTACTGAACTAACAAGACAACATACAGAGCCCTGTCAGTCAGCATGAACATTCCTTTTAAAAGGCATGAAAAAACAAACACTCCTGTCAGCAGCAGAGATAGGTGGAAAGCTGAGTATCCCAGGACTAATGACTTGGCATTGAAATCCAAACAGAAGTGGAGAGGCAGTTGGCTTTTTCAGAGCCTGGCTCGGGGAAGCATGAGGCTGAGGCGTGCACAGGGTGTTCTGCAAACTCCGCTGCCTGCCTGGATTGTTTGTTCTTCCTGCGTAAGCAGCACTGAAAGGAGCACTCAGGAAACACAAGGTACAGGGAGTTGGTCAGGGAGACAGCAAAATCAGGATGTGTAAACAAACTAATGAGATCAGCGCAAACAGCAATAGCAGACTGTGTTTCAAGATGTGTGTAACCTATTTGGTAATTTCAGCCTGTCTTTACAGCACACCCCTGGTCTCCTCCTTCTCACTGGGGCTTCTGGGTCCTAAGCACCACAAGTCGATTAAATATTTTGGCTACGAAACCCCTCCTCCATAAATCTCATAAGTTAAAAACATGCCAGCATTAAAACTTGTCTGTCACACTGTATAATTGCAAGCCCATCCTGCACTGTCTTCAGTGCTTAGCAAACAAAAATTTTCAACGTATTTTATATTTGTGGATGCGAAAAAAATGTGACATTCCATCACCTTTTCCCAAAACTAGGATGCCAATGATAAGGGAGTTCGTTAATACCGTTTCATTACATACTCTCTCAACTGCACTGACAAGGACTTCACATAGTATTTTATGAAGACCAGAGGACTGGAGAAAACTTCTGACTAGAGAAGGAATGGCATATCACTGCAGAAAAGGTCTTGAAGAAGAAAACAAAGACAAAAAGAAAAAAAAAAAAAAAAACAAACAAAACAAATCAACCAAGTCCCACAGAACCTACCAGACCCCTAACAATGGGTGCTATAGTTGTTCATACAGTTGTACCATCTTTCCAGGGGCCCTGTCTGAAAGTAGCAAAATCACACTGTATCTTTTTTTTCCTGTATACTTTGCCAGTGGATCATATGACACAATGAAGTAATAAATAGAGCCTGTGGGACCAAGAGCAGCCAGAAAAGGGCTTCTGACATTCCTCCCTGAGTAAGGGACGACTAAGCCCATTCCACCCATCATCTCCACTTCTCCAGAGACACAAGGACACAGAAATGAAAGGTGCAACGACATCTACTGTTTCTAGTTATAAGTGATTTTCTTTTCCCAAGAACAGGAACATCTACAAGCATAGAACACTAATATTTCAGTTTACTATGGGGAGACTGAGGTTTGTTTATAACCATGTGCATGATTATTAGAATAAAATCATTTTCAGTTTTTTTTTCTTGTGGTATACAATCATGCTACCCATGGAAAAGCATTTCCATTTACAATATTTTGCTAATTTTGAATTATAGTCTAAATTCTACCCCACATGCAGACACACTCACTGTGACTCATATTAAAAAAGAAAAAAAAAAATTAACTAATGCATCTGAAACACCAGTCAGAAATTTATTTCAAAATATTAACATAATATTTAAATGATTAGTCTGTGGACTCAGTTCTCTCTGAGCCCAACTTCTTCACAAAAAGAATTCCCTGCATTTCTTTCTCATTTTTTTTTAATTCATAAGAATTGTGTCTAAGTTGTCAATTTTAAGTGACCTGAACTTATTTATATGCACACAGCAGAGAAGAGAGTGTTTATAATGGCTCAATACAGGCAGCCCCATGAAGCAAGCCAAGCATTCCTGCTGGTCTTACATATAATCAATGAGCCTGCAGTGCATTCACTGATGAATTGGACAATGAGACTGAGGGTCTGAGTCATATTCAATCAACTCCATTTCCAGCAGCCTGTCAGGGATGATGGCAGATCTATTTTGCAATGCTGTACACATCAAGCCATTTGGGAGAATGTGTTTTTATATGTATGTGTGTGTGTCTGTGTGTATAAATGTGTGCACATATATAAGCATGCTGGTGTATATACAAAGATAAATTGATGGATTTGCTCACAAGTACATTTCAATGCAGCTCCTTGTTTGCCTTTTCTTAGCAACTGCAAGTCTACCAAGAAGATTTTTTCCAGCAACAAGAAAATTAAAGTACAGAGAAGCATATTCATAAAGCTGTGGCCATTCAGACTGAAGATAAAAACATTACAAGATGGTAGATGCTCGGCTAAAGAGATGTGTCTCAGGGGCAGACCTCTAAATGGTCTATTAGATAGGATGATATAGTAAATCTAATTTGCCAAAATGCAGGCGTGCTCATCAACGTTTCATGCTGTCAATATTCCATGCTAGCTTGCAGCCTTGATAGAGTTCCCATAGTAATGAGCCTGAGAGCTTGGTTGGATTTGGCTATTCTGTAGCCAGCCACCCTTTGTCTCAGCAGTGAATTAGAACTCCAGAATGTGCTCCACACACTGGCTGAGCAAACAGCCCTTCAGGTGGCAGAGCTATGGCAACTGACCACTGACGTAAAATGCAGGAACAGTTCCAAGAAACACATGCTTCCTAGATTTTCTGTGCTGGAAGAAAAAAGGATGAAAGTAATTTTTTTTTCTTTTTTTATTTCTTTTCAAAGTTCCAAATATGGTTTCATTTGGAAAACGGACAGGAAGTAAGCTGCATTCTAAGAAACAAGCATTAAGAAAAGTAGTGCTGAGGTTTACATTTTTTTTAACTTGGGGATTCTCCTCTCTTCCTCAATGTCTTTAAACTGAAGTTTTCATTTCTTAAGCTTAAGCCTTCACCAAATTCACGTCCCAGATCTTTCTGCAGGCCTGTTTATCAGACTTCAGAATTCTGATTTCACACTGTTTAAGGCAGCATCCACTTCAGCAGAATATTTTGAGAAATATTTAACACAAATTTAAACAATTGTTTCTAGCAGAACAAAAGTACAAGTGAAACAAAAGGATAAAAAAATAGAGTACACAAGGTACTGGAGTGACATGTGATATACTGACCAGTCCTATCTTTTGTTTCTGAAGGACATTTTTCCAATTCCTTTTGAGAACCATAAGTGTGAGCCTTTGTAGGCCACATTAACAATGCACCCGTGCCAAAGTGGGAGAAAAACTCTTTCTGGAGCAGAATCTCACATTCTTCAATTCTACCTGCCCTGATGCACACGAAACTCCCTAGTGAACTTACATAGGACATTAATCCAGCAATTAACTAACCCAATGCCAAAAAAAGTAGGTACTACAGGCAATGGAGGAGCGTGGCCAGAAGCAGACAAATGTAGTCATAAACTCTCATAACCAGTCACTCATTTTTTACAGCCTGCTGTCCATAATCTTGTCTTATCTCATTTCCTAAGGCAAAGCTGGAGAAAGAGGGTATCTGCATGCCACTATTCTAGCCTTCTGGTTATAAGAGTAGGAGTCCTTTTCTTACTCTTATTTGACACAGATGCAAGTGATGGGCATGGTCCAAAGTGAGTGATTTTTCTCTATCTCACACAGGAATAAAGAGTCTTGAAAAAAAACTTTTTGGGAAGAAGAAGTGGTGAAAAAAATAGAAGTATCTACCTGGACAAATCCAGGAACTGGCTATTCTGATGCCAGATCTCCAGGAAGTGGATGCAAATTGAATCCTCTGCACTCAGCAAAGGGAAGTTTGTGCTGTAGGAGATACTTAGCTGACAGTATCTGTAGGTGTTAACATGGGATTTTCCTGTGAGGAGCACCACTAACCGAGGTTCAATATAGGGTTGTTTTGAGTTTTTTTTCACCTTCTGCCTAACATCAGATGTTAACTTGCAGACCTAATGCAGAAAAGCAACTTCTGCATTTGTTGCCACACAACTGAAATCAGACTTGGAGCAGAGGTAATCCAATGACTTAAGACAACGAAAGTCCAACCCTTATGAGTAAAGGGGAAGCAAGTTACGGGATATTAAGGTAAAACTGAGGCCCACAATACTACAACATCACACATTAATTGTCCAAAGTGCTTCCAGTAGCTACTACAAATGGTTGATTTTAGCCTACTGTTACAGAGAGCTATAATATCACTAAAAACGCACAGTCTTGGTCAAACTTGTACAGAGAGTCATATTAGCTTTTATGGACATGTTGACTACCTGACATTGCTTGCCAATTAACTTGAAATGAAAAAAAACTTTCTGGTGTCAACAAGCTCCTTGAAGATTTGTACTTTTTGTATCAAGACATAATTTTTTCCAGTAAAGACAGCAATCAACTTGATACAAGATCTAAAAGAAAGCAGCAACAATAAGCTTATAGTGTGAAATAAAAATCACCTTCATTTCACACTGAAAGAATAAAAAACCATTTTCCCTCTGCCTCTGACACTTACATGACTGAGTCAGTACAGAGCCTGTACTAAATGTTGTTAAAGGTTCTTTAAGGAAGAACTTTCACCAGGATGCTGTGGTAAAAAATCAGAAAGATGGCTATTTCAGCAATGATTTGCCCAATGTACTTGGAAAAAGCAGCTCACTTATCTGTATTCTCCTAACTGCATTATAACCACACAAAATGTTTTCACTTTACATTTTTTTAAAATAGTGCAGATTTTTCAGATTCTACTGGGGTAGATCAAAATATTATTAATGTATCAGAAAACCCAGATTCTGCATGCTGAAGAATATGCCAGAAAAACATGGGATGTTATGAACAAAGAAGTGTTTCTAATTATGAAATCATATCTCTGAGTAGAAGGTGGGGTTTACTCTGTTTTATACTGAAATAAACAGGAGTTTTAACAACCTTGAATTTTGCTGGTATTACCAAAGCCAACAGTATTTTATAATGCTTTTTAATGCCTTCATATATCCAAATAGAGCACACAATATCTTCTCTCTGAGAAACCAGCAAAGGAGCCCTAAATACAAAAACACTTCCTGTACTTTGGTTAGGGACATCTCAGCAAGAAAGAGGGTACAGATTTTCCTAGGAGATATCTGAACAGTGGGGAGAGAACAGTTCATAATTACAGTATTTCAAAGCAACGAAGCAAGAAGCATGAGCAACGGAAGGAGAATTAAATAAGCAGGCAGCTAACATACATTTCTGGGTGAGCCACAAAGAGAAAAAAAGTTAGGTCAGACAAACTGTACAAAGGTGGTAACAAGGAACTATTTAGAAGCTACCTGAGGCAGTGAATAAGGTATGGATTTCAGCTTGAAAGGTTTATCTTCAAACAAAACTTTAGGGTATGTGCAATAAACATGAGGTTCTAATGTTGAAATCCATTCAAAGGGCATTTGAAAACATCTGATGTTCATATTTCAGTTTTCAGCAAGGCTCTGAAGTTTTGATCCTGCACTTTTATCCTTACTTGTTCTTCACTGAGTTTGTAAGAGCCCCCATTTCTCTAGTTTACAGTTCTCTGCCTTGTTTCTTTCACTGGGTAGCAAACTCCTGCACTTGGATTGAACCATTTCTTGTTTTTGATTGAATGGTGTTTGCAGTTTGTCTTTTTCTAGCACAAAGCAGTGGCGATTGTGCATGTTTATTGGTATGAAGGCTACCCAAGCCTCATATATCCACCATCCTGCTTTTTCATTCCCGTTTTTGATTGTGTCACAGTTCTGTTAACACAGGTACAGCAAATTTGCTTCAGAATCATTAAAAAATTCACGAAGCCAAATTACCCCCAATAAATAACCACCGAAACCAATGTACAAATAAGTGAAATAGTATGTAACTAGCCCTGAATTTCCAGTGTTCCTAAATACCTCGGATATTGTTTATTCATTTTGTGATCTGCGTGTTTAGCTAGATTCTCTAGCCCTATATCCATAGCTTGTTGGGGAATTGCTGGTTATGTAGGCAAACACAAAAACCTGCCACTATTCCCATTATATCTAGAATACAATATTCCATGATTTACAAGAAATGATGCCTCAAAACTAAAACCTGCCTTATGAGTTTTCATTTCAGGGCGTTTCCTTTTCACTTCTTGCCCTTCCTGACTTACAGCTAAAGAAACAGGTACCTTTGATTTTTTTCAATAGAACAATAGTAAAATTAGTCAACAGAATGCTTCAGATTCTAGAGGTGAAAATTTCTAATTCTTTTGAGTTCTTTGTTCATTTTTTACATGCAGAGGTTTTTTTTTTCCTGTTTACAATCAAGCTGGAGTACTTTGTTGTGAAATCTAACATATTTCTATAATATTGCATCGCATCAAGATTTTTTTTT
Source organism: Chamaea fasciata (assembly GCF_029207755.1). Lineage (NCBI taxonomy): Eukaryota > Metazoa > Chordata > Aves > Passeriformes > Sylviidae > Chamaea > Chamaea fasciata. The sequence goes on along the minus strand of NW_027094094.1, from coordinate 23,369,761 downwards.
TACATATAAAAGTTTCATATTTTAACTGTTTTCTAGAAGGCATTTGTTATAATTTTCTCACCTCAATCAGCAACAGAAATACCACAATGCTATAATACTATAAACTAGTAATTCACTGTTTTCAAATATTAAGGTTTTACTAATTTTTCACACAGTTAGATTTCACAGAATACACCTGGCTTGTTAAGTCCCAAAACTACAGCTACCACCTTTGTAAGAAGACAATCCTGGTCTGATTTTAGCAATCCTATAACAAATTTGATGTTTGGATTGTTCTTCTACAGGAGGAAAGTGAGGCATTCTGTCCCTCTGAGAACTATGGACATAGTAACCAACAGCCGTAGCACCATGAACATCATCTGCAGAATGAGAAAACCTGGATGCTGCAAATGTTACAGCCCTAGAGCTGACATCCAGGGAAGTCTAAGATGAAGGAAATACAATGGATTTCACAGTTGTGTAGTCTCAAACATATTAACACTTTCAACTTCAGTAAATGCAAACTTGCTGCCTATATCCACCTAAGTGTGGTTTGGTTTGGTTTGCAAATAACTCCCTTATTTCACGTGATACCATGAAAGAACAAAGTCAGCACATGCCTCCTAATGACAGGACAGAAATCTCCACAAAACCTAAGCATTGCCCTCCCTTGATAAATGAGATCTCTGGATTAACAGTCTACAGATAGCATTGTCGATAGTCTATTTCTCATTTTTTCAAGCATCCTTTTTCTTATGACAGGAAGTCACAGGAAGGAAAGGTCCTAAAAAGAGATGCAGGAGATATTATTAAAATCTCTGGCAGGCGAGCCTGATGCCCAATGGAAAAAGGAAATGTAAAAGATTTTGTTGAAAGATATGTAACTAATCATATTGGTCACTATAGCAAAAACAGAGAGCCTTCACCAAGAACAGAAATGACTCCCCAATCATCAGACTAGAAAGCACAAAGCTTTAATGATGTCAAGAAGCTATGGAGCTTGTCAGACAAACTGATCCAATAGTAAATGATAGACATTTGATTTAACTACTCCATCTACTGGCAAATAATTATGGCTAGTGTGCAGGAGTTGCTTGTATAAAGCTTTGTCTACAGAAAAGACTCAAAGAGGTATTCTTCTCTTCTTTGAACAAGCAGAAAATGCATTATCATTAGTGTAGTTCCTTTCCAGCTTCCAGACCCTGGGGTATATATTAACACCATGCCCCAAAGGACACAGTTTCAAGCGGAGTTTTACTTCAAGGGTGTGAAGATATTTTTTTCTTCAGTATAGCTCATAAATACATGAGATTTATATGACAGGTATACTTAACTTGTATTTGTAGCCTATCCAGCTGATTCTTACTTTGATTTGCCATTAAATCTTATGGTAAATTACACAAAGCTCCACCTAAACACTCTTCATCACTGCCAGTGTGTTAAGCCACAGTGACTTCACAAAGTACAGATTTTCATTTCTTTTCTCTTACAGGCAGTTACAGAGTAGCAGAAGTCTGCAGGAACATGTACCAAAGACCAAACATCTATAACATACAATATGAACACAGGAACTGGAAACTGTCTTTCCTTCAAATAAAAGTCTCCTAATACTTGATCTTCTCCAAGATGCGACATCATCTCTGAAATCTCATCTTTCCTACCCTAAACATCAAAGCATTCAAAATTTTACGTTTTATATTTTTACATAATGAGTATTATAGAATGCCAATAATAAAATTGTAATAGTAAAATTACAAATAAAAAATAAAATTACAAATAAAAAATAAAATTGTAATATTAATAAAATTATAATAGCAAAATTACCTATTTAGTCTTTTCTGCCTTTACTTTCTAAGAGTCCGTTGTGCTCCTAATTTTGGGGTTTTCTAATGTAAATTCAACACAACAACAAAATAGGCAATTTTCTTCATTGCCATGGAGGAATGAAATTTGCGAAACAGACCAAACCCTCTGCTACACCCCTGGCTAGCCTCCCAGGAAAATCCTGCCCGGGTATGGAGACCATTAACACACTGTATGCTCCTCTTCAAGGCCCAGGAAAAGTTTGCCAGAGCTAGGGGAGCAGGTTTTGGGAGGAGAGGAGGTGGCAGCTGAAGCACTCTATAGGTCACTGGTTGTGAAGTTAAAACCAATAGCCCACGCCAAGACACCTGCTGGAAATGTGGAACAGCACGTAACAAAGGGATTCTGCCATTTCTTGGAGGCTTCAGCCCTTGCAGAAGCGTGGCGATCGAGTATGAACAAGAATAACAGAATTAGTTTTTATCATCCATACCATCCCTGGAGACATTTCTGGAGCTGCAGCATAGATAACAGAATTATAAACACAAAATACAATTCTGTATCCACACACCACCATCTGCACCATTTCTTATAGATCTGGTCTATGAAATTAAAGTTTTTAGTCACAAATTTTTTTTTTATCTTATTCACTGTCCAACAATTTTCCCTAATACTGCTTACTATGGATAAATACATCCTCAATAAGACAATTGCAATTTGGAACATACTCACTGTTACTTCCAAGGGGACAAAGCTGATAGATTAAGACCAAGAAGGACCAATTCAGTCATGTATTTTATTTCACAGCTATGCTCAACACAAATGAAAACCACTGGTATAATAAGATTCAAATAGTACTAAGGGCAGGAACTGCAGTCTGGTTCCCAAAACCCTTTCAATTTAAGCAAATTTGATAGCTTTTATGAGCACTGTTGGACAAAGAATAACTAACAAGGATCAACCCATATACTTCATATAGCTTTGCCAATTTTTGTTTCATCAGGGTTTATAAGTTTGCAGTTTAACACCTTCTGTGTGATGATTCTGGAGGGTTTGATCTGTGTGTCAAATCTCTAGTTTTACTTCAGCTTTACTTTACACCTATCAGGGTCAAAATAAACTCTGGGAAATGTTTGGTTGCAATAGGAAATACTAGTGTGTTTTGCTTACTGAAAGGTTTCACAATATAAATTGGGATTTTTGTCAGGAGTGCTGTTGGTTTTTTAGAAAAGCAAAAAAATACTTGAAAACTTTGCTGGATGTTGCAACAGGGGGAAAAAATGTTGTATAATAAAGCAACAATGAAGCAACAAACTTTCCCCTTTTCCATAGCTTTGAGATACAGACAGGGCATGTGGTGAAGTTCTCTCGTCCTCCCCTCAGAGCACACCCAGCAGGGAGCTGTACATTTACGTGGAAGCTTCAACCCTGCTCCTGGTCTCTGCTTAGAGCATTACACTCATGTGCCAAGTTCAGTGTTTAAACAAAACACTGGTTTGTTCCTTTAGCAAAAGCTATTCAACAGGATAAGAAAAAAGCATGTTGATTTTCAGTGATGAGTTAAATAGCAGCATATGTTTTCAATGTTTCCTCTTCTGAGGAAAATTTTTGCACTGGAATATTGGCAGCTCAGACTCTGACCTCAGGAACATCTCTCATGGTTTCAGAAGGGATATCTGAACTTCTTGTGTTTAAACAGAAGACAGAAATCTTAAGACAGAAATCTTGTCCACATTTCAGGTGTTTTCCACTGCTTTAAGAAGATGAGTGAAAGTCTGTTCCACTGAAATCAACAGTAAATGTTTTAACAGGGATGGGACAGGGGTTTTGCTGAATAATTTTTCCTACCATCTGCAGGCTCAGTGGTTATAAACATTAACTTCAAAAGGAGTTAATTCAGATCCTCTAAGTTCAGCACAAAGGAGAAAGACACCTAAGTGACTCCAGCATTAAAAAAAAATCAACTGCTCTTCTCATACAAGTGAATATTATAGACAACCTTTTCCTCTAACTTCTGCAAAAAACCTAATCAACCATATGCTTCATCTCTCCGTTGATACATCAGATTTTAAGTGAAATTACAAAAACTCCTTGACCAAAGGATTAGCATTGTTAAATTAATCAGGTGAGAACTCATGGAATATATGCCTAAATATATTCAGGCAAAATCCTTAGGCACCCTGAACCCGGATTTGAACATGGATTCGTTTGAATGGAGAATGAAGACAGTCTGGACTAGTTTCCCTGTCAGGTGCCAGAGGATGTCCCTGAGTGTGAACACAATCAATTCTTTGTGCACTCCCCCCTTGGAGATTTCAGGCTGATTCTTTGTTCAGATTCAACATTTTTTCAGTTGTCTTCTCTTCCTGTGGTGGTCTCTGAAAATAATACTATTTAAAATTACAGCATTTTACCTCACTAAATGCCTCCAGGTAGTGGAAGCAATTGTCAACAAATATCATTGTTAATTAATTGGTAGAGGTGGAGAAAGATGAACAAGGGCCTTGTTAAGATTTATATCAGACCCAGGAGTACATCTCCTCTTCAACCTTTATTTGTTTTGTCAATATATAAGTGCCTAAAATGTGGAAGCATATAGCTTCCAGCTAGGGAAAAAAAAACTGTACAGCATAATATATCAACACGGCACCTTTAGGAATTTTTAAAACTTTTATCAGGAAATCCTAATGGATTCCTGACAATTCCCTGCACTTCTGCATTATCTGATTCAAATCAGCACATACAACTCTGAAAAAGGAGATTTATAGAAGTCAAGAGCAACAGTCAAATACAAACTGTGCCATCCACACTGTGCATAATTATATAATGAACAACTAATAACTGTTCACACACAATTGTTGGCTATTAGCCTAAGTATATTGCAAGAAAATTATCATATATGGAAGAAATCAACCCGCTTGAATCCTTCCAGTGAATACTGGAGTAGTTGTACCATCTCTTTACTCCTTTGCCATAGCTGGAACACTTTCTTTTGTACTTTTGGGCAATGTGCCTTTGGATCAGGCCCCTGTTCCTACCTCTCTCAGTCTCAATGGGGTAAATGCCAGAACAAAGAGTGCAAGACACAAGAAGAACTACTGTCTGTATGCACTCATAGACCACTAACTATAATTACATCATTTTTTATGAATCCTGTTATTAATAGAAAATTTAATTTTGAAAAACATATTTTAAAAAGGCATTTCCCCCTATTTTATTGCCACACACGTGGTAAAAGAAATGTGAGAGGTGTACCTCAATTTGGTACACATTCATCTGGCTGTTACTCAGACTCAGAGGAAGACAATCCTTAGTCATTCCAATTTCATTGCAAGTTAAGACAAAAAGCAGAATTTTAAAGGAAATAAAATCATTTCACAATGAAGAAAACAATATCTCAGGTATGTTTCATGCCTTATTTTTTAAACTTTTTTGCAAGAGCTTAGGCATGCACAGAACACTATGAATTTCAGCTAGTGCAAAACTGTTTTGGAGGCCAGAAAGAGCTGTTTCAATTAGTTATTCTGCTCTCCCACATCACAAAGATACAGGTCTCCACCAGTAGTTTCTGTATCAGGATCAAACTTCAAATTGAACAGCATTTATTTCAAAAAGACAGTCAACTTTAGAGAATTCAGTAACACGTGGTAATGGAAAAAACCAAAACCACAACCAGAGGCACAAAATCAAAGGAGAGCTATTACAGACCTCAGAACATGCAGTTCATTCCAGCACCCCCAAAGTTGCACTTATTTTAACCTGAGCAGCTTGGGGCTTATGCTTATCTAGCTGCTTCTTCAATTCCCTGTGGGATGTTACTTCCACGATCTCCACTCCTTAGTTTAGGAGCCATATAGATGGGTTCTAAACAAACAGCTGAACATGACCTATATCAATTGCATCACACACATTCCTTTGGTGAGGATATAAAAAGAACATGTCCTTAACTTAAAATGTTAAGGGATTTGGAGCCAAGTCTTTTGGTTTTAATTATTCAGACATCCTTAAAATATTTAAATTGATGACATTTCTTGTGAAAGACGGAAGGTAGACTGGACAGAATGGTGAAATTCTTTTCCCTCATTTTGCACAAGACTCTGGTAAGTTATTTTTTGTTGCAACTTAGAAGTAACTCTCATTTAAAAATTAGAATGTGTCTGAACAAACAGTTCTGGATTTCTCGTAAGGCAGGGCAAAGCCATTAGGATCTGAAATATCTTCATTCCACACTGAATTTCTGAAATAATTCTATGACACCAGAAACATACTCTACCATAAAAACCTATTTCCAAACCAAGTTGTCACCTTACATTGTGAATTATTCAAATTTGCTTTTACATGCTTCATGGTATTTTGCACATATATTAATTGCAGACAGTAGGCAACACTTGGTGGAGGGAAAGCCAAGGCAGAGGCCAGAAGGCCTCATGCCATTGTTGGCCCATGGAAGGATCTCGAATATGCCTCATAACCACACCTCATTTTCCCACTGGCGATAATAATGCTTCATAAAGCAGAGCTTTCCAAGCAGAGAGGAAAAGAATAAACAGCAGCCGTTTTACTTTAAATATGGAAAACACAAGCAGACTCCAAATACACCTGCCCCTTTCCCAGATAAAGGTTTTATGGATGAATTGCATCACCCAAACACTGAGATCTGTCTTTTTGGGTTTTTCCTCAGAGCAGCCCCAGACAAGCAGGAACATTACAACTTTCAAAGGGAATGTTTATATTTTAAGTTCAGCTGTATGCCACAATCTTTTTAGGTCAGGTCACTTCGAACAGGGGCTGCGTATGGAGGGGAGAACAACAAACATTTTTTAACTGTCAGTTGGAACTGAAAGAAACAGAATGAAAAGAGGCAGCTTAGCTATTGGTTTTGAAGCAGTGGCATTTGTCTGTGAGCACATAGCCTACGAAAGGCGACAGGTTCTAAAATAATGGTACTGTAGCAGGCACTGAAATGTAAAACATATGTCACACTTTTCCCTGCTCGCAGAGAGGTTTAAAATATTTATAATGCTGCACCTTTCCCTGAAAGCTTTCTGCAGCATTCCTGGGTTCACGGGTAGGTGAATCATCTCCCTAGAACTGCAAAGCTTATGCAGATTTGTTCCTCCACATAAAGAGAAAGGCACGAAATTTAGGGTGCAAAGGCACGGCTAAGCAGCAGCCCTCAAAGGGCTATTTCGTCAATATGCATTCATCCTGATGCAATGCCTGCTTCCTCAGCTGGGTCTTTTGTTTTAAACTACTGCTTCATTCACAACACAAGCTGAAGCACTGATATTATTACCTCTCTATGTGAGAATACAACAAATTTGTCAAGAAAGTGAGATCTAGGGCTTTAAATTAGGTAAAAAGGAACACAGAGCATTTGTGTGTGTCTGAATTCATAGACAAGGACACAAAGGTAGGTGATATGCTTTGTTTCTTCATTAATGTTCTGCAGTGTGCATTTGATTAGCACTGAAGAGGAAAATATTTTTTAAGGGTAAAACTAAAAGGGATATAATCTACTTTTTCATCTAAGGAATTACAGGGTCTTAAGAACCATCTGCTCACAAGAGATTTGAACTGTGGACAAACACATCTCTCTGACCCCAAGCTGCAAAAAACTAAAGGGTTGGCCTCTATTCACCAAGAATGTAGAAAGGCTCAGATTCCCAAATGAAAAAGCTTTTTAGCAGGTGATGTGACAATTTTTTAGTATCCAAAAAACCTGGAAGTCAGTGAAAGAGAGGACCACAGGATGTATGTGCAGAGTCTCATAGGAATACAGGAAAAAGTTCCTTCTGAGTCAAAAGGAAGCACACCCAGTGAAACACATGTAACCTGCTAAAGACCTGTCTGAAACCAGCTTATTGTGGACACAGCAAGTCAATCTTCTGGAAAAAAGATGGTTGAAGGCATGTTCTGGTCCCTCATTTGCACAGTCGTTTGCAGGATGTATGGATATCACTAAGAACAAAGCATAAAACGTTACTGTGATTCCTTGTTCTGTTCTGCCTTGTCTTACTAGCAAGAGAATTAGCAAAATTTCTAGAGGTTTCTTTAGAGTGGCACTAAAGCACCTCTAGAAGTTACTGCATTTAGTTAGAACTGCAGTATTAAAAGCATGATCAGATAAATGACTGAGATGAAACTCACGATTAATTTAAAAGAAATTGAAGCTGAGTTCTATCACATCACATTTTATACAATTCTGCAGCTCTTGAGATGGCGTGATACTTCCCAGATAGGCCAAGGAATGGAGCTGAAGCAGAGCTTTGTGCTGCCACAGCACACCTGGATGTCACCCATTCTCCCAAACTGAGGTGACACCACTTCAGTTCTCAGCCAGCCTCAGTTTCCTCTCGCTTCCTTCTTGCCCGCAATCAAATAGTACTTCCATGCTCTGAGACACCAAACAAACAGTCAAAATAACAATAAGAGAATGAAACAAAAGTGTCGCCCCGAATCTGGAATAGGGAATATTTTACTAACAGGAACAGGGGAAAAGCTCTAGGAAACTCTGGGTGAAGATTGGTTTGGACTATGCACATTAGACTCAGAGATAAGTGAGAAGTATTAACACAGATATTAAAAATACATCGTACGTTCCTGTTTGAAACCACTGGAGTGGGTCCTGAGCAATTCCCCTTGAATTTTTGCAACTATTGCCAAGGGGATTGACTCCTTGGGTTTCATGAGCCAAAGTAGGATTACACACATATAAGGAAACTTGCGTACAAAATGTAATCATTTCCAAAATAACATGCACAGTAAGGAAGTAAATTATGATCTGTCTTGGTGTAGGTTTATAGGTATGATGAACAAGAAATAATTAGGTCACTCCCTTGGTAGAGCAAATTATGCACACCAGGCTACTTATTAGGGGCAGTTTTGTTCCTCACACATTTACAGGCGTTAGCCTGTAAAAAAGGGTAATGGCTTCCTCTTAAAATGTTCTTGATTTGAAAAAGAGAAAAGAACAGCATCATTGCTGTGCTCCTCCTCACAAAAGGAAATGGGTGGAAAGGAAAGTTGCACAAATTTTAAAAAATATTTCAAGTTTATTGACTGTATGAGCATAATTCAATACTGTTCCAGTGTATACAGATTTGAGGCCATGAACTGAAATTTCAACCTTGCATATACTTCTGTGAAAAATTCTGACTGTTGAGACAGGTATGGGAACTCGAATATCCAGGATATATGAAAATACCTGACAGGCATTTAAATGTAAAAATATTCACTAAATTTTCTTCTTCTGCTCATATATTACTTCTGCCGAAATTCTACCTGACTGGAAGTTAGAAAATGAATTCCAATAAAATTCATATATCTTACTGAATCCAATGTTAAGACTCCTCAGAATTTTTTCCAGAAAAAAATGTTTCCTCATAATAACTCTGCTCTTTTAGTCAGAAAACATTTATATGCGCCACTTTTTCTTGGGCCCCAAGAGTAACAAAGTTACTGAAATATCACCAAAAAAGCACATTCAGTGAAGTATTTAACATAGTCAAGATACCAAATGATTTTTAGCCCAGTGCAACTCATTCAAGTTTGTATGAAACTTAGCCAGGCATCTAAAATGTTATGGATCAGAACCAATCCTATGCAAATCTACTCTTCTGTGATGCTAATCATCATTTGAGAGCAATAGGCACTCCATACTCAGACACAGGCTATTAGCAGCCTCTAGCTTTCTAATTGAAAAAAAAAACCAAAAAAAAACAAAAAACAAAATCACAAAACCCCAGCACTTTTCCCTGTGTCTTCATCCTGATATGTTCCCCACTTTTTTAATGCTCTTCACACAGTGCTTGTATGAGCAACCACTTCCTTTTTTTAAATTATACTTTGCTTCATCTAAGAATCAAGTACCTGAAGATCTTTTTAAGTATCTGGTTCTGCAATAACATTTACCAAACCATTTCCTTCTCTCCACAGTGAATTACTTCTGGTGCATGGTAGCAATTTGGACAGCAGGCTATGCAGACGAATTTTTGTAGATAATTAGCTGAGAGGATATTCAGCAGAAGTGGGTCATACTGTACTTGTTCACAGATGGTTCAATAGAATGGATTTCAGCACATCCACTTCTCTAAATGCATAACATTTTGAAAGAGGAAAAATAAATAATTTTTATGGTTTAGGAAATGCTAAAGAATATATACTTTTAGTGTAGATAGATAATATGTAGACAAAGGATTTGACATGTGCAGTGAATACACGGCATTGTGAATTAGTAGACAAAGAAAGGCACTTTTAGAAGAAAACTCACCAAGAAAGAGACAGAGCAACCTCTGCACATACAGACTCTGCTGTCTTCCCAGTGTCAGTGAAGTCTGACCAAAACTGTCATTTATCTACACACACATACTCAGCTGCAAATACTGCTGACTTATTGGACAGCACCGTGGTCAGGCAGCTCACTCACGGGCACTGGAAGCACAGAGGCTGCACTCTGGCTTGAGAGGAAGCTGGTCCTTCCAGTGCCATTTCTTACTGCAGCAGGTCTGCATCACCAACAAACTCTCCTCTGAAGTCCAGCAAAAAGTCACTACAGAATCATTATCAATTCATAAGCACAACTCTTCATTTTCCAAGGATAACTCCACATCTGGATTAAAACATCCTATAGACCCCAGTGACAAACAGCACAAAGATATCAGGAGAGAAGATACAAATGATCGAGCTACTAAATCCTTCAAGAGTTATTGCCAGTCTTTAAAACCACCAGTGGAAATTCAAGGACTTCACAAGATTTTGGAGCCCAATCTCTTTAGTAACTTGCTATAATTCTTCACAAATATATCAGTGGCATTAAAAGATGGAAAATCTTTCTGTAGCATTTGTTGTAGAAACTTAGTAAACCTGTTTTCTCCTAGCAACAAGCAGCTGACATAAAATTATCACACTGAACGAGATTTACTTCCAGATGATGAGACACTCTCATAATCTGTAGCCTAACTGTGCTCTCAAAGTTTTACAGTGGTCACTGATGTTCATTCTGCAGTTTTCCTATTTCAGAACAGATACTGTAGAGAGAAATTAATGATATTTTCATATTTTCCAAACCATGTAACTGACCAGATACCCTATCATAAAAGGAGTATGAGAACTCAAATGTTAGTGACAGGTACTGAATCACTTTTTGCCCTAAAAGATATACCTCTAACAACGGTTTGTTACAAAGAAAGGAAGGTTGGAACAATTTACTTGTTCTGTATTTATGTACACAAACACAACAGGATTCTCTTGCTTGATGGTGGCTCTCAAGATCTTGATGTACTTATCAAAAAGTACCCCCACAAAAAGTGTATATATACAAAATGCTGAATATAATTTTTCTGCAGTATCACAAGCAGTGAGCACATTCATAGAAATTAGGTTTTGCCCAACATGAATTAAAAAGTTGTCCGACTATTCAAATAAATAATCAATAAATATTTTAGCCATCTGTATTAACTGCCATGAAGTCCTTGATCATTATGCTTATTTATTTTTTCACCATACCTTTCATGGTTAAAGAGAACATTGCTACATGGTAGCTACCTTACATCCCAGAGTTTTATCCCAAACAACATCCTGTCAGACGAACTTTCTGTAGCAGGACAACATATTCTTCTCAGGTGCATGCAGTGTCAAAAATTAGTGTGTAAGGTGGGACTGAGCACTTTCATAATGTCTGCATTCAGAAGTTACAACTTCACTATTTGACACTGCACCGTTCTTACAGTTAAACATTTAAAAACTTACCCTTTCCAACACAACTGTTAAAAGACAAATTATTGAAACGCATGGGGAGGGAGGAGAGAGGAAGTGTGCCTTTCAGATCAGCAATTTCAATTCCAGGAAAATAAGACTGAGCTTTAGAGCTGCACACAGAGTGAAGCACTTAAAAATCTATAAACCAGTGATTTAACAAACCACTAACTAAAAGGAGGCATCTGATTATATAAAATTACTAAGCAGATGCCAAGAATGCTGTTATGGTTTCCAATCATTTAGTGCCTAAACTTTGCTCCAAAAACTCTCCTAAGAAGCTCCAAAACCTAGTCAGCATGGTGGTTGGGAAAAAATCTGGGGAAGCAGGGGGACATGACATGACACCAAACAAAATCAGAAAAAGCCACCAGCCACCACAACAAACTTATCGTCTCTTTCCAGTATTTTCCACTCTTACCTTTTAAGAAACAAGATATTTTAGCAACTCAAAGAACCAGCACCTAAATCAGAAAGGACTGGTTCAAGAAGGTAGCAATTAATTAATTTGTCACTCAAGTCTAAAAAGGGAAGGCAGCAGATTAACAAAAAAAGTAACAGGTTTACAATCCCTTGAAGAGTTTGACCATTAAACTTACTAATAATGCATAAAATTCACCAGTCACTCACTTATACAAATTTTAGCAGAACATGGATTAGAATCTAAGATTTAAATAAAATCAGCTTTCAGTGAAACATCAATCCATAATCACCTATAATTGTTTCGAATATTACAGTCAAAATTGTTTTAGAGATGGCTAAGATGCAATAAGGCTGACAGGTTGCAAAACAAATGATCAGTGTATGCATTAGGCCTGGGAGTTGTGACTTGCAGTACAAAATATACATGAAAGCAGGAAGAATTTAATCATTCACCATTGCATAATTCACAGAATTTTTCTGCCTTTTTTTGTCATGGTGTGTATCCTGTATAAGACCTTGCATAATTACATACATAGCACAACATGATGAAGTTGCTATTCTGAATTATAGGTTGGTGCATTTTGTATATGTACTTGATAAATAGCAACAGCCTTATTAAGCCACAATCAGTACAAAGAATATCTGAGGGTGAATGCAGTATGTTACACCTCATGGAGGAGCAAGTATCTGCAGTGACATTCTCATTCCCTTAGGAAAAAATAGGTCTTTCATGGACTGCTCTTTCCCAAGTAAGCATTGGAGCTTAATTTTCAAAAGGCATTAACCCAAACTTTCCTGAATTGGGCTATTCCACTTGGATGCACATAAAAATATGACAGAATGTTGTGTATTTTCTTCCAGAAAACATCTAGCTGATTCATTCTAACAATGTCCCTGGATGGTCATTCAGGGTTTAGTGGGTGTATTCCATCTTATATCAAACCATTAGGAATAAAGGCACATGCTATTTGCAGTTTAATTCTGACTCATTCTCACTTTTTACAACCCTTCACACTTCATCTTGGCAACTAAAAAACAGGAAACATATACAACTAGATGTAAAGTACCACCTGGTCTGTTTTAAACACTCTCCCTCATTGTCACAAAGATAGGGGAAGAGAATTGTTCTTCTTTCAGTTCTATTCCCTTTTGCAAGAAGAATGGAATATTATGAAGTTAAAGAGAACAAAGTGAGGACCTGATAAAATGATTTGTGGCTTGCATGACATACAGAATCAATTCAGCATTGTTTAAAAGTAATCAAGTCAAGCAGTGGGAACAAATTTTACTTAAAAGCATTTCACAGCTTTACAAGTAGTAACATCTGATAGACAGTGAAGAGGTTCAATCCAAGCTGGCCAGGATTATTTAGAGCTCAGGAGCCTCAGCTCTCTCATGGGTCAGAAAGAAAATTCTTCTATACTATGAGATGCTTTAAAGTAGTGCAAGAATTATGCCAAGGGAATGGAAATGAGGGAGGAAGATTATCTCAGTTTGTGCTCACAGACAAATAGGAACGGACTGCAGTTATTCCAAAGGGGCTCTGTAAAAGTATGTGGAAGTATTCTAGTTTTTCACAGCTAGTCCTCACTCCCCTGTGTCCATTATACATGGAGTGCACAAGTTACCAACCCTACCAATGCTCAGAGGACACAGAGTGCTCACTGCTGCTGCTGCTCCATGAAGCTGCCATTCAGTGTGCACAACTGCACACCTGCTTTCTTACTTAATGCTTCCCTGTTCTTGTAGCTCTGCTGCTGTGGTCTGCTGCTGAGTGATGTCAACTACCTGGAGTGAATTCCATTGCAAATAACCTATTTTCCTGTTGCTTGATGTAAAGCCAACAAAAATGCAAAAATTTGATTTACCACTGTTCTCAGTTGCTGTTCTGGGGGGCACTATGAGGAAGCCAGCTCACTTCCCAAAGGATAAGAACTCCCATTGCCAGATTTTTCTAAGGCTTTAGAGATCCACTGAAGTCAAGGGAGAGAGAAAAGGAGGAGGAATATGAGAAAAGAAGATTAATGGAATGATGTATTTCCTTACAGTTTTATGCCTTTCAAGAACAGTAGAAAGTATCGTGTCTTGAACTGACCCACTATATGAAAGGCCATTATATTTCACCCCGTCATCCCCTGCTATCATGCTTTGTTAGCTTATCTTCCAATTTTGATACACGAACACATCAATTCTCATGGTTTTCTATTCAAAGGGATAATCACATTATCTGAATGACAGATAAGCCTGGATCTCTATAGTCAATGTATACAAGCCAGCTCTAACACAGACCTCTCTCTATATTAGCCATTATTTCTATGGTGCCTTGAATAAATTTCTCAACCCACTACAGGCTGCCTCTGTATTCTGTTAACTGTTATAGCACAGATGTAGCCAGGCACCTATCCTGAGGCACAGAGGAGGAATTGATGATTGCTGAACTACAGGAGACACCAAAAAATAAATGCCACCTGCCACCACCACGTCCACTGAAATGCCGTGCAGTGATAGCAGTCTACTTCGGGAATTCCTTGTTCAAATTTCTCTCCTTGATGTTCACACAGCAGCTACTTCAGGAATGATCTGCTACACTCAGTGTAGATTCACTGTACAAAGACACTGAGCACACCTTTATTTAAAATTAACTCATCGATGCCTGTAATTAAATTTCAAGGCCGCAATTTAAATACAACACAATTTAAATCCTATGCAAAACTATTATAGATGGACAACTTGGAATAAATCTCAACACTTAAAATTAATGTCAGAAAAAAGTTTGCCTCCACACATAGGAAGGAGTCACACAGAAGACAGGTGTCAATGGACATATATATAACATGCACAGTTACAGAATGAACCAATTCATCTTGTTTCCGTAGGTTTGCAACAAGATGCTTTTTTACCTCAGAGTCGTGGGGTTTCCATGGCATTTCTGGGATATGCTGTTTCCAATTTCCTCAGTGGAACCACGCACTGCCAGGTGCACAGCTGACACACTACTCATCCTCAGGCAGTATCAAAGATGCTACTTCTACTCTGCAGTTTCCCCCAGATTTCTTGGTGTGAGGTGGAAACATTTAAATGGAAAACAGGAGAGTGGTAAAAACCAGCAAGCTAAAATTTAGCTTAGTTTTTTAGCACACAATAGTATCAATTACTTGAGAAGAACTGTTAACACAATTATTCTGAAAAATAAAAATAACTTCACTATTTAACCTATCATCCCTTTAACTAATAATTATCTTGTTGTTTCTCGGTACAAAAATATAACTCTTTATCTGAGCAAGGACCTGGAAAGACAAAAGCTGCTGAGGATTGTTTATTAATGTTTAAAACCTCCTGAATCACTACACATCTACCTCATACTCAGAGTCCCTAACTGAGTGCTGCACTGAATGCACTGCAATGTAATATCTGATCTGAAAGTTGCTTTGTAACAATGTAAATGCATTTTGGGAAAACACGGTATTTTTAAATTTTTTGCCGTTTAAAAAAAAAACCCAAAGGAAAACAGGAACTCCAAGAGACAGATTTGATTATAGTCAGGAAGAATGAATACACAGTCTTGGATGATCGGGAAAACAATGCCACAGGCCTGTGATGACTTTGACTTAAAAGTAATAGTTTAAACCAGCAGCAACCCAAAGACACTGGGATGTTAAAATGCATTGACAGTAATCTGATTTAAGCTAAGTAAACAGGATAGCAAGGGTTGGGTTGGGTTGGGTTTGGGGTTTGTTTGGGTGTTTTTGTTTGTTAGTTTTTTGTTTTGCTTTGTTTGGTTTGGGGTTTTTTTTATTTTTGTTTCAAGAAAATATTTACTGTGTGCAAAGTATGAATTTAATCTTAATCAATATGTACAAAATGGAAGTTGTCATTGGATCTTTTCTCAGGCATTTTATACCAATAATGAAAAAGGTAAATACACACTTTTTATAAGCACTGCCCTTATGCAATAGAGTTCAAACAGAAGACAGAAATGGAGGAAAGACATTTCAATTCCTTTCAAAAGCACAGGAAATGAAAGAAAAACCTGGATGGTCATGTATTCCAGCAATTAAAAGACACAGTGATTTGGAGTTATTTCTCTAACTCACAGCTGTGGAGGAGCTTGGTAGAACTATCCTGAAATAATAAAAAATACCTTTGATTAAAAAGAAGTCTGTGCCCAAGAAGGGTTTGCACAAAGATTGCTAACATCACTTAGGTCTATTCAAAGTGATCGGTGAAGACTTTCCCCATCTTTCCCCATTAATCTTTCCATATCCCCAGGATTAAAAACACTCAGAGAAAAATGCACCATCACATAGTAGGAGTACCAGAGGGGGCTGAACTCAGAGCCGTTTAGATTCACCCATCAAGTAGCAGATACGTAAAAAACTGTGCGAAGTCTCTTTTGCCTTCTGAGCAGCTTCATGGCCTGGTATTTTTAATGCAACAGCAAGTTTAGTTTGGTTGGTCCTAAAATGAAAATGTTGCAAACAGTGTGATGAGACAGCCTTCAAAGTCATCCCATGCTACTGTGTCTCTTGGTCAGCCTCAGAGTCCAGCAGAACTGAGTGGGAGTCTACTCCTGTTCTTATCCCAAGTTTTCTGCCCTTCTAATTGCATGTGGCACATATTCTGAACTTTTTGTGCCACAATAACAACTGGAAATTTTAAAATCAGCGAGAAGAATTTCAAACATTCTGTTCATTGTAAAGACAAGCTTATAACAATCCAAAGTAGTTTTTGAACTCAAATGGGAAACATCTGATCCTCCTTCTTCTCCCTGTACACACTTTCACCCTGCAACTTACAGCACATGGAAAAAAATTGGGAAAATTTGATCCCCACTTGAGGTGTTCTTCTTAGAACTAGTAAAGGTAAAATTGCTACAACAAACACTGAGGAAAAACCCCACAAATTAATACAAATATGTTTCAATCCATAAAATCATCTGGCTAACTTCTCAGATTTTTCTTCTTTCCTTTACCTCTAGCCTCTCGTAGTTTTTAACATCCCCTGCTTCAATTCACTTATTCCACCAGGAACCACAGCAGTATCTTGGATAACTAAAAAGCAAGAAACAAGTCTCCACACTCCTCAGGGACAGCTTATGGCAGAAGGTACATGGGAATCCTGTTGGCATGTCAGTTAACAGGCTAAACCCTCAGTTTAATCAGTGAGAAAACATAGTGCCTGCAAAAATGAGAGCAGCCTTAGAATGATAGCTGCATGCACACTCACACAAAACACTATTCAGAAGCCCAGAAAGGAGCTGCAAAGGCAATAAGAACTTCAGCATCACACTTCATTACACTACCTCTGCTTACTTAAGAACAGTCTGCAAAAGCTTTGCCATCACTTTTCTAAAGGAAGAAGTGCTACTAATCCTAGAGGACAGAAACAGCTACAGGCGATCAGTGATTTGTTTCAATCACTTATTTTTTCACCCACGTGTGGAATGCATGGGTACAATTAACCACAAGAATCAAAAACAATACCAACTGTTATTGAACCCAATAAGCAACTGCTCAAAGGCACAAACAAAGTTACCTTGGGCAAACTGCTCATGTCTTGCTTACAGCTGGAGCCAACCAAAGCTCACATGTAGGAACTGGTGAGAGTTACTGATGGATACAGCCAGATGGCAGAAGACAGAAGGCCAAGAGAATTTGGCTAGAAATGAAACCTCTAACATTCATTTTGCAACTACCATTCAGCATTTTCTATCTTCCTTAACAAACTGAACAACCACCCTGCAGCAGAGTGTGATGCACTGACTGCTACTGACTTCACAGGGAGTGCCAGCACACATGCAGCTGGAAACTGAGGATTTGAGGACCTTCAACCAAACCATATATGACAAGAAAAGAAACCACTGCTACTTCAAAGGATCATTATTCCAGAGTCAAGGAGTGAGTAATGGTGCTTCCTACAGATTGAGGGATTTTCTCAGAATCCATGCAATTTTCAGTATGCTGCAGAACTCCAAACATACAAAGAAAACTCTAAATTAAATATCTATACAAAAGTTTGGCAACACAGACCACATGGTGAGCCTGTACACCAGGAGGTCAGTTTTAAATATACGAAAAGAACCCAAATGGCACAAGATAAAATCTGTTTTGATCTGCTACATACACGCTGTAAGACCTTCTTGAAATCTTTTATACAGTGCAATATATATGAAATGTACATTGCATCGCCCAAGCTGCTTTTCTCAAATATTTTAAGTTTCGACTGGTCATATTCCTGATGTAAAAACTTATGCTAAGAAACTATAGCTCTGTACATCCAGACACACAAATTTAGTATTGCCTTAGCACATACGAAGAGTTTTAAAAACTCAGGAGAATTGGTCTAATGAGGGATTCATTCAAACTGTGCAGCAGCCACAGCCAGTTTTCCATGTACAAAGTCTGAGGCCTGTAATGCAATAAAATTAAATGTCTAGCAATATTGAGCAGGACCAATCCGGAATTCACCCAGATCTGCAAGTTTGGCTGTGGATATGAATGCAGGATGGATAGATATGGGCCTAAGGTACCAGCCTAAGACATAAACTGGTCTTACTCGCAGTAACTTCACTGACAAACTTCACAGTTGGTCAGAAATAACTAATTTATTTACTTATGATCCAAAACATACCGTCAAATCACAACACTATAAATTATTCTTCTCACTGAATCCTTCTTTAAAGGCATATGGACAATTATAAATCTATTCTGCTGATATTACTAATTAAATCATGTCCATACTACTATGTAGGCTTGGATTTGCTTCCTTATTTTATGAGATTGGTTTTCTCTTTGGCCTAGAACTTATGGAAATACATTTATCTGGGTATTCTCTCAAGCAGCTCAAAATGGCACATTAGTTATAAACATATTAAAATGGTAAGTAAAGGCAGATGGTTATACCAATTTAACTTAATCTATGCTGATATAGACACGCTACAACTGACTCCGCATATGTATATATACACATCAAGCACACAATTTTTCTTAATCTACAATTTAATTCCTATTTTGTTTCTACTTGTTTATGATTCTCGTTAGAAGTGTAATATTGGCCAACACTTACAATAGTAAAGCTACAATGATGAAGGATTTAGTACCTGAAATGAAAACTGGCATTACTGTAAATCTATTTTGTAATTTAAACTTAACAATAAAAGTTACAAGACCACACACTCCTTTGCTCTGCCTTTTGGGAAATCGCTGGTTTATGTTACCATACTGGGCACTTAATTCATACCTGTGATCTCAGTTAAACAAGAGGCAGACACCACAGAGTGTTAAATACAATGGTGTGCACAATATTTTTTAATTGTCATAGGGATAACAGGTCAATCTCTCTGGCCTATTACTGTGTTTCCTGAGCCAAGTAGCATTCCTGAGCTTAGAAAGACTTTCCAGATTAAGGAAAAGAGAAATCTCTTTCATGCCTGGGAGAAGACATAACCCAGGGAAAAGGAAGGGAAAGAGAAATCATTTACAATTTAGAACCAGTTTATTTACCAAAGAGAAAATAGATAGAAGATGAGAGACTTTCAGTTCTAATCCACTTTGTATTTCCAAAACCTATTTGAAACACAGCCTGATGTGCTAGCAGTGAGTCCATTTTCCCCCTCTGCCTTGCTCCTCCCTGCATAAAGCCACCACTGCCATGCTGTGCACTCTGCGGGTCTTCTCATCCTCTGGCCCTGCCTGAAAATTCTGCTTCTGTTTAAAAACATTCAACCCCCCCTTCTGCACCCATTCACCTCTCAGAAAATACATCTCACTACTGAGCTGGGTGGGCAGAACTAAGGCACTTTCAGCAGGTATTAGTCCCTTCCTTTATTTGGAGAAAGTAACATTCAACAGGCAAACCCTGCAATCACAGCCGTTTTTCAAAGAAATAGTAACTTTTGCTGCCAGTTTGGGGTCAGAGGGTGGGAGTCAGGACGCCTGACTGAAAAAGGTGAAAAGAAACAAACCCTATGTAGATTACAAGTGTGTGCACACACATTGGGAAACAAAAAAATCCTTTGATTAGTTGCAACAACAGCCCCACGTGACTCGGCCCCATGTTGTTAACACTGAGCCTCAGGGAAGGCTCATGCTGGACTTCATTTCCATCATTTGCTTGCCTTTCTGGAGATCACCAACATCTAAAAGGATCAGAATCATGATGCAAAATATCACGCACTTTACCGAAACACTGTACACATGTAGCTTTATTTATCTGCACCCTCCTGCTATACATGCCCAATTAGTTACAGCAGGCACACCAGTACAACAGGAATGTTTCCTATGCAGTTTTGTTTGCTAAATAACCTTTGTGACAGTTTCTTGGCAAGAACTGCAGCAGAGAGGTTAACATATGTTAAGAATACATACAGCAGGCATTCCTAGTTAGAATGCAAGTAAATAAGAAACATCACAGCAGTAGCATTTCCCTTGACCACCATCCAAGGGAGTTTGCTTCAGAAGTTCAAGGCAGATTTCAGCAGCAGAATTTGCCACTACAAAAAGGGATCTTTGTCCACAGATTTATATTCAAGAAGTTTGCTCATTAGTGATCCTAATCCATAACCAGCCTCCTATTTCAGAGACAGTGGTCTGAAAAGTAAAATTACAGGTTGGGTGAGGTAAAAATGAACTCACTCTAGAGCACAGGACTAAAAGAAAAAATCCTTTTTAACATAAGATCTGGAATTGCAAAAAACATAAAGGCCTTCAGTTCTCCAAGGTATATAAAAGATGCCATTTGCTTAGAAATTGCTTCTCTGTTAGCACCAGGAAGAGCAATGCTCAAGGTTTTTCTCCTGTTCTTGTCACAACCATGTCCTTTCTTTTTCCACACTGGAAAATGCTCACGTTGTCATTCCACAGTGGCAGGGCAGTGCACAAGCATCACTGTGCACCCCTGTCAAACAGGGTAAAAGGTTTAAGAATTGAGGCTTCTTAGAGGCTGGAGAAGTTTCTCTCTCCTCTGAGAGCTGCCTGGAAGAAAGACAGCCAGGTGAAAGGCATGAGGAAGGGAGCCCTTGGTCTCATATCCAGTGTTCAGAATCATCTCTTTATTCTTGTCATTATAAAACTGTTGGAACTACCATAAGCTTCCCCACAGTCTTATACACAGAAACCCTGACAGTGCCTTGCTTACCAGCATCATGCAAAGCACCTTAACTCCTCCAAAATCCCCTTTCTTTTGGCTGCTGCAGCAACAGACCCCCTGCCTTCCAACTCCTTACCTGTATCACAAAACCCTATGGACTCATTCCTGATCAGTGACTCCAAACATTGTTAGCTCTTTTCATCCATTCCACTCATACCACAAACGTGCATTTTATCACCCTAGGGGCAGTAAGCCTTGAGCTGACTGAGGTCCCAGATTCAATCCTTTGAGATGGGACTCCAGAGGTGAGACCCAACACATTTCTCCAGAAAATCACAGCTGTAAGTGATCCTACTCATGCCAAAATAAAAATAAAAATTAGAAACCATACATATTTCAAGTCTGCATTCTTGGAATACCTACACGTCATAATTGGTCACCCAACTGTGCTACATACTGTGTCACAAGAACAAAAATTAAATTACTACTGCCAGCATAGCAGAGTGAAATTTTCATAAGCATCACAGGAAAAAAAAGGTTAACTTAAGGAAGAATTTGAAGAAGACAAGAAGATACTGGAAGAAAACCAGAAAACGTAACAAGTGGGTGATAAAGGAGGCCATAAAAGGCCAGGTAGAGGCCAGTCTTAAAAATCTCAACAGAACGAGAGAAGGTAAGTAAAGAAGGGATTGAATGTGAAGGGTCTTTGAAACCAAGAGTCCTTTTTTGATGCAGACATTTTTCCTGTGATGTCATTCTTGCACGTTTCATAAAGCCTGGAATTTTCACTTCAGCAATAAAGTTAACTTAAAGGAATCCTAGGACTGTTTGCTGGTCCTATGCAAGACCAGTACATGGATTGTTCAAGCCTGAGACGCAGGCCTTTCCTGGGCAAATCCAACACCTCGTGCACAGGGCATTCAGCTTTTTCTAGGCAGTTTTTTATTTAAGTTGGGAGTTACATACAGTTAACATGCAATTAATTTGTAATGAAAAATGAAAACTTTTAAGGCTGAAAAGGAGAGACAGAATTTCTGTGTAGCCACACAGTATGTTACAGAATAGTACTTGTGAGGATCATGTGTAAAAATACACATGGGATGCTTCACCAGAAAAATTCCCAATGTTAACTAAAAGATCACATAAAGGAGTGTTCCTTAATCATTTCAGATTTTGCTTTAGTCTATATTTCATTGGAAGCATAGTCTAGACAAATTGATTTCTTGTCATTACCCATGCAAGCACAGAAAAAAAATGGATCTCTTGAGAAAGTTCTGGGCCAAGTTTGGATTTTCCTGGGCTACTCTGGAAAATCTAGTGTCTCTTGCAAAAACATCAGGAAATGAGCAGAAAATGAATCATGACAGAGATCTGCTCTTAATGTTTTCCAGAGTTTTCAGTTTTATGATGGCATAACACTGGCATTTGGAATGAAAACTGGCTGCTTCCACAGCCTTTCGCCATGATTCAGCTGCTAACTCCCTCAAGGAAAAAAAACACCAAATCCTGACCAGAATATTCTAAAAATCCCACCAAGAGAATCCTTCCTTCTCAGTCACTGTTTGAGGCTAATGACACATCCACACTTAATGCTGGCATACACTAGCTCCCATTACTATTAAGAATGCTGCTGTTCACCCCATTATCCATTCCAACCTATTCATTGCTGCAAGTCTTTGAGCAGTCAGCCTCTGAACTGGATGGAGCTAAAGCTGCACACGCTTTTGGAAAAGGGAAGGAGTGGAGATGATTTTTGTATTGCTGTCCTTCCCTGTATGGCCTCACACCCAAAGCCTGCTCACTCAGCCTGTTTACACATCGCAGAGGTGGGTGGGAATGACAGGAGTGAAGAAGCTTTCTTCTCACAATACATTTGCTCAGATTTTTGGAGCTTTGGGGGATGTGCATAAACCTCAACATCACCCAAAATCACCAGGCTAAGCACAGATGCAGCTATTTCCTAAGATATATCTGACCTTGCTACCTAAGAGCTAGTTGAATTATGACTACAGATAACTTGATTTTTTTATGACCTGGTTGTAAGTGTTACACAGCAAGGTCACACAGTAATAAGCCCCCACAGAGCTGTTTCCTTCTTTGCCCAGCTCTAGGGAACCTCTCACGCCCCTTGCTCAGTCTCCTTCCAGTAGTCTTGTTATTACTTTTTAATCATTCCCTCTGCTTCCCTTACACAGTTAATAATATGGTTTTACCCTCTTTCTGAAGGCTAAATTTGTTAATTTTTGTTTGTTCTTTCCCCAGTATCTGTTAGTTTGCTTTGTAAATTTCCTTCCAGTACTTACTTCACCCTCCTTTAAACTCTCAGATGCACTTGTGTTTGTTGCTCCCTATTCCCCTGATCTTCTGCTCCAGCTTTCCTTTACAAAGCTGTCCCTTGCTGCTTTTTTCACTAACTACCACATAAACAAGTAGTCTGCAAACAGAATGTTCTGTGGTATTTTCCTGGAAGTATTGTATCATCTATTCTCAGTATGGAGGGCTGATGCCAAAAAAATGAAATAGCTCTAGCAGAAGGGACAAAAAACATTTTGCTGATAAATTCAGACACAGTAGAAGAGAACTCCCAAGTGACTACAACCTCCTTTCAGGTATTTCTAGGGAGAAATGAGGACTCTCCCCCAAGCCTCCTCTTCTCCAAACTAAATCACCACAATTCCCTCAGC
The DNA here is from genome assembly GCF_029207755.1 of Chamaea fasciata. Classification (NCBI taxonomy): domain Eukaryota; kingdom Metazoa; phylum Chordata; class Aves; order Passeriformes; family Sylviidae; genus Chamaea; species Chamaea fasciata. The sequence goes on along the minus strand of NW_027094094.1, from coordinate 23,346,029 downwards.
TACTGCTCACAGAACACATTTTCTAAACCTTTCACCAGCTTCACTGCCCTTATATACCTGATTTGTCTCTTTCTCATTTTAGGAGATGAAAGGAGAACCCTTAACATTCAAACCAGGCCTTTTAGAGAATACAGGAGGGTTCACTATCAGAATATTTGTTGGAGAGAATTCTGAACTAGCCAGGTAACTTAGGATTTAATTACTACAGTAGTCTAATCAAATATAATTACTAGGAATTTTAAATTAATAAGATAAGAAGTAATAGTATTTTATGTGCATTAACATATACTGAATCAAAGTTCATAGAACACATATTTTTATAATAAAATGTGAAACTATATAATCCCTTTGGGGATGTTCACAGAAGTGCTTTTGGGCTCCAAGAACCAGATCCTTTCAATCTACCTGTGTAAAACCATTTCAAGTTACGCAGGGAACTGTACTAACACACAGCAGGATGTGTAAATTTATCCTAAATTGTGATATGGGCTCATTTTCACAAATTTCAGGAAAGAAAAACTTCTGAGGAGTACCAAAGACTTCCTTTCCCTGGAGTCTAACTGAAGGAAGAACTGAACCTGGGTGTTGATTCATGTGGACAGGACAGCTGGCCTCTAAACAAACTCAGAAGCAAGAAGGGAGAGAGACAGAACGGCCTCTCTCTGAAGCCTCTTATTGTCTACAAGCCAGCACGTGGAGCTCTGGGAGGCAAGAACTTGCACTTCACTGGGACAAAGTTTGCTGTGACAGATTTTTAATTCTGTTCACTTGATCAGCAGACATATATATACACACATGCACTGAGGATCTGAATTGTAATGATGTATGTTTTTTTTAAATATAGCCTGCAAATACAACTGGAATGCCAGCAGTTCTTTCAGTTGGATTCCTGGTGAATACTTCTCTCAAGCTGCACTGACCTCAAGGTCTTTTGTGGGCCTTCCTTAAAAAAGAAAATAAATTAAATTATTCTCCCAGATGGTGAGCCCAGCAACTCAGACGCTAATCCCCCAAGCTCACATCAGCCCATTCACAACACATCAAAGCACAGATCTTTTTTCATTCCCTAGAAAACATTCAAGCAAGTGGAAGAGCTAATACATGCTTTAAGAAAAAAAATTGTCAATCAAAATGCAAAACATTAAAAGAGACACTTGAAGAGCGGCAGAAAACAGCCTGTTTCTTTCATAGTTAACAACCGAGGAAAAGGAAAACACCCCAAATTCTGAAACTGCTGCAAACTACTTCTGTTGTTAAAATACTACTGTAATATATAGTACAAGCAGGGTGAATCATATAGAATTTCTGTACAGACACTGCTATAAAATTCCAAATCACAATATTTTGCAAGCCGTTTTTCTAGTATTTTTCCTGAGGTGTCTGCTGCACAGTAACTAGAGGTTAACCAGACATGCAAGGAGGCTCAGGGCAGAAAGTGCATTCTGCAGCTGACATCAGGACCAATACTGAACCCACCAACAAGATTGTTACATTTAGAAGTGTGGTTTTGCTTCCTTTCCTCTCAGCGCCCTTTAGCAAGTCAGAAGTCAGGCTGTTCATTTCATTGCTGTGTGCTACAAAGAACACTTATGGTTAAGGTGAACACACGAAGCATGGCTCCTTAGTGAATATGTATTGTTTTTGAGAAGGGAGATTTTGTCACACTATAGATCTTTAAATAGCCTTGCTAGAAAAAGAGATATGAAGGGTTTTATAGGTAAGCAAACACAGCTCCTCTGAACTTACACCATTGCAAATAGGAACAGATTTGACAAACTCCAGTTCTCAGCAACTTCAACCCAATACTTACATTTCACTGTTGTTCTAGTACAGAACAAGGCTCAGTCAAAGAATTAAACACCAGCTTTACAAAATATCTTACTAAGCTACAGTAAGCTGACTTCATTTCCTAAAAAATGTATTGAGCACTAAACCAGAATCATGAGGGAGGTATGCATCTTGTTTTCTAAATACAGGTAAGAAATAATGATGATGACAGTTAAAACCTCTTTGTTGGATTCCTTTTATCTACACAGAAAAATTATGGCTAGCAGATGCTACTAATGTAGGAACAAAGAAATTTAAGTAGCTACAATCATCAAGGTTGGTGAGTTGTTTGAACTTAATCAGTTCCATCTTATTAATGGAGATAAGGCCTAACTGGAACGACAACTTCTCATTTTGAGCACAAGTTAGAACGTAGTGGAGCAGAGCAAGCCATAGGAACTGTTACCAGTGATGCTGGTATGTACGATCTGCTACAGACTTCTTGATGTGAAGGGAGACATTAAGGACAGAAAGTGTTGAGATGGAAATTTCTTCTCATCCTTTGAAGAGAATTCTTTCTGGGTCCTCCAGCAGGAAGAGTGGAATTGCGCTGGTGGCATACTTGGAAGAAGATTACTAGTGGGAGAAGAAGAGCTGTAAGAAAAAGGAACAATGAGATCAAATGGCCTAAAATGACAAGTAAGAGCTGAAGGTTTCATTCTCGCTCAATGCAAAAGCATCTGCACAGGGAATGTTCTATCTGTTCACTAAAAAGGCATCACAGTACTGAGATCATCCTGCAGTTATTCCCCCAGAAGAGTAATATTTTTTCACTACCCATATTTTTTGATTCAATATTGATTGTTTTAGTGTTGCCAAAGTCAGAGGTGAAAGTAAAAAGTGCCTCTGAGGCAAAGCTCCTCAAATGGAAGAGCTCAGTTATTTAATAATCTCTTTATTGATCTGGCTCAAATTGGGCTGTGATTCCAAAAGTATAGGGATTCTGGCAAGCCAGACTTAGAGACTGGGCACACTGGCTTGAAAGCAGAAAAACTTCCACTTGCTATTTTACACAGTGGGGGTAAAAAGAAAAGGGAAAAAAAAAAGACCATATAGTGTGCCCCAGATAGCAGGAGTAAAAGAGAGAGCCAGGGCTGCGGGCGATTCCAGCTTCACCAGATCATCCAGACAACGAATAAAAAGCACATGGGTTAGAAACAAAAACAAATCCATATGCTGCCTAAGGGAGGAGTGCTAAGCAAACACACAGCAATACATTAACATCTTCTTCTCTCCTCACAGCCAAGATGCACTTCACTAGAAAATGCCACTATGATGCCAATGATTTGATTATTTTTAAAACCCCTCAAAATTAAATTCTCTAAAAATTAAAAACTATTGTGTCAAAATTATTTTCTAAAACTTTTGATGATTTTACTGTTGGCAAAAGAGAATAACATTTTTGCATCTCAGGACTCCTCACTGAGCACACAGTCTTAAGAGCGGTAGGAAGAGCAGCAGCTTTCCTCTCAAATAGTTTCTGGAGGTTGGATTCTCATGCAGCATCCAATGCCTGTATGAACACTGCTGCGCAAGCAGGGTGCACACCAGTATTAGTTTATAGCAAAGCACAGTTTACAGATTCTTTTGACAGACTCTGCCCTTCACTAACAGCAACAGGGAGCAAGGAAGCTGCCCTCCGACACTCAGGGAAAACAAATATCCCATACTACTTCCATACTACTTCTAACCTTGAATCCTTTGGGTCAGTACCTCCTGACCCCATTTCACTGCTGAGTTCTCTAATCTGCTTTCAACCTTCCCTGACCCTGATCGCACCTCAGTCAAACCATTCCAAAGGAAATCCCTTAAAAGCGTGCCTACCATCAGCACAACATGCCAGCTGTATCACCTGTAAAATGCTTTCTTCCACCACACCTTGATTATATTGAAATTTGAATGGCTTTGACGTGCAACCGTGAATCCACTACAAGGATCGAGCAAAAAGTATTCACAGAGGTGAGGATTTGCAGTCTGTTTGCTTTTCTTTGTTCCACAGAGTACCAACAAATAGAAATACATCCCTGATGTAACTGAAGAGTAGCTAGCAGCCCACTGTGCAACGCTAAAACAGGCATTAAATCCAAAGACTATCAACTGTTTGGGCTTTCATTTAGGAATAGGTAATTTAAATTAATATTAGACAGGCAGTAAAGAAGTGCTAAATCTCCTGAGAGAGGTAAGACCACGCCACAAGAAGACTGAAGGAACGAAATGAAGTCTCTTCACTCAGGCAGCACATCTCCCTAGGTCTGCATTGATGGAATTACAGCTCCATCTCAAGACTCAACAAACCCTCCTCCAAGGCATTATATTATATATACATTGAAATTTGATGCTTATTAAAGCATAATTCAAGAAGTTCACTGCTATTACTTGAGACCCACACCTATCACCCCCAAATCAGTCAGCATGTTAACTGCCCTCAGGTGTCATAAGAAATCAAATAAATGGCTTGGTGAGACAATTTCTGTACATATTCACATTTAATGGATGCTCTTGCTGAGTGCAACTGGAACCTCTTCCACTAGGTCAGGGGCACAGGAGGGGGAGAGAACAGAAATGGATGTGGGGAGCCACACAATTCAGCATCATGTCCAAGCACACTTTCCAACAACAAGGCTTTCCAACCTTGGTACTAACCAATAACCCTAACAGGCACAAAGGGAATTCCAGCTGACTGAAACGCCAGTTTGATTTTTTTGTTGTTTGCTTGTTTTGGGGTATTTTTCTTTTGTTTTGTTTTTTGGATGATATTTGGATTTGAAGAAAATTACCTTTCTTCAGGTTGCAGTAACCAGGAAACAGGCAGCTGAGCCTGCATGTCAGAACTGATGAGTACAATCAATTTCTTGGTGCAGCCCATGATGAGGCAGCTCATGGGGGCCCACGGGGACAGATCCACCTGAAGTCATGGAGGAGCCCCATGCTGGAGCAAGTGGATGCCTGCAGGAGGCTGTGACCCTATGGAGAGCCATGCTGGGCCAGGACCGTGGCTGGACCTGTGGCCCATGGAGAGAGAGCCCAAGCTGGAGCAGGGGAAGAGTGGGAGCAGTCCTCCCCTGAGGAGGAAGGAGCAGCAGAGACAACGTGTGATGCATTGACTGCAGCCCCCATTCCCCGTCCCCCTGCACTGCAGGAGAGGAAGTGGTAGAAGAAATATGAAATAAAACTAAGCCCGAGAAGAGGGGAAGGTGGGAACGAAGGTGCTTTTAAGACTCGGCTTTATTTCTCATTATCAAACTCTGATTTGATTGGCAATAAATTAAACTAATTTCCCCAAGTAAATTCTGTTTTGCCCATTAATTAGTAATCTCTTTCTGTCCTTATATCAACCCACAAGCCTTTCATTATGTTTTCTCTCCCATGGCCATGCCACGTGAAAGATGAGAGATCTTAATTTGCCCTTACTGCAGAGGAATTACCTTCTATAAGATTTTCTGTCTGCTTTACTAGAAGCATCAAATACACACTACACACATGAACAGATATGCACAGGCACTTCCTACAGAGGAACAACCCACAAGCAAACCAGAATACTCCAAACTCCTTCAGCACAATGCAGGGAATTTAGCCCTGTAAGACTATGACTTTGTCCAGGATTTAGGACAACCACTCTTCAAACCCTTGACATATAAATATTTTCCCCCCTTCCAAATAAAAGTCCCAGATTAAAAATAAGACTTATTTTATAAAACTCTACATAGCATTGTTATGCTTGATACATTACTTATAGCAGTTCTTACCAAGTTGTATGTGAAAAATAAATAAAAACACTAAAGGAGGTAAAGCAGCAGCAAGTTTTATAAGCTTCTTGTCCAATCAAAGGTTTCTTATCTGCCCTAACGGACACACAAAACAATAAATCCTTCACAGTATCACTAGGCAAAGTAACTCTAAAAAATTACTGCTAAATACTCTACAAGTCAAAACTGTAATATGATTTTCCTGTAGTGGAAACTAAGTATCTATATATATATATAAACCAGAAGAGATAAATACCTGCAGAACAATCCTAAATTTAGTAGAAATAACTGAGTGGGTGGGAGGGTATTAGCTCTACAACTAATTGAACAATAACTTTAAGATTGACTTGACTATTTTGGACAGTAAATACTCGAGACCTGAACCACCCATAAAAATAATACCTAGTACCTGTTTCTCCTTCTATGACATCAACTTTACAAGATCACTCATGAATATACAGTACATATTGCACTGAGTTTGAAGTAATGTGACCCTGCTGCACAAGAGTAAAGGCTAGGTATTTGAGAACAAAAATATATTGAACAACAGCACTGTTGAAGCACCTCTATTCTGTACACACAGTGAGCACTGGAACTGCATGAAGTCC